>NC_133457.1:38995000-40285000 GCF_048565385.1 Saimiri boliviensis | reverse complement strand
CAGCAGGACAGCTGATCCACTTACATGGAAGGAATTATATATACCTTGTCCATGGTTTGCTGCCATATCAGAGGTGTTTTTTTTTGTTTTTTGTTTTTTGTCGAGATGGAGTCTTGCTCTGTTGCCCAGGCTGGAGTGCAGTGGCATGATCTCAGCTCACTGCAACTGCTGGGGTTTCACCATGGTGGCCAGGATAGTCTCACTCTCCTGGCCTATTGGAAGTTCTTAAACTGTGGTCCAGGGAGCCCTGGTGGCCCCTGCAAAGCATCCAAGAAGTCAAAGCTACTTTTCTAGTAACACTAAAATGTCACTTATCTATTTTATTCTCATCCTCTCATCAGTTACACTGCCGTTTTCCAGAGGCTGCATGACAGGAGGTATCACCACAGCTTGAATGCAGAAGCAGGTACAGGAACCCAGCTAGCTTCTATTAAACCAGACATTACAAAGACCTACAAAGCTGTGGGAGAAAACTACCATGCTTCTAACTTTTTTGCTTTGGGAAAGCTATTTTTTCTAACAAGTTATTTATGTTAACGGGATAAGTTTATTATTTTAATAAATCAATAAATCATTTTCTCCTTTAGTTTCTAATATAATAAATATCAACAGGCATAATTATATACATAGCTCTTTGAAGTCCTTGATGATGTTTTTCTAGAAATGTGAAAGTGCCCTTACTCTAAGACATTTGGGAACTGCCTCTCTGTATTAATGAGGACATAAAATAAACACAGTTGCCCTTTGGTACCCTAGAGGACTGATTCCAGGGCCCCCTGAAGATACTAAAATTCATGATGCTAAGTCTCTTTATAAAATGACATAGTATTTGCACATAATTTATGTACATTTCCCCATATATTTTAAATCAGCTCTAGATTACTTATCATACCTAATACAATGTGAATGTTACGTAAATAGTAGTTATACTGTACTATGTAGGGAATGTTGACCAGAAAAGTCTACACATGTTCAATACAGATACTCTCCCCCCACCCCCACACCAAATATTTTTCATTTGTGGTTGTTGAATCCACAGATGAAAACCCTCAGTGGGCCAACAGTACTTGCCAAATGTAAGACAGTCGTGCATCCCTTAATGATGGTGGCACATTCTAAGAAATGCATCAGTAGGTGATTTTGTTATTCTGTGAGTTTCACAAAACATACAAACCTCGACTACACGGTCTAGTCTATTGCTCCTAGCAGTAACTTCTAGCATACAAACCTGAGCAGCATGCAACTATACTGTATACTCCAGGCAATTATAACACCAGGGTAAGTACTTGTGTATTTAAACATAAAAATGGGACAGTAAAAATCCCATGTTGTCTTGGGGAACCACCAGCATATACTTGGTCATCACTGGCCAAAACATCAGTAGGCAGAACATGACTATATAAGCTGAACTCTGAAAGACACCCATGAAAAATACATTGACAGATGACTGTCTTTTGTTGGTATCTAGAACACTGAGGGTTTTGTCCAAAGCATGGCAGTAAGGTCCACACGCTCCAATGTCCTCTGCTTCCAAATCCAGCCTGACCAAATCCTCCTGACCAGGGGCTGGGTGGAACAAGGAGAGAGCAATGCTCATGATATGACCTCTATTCCATCAGGTCAGTTCAGGGATAGTCCCTCCTACATATGTCCCTTGTGATACCATTTATATTAGTTTGCTTTAACAAAATGCAATAGGTTGGGTGGCTTGACAGAAATTTCTCACAATTCTGGAGGCCGGAAGTCTAGGTTCAAGGTGTCAACAGGTTTGATTTCTCCCGAGACCCCTCTCTCTGGCACCCAGATGGTTTTCTTCTCACGTGCCACCTTTCTAATGTGTCCTTACACATCTCTGGTGTCTCCTTCTCTTCTTATAGGGATATAGTCATATTGGATTAGGGCCCACCCATATGACCTTATTTAACCTTAGTCTTTTTTTTTTTGAGATGGAATCTCACTCTGTCTCCCAGGCTGAAGTGCAGTGGTGCCATCTTGGCTGATTGCAACCTCTGCCACCTCCCGGATTCAAGCAATTCTCCTGCCTCAAGCTCCCAAGTAGCTGAGACTACAGGTGCCTGCCACCATGCCTGGCTAAGTTTTTCATTTTTAGTAAAGAGGAGGTTTCATCATTTTGGTCAGGCTGGTCTCAAACTCCTGACCTCAGGTGATCTATGCACCTCAGCCTCCCAAAGTGCTGGGAATACAGGCATAAACCACCACACCCAGCCAACTTAGTTGTCTATTTAAAAATTCTGCTTCCAAATGCAGTTACATTCTGGGGTATTGGAAGTTGGGAATTCAATATATGAATTTGGAGGCAACAAAACCGCCCAGAACATGTTAAGAAATTCATGCTCTTCCATTTGTTTATTTCTAAAGGTTTATCTGCCTCACTATGTCTACTACACTACCAACTTTTGTAAGTCGTGAGTATACAAGAAGCCCCTTGAGCTCATGTAGTTCAAGTTCCTCTTTTTAGAAAGTGAATCAGATAAGTTACTTCACCTTTCTATACCTAATGTCACACAGCACAGTATCAGCTGACAAAAATTATACCTTCGTTTTTAAATACAATGTTAATTTCAACATACTTAGGGAGTATTCTATTTAGGAGAAGCTTGCAATGATTTAGAAGAAATTATTTAAAGACTGCATGCAATGCTTTCTTCTGTAAAGGATTTTTTTCTTCAATCATCATGCCTCAAGTTAATTACTTAGGTATGTGCAGAGAGTAAGAGGGAGGGCGGTGGATGGGTTTGTTTGCTATACTTGAGTTTCCCCGCACTGAGGAATAGCTATGGCCAAACAACTCTTGCCATGTGTTTGAAATGAACTCCTTTAATCAAAGAGAAACAGCAAAAACAGAAAATAAAGAAACCTTCTGTCAAATGACCTGTTGAACAGCAGCAACCAAGCTGACAATTGCCTCATGTCCTGCTAACTGGCTAAAGAGCTAAAAGGCAGCTGAGAGGGTGGGAGCAAAGAAGGTTGAGAGAGGTTGGGAGGTTATTGACCGGGAAGGTAGAATGCCCCAAATGCCAAAGATTTATTTCTAGAATAATCAGAATCAACACCCAAGGTGCTCCAGGTGGCTTTAATATTTGACACTGCTCCCTTTTTCCACAATGCTAAAAATATGATGCCTAAACCCAAGAGGAACTAACGCCTCTGATGTGGGTCCCGTTCATTTTGGGAAACCATTAGTTTAACATGAACATAATACAAGATCCGTGCAGCCTCAGGGAGCACAAACTAAGTGGAGAGTCACAGAAATGGACTTGTTTTAGTGCTCTAGAGGTAGGGTCAGTAAACTACAAACTGTAGACCAAATCCACCCTTTCACCCATGTTTTTTTTCTAACCTTTGAGCTGGAAAAGAAATAGCAAGGAAAATACATTTTACAACACATGAAAATAATATCGAATTTAAATTTCAATATTTAAATTGTCTGCAAATACAGTTATATTGAAACATACCATACTCCTTTGTATCTTATCTAGGGGTGCTTTACTGCTGCATTGGCAGAATTGAGTCATGTGACAAGACTATATGGCCTACAAGAAACCTAAAATATTTACTGTTCGGTCCTTTATAGAAAATGTTTGCAGATACAGGATGTAAACTTCCAAGTCCTCAAAGTATATAAAACTTAGGTTTCAGATTTTAATATCTTTGCATATTTTACCCTGGAAAACCTTAATGACTAAGCAAAGCATACTGATTATATCGGTTGAGTCTGGGATTTTGTGAAACATACTAAACCAGAAAGATCACCACATTTAGAATCACCAGAATACAGTGGTTTGAGACCAAAATCTTTTAAAGCGAAAGAGCTGCTGCAGAAAAGCCTGTTTAACTTCCAGGTGAGTACAATAACATGGCACCTGAAGTCATTCTAATGCTTAACTATTTATTACACCGACATGAAAATTGTACTAAAAACTCAGTTCACATTTCATCACACGGCTCTAAAATGAAGTTCCACCCCCTAAATCCATTCCCACTTTCTCAGTCACAACTTTCTTTCCCACCTTAAGCAGAAGCAAAACTCTCAAGCTTCCAGAACCACCTTGTTTCAAGAGACATTGCAACATATAGCAAGACATCCGCTCAATTCTTTTCTCTAAGCTCTTCCTGGCAAGAAACTCTTGCCTTGAGCGGAACCGATGAACAGGAATAAGCATTTTTAAAAAAACAGGGATGATTACAAAGGGAATTGCTGACCATAGCTTCTAATAAGAGTATTAGGGAACTTAACAGGACTAAACCTGAACGTACCTCCTGGCTGCAGATTGTGAGAACAATTCTCCACATGAGCAGGACTGGCGGCTGTCTTTTTACAATGATGTTCAGGACCTGCAAAAGCAATGGTCTTCATTTAGCAGTCTTAAACATCACGATGCAGAAAGTGAAATTAAAGTAGATTACATTATTCCAAATCTTTGCCTGCTTCTCCACAGTACCACCTTTCCATGATGTGACATAGTTAACCATCTTGAAATGAGAAGACCAAAAAGTTCTTTTGCTTAATCTAAAGCCAGACTGAAACTTCTCCACTGAAGCTGTCCCCGTTCCTGAGGAGGGAATCACACGATGGGGTGCGGCCATCTTGGTGTAGTGCTTTATATTAACTGGGCTCAGAGGCAGGCTCAGGTGCTTTAAGATGCAAAAGAATTCACACAGGTGGCAATTGTTAATTACAGTGCACATCCCACAAGCACGAACCTTTGACCTAATAGCAAACTAAAGTAGATTGGATAGAAAATCTGTTATAATCCAGGCCCGTGAAGATTTATAAGAAAAAAAAAACAAAAACATGTTGTAATCTTCTTGTTTTCATCATATTTTACATAATAAAATAAGTTCTAGGGTCTACAATGAGATACCTCTACTTAGGAAACTATCACAATAGCTTCTAATCCTAACACTTTTTAAGAAAGCAAAGTCTTGGGTTCTAAATTGTCTTTTATTCAAAGACTATAATTTAGTTTTCTTAATTTCCTCCTGCTAGAGAAGCTAAATAACTTGTCTCAGAGATTCTCTTTGATTAAGGTTTAACCATTACAATGGAATATTCCTTTATTATTATTATTATTATTTTTTTTTTTTTTGAGACACGAACTTGCTGCTCTGTTGCTCAAGCTGGAGTGCAGTGGCATAATCACAACTCACTGTGACTGCAAACTCCTGGCGTCAGGCTATCCTCACACCTCAGTACCCAAGTAGCTGGAACCACAGGCACAGGCCACCACTCCAAGGTATTTTTTCTTTTTTTGTAGAGACAGGGGTCTTGCTGTGTTGCCCAGCGTGGTCTTAAACTCCTAGGCTCAAGTGATCCACCAGCCTTGGTCTCCCAAAGTGCTAGGATTACAGGTGTGAGCTACTGCACTGAAGTTTAAACAGCATTCGATAAAGAGGAATAACTAGTGTTGGCAAAATTTACAAGTCAAATACAGAATGCCGAGTTAAATTTGAATTTCAAGTAAACAGCAAATACATCTTTAGTATATGTGTATATACCATGTAATATTTGAGACATACTTGTATTGGGTACATCATTGTGCTAAAAGATAAATTTGTTGTTTATCAGAAATTCAAATTTAGCTAGGCATCCTGAATTTTATCTGCCAACCTTAGAAGCGTCTTTAACTCGAAATGTTTCTTGGTGAGCAAGTAGCGGCGGGGGGGGGGGGGGGGGGGGGGGGGGGAATGTTTAGTGAGTGTGTCATGCCTAATCTTGGAAGACAGAAGTTCCTAAGAACTTTGAAACAGACTCCAGTACCGTCAGGCCTCTCAGTTTTCCCATCGGAGGAATGAGGAGTGTGAAGTATAAATGTTTCGTGGGCCTGTAATGAGAAGTTTTAAAACTAATGATAGTTCAGTTTGGTATAAATGGCAACATCCTTAATTTTTTTTTAACTTCTTTAGATTGCTTGCGTATGAATCTTACTGAGTGTAATTAATTTATTAGTGAATTAAATGAATAAAAACTGTTTGCTTCCAGCTCCCGTCATGGACCACAACATGAACTATCAGGTTATTATTTAGCAACTAAATAATGAGAAGGCATTTTCTCTTCAGCTTTGGTGCATTTTTCTCTACCAAATAAATCAATTTAAAGCTCATCTCGACACTCCTGCATCCCCTGCCCCCATCATTTCAATGTGAAAAGAGGAAACGGATTCAAGCCACTTAATCCAATTGCTTTTTTGAGATACAGACTCCTTAAGTATTGCCTCAGACTATGTCTGACCTCTTGAACTCACAGAGGGGAAATTAAGGCAGAAAAATCTAGCAGTTCAAATTGCTATAGCTTCAAGACCGGTTAAGATTTAATCTTTTTGGTTCCCTAAGGCAAATAAGGTTGAGCAAAATATCCAGAGAGTAACATGTTGAAGAATGGTTTATTTTTAAGGACTGAAAATGGCCCCGAACACCGAGCATTTAGGATGGTAGAAGCTACAGAAGTTCATGGTTATTTAGCTACCAATGAATAATGACGTAAGTCAACAAATCAGAAGAGAGGCGCTGAATTCAAAGCAAAAGAAGACTTAGATAGTTAGGTACAATATAAGACATCTTTTGCCTCAGATAACTTTAATTTCAAAGTATTCATGGTGGATGTAATACCCTATCTATCTCAGAGTTACTTTTATCATGCAGTGGGTCAGGACATGTTTCCAGTTCTTATTACTATTGATTGGCTTCCTCTGAGGAGTCCCCTGAATATTCAATCCAAGAAGCCTCACTACAAAGTGAAAAAACCCTCAGTATAATCCCCAAGCATGCCATGGTAGGTCTAAAACCTGGCTCATTTTGGGGAAGGTCTTAGAGCTCATGGATGAATTTTTATCCTTGGAAAATTCCACTGCTAGAGATTTTCAAATAATTTAAAAGGGATCATGGTACATTTATACAAGAATAAGATCCTCAAAATATTGTATATTCAAGAGTCACCTAGGAAAACTTATTAAAAATGCAGATTTCCAGTCTCCATCTGGAAGACTGAGGCAGAGAATCTGCTCTGATAGGTCTCAATTTTTCTGTTCATATTTTTTTAACAATCTATGTAACGTGTTGATTATGTCTTATGATCAAGGTGACATGCTAAGTGCTGGAAGTTTAGAATTTAAATATGTACTATATTCCTTCTCATAAGTTTATCATTTGATGTGTTTATTTCTCAGAGAAGGCCTATAGGGAACAGGTATACAAAAGAAAGCTCAGGTCCAAAAAGATCACAGCATGTGCTACAAGACACACAGCTAGTACATACAGAAGTCAGTTCTGCAACGAGGTAAGTTAATTCATTCATTATTTTTCACTTCTTTTCTAACTATTTTCCTGCCACACCTGTCCACTGTGTCACTGTGGCCTACTCACTGCCCTCTAAACCCACCAGACCTACAGCTGCCCCAGGATTTTGGCTGTTTTTCCTCTACACCAAAAACATTCTTCTCGTTATCTGACTTACTGTTTCACTTCCTTCTGTCTCAGATCAAGTATCACCTTCTCAGTAGACCTTCTGTGACCACATTATTTAAAATTACAGCCTTCCCACAGAGCACCCTACCCTTCTTTCCTGTCTTCCCAGTCCTTCTGAAATGTGAAGTTTAATGGATAAAGTGAAGACACCCATCCTACAAACCTGACATGTAGCATACTCAGCATTTGGAGTGATTTACGTACGTGTATACATCTAATGGTTTCTTGCCTGTCTCTGCCAGGATGGTAATTCCCAAACCTTAGCAGCATCAGGATCACCAGAAGTGCTTTTTAAAACACAGATTCCTCCTTCTCAGCCCCAGAGATTCGACTGAAGTCATGCTAGTGGCGCCAGTGAGCGGACCATTTTGAGCAGCCTTGCCGTAAGGCACCAATTCTCATCTAGGGATGATTTTGTCCTCAGGGAACACTTCATAATATTTGGAGACTTTTTTCTATTGTTACAGCTGGAGTCGGGGAGGCCACCTGGCATCTTGAGAACAGGGGCCAGGAATGCTACTAAATATCCTGCAATACAGAGGACAGCCCCTGCAACAAAGACCTATCCAGCTCAGAATGTCAATAGTGGGGAAGCTGAGCAGCCCTGTCCTGGATGAATGCTTATTAAATGCTACTATGCATCAAGAACAGCAGGGATTATTAAAAGTTTTATCATTTGATTGGACCTCCAGAGTTTCTGATTTGTTAGGCAGGTTCAGTGTGGAGCCTGGAAATTTACATTTCTACTAAGTACCCAGGTGAAGGAAATGCTATTGGTCCAGGGCCAACCCTTGGAAAACAACTGCAGAATGAACGTTCCACAAAGCAGGGACCGTGGTCTCTTTACTCACTTCTTACCCCAGCAATAGAATGTGGTACAATATAGTCACTCAAGTTTCTAATTTTTTAATAACAGCACCGCTACGCCATGCTCTTACCTGACGATTCTGACACCAGGGAATTCTTGGATCACACATTGAGGAATAAGAGTTGTTTGGGCAGCAAATTTCAGATGGCATCTATTCCTATTGACCCATCAGCTCATTTACTACCAACCAAAGAAGTTTAAGGAGAGTTTGCATGTTTGCCCTGGCAGGCCTAACAGTCTGCCTGAGGGTGATGCTCAAATTACATCCCCACGCTGAGCTCTGTACAAAAGAAACAGTCAAATGCAAGTCTCTGCATTCTCTCTTTACGATGAAACTACACGATCTTACAACCACCTGTCACACAATTCCCATTTTCAAAATGGCCAGAGAATTTATTCACACACACACTTAGTTCTTCAATCTGATCCTTGAGTGAGGCCTCTAGCGTTGTAACATGATTGGGAATCGGTGTGTCTTGAATGTACTTGCGCTTCCATAACCACATCTCTGGCAGCTGTCCACTTTAAGATGGTATCTTCCAGGTGCTGCCAATTACCTCTCCTTACATCATTTTTCTGAGGGAATATTAAATTCAATTCCTTTCATCCTGTGCCCAAAGCCAACAATGAAGCAGTTGATCTCCATAATTCAAACATGTCTGATATCTTAGATTCAATGGCCCTGTTTAAGACAGGCATTTAATGAAGAACCGGTGAATGAGAAGTTTAATGGCTAAAGTGAAGACACTCCATCTTACAAATCTCTTTTTACTCATGTGGAATCATCAGCCAGTGTTATTGATTTGCATTTACTGACTGGACTTTCTATTGTGTTCAGATGTTAGTATCCTCTGCTGGTGCCTGCAGGCTATTAGTTTCAGGGTAAAGCTTACCGTCCTGAAAACCAAAGTCTTCTCTACTGAACTGAAAAAGCTCAAGCGTTCACCATGACTCAGAGAACCCAACACATTTCAGAGAGCCGTAAAAAGTATTTCACTAGTTGTCTTTATCTTACAAGAGTGAGAATTGACATAGAAATAATCAAAATCTAAAAAGATATGTTCATTATTTTAAAAGCAGCATGACTGAGATATAGTTTATATACCATACAATTCGCCTGTGTAAATGTACAGTTTAAAGATTTTTGGTAAATTTAGAGTTGTGCACCTATCACCACTATCTAATTTTAGAGCATTCCCATCATCCCCTCCCCCACAAAGAAATAACCCTGAGCCAATTTGTAGTTACCTATCACCAGCCCCAAACACTAATTTACTTTCTGTATCTGTAAATTTGCCTTCTTGGAGAATTCCATGTAAGTTGAATCACACTATACGTTGTCTTTTGTGTCTGGCTACATTCAGTTAGCAAAATGGTTTTTAAGGATCATCTGCGTTGTAGCACATGGTCAGTACTTCATTCCTTTTTGTTTCCAAACAGAATTAAGTGTATAGATATATTACAATTTGTTTATTCACCAGTTGGTGGACATTTGTTTTGCTTTATTGGGCTATTATGAATAATGCTGCTATGAATATTTATGTACAAGCCTTTATGTGGACGTATTTTCATTTTCCGTGAGTAGATTCCTAGAAGTAGAACTCCTGGGTCAGATAGTAAATCTTGTTTAACTTTTTAAAATGTCAAACTGTTTTCCAAAGTGGCTGGATCATGTTGTAATCCCACTAGCAACACATGAGGGTTCCAGTGATGCCACAGTCCCTTGAATATTTGCTATTGTCTATCTTTTTTACTTAGCCACACATGGTTCACTCTTAATGAAATGTGTGATGATGAAATGTGTGAAACGGTGCTTTCGGATTTGTCCCCCACATATAAAAATACATCCAGCATTTATTGAGGGCCTGCTATATGTTATGTCTTTTAAATATATTACTGTTAACCTATCACTAACAAAATGAAATGTCATCTAAAGTTTATAAATGAAAAAATTAGGTTCTGAAAACTTAAAATTTCCCCATGGAATCCCAGCAAGCAGGTTGCAAATCTGAATTCAATGCCACAAAACATAAATGCAAGAGTTATTTATGCAAAAGTCAAGACACATTTGAAATACAAGCATGGACTTGAGTTTACCTCTGAATGGCCAAGATACTTCTACTAGCATCATTAAAAAGAGGAATAAACAATAAATTCAACTCTTTCTAATGATTACAGATTTTCTTTGAAGAAACTCTACTGAAATTCTAATGAACAATTTCACCTCAAAATTTTCTCTTAAAATGTCAAATCCCAAAGTTGTAGTTTTGCCTCAGGATTTAACCAGCAAGATATTTATGACAATCAAAACTCAAATGAAACATACTTCATAGCAATGAAAATGCTGAATGGTTTTTATTAACTCTACTAAATCATTTGCTACCATCAAAAGATGTAACTTCTGACAACTGCTGTTCATGTTTGAGAGCTTAAAACACATCTATCGCCAGTTTCTGGAGTCTTGCCTGTGATTGAAGAGTATTGATGTCTCATCTAGCATGTATTTCATTATAGATAGGCTATTGGCAGAATGGTGGCCAAAGGCACTAGATGGAACTTGTCCAGCTGAAAATCTTTAACTTATCACCTACTCTGGTCATAGCTTCCTTTTTTTTTTTTGAGACAAAGTCTCACTGTCACCTAGGCTGAAATGCAGCGGTGTAATCACAGCTCACTGCAGCCTTGACTTCCCCAGGATCAAACCCTTCTCCCAGTACAGCCTCCCTAGTAGCTGAGACTACAGGTGTCCACCACCATGCCCAGCTAACTTTTTGTATTTGTAGAGGCAGGGTCTCACCATGTTACCCAGGCTGGTCTCAAACTCCTGGGTTCAAGCAATTCTCCACCTCCCAAAGTGCTGGGATGACAGACATGAGCCACCATGCCAGGCCTGGCCACAAACTCTTAACCTACCCTTGCTCTCTCTTGCCACCAATATGACTTCATCTGATCAACCCCTTTTCATTCAAATGGCCATCCTGCTTTCTCAAAGCTAATTCTTCTCTGCCTTGGAGATAATCTAAACACTGGCTTGAAATAATCAGCATTTCAGAAAGGATAACTTCATTCCCTTAGGATTTATTATTTGACCTGTTTGACACAGAAGGTTTGCTAATGAATACTTGCTTCCCTGTTTTGTTTCAGAATATCTGTTGATGTAGTTCCTTGCTCCTCAAAATATGGTCCATAGGCTGGTAGCATCAGCATCCTCTGCAAGCTTGTTTAAAATGCAGAATTTCAGGCCTCATCCTTGACCTACTAATCAGAATCTGCATTTGAATAATCTCCCCAGCTGATTCCTATGTGCTAGGTTATTAACTTTTACACAGGCTCTCAGGTCTAACCCGTAGACTCAGAACCTCATATTACCCGGTTGAAAATCTGCACCTATCAGGAGTAATAACAGGGAACATTTATCGTTCAGAAAGCACTTCCTTCCCTTCTGTCTGCATAGGTTTTTTTCCCTCTGCCTCCAAACATGCTAAAGCCACACCCTATTAAACAACAAAATCTCTTGACTCTGTTATCCCTTTGAGGAAGAATGCCATATTGTTCACATTTATCTACTTCCTCTCCCTGTGAAAGTATCTAACATCCCCATCCTGTTGAGCCCAGATTTGTTTGTATGACTTGTTTTGGCCAATGAAATGTAAGCAAAAGTGATATATGTCATTTCCAAGCAGAAGCTTTAAGACTCAGTGATGCTTTGCCCCTCTCTCTCCACTGTCACAAGCCTGGCAATAGTTCCGTCAACTTGAGTCCAGAAAGAAGACAACAAGGAGCAAAACTAAATGTGACTTATGGTGGGCAAGTAAATTTGCTGTTGAAAGCGACAGAGATTTGGGGTCCACTTGTTACAGCATAATTTTGCAAAAGCTTACTAATATACCTTGAATCACTATTGTTTTCCTGTTTTCCTCTTTTTCAATTATAAAGGAATAAATGTATCTAGAGGGAGAAATCTTATTTAGAGATTCACTCACATCTGAACTCTCAAGAACTTAGGTTATCCTAAGTTTTGGCCAACTCTGCCAAAATTTAGTGCAAGCCTGTCCAAATTGAGTAGTAAGGAGAAATGGTGGCCATAAGGCATAGACAGTCATACCTAGATATAAACACAGTTTATGATGGTCGGCAAGGTCACGCTGAGGCCTGAATTTTCCATTAAGTAACCCTCTAGGATGTCGAGAATTAAAAAACAATTAATCATGGAAACAGATGGGATATAGAATCTGTTGCTATGTTGCAATTAGTAAAAAGGGATATGGATAAAGCAAAACTCATTATGCTGAAAAGCAGAAGCATTGCAAACAGCAAAAGATCTTGTGGTCAACCACAGGTGTAAACTGAAGGACAGATGTACCCTTCCTGAGGCAGAGACAAGGCCAAAAATGATAAATACATCCCAGGTTGCTCACAGCTGCTCATCCCAAACAAGGAAGAGCATTAAGCAGTATTTGTCAGGAACTGAGAAGTCAATAGGCTTAAGAATGGTCATGACTCAATGACAGTCACCTATCTTTGTATTTTAAAAAAACAGTTAAAAAGAAAGAGAGACAGTATTTCGATTTGATGTGTTTAAAGTCTTACAGGGCTGGGCATGATGGCTCACATCTGTAATTACAGCACTTTGGGAGGCTGATGAAGGCAGATCACTTAAGCCCAGGAGTTTAAGACCAGTCTGGGCGACATGGCAAAACCCTATCTCTATCAAAAATACAAATATTAGCCAAGCGTGGTGGTGCATGCCTGTGGTCCCAGTTACTTGGGAAGTTGAAGTGGGAGGATCCTTTGAGCCCAGGAGGTAGAGATTGCAATAAGCCAAGATTGTGCCACTGCACTCCAGCCTGGGCAACCGAGCAAGACCGTCTCAAAACAGTTTTTAAAGTCTTACAGCTCAGAGGAGTGGAGATATATTGATCCTTTATAAATGAAAGCAAAACCCTTAATCCTGAAAGCATTGAGTGTGGCCCTCAAACGTTCTCTAAGTTTCTCAGGGTTGAGTAGTCCACATGCAGTTCAAGTGGCTATGGGGCACCCCTGGTCTTTCTGCACATAGGCCAGCTCTACTGCCTTGCTACTCAAAGTATGGTCCACGGCCGAAAAGTGCAACATCACTTGGGGATGTGTTGAAAATCCAGACTCTCCAGCTCCAACCTAGAAGTACTGAATCAGCTTGTATTTTAACAAAACGTGCAAGTGATTCACATTTTAAAGCTGGAGCAGCAATGGCCTACAATTGGGTAGTTACCTAGGGCCTAGTGTAAGCACCACAAGTCCCATGTAGCATGAGAAACCTCTTGGTCTCAGACTCATCCAGATAGTTGGTCATCCTATTTTAATCCCAATTCCACAACCAGAGGAAGTTCTCAAATGGAGAACTTGAGACTCAAGAGCCGCTTAGGGACTATTGCACCCCGAAACAATTTCCCACGGCTTACAGTTTAAAGTCACATCTGGTTTTATGTGGTCTTCAGATAAGGAAAATAGAACAAGGATGGAAGAATTCATATGGAAAACTAAGACTCTGAAGAACAATCTTCCTCCACATTCAGTCTTCCATTCCAGGATCTAACAGTCCAAGGAATGCATTTTGAAACTGACCAGAAAAAAAAGACCAGGGGACATTCTTCAGGGGCCTAGAGTCATTCTGTGTGATTGGTTGCATTATCACCACACCTTTCAAAGCCAAGGACAGCTGCTCTTGAGCAGTGGTTCTCAGACTTTAACTGGTCAGAAACACTTGCAGGGCTTCTAAAGCACAGACAGCTGGGTCCCGCTCTCAGACTACCTGATTCAATGTCGTCCCAGATCAGCAGCATCCAAAACACACAAACAATTTTAGAAATGCAGGATCTCAGGCACCACCCCAGGGATGCTGAGTCAGGATCTCTATTTTACCAAAATCTCCTGGTGATTCGCTTGCACAGTAACCTTTGGGAAGCATTGATATAGAAGACACTCATGAATTTGCTGAATCTGCATCCTGTGTATAAATACAACTACTTCATGTTCTCATTGAGCAAATTTGCATATCATGCTCTGCTCTTCCTTTTTTATTTTTATTTTTCCAATTTTGGCCATAGAATAGGTGGAAGTTCATAGCCACACAGCTACACAGATTCATTGCTAAGAAAGCAAGTTACCTTCAACACCAAGAACAGAGTGCTCTCATTGGCAATGAAGGAGCATTTGCCCTGGCTCAAGGAACATAAGGACTTCTGTTCTCTCCAGGGAAGCAGCCACTCAGGGGAAGCCACCACTCTTAGACTAAGGACATCTGGACACAGCCAGTGCCAGCAGCCTGTGTACTAGGCAGATGTACTTCAGAACCCTGCCTTCCACAACAGCTCCTGCAATTTGTTGGCCATACCTCATAGGAAGGTTTGATTCCTGCCAGATTAGCTTACTAGTGAACAGCATATTCCCTTCTCCAAATAGATAATGCTGATGTCACATTTTCTACCTCACTTCACTTCTGCCAATAACATAAGGCCACATATCCTGTTATTTTCTTATTTGAAGTCCTTGAACTGGATGCCAGTTCTCCTGGAATTTTTCTAAAGAATGGTAATAACTTTTATGAAGTACATGTTAAGTGCCAGATATTGTCTTAAATACTTAATATTTCTTATCTTATTTAATCCACACAATAACCCAGGAGGTAGCTACCATGATTATCCCATAGGATAGGGAATTTGAGACACAGAGTAGCTAATTAACTTGCCCAAGGTCACCCAGCAGGCAGACTGCAGAGCCAGCACATTAATAAAAAAAGGCATTAAACCACCATTTTTGTCTTACCTTTTTTTTTTCCAGAAAGTTCCACCTTAAAAAATATTGCAATAATAGAGTGCTACATACAGGAGTGACCCTGTTGCACTGGAGAATGCCTTTTAACCTGTGTGCATCTCAGCTCATCCTGTAGTACATGGAATAATTATAAGCACTCTGCCTCTCGCAGAGGTATTAAGTCTGTGCCTGCACAGTGTAAACTGTAAAAGTGCAGGATAAAGACAATGATCAAAGCGATGATAATCACCCCAAATAATTCATTAACTCTCACAACAACCTTGTGAGACACAGGAAATCGAATCTGGATTAATTGTTGGCAACTGTTTAACACGTGCCATGCCAAGATTCTATTCTTGTTCTTCAGGTGGGTGGAGGGGGCTATCTGCTGCAGAGAACTGACTCTCAAGTGAGGGAGGGAATGTCAAAGCTTTCCAAGGAGCTGCAGGAGAAACAGAAAAAAGAAACAGGGCTGTTCCCACCTGTACATGAGTGCAGCAATGACTGATAGATGATCGCCAAATCTGGCACATGGATAGGTTACATTTCTCAGCCTCCTTTACAGTTAAACATGGCCCTAGGATTCAGATATAGACAATGGAATGTCAGAAATCATGCCCCATCAAAATCTCCCATGCATGATTCTCTCTCTCTTGCTCCATCTGCCAACTGAATGTCAATACCCAGAAAAACCTAGGAAAGCACATATGGAAGACAGCCGAGCCTTTGTTATCCTGGGTCCCTGAATGACTGTGTGGAATGATCCTTACCTACTGCTCCTCCCTAGTCCAGGCATACCATTATTGTATTGCTTTCTACATATTACATCAAATTTAAATTTATTAAGCCACTGAAATTGGGTATTTATCCGATACCATAGCTAGTATTAGCCAAACTATTGAGCAATGTCCCCTTTATCTAAAAATCTGCTTTCTGCTCTTTTAAATACGTTACTTCTATTGCAAATTCCCATGAATAATGATTCCATCTAGGTCAGAAGAGGAAAATATCTGTAATAGATTGGGGAGATTTTATTCTCATATGCCTGTTGATCTGATTGTTTTCCTAACTCCTGTATAGGATTGGCCATGGTGAGTGAATGACAGTTTTGATTGTTGAATAGAAGAATAGGAAGAACAATTTTTTGCGGGAAGGATGGAGGAGTTTGCTGAAGAGGAAGAGTTTGCTCATTGTGATTTCATCAGATTTCCAAGACCATAGAAGAGTTGGAAAGTGAGGTGGGATGGCTCCAAAAAGAAGTCACCTGACTTGACAGTTTTGCCAAGACAGACATAGGGAACAGGAGAAAGAGGCGGGTTAGAGTGCTAATTCCCTGGGGAGGCAGGTTCCAGATTGTGAAGGTCCAGAGGACATTGGTATGAACTTCACTGACATTTACTCTGGGTATAAGTTGATAAAATTCTATATAGATATATTGATCCCAATTCTATAGATTGAAGAAGTGCCATGTTTGATTTGCCCAAGGTCATGCAGCACAATTCATTTCCCAAATCATTAAGGGCCTGTAGTTTTGTTTCTCACAGTCCTCAAGGCGGCACGTTCTCTCCAGCAATTTCATCTTTCTCTGGGTAATATCTGCTCCCCAGATTTTTCCCACTGCAACCATACCCTATGCCAGCCTGGGAACCAACAATTTGGAAATTTGAAACCAATAGAGATTTTGAGATGTTAACAGGTTAGTTGCAGATGTGGGAACATGATAATCCTGGTGCAGTGCCATCGTACCTACTCTTTGCCCCTTATGAGCAAGAAAGACTATCACCAAGAGAAAACAGCTCCCAAAGCACTGTGGCACCAGCCTTGCCAGGCAGGGAAAAGAAAGAAGAAAGAGTGCTCCCAGGCCTTTGTTCTGGCTGCACACATGTGACAGCTTTCAGAACCTCAGCAGATCTCCTGGCAAGAACGGCAGAGAGCAAACCCCTCCTCCCCACCGGGCAAGGGTAATGCCTCCTGGCAAAGACCTCCAGCACATCTATCTCTCTCCAGGCCCTTCTAGGGCTGCTGTGCATCTGCAGAACAGATGGGAGAGTGTGCTTGTCTGACTGTTGGCTGTTTTATTTCACTCAATAAACATTTATTGAGAATCTAGTTGTGCCAAGCCCTAGGCTGATTCCATTGATGTGTGTGCAAGTGAGCATGCATTGACCAAGGTACAAGTGCTGACAGAATACGTGTGTGTGCGTATGTGCATGTGTGTGTGTGTGCGTGTGTATACCCTCAACTCACCAAAACAACAGGAGAATGGTGAAAAGGAGTGGACAGCCAACAGCACGGCTAATTAGCTTTGTCATAGGATAAATGTCATGGTCTATGTCGGTGCTTCTCAGGCTTGGCCGTGCACATGAATCACCTGGGTATCTCGTTAAGTTGCAGATTTTGATTCAGCAGGTCTGGGGTTGAGCCCTAGATTCTGCATTTCGAATGGGCTCCCAAATGATGCTAATGCTGCTCATCAGGGACCACAGTTACAGCAGTAACAGGCTTGTCTAATCTTCTCGCTCATCTATTAGTTTGATGTTGTGTGGTCTGGCAGGAGATATACATTTGATACAAATCTGTATGTGCCCCTGAGGGAAATGAGTGTATGGAACTCACTTTAAAATGGGCCCACAATATGCCAGGTATTTTGTCTATGTAAATTCAACTAATTCTCACAAGTAGGTATTGTTCATCTCTTTCACAGTTGAGAAAATGTAAATTCAGAGAAATGAAGTAACTTTTCTGAGGTCCCACAGCTAGTGAGTATTAAAGATAAGATATGAAATTAAGTCTCCCTGTCTTTTAAAATCCATGTGATATCTACTTCCCTAAGGGATCTCTTCATCCATTTATGTTGCCTCCCGTCTGCAAGAGATGGTTTGAAGCACCACAGATTTCGAACTGGGAGCTGCCGTCACATGGTCCCTTGACACTCAGTAAAACCTAATATGGAATTCTCTGCTAGCAGTATTGCTCAATTAATCCAATTTTTAAAAGCATGGCTATCATTAAAACCTCTACGTGAATGTTTAAAAAAAAAAATACAGTATTAGCTGGTTTTCTCTTCCTGGTAATGACCTGACAGCAGGTATCAGTATCAAGAAGGTGATGGATTTCTGTCATGTCAGAGCAAGGGGAATAATAATAATAAAGGCCAAAGGTGAGATTCCTTCCACTCTGAGAAGAAATACTGTGACGACTGTTTACCAGGAGCCCTGGGCTCAGCCCGGCAGTCTCCAGAGAATGAACATGTGACTACCGTTATGCAGCCCAGCCAAGTATTCAAAATATATTGGGTTTCATGCTTAGAGAATTATGTTTATTGTTTCCTCTAATCAATTTTACTTCACAAAATAAAGAGTGATAGATCACTCTTAACTTCTGGGAAGAAAGGAGTGTCAGAAACCTTACAAATAAAGTATGTGTTAAAGAAAATGGGTAAGGAGTGGGCTCTGAACTGAAGAGAGGATATATGGCCTACTCTTTAAGCTCATAGGAAATTGTGACCTCGAAAAAGTACCCATGATTTCTCAAGAGAACTATTACTTAACAAAATCTCCACAATAACAATGAATAACAGCCTGCCAAAGAATATAAATAGAAAAGGATTTAATATATATCCCATAGTTATGAGATTATTGGCCAAGGGAGTCTTGTGCTAATAAGATCACTCCCTCAATCCCCCAAATCAAATTCCTCACAAAATAATATTCATATTACTAACCTTTTTGAGGAGAGAAGATAATCCTCTATAATTTTCAGCCCAATTGGCATTTATTTTTCTATAAAGGAAATAAAGAAATCAAAATGATAAAACAATTCCATTTTGAAGTAGTTTTTAATGTGCTGATCTAACTATAGCTTTGAATTTATAATGGAATAGTTCATATGTTTTATATCTAAAGACAATGAATCTCTGATAAAAACAAAAAATGAAAATAACCTGAATTATTTTCCATCATTTGCCTATTTCCGTAACTGTAGCCAGTCTTGGACAGTTCTCAATCTTTTCCCTCCCTGCCTCATTCTATTACTCTCAGGAAGATTGCTCAATAGAAAATCGAACCAACAAAAATGGAGAATTCTTAATGCATCATTAGGTCTTTGGAGCATGTAAATAGACTGCATCAATTAAAAAAAGGGGTCCAGGAATATATTTTCTGTCTTCTAATTATTAAAACTAAAAAGAGAGCATTTCTCAATAGGCTCTTTCATATTTAATTTTATTAGTTCTATGTAATTATGTTTAAGATGAAGGATATAAAATTCGCTAAATAGAAGCATTAATAAATGTAAAATAATTTCTAAAACGTTTGTAGTGTATATTTTTAAATCTTGCACATCCATTATTCTTCATAGATCTACAACTGCTGTTTATAATTATGAAATATTGCTAATTATTTCATTAGTAGTAAACCAATTTTATTAGTTGTTATTTGTTTATATTAGAGACATTTTTAAAAGACTATTAGGATTAGAATTATGTAATGAACTTGTCTTCTGTTGGTCTAGTCTTTGTTTTTTTCTAATCTAAAGCATCAAATGGGCAGAATAGGGTTCAATTTTGATACAGGAGTTACTATAAATTCGGTTTCATTTTTCCCCCTTGAAACAGAATTCTCAGCCTGACATTTCTATATATGGGATTTCAAACTGCAGCACACTATCGGTAATATCCTAAGTTAAACAAGGATTTCCTGATCCACTACATCTGTCTGAGTAATGGTTACATCTAAGCAGCAGTTCTGACCAACTACAAGCACATGGTCATGGGCTGTTAGTGAAGACCAGGGTTTGTGTGTGTACCATCTATGCTGATAATATTTCTGGAGCTATAGCAGGTAAGCTCCTTTCTCCTAGTTAGGTTTTGAAATCTTATGTAATATTTTTAGAGATAACACCTTAGGTGGGAAAAATGGGAAAACCTCCATGGAATTGTTGAATTTAGTATACAATAAAGTTCAAGAAAGCAAATGAGGAATCATTTGGCTTTGACTGACAGTTTTTGTGTTTCACAGCATCTCCTGGCTACTTATCTCCAGCTAAAAAATACTTTAATGATAGTTCAATTAGGATGTCTTTCTGTACTCCTTCTCCACACTACAGCCCCATTGATCTCCAAAATACTGTGCAAAACCCCACATCACATGTGAATCACAGTGCATTCCGATGTTTATCTTCCTAGCTAGAACATAACTTCCAAGAAGCTGGGCACTATGTGTGTGTGTTTCTTTTGTTTTTAGCCCCTACATCTAGTATATCTGGAAAAGGATAGATGTCAAGTAAACATTTGTTAAGTGATATGGAAGTGGTTGTGCTAGACATTATCTTTACATTTACATTTGAGCTCCAAGTCCTCTTTGCTTTTTTTTTTTTTTTTTTTTTTTTTTTTTTTTTTTTTTTTACTCTTACTCATGGCTGACTAAAGAAAATAGTCCTGTAGGCCAAAAGCAAATACTAACCATTTACATTTCAAGGCTATAAAAGCCATTTGCATACTTTGTCTCAGGCAACCCTTTCAAACCCAAGAGTTAGGTAATTTGGTTTTCTATGTCATACAAAAGAAATTTAAAGCTCAGAGAAGTTAGGTGTATTTTCCATATTCATGGTTTAGCAGGAATGTTCTGAAAGCAATACTTGCATCAGGTCCTTAGGTATCAAATCCAAAACTGTTGCTATGATCCCACAGCAACCTTCATTCTTTGCTGGGCATTTCTGGGAAAACCCTCTAACCACCTCACCTAAGGTGGCAATAACCAAAGAAGCAAACAAGGATCAACGAATTCATATTCTAACTATCCTGTGCCTTTACACCTTAACACTTCCATTTAATAAATGACAGATAAATATTGGTCCCTTCCAGGCAGTCACAAGTCTGTTATTTTTCAATCCACAGTATAAGAATTGATGGTAGTTGATAAGATGCCTGGTGTCCAGATCTAGAATTATGTTCCAAGAACCATAGCAGTAATACTTAAGTGCTTTAAAAGTATCATCCATTTAATCTTCACAACAACCTCTGAATTAGGTGCTAATTATCCCATTCTGCAGGTGAGAAAGCCTAAACTCAGAAAAGTGAAATAATCTTGCTGGAGGTCATTTATCTGGTGAGTGGTAGAGCCCTAATTCAGTCTCATTATTAGTTTGAGTCATAGAGCTGTGCTCTCAGCCATGATATCATCCAATCTCCTGCTCCCGCTCAACTGGAGACATTTTCTAAAACCTTATGAACCTCAAACTCAATCTGTAGGATACGTATTTCAAGCCTCTTTATGCACTTCGATTCATTCTTTTAAAATTAGTATGCATTTTAAAAGGATATTCTTTCTCTAGATCTAAAGACAAGTGTAATTTTGTAACAATCTGGATTTGTGCTTCAATTATCCAAACTGTTCCTTCCCACTTTATTTATTTATTTTTTTTATTTTTTGAGCCAAAGTCTCACTCTGTAGCCCAGGCTGGAGTGCAGTGGCACCATCTCAGCTCACTGCAACCACTGCCCTGGGCTCAAGAGATCCTCCCATCTTAGCCTCCAGAGTAGCTGAGACCACAGATATCCACCATT
Organism: Saimiri boliviensis; assembly: GCF_048565385.1. Classification (NCBI taxonomy): domain Eukaryota; kingdom Metazoa; phylum Chordata; class Mammalia; order Primates; family Cebidae; genus Saimiri; species Saimiri boliviensis. The sequence continues at coordinate 40,263,290 of NC_133457.1, read as the reverse complement.
ATACCCAGCTAGTTTCTGGGTTTTTTGTTTGTTTGTTTGTTTGTTTGTTTTCCTGCAGAGACAGGGTTTTTCCATGTTGCCCAGGCTGGTCTCGAACTCCAGGGTTCAAGCAATCCTCTTACCTTGGCCTCCCGAAGTGCTGGGATCACAGGCATGAGTCACCATGCCTGGCTTCCTTCCCACATTTTTCAAATGTAGTGCAAAATTTATCACAATTTATCCTTATCCCTTTTACTCGTGTAAACCTAAACCTAAAAAGTATACATATACATCAAGAAAAAGGGGTATTCTAGACACGCAAATAAGGCTGAATACTCGAGAACAGCATTATAGCTGCATCTTCCTTTTTTTATTTTTTTTTAATATAGATTAACAAAAATAGACCACTAAAGTTGCATGCACTTTTACTTCTGAAAGCTGGAGCCAAAAACATCCTGGTCTTACTATATTGGAGTAAATTAGTATCTTTGTCAATGCCAGTTCCTAAATTGAGTATTTCCTTTGAATTTCAGTTCATATGACTAAAACCATCAATTGCTAACCAGCAGCCCACAAGCCAAATTTCATCCCGTAATATATTAGGTTTTGGCGCTCCTTTCTTTTTGATGCTGATTTAGTTGGCATTAAAAGAACAACCGGGGGATTTTACACAGATTTCCAGAGTCACACAAAAATTGAGATTTCTAAACACTTACATAAAGTCAGGCATTTGTCGTTACTAGTCTGAAATTGCTCCAAAGCGAAATAAGTGCCTGGAGCTGAGTTAGGGCTGCCCTCTTTCATGTTCTTAATCCATACAGCTATTGTCATATATCATTGCTACCTCCCTTTGCACTCCTGACTTCTGAATGCGTTCGAATGTTCCATCCCAGCACATGAAGTGTTCTTTATTTATTTAAGCTCACTTTTTGGAGGCCACTTCTCATAAAATTAAATAAACGATTTTTGTTTTGTTTAATACCATGGATATCATTACTCTGCAGTAACTTTATTACAGGATGTACTAGAAGATCCACTGCTTTTCCCTTTCCCAAAAACTTATAGCTTTCCGATATACTTGTCAGGCTATAGTCTCTGACAGTTTTTAGGTTATCTCGTCTGTCTCAGTTGATAACCAGATCATCAGAGGTAGACCTCATGGGCCTTTGGTAAGCAAAATTTTGGCCACACTATCTGTCAGTCTGCTATTGCTCCTGTGACTATGTTACCTTTTGCGGCAAAAGAAATTTTGCAGATGTAATTAAAGTTACTCACCAACTGACCTTAAAAAAATGAGAGATTATTCTGGATTATCTAATCACACAAGACTAAAAAGCTGAGAACTTTCTCTGGCTGCAAGTTAGAGAAATTGGATGTCCAAGGACTCACTGTTGCTTACTTTGAAGATGGGTACCCAAAAAATGACTCTAAAGGTTGAGAATGATCCCCAGCTGATAGCCAGCAAGGAAATAGGGACTTCAGTCTTAGAATCACATGGAACTGAATTCTGTCAACAACTTGAACAAATCTGAGAGAAAAATCTTCTCTTGAACTTCTAGATAAAAGTTCAGGAGAGCTGATGCCTTGATTTTTGGCCTCGTAAGCCTGCCTGAACTTCTGACTCATGGAAACAGTGATATAGTGAATGTTTGATGTTTTCAGCCACTGGTTTTGTGTTAATCTGTTAAGGCACTGATAGAAAAACAAATACAGGCCCCATGGCCACTGGTGACCCTAATGAGTGCTATCAGAAAGGTTCAGAATGCTTCATTCTCAGCAATCATTGTTTCCTTTTTGGTGTGACTTTGTCCTTAATCTGTTATGTTTCCAAGCCAATCCTGGTGATTTAGAGCCTGTGCTAGTTGCCGATTCCTGCCATAACAAGATCAACACAAACAGAAAATAAGAGGTCCAGAATCGGTACTGAGAAAATAAACTGAGCACTATGAAGATCATGAGTACTATGAAAATAAACTGAATACTATGAAAATCGGTACTGAGAAAATGAACTGAGTACTATGAAGATCACATCTGAACCTCTTCTATTTAAATTTTCCAGCACTATCTCTTTTAACCATAATATTGAATATATTCATATGTGAGGCAAGAAAAAAAGCTATCTACTCTAAGTTTTACATCTTTATTAAATTATCAAAAGACAACTACAATTGTCATTGTAACAGTGAAACATTTAATCCAGTTCTAAAATTAAATGCAGAACACGTTTACAAAAGCCATCAATTTGGGATCTTCTTTTGTCAAACTCTAATTTTCAAACAATATTTTAGTAGTAAGCCTTATTTCACCAGTGGAAAAATCTTAAGGAAGACAAGACTATATATTCACTCAATACAAGACTATTTACACTTTACTTATCTCTGTGATCTGTACTATTTGCAGCACAGGTAGACAGATGACCACATTCTTCATGGTTTAATACCAGGAAGATGTGGGTTGTGCAAGTAAAGTATTCTCCACCTTTGATATTCCATGGCTAACTCAAGTCATTCATTCACTCATTCATTCAACAAATGAGGCCAATTGATAAGGTCAAAGAGGTGAACTATATGATAAGGTTTTCTTCATAGGATGTATTGCTATCTGAAACTATAATTTTATTTGTCTAATTTACTGTGATATATGTCTCCCAAGAGAATGTCAGCCCCAAGGGACTGGTAAATTTGCTTTTCTGTTCACTGATGGACATCCAACCTTTAGATTGGTGTCTGTTACATAGTAGATGCTCAATAAATACTTACGAAATACATACATACATAAATGATAAAAAAAAAAAATCTAGGTCAGCATTCACAAGTTCTGATATGCAACTGTTACTCACATTCTCTAAATTGTTCCTGTCCCTCTTTTTCCTAACACTAATGTCTCCAAAGTATCTTCATTAAAACAGTAAATCCTCTCCTTCTGCATTTATTCAACAAACACTATTGAACACCTTGGCTATTCCCTGTCTCACTCAAGAATCATTCACTTATTCATTTATTCATTCATTTAACAAAGGAGGTCAAGGATGAGGTCAAAGAGATAACAGGAGCCAGACCATAAAGAGCTTGGTAGGACACTGTAAGATCTTGGGCTTCTAGTAAGAATGAGATGGGAAGCCGCCATTTGGAGGAGGCTGACACAATAAATGTCATATTCTGATTAATGTTTTATTAAGGCCAACGTAGCTATTACGTAAGGCAAGGGTAGAAACAGGATCTCCAGTCAGGAAGTTGTTGGAATACTCTCATATTTTTTGACTGCCAGTGTCCTCATGTAATTCAAACTAGGTTCTTGAATAAACTTTGCTAGAAAACAGAAGTCGTATTTGAAACCCTTATAGGACGCTCAGCACTGATTAGCTGTCCTCTTATATCCAGTCCCTTGCCATGTAGAGGATCATGGAGCATTGCTCCTACAAAGAATTAGAGACCTAATTGCAATTGCCTCCGTTCAAAGAAGAGGAGATTTCCTTTTGCTCATTCCTTGGTGGACAAGGCTCATGTTCTTTACACAATGCTATCTTATTCCTCTTATGCTCTAATCTAGCATTATCTACATTCACTCTCTCACAAAACAAACTGTACCATGTTTACATAAAAATGTTAAAGTGCATTGTCCTGAAAGAGAACACAGAGCATTTGCAGAGAGCCACTCAAGTCTCTTCCAAAGCCCATGATGCTTAGGTCATCCCACACTGAAAATCTCACTGTTTTCAGGCTTCCCCTGTAACCACATTGAAGAGATAGTTTATGGTGAGTTGTCTCTATCATGCTTTCTTGTGAAGGATCTAACCTCAAGATAGACTCAATTGACCTACATAACTTGAGCCCCCAAGGCCAATGAATGCAACTCTCACTACCCATTGCTTTTTTCAGGTGTGTCCACATTAATGTAGATACTGTAGTTTCTGGGCAGCTCACTATTATTATAAATGTATTTGTAAGACCCGGAACGGTGGCTCAAGCCTGTAATCCCAGCACTTTGGGAGGCCGAGGCGGGTGGATCACGAGGTCAAGAGATCGAGACCATCCTGGTCAACATGGTGAAACCCCGCCTCTACTAAAAATAGAAAAAATTAGCTGGGCATGGTGGCACGTGCCTGTAATCCCAGCTAGTCAGGAGGTTGAGGCAGGAGAATCGCTTGAACCCAGGAGGCGGAGGCGAAGGTTGCGGTGAGCTGAGATGGCGCCATTGCACTCCAGCCTGGGTAACAAGAGCGAAACTCTGTCTCAAAAAAAAAAAAAAATGTATTTGTAGATAGAGAACCTGGTGTTACTGGTGAGATGCTCTCACTGCAGAATAAAGAACAGCAGTTAAGAGGATATGAATTACCACTTCCCTGCTTTTGGTTCTGCAACCTTTGTTCCAGTCATTTAACTCTGTCAAGGCTGTTTCTTTACCTATAAGATTAGCCTACTGGGAATGAGTAATAAACGGAAAAACATGTGTCAAGCTTTTAGTAGACTCTGGCACATAGCGAGCACTCAATATTAGTGATCATCATTTAAACCATTACTCCAATTTTCACCATCCCTGCAAAGATGGGCATGAATCTTCCAAAATGGTACTGAATTCAGGAAGTTATTTGCTTGGCTTGCTACCTTTCTGTCACCTGCTTATAAAAACCATGCTATTGGAAAAGGGACATTCTAGAGCCTGGCAGCATGGATCCACAGACACATTTCATCAATTCCCTTTCTTCCATGTATTCTATGTTTACTTATTGGTCTAGGTGAAACTGAGGCAAGAGTTCTAAGGTTCTTAAGTTTGACGTGATGAATGCAAAGACCACCAAGTAAGGGCAATGAGGTAGATGAAATCCTAAGATGATGGAAATAGCCGGAGCAAAACTCACACAGATATTTTCATTTTGCTTGTTTTTGCTTATGTAAGAGTGATGAAAGAAGACAATTTAAAAGGATAAGGGACAGAAGAAGGGAAGAGAGAAGGGAAAGGCACTGCAGAAAGTGAAGGAAAAAAAAGTGAAGGACTTAAGAATAAGAAGGAACTATAATAGAGGGGAAAAATGAAAAAGGAAAGGAGGGGGAATAAAAAGGGGGGAAGTTGCTGGAAGACTGATTCTACAGCCCAGCATAATGCAAAGGTAAAAGCCAGGAGCAGCACAAAAAGCCTATCAGAGAATATAAAGTGGTCTTATAATTGAACAAATTGTTCTTGTAGTTCTGTGACTATTTTGTGAATAAAACGGCCTTTCTCCCTAGAAAATTGAAACTTAAGATTTTTCTTGACCTTTGAGTTCAATGATACCACTGAATGATCACTTGAGTCTTGTTTACATGATTACATTGACGTCATCACTGCTCTTTTGAGAGAAGTAAAACCTTTTACCCTGCAGATGCACCATATACAAAGTGGAGTGATCTCAGAGATGCCGGTTATGCTCAGAACAGCGGCCTCCTAGTGAAAGAGGGAAGCCTGGTACAACAGTTCTGGGGTTGACATGGGTGATACTTCCCACTCAAATATTTTGCTTTCATTTTTTATTTTCTATCAAAAAAATCTGTACACAACATTTAACATGCTTGATTCTCAGTCTCTTAGATCTATTTCTAGGGTTTTTTTTTTATTATTATATGTACTCTGCTGGCCAAGAGAAAAAATAGACTATTCAAGATTATGATTACTTAAATTCGCTTTTTTTTAGTGGTGGAATTTAATCTGACTTCATTTCCTAAAATTAAAAATCAAGCATAGTACTGTGTTTCAAATTTGGCAAAGTGAAATTCCATAATCTGTTGCTTCAGCGTGGGATCCACCAAGCACATTTCTCAGCTCACAAAGGACTTCTATCTTGGAATATATCCAACCTCTTAGCATTAAGTTGGTGAGTTACCATGAATGCTCTTTCTGAACTGATGTTCAACCTCTGTAAAATAGAGCAAATCATATTATCTTTAAATAGTAGTACTAGTCATACATCTAATCATATCAGGACAAAAATAATAGGCGAGAGTGATACTGGCCTGGACAGTAGGCAGACAGATATGAGCAGGAGTAATGAGGGAATGTGTTCTCTTTCCGGGTCCATGAGGGGGTGTAGTTTTAAGGGCAAGAATTTCCCAGCACCACGCCCCCTCCCATCTCTCTCCATCCGGGATATTCAACAGTTTCTGTTTGAATTTCGCAGGCGTGGGAAGAAACTAAAAGTCAATCGCTCCAATGGAAGTTCTGAGGAACTCCTTTCATTGGCCCAGGGTCTTGGAGAAGGTGGGGGTTCCTTCCAGGATAAAAGTCCGTGTCCACACACCTGGCCGGATTTCCCCTCTGGAGTCCCCTTCCACACTCTTCATGGAAGCCTTTCTCTTCTTCTCCTTTCCTTCTCTTTTCTCTACCTAAATTGCCCCACCGCTTATTCTTTAAGAAGTTGGAGGGCCGGGCGCGGTGGCTCAAGCCTGTAATCCCAGCACTTTGGGAGGCCGAGGCGGGTGGATCACGAGGTCGAGAGATCGAGACCATCCTGGTCAACATGGTGAAACCCCGTCTCTACTAAAAATACAAAAAATTAGCTGGGCATAGTGGCACGTGCCTGTAGTCCCAGCTACTCAGGAGGCTGAGGCAGGAGAATTGCCTGAACCCAGGAGGCGGAGGTTGCGGTGAGCCGAGATCGCGCCATTGCACTCCAGCCTGGGTAACAAGAGAGAAACTCTGTCTCAAAAAAAAAAAAAAAAAAGAAGTTGGAGGCCAAGAACCCACAGGAGCTGAGAAAAAAAACCCGGTTACAGTAATAGTCCAAAATACTTATCAACTGGTTGGCCAGAGGACTGGTCAATCAGAACAAAGGTAGACTATAATTCGCCAAGGCTGGCAGGCTTACCATGGATATCAGGTTCATGCCTACCTTGGACACAATGTACATGATGAATTAAGAAATAGTTGAGGCAAAGGAGTAAATCTAAGTTTCTGGACTGAAAAATTGGTTGTATGGTACTGTCATTTCCCCAAGAGAGAATAATTTTAGGAGGTTGTTGGTAGTGGTCATTTTGGGTATAGAATGTTGGATATGCTTGTGAAACATCCAAATGGAGACGTTAAATGGGCAATTGAATAGATGTTGCTATTATTAGGAACGGATTAGAGACATAAATTAAGTCATTGTATGGATACAATGGATTAGAGACATAAATTGACTTATTGTACTAATAAAACTTAGAACCATGAGAATGAAAGATATTACCTAAAGCGAAAGGTGGGGAGAGAAGAGGAAGGTGATATAAAAAGATGGGCCAGAATAGAGCCCTAGTGTTGGAAAGATCCAACCTTTATTTAGAGATGAGATCATGAAAGTGGAGCCAGCTGGGAAATGATAAACCCTAAAGAGGAGAACTAAAGTCTCACAGAAGCCACCACAGTCACTGAACAAAGCCAACAGAATATACCTTATGATAGAAAAGGGATGAGTAAGCTCTGTCCAATGCCCCAAGAAGTTGAGTAAGAGTGCAGATGACTGCTCCGTAGTCACTGCTGATGTCAAGAGAAGTTGTTTCTATAAGCAGTGGAGGCAGAAGCCACACTGGAAGAAGACAGACAGTAAGGAAGAGGTGAGGCGGAGATTAGCATGTGCAGCAAGCCTCACCAGAGTTTGACAATGACATGGAGAAAAGAAATGAGATAAGGGATGCTGAGAAGTATGGGATCCAGAGTTTGTTTTAAACAAAGAAGACATTACAAATAGGTTGACATGTAATTGCTGTAACAACTCCATGGTTTAGAGAAGTATTATTTTCTCTCATTTATCAGATGAGAAAACTAAGGTTCAGAGAGGTTAAATAACTGGGTTAGGTTCTCACAGCTAGTAAGAAACAGAGCTGAAAGTTGAGTTTAGCATATTTCACTCCAAAGTTCTAGGATAGAAGAATACTTCTCATATTGGGTTACATTTATTTTCCCACATAACTGTTTTCTCATTTGAAGAATTTTATTTTTAATTGACATTAATTAGATATAGGACTCACTTTTTTCTAAACACAGAGGATGGTCTAACTCATCCTTTTTTTTTTTTTTTTTTTTTTTTTTTTGAGACCGAGTTTCACTCTTGTTACCTAGGCTGGAGTGCAATGGCGTGATCTCAGCTCACTGCAACCTCCGCCTCCTGGGTTCAAGCAATTCTCCTGCCTCAGCCTCCCGAGTAGCTAGGACTACAGCTGCATGCCACCATGCCCAGCTAATTTTTATATTTTTAGTAGAGACGGGGTTTCACCATGTTGACCAGGATGGTCTCTATCTCTTGACCTCGTGATCCACCCGCCTTGGCCTCCCAAAGTGCTGGGATTATAGGCGTGAGCCACCGCGCCTGGCCCTAACTCATCCTTGAATCCCCAGTACTTAGTACAATATCTGGTCATTAATAATGGGTACTTAATAAATGCATGTTGCAGAAAACAAATGAGTTTGTAACCAACTAACTGCTGAGAACTTACCCCAATCTTACACAATTACCAGGCTCCACTGAACGAACAGATTGCTTCCCACTTAAATTTTTTTTTCTCTGTACTTGAAATATATACAGTCTTTATTCACACATGGAATCTATTCTCAGGTAATACTGACTTCATGGTGCTGTTCCACATGAGATCAGCGTATTTGTATGTGAAGGAAAGGGTATACTCAATCACTATGATATTTTATGAGCCTGGAAATAATAAATAGATATGTTTAAATATTCATATGCTTGATTGATCCTTCTTAACCACACATTTGGCTCAGCTGTTTTGCTAGCATTTTACTTTAGAGCCTTTTTAATGCAGTTATTATTTTTTTCCTTTATCATAGGAATAAAGAAGTTTTAACAAATATCCCTAAGGTTAAAATAATGCCTAATACTTTAAAAACGTGTGAGCTCTGGTGGTTGTCTCAAGATGTTAATAACTTAAGTTTCTGCTGAAATAATTTTGTTTTGAACTTCTTCCAATAAACTCCTTCCTTCTCACTTTCAGAAAATTTATCCTTTGAAAGCCTGAATAGAAAAAAAGAGTTTTCACAGTAACAAAACTGCTTCATGACATAATGTGTAGTTCTTCAGTTTAGTTTTGTTATGATTTGCTAGCAAAGAAGTTTAGGCTCTGTCCGTCTCCTAATTACCTATATATTGTCAAAGCTACCTGAGCCAAGTTCAATAAAATAAGGAAGCCTAAAATAGGTCAAATTTGCATTCTGATTATTTGCAACAGTTTCTAATCCCACAAAGTATTTTTTTCCTTCATGCTTAAGATAAGGATTACCTATGAGTTCCCCCCCACCCCCAGTATATCTATAAGCATCAAGTATTTTTTTGTCCAAGAAGGAATATACAATTTAGCTATTCATTTATGCAAATGATGGTAAACAGACTTATAAAGACAGATAATAAACAGCAAATGAGGTTATTTTGTTTCACGCTTTATGTTGTCGGAGTTCTGAGCATGGTTTAGTGTTTTCTATTCATGACTTTATATTACCAAATTACTCCCTGATGGCGTCTCAGATGTGCTTTTGTCTGCAAATGAGAAGGAATAAAATACCAGGACATTAACGTTAAATTACAATCGTTAATGGCGTAAATACGAAAATAATTACTGCATCATACCATCAATTGTTATGTGTTCATTACTGAAGTTCTTGTAAAGCCTTCATTTTCTTGTTACAATTATTTTTTCCTTTATTTTTGTCTGGCTATTTTATAGCCCTGACAGTACTTTAGCAACATTCAGCAGTTACACAAGCCATTTAATGGGGCTCAAAGCTTCATTTAAACTTCATTTAGCTGCATTTTATTTGTGTATATATGCCTTTTACTTCTTTCTGACAGTCAAAAGGCACTTCCGGCACAGGTGCTGGAGAGAGGTGTCAAAGGAGACCATCTAAAACCAGCAATAAACTTCAGAGAAGGGTTTAGACTTACTTTAACATGGCTCGATAAGATACCTTTATTAAATAATCAAACTTATTGCCCTCATCCTCTACAACTTTAGCTTCAGGGTTTTTCTTCTTCTGCTGCTAGCACCACTTTTTAAAATTAATTTATAAATCTGCGGCCAATCAGGCAAGATGCTTTTAAATCTCGGACTCTCTTCCGTTCTGTTTCTTCTCCTCTGCTCCGCCTCACCTCTTTCTCTGGCTCCTACCTCTTTCCTCTTCCCTCAGCGGTCTGTCCCTAAGCAGGCGGGGAAGGGACCCCCTCCAGACAGACAGACAGACACACACACACACACACACGCACACACACTCTCTCTCTCTCACACACACACACACACACCCCACACTCAGGCTGCCTGGTCCTCGAAGGGTCGTCCAGGTGCACTCTTTTGTCTGCTCCACTCCGTGACCATCACTTCTGCCTGCCTATCTCCGGCGGGGAGTCTCAGGGAAACTCACCCCGTGATGAGAGCTGCAAGGGGGCGGGGCGGGGGATGTGAGGCACAGCGGGCGTCTAGTACCCGAGCATCCTTAGCCGCGATGCGCGTACACACACACACACACACACACACACACAGATCTTCTGTCACCTGTTCACTTTCAAAGCCAGCTCTCTCTCTAGGTAAAACTTATCCCTCGTCCCCAACCCCACCCCTACCTTCAAGAGTCCACGTACCAGACATCCCGTGCACACCTTTTTCAAAACATCCGGAGGGAGGAAAGTGCATACTGGGGCACACTGCAATTACAGAGATCCCGAGAACCTCTTCTCGGTTTTACCGCCCCCGCTCCACATCTTCTCTGCAATCACATACAGCCTCTTCCTGCCAAAGCGCGCGCACAGCCAGCACCCCTTCCCCGCTGACAGCCCAGGCTTGGAGCCTCAGCCTCCAGGGCTCTGTCCCCGGCCGGGTCCCTCTGCGCGCCTCCAAGCCTCTAGTACTCTCTCCAACTCCTGCTGTGTGCAGCCTGGCCCTACCAGCTCCCTAGGCCCAGCCAGTGCTTAAACTTTTTCTCGCCCTTTCTCTGGCCCCAAAGCATGCCACAACCCGGAGTTCCGACACCCCGGCCCGAGCTTAGACCCCCACAGGGGAATGGAGCGAGAACCCCTGCTCCCAAGGGCGCCGGGTCTCGCGGTGCCCAGCCCTAACGTGCGCAGGACAGCGCAGGACCCGGCAGGGATGCGAAGGGAGCCAGGGCGGATCCCGCTGGCAGGTGCAACTTGCCAGCGACTCCTGGGTTCACGCCCCTGGGGACGGCGGGTTTGGCCTAATGAGAACAAAGCTGGAGTCCGGGGAGACTGTCAGACAGGCGCTAAGACAATAGCAATAAAGGGAACTTGGAAGAGGACTGCTGCACAAAGTTGTCCGCGAGTCCAGATGTCCTGGGATGGGTCGCGGGCTCCCGCTGCAGATCCCCCACCCCCCAGCCCCCGGCCCCGCCGCGGTACACGCAAAATCCCTGCTAGGCAGCGGGTCCCTGGATGCCATGCAAATGCCCCAGTCTCCCAGACGCAGCTTGGGGCTCCCGGAACGCACTGGGCTTGGACAGCAGCCGCCCAGCGGAAAGACCCGCCGGCGCGCTCTCTTGGCTTTACCTTTCGGCAGGCTGCCTGGGAGTCCGCGGCGCGCCGCCCGCTGGCTGTGCCCTCGGCCCCTGCCGCCGCCGCTGAGAGCAAACAGCAGGAGCCCGGCTCGCTGCGCCCCGCCCCCGGCTCGCTGCGCCCCGCCCCCGGGCGCCACGTCCCGCCTCTCCACGCCGGCCCGCAACCGCGCGGAGCCACGATGGCCCAGTGGGGTTTCCGCGTGAGCTGAGCCGGAGGCGACGGCCGCGGCTGCTACTGCTGCCACCGCTGCTGCTCTGGTTGCTGCCCCTGCCGTCTTCACCGCTGCGGCTGATGCATGCCACAGGCCAGCCAGGATGTCCCAAATTGCCAAGGGGTACGGCCGCCCTCCTCCCCAACAAAACAGACTCTTGGAAATGAACTCCAGAATAGGGCTACTCTGCGTTCCGTGCACCTGCAGCATCAGCATCACCTGGGGGCTTGCAAGAAATGTAAATCTCTGGGCCCTACCCCAGATCGAATGAGCCTAAATCCCTGGGGATGGGGCCTAGCATTGTGTACTTTAAGAAGCTCTCAGGGAGACTCCAAGCACATTAAAGTTGGAGAGACACCGCTGAGAGAACTAAGTGGCTGATGAGATGCATGCTCCGTCAGTCCTGAGACCCACGAGCCCACCCTGGCTGAGGGTTTAACTTGGCAGTGTTTGCAAAGCTCAAGTGTACTTGTCTGCACCCTGGATGTCATTCATCTTGCTTTATTGACTGCGAAGTCTTTAGAGATAAACAGAGGGGGGAATACATTTACTTCTGATCTGACAGCTCTAATGAGCTCAAAGAAGAATTATGTAAACATTATTAAGTGTAATAAACACGTGTCGGCATCAGGCAATCTTCTCTGGAGAAGGCTTGGCAAAAGCCGGAATGAGCCAACGTTTTATTCATAATGTCTTTTTAACTTTATGTTGCCTGTGTAATAGGCCTTTGGCTTTGCTGTTGCCCAGACGGAAAATCATTACCCCAGTAATGGATGAGCTAGTTCAAAAGGAGAACCACTGGGATGCTGAGCACTTTCATTCATAAATGCTATGTATCAGGCACAAGGGAAACCATCTTCTGCCAATGTGCCATTTTAATTATCCAACTGGTGTACAGTTTCTTGTTCAACTTCCTAAGGCATCAACTACAGAAAACAAATAAAAGCGATTCACTTACCATTTTCTTTGTAGTAAGTTCTCCTTCTCACTTTTTCCCTCTGTACTTTCCTGAACTTTGGACATTGTTGAATACAGATGTTCCTAGACTTACCACTGGGTTACCTTCTGATAAATCCATTGTAAATTGAGAATATAGAAAATGCATATAATACATATAACCTACTAAGCATCAGAGTTTAGCACAGCCTACCTTAAACATGCTCAGAACATTTATAGTCCATAGTCTACAGTGAGGCAGGATCATCTGGTAACATAGCCCACTGTAGAGTATCAGTGGTTTATCCTGATGGTTGCATAGCTGGCTGCCGCTCAGCCTGTCTCTCCAGAGTATCCTACTGCTTTAGAATCATCATAAAGTCAAAAAATGTAAAAACCCTAAGTTGAGGCATCTTAAGTTAGGCACTGTCTTTACTGGAGGAATTGAAGATCCACTGCCAGGGAAGAACTTGATGACGCTGCCTTGGCCTCCTCTGCTCGCTCTAGGAGTTGTTTCTGGTTTTGAACATTTATTTGGAGTCGATGTAGAAGTTTGAAGTTCTGATCCTCCAGAAAGCCTTGTCAAAGTCTTGCTCTGGTATCCAGAGCAAGTGAGCCTTCAAAAGACCTCTTCTCTACGACCTTTATGTTCCTGCTTCCTAAAAAACGTCAACCTGTTCTCAGCACCGAGAGCATTACCATTTTAAGAAATGAAAGAAAAACATGATTATCAAGAAAATCAGTCCATCAAAGAATCCAAAACAGTTTGGCTCCTCATCCCAACTTTCAAGAGTCATATGGGAGAGAATACTAGGAATCTGAAACTACATTGCTTATTCTAGAAAGGACATAGAATAGGAACAAAGAGACAAGGAAAGGGTGAAGGAAGAAAAGAAGGGAAAGAAGGAGGGCAGAAGGAAGAAGGTAAGAAGGAAGAGAAGGAAGGAGAAGGAGAATGGAGAAGAAAGGAAGGAAAGGCATATTAACAGCTACTAAGACATTTAAAATTAAAAAGAAAATTGGAAAAAGATGGCAGGATAGATGGGGGGCAATGTGGCAGGGAGCTTCACGCTTATCCAACTGTATGACAAGAGTAAGTTTCTTAGATCTGTCTCTAAAGGAACAGACGCTGTGTAAGGATTCAAGTGATTTCTTAAGAAAGTGCTCACAGGAGAAATCAGTAAGGATATTGGGGAAAGTGGCAGAGGCAGCAGAGCAGGAAAGGAGAAGATGCTCGACAAGCGTCCAAAAGTCCCACCGCAGTGAATAGGGCTTGGCTTGATTCTTCAGGGAACCTCCGGAGTTTAAGTTAAGCCTCTAAATTGCCCCACACCGAATGAAGAGAGCCAGGCAGTTTATTGATAAACAGCCTCCCAGGGGAAATAAACTTCTTGGCACTTCTGTAGGCTCCAGTAGCTTGAGAGCAGTCCTTTAGAGAGAAGGGAAAGTTGCTAGTCATTGAAAGCAAGGGAATTTAGCAATTTGGGGAGGCAGGATGTCACACACAAAAAAATAGTAAAAAGAATTGTGTAGTATGTGAGCTCATTCTCGACTTTGTCTACTTTAGTGGGGGAATTAAGGAGGCTTGGAAAATGAGGAGTCATGTCAAAGCACTGAGATGTAGGCCAGCTCTCCAGCGTCCTCATAACGTTGTCGCCCATGTGAGCCACCATTTGGATACCTGGCATAAAAATGTATGGACAACCAGTCCCTCTTAGCCAAAGAATTCATGACAACTCACCCAAGTGCAGATAAACAGTGGCGATTTCCCCTTCTTTCTCTTTTCGCATTCCTGTCCCTAAGACCAGAGGAAAGGGGAATTCTGCCTTGAAAATGGAAGGAAAAGGTGTATCAAAACCAAGCCTCGGTTCTCCTTGAATCCTTTGTGCTGATTTGAAAAGAGGAATAAGAACAAACTTGTTTTCGTCTCAGCCAAGGCTCCTTAAGCTCAAGGCTGGTCCATGATCAGGAAAAGAGAGCTCTGAATTGGAGACAAAACTGGAAATTCAAATTTAAAACGTAATGGGTTTTTAACAGTTGAAACTGAGTAACTGAAAGTTAACCAGAAATTACGAAAGCCACCCAAGGTCTCACTAAGGGGTCTTCTACTCGATGGAAAAGGGGAAAATTGACATAATGCATTTGAGACAGTGGTTTTTAGAGAAATATAAAGTTTCATGTTTATACTTCAGTTTGTACAATAAGTTGGTTATATTTGAAATTGTTTACTCCTGGCTGTCTCCCATGATATGTCCTTAATTAACTTTCCCTACCTTAGATGAGCCTCCACACCAATGTTTACTGGATGGCTGTGGCCTGGCATGGCTAGTCCTGCCAACCATGTGTCCTGAAATATGGAAAATATTAGCACAGCACAAAGGAAAAGCTATCATATAACTCTATGTGGTTAAATGCCACGTATAAGTCGAATTATTTTGCTTTATTTTGAGGAAAATGACTAGCCTAGAAATACTCATAGAATAGGTTCTTCTCACTCTTCATTTGTAATTTCCTTCAAAATATCTATTTAAATAAGTTGCTTTTGTTTTGGTTGGAACATTTGGCCCTGGGAATATGCATGTTGGTTCCACACTTTAGGAAACTGTTTCTATCATTAATTGAGAGCTGATTTGGATGATAATCTGAAGCTAAGAGAATCTGGTTTCGAAGATATTGTCATTCTGCCACCATACAGATGTCAGGAGCCCAGTGTTCATTTTCACCACTGTTTGGAATGCTCTGTTCTGTCTCAGTTAGAGATTCCAGCTCAAGTTTTCTCTTTCTCCATCCTGTTTGGCACTTCCTAACCTGCCCTCTTGTTAGATTCTATTCCCAGACTTCACTTACTCCATTTCCCACTTGGACCATGAGTCTAAGATAAGATACACAGTACATCCTGTGCTGAAACAGAGTGTGTGATAAATACGATTCATTAAACATGGTGTACATCAATATCAGGTCAGGGTAGAAAATATACAGCATAATGAATGGTCTATAGTTTGAGATTCAAGGAAGTGCAGTCCCATGGAGGGTATTCAGTGGCATTATCAATCATGGAAGTAAAAGTGGAATGGTTTGTGGTTTACTGGAATGCCGTAAAGATGTTTTCCACTTCTATTCTCACTCCCCCACAAACTCTCACCTGATTTCCTTGATGATCATAAAATCAATCTACCACCTGTGAGTAATTCACAATTACCCTCTCTCCCTATTGATATCACTTTTTAGGGCATCAGTTACAGTCATATTATTATTCAAGAGAAGCTTTTCAAAAATAATTTAATAGAGGTTGTCATAACTTATTCACTGACCATAGCCTTAGAATTCAACATCTCAGAAGGGAGTTGATCTTCTGATTTCCCAAAGACTAGAATTTCTTTGAAAAATATTCTAAGATCTGGCTCTAACTGCCACTTAAAAAAAAAAAAAAAAAAAAAAAAAAGCTTTTCCCTGCCGCTTTAAATTATATCTTAAAGTCTCAGTTTTCAGGAAATGAATATCGGTGATAGGGGAAATGTGAATACACTGAGAAAATCAGGATTTATGGAGGATATACAATGTGTTTAATACAATAGACTCATGAAATTTCATATTCATAAATGTTCTTGATTAATCTTTCTGAACTGAATAGTTGTTTTGGAAGATAAATTTTCAAATGTAAACTCATATTTCATGTAAAAATAAGTTATCATGACCAATTAAAACATGTAGATAATATTCCAAGTTGCAGTATTATCATAATAAAATATGTGTTTGTGTAAAACATCCAAAGATTTAGTTAGCACAAAGAAAGCTCTTTATCTATTTTTTGGCTTTTAAGAAAATTGTGAAATTAAGTCAACCTCAATTAAAACAAAATAGTATGAAAATTTCAACAAATTTCTATAAATTGTGTATAGTTGCATAACTGATTTCTATTACAGTTACAGAGGTGACTTAACTTCAGTTTAAAAGACTGTATTCAAAACCTCATGCTTCCACTTTAAGTATCTTTTCTCCCTTCTTCACAGCCTCTCAGACATCTGTCTTCAACCAAATCAAATCTCCATGTGAAGTACTTAACGCTCTGTAAAATCGACACACAAATACACTTTTGACATTCACTATTTACATAACCTTAGAAGTAGATTCTATCACATATCTACAAGGATTCTAAAGTAGGCATATATGTCAATATGTTTATCTATAGGACAATAATCTTGATTTTTTTTTTTTTTTTTTTTTGAAACGGAGTTTCGCTCTCGTTACCCAGGCTGGAGTGCAATGGCGCAATCTCGGCTCACCGCAACCTCCGCCTCCCGGGCTCAGGCAATTCTCCTGCCTCAGCCTCCTGAGTAGCTGGGATTACAGGCACGTGCCACCATGCCCAGCTGATTTTTTGTATCTTTAGTAGAGACGGGGTTTCACCATGTTGACCAGGATGGTCTCCATCTCTCGACCTCGTGATCCACCCGCCTCAGCCTCCCAAAGTGCTGGGATTACAGGCTTGAGCCACCGCGCCCGGCTAATACTCTTGATTTTATATAAAGTTTTGATTAAATAATTCACGTCTTAAAATTAGAAATGGCCGGGCGCAGTGGCTCAAGCCTGTAATCCCAGCACTTTGGGAGGCCGAGGCGGGTGGATCACGAGGTCAAGAGATCGAGACCAGCCTGGTTAACATGGTGAAACCCCGTCTCTACTAAAGATACAAAAAATCAGCTGGGCATGGTGGCGCGTGCCTGTAATCCCAGCTACTCAGGAGGCTGAGGCAGGAGAATTGCCTGAACCCAGGAGGCGGAGGTTGCGGTGAGCCGAGATTGCGCCATTGCACTCCAGCCTGGGTAACAAGAGAAAAAACTCCGTCTCAAAAAAAAAAAAAAGAAGGAAAAAAAAATTAGAAATGAAGGAAGGTCATCGAAGGTCATCTTCACTGTAATGTTCACGGACTTCTCACTGCCTACTAGGAACTGTTATCATAAAGATGAACAAGACACAGCCCTCCAAGCCCACTGTAGATTTAGGGCCATAACTGCAGATTGCATAAACTCTTACATAAACGAAGGTGGAAATTCTTCACAATTGGCGTATTCCAAAACACAACACATTTTTTCTTTACATTCACAATTATAATCAGATTTTCTCAGAGATGAACTTTAAAACTATAGCAGTAGTTTGCCTAAAAAATAATCCTTTGGGAATTTTAATTAAAAGTTTATGTATCAATATGATATATAGGACAGTTGTGGAATTTAAATCTTGTTTTAATTTTTTAAGTTCCTATTCTTCACTAGAAAGATTTAGTATCCCCCTTCTTTTACTCTAGTGATTTGGAGGTTATAACGTTCAATTTTTACTCTATGTTGCTAAATAACATTTTAAACTACATTTCATTAACTTTATCAGGAATTAAACATCTTTATTAAACTACTTGTGGGACATAATAATTTTGTATGTCTTTAACTTCTTCCCTCCAAAGTATCCCCAATAAAAATTTAAATATAAAGAAATATGACATCCAGATATATACTATTATTTGTTTTTGAATTCTGTGCATGTTCTTCCAGTAAGTGTATTTAACATCTCTCTCAGGTTTAAGAATCATACAAATAAGTTACTAGTTAATTCTGGTGCTACTATGCATACAAACTGGAATTGAACAATTAAGTAAATCTTAGATTGGCAGATTGTAAGAGACGGTTTTCTCACTGTTGCAGTGGGAGGTAACAGATAAGCAGAGGAGCTAGAAGAATCCATGAGATAATGGATTACAGTAAAAAAATCTGTATAAACTCATGTTTAGCTTAATATGCAGAGATGGTTACATATAGAAATATTTATAGACATGTCGATATATACCGTTTAGTTTATACATGTATATCTTCCTGCTCTGTCAAATCAGTGGGCATAGAAGCAAAGACACCCCAGTAGCAGTGAACACACTTAGCACACAGATCTTGGTTTCTAATACCATTAGAAACAGAACCCAATAAACAGAACCAAGGCTTCTTGGAGAAATGATCGATTCTAAGTTTGGGGCAGGAAATATTAACAACAATTTATCAAAATAACTAATATTTATGAAGTCACTCTCTGCTCCTGTAAATGAGCTATGTATTTTATATGTTTTTTTTTCCTTTAACACTCACAAAAGTGGCCAAAGCCTGTAATCCCAACACTATGGAAGGCTGAGGTGGGAGGATCACCTGCAGCCAGTAAGACCAACCTGGGCAATATAGGGACACCCTGTCTCCACACACAAAAAATTAATAAATTAGCCAGCTGTGGGGCACACACCTGTAGTATCAGCTGCTCAGGAGGTTGAAATGGGAGGATTACTTGAGCCGAGGAGTTTAAAGTTTCAAGGTTGCAGTGAGCTATGATCAGGCCATTGCTCTCTAGCCTGGGTGATTGAGCAAGACCCTGTATCTTAAAAAACAACAAACAAATACCTCAATAACCCTATCAGGTAAGAACTGAGTCTAAATTTTAGGGTCTCACAACTCAATACCATTTTGAATACTACAAACTGAGTCTAAATTTTAGGGTGTCACAACTCAATACCATTTAGGTTTTTGTTTGATTTTTTTTTTCCTTTATGACTAAAAACCAGGAAAACCCTTTCAACCAGTTTATTTTTCATTAAAATTATTGGGGTGGTAATATTTGTCCATCTATGCATTTCTGATAGTATCTTTTTGTTAGCGCTGTCCATAAAAAAATGGCCTAATCAGGAATACATATAATTAGACATAAAGAGTATTTTTTCTTGAAATTCTATAGAGATTCTTCTTTCTTTTGGAGCATTTAGATTTTGATATACTCTGGTTGTGTTCCTTCTTGGGTAATACAGCATTACATGATGCTAATTTACTTTTTAAAATTAATAATGTACATTAGGAAATGTTTGGGTATGGGCCCTTTGTGGTAATGTTAATTAATACTCTAAGAGTATATTGATCTGAAGGCTCAAGTATTTTGGAGAAATTGTCTGTATTTTAAATTTTGTAACAGAAAACATTCACATGCCTTCAGGCTATCTAACGGATCCTTGATTCTGTTCCATTATCCACACTCCTCAAACTGTGCTTCAGAGACAGCGGAAGGCAAGCCCTACACTGGGTAAAACATAATTGTTCTAAGTTAATAATGCTGGCCCCTTTCTGCACTGGGGACAGAAACATGGGATGTAAATTTGGTAAATGAGTCAAGGGGAAAAATGTGTGTCCCTGTGTGTGAGTATGTGTGCACCCGGGAAAATGGTTCTTTTTCTTAATAAAAAGAGGGATACACTGCTCTGGATTTATGACAACCATCCTATCACAATAAGATAATGTAATATGATGACAAATATAGAGTAGAAAGAGGAAGAAGAACTCTTATTCCTTGATGACATTGTTGGGCTCCTATATTAATCTAACTTGGAGCCATCATATTTCCAGATTTCTTGTTTTATAAAAAAATATATTATTGTTTCAATTATTTTGAGTTGAGTGTATTCTACTTACAGACAAAAGCATCATAAAATATTTTTAACATTCTTTTATCCATTTTCTCCTTTTCTCTTTATTTCTCATCATTTATATTGACTCTCCTAGGTATATTTAAAATATTTTCTCATGAAACATAACATATTTACAGAAAACGATACAACACATTAACACAGAGTATACTGAATTAAGAAGCACTATAGGAAATAGCATTCTGGTCAAGAAATAAAATACAGCCACCCACCCAGAAGCCTCAGCATACCATTCTTCAATTCTCTGTCCTCTTCCTTGGTAGAAACCACTCTCCTGACTTCTAAAATACTCTATAGTATAGTATGTTTTCTTCTTGTTTTCTCTATAGTTTTCCACTGATGTATTCCTAAACAATGCAGTTTTGGTTTGACTCTGGAGTTTTATATGAATAACACAGTACGTATTATTTTAAGACTGCTTCCATTCTTTCATTCCATGTTATGTTTAAGAAATTCATCCATGTCCTTTTGAGTAGTTGCAGTTAATGTTGTTGCTTTTTAGTACATTATTTCAATATATTAATATAACACAATTTCCATATTCATTATGCTGTGGATGGATATTGAATTGGTCCCAGTTTTTGATTGTTGCAAACAATGCTGCTACCACTGTGCTTGTTTACGTATCATGTTAGTACCCACTACCGTCTAAGAGTGTATAGCTTGAGTAGATTTGCAAAGTTGAAGGGTAAGTATACAGACAACTTTACAAAAAAATGCCCAATTGTTTTCCAAAGTGATTCACCAATTTATACTCACTGAAGTAGTTTATGAAAGTTTTCTGTTGCTTCATATCCCTGCCAACATTTTGTATTGTTAAACTTTTAAAAAATTGCCAATCTGTTGGGCAGGTGCTACCTCACAGTGGTTTTATTTTGCACATATCTAACTATTGATGGGAATGTTGAAAATATTGTACTTTTCAGAAGTTTACTGGCCTAATATATTGTCTTGTTTGTTAAATACCTGTCTTAGCCTTTTTTGTGTTTCAATGAGGCATTTATCAAAGGAAATTCTGATTTAAAAATGTTAACATTGACAACACAGAGCCTGGAAAAAAACTTGGTGAATCTAAAATGAATATAACTCATCATTCCTGATGCACTTAAAAACCATTTCACTTGGACCTTGAACGTCTTTTAACTTCTCACTGCCAAACCAAGCCAATAATAAATTTTAAATGCTAAAAGAAAATTAATACATTTAAATTCATTAATGTGTCTACATCTATAAAGCAAATTGTGCAAACCTTTTAGCAACAATCTGTAAAATATATTATAAATGCTTTTAAAACTCCTTCAAGTCATAGTCTTATTTAAATTTTAGTTATGATATCTGAGATGCCACATTCTATAATTTTAGTATAGTTCTAAATTTTCAGTAGTATGCTATTCTATTATGTAAACAGAAATATTAATGGCAAAGTCATTTATTGAGTTTCTGTCTATTGAAAGCAAAGATCCTGGTGGAAATTGATTGGTAAGTTGAAGCCTCTCTTTAAGAAACAATGGTCTCTATCTGAATTACACATAATGTTTAAACTCTATGCAGAAGTTATTTGCTAAAATATCAGAATTGAGTTCCTCTTCTTCTCCAAAGAAATGCATATTTTAAAATATAATGTATAACATAGCATATAAACATAAACATACAGAGTTCCCATGACATATTTTGCCTTTGTATGTGTATAAATATAAAATATTAGCATTAATCAAATTGTGAAGCACGTTAATCTGTTTTTATTAAAATAGAGTTAATATGTGTCATACTCAGAAAAAATATGAAAACTCTCTTTTCTGAAATGTATATCATGCGTGTGTTTATTAGGGGTTACTGCGTTTTTGCTTGTTTCTTTGGAGAGTTATTAAAATATGTTAACATGCTATGTAATTTTACTATTAAAGAAGTACAGAAATATTACAGAAAACTGGTTTAAAATATCTTTTTGAAAATGACTTCATATTTTAACTATGACAGAGTAACCAGATGTGGACCTCTGACCAAAAGGGACTATAAAATGGTAATAAATATATGAAGCCATCATTTGTAGGAATTAATCAATAGGCTGGACAAAGATTATGGACCTTGAAAGAAGAGGAACACAAGAAGTGAGCCCTGTGATCACCCCAATGACACTTCGGCTTTCTCAGTGGCAGGAAAATGGAACTTACAGGATTAATGGTCTCAGTGATCTGAAATGGGAGAAATTGGTAATCCAGGATGTGGAAACATCTGAAATTTGCAAGGCATGTTAACTAAGAAGAGAGAGCTATGCTGAAAGGGCCTCCAGCAGTGTGTGGGGGGATTGTTGGAGTCCTTGGTCAAGGACTGGGCTACATATGTGCAGAGTAAAGCTTCACAAACAAAGACTGGTTGTTTTTGTTTTTGTTTTTGTTTAAACCGGCTGAGAACTGAATAGTAATACTACAGTGTGTATATAGTACAGTGCATAAACTGCTGGAATTTACTGGAGTTCCAGCCAGTCAATGTGATGAGATCTCACTTGTTACTCAGTTGAAATTCAGATAAATAATTTCTTAAGATTAAGGACCATGCCCTAGAGTAAGAGATTGCCCTAGGCTGAACTTAATAACTAAAAACTATAAATAAAGCCATTAAAAAAATAAACCTACATAAAACAAGATCAAAAGCATCTACCAGGGAATTAGCTATCAGACTTAAAAAGCCAACATTGTTTAAGGAAGACAACAGAATTATGATTATAGTGCCCAGCATATAACCAAAAATTACTAAACATATTTAAAAGAAATGAAAAAAGGTGAATCATGGTTGAAAGAAAACACAATCTATATAAGTCAGTACCAAATATACAGATGTTGGAATTAGCAGACAAAGATTTTTAAGCAGGTTTTATAAATATTTTAAAGGATAACATAATCATGATGAATGAACAGATGCAATTTCTCAGAATAGGTATGAAAACTATAATATGAAAACAATAGAAATTATAGAATTGAAAATCATAGTTTTTGATAAAAATTCACTTGACAGCTTTAGTCATAGCTTGACAACATTTAAAAGGTCATTTAGCTCAGTAACAAATCAATATGCAATTATGTAATTTGAAGAATAGAGAAAAAATAAGATAAAAAATTGAACAGTGCTGAACATTTAGGACAATACTAAAAATTAAGAAGACAAACATAACTGGAGTCCTACAAGAAGAGGAGAAAATGGGTGAAGGGAAAGAAGTAGGAGAATATGAATAAGGCAGTAAACAATATTTAAAGAATGATAGCCAATATTTTTCTGAATTTGGTTAGAAACATCAACTTAAAGAGCCAAAAAAGCTAAGTGAATAGCAAATAGGATAAATGTAAAGCAAACCACACCCAGACACATTATAAACAAACTGATAAAGTCCAAAGAGAAAGAGAAAATCTTTAGAGCAAATGAATAATCATGACACATTATGTACATGGGAACACATCTTTAAAGCAAATGAAAAATCATGACACATGTTCATGGGAACACATAATGTACATGTACATTATATACATAATCATGTCCCATCATGACAGCTATTTCTTGTGAGAAACAACAGGGTAAAAAAGCCAATGCAACGACATCTTTAAGTACTGAAAGAAAAAAAAAAATGTCCATTAAAAATTCTATATGCAGCTGAAATAGTCTTCCAACACAAAAGTGAACCAAAGATATTTTCAGATAAATGAAAATGGAAGGAATTCATTGGAAGCAGACCTGCACTGTGGAAAATGGCAAACTAAGCTTTTCACATTGAAAGAAAATTACAACAGATAGAAATTTAGATTGACAGGAAAAAAAGAGAGCACAGAAATGTTAAGTATGTGGGCAAAATATAAAAGACTATACATTTTTCTTCTTTCATTTCTTCAAAAATATTATTCTTTGAAGTAAAAATTAAAACAGAATTTTAGGTCTTTTAATGCATGTGCATGCAATATACACAGGCACAACACAAAATATCACTAAGGACAGGGGTGAATGAAACTAACTTTGCAAGGTTTTCACATTTTACATGAAGCAGTACAAAATTAACTACATAGACTGTTAAAAAGGACATATATTATAATCTCTAGAACAACCACTGGAACATATTGCAAAGAAGTATAGCTAAAGTACCTATTTCTCATTTTACTTTTAACTATATGAAAGTAGAGGGGATAAAAAAGTAATATGTCTTCCCCACATACCACAAGGGTCAGGGCCAATACTCTAACAAAAGACAGATCAGCAAGAGAAAAGCATAACAAATTTATTTAACAAAGTTTTATGAGACATGGGAGCCTTCAGAAGTGAGGGCCCAAATACCCAGAGAAAGCTGTTTTAATGCTAAGTTTGATAAAAGAGGTAGATAGTTATGGAGAAACATGATGAAACAAAAAGAGTAATAATTGAATGGTAATAAACTGAGTAGGGAACCCAATAAGACCTGTTTGTTCCAGTTGTTTTGCTCTGTGTCTCTGTAAGATACTCATGCCCCAAACCTCCCAGTATGGAGCAGGTTATTTGTTATACTGAGGACCATCAGAAGGAAGAGAGAGAAATCAGAGGTCTTCCTAGGTTGTATGCCTTGCTCTAGGGGATAGAAATTCTAGTTTCTGTGACTCACTTAGGGGATAATGGAGCAGATGGAGAGAGGAGGATGGGAGAAGGTCAGAGAGTACTTGCTTCTGCAGCTCTTCCAAACTCCTTCAGTTCAAAGTACTCAGCATGTTAAGATACCATAGTTTGGAGTATTTTGTTCTGACTCCCAACAGGAGAAAACCACACATACATCAAAGTACCAAAATCCAATCAGAGAGATTAAATAGGACATCTTAAATTTTTGTATATTATTGAAAAAAAAATATGGTTATATGTTTAATATGCTGAAAAGTATGTGTTTCAAGATAGGTCAGATTTAGCTTGCCTGAACAAGATAAGTTGCCTAGTGGCCAAATTCAGTTTGAGGTATTCGAAATCATATAAACTGTAAACATTTTAAAAGACTGTTAGTAAGTCTGCTGTCCCAGCTACATCTGACTTATAAAATAAGCAGAAGTTGGGATTTTGATTTGCTTTTACAATGTGCACACATATTCTTAAGGCCATCTGTATAAGTAGGTTTTCATTGTTTTCTTTTTCCCAAAGTACTTTTTTTTTTTTTTAACTGAAGTCCTTTATAGAAGACCAAGATAGAGAAACAGATATAATAAGTAATGTAGCTTTGTCAACACTAAGATAGGGGTCCCGCAGAGGATTTCCTATCTTGATCATCTCTGGTGAACTTCCCTTCAATGTCCAGATAAGCTCTAGAAAAATCACCAATGTGGAACATTTCCCTTACATAAATAAAGTTTCAACTGATACTTAGATTGTCTTAAATAATTCTCTTGGAATCTATGTTAGAATCAGAATAATGACCTTTATGTTATTCTATTTTGAGATTTTAAAAGTATTAACAATAGAGTGTATATTTTAGAACATATTTTAACATGGTTTTTTATATATGCTGTAATTTAAAATTAGAATTTAGAAATTGATAAAAGAAGCCAATCTTCTATCAATTTACCAATTCTCTTACTTATCAATCAAAATGATCAATATATTATTGTATTACCAGATGTACTTAAAATGGCTAAAACAGAAGACTGTCCATTTATTTCTATTTTCTAACTTCTGTTATGTCTTCATTCTACCCGCTTGGACATTGGAAGGTAACACCATTGATATAAATCTCAATTATTTCCTAATTTAAAGAAACGAAGGGAAGAGTCAAGTTCATTTCAAAATGAAGGGAAGAGTCAAGTTCACGCCTCTTAACTCATATGGAAGCATATTTTTCTTTTAAAAAAAATCATTTGTTGGGGGCGGGGGGGGGGGGCGTGCCAAGATGGCTGAGAGGAGGCAACACTGGAATGCAGCTCCCAGGTAATGAGACACAGAGGGCTAGAGGACTTCACAATTCCAAGCAAGGTGCCAGGTTCGTTTCAGTGGGACCGGTAGAATTCTGAAAATAGCTGAGGGAAGGAGCCGAAGCAGGATGAGAGCCACCCAGGGAGGGTGAACCAAGACAGGGTGAGGCACGTCCCCGCTTGAAAGGTGCAGCTGGCTGGGAGGGTCAGGGGACTTCACCCACTAAGTGCTCCAATTCGGATCCTGTGCTCACCTCATCCCTCCTGCATTCCAAGTCCACAAGAGCCCCACCAGACTGAGGAGCACCTAGGGTTGTCGATGCAAATCTGAGCGACAGCTCCCACATGGTGACACAAGTTGTAGACACAGACCTGGGCAGAAGTTTGGACTAGCGCCAGCGGGACGAAACAACCCATCCCACAGAAAGAGGCAGAGTTGAAAGCAGGGAAACAGGTCATAAGGCCTGGCAGGCCCCACCCCCGACAAAACTCAAACTGAAACCCACACTCCAGAGAGCCTGGCAAGAATACACCAGTTTGACCCCACCAGGAAGATGGAGTTCAGAGAAGCAGAGAAGACACTGGGAAGGTGGGGCTAATCTCACCTGCAAACAAACCCCAGGGGAAGACCACCCACCCAGCAACCTGACTGAATCCAAGGCTGCCCAGCAGAGCCTCTAGAGGCCAAAAAAGATATAGCTCCAACCACAACAGAAAGGACCCACTCAGAGATTCGTCCTGAAATCACCAACTTCAAAGATCAAACGGAGATAAATCCACAAAGATAGGAAGAAACCAGCGCAAAAAGGATGAAAACATCAAAGACCAGAACACCTCTTTCCTTCCCAGGGATCACAACTCCTCACCATCAAGGGAACAAAACATGACAGAGAATGAATTTGATGAACTGACAGAAGCAGGCTTCAGAAGGTGGGTAATAACAAACTTCTCTGAGTTAAAAGACCATGTTCTAACCCAATGAAAAGAAACTAAGAACCCTGAAGAAAGGTTAAATGAAATGCTAACTAGAATAACCAGCTTAGAGAAGAACATAAATGACTTGACAGAGCTGAAAAACACAGCAGAACTTCGTGAGGCATACACAAGTTTCAACAGCCAAATTGATCAAGCAGAAAAAGGGAAATCAGAGACAATCAAATCAATGAAATAAAATGAGAAGCCAAGATTAGAGAAAAAAGAGTGAAAAGAAACAAACAAAGCCTCCAAGAACTATAGGATTATGTGAAAAGACCTAATCTATGCTTGATCAGCGTACCTGAGTATGACGGGGAGAACGAGTCCAAGTTGGAAAATACTCTTTAGGATATTATACAAGAGAGCTTCCCTAACCTAACAAAGCAAAGCCATCTCACAAGCAAAGCCAACATTCAGATCCAGGAAATATGGAGAACACCACAAAGATATTCCTCAAGAAGAGCAACCCCAAGGCACATAATCATCAGATTCACCAGGGTTGAAATGAAGGAAAAATTCCTAAGGGCAGCCAGAGAGAAAGGTTGAGTCACCCACAAAGAAAAGACCATCAGACTCACAATGGATCTCTTGGCAGAAACCCTACAAGCTAGAAGGGAGTGGGGGCCAATAGTCAACATCCTTAAAGAACTTTCAGCCCAGAATTTCATATCCAGCCAAACTAAGCTTCATAAGCGAAGGAGAAATAAAATCCTTTATGGACAAGCAATTGCTGAGAGATTTCATCACTACAAGACCTGCCTTACAAGAGCTCCTGAAGGAAGTACTAAACTTGGAAAGGAACAACCAGTACCAGCCACTGCAAAAACATACCAAATGGTAAAGAACAATGATGCAATGAAGAAACTGCATCAACTAATGGGCAAAACAACCAGCCAATAACAAAATGGCAGGATCAAATTCAAACATAACAATATTAACATGGAATGTAAATGGCCTAAATGCCCCAATCAAAAGACACAGACTGGCAAACTGGATAAAAATCAAGACCCATTGGTGTGCTGTATTCAGGAGACCCATCTCACAAGCAAAGACTCATATAGACTCAAAATAAAGGGATAGAAGATTTACCAAGCGAATGGAGAGCAAAGAAAGCAGGGGTAGCAATCCTAGTCTCTGATAAAACGGCCTTCAAACTAACAAAGATCAAAAGAGACAAAGAAAAGCACTACATAATGGTAAAAGGATCAATGCAACAGGAAGAGCTAACTATCCTAAGTATATATGCACCCAATGCAGGAGCACTCAGATACATAAAGCAAGTTCTTAATGACCTACAAAGAGACTTAGACTCCCACACAATAATAGTGGGAGACTTTAACACTCCACTGACAATATTAGACAGATCAATGAGACAGGAAGTCAACAAGGATATCCAGGACTTGAATGCAGATCTGGACCAAGTGGACCTAATAGACATTTACAGAACCCTTCACCACAAATTCACAGAATACACATTCTTCTCAGCAACACATTGCACTCACTCCAAAATTGACCACATAATTGGAAATAAATCACTCGTCAGCAAATGAAAAAGAACAGAAATCACAAGAAACAGTCTCTCAGACCAAAGCACAATCAAATTAGAACTCAGGATTAAGAAAAGCACTAAAAACTGCACAATCACATAGAAAATGAACAACTTGCTCTGGAATGACAAACGATAAACAATGAAATGAAGGCAAAAATAAAAATGTTTTTTGAAACCAACGAGAACGAAGACACAATGTACCAGAATCTATGGGACACATTTAAAGTAGTGTCTAGAGGAAAATTTATAGCAATAAATGCCCACATGCAAAACAAGGACAGATCTAAAATCGACACCCTATCATCAAAACTGGAAGAGCTAGAGGAGCAAGATCAAAAAAACTCAAAAGCAAGCAGAAGATGAGAAATAACTAAGACCAGAGCAGAATTGAAGGAGATGGAGACTCAGAAACTCTTCAAAAAAACAATAAATCCAGGAGCTGGTTTTTTGAAAAGATCAACAAAATACACAGATCACTAGCTAGACTAATAAAAAAGAAAAGAGAGGAGAATCAAATAGATGCAATAAAAAATGATAAAGGGGAGATCACCACCGATTCCTCAGAAATACAAACTACCGTCAGAGATGACTAGAGACAACTCTATGCACATAAACCAGTAAATATGGAAGAAATGAATAAATTCCTGGACACTTGCACACTCTCTAGACTAAGCCAGGAAGAAGTTGAAACCCTGAAGAGATCAATAACAAAGTCTGAAGTTGAGGCAGCAATTAATAGCCTACCAACCAAAAAAAGTCCAGGTCCAGACTGGTTCACAGTTGAATTCTACTAGATGTACAAATAGGAGCTGGTACTATTCCTGTTGAAATTATTCCAAACAATATAAAAAGAGGGAATCCTCCCTAACTCTTTTTATGACACCAACATCATCCTGACACCAAAATCTCGCAGAAACACAACTAAAAAAGAAAACTACAGGCCAATATCCATGATGAACATTGATGCAAAAATCTTCAATAAAATACTGGCAAACCAAATCCAATGGCACATCAAAAAGCTTATCCACCACGATCAAGTAGGATTCATCCTGGGGATGCAAGGCTGGTTCAACATACACAAATCTATAAATGTAATCCACCACATAAACAGAACCAAAGACAAACACTACATGATTATTTCAATAGATGCAGAAAAGGCCTTTGATAAAATTCAGCAGCCTTTATGCTAAAAACTCTCAATAAACTAGGTATTGATGCAAACTATCTCAAAATAATAAAAGCTATTTATAACAAACTCACAGCCAATAGCATACTGAACAAGCAAAAACTAGAAGCATTCCTTTTAAAAACTGGCACTAGACAAGGATGCCCTCTCTCACCATTCCTATTCAATATAATATTGGAAGTTCTAGCCCAGGCGTCCCCAAACTTTTTACACAGGGGGCCAGTTCACTGTCCCTCAGACCATTGGAGGACCGCCAAATACTGTGCTCCTCTCACTGACCGCCAATGAAAGAGGTGCCCCTTCCTGAAGTGCGGCGTGGGGGTGGATAAATGGCCTCAGGGGGCTGCATGCAGCCCACAAGCTGTAGTTTGGGGACGCCTGTTCTAGCCCGAGCAATTAGGCAAGAAAAAGAAATAAAGGACATTCAGTTAGGAAAAGAAGAAGTCAAATTGTCCCTATTTGCAGATGACATGATTGTATATTTAGAAGACCCCATCATCTCAGCCCAAAATCTCCTGAAACTGATAAGCAACTTCAGCGAAGTCTCAGAATACAAAATAAATGTGCAGAAATCACAAGCATTCCTACACACCAATAACAGACTTAAAGAGAGCCAAATCAGGAATGAACTGCCATCCACAATTGCTACAAAGAGAATAAAATACCTAGGAATACAACTAACAAAGGATGTAAAGGACCTCTTAAAGGAGAACTATAAACCACTGCTCAAGGAAATATGAGAAGACATAAACAGATGGAAAAACATTCCATGCTCATGGTTAGGAAGAATCAATACTGTGAAAATGGCCATACTGCCCAAAGTAATTTCCCTTGATGGGGATAGATTCAATGTTATCCCCATCAAGTTACCTATGACCCTCTTCACAGAACTGAAAAAAAACACCTTAAACTTCATAGGGAACCAAAAGAGAGCCCGCATAGCCAAGTCAATTCTAAGCAAAAAGAACAAAGCTGGAGGCATCACACTACCTGACTTCAAACTATACTACAAGGCTACAGTAATCAAAACAGCATGATACTGGTACCAAAACAGAGATATAGACCAATGGAATAGAACAGAGGACTCAGAGGCAATGCCACACATCTACAACCATCTGATCTTTGACAAACCTGACAAAAGCAATGGGGAAAGGATTCCCTGTTTAATAAGTGGTGTTGGGAAAACTGGCTAGCCATGTGCAGAAAGCAGAAACGGGACTCCTTCCTGACACCTTACACTAAAATTAACTCCAGATGGATTAAAGACTTAAACATAAGACCTACCACCATAAAAACCTTAGAAGAAAATCTAGGCAAAACCATTCAGGACATAGGCGTAGGCAAGGATTTCATGACTAAAACACCAAAATCATTGGCAACAAAAGCCAAAATAGACAAATGGGACCTAATTAAACTCCAGAGCTTCTGCACAGCAAAACAAACAAACAAAAAAACAAACAAACAAACAAAAAAAAACAATCGTTAGAGTGAACCAGCAACCAACAGAACGGGAAAAAAATCTTTGCTATCTACCCATCTACAAAGAGCTAATATCCAGAAT
The DNA here is from genome assembly GCF_048565385.1 of Saimiri boliviensis. Taxonomy (NCBI): domain Eukaryota; kingdom Metazoa; phylum Chordata; class Mammalia; order Primates; family Cebidae; genus Saimiri; species Saimiri boliviensis. The sequence continues at coordinate 40,231,971 of NC_133457.1, read as the reverse complement.
CTACAAAGAACCAAAACAGATTTATAAGAAAAAAACAAACAAGCCCATTCGAAGGCAGACAAAGGACATGAACAGACACTTTTCAAAAGAAGACATATATGAGGCCAACAAATATATGAAAAAAATGCTCAGCATCACTGGTCATTAGAGAAATGCAAATCAAAACCACACTGAGATACTATCTAACACCAGTTAGAATGGTGATCATTAAAAAATCTGGAGACAACAGAGGCTAGAGAGGATGAGGAGAAATTAGAACACTTTTACACTGTTGGTGGGAGTGTAAATTAGTTCAACCATTGTGGAAGACAGTGTGGTGATTACTCAAATATCTAGAAATAGAAATTCCATGTGGCCCAGCAATCCCATTACTAGGTATATACCCAAAGGATTATAAATTGTTCTATTATAAAGACACATGCACACGTATGTTTGTTGCGGTGCTGTTTACGATAGCAAAGACCTGGAACCGACCCAAATGCCCATAAATGATAGACTGGACAAGGAAAATGTGGCACATATACACCATGGAATATTATGCAGCCATAAAAAATGACGAGTTCATGTCCTTTGTAGAGACATGGATGAACCTAGAAACCATCATCTTCAGCAAACTGACATAAGAATAGAAAACCAAACACTGCATGTTTTCACTCATAGGCAGGTGATGAACAATGAGAACACTTGGGCACAGGGAAGAGAACAACACTCACTGGGCTAGGTGGGGAGGTGGAGGGGTGGGAGGGTAGGGACAGCCAGGGGGACAGAGAGGATGGGGAGGGATAACACTGAGAGAAATGCCCAGTGTAGGCGACAGGGCAGTAGGGGTTGGAGACACCAAACCACCATGTCATGTATATACCTATGCAACAATCCTCTAGGATGCAGGATATGCACGTGTACCCCAGAGCCCAAAGTACAATTAAAAAAATCATTTGTCAATTTTTCTTAAAAGTAGGCATCTATCTGATTGCTTCATTAACTGTTTAAAATTAACACACGAACAAACTTGATTATAATAGACATGCTTAGTTAAATCTCCTCTTTTACATCACTGTTTTTAACATACTAAACCAAGTCTTTCAATATAAAATAATGGGCATGCATTTTCATTGCATGCAGAGTATTTTTGTCCTTGAATTTCTTTTTACCAGTTTACACAAATAGGTAAAGAAGAATCAAATAGCATCCCAGACTCATGAGAGTAACAAGCTAAAGTTCAGAGCACACCAAGTTATAAATCTAAAAGATCCTCTCCTGTGGGATAAATCAACATAACTATTCAAACAATTAAATCTATAATGAATCTATTTCTTAATTACCAGACATTTAGTTTCCTTTTACAAGCTTACTGTTTCATTCTTTACAGCTGATTATCACATCATTCTTTATAAATGATATGTGATAAAGAATGGCTGTATAACTTTAGAGTATTTATCAAGAGACATATGTTATCAGTGGTAAATCACACTTGACTCGTACATGGCAAGTGCAATCTTCTAGCTCCCTACGTGTGAACCATGTGGGTACATAAACCTCCACTTTAAACAAATAAAATAAAATCCACAGTAGACCAAGACGTTGAATTAAAATTTCTTAAGACCAGACCAACCAAGCAAAGAAACAAAAAAAAAATCTTATTTCCTTATTTTGGTTTAAGTTAATAATTTTCACTGTTTTAAAATTATCTTCTTTAATAGCAAGCACTTGAAACTGACTTTGGCAAAATGGAGTTGGAGGGAAAGAAGCTGACAGAGCCAAACATTAAGAGTGACTGATACTGAAGAAACAAAAGAAGCCAAAAAGCATCTAAAAGTCCTGGTAGCATGGGTTAGTCCACAACTTTATTAGTTATCTATTGCAATTTAACACCTAGCAGCTTAAAATGACAAGCACCATTATCTCTCACAGTTTCAATGGCTAATAATTTGGGACCATCTTGGCTGGCTGTCTCAGGGTGTCTCATGAAGTTACCATCAAGATGTTGGCTACAGATGAAGTCAGGTGAACGATTAACCAGAGCTAGCAATCCCAGTTCCAATGAGGCTCGCTCACATGGCTGTCAAGCTAGTGCTGGACTTTAGCAAGAGCCTCAGTTCTTCTTCGTATTGGAGTCCTCTAGGTCAGCTTGAGTGTCCTAACAGCACACTGCTGATTCCCCTTAAAAAGACAGATGAGAAAGAAAAAGAGATGAGAGAAAGAAAGAGAGAGAGAGAAAGAGAGAGAGAGAGAGAGAGAGAGAGAGAGAGAGAGAGAAAGGGAAGGAAGGAAGGAAGGAAGGAAGGAAGGAAGGAAGGAAGGAAGGAAGGAAGCAAATCAGGTGAAGTTGTATCTTTTTATGACCTAGGTTTGAGAGTTACACAGAAATTATACACTCTATTCATTAGAAGCAAGTCACCAAGTCTGGCCCAAAATCAAAGAGAAAGGAATGTTTCCATCTTTTAAAGGGAGGCGTGTTAAAAAATTTGCAGCATATTGAAATCACTGTAACATCCTTCCCAGAGCTTCCACTGGAATGGATCAATTCCAGATGTTTTATTCTGGTTTTGTATCATCCTGGTAAAAGTTCAAAGTCAAAAGAAAGCCAAACTGTCATATTTTGTTCATGGATCTACCCTTCTTTGGTGAGGGAGTGGCTAGAAAGCTTGCCTTAAATTTCTACTAAAACTGTACATAATGGAAATTATTAATAATTCCTAAAAGGATTTCAAGGTTTTATTATTTTTGTATATGTAATATAAATGGCTTGAATATTAAGATCCTCAAAACAATAAAAGTCCACAACATATGAAATAGCAACTTTGAAAAAACCCCACAAAATTAAACATATTAAATACCTATCAAATATAATTCCTCGTCACGCTGCATATTCTTTGGCTAGCACGGTACTAACAACAGTGTTCACAAGATTTAAGACCTCCTATATTGCTTTTCAATCTAATACCTCAAGCACAGTTAGATTTTCCATCTTACACAACTATGGATTTCTATTCTTCAATACTTTCTCTGAGCACGCGGTGTAACTGCTCATTAAATTGCTTCCTCTTCCAGCTATATTTCAATTAGTGGTAACATTTTTGTCACAAACTCTTGAAACGAATTCTATTACCAATAAAACTGTTCTTACTTCAGAGATGAATAAAATCTTCTAAAAATACTTTCTGACAGTTCAGAAAGTATTTTAACCTCTCAGGATATACGAAACTTTTATAACATGCTTTTCTTGGAGTATGTGCAACACAGAACCAACTTTAACCTGCTTCTCTCCTCTCTCTCTCTCTCTCAATCTCTCTCTCTCTCTCTCTCTCTCTCTCTCTCTCTCTCTCTCTCTCTCTCCCCCTCTCTCTCTCCCTTTTCCTCTCTCTCTCTTTTCCTTCTCCCTTTCTCCCTCCCTCCCCTTTTCAGGGGGCATCAGCCGCTATGACATGAGAATGCTGCAGTGTCTCACATGAACAATCTGGTGCAGCTTCAAGCGTTAGGTGAATTTGGCAACACCAAGCATGCAGCAGACATCTCAGCAATAATTCAATAATAAAAAATAAAATTAGTAATTGATTTACTCCACCAATAATCTATCAGTCATAAAAACAAAGAAAGTAAAAAAGGAACTTTCTATTTCATTGAGTATACGATTTTTGAAGGATGGCTATAAAAGAAATAGAGTCAGTGCTTAATTCTGTAGTCCATAAATGTTTCCTTTGAGTTGTAGGAAGGAATTGAAGTGTAACAAAAGAGGGAAGAAATGAAATAGGATATTTACTAATACACGTTCAAAAAAGGGGCTAAGATGTGAACTGTAAAGACATAGGAGTGAGGAGGACACTAATGTGATATCACATGGTTTTAAACTTCTAACTTAACTCATAAATAGAAAATGACAACAATAGCTACCTCTGAAAAGACAGAAATGAGGCTCTGAGGTCAGTAATCTGAGAGGGGTATAAAAGATGCTTTTTCACCTCCATGGTTTAGGGAATACTTATGGCACATCACAGCAGACGTTAGCACCTTTTTCATATATATGTTCAATATCAGTTTGGCCTCATTGTTTTGGTGGGAAATAAAACCTACTCAGGCTTATCAGTTACATTCCACCTGTTCTGAAAGAATAAGAAAGAGTCCCAGCAGATAACGTTTTCGTACTTAGAAAACTTAGGGTACTTAAAGAAATAACATTCTAATAGCTTCTTTTCTGGCACCAGAGGACCATGATGTGTTTTCTGTTTTGCTAAGACAGTGCTTTTCTAACCGTAGAGTTAGAAAAGTCCCTGGGTTCCTCAGAGATCTTCAAGACTGCGTTTGCTTGGGGTGGGGAACTTGGGTCTAGGTCTTCCAACACCAGCTTCTCCCACCCCTAGTAGAGCCATCAGTTGTATCTTTTACAGGAAGAACTTACAAGCAAGATGCCATGTGAAGAAAGGGCTTCACAACTGAAAAGAAATTTGAAGACTGTTCATCTAAGGCCATGGCAAACATGAACACGAAGAAGCAAGAAAACGAAACAAACCAGTTGTCTGTTCCGAGTGGAGTAAGTGAAGGAAAGCAACCTATTCTACAACTGGGTTCCATGCCAAATTCCACTTTCGAAAAAGTCAGGCATTTCCCCACTGCAAGTTCCCCAAAGAGGCTCAGCACTTCCCTGCGCACTCTCAACATAACGGCGGATTCTAAACACAGTGAGCCATCTGGAAAATAAACAGACAACGTCCTTCTCCATTTCTGAGTCTCTGGCCCCACCGGCCTTTCTCCCATCCTGGCCATTGCCACCGCCACTCACACTTCTCAAAGACTTCATTGCCTAGCTCCACCCAGGCATCACTCCCAGTTTTCACCAAATCTTACTTTTTTTTCCTCTTTCTTATCAAAAGTTGCCGGTCCTAGGCCCATTTCTTCATTTCTATGTGACTCACTAGTTAAGCTAATAATCAATTTTGCCCAGAGTGATAATGGCTTAATAAATAGCCAACTATTTATTCAATCATTTGCATACTCACTGAATAACTACCTCAATGAATATTGTCAGGCTTTGTATTCCTAGACAAAAATAAAATAATTTTAGTAATCAGGATAGGTCAGCGGAATGACATTGATCAGGCAGGGAAACTCCACGTGGCATCCCATAAATGGCTGCTACAGCCTCACAAAAAGAATTTACCATAGTTTGTGGTGTTGATAGAGAAAGAAGTAGGAGGAATAATCTTTTTTTCCTGGGAGAAATAACATCTATCTGTGACACAAACTACCTGGATGATTTTGAACAAGTTGTTTCGACTTCCTGATTTTAATGTCTAACCTTTAAAATGAGTGAACTAGAGCCAATTATCTTTAAGCCTCTTTATAAATCTTTATTCATTCTTAGGATTCTTGTTCTCAGCAGGAAATATCTTCTTTTTCTATTTCCTTCCATAATATACCTGTCGCTTTATAAGATGCTTCTTCATCTACTACCCCAAAAGGAATATAGAGAATCTCAGAACAAATAGAAACTCAGATCATTAGCTTGTTCAACCAGAGATATTCTTAGCTCCTTACAGCCCTCTGCATGTAAAATGCTTGGCTCGTACTAACTCCCTGTCTCTTAATTCATTTAAGGACAACCCCAGTTCAATATTTTCAGAAACACATAGCCAACTTAATGATAATGGCAAACTTCTTTTCCTAAAAATTCCATTATGAAAATTTTCAAATGTGCAGAACATGAAAGAATAATATATTGGTCACAATAAGGGCGCCTCCTAGATTCTGGAATGAACCTGTTACTAAATCTTATTACTGTTCATCCATCTCTCCATGTTAGCATTAATTCAGAAGATAAGGACCTAGTAAACAATGTCAAAAAATACCAAATTTGATAATAAATTGTTTGCGAATCTTTATAGTTTATACTTTGCTATCGTATATCCAAATAAGGCATATTAGAGTTTTGCTCTCTGTATTTTTTGTTCTAGTTAAGTTACAAGGAAAAGCTGATACCACTGTGTGAATATGTCAGTAATTTCTGCATGTCTCAGGACATATTTTCTAATTAATTGGAGAGGAGACTACCTTTTTTCTGAAATGATAGTTTTTATAAACAATTTCATTTTATTTAAGACATATTTACTGACTTCCCCCTATGTGCTAGGCAGTCAGGATAGACATAGCTCCAACCCACATGGAACATATTGTCCAGAAGAAGTAATAAAATACAACAATGTGTCACATACAGTTACTACAAATGTATAGTTAGGAACCCATCATGGACACTGTGGTGCACAACCCAATCTCTCTTTAGGACTGTAGCAGTCATTCTCGGGCTGTGGGGAGTTTTGGAGAAGAAAAGATTTAAGCTGAACTTGTCTCCTACCAGCCTCTGCAGCAGAGAACCAAGATCAGGTCCTTCCCACGGGGCAGACCACATTCAAATCAGGCCCATGCAGGAGGAGTAAGGCCCAGCCCCTTGTCTCAAGTGGGGACCTCACTGAAACGTCATCCCAGTTCCGGAGCTCCCCATGGTATCAGCTGAAGTCTTTATGGATACTCCATCACAGCCCAGCTATATCCAGTCATCCTTCCATGACTTTTTTCATAGGTGTTGACGCCAGGTGACTCACTAATAAACGTTCTCAATGCAAACTTTAATCTCTGTCTGTTTCAGGAAACCTAACCTAAGGCAGAACCTAACTGAAAATCTACTGCTCTAGAATGGGTTCTTTTTCTGGTAGTACCTCATCATAACAAAAGAATTTTCATTTTTATAGTACTAATACTATCACAACCAATATAGTAAGAGCTTTATAGACATTAGAAACATATACGATCATACTTAACCCCGAGGATGACTTTATGTCATAGGAACTACTACTACCCTCATTTCACATGTGTATTAGTAGAAGCTAACAAGTTTGGTTATTTCACCCGAATCATATAGTTTGTAAGTAGCAAGGCCAGGGTTTGAACCTAATCCTTGCCAATTGGATCATACTACACTGCTTTCTTTAATCTTGCTGACACAAAAGATTATGGAGTCAACCTAGCAATTCATGTTTTAGTCACCCTATACATTATCACTTTCTAGATGTATTCAGGTCTTTATATTACACGTCAGACTGGAGATGACTTTAAGATCAAAGGCATGAAGAGTAATAGTTTCTTCCCCTAGTATTGATCTCACAACCTCACCTGTGAAATGCTGAAATGTTGGAAATTTTGCAGATGGAAGCAGCAGAGAAGAATTCTAGCTAGCTATTTGTAAAAAAAAAAAGTGATTTTGCCATTTAGTGACAGTTCAATGACATTTAAATGTAAATGCAAGTCAGCAGGGGAGAGGAGAGAAAAAGAGAAAACAAGGAGGATAATGAAGATGAAACCAAAAGAAAATTAAGACAATATCTGATTTAAATAACATATTGCAACTGAGGATTCCACAGCAAAATAAGCCAAGGAGCTTTGGACCAGTCAAGATACAGTAAATGATGCTAGTAATAGAGCGAAGACGACATAATTTCACCAAACCAGATTTCTGTGGAATAACAGGCAGTCTTTTGAATTATACTGCTGTATGCCATTTTATATTTACTGATGTTCCCTGGTATACAGAAAAAAAATCAATATTCATTTATTCCCTTCAAAAAATGCTCAAAGAGCATTTTCTAGAACTACTTCCTAAGTGTAGTGGATAAGGTAAGGGGAAGGAAACCAGTTATTATAGAGCTTTCAGAGTGCTCCAGGCATTGGACTAGATCTACCCTTTGCCATTTCGTATTGCGTTTTGTCCTCATGAAATTATAGGATCAGTACAAGTATATCTCTTTGTGCTTTGGAGCTTTCAAAATACTTGAGGTATCAGGATTGAAAGGGCTAAAAAAAAAAATTCAGCAATAGTCATTGCATATAAAGTATTTATTTGTCAAGTATTTAAGTTCTTCCTACATTTTAATTCTTTTTAAAGAAAAATCAATTTATTATAATTGACACAAAACTACATATTTATGGTATACATGGTAATATGTCAATGCATATAATGTATAATTATCAGATTAGGGTTATTAGCATATCTATAATCTCAAACATCAATCATTTCTTTATGTTGGGAACATTCAATATATTTCTTCTAGCTATTTGAAGCTATCTAATATATTATTAACTATCACCATCCTCCAGTGCTATAGAACACTGGAACTTATTCTTCCTACCGAGTTGTAATTATATATCCTTTAAGAAATCCCTTCCTATCCCCCATTCACCCCTCTTCCCCTCCTCTATTACCCTCTGTTCTTCTTTAAACTTCTGTTAATTCTTTTAATTTTCATAATAACTCCATGGGAAGGATATCTATTATGGGCATTTTAAGTTAAGAGTGGTAAAGTGACTTGCCAAAAGCTACAGAGCTTAAAAAAATTTATAGATCTGGGATTTGAATCCAGGCAACTTGAATCCAGAAGGCAAACCCTTAATCTTGACTCTTCACTGCCTCTTTTTTTCAGGAACAAACAACCCATCAGCAGATGAACTGCCAGCACAGGGATATGAGTGACTGTTGCCTTTGCAATAGCAGCAGCAGCCACAGAAATATTTATGGAGCACTTACTAGGTGTCAAGTCTTGTGTGAAGCACTTTGCATGCTTTCTGTCATTTAAGATCCCAAGATTAAAAAATATATATATTTTTCAGGGAAATGAATGTGCCTGACAAGAAGTGCCTTAAAACAACATAAGTGGAAAAATTATCACTAGCTGAAGTGAGGGCAAGAGGTAAGAGGAGTGTTCTTCACAGCTGAGGTAGAATTTATTTTAAATCTGAAGGAATATCTGTATAAAGCAAACTAGGATTTATTAAGCACTGTATGCCAGACCCTTTGCTAGGCTGTTTTATATGCATGATCTCATTCAGCATAATTAATCACTATTATTTCCATCTGTAGATGAGAAAATTGCGATCTGGCCAAGTGAACAACTTGTCTGAATCACTATGACTGGGAGCGGTAGTCAGGATCAGACACAGTCTGTTTGACTCCAAGCCTTCAACATTCTGTTGCTCCTAAGATTTGGATTGCCTAAAAAATGACGGAGAAGTTCCAAATGAGAGCTCAGGAACCGAAATGAGCATGATATGACCAGGTGAGCATACTTGGTCCATTTACCAAAGCAAAATGTTACTGTAGGGATAGTAAAGGGAAGAACATACAGGAAGGTAAACTGATGCAACGGGTGGTAGACCAGGTTTTAGAGTCCAAATATTTTTCTCTAGACCTTATAGGGCCTGTGAAATTCTTAATCAGGGATATAGCATAATGAATGGATATTTTAGAAACATATAGAAAGTAAATATGCATCTAAAAATACCTACGCTGAATTGACTCATAAAAGTATTAAGTTGATCCAATACACATCATTTTTGTTATATATATACAGAAATGTTCTGCCATTCATAAACACCATGTTCATATTATGGTTCTCTTCCCCAGGGAGAAACGATACAAAGTTTATCTCGCAGTCACATTCAGGCTTTTGAAAATAGCAGCACCATTCTCTTTCCTTTTATACCACCAGATCTAGAATTGCACTTACGAACCTTTAGCTTAAGTGAGGATCCTTAAAACTGATTTTGAAACGTGCTTTTAGTTATCATAGTGATGGATATTAGTTAGATAGATAGAGATATATGTCATGTTGGTGTGATCTTTTACAAACAGAAGGCTAAGGTGAGTAGAAGTTAGTAGGTTAATAAAAAGTTCAATTAGTCTTTATTTTTTTATTTTTTTATTATTTTTTTTCCTGAATACCTGAGCCTTTTTTTTTTTTTTTTTTTTTTTTGAGATGGAGTTTCGCTCTTGTTACCCAGGCTGGAGTGCAATGGCGCGATCTCGGCTCACCGCAACCTCCGCTTCCTGGGTTCAGGCAATTCTCCTGCCTCAGCCTCCTGAGTAGCTGGGATTACAGGCACGCGCCACCATGCCCAATTAATTTTCTGTATTTTTAGTAGAGACGGGGTTTCACCATGTTGACCAGGATGGCCTTGATCTCTTGACCTCGTGATCCACCCGCCTTGGCCTCCCAAGTGCTGGGATTACAGGCGTGAGCCACCGTGCCTGGCCACCTGAGCCTATTATTAAAACCTATTACATATAATTCTTTTGTCAATATGCCACAGGTAAAAGGCCTCAGTAGCACCATCTGAGACAGTTACCACATTTAGAGAGAACTAAGGCAGATTAATATGCAGTCACTAGTTTCTGAAAATACCAAGGCAGCGCCACTTTTTCAGACCTCCTAGATCTCTTATCATATATGATACATACACTTGGTACAGGGAAAAATGCAGAGACACAAGAATCAAAGCTTCCTTCTCACCCCCAAGGTGATATTTTTATTGGCAAGATGGGGCAGCCGTGAACCAGGGAGGTTGGGCGGTGGGGACAGGGCAGAGAACTCAGGCTGGCCAGAGGTGTTGGGGGCGTGGATCCTTGCTTCCATCACACACGTTAAAGTTTCAGCGCTTGCCAGAAGTGGAAGCTAAAACCACTCTCTCACTCCCAAATAATGCTATGCATTTTAGCCAGTTTTAAAAGCGGGAAACCTCTTCTCTGTTATTGATAAGACTCTCTTTTGCCAATAATTTGCATTTGCCTCTTTGAACAACAACAACAAATAGGCCTATCTCTGTGGAGCATCTTAAACAAATGCTTTTTTTTTTTTTCTTGAGATGGAGTCTTGCTCTGTCACCCAGCCTAAAGTGCAACAGCACAATTCTGCTCACCTCAAACTCCGCCTCCTGGGTTCAAATGACTCTCCTGCCTCAGCTTCCCAAGAAGCTGAGATTATAAGTGTGCACCACCACGCCTGGCTAATTTTTGTATTTTTAGTAGAGATGGGGTTTCACCATGTTGACGAGGCTTGGTCTTGAAGTCCTGAACTCAGGTAATCCGCCCTCCTCAGGCTACCAGAGTACTGGGATAACAGGCGTGAGCCACTGCACCCGGCCCACACATGCTTTTTAAGACATCATCAAAGGTGTAAACAAAATTCCATGTGTGGCTACTTAGTTATTAAACCCATGAATGAAAGTTACAAAGGGATCTATCACCTGATATGACATAGTTTTTCTCATTCAGACTAACCCCCCAAATGAACAAATTCCAGGATGCCAAGTCACATGGTAGCATTTTGAGAGTGAAAAAAGAGCCCTCATTGGACCTGTCACATCCATGATCCCTATTTTATTTGAAGTATGTAAGTCAATCCACAAGTGCCCTTGTATGATATCTCCACAATAGGGGTACAAATAGTATTCGGAACTCTCTGTCAAGTGACCAGATTAAACTCTCTGTCAAGTGAACAGGATTTCCCCTTTGCACAGAGACAGTGATATTCAAATAGGCACCTACGAGATGGTGAGTACTTACAATGAGTTATGGCTTGAATGGAATTGGTGTGACCTATTCCTACAGACACACCTGTTACATAACTGCTATAATGATCTTCTGTGCTATAAAAAAAAAAAAAAAAAAAGAATTTCCATCCCTTCCCACCCCACCCTATACCCAACAAAGAAAACTATCCAAACTTTTCCTCAGTTTGAAATCCCTAAGGCAAGAAGATTGCAATAAAGGAAATACGAGCACTTGGTTCATTAGTCTCCAGTGCTTCCTGAGCTATAGACACATATAAAGAATGATGCAATTATTGCCTACTTTCCTGACACCCCTGAGAGAACAGAGACCCAGGAAGATGTAATCACAGACGCTAGAAATGACTGATTTAAATAGAACAGTATCATCTGTGACTTCATCCTGGATTATATCCACTCAGTCTGTTGTGCTAAATGAGATAGTAAGGAAAAAATTATTTTTGAGAGATCTCTCCACATTTGCTTGCATTTAATTTTGAAACTATATATATGTTAATACTAACTGCTCCTCAATCTTTGTTAAAAAATCTCTGAGTCACACAGATGCTGTGCTGTTGGGTCAGATGAAGCCTTGGAGAAGAGGTTCACAGGCCATTGTTTGCCATCAGCAATAAGAAAGATACCAGAAGGGGATGCTGCAATACGGACACTCCCCCTTGCTTTAGCACTTGAGAGAGATGAGATTCTCTACCCAGCAAAGCTTTCCTAGATGGGTTTCCTGGTAGGGCTGTTTTACATAGCAGATAGAGAGTGCGGATGTTAGAGTCACATACACAGCTTGTAATGAACCTCAACGTTTTATTCTTTTTGTGACTTCAGTCAAGCAAGCTAATTAGGAGAGTCAACCTCTTATGCAAGCTTCTAAAGAGACTGATTCTATTGCAGTAAAGTACATGTATACATATATTACACATACACATAATATATAACATAAACATTACTTATGTGTAATCTGGTAAAAGTCTTGTATTCTGAATATATGAAGAACTCTCAAATTCCAATAAAAAGATAAATAAGCACGTAAAACAAGCAGATAACGTATAAACTGAACAAATCCAAATCAACAACCTTCAGCCTCTGGAGAGTCAAAAAACAAAGCAGATTTAGGAGAGGAAATGAAACTTTGAAAAAGCAACTGGCACAGGATACATTTGCCATTTTTATAAATTTTGCCTGAGAGCAGACAAGAGTTAAGATATGGCAGGGAACAATTAAAATTCTAGTAGAAAACCTGTGTTGTTGTTGTTGTTTTTGAGACAGAATTCTTGCTCTGTCACCCAGGCTAGAATGCAGTGGCATGGTGTGATCATGGCTCACTGCAGTCTGACATCCTGAGCTAAAGCGATCCTCCTGCCTCAGCCAACCAATAGCTGGGACTACAGGTACATGCCACCAGGCCCAGCAAATTTTTTGTATTTTTGTGGAGACAGGGTTTCAGCATGTTGCCCAGACTGGTCTCGAATTCCCCAAATCAAGTGATCCACCTGCCTCGGCCTCTCAAAGTGCAGGAATTACAGGTTTGAACTGCCACACCTGGCCAAAACCTGACATTTTTATATCCCAAACAATCCAATGGAGTCAGGGACAAGAGCAGCCATTGGAGAGTGAAGAAGGACTCCTAGAAAGGAGAACACCAGAGGAAAGAATCCTCCAACTAAATAGAAAGTTTGTCCAAGTCTCTGGTTGACCATGTGTGTGTGGCAGAAGCCAATACAGACTGTCCAAGTCTCTGGTAAACCATGTATGTGTGGCAGAAGCCAATACAGACTGTAGCTAGTTTACAAGACCTGAGATTTGATCTGCTACTCACCACAGACCAGAAAACATTAGCAGTTTCAGTCTAACCAAATTAATTGTTTTCTAAAACAAAAACATCATGACTCTTCAAAAGAACATAACAAAATTTCAAATCTTTACAACTTGATATTCACAATGTTCAGCACATAATCTAAAATCATTAAAAATATACAGAATCAAGAAATTATAGGTAATTCTTAAGAGAAAATGCAATCAAAAGAAGAGAAGTCAAACAATAATCCAAAGGTTGGAATTATTAGGCAATGAATTTTAGAAGGTTTTTAAAAATAATGATAAGTGAAGGAATATTATAGTAGGTGAAAATACAGAACATTTAGCATAGAAAAATAAAATTTAACAAAAAATCAAATAGAAATTCTAGAACAACTCATTAGGAAAATTGATATGACTAAGGAAAAGGTTAATCAACTTGGATTTTGCTCTTCAAAATATGCTAATAAAAAGAAAAGCCACAGGATAGAAAAATTATTTCACATATACATAACATATATAACACATATTCTATAATATACATACTACATATATGTATATTATACTGACAAAAGTCATATTCTGAATATATGAAGAACTCTTAAAAAGACAAATGGGTAACTAAAAATGAGCACAAACTTTGAACAAAAACTTTACAAGAGAAGACATACAAATGGTCACTAAGCACATAAAATATTATGTTTCTTGATAATTAATTATCAAGGAAATGCTAATTAAAACCACAATGAGATACAAAGCCCTTAGCTTAGGATGGTTAAAATTAAAAAGGCTCATAATGCCAAATGTTGAGAAATGGCAAAGCAACCAGTACTCTCATATACTCCTGGTGGGAACCCGAAATGGTGTGAACACTGTGGGAGGTTGTTTGGCACTTCCTTCTAAAGTTACACATGAACCTGCAGTATTGCATTGTACAATCTACTCTGTACATTTGACATTATATGTTCTATGGCTATCCTGTTCATTTTTGTTCACCCAAGAGAAATAAAAGCATCTGCCCACATAGAACTCATACACAAATGATCACAGTGCATCTACTCACACTAACCGAAACATGGGAAGAACCTGGATGTCTGTTAATAGGTAAATAGAGAAACAAATTCATAAACGCATGTGAAGGACTAGAACTCAGCATGACAAGAAATGGACTACTTTTCACCCAACGAGAAGCACAAATATGAAAATCTGCTGAGAGAAAGAAGCCACACACAAGAGTACATGCTCTGTGATCTTATTATATATTCTAGAAAACAAAAACTAATCCACTTTGCGAAAAGACACGTGGATGCCTGGAATTGAGGGTGAAGGAGGGGTGGTCAACAAAGAGACAAGGACAGCTTTGGAGACAATGAAAATATTCTTTATCTCAATTTTGGCAGTGGTTTTATGAGTGTATACATCTTTAAAACTCATCAAATTGTGCACTTTAAGTGGAAAGTTTATTGAATATAAATTATTTCTTAAGTTTACTAACAAACACAAAGGGCAAACTAAGAAATGCTTATCACAACAATATAACACACTTGTCTATTTCTTACATTTTTAAGAGTCCACATAAGTGTATATGAAAAATAAGTGATTCAATAAGCAAATGAGCAAAATATTAAAAAATCATTTATAAAATATATAGTATGAATGGCATTTTAAGAAGTACTCTTTTTCACTCAATAGTTAAGCAAATACAAATAAAAACTAAAAAAAAAAAAAAAAGAAAAAGAAAAAAAGAAAGAAAAACTATGAGATACCACATTAGATTGTTCACTGAATGGGCAAAATTAAAGGTTGATGACGGTCCAGAGAGTAGGACAGCCAGTCTCATACACTGCACATTATAAATTGGTGCAGCATTTCTGAATGGCAATTTGGCAATAGCCATTCAAATTGCATGTCCAGAGGCGTTAACCCAGAAATTCTACAGCTGGAAATATACTATTCAAATTACCATTGTACATATACAGAGATGTTCATGGAGGCATTGCTTGTAACAGCAAAAATCGGAAACAACGTGGAGTCAATGAGAGACTAGTTATACAAAGTATGACACATGAGGTAATAGAATACTATTTTGTCATTGAAAAGAACGTTGCTCATTAATATGTCTTAACATTAAAAAAATCAGTAAATGATGTTATTAAGTAAAATAACAAAGCAAAACAAAAAAAAGCAAGCTTCACAAAATGCATACAGTGTAATTTGGGTAAAGTAAAAGATATACATCTATATTTACTAGATATTTGTATGTATACATATATGCTCACACATATATGTATACGTACAAATATATATATCTAATAGATTATATCTATATCTATCTATATCTATATCTATTAGAGATATAGATATAGCTATAATAGATATAAATATTGTATCTATATATAGATATACAGATACAATGTATATATACTATACATACTATGTATATGTATTTTACTATATGTATTTATAGATACGGAGATGTAGCTATAATATCTATATATAGATATTTATATATTTACTATACATACTATGTATATGTATTTTACTATATATATCTATAGATACATAGACTATATTCACAGCTATTCTATCCTATTATTTATAGATATCTATATATCTATAGATATATATAATAAAACACATAGATATTCAGATATAGATATAAAATATATAGATCTATATAGATGTCTATATATCTATAAATATACACAGTAAAATATATATACATAGTATGTATAGTAAATATACAATGTATATATAGTATACATATTTGTATGTATATATTTGTACGTATATACATATGTGATCATATACATATATTTGTATGTGTACACCCCTCATATGGGGTGTCAGCATACTTGTACACATACAAATATATTACACTGATAGAGACATTGTCAAGAAACACACACACTATTAATGGTAATTACTCCGGTGGAGAGAAATGAGAGGGAGGGAGTTCTAATTTAAGAAATCTACCTCTACGCTGAGTTACAAAGCTTTTCTTTTAAATTTTCTTCCAATGATTTGAAAATCACTGCACTTTTAATTATTTAATTCATATATAATTTGGTATTGTATATATTATATATTGTAGCAAGTAGGAATTCAGTTTTATATGACTATATTCACAGCTATTCTATCCTACTATCACTATCACTCAAAACTTCTACTGAATTTTAATTTTTAAAAACTTCTTCAATTTATGTTTTTTACTTTTTTTTTTCTTTTTGAGACAAAGTCTCTCTCTGTTGCCTAGGCTTGAGTGTGGTGGCAAGATCATGTCACTGCAGCCTTGACCTCCTAGGTTCAACCAGTCCTCCCAGCTTAGTCTCCCAAGTAGCTGAGACTATAGGTGTGCACCACCACGTCCAGCTGTTTTGAATGTTTTTGTTTGTTTGTTTGCTTTTAAGAAACAGGTTTTTGCCATGTTGCCCAGGCTTTGTTTTTGACTTTTAAAGATAATTCTAGTATTGTTTTATAGATGCATTACATTGTTAGATCATCTTTGAGAATACTAATTATAATTATAAAACTATCTTGGGGGTGAGGTTATCAGTTTATTCTGGTCTCTTCTATGAGACGGGTTTTTTCCTTGTGTTTCTCTTCTATGATACAGCCTTTCCTTACACGTTCAGTGGTCCTTGGGGATTCTATCACACATCTGAATGAAGCCTGGGTGGCAGCTGTGTGGATCTGGGTGGAACCTGTCCACGGCAGGCTTCTCAGAGAAAGCAGGTTGGGGGGGCTTCGATGATCGCTCTGCTGCCTACCCCACAAACACCGGAGTGGGAAGAACTTTAATCTAAAGTGCTTCCACTCAATCACATTCCCTGTGTTCAGGATCATACTGATGTTTTTCTTTCTTTTTTTTTTTTAAAGAGAGTATTTCTCTGATCTTTCAGCCTGAGGGTAATTGCTAGGATGCCTATGCTTCACCTCTGGAGGTTGTAGAGAGAAGTAGTTCAGACTTGTAATTATTTCCCCTGTCTTTAGCTATGTATCTCACTTCTGGTCTCTAGAGTGAATCTCTCTGGCCTTCTCCAGAGAAGATTGTCATTTCTACCACTTTGGAGCCCTCAGTGTGTTAGGCTGCGGCTTCCTCCACTTCGTTGTTATTGCTCGTGCACCAATTTTAAATTTCAGAAATGTATAGATGTTTTGTCTGCTATATCACTCCCCCTATTCTCTTTGCTTTTGAAATGGAAGAGTTCCCTGATACCCCTGGCAAGATGTGTGACAGGGGTGTGGCTCACCTGTTCAGTCACCCCTACTGCTCAGACCCCTTACGGGACAAGGAGCTCGCAGACAGACAGGCAAAGGAGGCCAAGTGGGCACGTGTTAGAGTGTACCCTTTTAGCCTTGCCATTTGCCTGCAGGTTGAGTGTTAAACAACTCAATGGACCCTCTGCCTTTTTGCAAGGACAGAGGGCCAATGTGACTGCCTTCTGTACCCCAAGCTCTTGTGCAGTGTCCCATAAAAATTGGGTCATACTTAGACTTGAAGGATAAATGCATCAGTTTCCCTGAGTGGTGGAGATGGCTCTCAGTGGGATAATGAGGAGGCAAAAGGGGGATGGAGTGGGAAGGTGATCTTCCCTTGGAGTTGGGCCATCCAGCAACAAAACTCATCTCCGAAAAACCCCAGCCAAACTCTTCAGCATTCAGATGTTCCTCCTCTTCTTTCTTTCTCTGCTTTTCATTCTGTCATTTGTTTGCTTGTATCATCTCCTTGTGTGCTGGTATGCTCTGGAGCCTGGGGATTGTGAACACCAGACTCCAGAGCATACCAGCAGACAAGGAGAGGATACAAGGGTACTGTCTTGTATACAAGGGTATCTTGGGTACAGAATAGGGGTCATGGTGAGCCAAAAGACAACTTTTTGGGTGAGAAAAGAGGTATGCCTGTTCTCATTTAGGGTGGCGGGTATCCGGGCTTGAGAGTGGCTTTTGCTGGGGGACTGCCCTCTTCTATCCACTATTTCCCCGTCTCCTATCCATATCATTTTTATGGTTTTATCTCAGGTTTATACCTTTACTATTACTTTAATTTGAAGAAATAGAAAGTAAATGCACTTTCTCAATTATAACTTTTACCTGGAGGCCCAAGAACTAAGTGTTAAGTCAAGCAGTGTTAGCTGTCATTTGAGACAGCATCCTTACGTGGTCGTGAGAGGCATCCAGAAGAAATTACCAAAAAGGTTCTATTAAAATAAAAAACTAGGGAGCCAAAGAGAAAAATGTCACTGCATTGGGGATGTCACTGGAAACCCATGGAAGAACAGTTTATTTGTATTTATGGGAGTGGAATTCAAATTTTAAGAGTATGAGAAGTAAGTAATATCTACCAATGAGTGGCAACTTTAACCGATCAATCTTGTCCCTCAATACTAGTTGACACTCTGAGAGCAAACCTTACTTCTGACCCCTCTTTTTGAACCCTTTGTAAGTAGTTGCCTTTTCCCTTCTTGAGACCTCCCAGATACTGATTTGAAGCTTGTTTTTCTATTTTTATTTCTGCTCAGTATATAGGCAAATGCGTCCTGTATCCAGGTTCTATTTTGTTTGCTACTACCACAGGGTAAGCCTGAGTTTCATCTATCACTGCCTCCCCTATGACTGTGCACGACACACAAGCTGATCAGGCTGGCACTCTTACCCGTCTCGTTCTGACCCCATGAAAGGCAACTGAGGAAACGGCGAAGCAGTGAAAAAAGAGTGAGTATAGGTGTAAATACATTAGAGTAATAATGTGATTATAATTTCCTTAAGGGCAGCAAGAAGGTCTTGTTTTTCTTTATACCCTTAAGAACTTATCAAGCACAATAAGCTCTAATTAAGCCAAATTCAATTGAATAGAGCATTTTCCACCTCTGCAGTACTTAAAAGCACCAATTACATAATCCTCTCAGCACACCTACAAGGCAGGCAATTATAAATTCTTCTCATCCTAAATACTGAGAAAAGGCAGAACACACATTCTTCAATTTGAGGTTATCTCATACATCTTAATGTGTCTTTTAGCCAACAATATTAAATATAACCATTATTCTATTTTTATTCATTTCTTCCACAGATGTTCATGGACTACCCATCATGACCCATCACTGCTGTAGGCACTGAGAATACGGCAGTGTAAAAACACAAACAAAATCCCTGCCACTGTGGAGCTTACATTGTGTTAAGATGAAGGTGAGCCATGCGACATCAAAATGGTAGCTTTTTACACATTTTCAAATTATTTCAATTCTTTCATATTGAAGGGAAAGGGATTCACTGATCCTTGGACAAAAAAGAATCCACAAAGCTGTGCCTCTTACCCATGATCACAAATTTGCTTTCCAAGCAAAGCTGTCATGGTTGGTGACTTAAGCATCAATGTCCCAAGAGAAAGGTTAGATTCTTGAGGA
The DNA here is from genome assembly GCF_048565385.1 of Saimiri boliviensis. Taxonomy (NCBI): domain Eukaryota; kingdom Metazoa; phylum Chordata; class Mammalia; order Primates; family Cebidae; genus Saimiri; species Saimiri boliviensis. Next base: position 40,212,388 of record NC_133457.1, on the reverse strand, counting down.
GAATAACTGTGCCTAAAAGCTCCATCCTTCAGGGGTGTCCATGATGTTTAGCAGCAAATCAACTCATTCACATAGGTTTTGTGATGTCTACAAGCTACAACAACAGAGAGAAGATACTGACTCATTGCTGAGTTAACGGCCCTGTTCTCCACATGGCCCAATGTGCAATATAATTTTGAAGTACTGTGATTCAAAGTGACCGTAAAGCCTCAGAAAATCACCCAAACTTTTATTTTATCCTGCTAAAGTTTATTTGGCTTTATCTTATCCTTGCAACTTCACAAGGATTATCAGTGATCCAGTCACAGGCATAGCTACTATTTATACAAATAAAATCAAAATTGCCTAGCCCTTCTCATGCTGTACAGTTTACATGCTTCCTATTTCTCACAAATGTACAAATTTAAAAGGAACTAATTAAAATTAACCAGAAATTGCCTTTTAAAAGAATCATAATTTTTTTCTCCATATCATTTTAATTTCTGTCAGTCATAATGCACCCCAAAACAATTAACTTACACAATACAGCGGCTCTAAAGTTATATTAGCTTTTATCTCTACTGTTACTGTGTTTATGTTCAAAAATATGAAAGCATAAATCATAAATAGTAGACTTATCTTATGAAAATGAAATGTCACTGTTTATTTGGCTCCCACTCATGACAAAAATAAATAAGGAGATGAAGGGAAAGATGAATCAGATCTATACAGGGTGATGCATTCCCTTTTTCCATTTATCTTACCATGTCAGCTCATGCCCTGCAAAAATGTTGCCATTAAATTGTAAGGAGGAAAATCTGACAATATAATCTTGGAGGTAACTAAAAACAAATTCAGTCAACTGGGAACAAGGGTGACTAATAAACTCCAATGAGAATTAAGAATCCGTTCAAGAAGCAGAATACACATTGATGTATTGCTGGAAAATATGACTCTCATTCCCTAAAAAGCCTATTCATATCATGCTCTTTAGATGTCTGAATTTTGGCAACAGTTCCCAGAAACCAAGCAAAGGTGATCATACAAGTAGAATGTATTAACTCCATCTCCTATGGCGGAGGAGCAGGCAGGGCTTGGGAGACTGACATTACATGTATATATCAGGCAAAAGAACAAGAAATGGAAGAAAATAAGAGTAGCCGAGGACATGTTCTCTCATTTCTCTTTGCTTACTGGTAGATGACCATCTGTTTCCCATCTATAGAAAATAAATAATGCAATCAGAGTAGGAATTCAGATGGGTAAAGGGACTAGGTGTATATTTTCATATCTTGTTTAATTTTGTTTTTAAGAGATGGGGTCTTGCTATGTTGCCCAGGCTGGCCTTGGACTTCTGGACTCAAGCAATCCTCTTGCCTCACCCTCCTGATCAGCTGAAACTGCAGGTGCATGTCATGGAACTGGGCAGAATAGCAGATCCAGATAAAACAAACTTTCTGCTATCTTAGAATTATGGAGGATATGATTCTCCTTTGTCATGATCACGGCATATACAGAAGCATTGAGTTATATTTCAGACACCTGGACTATATGAGGTTTAGGGACTTGTAAAAGAGATCCTGACTAGTTCACACTTTATGGGCAGATCCATCTAATAAAATGGGATTCCTTAAATATGCCAGACTTACAACAGAGGTAATGCGTTGCCTGAAAGAAAATCAGCAATATGAAGAAACAAATCTGGCAAAGTGGATTGATCTAAAAGTTAAAGCAGAATTTGCAAGAGACCAGTGATTCCCAGTCACCCCACCACCATGACTCCCATGTCATCATCTCTTTCTTCCCCTCCCAGAAAGGAGAGAAAAACGACAGAGATCAGTCATTCCCAAACTTTAAGGAACATAAGAATCAACTGAGGCTCTTGTTAAAAATACGTATTCTGATTCAATAGGTCTGGGAACAGAGGGAGAGAAGGACTGAGCATCAGTACTTTTCGTACTTCCCAAGTGACGCTAATGTTGTTGGTACATGCACCACACTCTGAGTGGCAAAGGTCAAGAAGATTGCATCTATCTATCATATAGGACAATCCATCCACTGTTGGGACCCTTTGAGAAAGGCTATCATAAAAGCAGAAGGGATTTTCCTTGGGCTGGAAGGTAGAAGACTTACGGTAGTCATAAATGCAGAAGAGGACTACACTGCTAAAGGCAGCTGGGAGGCATGAGGGTAGGTAGTTCATAGAAGATTTGTAGAAAGTAAAATGGGTGAGGGCTCAAGACTTAGAATGACTTGAGTTAGAATCCATTTTCCTAGCTATGTGATCTTAGACAAGCTGTTCCACATCTTTAAGTCTTTCATATAAAATGTGTTAATAACTTACTTACCGTCAATAATTGTTGTTGATTGTTGTGAGGATTAAATGAGGTAATGTAGGAACAGTCCTGAAACCTGATGAGTGCACAGAATGCAGTTGTTCGTTGTTTGCCTTTTGACTCTCAACTTCATTTTCAACCTTCCTGCCTGAAAGTAATGCTACCCAGACCCCCAGCAAGTTCGTTTCTGTTTAACCTCTGTTAACCAACGGGAGATATTGGAGGAGGAATAAAAGTCGGGAGAAACAATAGGTCATATTTTTTCTCTTCCTTTTTTTTTTCTGGCTCTGGAAGTGACAGCAGTCGAATCCCAAAAGCCTTAGAAAGGTGAGCTCATTGACTCTGATTGCAGCAGCTGCCATCGCAGTGAAAATGGCAAGCAACTCTAGGTGACTGCCAGGTGCTGCATTCGTGCATGGTCATGGCAGCTGCAGCAGCAGAAACAAATAACTGTGGTCTCCGGCAGTCTCCGCAGCAACAGCAACACTGGGCTCCAGGGCTCCTGAGGGTCAGCAGGAGTGCAGGCTTCTGGCTTCCTGCAGAGCCATGTTGGTGGTGATTTTGATAACAGCTGTGATACTAAACACTGCAGCACTGTGAGCGGCACAGCCCTGGTGGGGTCCATGAAACACCACTATTTCTTTTGTCCCTTGGCTTCAGCGGGTTAGAGGCTACTCAGGGATTAATCTCCAAATAACATCTCATCTTCTCCCTTCTTGATTACCTAGTCCTTCCAATACTTTGCTAAATAATTCACTTTGTTAAATTCTCTTTGTTTGAAATAACTAGAGTTACTTCTATTTTCCTGACTAGACACTGACAAGGACAATAATTATTACTGGCAGTGACGACGTTTTTGGGCTGCGGTAAGGTGGGCAAGAAAAGTCTCCCTGGCTACTGAACCTTGGTCCATAGGAGGTTTGCAGCCTGAAGTCACATTTCGTCCTTCCTCCTCTCCTCTCAAACCCTCCCCTAAAACACACACACATATCCAGATGTTATAATTCCAAGATTTCTGGTTATAATGGCAGATTTTTGAAATCAAACATGTGATATCAGACTTAAAATAATAGAAAGACTGGGCCGGGTGCGGTGGCTCACACCAGTAATCCCAGCACTTTGGGAGGCCGAGGCGGGTGGATCATGAGGTCAAGAGATCGAGACCATCCTGGTCAACATAGTGAAACGCCATCTCTACTGAAAAAAAAAATATATACAAAACATTAGCTGGGCATGGTGGTGCGTGCCTGTAATCCCAGCTAGTCAGGAGGCTGAGGCAGAAGAATTGCCTGAACCGAGGAGGCAGAGGTTGCGGTGAGCCGAGATCGTGCCATTGCACTCCAGCCTGGGTAACAAGAGCGAAACTCTGTCTCAAAAAAAAAAAAAAAAAAAAAAAAAAAAAAGAAAAGAAAGACTGGTAACTAGAATGACAAAATCCTCCTATAAAACTTAATAAACAAAAGAAATAAAAAAAATTGAAAATAAAGGAAATCTGAGAGCCAGTCAGGAGTCCAAGCATCCATCATGAGTCTCAGGGTGAGAGAACAATAAAAGAAAGGGGCGGAAATCATAAAAATAATATGAAAAAAATTCGCAGATTTGATGGGCAAGAGACTCCAGATTGTAAGATTTCCTTGTGTACTTAGATCGCACAATTATTAAACTGCAGAAAATCCTGTTAAAGATTCTGAAATCTTTCAGAGGGACACAATATCACATACAAAAGATCAAAGATTATAATGACATTGAACTTCTTGAAGCAACACTGGAAGCTGGCAAGCAGTGGAATAACTTACTTGGAAGCTAAACAGGAAATAATTTTGAAAATTATTTTAATTTCATATAATAATTCTTTTATATAGTTACTATATTAATCATTTTATGCAGAAACTAAATTATAAATCCAGCATGAGAGTAAAGACCATAAATCCAGTGCGATTGCTGCCTTTTGATGCAGAAGACCTCAAAAAGTATTCCTTCAACTGGCCCTTTCTAGAAAGCCACTAAAGGTTGTACTCAAATCAGAAAGTAAAACAAGAGAAAAAAAAAAAAAAACTTGGTATCTAGGGGAAAATGTATTGCCCTAGATTGGATGGTCCAAGAGGGAACTCAGAGACAGAGATCTGAGGGCCAGCAGGGTGATGGAAGAAGAGCAAGGGGAAAGAAAAGGCAAGTAGCAAGCGTGTTACCAAGCAAGGCACCACCGTGGGCAATCAGATCTTGATTCTGTTGGGGAACTTCTGGGAAACAGGGTGGATCACATGGCTCAGAATTATCCCTTTCAAAGCACAAAGGAGATAGGTTTATATCAATCTTGTCAATCATTTGTTTAGAAAAATTCCCAGAGGGATTTAATTCTCAGGTGCTTTCAATTCCTTTATGTGAGTGGGCAAGACAGGCCCTAGAGGGTAAGGAAGTCCTCAAGACAAGAAATGCAGGTGCCAGCAGTTGGAAGCTGGACACATATGTGCACCAGGCACCATCAGTGACACACATGAATCCACCCACATTCCATTGGTGAGGACTAGCCACAAGGGCCCACCTACGTGCTAAAGAGGTTGGAACATGTAGTCCTGGTAAGACAGTGTTTTTCTCCAACAATTACAGACTCTGAACAACGGGTTTGTGGGGGGGTGCAGTGGGGGCAGGGTGTCAGTCATTGATGAGCAGCTAACTTCTGCCACAAATGATTTACTCTTTTACCCACTCACAGCCACTAAAATGGAATTAGTGCCACTGGGAGATATGTGATATCATCCTTGCTCTCAGTTATTTTCCTTCTAAGTTGATTTTGCTTCATCAGAAGATACAACTAATGACATAGCACTTCTTCTCACTCTAAGCTCTAGTTAGCCTCAAGAATAGTATATGCAAATCCCAGGAACCCATTCAATTCAATTTAGTTTAATTCAACAAATATTTATGAAGTCCTTCTGTGCTGTGGACATTGGACATACAATGACAAATAGGACAATTTGTCACCTTCTAAATTCAAAGTGCAGGGAACTAATCATTCCAAATGGTATCTGACACTGGTGACCTACTCTATTCACATGTCTAAGGACATTTTTTTGTGATATAGGTGATACCTAATTATCAAAATAACACCTTGATGTTCAGCAAAACATCTAAAATCTCATATGCAGGAAAACTACTCATCTGCTCATATCCAGATCAAACGTCATCTTTGAGCAAACCTGCTCCCAGGAATTCCAAATGCAATTACCAACTTCTTTCTAAGTGTCCCGTAGGACTCTGCGGATAACTATAGAAAAGTTCTGGGTTGTATTTTAGTTATACTTTTGCTTCAAAATTTTCTCCAAAAAAAAAAAAAAAAAACCATTTAAGCTCCCCTAGGGCTGGAACTTACCTGTTCTTCATAGTTTTCCAAGCACCTAGCATAAAGTAAACATAATATACACCCTTATATGAATTATAAGTGAATGAAGTAGGATTTACCATTTTTTTATTTTTTTATTTTTATACTTGGAATCAACCAGTGACTACTGTTAGAAATTCACCTAGATCTTGGTGCTGGGCATTTTTTTTAAAAAAAGGTTGCATTTTAAAATGTTTTCTGTAGGTGTCTATGAAGAATGCTCCCTGTAAGGCATTTTACTTAATTGCTAGTACCATTTATCTGTGAATATTTAATGCTAATTGATAATGAATAATGGATGCTAGATGATTATGATTAACATATTGGGCACTTTTAGTTTAGAAATCTAGTAGGTATATACAGAAAAATACTCGCTGAAAGTTCGCAATCTCATGCTGGAAATTCTGGGTCCTTACCCAGCTCTAACACTCAGTTGTTATTTGGCCTTGGCAAGCCACTTAACTCCCTTCTGTCCCCATTTCCTCTTCCACAAAATCCAGAGGATAATAGTTATACAGTCAAAGTAAGAATTTTAAAAACTGTAAATCTTTTTTAACTATCCAAAAACTGCTCAAATATTAGCTCTTGTGCTGGGAGTTAAACAAAGAAATATCTACGTAATCTCTCTTAGGCAGCTTATAGTTGTGTTATAAATCAACATGAGAAAGACAAATAGCTCTTTAGATTAACTCTACGAAGGGTACAAGAATTCAGGTTGCAGAAAAAGAAATCTAAGTGGCCAAAACCACATGAAAAGATACACAGTCTCACTCTAAATTTTAAAAATGCAAATCCAAACAATGAAATCTTTTTTCCACTGACTAGATTGCAAAAAGTTAATAATTTTATAACACCTAAGTGTCCATGATGATATGTAAAAGGAAACACTTTTAAACACTGTTGAAGGAAACAAAATCACTATAAATAATTTTCAAGGAGAAGTCAGCATAGCTGTCAAAGCACCAATGTGTTTTAAGAGTCGATACCCATGATCCACAGTTCTACTGCTGGGAATTTATCCTATGGAGACACTCAGAAATAATAGTGTATGTAAAGATTATGCATGGCATCATTTATAATAAAAACTGCTAGCAATTTGAATGCCTACCAATTAGGGGTAGCTTAAATAAATAATGGTTCTTGCCAACAATAAATCAAGCACTCCTCAGACATTAAAAACAATTAGCTATCTCTATGTATGTGTATAGGTTGTGGTAACAGGAACTACTGACACTGATTCCAGAATGTCAGTGACTTAATGTGATGAAATTTGATATTTTCACTCATGCTATAGCCCAATGCAAGTGCTCAGGTCACAGATTAGGGAGTTCAAGGGTATGTGCTCACCTCAGTCCTGTGGACATCCAGGCTGATGGAGGCTCTACCACCTTCAACATCTGGATTTCATGGTTGTCCTGATCATCAACATCCTGCTGACAGAATATGGGGAAAGGATTGTGAATGGATACTGTTATGGACCTCATCTAAAAGAGGAACACATCACTTCCACTGCGATTCTACTGGCTAGATCTCACTCAATTGGCCTCACCTAACTGCAAGGGAGTATTAGAAGCATAGTCCATTGTAAACCTAGGAAGGAGAGGAGACAGATTTGATGACAAAGACCAGCTGACAAGGTCGGCCATGATATTTCAATGTCTGTCAACTTTGAAGACAGAGAGTTAAGAAAAAAAATGCAATGTCCAGAATAGCATATGCCCATATGTGTGTAAGGGTATAGATTCCATGTCTTTGGATTTTTAAAAAGGCATATGCCAATATGCCACCATGTTTTTAGAAAGGCATATACAAATATGTGTATTTTGTTTTTATATATGTATACTCAAGAAAATAGCATGTGGTTATTTTGATGAGTGAGACTAAGGTTGTGGGGAGGAAAGAGACTTTACTTTTTCTTATACTTTTGTTCTTGGTTACATTTAAAAAAATTATGTATGATTTGCATTTTTAAAAATGCTTTTAAGCAATGACAAAAATATCCCACTACAGACACATGACTACTATCCCCATCTTAATTGTAACATAATTCATTTATAAATAGAAGCCATATCCATCTATCTATGGAGAAAGTGCTTCATAAAGATCGAACAAATTAAAGAATTAATGAAGAAATTGTATAAATGATATAAAGTTTAAAAAATTCAACTAAGCAAAGAATCAGTAGGTTTTGCGATTGCCATGGAAGTCTTCTTGAAGGATAGAGGATTTGAATTAGGTCCTGAAGCATGCCTTAATTTGGAACAGTTAACTTTTGTATGAATACTAGCACAGCGTATTGGGAAGCAAGAATATCCAAGCCTTAGAATTTTTTTAAAAAAGACATAGGCAGCATTCTATATTTCTAGAATCATTTTGTGTTTGCTAAGTTCTAATCATCCATTACTTGGTTTCCTCTTTCACAGCCTTTAAAACATTATGTCTTCCTCCTCTCTCGTTTTGTTTTTGGCCCTCAATATAACCAAGATTTTTCATTCTTGTCCTGTTTTCTAGGTACCTGCTCATTTGTTATTTCTTGCCATCCTCTGGGCCTCCACTTCCTCTTATATGAGACTTCCTGCTTTTATGGGCATCATCTTTCTGTGGTCCATTACCAGGAAAGGGGCTTTGGGACTTCCACATTCACTGCTTTCTCTTGCCTTCAACCCTCCTGCTTGTAATCATGTGAGTAATGCAATTTTACTGAAAGAGGCATATTTCCCTTCACTTCAGAAACCTTTGTTTTGTGTACGATAGTTAAAAAAATATGTACAGGGTTATGACTATTGTATTTTATCAGCTAGAAGCAAGGAAATTATGTGAGGAGGAATGTTGGCTTGTAAAAGATATTATACTGCTTTCTGCTTTTGCTCTATATCCTGCAGGTAAACTGACTGATATTTTAATTTCTTCAGACTCTTTTGAAAGCTCTCTAAATGAATGTTCTGAAGAAAATATATAACTTTGGTTATCATGCTTTATGGTTATTACTGTGTACACATTAAATGTGAATTAATGCAATAAAACAGTGCATTTCACATAAAAATACTATGAATTCCACTGCTGCCATTGACATAACACATGTATCAATGTAATTACGGGTTACAAATCTTTGCCAAGAGAGGAAGTAACATTTATTTGATATTCACTTATTGTGAGAATTCAAAACAAGTAAGGCCCTTCGATCCTGCACTTACACCTGATCCATTTCCCTTACTGGAGGTGCCTTTTAGGAAATTAGCATTTGCTTTAGACTTATCTTTAATTTGATAACAGGTGGTGGTACTGGAAATGTTTAGGTAAGACTAGCGTCAGTGACAATCCACACGCCACTAGAAATGAATAACTCTCACCACTGAAATTTAAGGAGATTCTGATATCTTCTCTAGATGTAATCAATTTTTACAAGGTATTTTACAGTCTTAATATTATACTAGTTAGACAAATAATATGGACGTTACAGCAGATTGTTAGGTGCTAGCCTGCAACAGACACTAACAATAAATGCATTTACAGACATTCAATTTGGAATTTGCATGTATGTGTGTGTGTGTGTGTATATATATGTATACATACGTATGTATACATATATACATATATATACGTATACATATATACATATATACATACGTATGTATACATATATATGTATTCGATTTGGAATTTGTGCATGAGTGTGTGTATATATGTATACATACGTATGTATACATATATATATACACACTCACGCAAATTCCAAATTGAATATATATATACACATACACATACACACACACACACATTCCACTTTAAATGAACTATCCAAACTTCATTAAAAATAGTGTTTATCCACAAATGAATTTCATGCATTTTGAGGAAGGAAAAAAAGCCCAGGCAATATTTAGAATCATAAACTGCAAGATTGTGTTTAAATATTATTATTTAGAGGCAAATCCTAACTGTGAAAAAATTTCATATCCCCTACAGCACCTAGGACAAAAAGTGGGTACTAATAAGTACAAACTGGCATGATTTGTCAGAACTTCTAGTTTTTACTCCTGCTATAGCTAGTTTACTCTACAAAAACTTAGCCACCGTGGCTATGAATATGGGGGTACATATGTACGTAAGCATGCCCCACAAGAAAAAGATTGTATTTATATCAGAATTTGTCTCTCCCAATTACATGTTGGTCCACATAAGTGATCCTTCTCCCATCTCCTGCATTTCCTGCATCTTCACTAATAGGGTATTTCTCTACATTCAGGGACTGGGCAGAGAAGACTTGACTTCAAGGAAGGTGGCTTAGCCCCTGGTCTAGGGATGAGCATAAGCCTAGTTCAGGACAATGTAATATAAGTGAGTATCTTCTGAGAAAGAATTTCTCTCCTTAATAAGCGAGGGTTTGGGAGGCCGAGGCAGGAGGATCACCTGAGGTCGGGAGTTCAAGACCAGCCTGACCAACGTGGAGAAACACTGTCTCTACCAAAAACACAAAATTAGCTGGGTCTGGTGGCACATGCCTGGAATCCCAGCTACTAGGGAGGCTAAGGCAGGAGAATAGTGCAAACCTGGGAGGCGGAGGTTGTGGTGAGCCAAGATCTCGCCATTGCACTTGCACTCCAGCATGGGCAACAAGAGTGAAACTCCATCTCAAAAAACAAACAAACAAACAAACAAACAAAAAACAGAGAGAGACAGAGACAGAGAGAGAGAGAGAGAGAGAGAGAGAGAGAGGTTACATGAGGAAAAGTGCTCTTTGCAGCATAACCTCCTACGTCCTGCCTTTGAATCTGTGTCAGATGGAACCACATGCTTTCAACTGTGGCTGCTATCTTGAAACAGTTAGAAAGACCAGGAGACATCAACCCAGCATCTTGACATTGTTCAGTCCCAAAGTCATCCAGCAGCTGCCTGCCTCTGGATTTCTTAGTACACAGACAAGTAGATGATTCTTTTTATACATTATTGCTGTTTTGTAAAACATTATTTAAGTATCTATTTGAAGTTTCTGGTAATTCCATAATTGTAATCAGCCATCTGGGTTGTGTGGTAATTTTTCTAGCAGTGTTGAGATGAGTCAGTCAAGATGTGAGGAATGAGAAACTTTGGGTTCAACAAGAACTGGGGTTCTATTGGGTAAGTACGAAAAAGGGAGAAGGCAATGGAGTTGAGAGTGCTTGCAGAAAAGGTGATTCTAATGAGAATCAGGGAATCTAAGCAAGATTAAGAGGAAAGTGAACACCGAGGGGTCAGATGAGGTCTTAATGAGGTCAGGGAAGTCTTGCAGAGCACATGTTGGAGTGAATGAAATGAAAATATAGGAGAGAGTTGTTAGACACGGAATGCTTGAAACTGGAATAAGAAGTGGCAGCCCTAGGGTTCATAGATGGACTTTGGGGAACCAGCAGTTGTGAAATGTGTTTATGGAATTTAAGAAATTTATTTTCCAGGTGCAGCCCCTGTCTAACTGAAATTTCTCTTCACCTTGTACACTTGACAGCTGAAAAAACCATATTATGGGAGAAGTAATGGGTCAAAATTTACAAAATAAAGTACTGTCTTAGTGTGGGGGGAAAAAAGAAGTGGAGGCTTTACAGATGGTAAGTCAGAAAACCACTTTGGAGATAGGGAGGTCAAAATCCAGAGAGATCAAGTTGATATAAAAGAGAATGAACACACACACACACACACACACACACACACACACACACACACGATCTCATTCATAAGTGGATAATATACTTAAACATTCTTATGCCATCCTCTCTTATATCCATGTCCTCCCAATCTCTGCCTATTTTGTGCCCTGTGTGGCTGATATCTACAAGTTGCTTCTCTCAGGTACCCTATTCCTGTGGTTGTAGTTGGGTTTAACCAAGGAAAGTCAAGGGAAAACAAAAGCTGGAGTATCTCTCTCCCTCCCCTATCCTTTCTTGACTTGGTTCTGGCAGTGGCTGAGTAGCAGGGTTACAGTTTCTGAAGGAGGCGAGGTGAGTGTTCCCCTCTCAGAGCTCCAAGCCATCTACAGGTTCCTGTAACACATCGCCCTCATCGTTGTGCCTTGCAGCCTAGAGGTGGCAGTGGCTTCATGCAGCCTTCATTCCCCATTTGTTCTCTTAACTTAGATTATACCGCTCCAAATGTTTCCTTCATTTAACTTTCTTCAATTAAACTTTGAGTGTGGTACATATCTTCTCCAGGACCCAAGCTATTTCAGTCAATTTCACAAACTGTGAAAAAGTTGACACATTTTAATTTACGGAATAGTCAACAATAGAGGAAAATATCTTAAGGAAATTGCTACAGGTTTTGATATCTAATATAAAATAATGAGATAGTAAACAATATTTTGGACTATAATGGAACTGTGAAGTTTTCAGAGTTAGAATTATCTTTAACAATTATAACCCATTCTAAATTCTTCATTTTTAAACTATTTTTTTTCAATACAGAGAGGTTAAATGGAAAATTTGGGGGGAAAATTTTCTCATGTAGACAATACTATTTTAATTTGCTCAGATGACCTTTGTGAAATGTGAAAACTCACAACCTTCTTATTCCCAACGTAATTTTATCTGGCAAAATAAACTGTATTATTTGTAAAGTAGAACTTAACAAGATCTAAAATTTTACTCAGGGAAGATACACTGAAACTGCTGATCTTTTAACTTATCCTAATTTCTTCATCAATTGCTTCTTTCCTGTGAGATATTTCTGGAATTCCTAGATTCATATTTAAAGATCATCTAAAAATTTCTTTAATTTACCATTTTACAAAAATAACACTGTTTACAGATGATTTTATAAAAGTAATGTCCTATTACCCAGAAGCCCGTGGAAAGGCATAATTACATGTAATACTATGCAGCTACTCAAGGTTGTTATATCTCCACAGAAGATACCTCTGTAAAGATGAAGCTCTGATAGGAATATTCACAGAAGAATAAATACCACATTTAATCTTTTACAGTTGTACAAGCCAGCAGAAAATATTTAATGACAAACGTTCTTATTTCAATTTGTTACACAATGCTTTTAACAATATACTATCATCGCTCATATACCAAGAGGTTGCCATTGATGCTATGTGTCAGGAAGATGCTTTTCTGATGACCTTTAAATACCACAATCCCAAGTGATGATGCAGAATGACTTCCTTTATCCCAAGACCTTCTTTAAAAAAATTCAAATGCTTTGGGATATGTCACTGAGCCAGTGAGACAGTATTATATCTTTTGCAAGATGTTAGAGGAGGGAAAGGCTGTTAAACCTTGAATGTCAGTTGTTACCTTTTACTAAGCTATTTTTACCTTATCTATTTGTCATTTTTCTTCTAAAGAGCACAAAAGACTATATGCAAAAGCATACAAAGAATCCCCAATATTCCAAACTACTGAGAAAAGGTAAGATTTTTTTTTTCTTTTGGGTTGTGGGAGCTGTGCACAAATATGAAAGTTGTTAAAAACAAATCATACCTTATGATGATGCCAATGAGGAAAAATTTCAAACCAGATTGTCCCCTCTATCGGGTGCAACATTTCACAAACGAATCTGTGACACTCATCAAGCCATACTCAGATCAGATTCTTACACTCCCAACCGGTGACTCTGATATTGAGCCAACAGTCGGTACATACACGCCACTTGAGAGGGGTATTTCTCCCACATTATTTGTTTAAGTCATGGGATTATCAAAAGGGCTGATTTTCTTTCTTCCAAAATCCCTATTTCCATTATTTCCCAGAATTCTTCTCAGGGAAGATACTGTGTGTATTTGAAAAAGATCCTTTATTAAATTACTGAAGGTTGAGAGAAAACCTGAAAGGCAAACCAGAAACAATAAACGGTCAACAAATGTCTTCGAAGAAGTGGAGAAGGGGTGTTAGAACTAAGGGGCATTATAATTGCTAAGCACTATGTTCCGTGGGGCTCACACGTACTGGAGTAGATCAGAATTTACCAACTCAGTAGGGAAGACTATATGCATTTTCTGTGATTTGAATGGGTCCCCTCCAATATTCAGATGTTGCCAATGTTATAGCCTTAAGAGGTAGGGCCTTTAAGAGATGATTAGGCCATGAGGGAGGAGCCCTCATAAATGGGATTTAGGCCCTTGTACAAGAGGTTTCATGCAACACTAAGCCTGCTTGCTCACTGGCTTCCATGTGAAGATACTTCATTCCTCCCTTCCAGAGGATACAGCATCAAGTCACCATCTTAGGAGCAGAGAGCAGGCTTCACCAAACCCGCTGACACCTTGATCTTGCAATTCCCTACTTCTAGAACTGTGAGAAAATAAATTCCTATAGTTTATAAATTACCCAGTCTACGTATTTTGTTATAGCAGCATAAAATAGCTAAGACATTGTTTAAATAAAATGCAGGAACTAAGAAAGGACTATAAAAGACAGTTGTTTAATGGGATTTGTGAAGACCATGAGCAATGCAATGTAAATATCATCGTAATGTGCATTGTAAACCCTCTCCTCTCCTATGAAATCAACATAATATTTTACACAACTTAATAATAATATTGATGTGATTGAATTATCTATCCAAGGGGGATGTAAGGAATAGTGGATGCAAGGCAAAAACAGAGATATTTGGACATTTCAAAATTTTTTAGATAAAGAAAGCAACTCACTTCTTTAGGAACTTTTTCTCTGCTTTTCTGTACGAAGCAAAAGTGTTCACTTTGTTTTTTTCATGATAGCACAAGGAACTTCTAGTTTCTACTTGGGATGTAGAAAGCTAGGAAGAGCTGTGCCTCCAAGCTTACAACAGCAATGGGAAAAGTGAAACAAGTTAATGACATTTCTTGAATGCATCAGAAAGCTGATATTGCTGGAAAGCAATCATCCAAAATATAAGGAGAGGCCAATGCCTGTTGAGAGAGACGAGATGTGAAGTGCTTGCTTATCTGGGGCAGACACAGTTAGATATCAGTGAGTCTAATTGAGCTAGAATAGTTAAGAAACTGGTGGAGGCTGAGTAGGGGTTGGTGAGAGATTATGTAACCATAAGACATGAAAATAAAGCAGTCCTCCCTTATCTACAAGGGACATGTTCCAAGGTCCCCAGTAGATGCCTGAAACTACAGATAGTACTAAGCCCTATATATACGAAGTTTTTCCTATACATACATGCCTATACATACAAGGTTAATTCATAGATTAGACAGAGTTGCATTTAACAACTAATAATAAAATAGAACAATTATAACAATATACTATAATAATAGTTACACAAATATGGTCTCTCTCTCTATATAGCTATAGACCATGGTTGATTACTGAAACCAAAGGAAGTAAAACCACAGATAAGGACTCCTGTATAAGGGAGTTCATACTCTCTTTCTTGCAAGCTTTTATCCATGGATCTCACAGCTTCTCAAAAAGATTGGTAAGAGTCTCAAGAGAGCATGTCTGATGGTGTTGTGGTGACGTTCTGAGAGAGGAAAACACCAGCTACTGTGGGAAAAGCACATATCTAACCTTCTTTCCTGTCTCTTTTGTGGGGGGGAAAAAAAGCCAAAATCTATGGAGTGAAAGACAACCAATCCTTTTGCCCTGAGGCAATTTAAGATATAAAAATACATTTTAGCCTAAGAAGGAAACAAAGAAAAAAAAACCCTCTACCCTTGGAGAAAGACCAGGAATATGTGCTGGATCTGGAACTACAATTAAGAAATGGAGAGAAATATTAAAAATGTTATACCTGAGGGCCAGACATAGTGGCTCATGCCTGTAATCCCAACACTATGCAAGGCCAAGGTGGACTGATCACTTGAAGTCAGGAATTTGTGACCAGCTTGGCCAAGAATGTGAAACCTCATCTGTACTAAAAATACAAAAATTAGCAGGACATGGTGGCAGGTGCCTGTTATCCCAACTACTCCAGAGGCTGAGGCAGGAGAATCATTTGAACCTGGGAAGTGGAAGTTGCAGTGAGCTGAGATCATGCCACTGTACTCCAGTAGGAGCAACAGAGTGAGACCCTGTCTCAAAAATAAAATAATAATAATAATAAAAGAATGTTATACCTGAGACCTGAGACACAGCACTTGCCTAAGACTTAGAGTGAACCAGAACACTCGGTTAACAAGCATTAATTTTAAAAAGTAATAATATAAAAACCACTGGAATGCCAAAGTGCAAAGGGAAGACCTAAAGCTAAGGATGAAACAGAAATTCAGTAAAACCCACTGACAAACCAGCTGCCACTCAAAACACAAGATATCATTAGAAGAATATGCAACCTATTTAACACTGAGACTAAGATAGTAACAAGAATCTCGAAGTAAATCCCTACTCCTGGTTGAATGAATTTAAACATGCACATTAAAGAATCAGCAGGAAGGAAAAATAGAGGTCTAACAAAAGAAAAAGCATGTCCACTTGTAAACATAAATGCTATTTACCTTAGACTGTATTGCCCAACACAAGATGTCTCATTTTCAACAAAAAATCAAGAGCTACAAAAAGGCAAGATAAAGCAATACATGCCAAGAGACAAAGCAGTCACCAAAACCAGACTCAGATATGACAATGATGTTGAAACTTAAAGGCAAATTAAAATATCTATGATTATTATGTTAAAGACTAATGTAACAGGAGAAGACATGCATGATTTGATGGGAAGTTCCAACAGAGATTCAAAACTGTAAGAAATAATTAAATGAAAATGCTAGAAATGAAAACACAGTAACAGATGCTAAGAATGTCCTCAACAGGCTCATAAGTAGACTTGATATAGACTAGGAAAGAACCAGTGAAGTGGAAGAAAGTCATTAGAAATTATCCAAACTGGAGTTGAAAAAAAGTGTGAAAATAAAAATAGAACATTCACTAGTTATAGAATAATTCCAAATAATTCAAAAGAAATATTTGAAAAAATGATGACATAGAATTTTCCAGATTACTGATGCTAAACCACAGATCAAAATAGATCAGAGAATATTGATTAAGATAAATATTACAAAAATACACCTATGCATATTAGTCAAACTGCTGAAGACAAAAGACAAAGAGAAGTTCTTAATGCAGTTCGGAAAGGGGGAACCCTTTACATATATAAGAACACAGATGAGATGTGGAGCCATCTTCTTTCCAGAAACTACCCAAGCCAGATTATAATGATGAGACATTTTATAGTGCAGAAAGAATGATTTACTTGTTAAAAGAAAAGTTTACCCTGAATTTATAGCCAGTGAATATAATTTTCAAACATGAAGTAAGAAAAACCTGGAGAAATACTTTCTCAGACGAATACTAAGAGAATTGATTTTAGTGTACAAAACCTATACAAAAATAAATGGCAAAGAAAAAAAAGTTATTGAGGAAGAAGAAAGATGATACCAAACAGAAATTTAGATCTAAACAAAAAAATTAATCACATCACATTAGAGGTGAAATAAATGAAAGTAAATAAAATTCATTTTTTCTTATTTTTAATGGTTCTAAAATAACTAATTATTTTGACCAATGGTAGCAATGTAGAGTGTATTTAAGAAAAAAAAAATGTAAAATATATCACAGCAATAACAGAAAGTTTGGGAAGGAGGAATTGGGAGTCTACTATTTAAGTTTCTTGAAGTCCTTAAATTAAACATTAAGCAGTATAAAAGTATTTGAAGATAGACTCCAATTAAAGTTGTATTGTATAAATCCTATACCAACTCCTGAACAATTTAACAAGAGGTATAAGTAATAAGAGTTGAGATAAAATAGAATAACAAATGCCTGATTATTCTGCCAAGAGAAGGAAAAGAAACAAGGGAGGAAAAAAACAAAAAATTAATGGAACAAATCAATTATAGGTATCAAGAGGATAGATCTTAACCTAATCATATCAATGATTATATTTAATGTGAATGGTCTAAATATACAAATTAATTAAGAGATTGTCAGATTGGGTGTAAAAAGAAGCTCCAATGATATAATGTTGATATGGTTTGGTTCTGTGTCCCCACACAAATCTCATCTCAAATTGTAATCCCCACATGTCAAGGGAGGGAGGTGACTGGATCATCATAGCAGTTTACCCCATGCTGTTACCATGATAGTGAGTGAATTCTCATGAGAACTGATAGTTTTATAAGTGTTTGAGAGTTGCTCCTTCACATGCTCACACCCTTTCCTGCCACCTTGTGAAGAAGGTGCCTGCTTTACCTTCTGCCATGATTGTAAGTTTCCTGAGGCCTCCCAAACCATGGGGAACAGTGGCTCAATTACATCTCTTTTGTTTATAAATTACCCAGTCTCAGGTAGTATCTTTCTATTAATAGTAGTGTGAAAATGGACTAATGTAACTCTTTACAAGATATCCACTTTAATTAGAGAGGTAAAGATAGGTAAAACATAAAAGAATGAGAAAAATATACCATGCAAACACTAATCAAAAGAAAGATGTAGTAGCTATATTAACATCAAAGTGGACTTCAGATCAAAAAAGATTATCAGAAATAAGCATTACAGAATGATAAAAAGGTCAGTTTTTCATGAATTATATCAATTTTTTATCAGCATACTCCTAACAAGAGTTTCAAAATGCATGAGGCAAGAATTGCCGAAGTCAAAAATAGAAATACACAAACCCACAATAGTTACATGTTGTAATATTCTCCTCTTAGTAATTGATGAAAAAGTAGAAAGAAAATCAATAAAGATATAGAAGAGCTAAATAACACTATCAACCAACCAGATCTAACTGATATTTATAGAATACTCCAGCCAACAACAGCAGACAGTACATTCTTTTCAAGTGTTTGGGACATTCATCAAGACAGATCATCTTGTGTCATAAATAAGCCTTAAAAAATTGAAAAAATTAGAAATCATAGCAAGTTTAGTTTTTGGACAATGATATAACTAAGCCAAGGATCAGTAACAGAAATATATTGGGAAAATCTTTGAACATTTGTAAAACAAACATATTTTTTAATAGCCCATGGCTCAAAGAGGACACTTTGAGAAAATTTGAAAATATTTTTGACTTAATAAAATAAAAATTAAACATATTAATTTTTGCATTAACTGTAGTGCATAGAGAGATCTTTATAGCATAAAATCCTTATATTGAAAAGGAAGAAAAGGGATTTGTTGATTAAGATGGTGGAAAGGAGGCAGGACTAGCTTACAGCTTCTGCTTGGATGGACAGAGCGGCATGTGGAGACTCACATCACAAACTTTTGCTCCAAGGACTACTGCCAAGGACTACTGCAGGAACATACCAGGAAATCCAAGAGAATCCACAGACAGTTTGAAGGAACTGGCTCCCTGTGACACTAAAAAACTGTGAGTCTCCTTGCTTTCTCAATGGGGGTGGGAGGGTGGGGCTCACGGTCTGGGATAAGTTCTTAGCCCTGGTTACTGGCTGCCTGGAAACAGACTCAGTAATGTTGGGATGCATGGTGGGAGTGAGATTGACCTTTAGGACTGTAGGCTACATGGAAGTGGGGTGAGGCCTGTGACTGCTAGCTCTCCATCACTTCCCTGGTTACCTGTGTGACTCAGCAGAGACAGCCATCATACCCCTGGTCAAATAAGTCCATTTGACTGGGAGCCACTCCCTTAGCCTCCACAGCTGTAGCAGCAAACCCTTTCCAAAGAGAGGCTGAGCTCAGACATGCCAATCTCTGCCCCCACCTCGTGGTCTTTCTCTACCTCCCCTGTAGCTGAAGACAAAGGTCATAATCTCTTGGGAGTTCTATGGCCCTGCCTACCACATAAGAAACCTGAATACTTAATCAGATGTCCCTAGGCCAAGTTTGCGTCCTCCCTATGGGAATGCAACTGATACACTCTTGAAAGCACCACCTCCTGGCTGGAAGTCACACAACACAATACCAGGGCACTAAACAAAAACAACAAAGGACCCTCACAGAGTCCACTTCATTCCCCTGCTAACTCCATGGGAGCTACAACCTGAAGAGGTATCACATCACAGGACTCTTTGCAGACACTCCCCAGTACCAACCTGAAGCCTGGTAGCTCTGCTTGCTGGCTAGACCAAGAAGAGCAAAAACGATCACTATAATTTGGCTCTCAGGAAGCCTCATTCCTAGGGGAAGGAGGAGTACACCACATCAAGAGAGCACCCCACGGGACAAAATAATCTGAACAGCAGCCCTTGAATCCCAGATCTTCCCTCTGATGTAGTCTACTTAAATAAGAAGGAACCAGAAAAACAATTCAGGTAATATGACAAAACAAGATTCTTTAACACTTTCAAAAGATCATGCCAGCTCACCAGCAATGGATCCAAACCAAGATGAAATCTCTGAGTTGCCAGAAAAAGAATTCAGAAGGTTATTAAGTTAAGAGAGGAGGTGCCAGAGAAAGGTATAGTCCAACTCAAAGAAATAAAAAACATGGCACAGGATATGAAAAGAAAATTCTTCAGTGAAATAGACAGATAAAAACTTCTGGATATCAAGGACACATTTAGAGAAATGCAAAATGCAATAGAAAGTCTCAGCAACATAATTGAACAAGCCAAAAAAAAGAACTTCATAGCTTGAAGACAGGCTTTCAAATTAACCCAATCAGTCAAAGACAAATTTTGTTGTGGTTGTCTTTTGAGATGGAGTCTCACTCTGTTGCCCAGGCTGGAGGGCAGTGACTTGATCTCATCTTACTTGCAACCTCTACCTCCCAGGTTCAAGCAATTCTCCTGCATCAGCCTCTTGAGTAGCTGTGATTACAGGCACATGCCACAATGACCGGCTAATTTTTGTACTTTTATTTAGTACAGACGGGTTTTACTGTGTTGATCAGGCTGGTCTCGAACTCCCAACCTTGTGATCTACCTTCCTTGGCCTCCCAAAGTGCTGGGATTATAGGTGTGAGTCACCGTGCCTAGCCAAATTTTTTTTTTTTTGAGACGGAGTTTCGCTCTTGTTTCCCAGGCTGGAGTGCAATGGCGCGATCTCAGCTCACCGCAACCTCCGCCTCCTGGGTTCAGGCAATTCTCCTGCCTCAGCCTCCTGAGTAGCTGGGATGCACCACCATGCCCAGCTAATTTTTTGTATTTTTAGTAGAGACGGGGTTTCACTATGTTGACCGGGATGGTCTCGATCTCTTGATCTCGTGATCCACCCGCCTCGGCCTCCCAAAGTGCTGGGATTACAGGCTTGAGCCACCACGCCCGTCCCAAAAAAATTTTTTTTAATGAACAAAGCCTCCAAGAAGTTTGGGACTATGTTAAATGTCCAGACCTAAGAATAATTGGTGGTCCCAAGGCAGAAGAGAAATCTAAACATTTAGAAAACATATTTGAGGGAATAATTGAGGAAATCTTCCTGGACCTGCTAGAGATCTAGACATCCAAATATAAGAAGCTCAAAGAACACCTGGGAAATTCATTCCTAAGAGACAATTGCCTAGGCACATAGTCATCAGGTTATCCAAAGTCAAGAAGAAGGAAAGAATCTCAAAAGCTGTATTTTTGTATTTTGTTTGTTTGTTTCAAAAGCATCAGGTAACCTGTAAAGGAAAACCTATCAGATCAACAGCAAATTTCTCATCAGAAATCCTATAAGCTAGCAGGAATTAGAAAACTCTTTTTAGCCTCCTTAAACAAAACAATTATCAGCCAAGTATTTTGTATCCAGAATGACTTAGCTCTATAAATGAAGGAAAGATACAGTCTTTTCCAGACAAAGAATTGCCACTACCAAGCCAGCACTACAAGAACTGCTTAAAGAAGCTCTAAATCTTGAAACTTACAATGATTTAGGAACAATTTCCTCTTTCTGTATTTTCTGAAATAGTATCATTAAGATTGGTATCAATTCTTCTTTGAATGTCTGATAGAATTCAGTCTGGAATCTGTCAGAATTTTTTTGTTGGAAATTTTTAAATTATCATTTTTACTGTTTGTCATTGGTCTGGTCAGAGATTCTATATCTTTCTGGTTTCATTTAGGAGGATTGTATATTCCCAGGAATTTATCCATCTCCTCTAGGTTTTCTAGTTTATGTGCATAAAGGTGTTCATGGCAGTCTTGAAAAATATTTTGTATTTCTATGGTATCAGTTGTGATATCTCCCATTTTATTTGTAATTAAGTTTATTTGGATCTTCTCTTTTCTTGGTTAATCTCACTAATGGTCTATCAATTTTATTTATCTTTTTAAATAACTATCTTTTTGTTTTATCTTTCGTATTTTGTTTGTTTCAGTTTCACTTAGTTCTGCTCTAATCTTCATTATTTCTTTTCTTCTGCTGCATTTGGGTTTGAGTTATTCTTGTTTCTCCTGTTACATGAAGTGTGACCGTATTACCTCTTTGTGCTTTGTCAGACTTTTTGATGTAGGCATTTGATGCTAAGAACTTTCCTCTTAGGACACTTTTGCTGTATCCCAGAGATTTTTGACAGCTTGTGTCACTCTTATTGTTTAGTTAAAAATAAAATTTAATTTTCATCTTGATTTCATTGCTGACCCAATGATCATTAGGAAGCAGGTTATTTAATTTCCATGTATTTGTCTGGTTTTGAGTGTTCCTTTTGGAGTTGATTTCCAATTTTATTCCACTGTGGTCCGAGAGAGTACTTCATATAATTTTGATTCTCTTAAATTTACTGAGACTTGTTTTGTGGCCTATGGTATGCTCTACCTTGGAGAACATTCCATGTGCTGATAAATAGATGTATATTCTGCAGTTGGTAGGTAGAATGTTCTGTAATATCTCTTAAGTATCACCCTAATACCCAAACCAGGGAAGGACGTAACAAAATAATAAAACTACAGACCAATATCCCTAATGAACAATGATGCAAAAATCCGCAACAAAATTCAAATTTTGAACCAAATCCAAAAGCATATCAAAAAGATAATCCGCCATGATCAAGTGTGTCTCATACCAGGAATGCAGAGATGGCTTAACATACGTAAGTCAATAAATGTGATACATCACATAAACAGAATTAGAAACAAAAATCACCTGATCATCTCAAGCAATGCAGACAAAGCATTTGACAAAATCTGGTACCAATTTAAGATTAAAACCCTCAGCAAAACTGGCATCAAAAGGGACATAATTTAAGGTAATAAAAGCCATCTATGACAAACCCACAGCAAACATTCTGCTGAATGGGGAAATACTGAAACCTTCCTTCCTAAAAACTGGAACAAGACAAGGATGCCCACTTTCACCACATCTATTCGACTTAATACTGGAAGTCCTAGCCAGAGCAACCAGACAAGAGAAAGAAAGATAGTAAAGAAAATCAGTAAAGAAAAAGGCAAACTGTTGCTGTTTGCCAATGCTATGATCATATGCCTAGAAAACCCTAAAGACTCATTCAAAAAGCTCCTAGAACTGGTAAATAAATTTAGCAAAGTTTCATGATACAAAATTAATGTACACAAATCAGTGGCTCTGCTATATACCAAAAGTGACCAATCTGAGAATTAAATCAAGAACTCAACCCCTTTAATAATAGCTGCAAAAAAATAAAAAATAAAATACTTAGGAATATGCCTAAATGAGAATCTGAACGACCTCTACAAAGAAATCATAGATGACACAAACAAATGGAAACACATCCCATGCTCATGGATGGACAGAATCAATATTGTGAAAATGACCATATAACCAAAAGCGATCTACAAATTCAACGCAATTCCCATCAAAATACCACCAGAATTATTCACAGAACTAAAGGAAAAGAAATCCTGAAACTCATATGGAACCAAAAAGGAGCCTGCATAGCCAAAGCAAGATTAAGCAAAAAAATAACATAAAATAAAAACAAATCTGGAGGCATCACATTACCTGACTTCAAACTATAAGGCCATAGTCACCAAAACAGCAATGGTACTGGTATAAAAATAGGCACATAAACCAATGGAACAGAATAGAGAACTTAGAAATAAAGTCAAATATTTACAGCCAACTGATCTTTGACAAAGCAAACGAAAACATAAAGTGGGGAAAGGACGCCTTGTTCAACAAATGGTGCTGGGATCATTGGCAAGCCACATGTAGAAAAATGAAACTGGATTCTTTTCGGATTCTACCAAAGAGTGGGATAGACAGTTCTCAAAAGAAGGTATAGAAATGGCCAACAAGCACATGGAAAAATGCTCAGCATCACTAATTATCAGGTAATGCAAATCAAAACGATTGTGTGATATTACCTCACTCCTGCAAGAATGGCCTTAATCAGAAAATCAAAAAACAATAGACGTTGGCAAGGCTGTGGTGAAATGTTACATTAGTTTACAAATGTTTAAAAATGTTTACATTCCCACTGTTGGTAGGAATGCAAAATAGTACAACCACTATGGAAAACAGTGTGGAGATTCCTTAAAGAACTAAAAGTAGATCTACCATTTAATCCAACAATCCCACCACTAGGTATCTATCCAGAGGAAAATAAATCATCATATGAAAAAGATACTTACATACACGTTTATAACAGCACAATTTGCAATTTCAAAAATATGGAACCAGCCCAAATGCCATATATATATATATATATATATATATATATATCACATTTTCTTTATCCATGAGTTGCTGGATGGGCATTTGGGCTGGTTCTAGATATTCTTTATATATATCTATATCTATATCTATATCTATATCACATTTTCTTTATATATATCACTATATATAGTGATATATCATGCAATACTACTCAGCCATAAAAAGAAACGAAATAATGGCATCCACAGCAACCTGGATGAAATTGGAGAGTATTATTCTAAGTGAAGTAACTCAAGAATTGAAAACCAGACGTCATATGTTCTCACTCATATGTGAGAGCTAAGCTATGAGGACGCAAAGGCATAAGAATGACACATTGCACTTTGGGGACTCAGGGGAAAGGTCTGGGGGTGGTGAGAGATCAAAGACTATACACTGGGTACAATGTAGACTGCTTGGATGATGGGTGCACCAAAATCCCAGCAATCACCGCTAAAGAACCAAACACCACCTTTTCCTGCAAATCCACTGAAATTAAAAAAAAAAAAAAAAACATTTTTTTTTTTAATTAGCTGAACATGGGGGCATGAACCTGTGTTCATAGCTACTCAGGGGGCTGAGGCAGGAAGATCTCTTGAACCTAGGAGCTCAAGGCTGCAGTGAGCCATGATTGCACCACTGCACTCCAGCCTGGGTGACAGAGTGAGACTTTCACACACACACACACACACACACACACACACACACACACACACAGAATGAATAAACACTTTTATGGCCAGGCGTGGTGGCTCATGCCTGTAATCCCAGCACGTCAGGAGGCTGGGGCAGGAGGATAACTTGAGCCCAGGAGTTCAAGACCAGCCAAGGAAACATGCTGAGACCCTTATCTCAAAAAATATAATTTTAAAATTAACCAGACATGATGACTCACACTTGTATCCCCAGTTTCTGGTAGGCTGAGGCCAGAAGACTGCTTGAGCCTAAGGGTTTGAGACTGCAGTGAGTCAGGACTGAGCCATTGTACTCCAGCCTTTGTGACAGAGTGACGTCCTGCCTCAAAAATAATAAATAAATAAATATTTTATTACACTCCCCAAATGGAAAGTACAATCATCTGCCATAAATGAAAAAGTAAAAACAAATAAGGAACTCACAAATAACAAATGTAAGCCCTCTGAGATAGTAGAAAAGAAAGATCAAATTAAACTCAAAGCAAGCAAAAGGAAAGAAATGTCAAAAGAGAAGAGCAGAACTTACGAAACTGAAGATTAAAAAAATAGAGAAAATCAGTAAAACTAAAAGATGGTTCTTTTTAAAAATCAATAAAGCTCAAAAACCTCTTTCCCGACTAACAAAGAAACAGAGAGGGAAGAAAGAAATTACTAATATTAGAAGGTAAAGGTGGGAGAGATATACAGATTCCATATAGTTAATAAAAGAATGATACCATAATTCTTAAATACTCATAAATTCAAAAACATAGATGAAATTAACCAATTCCTTAAAAGACACACAATGCCAATACTTGCCCAAGAAATAAGTAGATCACTAGAATAGTCCATATTTATTGAAAAAATTAACTCATAGTTTGAAACTTTCCAACAGAAAAAAAAACTTGGCCCAGATGATTTCACAGGGAAGTTCTACCAAACCTTTGAGAAAAAAATCATACCAAAAATAGCAGAAGAGGGACCACTTTGAAACTTACCTTAGGAGATCAGAATTATCCTAATGCTAAAACTAGACAAAGTCATTACAAAAAGAGAAAACACTGTTTCTCATGAACAAGGATATAAATATTTTCAACAAAATATTAGCTGATCAAAACTAACAGTATGTATATATAAAGGATAATATATGATAAATAGGTGTGCTTATCCCAGAAATGAAAAGCTGCCTCCACACCCAAAAATCAGTTAATGTAATTTATCATATTTACAGATTAAAAAAGAAAATGCAAATAATTATCTCAATAAACAGCATTGGATAAAATTTCACATTAATTCAGGATAAAAAGCTTTCAGCAAACTTAGAACAGAAACTTCATTAACCTAATGAAGAGCAGCTATCCAAAACCTGGAGCTAATAACATTCAGTGAAAAACCAAATGCTTTCTCCCTATAATCAGTAAAAAGACAAGGATATCCTCTTGTACCACTTGCATTAAACTTACTGAATGACCTAGCTGGTGCAACAAGGCAAGAAAGAGAAATAATATATCTAATCCACATACATGATATATCTCTCTCCATGTATTTTAATCTTCTTTGATTTATTTTATCAGTGTTTTGTTGTTTGTAGCCTACTTATCCCACATAATGTTTTTAGATTACATGTATAATATTGTTAAAATGTCAATTCTATCCAAACTGCTTTACAGATTCAGCACCATCCCCATCTAAACCCATAGGTGTTTGTTTGTTTGTCTGTTTTTGGTATACATTCAAACAACATTCCTAAAATTTGTGTGGAAACATGACAAAGAAAGCAGAAAAGCAAAAGCAATTCTGAAAAGCTAGAATAAATCATACTATCTGATTTCAACATTTACTATAAAGCTGCAATCATCACAATCATCAGCATAGTTTTGCATTAACAGAGACAGATACAAGATCAACACAGCAGAATAGAGAGCCCAGAAGTAGAATCACACAAATATACTTTTTAAAATAAAGGTGCAAAGAAAATTCAATGGATAGAAAATAATTTTTCAACAATTGTTACTAGAACAATTGGATACCCATATGCAAATAAGTTAATCTCTATCCACAGCTTCTGCCTTACCAAACATTAAATCAAAGTGGATCACAGACTTACATGTAAAATTGAAATTATAAAACCTTCAAAGAAAAAATAGAAGATAATGGTTGTGAGATTGAGCTAGGCAAAAAGTTTCTTAGATACAGTACCAAAAGCATGAGTCAAAAAATTTTTGAAACCAGTTAATATTATAGTTTTTAAAATTCAAAGCTTTTTAGTTAGCAAAAGGCAGTGTTAAGAGAATGAAAAGACAAGCATGGACAAGGAGAAAATGTTTGCAAACCAAACCACATATCTGACAAAGAACTTTCAACTAGAATACAGTTTTTAAAACTCTCAAAATTCAATGATAAGAAGTCAAACAATCCACTTAAAAAACAGAAAAAAAAAATCTGAACAGACTTTAGCAAAGAGGATATACAAGTGGTACATACGCACAAGAAAAGATTATTAATATTAGGGAAATACAAATTCAAATCACAATGATATATGTATATGTATATATGCCAAAATAGCTAGATTTTTAAAAAACAATTGAGCCAAATGCCAGTGAGCATGCAGAACAACTGGAACCCTGATTTGCAGCCAGTGAGAATGCAAGATGTTACAGCCAATTTGGGAAACAGTTTGTCAGTTTCTTAAAAAAATTAAACATATTCTTACATCATGGACTAGCAAACCCACTCCCAGTTATTTCATCAAAAGAAATGAAAACGTGCATTCACATAAAAACTTGTATGTGAATTTTTACATAAGTTTTATTCATAGTTACCAGAAAGTTGAAACAAACCAGATGTCTTTCAACTGGTGAATAGATAAGTAGGATGATACATTCATACGATGAAACACTTCCCAACAATAAAAAGTAATGAGTTATCGACACATGTAACGATCTGGATAAATCTTCAACACATTCTGCTAAGGGAAAGAAGCCTGGCTAGATGTTATAAGGTTAAATTTTTTTTTTAAGTATACTGTACACAATTACAGTACTCTAGGTAGACTTTTTTTTCTGATGTGTTGTGTGTTAAGAATTCTGAAACTATGAATAGATCAGAGCTGAACAAATTATCTGAATATACTGTAGGTTTCTCACTATTGGAGACAGAAGTTAAAATTAAACAGAGGAAAAATCTAAATGAACCCTCTGATGTTAGATTGAAACAGGTGGTATCAATATAAATTCTTATCTCTTATTATTTTCATAGGCAGATGAGTATTGAAATAAGATGTGTTTGTCTGCATAGATTAGTATACATATATATAGTTTCCAGTGTTACGCACTGACAGGACGTAGAAACAGCTACCACTCAGTAGTAATGAATATACCCAGCTCTGAGATATTGGCTTCCAAATAAAAGGACCCAGGGCACATTAGGTAAGTGGTCTAGGGATCAGTAAACACTGGCTCGGCCTGTTACATCATGCGGTATCATGAAGTAACAAAGTTCCCACAAAAGGATGAGACAGGTAGAAAGGACACAGAGGACAGCCAAGAAAAACTCCCAAAGGCTGAAGCTGGAACAACTCGAACAACCAAATAAATAATGATAGTATTCAAATATAACTCATAGAATAAAATAAATATCCATGAGAACATGCTGATATAAACATGTAAGTAAATGGAAAAGCTCTTCCCTACAGAAGAATTCCAATGAATACATTTAGAAGGAATAAGGAAATTAGGAAATATTAACCACCACAGTAATAAGAATTGTTACAGACAACATCCACCAATGAATACTAAAGTAAGTGGGTAAACATTTGAGCAGAAACATGATATTTTTATAACCTCAAAGTATGTCCCCTAGAATAGTTATTAATGGCGAAGGGAAAAATAAAAACTTTATCGTGGAGAAATCTAGCAGACAGCACTTGAATCCTAGTGATCAAGTTCCCATTATCGATCATAAAGCATATTGACAACACGCTGCGCTAAGAAACTCACATCCTCTGTGGGCTTCTTCTCAAAGGAGTCTACTTCCTGCTTCTTTTATCCTTTTGTAGATTCTTAGGAGATTTTTAGTCTTTCTAAGCCCTAATTCTACATCCATATTATTGTCATTTTCTCATAGTTTTTACTGTGTCTTGAATTTATACCTTTAAAAGTTCACCTTTGGCAATAAAAAAAAAAAGAAAAAAAAAAAAAGTTCACCTTTGGGTTGTTAACTTCTTAATCTAGGTTTTTCCAGATTATCTCATCTTGATAGTAAATAAAAGAGAAGTATTGAGAAGTGCTCTGTTTTTAATGATCATCTGTGACTAGTGCCAATTGAGTTATAAGTTAGGATCAGTAACCGCTTAAAACCGCGATTGCGTAAATTCTCAGGCTCAGAGGGTCTTTCAGTTTCTCTTTCTTCCCTGCCCTCTATGTGTCAGCGTCTGTCTCTATTTTCTGTATCGCTTTCCTCTTTTTTCCCCATCTTTATTAAACAGCAGTAGATCACAGTCGTTAAGAGCAGAGCTTGAGCGCCCTCTGTCTGGGGTCAAACAGAGCTCTGCTATTTGGCCCTGTGATAGTGCATGAACCATTTAGCTCCTCTGGCATTTGATTTCCTCTATCTGCAAAGTAGAGATAATGATAGTACCTACCTCACATCATTGTGATGATTAAATGAAATAACACTATTAAAGCACTTAGAAAAAAGAATGGTTAGCATACAGGCAGTTCTTAGTAACTATTATTACTTATTTTACACTTAGGTTCAGAGAATTAAACTCTAATAGCAACAATTTGGATAAATCCACTTTTTCATTTTCTCTGTCTGTTGATAATCAGCGTCTCTGTAATTCTCCATTCTTCCATGACAACCACTCTAGCTTATTTAACATGTTTTTGGAGATACGTTTCCTAGGAAAACAAGTTTTATATATAGGTGTGTCCTTAATTTTTGTATGCCCTATTTGTTACATTTTTTAAAAAATATAAAATATATAAATGTATTTTAAGTTTTAAAATATATGTACAAATTTCTGTATGTCCATCTTGTTCAATGGTTTTCAACTGCGAAATCACTTTGAGAACTTTAAAATAACACCAATCCCCATTCTAGATCAATTAACCCAGGCACAGAAGCTTAGGCATTAATAATTTATATTTTATCTATTTATTATAGACAGGGTCTCACTTTGTTACCCAAGCTGGAGGGCAGTGGCACTATCATAGCTCACTGCAGCATCAAACTCTTGGGCTGAAGTGATCCTCCTGCTTCAGCCTTCTTAGTAGTTAGGACTACAGGCGCATGCCACCATGCCTTGCTAATTTTTAATTTTTTTCTTTTTTTTTGTAAAGATGAAGTCTCACTATGTTGCCCAGGCTGGTCTCAAATTCCTGGATTCAAGCAATCCTCCCACCTTGGCCTCCTAAAGTGCTGGGATTGCAAGCATGAGCTACTATGTCCTGCCGGGAGTTTTTAAATTTCTTCAGGTGAGCAGCCAGAGTAAGTACCACCAAATTAGTTCATTGCCTCTAATTGCTCCATATATGCCGCCATCATTATTGATTCATTCATTGGTGGTGAATGCCTCACTTTCTTCCTGTTCTCTATTAACTACATGCAATGTTTTAGTAAACATCCTCATACATATTCCTTTCTGGGTCTGGAAAAGATGTGCTCTGGGTTATTAGACACAGAGGGGAACTATCAGCTTGTTGAATCTATGCACTTGCCTAAATAATGCCAGGTTCTCTCCAGGATGTGTGCATTAGTTGATTCTTTCACAGGGGTGCATAATGAGTCCATTTTCCCCAATCCATAAGATCTGGAATGTGTAACCTCTGTTGTAGAAAGAGCCACCTTTGGTTGAATGATCTCCTATCACCATCATGAAATTCTTAATAATTTTACTTTGAGCTGGTGGTTTACAAGTGAAATCAGGTGGAACAATGGAGCAGGTATGTGAAGAGAGGAAACACACCCTAGAGAAGCACACCCAACAGAAGTAGAGTCGTTTCGTTGTGGTTTAGAAGCAGCCCACGTAAGCATGGACTCAGGTCTATGTTCATGACACATGAGATGTCATTTGAAGCTTTTGAATAGAGGAGTGACTGATTTATCTGCCATTTAAAGGATCACTCTAGCTGCCATGTTAAGAATAGATGAGGAAAAAAGAACATTTAAGAAGCAAGTTTAGGTATAGAGCAGGCGTCCCCAAACTACAGCCCGTGGGCCGCAAGCAGCCCCCTGAGGCCATTTATCCGGCCCCCCGCCGCACTTCAGGAAGGGGCACCTCTTTCATTGGTGGTCAGTGAGAGGAGCACAGTATGTGGCGGCCCTCCAACGGTCTGAGGGACAGTGAACTGGCCCCCTGTGTAAAAAGTTTGGGGACGCCTAGTATAGAGTTAGGAGACTATTACAATAATTAAAGTAAGAAATTATGGATTCCTGATGTTGGAATCAATAGGGAAGAAGAAAATTGGATTTAGATCTAATTTGTACCAGCATCCCAAAAGGGGTACAGTGGATGCTATCTACTCCCAGCACAGGCAACAGGTAGATAGTTACCTGTAGAGAATTCGAAAGCGACACTGAAACTAACTAAAAGTCAGTCTGCTTTTTATTGTGACCATGAACTTGCAACTTTAAACAATGTCAGGGATAAAATCTTTTTAGTCTAAGTTCTAGCTCTACACAA
Organism: Saimiri boliviensis; assembly: GCF_048565385.1. Classification (NCBI taxonomy): domain Eukaryota; kingdom Metazoa; phylum Chordata; class Mammalia; order Primates; family Cebidae; genus Saimiri; species Saimiri boliviensis. The sequence continues at coordinate 40,180,880 of NC_133457.1, read as the reverse complement.
GTGGTGTAGTTTCCGCTGAGTTTTAGTAATATACATGTGAGCTGTAATTTAGCATATTTTAAATTTCTTATCCTTTAATAAACATGTATGCCAGATGGAAGTTATTTCCAAGAAGCTCCAGTTGCACGGTTGTCATCCAACACACTTGGACTCAGTTGCCTGCAAAAGTTTTGAGGAAATGTTTACGTGGTGTCAGAGAATTGCTGGAGCACACTTCAGGGGCACAACTGCTTGGTCCCACCTATTTCTGCAGTTAGATGGGAGATTAAGAATACAAGATAGCACAGTGATGATAAATATGAAGAGACAGAATTTGAATTCTCTCAATTCTGTAATTTGATGTGACCATTTGGAGTTTTCATTTGTGTTGAGATTTTCTGGGTTTTATTGTAAAATGGGACTTTTATCTTTAAAACTTATGAATAATTGTGCTTTTATTAATTCACATAAATTAAATTTATAAAAAGTATTCTACAATCAACTATGAAGGAAGATTGACAAACCTGGCTCTACTCTATTAAACATGAATATGTAAAGAAAGTTAATTGTGTTGAAGTCATTGACAAGTTAGCAGTTCAAAAGTTCTGAGTCTGAAGACTCAAACACTTCATTAATTCAAAAACAAATATATAGGTACAAGTGTTTTATCTTTTTTATAACAAGTAATATAATCAAGTAGTATTTATTCATACTTTTTTCCTTGCTTCTATAATTTTTATATTTTTTTTTGTAATATTTGTTTTATCTGGCATAATTCTATATATGAAGTTCAGTGAAAGAGAAAACCATTGTCTACATTTCTTTTCTAGCCATTATTGCTATCCTCTTTACTTCATGATTATTACTGAAAATAATTTTGACCTGTAGATGAGACATGTTAAAATAAAATCTACTATGGTTGGCAAAGCCCATTACATCACTGATAAGTTGAAGTCAGGACCAATAACACTGCTGGTGGGTAAGACATGGCAGGCATAAGGTAAAGAGGTTTCTGTTTTGTTTGGATATTTTATTTGGTTTTGCTACCTGTTCTACTGAAAAAGTGGTGTTTTCATTTACAGGTTCAGTGGCGGGGGTGGGGGAGGCGCACAGTGGGAACAGTAGATCTTTGGTTTGGGACATGTCTACTCCAAGCTATTAGAAAAATACGTGCAGACGTTAAGTCGAACATAGATATTCCAATCAGGAGTTCAGGAGTGAGACCCAGGCTGCACAGTGACAGCATGAAGCTGGTATTTAAAGGCAAGAACTGGATGAAGTCACATAGGAGAAGGGGAAAGTGGTCAGAACGGGAGTCCTGAGTTACGCCAGCATTTAGAGATTGATCCTTTGCGGCCCACATTGTTATGAATATTCAATGTGAGCTCACAAAGAATGCACATTCTCTTTTTATGATACAGGCGTATGTTGAGGAATTTTTGTCTGTGTGATTAATTCCTTGAATGTGCTAAAATGTGTGGAGTACATTTTTTACTTAATTTGTTTCTCCCAGTAATCCTGTCATTTGTTGCTTTTTCTAATAGGCTTTGTACATTTCAGAATATCTGTTGGTTTACAGAAAAATTAGAACAGCACAGAGAGTGCCCATGTACTCCTGCAGGTGGGGCTCCCCCATCAATTAATATAACATCTTACATTAGATGGTAGATTTGTTACAATGAATGGATCAATATTGAGATATTATTATTAACTAAACAGTTCATTCAGAGTTCCTTCGTTTTTGCCTGTTGTCTTTCCTCTGTTCCAGATTCCATACAAGATACTACATGCTTCCTTAGGTCTCTCTGGATTGTAGTGGTTTCTTGGGCCTGTTTTTAATGACCTTGACAGTTTTGAGGAGTAACTGACCAGGTATATTGTAGGAAGTCCCTCTTTTGGAATTTGCCTCAATAATCAGGGATTATCAATGTTTTAGAGGAACACTGCATAAAGTGGCATTTTCATCACATCATATCAACATAATTCATGACTTGATACTGACCTTGATAACCTGGTTGATGCAGTGTTTGTCAGGTTTCTCTACTATACAGCTGCTCGTTTCTCCCCCTTTCCAAAATATACTCTTTGGAAGAAAATCCCTAAATGCAGACCACACTTAAAGAGTGGGGAATTATGCTCTCTCTAAGGCAGAAAAATTCCGTAAATTATTTAGAATTGTTCTGTATAAAAGATTTGCTTCTTCTCTGCCATTTATTAATTTATTCAATCACTATCAATATGGAATCATAGATATTTATTTTATACTTTGGGTAATTATCCAATATTGTTTTATTTATTTTGTTGTTTGAATCACTAGGCTATTGCTGGCTCTTGTGTCCCTGAAGACATCCACATCAATGAAAGTAGCAGTTTTTGTTTATTTGGGACTTTTTTTGGCGGGGTGGGGGGGGGTCTTCTTCACTTTCTGGCACTACAAGATGCTTCAGGCTTATCTTATATATTTCCTGGGTTCTAGAACAAATAATTCTGCAAGGGCTCTGCTTTCTTTAACTGGCAAATGGCACTAGGAACCAAGATTTGGGTGCTAGGTAGGGCCATTATTACTGAGGTGCATCAATTTGTTGCTTTTGGTATTTTATGACCATTGTGCAGATTCTCTCTCTCTCTCTCTCTCTCTCTCTCTCTCTCTCTCTCTCTCGTGATTATTGTAACTTCTCAATCTACTATTTTCTCTTTTAATATATTAACCCTCTTTTACACTCACAATTTTAACTTTAAATTCTTTGTTGCTTGACATGAAAATGGCTATGCCAGACTGGATGTGATGGTTCAAACCTGTAATTTCAGCACTTGGGAGGTCAAGACGGATGGATCACCTGAGGTCAGGAGTTCCAGACCAGCCTGACAAGATGGTGAAACCTACTAAAAATACAAAAATAAGCCAGATGTAGTGGTGGATACCTGTAATCCCAGCTACTCAGGAGGCTGAGGCAGAGAATTGCTTGAACTAGGGAGGCGAAGTTTGCAGTGAGCTGAAATCCTGCCACTGTACTCCAGCCTGGGTGACAGGGTGAGACTTTGTCTCAAAAAATAAATTAAATAAATAAATAAACAAAAAGAAAATGGCTATGCCCAATTCTTTAGATCTGGATTTATCTATATAACATTCTTAGTTTATTTTCAAACTTCTGAATATTGTTGTTTTAAATATGCCTCTTGTAGACAACATATTGGTGGATTTTTTAAATATAGTCTGAAAGTTTCTCTCTTTAAATGGGGGATTGAAACTTTATATTTATAATGATTCATTATGTTCCTGATGATTTGGTATTTTGAGACTAATTTCTGACATTCTATTTAAATTGTTCTATTTACCTTACTTTCTCGCTTCTTCATCTTCCTTTTCATCTTCTGTGTAAGTTTTTGAAGTTACATCTGCTATTCTTAAAGTTATGAAACTGTTTTTAGTGTTCATCTGGTTATCCTTATTAAGATTTAAACTTATTTTTTATTTTTTCTTATTAATTTCTTACTATCAGAATTGATTTTTTTTTTCCAAACCAAACAGGTAGATTTGCGTGTGCTCAGCTCCCTCCAGCCTCTCATATCCCTGACATTCTCTGTTCATCCCAACCTCACTAGGTTGAGCTAGTCTAGAACGGTGCTAATTTGGTAGCCTCTAACCACATATGGCTATTTAATTTTAAACTTAGATGAATTAAAACTAAATAAAGTAAAATATTCAGTTTACTTTTCAAGTATTCAACAGTTGTATGTAGCACAGATACAGAACATTTCTCTTATCTCAGAAATTTCTATTGGACAGTGCTGATCTAATATTTTATTTCCAAGGTTTTGAATATATTTTTGGTTGTTGCTTGCTTTTTTGAGAAAATAGTAAACTTTACTAAATAATTTTCTATTCTTACTTCCCATATATTTTATAGCACCTGCCAGAAACGTTTTCTCTGCTTTCTGGAAAACTTACTCCCAGAGTATTTCTATGGAGGCCTTGGTGTGGAAAACCCTATGAGGCATTTTACAGATGAACATATCCTTATTCTCACCTTGCATATAAATGATAGATCATATGAACATAAACGCTAAGATAAAATATTTCTTCTTTGTTGTTCTGGTAATTTAATTTTATTGTATTTTTTTCCATTGAGTAGTACCATAGAGAACTCAGATAATGGTCTGACACTGGTTCTTTGTAGATATTGTGCACTTATTCTCTCAATCTTTTTTTTTTTTTTTTTTTTGGTTTTTAGGAGTGGAGACTTTAATAGGCGAGAAGGGAGAAGATAGAAGCTCCCCCTGTACAGAGATAGAGGGAGGGGGGCTCCAAAGCCAGGAAAGGGAACCCCAAGTCAGGAGAAAACCAGCCAGGTGTGTATACACAGAGGCTGGAGGAGGCGGTATCTGATTTGCACAGGGCTCAGGGGTTACTTTGACTAAGCATGTCATTCACGTTGCCTGAAAAAAAGCTGGCTGTCCCACCCTAGCCTTTTAATATGCAAATACAGGACATTAGGATGTTCTACACAGGTCGGGATATGTGGGGGCGGCCACGTGGTCAGGAACTTGTGAGGCAAAGGCAAGAAGACTGCGGGAATCGCCATGCTGGGTGGACCCAGTTTCTAATGGCCTGTATTTGCATATTACAGGTTGCCAGCAGTTCAATCTTGCCTGCGCGCGCGCTCTCTCTCTCCTTCTCTCTGCTGTTGTTTGGCAACACTATAATGCCTTGTCATTTAAAAATTGTTCTTGCGAGTTCTGTTAATTTCTGCCTGACATCTTTCTTTTCTTTTTGAGAACTTTCCATTTTTTAAACATATATTTCCCCCTCTTTCTTTTCTCTATTTCTAGAATTCCTAGTATAGTCAATTTGACATTTTATTTTACTGTTCTCTCTTTTTTACTTTCCTTTGAGTATGTTTTTAATTTGATCATTTAGTTCAGTAAAACCTTGACTGTATTTCTTTTGTAATTTATTCCACATATTGAGGTTATTATTTCAATATCTTCAGCTGGTTCTTCTCTACTGGGTAATTTTTGTTCCATGTTTCAAATATTATCTATTTTTTTCAGGTTAAATGTTATGTTGTTTTAAATTCTTGCTCTGTTATTTCTTTTATCTTCTAGGTTGTTCAACTTATTAATCTTTTATAGTGTTTGTGTTTCTCAAATATATCCCTAATTGCCTTTATGACCTTATATGCCATTTCGTATCTACTAACTTGACTGGTAATGCCTATGTGGGGAGAGAATGAAGTCCCCAGTGTATATACACCAGTATATTCCACACATCCCTAAATGAGAGAGTTAGGAGGATACTCCTTGGGTTTGAGAGGCATTTTCTTTTAGTGAGGAAATTAAAAAAGAAAAAAAAAAATACTGTTTCAGGTACGTTAAACCTACTTATCCTATTGATATATTTTGCATAGAAGCATTAACTTTGTGTTCTTAGAAATGTTTTATACAATATAAGTTACATTTTGCAAGTTTGCAAACCATCCCAACACATAGTGGTTTAACATAACAACTTAGGCCGAGCTTGATGGCTCATATGCCTTTAATCCTAGCAGGCGGGAGGATCACTTGAACCCAGGAGTTCAAGACCAGGCTGGGCAATATGGGAGTCACTGTCTCTAAGATAAATAGGTAGATAGATAAAGAAATAAACAATTTATTGTTAGGTATTACAATTCTGTGGGTTAACTTGTCTCAGCTAGGAGGCTCTTGTTTTCGGTCTCTCAGGAATTTGCAGTCAGATGGAGGTTAAGCAGGAATCCAGGACTCAACTAGACTGGTCATCCATGATGGCTCTCTCAAGATGGCTGGCAGCTAATGTTACCTGTTCACTGGGAATGTCAAGTAGAGAGCTTTAGATTTCTCACAGAATTGTGGCTTTGTCCTTAGAGGAAGGATTCCAAGGGTCAAATTTCTAAGGGATCTAAAAGGAAGGGAACATGCTTACTCTGACACAGGCTGGTAAGTCCCAAAGTCGCACTCCCACTGGATTCAGCTAGTCATGCAAATCGTTAAGGACAGCCCAGAGTCAAGGGGAAGAGCAGAGCACTCACATAGGGGAAGAAAGAATTGATGATAGCCATCATTGGAAACTACCTTTCATGTAGAGTTTACTTTGTGAATTGAATTTCTTTTCTCTGACATATGTCAGCATAGAGTAACTCTCTCTCTCTCTCTCTCTCTCTCTCTCTCTCTCTGACCTCCGCAAGTGAAAACTACTGTTTTTTTTTTTTCCCCAACAAAGGAAATTAGCTTTACCTTTGCCCATCAGCTTTATTTTGGGTTACTAAAAACTAAAACAATTGTTATATCAGTAAAGTATCTACATGCATTTTCTCTTGGAACAGTGCATTCTATGTATTGTGTGTGTATATATGTGTGTGTGTGCCTCTCCCCACACATACTCACCATGCAAATACTCTAGAATTGCTAGATATTTTGGTCTCATTCTCTTTTTAAAATTAACTAGATATCAAGCTGCTTACATTAACAAGCCATTCATCTTTATAAGTCAGTTACAATTTAAAGAAAACACTTTCTTCTCAATCACAGGCATCGATCATTTGGAAGTAAGAATCTCATTCAATTATGCTGCATCATGCCAAAGACAAATCACGTGAACCCTAAAGCATGTTTGAGCTTCAGAAAAAAGAATAAAAATAAGCTATAACCGTCGGAAATATTGTAAGCAGCTTTAAATCCTTTGGTTAAGAGGAGATATAATTTGCTCTAATTTTAATGAATTAGAAACATTTGCCTTTATTTCAGGATGTAAAACTCTCATTTTTAACATACGTATTTTCTTTCTTAACAGTGTTGACTTAACCTTTGTTTTGTGGTTTCTGCTCTCACAAGTGCTTTATTCTATTTTAAAATCATAAAACACATAGAAGATACCGTTCTCAGGGCATCTGTGTGTCCTCTTACGTGAGAGGCTGAACTGGTAGGAGTATAAATTCTGACTGGAATATTTATATCAGAATAACACAAACAAAGGGTCTGACAGATTTAGTCAAGAATTTCAGCAAAACCTTGTTTTGAAATGTAAATGGTAAAGGATGTGAACAAAGAATAAGTACAGATATTCAATGGACATAGGAAAAAATGTTTAACTTTACAATTTATCAAAAAGTAGGTTAAAACAAAAAATATTTTTCTTAACAAATTGGCAAATTTTGATTACATTAAATGTTTTTGGTTTTTACAGGAATAATCAGACAAAAACTTAGAAATGGAGGTTGTCCCCAAAAGTTTAAAATATATATTTATGACCAAATGTCTTCATTTGCAGTCTGGATAAATGTATTTAAACAGAAAAGAACAAACAACTGAAAGGATGCCTGAAAGCATAAAACCACATTATCACGGTATGTTTGGAAGTTATATCCTTCAGTTTTCTCCCAAGATTTTCTGGTATTTTACTCAGCAATTTGGCCTTCAAGTTTAAGAAGATCCCAGTAAATAAAATGATTAGTATTGTTTATTTAGTAAATGTGATTATGTCTGAATAGCTACTACTTAGAAGAGGGATCAACAAACTTTTTCTGTGAGGGCCAGATAGCAAATGTTTTAACTTTTCAGAGCCATAAAGTCTCTGCTGCAACTATTTAACTGTCGCTGTGCTGTGAAAATAGCCATAGAGATTACATAAATGGATGGATATGGCTGTTTTCCTATAAAATGTATTTACGTTAACCATCAACAGGCCATATTTGGCCTGTGGGATGCAGTTTTCTGAGCCTAACTTTAAAATATACCTATATAGTATTCCTTAATCATAGTGTCTAGTATATTTGTATCTATTTATCCAAGGAAGATGCTGAGAAACCAAGGGTGGGTGGAGGACAAGAGGGGAAGATTTTGAAGCCAAACTTAGCCAAACATAGGCAGAAACAGGATGGCAAGCTTCCAGAATTATCCACAGGTTGTTAACTGGGTCTACGCAGAATTGGCTACACTGGCCAATAACTTGCAAATGTCTAGATATTAGGTATGAACAAAGAAAAATAATCATCACTAGTGGTAACTGTACTCAATTCTTTCAGAAACTTTTTAGTTAGTCATGAGACTCGCCCCGCCCCGAGGTCTCTATTAACTGAGCAATTGAATATGGAGTTTAAAAATACCAGAGGTTAGGGAAGGTCCCAGCAGAAAAGAGATCAGAGAAGGCAAAAATGTAACTTTTATTGAAAAAAGTAAACATGTTTGGAAGTTTTAAAATTAGAGTTAGAAAAGAATGCATTCAAATACTGATGCAGCCTCAGAAGTTCTTGCTGTGAATATAACCTTCACGGAGGTAGAAAAAACTGATCCTCCGATAAAATAGCTGTGGTTTGGGTCAGCAGTTTTCTTTCCCCTTTCCCAGCTCTTTTTCCTTTTCCTTCTGAATCTGCACTGACCTCCCGTCTCCCTCTTTGGGGGCAAGGATTAAGCCGATGGGGGCACTCCAATCAGAAGTCCCTGACCGTTGAGTCCCGTCCTTGGTTATTTAACCACGATGGGTATTTCCGGGAAGGTCATCATTTCTTTCCATCGCAATGAGTGATCGACTCAACAAGGAGTTCATATTGCGCCAAACACTTTCAAAAATGATTCATGTTAATGGCATGTCTCAGGGGATTGATGCTAAATAGAAGCTACAACTAAAGCTTAAAAAATGATTTAGCAATAGGAAAGCCCACAGACCGCAGCACACGTAGGCACAGTTGATGGTAAACATCAAAGAATAAATACAACTAAAAGTCATAAAATCGGATAGACGATAAATCTGACAGTTCAAGACCTTTTGGGGCTTGAATCATAAAAAATAAAATTACTTACTCAGGCATTCCTGGGTTTATTTATTTATTTATTTATTTTGCCACACATCTTTTACAGGGCAGTGAACTAAAGACAGTTTCATATTTCTGACATGTTAGTGTGTTTTACAAAGGTGGTTGCTGCACAAAATAAAATCAAAAGGACATATTGAAAAAATACCCTGCTTTTGTCCATAATACTGATCACTCCTTGAAGGGAGAGGTTGTTGGGAATTTATCTACCAAAATCAGATTTGAAGCTTTTATAGACTTCCCAGGGCAGCCACAAAAATGTAGCAAAAAAGAAAACTGATATATCCAAATCATTCTTGTTTTTTATTTCCCTACTGTCCTTTTATTTTCTAAGGGAGTTATAATTGGCTTTGTAGAGTCAATTTTATAAAATAAAAAGGAGAAAATCATTGTAATGTTTTAGATGAACTAGAAGGAGAAAAGAAATATAGAAACCTAATATTAGATTGAAGAAAATATTCACGTCAAAAATACCTTTCTTCAAATATAAAATGTTTCCTTAGGAAAAGTTTCTTGCAAAAGATCTAAATATAGATAATCCTTAATATATTTTTAACTAAAGAAAGAAGAAAATAATAAGCAGAATTATACCTTTGTTTCTTCTCAAGACTTGCTTCCTATCTTAACTATTAAGCCATAATTCAAAAGCAATATTAAGCCACCGCTTATAAAGCATCGTGTTAAGACCTCTGTAACACGTAACGACGAACAAGATGAGATTCCACCCTCAAGCCTGGATCTAGGAAGCTGATCCTGAAGGGAACGATTAAAGCCTTGCTGAGTAAAGGCATCTGACCTTGACTGTCTCAATTCTTTATGTATCTTGCTACTCCTCATACATAACTCAAAATCAGCTCATGAATACTTTTGTTTTTACATGTCTTGCCCTCTTTTCTCTATTAGATATTAAAGTTCTTATCAATATTTAAGAAACATCAATCATCTACTGTGTATCAAAGTCCATTTAACAATAACCAAGACATGTTCCTGCCACTACAGAACTTGCAATTAAGAAAGATATTTTTAAAAATACAATGAATTATACAATTAATTTTGTTACAAAGACAGCAATGAACATTATGTAGTAGATACATCTTATACATGTTCTTCATACCCACACTATTTCAGACACTCTGCCAAAAAAAGAAATCAGTAAATAAAGTTGTCGATTATGAGATAAAATAAATTTTAGGGGTTTTGTTAGATTCCATGATTTAGGCAATGCATTTTTAAAAGGGTCAATATTGCCCTCATAGGGATGAAAACTGGTTTTGGTAGGGGTATACCTCTTTTCATATATAAAGCAGAGAAGGATATACATACAGCATATAACCAGATATATGCCATATGTGAGATATTAAAATATTATGGGGGAGCAATTGGAAAAAATGTCAAAAAAAAAAAAAGGATTATTAGGGAGAGATATGTTAATGGAAAAAAAGACTGAGAAACACTGGTCTAGGCAGTCCCTGCTTACTAACATTCCATTTGTGTATACCCATTCTACACAACGTTCTCACAGTCTTTCTCCCCAGTCAAGTAAAACACTAACATCAAAAACTCTTGCCAGTTAAATGTATTATCCTTTGGCTCTGCTTTGACAGATCCTGGGTGTAGAACTCATAGGAAGTAAAGGTTATAATGTAAGACAGCTTCAAGGTGTATGGGCTCTGGGTTTAAAAAGAGCTCAGTACTCTATATGATAGCTAAGTACTATTATATAAATTGTCAATGGGCAAAAATAATAAGAGCTACATGTATTGGGCACGTTATATATTCTGGGGTCTGCACTAAGTGCTTTAGGTACATTCTCTCATTTAATCCTCAGGACTCTTGTCATGAGTATTATCATTCCCATTGTACAGAGGATAAAACTGGGACTTGGATGATGAGACTTGAAATTGAAACCCAGACTACATGATGTCAAAGACTATTATCCTAACCTTTTGCTATTATTACCTTCTACGGGATAAACTATTAATATATTTTTGGGTATCATTTGCAAAATGGTTTCTTTGGGAAAAGTGATCTGAATCCCAAAAGCTGATTCACAAAAAGAAGTATCAAAACATACCCATTTACCACAAATATAGGGTGATGTATACTACTTCTTGGTACTTTTGGTGAATTAAAGACAGCCATAAGTTTTTTTTGTTTCTGTCCCCACCAAAAAGTGGAGTCCAATTATTCACCCCCTTGACTATGGGTTGGGCATGTTTTGACTGACAGAGTACAGTCAAAGTGATGCTATGCCGGTTTTGATCCTAGACTTTCAGAAGACTGGCAGCTTCCTCTTGAAATCCAGCTGCCATGCTGTGAGGAAGCTCAAGAAGCCACAGGAAGAAGCTCTTTTCCATATGGAAAAGAACTGAGGCCACCAACGAACACCTTTAGCTGAGCCAACAACAGCTTACCAGACCTGTGAGTAAGGTCATTCCAAAAGTGGGCCTTCCAGACCTAAGCTATGCCTGAGGAATTCTGCTCAAATAGCAAAATCCTGAGTAAAGAAATTATTAATGTTGTTTTAAACCACTAAGTTTTGGGCAACAGATAATAAAAACAGTACCCCAATGCAGAGTGATTAAAAAATGAATGATGATTACCACAAATAAAACTGGGTAGATTCTGCTGATGTCAAATTATGGACCTCAAATTTGCAGAGATGAGATTTTGACTGCTTTTTATCTTTTCACTTTGAGGGAAAGGTTATAGGTAGACTCTTTCAGCAGTATTTTTTTCTAGAACTCTAAACATGGGTTTTCTATTGTCAAGGTTCGCATTTTGTAGAAGTGCCTACCTTGGCATCACTATAGTGAGCAGAGGTAGGATAGGTTTGCCTAGATTAAGCCAATATGACTTGTGATTTTTACCTTGAAAGGGCTTTTTAAGGAAAACTTGAAACAAAGCAATAATTTTAGAATAATTTATAGTACACATAAAAAAAGAAAATCACTTTACCAATTACGTTTAAACTAAATATATGTATTCTACTGATTTATCAATGTAAGTCTAAGGACTGTCCTATCCTTTCTAAGGTGTTCATATTTATCCCCCTTTAGGGGACAAATAGGCCAGATCCTCAGTCCCATCGTTGGTTAATGATGCATTCATGACATGTCTGCTTCTGTCAATTTCACATAGGAAACTATGTGCTATGGACTCAATTTTGTTCCCCAAAATTCGTATGTTCAAGCCCTATACCTGACATGGCTATATTAAGAGTAAGGAAGTAGTTAAGGCTAAAAGGAGGTATAAGGGTTGAACCTTGATCTGATAGGATTAGTTAGTCTCCTTATGAAAAGATATATCAGACAGCTTTCTTTGCCTATCACGTGAGGACACAAAAAGAATGCACCTGTCGGCAAGCCAGGAGGAGAGCCTTCATCAAAAGTTGCATCTGTTGGCACCTTTATCTTAAACTTCCCAGCCTCTGAAACTATGAGAAATAAATTTCTGTTGTTTAAGCCACCCAGTCTGTGGCATTTTGTTACGGCAGACTGAGCAGACTAATATACTATGTTCATAGAATGGAAAGAAATGTATAGATCCATCTCCCCATATTTGTTCTTCTCTTATATAGTAACATAATTTTTAGCTGGGCACATGGCCATCCAGATGAAAAAATATATTTTCCAGCCTCCTTTTTAGATACAGCCAAGTTACAAAGCTGAGCTTGTACAATGTCAATAGGGGTAGATGTTCAACTGCCATGTTACTTAAGGGAAGAGCTTGCTTTCTTTGTCCCCTTTCCTCTTCCTGAGTGAGAAGTCACCATGGATGACAACTCAGGCTTTTACTTATAAAAGGGATAAACTTCTATCACCTTTTAAAGCTACTGTTAATTTTGGTTCCAGAATTACATAGAAACCAAACTGATATTCTCACTAATTCATATAATCATCTATTGCAGGGAGTGGCAAACATTATTTGCAAAGGGCCAGATAATAATTATTTTAGGCTTTATGAGTTTTGATTATGGGTTTACGAGCCACACATAATCTGTTGCAACTACTGTGCCTTTGTAGCATGAAGCAATCATATACAATATATAAATAACTGAGCGGTATGGTTGTATTTCAATGAAGTTTTATTCATAAAAGCACGTGGCAGACTAGATTTGGCTCCTAGGCTATAGTTATGGACCCCTGACCTGTTATTATGAATCCCTTTATCTTAAAAGAGATGAAACTGATATATACAGAGTTCAAACTATGGTCATACATAGCTAAGGCAATGTAAATACCAATTCAGTTCTTTAAATTCTCAGGTCAATCTTCTATCCATCCACCTGATTCTCTATTATAGAGGCTCACATATATCTCCCTGCAGGTACTTAGTGCTTGCTCATTATAACATAAAAGTCTTACTCTTAAAAAAAAAAAGTCTCTACATCTTTTTCTTTGTCTCTATAGCATCTTCATTGCATTTTTCTTTTTTGCTCTTTTCCATTATAAAATTTGTGCTTTTATAATACATCCATATCCCCTGTTCTTATGGGTCACTTGTTGTGTGGATTAGACATTAAAGGTTATTAAGCCAAAGATATCCAGACATTGATCTTTATTAATATCAACTGCCTCAGATGTTATTTGGAAGCGAGGGTTTAAATAGAGTAACTTCATTTATATTAATAACAAGACATAACATTGTAAGTAAGAACACAGAGAAAGTACTGTGTACATATGATTCTAAGTAGAAACCAAAACACTGCATTTTCTCCAGGTTCAACATTTTTGAACCACCCTCCAAAAATTATGTAGTTATAACTACAAACTTCCCGGACTTTCCCTACTTAGCTATCCGAGGTTTAAAAGTTAGGCCAGTTTCATACAGCTGAGACAGATTTTCTATTTATTACAAAATTATAATTGACCTTGGCCATTACATTAAAAATTCTTCCTTGAACTTAATACCAGAAACTATTTGTCTCTAACAAATGAATGTCTTTTTTCCTAAACAATGCAAAATGTATAATTCAATGTATTTTCTATTTTCCCCTAAGTTACCAGGAAATTTGCAGCTTGCTCAAAGCTCATCTCTCCTGACTCACCATCCTGGTCTCCTGGTAACAGCTACTCCCTTACAGCTAGTTTTATTCTTTATGCAAACAATTTTATTATCTCATTGCATACTGTATTTGATTTTGCTAATTTATTCAATTATACTTCGGAGTTGTGTGGGATCTTTATCAATGGGATAAATGGCAATGGTGAAGTAACTCTCAGCTCTCAGGTGACCAACTGGGAGTGGGGAGGAGTCACATCACCACTGCAACACCTCAAGAATTTCAGCAGTACCTTTCAACTTCCCTTGATCTCACAAAAGGAGGGTCAAATCCAAACAACAGTCAAGTACAAAGGGCAAATGATTGTCCATATAGATATTCTACTTGGAATACCTTTTGTTTAAGTCTTCTCTAGGGATTTTTATTTTGGCAGTTATGTCTCAAAATACGGTTCCTGGATTTTTTTTTACAATTCAGATTCTTAATCCCCAGATGTACTGAATCAGAATGTCAAAAAATAGAGCCCAGTCATCAGTATTTTCACCAGTTCTCCTGGTGATATGAATACCTGCCAAAGCTTAAGGCCATTGACCTTTGGATTAAAGTCCAGATCTTTGAATGTTTCATACCTCCCAGATTCAGGCACTACCTTCTGACATGCCACTATACAAATATGCCTTTCTTTTTTCTTTTTTCTTTTCTTTTCTTTTTCTTTTTTTTATTTGTGGGATTCAGTCTCGCTCTGTCTCCCAGGCTGGAGTACAGTGGCACAATCTCGGCTCACTGCAACCTCCGCCTCCCGGGTTCAAGTGATTCTCCTGCCTCAGCCTCCTGAGTAGCTGAAACTACAGGCACCCACCACCATGCCCAGCTAATTTTTGTATTTTTAGTAGAGACAGGGTTTCATCATGCTGCTCAGGCTGGTTTTGAACTCCTGACCTCAAGTGATCCTTCTGCCCCAGCTTCTCAAAGTGCTGAGATTACAGGCATGAACCACCACACCTGGCCCAAATCCCCCATTCTAACCCTACAAGACCACATGAAGTTTTCTGGGTTGTCACTGCTTCTTCAAGTGGCAACATTCCTGTGCTCTCTGCTGGGAAGTTCCTCCCTGACCTCACCCATCTGAGACACTACAACTTGTCCTATAAGAAACACTCACACATGCCTTCCAACAAAGTCTTCCCTGATTTCGCCCAAACCATGCTCCCCAGCCTTACAGTCAAGACCCTTTTCCTCCGCATTCCATGGTTCCCTGTTCATTCTGCCAAAAAGCACTTAGCACACTATGTCACAATCCTGTTTTCAGGCCTTCCTCATTAAACTAGAAACTCTTTAAAGGCCTGCCTTATTATTTACTCATTTTTCTCCTTTGCTTATAGTTTAAGCTTAAAACAATGTTGACTGAATAAATGAATAAACAAATATGTACATGATATGTGTTTTATATATGCCTCATAGCCTCTAAGTATGCTCTAAAGTCAAATTAAAAGTCAAATTCTGCCTGTTTTGTCTCCTGCTCCTCCACAGTCATGAGCATAAAAATAACTGTTAGTAACCAGTGCACTGGACTGTTAGCCTGGCATTTATGCTCTCCTTGAAACAACATCACCTCTAATTTATGAACTGCCACTTCGAACTAACTCCTGTTTCAGTTCAAATGACTCAATGGTTATTTGAATAGCTCTATAAGGGTCCAAGCCTTTTTAAAAAATGATGCCATATCTCATCAAACGATGGTTGATATGGTTATCAATTACAGGAATGAGACCTAGGCTCCCTGCGCAATCACATTTGGGTTCAGGGCACATTCCAGCCATGGCATCTCATTCCTCGGAGGGCATGAAGGCCCCACTCTCCGCTAATTATCAGGCCACATTAGAATCTCCTCCTCTTGTGATAAAAGCTTTGGCTGCCTTTGAATAAGGCACTTCAAAGTCTCCCTTTCATAAGATTTTCGAAATCTCAGCCCATTGAGACTGTCACAGCTTGACATGCTTGTGCATTTGTCATCCTTTCTGGAAGCCCGCCTCCAACCCTGGACTTGGGATAAGCTGAAAGCTCCACTACTGATAACACTTTCTTAAAGAGGAAATAGAGAGAGAGAGAGAGAGAGAGAGAGAGAGAGAGAGAGAGAGAGAGAGCACTGTCATAAAATAAGGAAAAATCACTCTATTTTGTCCAGGAATTTTAAATACGAATGTTTTTTCTGTCAGAAGGCAAGGATTATGTCCAGTTGAGAAGTTTCCCTGGCAAATGCAGTACCAGGTTCCACATAAAAAGCAGGTTGGTTCCACTTAAAAAGTATGTCAGGGTCCCGGCAAAAACAATGAGATATTTCAGATTTTTAAGAACAATTTACAAAGGTATAAACGGATTTAGGGAAGCCAACCTGGGATTATGCAGTGCCCTGGGGCTACCTATAGTCGCGGAGGCATTAGCCCTCCAGACTTGAAGTGAGAAGGAGAAAGAGTGGCTAAAATACCTGGAGAGGGAGATAATGGAACCGACCACCTAACGGAAGCCATGCCTTCCAGAGAGGGATGCAGTCAACCCTCGCCACTCAGCAAGGAGGCAGTTAGAGAAGTAAATGCTCCAACCTCACTTTCTTCTCATCCTTCAAAACCTGCCTGTTTCCTGTTGACTGAATTAAAGCCAGAAGGCAGAGATTCCTTGACAATGTTCAAGTGGGGCAGCCTCACAGGCTGCCAGGGTGGAGAAGGCAGAGACTGATGTGGCGGAGCTGCAAAAGACATCATCCTAGGAGTTAGATGGAGGATTGAGGTAAGCATGGGACAGTCAAATTTCCTTTGTTTCTGTTGAAGGAAGGAAGGTATGTTTTATTTGGTATGCATATAGCGTAACGGAGCAAGATTTACTAACCCTAAGGATCCCAATGACTTCTGTCTTCTCTGCTTCAGGTTCCATTAAGGTTTGGAGAGTCTGCATTAATGACATGACATGGATGCTGTGAATTAATTTTTTTTTAAATGACATACTGACAGGTAGCAGTAATAAATGTTTAATTTGACAATTACCTGAGAACGGACAGTATCAATTTATATGCCAATTATGCAAATAAAATGAAAAAATGTAGACAAAACAACAATGGTACTTTTACCTCATATATCTATAATAGATGTGGTTATGCTGAGGACTGCTGATATCAGGACCTGCTCCAGCCACAAACAAAATCAATGACCATCTACATGGTATGAATCAAGCCAGGAGTGAGAATCTTGAGGGCCGGTTGTTCTCAGTTCTCCCCAAAGCCAGTCACTCTTGCCTGGGACTCTGCCATTATTCTAGCATATATATGTTTCAGATATTCTAGATTTCTTGGGATATTTTCTTAAAATGTATGCACTCCAAAAGCAATATCAGATTAGTTGCTAACATGTTAAACCAATTAGTAGTAGTACTAAGAACTAGATTATTAATCCCATTAAACCTAACAACTGTATATAATTCTGAAAGGGAGGACAGTAGAATTGTTGCTCAGGCCACTGTCAGAAGAGGACAGGCTTAGATGTGTTATCAACAGGTGAGACAACCTCTGGACAGTGAGGTAACTTTAAGTAGTGGGAAGAAGTCAAGGTCAGAGGAGAAGTTAAAAAAAGGAACCTGGCTGGGCGCGGTGGCTCAAGCCTGTAATCCCAGCACTTTGGGAGGCCGAGGCGGGTGGATCACAAGGTCGAGAGATCGAGACCAACCTGGTCAACATGGTGAAACCCCGTCTCTACTAAAAATACAAAAAATTAGCTGGGCATGGTGGCGCGTGCCTGTAATCCCAGCTACTCAGGAGGCTGAGGCAGGAGAATTGCCTGAACCCAGGAGGCGGAGGTTGCGGTGAGCCGAGATCGTGCCATTGCACTCCAGCCTGGGTAGCAAGAGCGAAACTCCGTCTCAAAAAAAAAAAAAAAAAAGGAACCTGAAGGAAAGGGTGTTGAATGATTCCATAGATGAAATAAACTATACAACATACATTTTTGCAAGGCATCATGCTAAGCTGCATATATATATATATATATATATATATATATATATATATATAGTCTCATGTGGTCTTTACACAAATTTTGTGAAGTAAGAACTAATAACACCCATTTTTCTAGGTGAGATCAATGAGGCTAAAGGAAGCTAAGATCTCTCTTGACAAGTCACATAGATAGTAAATAATGAGAGAAAGCAAATTCCAAAGCCTCTGTGTTGTTTCTTCTGAGATGTGTTCCCATCCTCTGCCTCTCTGTAAGATGCTTAGTGAAGGGTAAACTAGAATTGATAGTAGATGAAATTAAAAAGCGGGTGGGGCAGACACAGTGGCTCATTCCTGTAATCCTAACACTTTGGGAAGCCAAGGCAGGAGGATGGCTTGAGTCCCAGAGTTCAAGACCAGCTTGTGCAACATAATGAGATCCCATCTTTACAAAATTAAAAAAAAAAAAAAATAGCCAGGCATGGTGGTGCATGCCTGTGGTTCCAGCTACTCAGGAGGCAGGAGGCAGGAGGATCATTTGAGCCTGGGAGATGGAGGCTGCAGTGAACTGTAATCTCATCACTGCAGTCTAGTCTACATAACAGAGCAGACCCTGTCTCAAAAACAAAACAAAACAAAACAAAACAAAAAGGACTAAATATAGTCTGAATGCAAAACATCCTGTGTTGTGTCCCCAAGGGAGCCATTCGGTCATTGATTCATTGTCCAATAGACTTTTATTGAATGCTGACTGTAACCTAGGCTTACACTAAGTTCAGGGGCTACAAAGGTGAGGAAACATGATCTTCTGCTTCATAAACTAGCAGAGCAAGAAAGCCATTAATCTGAGCATATACTCTGAGAACACAATGGCAAAGCTTGTTGAGAAATGAGATGCATCACTTCTGCTAATATTTTATTGACCAGAAATCGTTACATGGCATCCAACTACAAGGATGATAAGGAGAGCCACATATTGGAGAACTCTAATAATGTCTACTACTGTACTTAGTAGCAAATGCACACTGACTGTTTGACTATTTATGAGATTATAGCCTCCCATAGTGCCAGCATTATTATTTGTGATATCTAAGTTTCTGACATGGAGGATCCCTGATTCAGGGTGCCAAAGAATACCAGAATAGGAAGGCTGACTGAAAGCTGATAAAAGCAACATGGACATGGTCTAGTCCAATCTCCACTCCAGCTAAATAACACAGTTCTTGTTGTAAAATGACTCTTGTAGACTAAAACGGGGAAGACATCCATTTTGCTCCTGGCTGTCATTAAAAATCTGCATGACCTCCCTTGGCAACAAAGAACTTTATCTTCAAGGGTAGTATTTCAAAAGATGGTTTAGCGTTGGTCAAATTGCACAGAAAAGAAAAACTCCAAAAGTTGCAATTAACAAATCAGGCACATTAAAGGCCTGAACACACTAATTAGTTCTTGGTCAATACACTGGAAGGCTACCCTGAAATTGCAGCTAAATTGCACAAAAAGAAACATGCTTAGAACTGAGGAGGAAAATTGAGAATTGGGGAAATTAAACTCATTACTCCATATACTTCTGTTATGGCTCGATTCTTTTTCATTGCCCCTTTTTGAACCTTTTCTATGTCCGTTGTGCTCCTGAGCTGAGTAATGGAATTTAATATTAGGTTCTTTTATTTTCCAATTGCAGGTGTTATTTGGTCTTGTGCAAGAGTAGCAGGATATTTAACAATCTGCACAAAAAGCCTTAGACAATATTCAAGAAAGTGCTTTTTCCTAGCATGCTGGATAAGGATTGTTCCAAAGGAGAGTGGTGAAAGGGCTTTGAAATGTTGACTGTGGGATGAAATCTACTAGAAGCAATGAACAAGAGGTTAAGTTGGAACAGGAAGGACACTGAACAGGAGTCTGAACTGGGTCCAAGTCCCGGTTGCTCTGCCAAATAATTTGTAACCTTGGGCAAGTCACTTCATGTGGTGAATGTTATAATATGCTACTCAGATGCCTCCTTCAGGATTAAAGGACTCATTCCCCCAGCTGCTGTGAAAAACCCCAGCAGATACCTTCAGCTGTCAACTCTTTTAGAGATTGCCTTGCGACTGTGTGACTGGTTCATGAAGAAGTCTGGGCCTCTTGCCCTAATTTGGGAAATCTCAGAAATGATATTTTACCTTGAGAGTTCTCCATGGGTCAGCTGAGGGCTTTATTAAGAGCACATTGCATCTCAACTTCTCCCTTTGCCTATTTCTACTTTCTTCTTCTTCCTTGCATAGGGCTGGATCTCAAGAGCGCTTCCTAATAAATATTCTTTCACTAGTTTCTGTCTCAAAATCTGCTTCCTAGGAAATTCCCTCTGTGGAATTTCCAACAATATTGCAAAGAACATCCTAAGTATTATTATATTCATTATATAGGTGAGAAAATTTACAGATGCTTAAGGGATTTATTTGAGACTTATTAATGTTCTGGCTTCTAGTCTTTCTGAAATTTTACTAATAGGTAAAGAAAACGGATCCACATAAATGAGACCAAACTGTATGGAGAATCCTGTGTTAGCCTTCTGCATTGTATTTTCATGCAGCAACTGGAAGGACCATTTCAAAGTGTGCATCAGATCATATCACTTCCCTGCTGTCAACTCCAGAGTGGCTCTCTATCACACTGAATAAAATCCTAAATTTTCCTCTGGCCCACAAGGCCTTATAGGATCTGGCCCATCCCCACCTCCCTGATGTCATCTTCATCCATTTTCCCCATGGCTCACCCACCTCTAGCTTTCTAGTTTTTGAATCAACAAGCTTTTTTTTTTTTTTTTTTTTTTTTTTTTTGCTACCTGCTCTTCTATCTCTCTGGAACCACCTTTCTCCTGATATTCCCAAGAATCCCTTATTCCCAGAGAAGACTTACCTCACTACCCTTCCTGAAAAAGCACCTCTATCAGTCTATTTGTTTTGACTCTGGCTTACTGCTATTCATAGCTCTTGTAAATATTAAAATTGTATTATATATTTGTTTATTTTCATATTTATTATAATATTTGTTTCATATTCCTTATTTATATTTATTTTTCTCTTCAAATATAAACTCCCAGAATATAGATATAAGGCAAGGATTTTCTCTGACTTATTTATTGCTGTACCCCCAGTGCCTAGCAGAGTACCATACTCGCAGTTCATGCTCAATAGTTATCGAGTTTTGAACAATGAATAAGTCTTACTGAGAATTCTAGGTCAGCAGCTGAGATTACAAAAAGTCTGATATTTGCCTCAGTCAGCATTGCCCTTCTCATTAACTGGAAAACTCTTTATGAAATATATGATGTATTAAAAGGCTTTCAGAAGAAAGAGTTCCATGTTGGCTTTACTACTTACAAGTCATGGGAGTTTCCATGAGTTCTATTTCATCTTATTCATATTCTGATACTAGATTTCCTCATCTGTAAAATGGGCATCATTGTAGTTATCATAGGAATTAATAAATTAATATAAAAAGCAAGCACATTGTTTGACACATGGTAAATGTACAATGAATATTTGTCACTAGAGTTACAATTATCATGAAGATGAATTATGAACATAGTTATCCATTTATTTACTTATTCATCATTCAAATCCTAATGAACTTCCCTGGAGAAGTAGGAAAGGAGATTCACTTCAAGTTATTAGAAAGGCCTGGGACTTGCAGGGGAGAGAGAGTGTGTACATTTTCATTTGTTCTCTTGTGCACTACCAGAAACTTCTACCACATGTGTATGTGTGTGTGTGTGTGTGTGTGTGTGTATGGCATTTAATGAGAGAATTTACAAGAATCAAATTCAGTATTACATTGAATGCTTTCCCTCACTTAATCCTCAAACACCATTGAAGACATAGCCATGGAAAATTAGACATCATTTCTAACCCAAAGAAATGTACAGTTTTATGGGAAAGACAGACATTAGGCTGCTCACATCCTGACCCTGCCCAAGGACCTGGTTTGTGTGGTCCACGCTGCCATTATGCTGAAGTCTTAAACTATCATATTTCCAACAATATCCTACTGAAAAATCCTGATTCTAAACTTCTCTTGAGAAATGTGATGTTCTATCCATACTGAGCCTAGATTTCCTTCTGGCAAGAAAACTCTAAAGCTGAGTAGTGCTTTCCCCTTTTAAATTAACTCTCAAGACTTTAAAAATCTCTACAGTTTGTCTATATCCTTATATGTTTTTCTATACGGTTTCCAATAGCCAAGTGTTAGAATCTCCTACAATGGTTGTGTGTTTTTCATTTTCTCCATATAACTGTCAGTGATTGATTTATATATTTTAAGGCTGTGTTGTTAGGTTCATATACATTTATGATGGTAATACATTCTTGGTGGATTGCTGTTTTTATTATGATTTAATGTCGCTTTTTCTTCCTAGCAATTGTTTTGCTTTAAAATCTATTTTTGTCAGAGTGCATATAGCTGCACTGGTACTCTTTTGATTATTATTTGCCAGCTATATTCTTTTCCATTCTCTTATTTTTCCCATCCGTCAAATCCATACTAGCCTTTACTCCTTTCTGTATGGCAGTTTTGAAAACATCTTCACCTGTCCCCTTATTCCCTAAGAAAGAGCTTTCACATCCGTACCTTTAGGCTGACCTCCAAGAGGTTACTGAGAATTCTGCAGATCCAGTCATACAACCAACAGGCCAGGCACTGATGGAAAGGCTGGGTTGGCTTCCTAGAGCACCCAAGGTTACTCATCTTGATTTGGATCTGGTTATGGTTTTCTCTTTTAAAATTTTTCTCTTTTAAAAATATTATCTATCATGAGTATATGTGGAATTTAGAGGTGGTTGGGGCTATTTTTCAAGGCATGAATCTTTAAAAACATCAAGACTAGACATTCAGGATATATGATGATAATTGTGACAGATAAACACAGAGAATTCCTAGGTCTGTGAAGAGAAAATGACATTTCAACACCCTTCGTCAGTAGAACCAATGAGGCTGTTTTCCTAGTACAAAGATTCCATGAGCAGCTCTTTCTGCCATCCTTTATGGCTAGAGAGCAGACATTGGAATATAAGTGTCATTCCCCAGGTCATAATAAAGTTTAGAGACAAATGTCTTTAAATAAGTTTTATATTCTCAGTTTAGGGTTTAGTAAGTACAGTATTTGATGATTATATACCTAGCCACAATAGTATATCTCAAATATCTCATCAACACCATTAATATGTTATTTTATTAGCTAATAATATAATACTATTAGAAAAAGGAGAGATAGAGACAGAGGGGAAGCAAAGACTGAGAAAGAATTGGTGGATAGGAAAAAATAATTTAAGCATGAAATAGAAAAATGTTTATGTAGTTGGGAGTCTAAATTTACACAACTCGATTCTTCTACAAACTGAAAATCTGCCTGTCCTGCTATGTCCATTCAAATTTCCCTAATCTAACCGCTTCAATTTATTGTTCACTAATTAGATAGACTTGTTGTCCAGAATAAAGAAATTACCACCCGGTAATTACTTCATTGTAAAACGTAATGAGCATCCAAACGCTGACACATACTGTAAAA
Source organism: Saimiri boliviensis (assembly GCF_048565385.1). Classification (NCBI taxonomy): domain Eukaryota; kingdom Metazoa; phylum Chordata; class Mammalia; order Primates; family Cebidae; genus Saimiri; species Saimiri boliviensis. The sequence continues at coordinate 40,157,547 of NC_133457.1, read as the reverse complement.
ATCGCAGCACAATAAATAGAACACTGTTTTCCAACAATAACCCAGCAGTGAATTCTGCTAGTGTATTTCTTTGTGAAACATGTTTATGTGATAGTCTTCCAATTTTATGGCAGAAGTTTATCACCATAAGGTGCATTTCATGACAGCCGAATAACTACATTCAGTTAGGCTTGTCACCATGTGCCTTCCGTATCAAGACACATGCTGATTGTATCAAATACTGTTGACTGTCCTAGTGCAGCGAATAGAAAAGATGATTACACTGTTCTGTGTAGATATGATGCAATATTATTCACATTGCAAGAAATTGAAGGTCAAGGTTGTCTAATGACATTAGAAAGATTGGGTATTGAATGCTTCTTAATGCAGTGATGATTCACTAATGGGCAGATGACAGGTGTACCTTAAGGTGAGGATGATTTTTTTATGTAAATAGGTGGGATAGTGGTATTTACACACCAAATCATTGTATGTTTTGGGGTAGGAATATAGATTATTAATTTACTTTTTAAAAAATAAACAAAAGCAATTCTTTAAGTGTCCCCCTTAAAATATGCGTTGATTTATCTCAAATCTCTTGGAGGACAAGAAATCTAAAATTTTGCCTCTGTCCTGCATAGATGCATTCTGTGATGACTTTAGCAAATAAAGAGTTTGCCTCATACCCTGGTATTCATCTATGTTTCTAGCTTTAGCACGAGTCCTGTTGAGTTTTACTCTTATCTAGTATACATGCTGTAAAGCATATCTTTGTTAGGCTAGACAATCAGGTCCATGCCTCTAAAATAGCAAAGGTTATTAGTAAGTTAATCAAATTTGAAATTTATTTGTACTCCATTGTCAAACAGCTGTTATGGTCTGGGCCCAGCTCTGCAACTGATATAAAGTATACGACTCTAGAAATTTAATCAAAATCTCATTTTGAGATTTGATATGCAGTAATCCGTGATCTTGTTTGGTTCTTACAATTATTTTATAATCATGTTGTATAGCTCACAAAAAAAAGAAAATATATTTTCTAGGGTGATTTTTAAGAGTAGCATTTTTTTTTCATCATTTCTCCCTTTACTTCCACCCACTCAGAACTAACTTAAAACATAATAAAGGTAAAATTTCAAGAATTTCCCAGATCAATGTACCAATTTAATACATTGAGTAACCATCCATATTGAATTCATACACAGGTTAAATGCTGATATTGGAAATTCTGTTGACATAATAGTTATGTCATAGGGACTTTGTACTGGCTTTCAAAGAGTAAGAGTTAGCCTGGTGAAATTAACAACAATCACATGTTTGCCACTTAATCATGCCACTTTAAAGAATATTAGTAATTCTCCAACCCATGGCCTTTTCTAGCATGATCCACAACATGTTGTAGCAGGGACCCCTTAGGTGTAGTCAAATGGGCAAAGTGAGAGGCAACTCAATCTGTAATTAGGGCAGAAGAGTTGCTGAATTAAGAGCCAGCTAGAGGTGCTAGGAGAAAATATTCGGACAGACCAGTCATAAGGAGCAGGAAATTCAACACTGTCCTTTAGATGATAACTGGAGAGAGTATCTTCAAAGAAGTCAGAGAGAACTAACAGGTTGTTAAGTTCTAAGGAACACTGCTAAGGAATCTAAGAAAGAGATGTAATGGCAATTCCAAGGCCCTGGCTAGTTGCCATTGCTACAGTCTGTTCTAAGGATTAAATCCTCAATCAATGCCATAGTTCCTGGTAAAAAAAAAAAAAAAAGGATGAAGAAACCACAAGGCAGAGATAAACTGTGTGCGTAATGGTCTTGTGGACAGGGTTGGACAATGAAGTCCATTACTCAAGGGGACCAACCTGAGGAACCTGAGGCAGGTGAAGCAGAAGGCTGTGGAAAAGAGCCAAGGAAATCATCTGTTCCACAAAGAAAAACATGAATGACTGTAGAAGAAAAAGTAAGATCAGCCTTTAGGAGAGTAAGAACCAGATAGAACGAGGCTCAAGGAGCCGGTCGTGCTCCCCAGTTTGGAACTGGGGGTCACTATCAGAGAGACGTTACCTTTTCCTCATGGTCTGATATAGGTTTTTGTGAGCGGGGCCCTTTATCCGATGGAATCAGTCAGGCGAAGAATCAAGCTACGTATTTTACTAGTCTTAACAGCCTGTCTGCCTGGCCATTTGATGATTTGGTAAAACCTTGCCCATCCAACCACTATGTCAATCATAATGAATCAAATTAACACAAAAAATAGTTATAGTGCAATATAAACATAACCTAATCATATTTGGGTATCATAGGGCCTTTGAGAGGAGATTAACTGAGACCCTTCTAAAAATTTATTCTGAACTTGTTGGAGGTTACATCTCTTCATTATTCATAAATCAGAAATGCTTGGCTTAATTCAATAATTCAAGAATTACTTCTTGGTTAATTGATACTATCATGGTAGCTACATTTGTGTGTGTGTGTGTGTGTGTGTGTGTGTGTGTATGTGTGTGTGACAGGGTCTCATTCTGTCACCCAGGCTGGAGTGCAGTGGCATGATCCTAGCTCACTGCAGCCTCAACCTCCTGGGCTCACGCAATTCTCCTGCCTCAGCCTCTCGAGTAGCTAAGACTACAGGTATGTGCCATTGTGCTGGATAATTTTTTAAATTTTTATAAAGACAGGGTCTTGCTAATTGCCCAGGCTGGTCTTAAATTCCTGGGGTCAAGTGAGCCTCCCACCTTGGCCTCCCAAAATCTTAGGATTACAGGCATGAGTCATTGCACCCAGCTGTAGCTACATTTTTCTAAGTTAAAAAACGAATGCAAACTTTATGGGAAACGTTACTTTCAACAGAAAAATAAATCTGTAGTTAATACATTCACCATCTCTAAAGCCTCAATCAAGAAGTAAAATTTAACTACTTTCTGGGTAATACCACCCTACATTTTTAGAAAGTTAGCAAAGCCTGATTTAGGAATGATGTTCACAGTTTAAGCAGTTCTAAAGAGATTTCTTGCAAGCTTAAATAGGTACACTTAAATTAGCATTTTCTGTAGTGTATCAGTATTCTCTAGAGAAACAGAACCAATAGGGAGTATGTGTGTGCATGTGTATGTGTGTGTGTATGAAGAGATTTATTATAAAGAATTGGTTCATATAATAATGGAGGCTGACAAGCCCAATATCTGCTACTGGCAAGATGGAAAGCCAGTAGAGCTGATAGTATACACAGTTCTGGGCCAAAAGTAGGTATACTTGAGACCTAGGAAATGATGCTTCAGTTCAAATTCAAAAGCAGGAAAGAACAGATATTCCATCTAAAATGCAGTCAGGAAGGAGAAATTTCCTCCTACTCACAGGAGGGTCAGACATTTTGTTCTAATCATGTCCAACCGATTGGATGGAACTGACCCACATTAAAGAGAGAAACCTGCTTGACACAGCCTACTGATTCAGTGTTAATATCATCCAGAAATACCCTCACAGGTACATCCAGAATAGTGTTTCACCAAATTTCTGGGCACCCCATGGACAAGTCATGTTGATACATAAAATTAACCATCACATGTAGCAACTAGATATTTTTCCACTGGGTCTAAAATGCGGACTTCCATTAAAGTTTGTCAGTGTTGATATTGATATTTCTGTGACACAATGTGGGCTTCTCTGCCTGCTGGCTTCTCCAAGAATTAAAAGCATCAGTGTTCCATGAATTAGTCAGAGCTTGATGTGGTGAAAAGAAGTTACCTGGATGGTTACGAGGTTACCTGCCCCAGCTACCACCAGCCATTACCTAAGTTGTGCTAAAAAAAAAAAAAAAAAAAAAAAAAAAAAAAAAAAAAAACCAAAAAAGCAAGACTCTCATTACCTTCATAATTACTGTCCTTGAAACTGACTGATCCCAGTTAGAGATGTCAAAAATACAAAAGTATGAGCTGAGCCTGGCTCCCTGTTATAAAATTAACATATACTTGTAAATTACATGTCTTTTTTTTTTTTTTTTTTTTTTTTTGAGTCTCACTCTGCCACCCAGGCTGGAATGCAATGGCATGATCTCGGCTCTGCCTCCAGATTCAAGCGATTCTCCTGACTCAGCCTCCAGAGTAGCTGGGATTACAGGTGCCCTACACCATGCCCATCTAATTTTTGTATTTTTAGCATAGACGAGGTTTCACCATGTTGGCCAGTTGGTCTCGAACTCCTAAGCTCAGGTGATCCACCCACCTTGGCCTCCCAAAGTGCTGGGATCACAGGCATGAGCCAGTGTGCCCAGCCTTTTTTCATTTTTAGTTACCTGCTCTCTTTTGAAATTTCAGTTTTCTCAGTTGTGAAATCAGAGTTTTTGGTATCTGATACTTTATAAATTTTGTCACAATTTTTGGAAGAATCAAACATTTACATATGGAAATAGAGTTTCAAAAAGAAATACAACATTATTCTATTTAGCACTTATTCTCATACTAACCAGTTTTTGGTAATTAATTAATAATAAGGACTGATAATTTTTTATCTTGCTTTAGTGGAATAAATTCAAAACTATAGAGTAATATTCCCACAGAACAGAAATTTATTATAGAATGTTGTGGGAACATCACTCTTTGTGCAAAAAGGAGAGGGGCTTATAATACCCACATTCTGAGCAATAAACAGAACAAAACTTCTTAACTTTTATGTGAAGAATGGTTGTTCCATGGAGGAAAGAGAAATAGGGAGGAAGAATGGAAGGAAAAGGAAGAAGATAGAAAGACAGAAAGAGGAGGCCTCAAAGTGAATCAGCCACAAGCTATCAAAGAACTTAAGTTCTGTAAAGGCAACACAATAGCTGAACTAGAATGTGGGCTTCAAGAGACCACTGCCCATTGACACATGCCTGAGGATGTGACCTTCAGCATTTTCATTAAAACCCAAGTATTTGTCATGTCTCACACTGGGTCAGAAGTCTGATAGAAATTGTTTCTGCTCGTAAGCTCAGTGGCCTCCAGTTAATTCAAAAGGGGGTTACTGCTCGTAGGAAAGATGCTACCATGAAAATTAAAGAATAAACCTTCCCTTTTTTAGGACCTCAGAAGTCAACTTTTGATTTGTTCTTCCATTGATCATTAGTAGTTTGCAATTAATTAGTGGCAGCTGGAAAACACGTCTATACACAAAAATAAGTGAAGAAATCACTGTTTCCCTTTCTGATTTGCTCTTCCTCCCTTACATCAGCGTTTTCCTAAAGTCAATGTGTTCCAGAGAAGGAGCACAGGACAGTTGGGCTTCACCACGAATTTATCCAGCCCGAAAAGTGGAGGGTGAACACATGGAGCACAGAATTGCCCCTGTTGTCTCAACCAAGGCAATCCCTGATAACTGACTCCCCTGCATGGGAAGATCAACCAAGATCAACAAAGCACTAGCCAATGAATGCATGCAGTGCGACTCAGCTGGCCTGCAGATTTAAAATAAATGTGTACGGTTTTAAATCACAAAGTTTTGTAGTTGCTTGTTACTCACCATTATGGTGGCAATAACTAACTGATATGCTGCATTTATGCTACAAATTGAGTATCCTTAATCCAAAAATCAAAGATTTGAAATATTCCAAAATTCAAAGCTTTTAAAGGATTGACATGAAGCTCAAAAGAAATGCTCATTGGAACATTTCAGGTTTCAGACTTCTGGATTAGGGATACTCAACTGGTAAATATAATGTAAATATTCCAAAATAAAAAAAAAATCTAAAATCCAAAACACTTCTGGTCCCAAGCATTTTGGATAAGAGATACTCAACCTGTATCACATATAGTGCCAACTGGTGTTTTTATGTAAGTCTTGAATTGATTCTTGGTATTTTATAGAATAGTAGTAACACTACCTCATATTTATTGAATGCTTTCTAAGTGCCAGACACAGGGAGTGTTTTCATTCATTCATTCAACAAATAAATATTTAACACTGCTATGTACCAAGCACTGTGTTACATGTTCAGGACGCAGTCATGAGAAAGACAGAAGCCCAGCTATTATAAGTTTACAATCTAGCTGGGAAATGATGTTAATTAAATCATCTTACAAATGTACAAAGAACATTTTAAGGGCCATGAAGAAAAAGCATAGAGAGATAATAGAGCTTAGAAGGGGGATTTATCTAACTTGGATATCAGGAAAGGAAGACTTTCCTGAAAAAGCAGTATTTGAAGGGAAAGAATAAGAGTGTCACAGGCAGATGAACTCCAGCATGCAAAGACCCTGAGCAGGTAGGAGCAGGGGTTTATTCAAAGAACCAAAGGGTTAGTGTGAGTGGAGTGTGCAGAGTATTAAGGTGAGTAGAGATGTGGGCAGGAGCTAAATCACACCCTAGTGAAGTTTTGACCTTTCTTTCCTTCCTTCCTTCCTTCCTTCTTTCCTTGCTTCCTTCTTCCTTCTTTTCTCTTTCTCTTTTTTCCTTCCTTCCTTCCTTTTGTTGTTGTTCTTCTTCCTCCTCCTCCTCCTTTTTTTCTTTCTTTCTTTCTTTCTTTCTTTTTTTTTTTTTTTTGAGATGGAGTCTCACTCTGTCACCCAGGCTGGAGTACAGTGGCACAATCTCAGCTCACTGTAACCTCCACCTCCTGGGTTCAAGCGATTCTCCTGCCTCAGCCTCCTGAGTAGCTAAGATTACAGGCGCCCACCACCACACCCAGCTAATTATTGTATTTTTAGTAGCAATGGGGTTTCACCATGTTGACAAGGCAGGTCTCAATCTCCTGACCTCGTGATCCACCTACTTCAGCCTCCCAAAGTGTTGAGATTATAGGCATGAGCCACCGCATCCAGCCTGGCCTTTTTCTCAGGCAATAGAGTCCTTGAAGAGATTTCTTACTCAATAATCACCACTGCCCTAGCAGGTAGGTCATTTTATTATGTCCATTTTACAGTTAAGGAAACTGAGACTTAGGGAAGCTGAACAACTTGCCTGAATTCACCATTTAATAAGTCACACTCAAAAGCCAGTCCCTGAGTACTCAGCAATGCCTCCTTTCCCTGATAGTTTTGCTAACACCTTGAGAGTAAGCTATGTGTTATACTTTCTTGTTTCTCTTCCCTCTGCTTCTTAACGGAGTCTCAGTAGGGCACACAGCATAGGCCTGAGAGTCGGACAGATATATGCCACCTAATTTTTCTAAACCTCTGTGATTTTTGTTTCCAACTTAAAAAAAGGGATAATGATACCTCTCTCCAGGAAGGAGCATGGTGATATGTAACTTAAAAAGTATAGGAAATAGTGGAGACTCAATAAATGCTGGTTGTTATTATGATGACCAGAGAGTCAGTAATGGAATGTGAATCTAATGTTTACTCATTATCGTTATCATCAAAAGGAAACCAGCCTTATGACACTCATAAGTCCAAATATGACAATGACATTGAACTTCCCTGAGGATTAAATAGCTCAATTGGTAAGAAGCCCTGCTAATTTCCCAGTCCACATCCAACTCTGGATAAAGCTTCCGGTCTTGTGCCTGTGGTCTTAATGATTCACACCTGGACCCCTTCCAGCTGACCCCTCCAGTGTTCTACGATGGGGAGAGGGGTGGATAAAAGTTACCTTCACACATGAAGCATCAGTCTCAAGGTTTTTTTTAAAAGAAACTTCAAGCCTCTGACCTTCTCTCATATTCTCCAGCTCTTTACAAGTTACTCTAAAAGCCTACTGGTTTCGGTAAAAAACAAAAACCAACAAAGAAAAATCCTGTTTGCCTGCATGCCTGGTCCACAGAGGCACAAAAAGGTTCCATCAGTGTTTATTGAGTGAATGCTGCCTTTGGAAGTCTGTGTAGTGAAGGTGAACAACCAGCCTCTGAATACAGAGACTTTATCCTTCTACGTGTGAGTTGTTTGAACTTGGACCAGGCTGGTTTCAATCTTCTGACCTCGTGATCTGCCCACCTTTGTGATTACAGGCATGAGCCACCACAGCTAGCCTGGCCTTTACTTCTAAACTTCTCTGAGCTTGTTTTGTCTGTAAAATGGGGATGATAACCACTTTATGCAGTTTTTTAAAAGAACAAATGTGATCATGTATGTAACATTCTTAATAGAGTGCCTGGCACGCTGTATGTGCTCCACACACACTGTCATTTTTATCCTAAATACTGCTGAGGCTCTCAGCCTATCCCAGTAGAAAGCAGAGCCCAACCCCCCCAACTCGCACCTGCAGTCAATATGTTTATTTGCTCAGGTAGAGGAATGCAGCAGAGTTACATTTTAAATTAATATGAAAAGGGCTTCCTTGCCTGGGCGCTTACCTGCTAGGAAAAGGTTGCTGAACCGTCAGCCCCACCTATCCATTGCTTCTTGTTCCCCTTAGTTAATTATTGGCTCTTGAAGATGCAAATCCTTATCCCCAGAGAGTGGATCAAAAAAAATTTTAATATCTCTGTAAAGAAATTCATAATATGCTAAAAATATTAGGGCGAAACTGAAGTTGCTATTTTTATAAGTCAATATTTGACTGTTTCTCAGCTAAAAAAAAAAAAAAAAAAAAAAAAAAAAAGTCCGAAGAAGGCTAGTAGCTAACTAGACCAGAGTTAAGTCAAGATGAGACAGCAAAAGTTTGTTATTTTTAAATTGTTTCTTTTACTATTCCTCTTTCACAAATTCCTTTTGTGCCTGAATAGACTGAATGAGCCTGGATTTTCCTAACACCCACTTCATTCCACAAGATCTCATCCAAACCAGCTTCCTCGGAGATCACATTTCCCTTCTGTTGATACCACAGTCATTTTAGAGAATCAAAGAGCCACAGCAGGGAGAAATATCTCAGCAGGCAAGCCCCCTCCTCTAAACACAGACCAACCCTGGCATGTGCTGCCAACTCCATGTCTCTGAAAATCCATGCCAGCTGGTCTTGCCATGCTTTGATAATTTTTTCCATGGATCCACAAGCCTACAAGGATTCAGGAAGCATACAGATTCCTTCTTCACAAACAATCTGATGTTCAGAGTAATTCTTAAAGCCACAGTCTGGACTCCAGAAATCTTGACTCCACCAATGTTCAGCCTTGTAACCTCAGTCAATTGAGAATTTTCCATCTGAAGAAACTGGAGTAGTGACACATACAGGACTCTCCTTCCTGGCACAGCTCATCTTCCCTGTAAAATGTTTCACCAAACTGTCAATTGCCTTGCAAAAGTGTATTTCTCCCACCTGGACATATAAGATGATCTTAGGAAAACCTGTGCCCAGTCAATTGATCCAAAGGAACTATGAGACCTAACCTATATTGTGCACATCCATTTAAAAGCTCCAAGCATGTAAGCAAAGTGAGCATTAAGGCAAGGCTACAAGATGGTACCACATTTTTTTATGGTTTCCAGTTGCTACCCTGCCATGGGGTCAGAGACATGATTAAAAGTTCAGGATGCCCAGTCTCAGCAAGATAGCCTATCTGTTACCATGTTGCTTGGCATTATAAGGAAAAAACAAACAAACAAACAAACAAAAACACAAAGAAGCAAGAGCTTATTGATTAATTTCAAATTAAAACAATATTTTCCTTTCTTCAATGAGTGATTCCTTTCTATTCAGGAAATATAACATTGATTTATTTTATTAGTGAATTCAATCAAACAGCTTAAAATGTGACTTAATAATATGGGTATGATAATTTTAAAATGTGTTGGTTTAAAAAAAACACACAAGTATCTAGGAAGGTTGTGACTCTGTGATAGTCACTCATTCATTCAAGAAATATTTACCAAGCATCTGCCATGAGCCAGGCACATATTCTAGGTACTAGGGATGTAGCCATGAAAAAACAGCAAAAAACAGGAGATCTGCATTAATTGAAACCATGGCTAGTCATTTAAACCATTAAGAGGACAATGAATTTAATGTGAGACGAAGTTCTAGATAACTCTTTGTCAAATACTCTATGAGAAGTCATTGAATTTTGCATCTGTTTGCATTTCTTCTCCAAATAAGATGCACTGTAATGGAAAGGATATAGGAGTCAGAAAAGAAGCCCCGTGTTCTACACCTAGCCTTGCCGAAAGCTCACGATGTAGCTGATTGGGTCCCTTCCCATCGTCTAAGCTTCAATTTCCTCATCCACATAACGAAGGTGTTTTCTAGTTCTCATGTGTACGAGTCTCTGATTCCAGGCTGCTTAATTCAGCTGCTAACTGGCAGTCAGTCTGTGCACCCCCTCCGCTATTTTGCAGGGCCAGAATAGAGCCACTTAGTTTTTGTTTTTATTCTGTTTTTTATTTGTCAGCACATGGGAAAATTGAAATAGTTTATTTAACCATCTGGCTGTCCAACTTCTCTTGATGGATAATGTGCTCTGGCCACCCAGGGACATCTTCCTCAGGGCAACAATGGGTCAAGGACTGAGGAGCTGTCACTCACGTCAGATGTTCTCTGGGCTCTCTTATTTGCAATATTCTCTCTTGATCTCTTCTGTCTCTTGAGGATCTGGGGCTGAGGGTGTCTCTTTCTAATTCTTAGCATCTTACATTAGTTTACACTACCCGCCGGGCTCAGATGTAGTGCTGCCCATATTGTGTTTCAGACTTGAAGATCTTCAAAAGGAGAATTCTAGAACCACAACCAAGATGTCTCCCTGAGGACCTTTGAGCTAATTAGAAAATAAACCATTGTTTTCACCCTGCTAAACACTGAAACCACCTGGGCAGGTTTTATAAAACACCAATTACCTGGACCCTGCCCCCAGATATACTGATCCAGTTGGTGTAAGGTAAAGTCCACACGGTATCAGTAGTTTTTAAAAGCTCCCCACGTGATTCAATTGTGCAGCTGTAAGCCGTGCTATAGCTCCACATCAGTCAAAATGGTATAACGATCTTGCTGTCTTTGACTCCATGAGAAATCCCCTTCAGCATGTCCTAGATCTGAGTTCCAGACTTATCACAGGGCTGGCTCCATGGGCATGTGACCGGTGCAGTCACACAAGGCGCCATGATTAGACAGGGCCCTGAGCTTGGGTTCATGCTCTGTTGCCACCATCTTGAAATTATTGATAATCTTGAACAAGGAGCCCTGCATTTTCATTTTGTACTGACTCTGCATATAGCCCACCCTGCCTAACACCATTCTGGGGCTAGACTTCTCCAAAAGGCAGTCAGACCCTTATCTCTTGGCCTTTAATGGAGATTATGCCGGTGGCATTTGTTCACATTCTGAAGAAACGAGCTGCCCTTAAAGGGTAAACTATTTTCTCTTTTCCTGTGTTCCTCCCTTGGCTCATAGAATAAAACCATCTGTCCTCTTGGAAGAACACTGCCACTGCTCACTCATTCCTCCAAGGAATGACTTTTATCTCGTTGGTGAGATAAGAAAGGCTATCAAGGCCCCTCCAGGTCCTCACACACTTGCCACTCTGCCCAGCTCCCCTGGACCAGCTCTGCAGGAGAAGGAGATTCCCTCAGCCAGCTGCTTTGCTTGCTTGAGACTAGTGTAGTGATAGCCCATTCAGGTTGCCAGGGGCAGGCTGCCTGGTTGTCAGTGCCATTCTGTTACGTGCGAGCTCTACAACCTCGGGCACTTAACTCAACCTGTCTGTGCCCCAGTGTTTTCACCCATAAAACAAGGATATAACAGTCCCTATCTACTACAACAGATTAATGTAACATTTAAGCGAGTTTTTATTCCACGTCAAGGACTTAGAACACATATTAAGTGCTAAACATAAAAAAATATATATTGACTTGGAACAGGGGGTGAAATCAGGGAGGGAAAGAGTTGGAAGCCCATTTGAGTCTCAGGCCCAAGCCAGGTTTCCAGTTCAAGGTTGCCAATAATTAGGTTGACCTTTTGAGCCCTGGCTCCTGCTTCTCTCTCTCACATGGTTTTGAGTCTGGAGAGGAAAGTACATGATTAATAGTTCCCTTAGGCCACAACACAGGCCAGTCATAAGCTTGCTTTTGCTTCTTCTCCAATCCCACTCTCACTGTGCACATGGGCTATCACCAATCCCCCCAAAATTCCACACCTCAGGCCCCCAGTCTGGAAATGTCACTCTTGGGCCTGGAATCCTCAAGTCGGAAAAGCATTTGGAAATCGAAAGGAGTTTGCAGATCATCTCCTAAAGGAGAAGACTAAGTAGAGAAGTCCAAGTTTGCCCAGATTGTCAGAGGCAGATGAAGAATGAGAATCAAGGCAGTTGCCTTCACCACTGTGCCACACTGCTAGGCATTGTGGGAAATTCTTTTATATTGTGTATGTGGATGAGGACACATCTGACTGTGTGGTCCTCCTTCTTCCTCCAACTACTACTGCAGAACAGTGACCTTTGGAAATTAAGTCATCCCGTAATATTACATGTGTTGAATGTTAAAGGGGATGGGAGAAGACCTGGTTTAGCAATGTGAAGTGAGGTGGGGAGAAGGGGTACAGAAGAAAAAAATAACAAGCAGGCATTCCTTTCCTTGTTTGAAATTGGGCTTGCAAGTCTCGCCTGTGAGGGAGGCAGCATACAGGCAGTGTGGTGAGAAAGGCAGGTCACACAGGGGTCTTCCCTGCAGGAAATAACCTCCTCCTCTCCAGCAGCATTGTTTTCTAATATGGAGGATAATGAACAACACTGTTGATCCAATTTGCTTTTTCTCCCCGTGTAGAACTTTGCCCATGCTGTCAGCCCTTTGGATTTATTGATACTGTAGGGAGTTTGGAGAAATAGAGACATTATTTGGGCTTTCGGGTTCTTTGTTTCAAAAGAAATGTTTGAATTGTCCTATTTGACAAAAATAAAAGAAAATAGGCTTGACAGTCAGAATGGCTGTTTCTTACATTGAAAGGAAGGAAAAGAAAAGATAAAGGAAGAAATAAAATTGGTTTTTATTCTATGGTTTTTCAATTAATGATATAGAACACCAATGATTTTGGTGGGAAAAGTATTATATAATAAAAATACCCACATCTAATAATGAAACAATCTTTGTCATTAGCTGGATAGATTTGCCCTGCAAATACCATCAGAGCAGTTGGCCAGAGTAATACTGAAATGTATTAAATACATATTTTTATATATATCTACCACCAATAGTACAGAACAACTCAGGTCAGGCCCCATTAGGAAACACACCTAATATTGTTTTCTAAATTTTCAACAACTATTCAAATAGAAAGCCAGAAAAGAAAAATTGCCTCTCACTGCAAAGCCTTAAAACACACAAAAAGGCACCATATTGCCACTTTAGGGACACATTTGCTCCCTGCTGTTGCTATTTTATATGTCATTTCAGTCCTGCAGTTAGCTATAAAGCAAATCTTTTCTTTTTCCAGAGAGGAATAAGAGCTGCCTGAAGGGAAACAAGAATGAGAAACATCCTTAAAATGACTGATTTACAATCGGCAAAGAGATACTATATGAAAATCATAGCTTTCTCATTTTGAAGGTGGGAGCCTCGGCTCTTACTCTAGAAATCCCCCTGGGGGCGCCCTTTTGGCAAAAAAGAGACTGTCATGAAGAGGCTACTTGGGTTTTCTGAAGGTATGGGAAAATGGTGAGGGATGTGTGTGCACGCGTGCGTGTGTGCATGGGGTGGTGAGGAGATGAATTCAGCAGGCATTAGGTAGAATTAAAGTGAAATTCAGAGAAGTGAGTCCATGCCACAACTCATTATGCACCAGAGGTGGTCTAGTCTAAACATAAGCTTGGAATTTGGATACCTTGAGTTGTAATCCCCATTCTGACAGTGACATATGTTATACCCCTGGGCAATTCCCCTGACTGTGTTTTGACCCTAACTTATCATCTATAATAAGGAAAATAACACCCACTGAAGAGGGATATTATGAAAATTTATTTATGCTACCAAAGGGCATGGGGGACCATAGGTGAAAGGTTGAAGATAAGTCAAAGACTCTTTGCCTGTCAACAACTATTGTGTAGCTCATGTGTAGTTCCCCTGGGTTTAAACTCTTCTTCAAAACTTTCCCCAGTACCCCTCTGGGGTATGGCCAAATAAAAAAGACTCTGAATCCCTTCTCAAAGAATAAGGGGAGAATTTACACAGCCCAGTGTGATAATAGGCCTCCAAAATGGCACCATTGATTCTCACTTCCTTGTAGTATCTCTTTTGTGCTGTTCCTTTCACATTGAATCACAGCTTACCTATCTACCCAATAGACTATGGCAAAAGTGTGTGACTTCCAAGACTAAGTTATAAAAGGCACTGCAGTTTTTACCTTGGAATCCACCTTGGATTGCTTTCTCAGTGGGAAGCCAGCTGTCTTGTGGTAAGCATATTCAAGAAGCCCCAGGAAGAGGCCTAAGTAGAAAAGAATCAACTTATCAGCACCAGCTTATGAGCACATGAGTGAGCCACCTTGCAAATGTATTTTCCGGCCACAGTCAAGCCTTCAGATGATAGCAGTCCCATTTGCAAATAGATAACGCTATATGCAAATAGATAACTAATCTACCTACAGTAAACTGGGGTTGGGGTAATCCTAGTAACATTCTATTAAAGAATGTACCTTCAAACTACTATGATCTTTGACAGAATAGTTAGACTAGATATTGTAAATCTTCTCATAAGGCCATGAATCTACTGATGATTCACCCATCTTTTAATTCACTGAATATTTATTAATCATCTAGTTATTGGGTTTTATGACTGCAATAGGCTCTGGAAGATAAGAGTTGGTTAAACTAAGCATATTTAAGACATCCCATCTAGTGTATCAGTGGAGACAAATAATAGACATCAAATAGTGTTGCAAAAAATTATGACAGGGAATTATTTTATCCTATTACAGAGAATATTGTGGAGAACCTTGCTTCAGCGAGAAGCTAATTCAATATTGAAGAATCAGGAAGGACTGCTTTAAGGCAGGGACACTTAAGGACATTTCGCAAAGGTCAGGTAGAAGTTATCAAAGTGAAGTAGAGGAAAGGCAGGAGGGGCCGAGGCGTGAAGAGGAATGAACAGCACACACAAAGACAGATGGAGCTGCAGTGCATAAATCAGAGGGCTCTGAGTACACTAACCATGGCTATAGAGAAAAAGACTTTTTTCCTTTGATTTGCACCTTAGGTAAATAGTCCTTTTTCTAACATAACTTTTTCTCCTTTAAGAAATGTTCAACTCCACAAACTATAAAGCAATGAAACAAGAAGGCTTCATTTCTATATTGATATCCTTTAATTCTTTCCCCAAATTCTCTGCTCTCATCCAGACACATATGCTCTTCATTCCCATTTGCAACTATTGTAGGGAAGTGACTTACACCTCAGAGAAAGTGCTGAGAGCATTGTGGTCATTAAGGAAATAACCAAGCTCTTTCAAGATAGTATGTCATCTTCTCCCAGGTGTCTCTTCTGGCTCTTCCAAACAGAGTATGACTCCTTTAGGCCTCCAGCAGACCTCATTCATAGGGGTAACACAGAACTCCTACAGCAGACTGTCACCTGTTAGATCATCTGTTGCTTCCCTAACTAGAGGGAAAACCTGGTGCTTTAGTCTTAGATGATATCTCTATTATTCCAGTTTTGGGCACACTCACAGCAGGACCAAAGAATGAAAACTTCCCCTTTCATTTTCTCTTAAACTATCCTATTCTTATCATTTAATTCCTTCTTTATCATTATTTGAAAGTATCCACGCATATGCGTTTATTAATATTAGTTTTGGTTCACTGGTTCAATATTAATACACATACCCTGATACATACATTGATGATTCTTCAATCGTTAAAGAATCATTAAGATTCTGTAGTAATTTGGACCATGTATGCTTGTTTCCCACTATTTACAAAGTATACCTGGCATACAATGCTGGACAGTGAGTTAGCTTTCAATAAATATATTTTTAAATAACAAGATAATTTAATCTAATGATTGCTGTTGAGACTTTAAAAAAATCAATGTGGTCCTATATTCTTGTGTATTTGTAAATTTTTCTTATGACCTTCTTAGAAAATTGATCTTAGATACCAATAATATAGATGTCATTTCTCAGCGAAGTGTAAAGAGTTTTAATTTAGTTTCAATAAATTAGTTTTTATTAGGCTCATTATCCACCACCCTATTTTCAAAAGAACACTCAAAGAGTCTTATAAATATGTAAAATCCAAGTCTGTATATTTTTGCATGAACTAAAAAATTAGACATAATTGTCTGGGCAACAAAGTAAGACCCTATCTCTACGAAAAATAAAAATAAAAATAGCCAGGCATGGTGGAATGTGCCTGTGGTCCTAGCTACTTGGGAGTCTGAGACAGAAGCATTACTCGAGTCCAGGATTTCCAGGCTGCAGTGAGCTACGATCACACCACTGCACTCCAGCCTGGATGACAAAGTGAGACCTTGTCTCAAAAACAAACAAACAAACAAACAAACATTACTATGTAAGTATTGAATTAACACTTAACAAGATAGCAACGGATTGGTAAGTGAAATAGCAAAATCCCCCAGCATGTGTACAAGCCATTGTGTTTTTACACTATGTCTAATGAACATAATGCCTTTGACACAAATCTAAAGCTATTAGCCTTGAATTTCCTTCTGCAAGCTAGGAGTGTGAAAGCAGAGCTGCAGGTTGCTTCCTTAAGAAGGAATGTGTGTGTTTGTGGTTGGCAGCAAAATGGTTTCAGCAGGGACCTAATCAGACATCTTTTCTTCACACAGCTGACTGGCAGGTGGAGGTGAGAACACAAGCACGCAGACATCCCTGAGGCACTGAGGAGGAGCTCATGTGGCAGGGTCTGAGGGCACAGAGGTCTTCTGGAATGAGGGGCGAACTGTTGGCCATGAGCCTCAAGGAACCCAACTCAAGCGTAACTGACATTTCCGGAAAAGACTAATGGAGAAATTAAAGAGGCACAAGCCTTGGCCAAAAGGAAACCCTCTCCAGCCTTTCTGGGCAGTGACTCCTAAAGCAGATAAATGCGCAGTGGGGGGCTGAAAGTAAAAAGGGGGATCCTAGGCCACCCACATATGCTGGGGATGGATCAGTGAAAAGCTGGAAGTATTTCATAAGGTCTCTCTCAAAGGAGAAATTTGTATATAGAATCACTCTGAGAATTTCAAAATGACAATATCTAGGTAGGAAGACTGATGATAGAGTTATATGCTTATCTATTTAGAATAAATTACACATTTTTGTTTCTAAATATAATCCTTCAGTTAGAAAGTGATTTTTTTCTTCTTCAACTTTTATTTTACATTTACAGGGTACAACTACAAGTCTGTTACATGAGCATATTGTGTGATGCTGAGGTTTAGGATATAGAGCATAGCATGCAATAGGCAGGTTTTTCAAACCACGATGCTCTTTCTCCCTCCCACCTCTAGTGGTCCACAGTGTCTGTTGTTCCCATCTTTATGCCCATGTGTACTCAATGTTTAGCTGCCACTTAGAAGTGGGAACATGCAGTATTTGTTTTTCCATCCCATGTTAATTCTCTTAATGTCCTCCAGCCGCAACCATGTTGCTGGAAAGGGCGTGATTTTGTTCTTTTTATGGCTGTATGGAATTCCATGGCATATATGTACATTTTCATTATCCAGTCCACCACTGATGGATACCTATGTTGATTCCCTGTCTTTGCTATTTTGAATAACAGATGCTGGAGAGGTGTGGACAAATAGGAACGCTTTTACACTGTTGACAGGAGTGTAAATTAGTTCAACCATTGTAGAAGATGGTGTGGCGATTCCTCAAGGATCTAGAAATAGAAATACCATTTGACCCAGCAATCCCATTACTGGGTATATACCCAAAGGATTATAAATCAATCTATTATAAAGACACATGCACATGCATGTTCGTTACAGCACTGTTCACAATGGCAAAGACTTGGAACCCACTCAAGTGCCCATCAAAGATAGACCAGATAAAGAAAATGTGGCACATGTACACCATGGAATACATGTGGGCAACGTCTGGTGACATATTTTGATGGTCACAACTGGCAGGAGAAGACACTACTAGCATCCACTAGGTAGAGGCTGGGGATATTGCTAAATATCCTGCAATACAGAAGACAGTTGAGCAACAAAGAATTATCAAGCCCAAAATATCAACAGTGCCTATGTTGAGACACCCTACTATAGAATAAGCAATCCAAAATGGCAAGAGGGTAGAGAGTTTCATGTCTTTGGAGACAGAAATTTAAGTCTATCACATGGTGACATCACTTAGGATGGAAACAGTGTATTTTCTTCATTTTATTGCATTTACACCCACATACTGAGATATACGCATATACAGGTTTCAAAATATATAGATTTATATATATATATATATATATATATATATATATATATATATGTGTGTGTGTGTGTGTGTGTGTGTGTGTGTGTGTATTTTTTGAAATCAAGATAATTCCCTTTTAACCTGAGTAGCCATTTGACTAACTGACTTTTAAAAATCAGTTGATTCTATCCGTAGCGACAGCAGTCTGTTATGCCTGTACAGCCCATAAGAGAGTATTTTGATAGGTTAGATATCCAGGTCTGGTTTGCTCTTGTTTTTAATTCTAGTATGACTTGTATTATCTCAAGCAGTTCTCAAACTTGTGGTTCATGAAACACATACATCAGAAATATAAAGATGCTTTTTTTTACTTTTGAGACAGAGTCTCACTCTGTCACCCAGGCTGGAATGCCGTGGTGTGATAACGGCTTCCTGCAACCTCTGCCTGCCAGGTTCAAGTGATTTTCCTGCCTCAGCCTCACAAGTAGCTGGGACTACGAACATGCACTACCACATCCAGCTAAATTTTGTTTTAGAAGAAACAGGGTTTCACCATGTTGGCCAGGCTGGTCTCGAACTTCTGACCTCAAGTGATCTGCCCATCCCAGCCTCCCAAAGTGCTGGATTATAGGCATAAGCCACCATGCCCAGTCTAAAGATGCTTCTTAAAATGCAAGTTCATGCTTAAGGAATTCAGGAATCTGCATGTCCTGCAAGTGGCCCAGCTGATTCAATGCACATGGAAGTCTGAAGAGAACTAAGCTAGAAAGAAGAACAGTTGGGTTAAATGCTTTTGTAGGATACAGATATTTCTTTAATCTATAAACTAACAAACTACATATCTCTTGGGATTGACATAATATAGAATTCCAGAGAGCTTCAGGGTTTGTTACGGAACATCTAATTAAAAGCTTCTTGGAAACACCAATATTTAAAATTTCTGTAACACAAGTATTGAATAAAATTTGGTCACCAGATCACAGGGCCAGATCTTCGGAGGAAATTACCAAAGCCCTGTCAATAAGAATGTAGAAAGCTACAACCTCAGAAAAGTCTCAAAGAGAGCCAATATCAAATTCACAGATGTATAATCCAAGTAAACACATAATTTCTTTAAAATTCATGTAATATCCTCATATTAGTAAACAATAAAACAAAAGTAATTGATGATAAACTAATATGGATCTCCATTCTTAAAACAATTGTGAATTACACAGTAGTCATATCCCTGGAAAAATGGATGTGTATTAAAACTATGAAAAATTGCTGTTTATATATGAAGCATAGTTAAATGAGTAGCTTCAGATAATTAACAAGAAGTTTTCCACATAGACGTAATGCCCAGGAGGACACTGGAAGGGTGTGTGGGATGCAACACAGTTATTCATTGAGGAGCCCTCCCGTAAAGTGTAGATGTCTATAACTGACCTGGATCTACAAAATGCCAGCACTCATCATTATGAAAAAGTTAAAAGAGCCTTGTATTTTTTTGGGGGGGCAACTTCTACATTATCCCTTTTTCATCAATGCTTTTTCACCAGGTCACGTAAGAGTTATACAATCTCCAGCAGGTAAGGAACCTCATAGCCCACTTTATCATACTTAGTGCTTGAATCTCCTCTGCAACATCCCCACCAAGTGGTTGTCTAACCTAGTGTCCTAAATTTGGCTATTCACATACCGCCTTGACAACATCTGAATAGCTCAATTCGCCTTTTTTTGTATCCCTGAAAAGCATATGATGGTGAATGTAGAAGGTCAATTCACACAAATTTGCACTAGCAGTCCGTAACTGCTAAGAGTAATACAGATGGTTCTGATAAAAGCTTCAGTTATTGAAGCCTTCAAACAACCGTGGACATGCTTGAATGCATTTTCTACAGTTCTATTTTCCACTTGTGTATGAAATCATGGGTTTCATGTGCTATTTATTTTATATATATCTTAGTAAACACAAATGTATAAAAAATTAAAAAGATGAGCTGTATGCCATGAAAATCATCTTGCAGTCCACACTTTTGTTATCACTGGACTGTTCCATCCTCAAATATTTATGATGTGGCTTTATGTGAACTTATGAAAATGTTGTGGAAATGCAAATCTAAAGGCCTACATATGTACTCTGTTCATTCTTCAAACAATGCTCTGAGGCTGAGGCCATGCCCAGGCCTGAGCCTGAAGTCCTGTTCCTCTTGTTAGTTCTCTCTTCAGCTCAAATACACTTGTCTGTACAATATTTTATCTCTCAAACTGTTTTAGTCATAAATAGACAACGTCTCCTCTTCAGGCCTTTTTTGTAGAGTTCTGGCCTCTTTTTCAAGTCTCTCTCTTCTAGAAACCAACTAGTGCTTATCTCTGTTCAGCTGTTTTTAAGAACACGGACTCTATTTGCCCTCCAGGTCCTGGGAACCTTCAACTTTTTGCCCTGTCACAAAGGAAAGATGAAGAAACATGATCTGAATTGCCATGCACAGGGAGTCATACCTCTTGCTTTTTTGTTTATCCCTGAGGCTGCATAGTCAGACTATTTAGATATAAGTGAAGGTTTAGGATTTCTTTAATACTTGTGACCTTTCAAGTCCTGAGAGGCATGAGAATTAAGTCAAGGCCTGAGAATTAAGAGTACAGAATCTTCCAAGTATTTAACATTACTTGAGATTGGAGTGATAAGCTTTCCCAAGGTTGTCAGTTCCAAATGAAGATATTGAGAACAGAAACAGTAGCTGCCCATTTGAAACGGGACTTCTTTTTAAGATACCTCCACTGTTACCAGGAACAGATGATTTTACTGTGCAGTCCTACTAGAGGAGATATAATTCCATGCCCAAGAAAGTGCTTCCCAGATTTTCTAGAAAATTCCATTTGCCCCTTCTTATTAAAACTGCTTCTGCAATAATCAAGCACTTTGCATCTTCAGTCAGTCAATAAATATTAAGCAAATGTATTTTGCATACATTGTACTGTACCAATTGCTGCTCTGGGAAAACCAAAGCTGTAAAATGTTAGAAAAAATGTGTTTTACTAAAATTCTTTGTTGCGGGTTGGCTGCCCCTACAGACAACTTAGAAGAGTGTGGAAAACCCAATATATTAGTGAGAGAAAAATCTGGAACTCTGGATGGACAATTTAATAAGGGCAGAGGAGAGGGTGACAAGATCAAAAGAGTAAGAAAGTGGGGAGAAGGGGTACATGCATTCTCTGCAATGTGACTACTCATACTCAGCCCTCTCCAAAACTCCATCAAATTTCTGAAACTCATGAAATGCCTGTTGGAAATGGATGTCTTATGGAAATAATAAGGGTATATGAATTTTACACTTGGAGTCATATGGGGTGAAGAGATAATGCTTATAGGTACATGAATCAGAGGCACAGGAAGGCATCAGGTGACCCATGGGCTGCTAAAGCATCCTTGCCTTAAAAAAATCTTGATATCTATTGAAGGAGAAAAGGTACCTACTAATAAGCCTAAAGATGTAATGAAATACATCTAAGTGCTGAAATAGTGACTGTGAAATTATAGTTTAGTTGGTATTCAGAGGAAGGAGGGAATTCTTGTGAGCTGAAATGGTTGAGAAAAGCATCATGGTAAGATATGTGAACTGGCTTTTAGGGTTAATTTTTTACTTTGCCGATCAATAGCTCCACAAATATGCATTAGTAGCATGAGAAAAGGGGATTAAAAGTGATTGTTAGAATGAATTAAATGATTACCATTAATTCATGGTTAAGTCATTTGTGTGAATGTTAGTTGATCTTAAATATGATTTTTAAATATATTTTTTATTTCAATAGTTTGAGGTACAGGTGGTTTTTGGTTACATGAATAAGTTCTTTAGTGGTGATTTCTGAGATACTAGTGCACCTGTAACCTGAGCAGTATACACTGTATTCAAGATGCAGCCTTTTATCCCTCATGTCCCTTCCAACCTTCCCTCTCAAGTCCTCAAAGTCCATTATATCATTCTTACTCCATTGCATTCTCATACATTAGCTCCCATTTATAAGTGGGAATATGCGATACTTGGTTTTCTAGTCCAGATTTCTTTTACTTAGAATAATGGCCTCTAGCTCCATCCAAATTGTGGCAAAAGATTATTTCATTCCTTTTCATAGCTGAGTAGTATTCCACCATTTTCATTATTTACTTCACGTAGAATAATGGCCTCTAGCTCCATCCAAATTGTGGCAAAAGATTATTTCATTCTTTTTTATAGCTGAGTAGTATTCCATTTTATATACAGACCGCATTTTCGTTATTTACTCGTTGGTTGATGGGTACTTGGGTTGGTTCCATATCTTTGCAATTGCAAATTGTGCTGCTATAAACATGCATGTGCATGTGTCTTTTTTATATAACAACTTATTTTCCTTTGGTTAGATGCTCAGTAGTAGGATTGTTGGATTGAATGGTAGTTCTACTTTTAGTTCTTAAATATTTTAAATAAGACATAAATCCATGGGTAAGTTACAAAAAGTGATTTTCCAAAGAGAGAGCAGAAATATTTCCATTTCTTGAGTTTTAGTACATTCAAAGTTTGAGGAAGTGCTCCATCAGGTTCTTAAAAATTACTACTTCTCAAATCTTGAGGAGAAATTTGCACTCCCATGCACAATATCCAAGAGGTAGAAGCAACCTAAATGGCCATCAATCAATGGATGGATAAAGAAAATACTACCCAGCTTTTAAGAAGAAGGAAATTCTGACACATGCTACAGTGTGGATGAATCTGGAAGACATTATGCTAAGTGAAATAAGCCAGTCACAGAAGGACTTCACTTACATGAGGTATCTAAAATTGTCAAATTCAAAGAATCAGAAAGTAAAATAGAAGTCACCATAGGCTGGTGGAAAGGGGCAAATGGGTAGTTACTATTCAATGAGTAGTTTTTCAGCAAATAAGATTAAAAAAAATGTTCTAGAGATCTAGTATACAACCATGTGTATGGAGTTAACAATACTGTACTGTGCTGTTAGATATTAAAAGGGTAAATTTCATGTTACATATTGTTTAGCACAACTTAAAAATGCAATGTGTTAAATGCTTATATTTTGTGAATACCACTTTTATCACATGACACAGATAATAATAGTCAATGTTTATTAATAGTTTCTGTTGCTTACAAGGGCATATTCTCATTGCAATCTCTACAAATCCATAAGGTACTTGCTATTATCTCTATTACACAGTTGAGGGGACTCAGTCAGAGAGATTATGTGAGGTGCCTGAAGTCACACAGTACTAAGATGTGGGGCCAGAATTGGAAACCAGGTAGCTGACTCCAGAACCCATGCTCTCAATTACCATGCCATAAATCTGCTGGTGTATCTTCATCCAGAGAAACTATTACCCTCTAAATTTAAAGTCTTTCAGGAATGTGACTCTACTTTCTCTCACAGGCTTTGAAGAGACATACAAACGAACAACTTAGATATATCTGCATGGTGAGAAGAATTATATTCTTAAATTTTACCACCAGGAGTTGGGAATCAACCCCTGATATAGAAAAGCATCCAAAGAAAAATTCTCCATATTCAAAGACCAACAGTGAATGCCTAAACCTCTGTCCTAAGGTCTGTCCCTCAGGCATCAAATTCTATATTCACACAAGCATGGAATAAAATTACACCAACTAATTGTGTTCTGCAGCTCGGAATAGGTTACTGTAAGTGCAAAGGGACAGCATTTCCGGTAATTAAGCCTCAAAATCAACTCTCCATTAAAGTAAATGAAGAAAGTTCATTTCTCCCAGTGATAATGTATTAGTCTGCCTGCTTATTCTGCAAAATTAGCAGAGATTAATTTACATTCTCAAAATAATGTGGTGAGGCAAAATGGAAATGCCCCATAGAAAAGAAGGCAAATTTAGGTCATGGATAGAGATCTCAATCAAAGGGGCCAAAATACAGTTTATTTATATCTGCTAACTCCCAACTGCTAGCAGCTGACCACAGCATGACAAGCTTGGAATCAGGGAACCTGGGCTCTAGTCCAGTTTCTGGCTCCTACTGGCACCATGAACTTGGAAAAGATATTTGACCTCTCTGAGTTTCATTATCCTTATCCTGAAATAAGGATCATCTGCTAAACTCACAAGGCTGGGGCAAGGGTGGAGGGTGGTGTCTTCATGGATGCAATATGTGTGGAAGTCCTTTTTGGACTCCAGAAGCCATAAATGATGCAACCTTAATTATTAATCATTAATGTGAACAGAGACAGCCATTTCTACGTTATTAACACTGCTTCTATCCTAATGATTCAGTTCAGATGACAAATATTACAAAGCACTTCAAACCAAGAGCTGAGGATCAGAGTTACTTGGTTCTTACCAACACAGTGCCTCCAGGCCAAAAGTGGTAGAACCAACAGTTCTGCTCTTAAAGCGAGACCCCTCTAGCCTTCCATTATCTGGATGAAAATGGGCTTACTAATTTAGAAACACAAGTGAGTGTATTCCAGGCTAACCAAATTAATTCTTCTCTAATTATTGAGAACACTAAATGTCACAAGCTGATCTCAAAATGTTGATAATGTTGTTTTGAAATCAGGAAATGTGATCACGTGGTAGAAATGAGGAAAAACAAGACAGAACTGAAATATTATATTAATCAAGTACTAACTCTGGTTTGACTGGGTGAATGCAGGAGAAGACCTTTCTTCCTTCTATTGCTGAAAGGGAGCATGCCAAGATGGTAGACAGAAGCAGCTCAAAGTGTAAAGAAATAACCAACCCAACTGGGGCAATAAATATAGGCTCTTCTGAAAATGGACTATTTCTGTACCCTTAAGCTCACCTGTAGTACATAGACCCCCCTAGCTTTCTGGGAACTTTTCTTAAAAATTGATTATTGACAATGAATATAAAGCATAAAAAAATTCAGTGGAAAAATTCAATATCATATAATTACTTGGAACTTAAAAAACAGTGGCTTGAAAGAAACATCTTTTTAACATCCCATTTTCGATCTCCACTCCTCTTAAATTCCCATTTTCCGTTCATTGTATCCCCATGTCTTCCTCAACTTTTAAAGTTTTCCTCCAAAAATTATATATTTTTTCATAAATTTTCTCTGAAAGTTTCTTTATAGCTAATGGATATAAATATTTAAATGTGTGTTTATATACACCAATAGTATAAAAAGAAATAGTGTAGTTTTTAAATTAGAAACTGTCTACAATTTCATTTTGTTGAATCTGATAATTATTTTTTAACTATAGACTTCCATATATTTGTAGTCCAGTTTATGTACAATTTTGAATCCTATTTTTATATTTAACACTACCTTATAAATACTTCCATGTTAAATTTCTCCCAGTGAAAGCTATCAATGGTCATTATTTAAACCACATGTTGATTAGCCAGCTTTCTGGAATAGCATGGTTGCCTTTTTATTTTGAAATTTTAATTATAAGCACCAGAACAACATTCATAATAATGAGGATAGTGCTAACAGTGGCCCACAGAGTTGCCGCATATGGTTGTGTATTTGAATGTGGCACAATTCTAAAGACCATCGCACTTGTGGTCACCATACATTTGCACTCTTCTTATGCCAATATTGCAAAAGATGTCAGGGAATTATCTGGAAGAGGACTGGCTTGGTCTAACTAGGATGACAAAGCCAAAGTGAGCTACTCCTATTTACTAAATGTTTATCATGTGGCAGGCTCTGTTCAGTGAACGTTTCTCAGATTCTGTCATTTGGTACTCTCAACAACTGTATGAGTAAAGAAACTGTTATTGTTAGCTCCATTTTACAGATGAGGAAACTAAGACCTCAGTTCACTCAGTTTGTAAGTTGCAGGATGAAACTGATCTAAGTTCATTCCAACTACAGAATCCAAATCCACCCAACTGTTAATAAAAATCAGTTTTCATTTTACTGACTTCTAATGAAAATCAATCTGTATAGCCAAATAAATCCTACTTTTCTTCTTTTAGATTCTTCCCTCAAGGTAAAATGACAGTTAAAGGATAGATCCATTTTTAGAGTCACATGATCTACTCTATCACCAATAATGTAGTTAAGTTCTATTACATCTTGTCATTCCTCATTGATCAACTATTATGTATCAGGCACTGTTTGAAGGAGTTGGAAAAAGAGCAGTGAGCAAATTGCCCTCTTTCTTGTTTTGAAGAAGCTTAAAATTAAGCAGGAAGCATATGAACAAGTTGTTATTATCTTTCTTTTTTCCGAATTTGACTTGTATAAAATAACCTCACCACTGAAATTTACATTTTTAATAAACAATAAGGGTTAATATAGATCCCAGTGGGTTTTAGAAGTAGTTACTGTGGTGAATATGGAAGAGGGGTAGAAAGTGAAGCAGAAAAGGCAAAAAGGGACAGGAATTATTTCATTCTTCTTAACATTCCCACAGTACTTTGTTCATACAATTTCATAATGCTTTATGTTTAGTTACCTGTATCAGATACAAAATTCTTTCAGGCAGGAGTCCTATTACACGCAACTTTAAAAAATATGTTTCTTTGTGAGCATATGATATAGTTTAGATGTTTGCCCTCACTAAATCTAATATTGCAATGCAATCCACAGAGTTGGAGGTGAGGCCTAGTAGTTTTCAAATAAAAAGAGTACACCTTTTATCTATTTCCAGTCTATTATTTACTTTGAATATGTTTTCCAATAATGGTTCTATATTTGTGTTGATTAATCCTCATGACCCTGCCAGATCTGCTTATTAAGTATATTCTATGGGGATAGAACAGAAAGAAGAATCTATAACTCAGCAACAAAGAAAAATCATATAACTCATGTTTGGATCATGGAGTTGGCTCCCTTATGAATGCCTTAGTGTCATCCCCTTGGTGATGGGTGATTTCTCACTATGAGAAGATGTGGCTGTTTAAAAGTATGTGGTACCTGCCCCTCTCTCACTCCTATTCTTGCCATATGGCCTGCCTGCTCTCCCTCTGCCTTCTGCCATGACTGTAAGCTTCCTGAGGCCCTCAGCAGAAGTAGATGCTGGAGTCATGCTGTTGCAGCCTGCAGAACAGTGAGCCACTCAAAACTCTTTTCCTTACAAATTAGCCAGCTTCTGGTATTTCTTTATAGTGATGCAAAAATGGCCTAACATAGCACTCAGTAAACATCTATTAAATTAGTGAAAATACTACATGAATGACCAATAATATCAAAGACCTAAATAAAAATTAAAGAATTAGAAATTTATTCCTCATGTTTGTGTTCGTATCTTTTTATTTTTGAGGAAGCCTTGGAAATCAGACTTCACATAAAAGATTTTTTTTTGTAGCACACCAAATATGCCAAGGAAATGCTAAATATCATTTATTTGTATCATTACCTTTGTATCATTTCCAAATCTCACCTGATCATAAAAATCAGTTTTGAAAAACAGTTATTCCCAGGCCTCTCCTGACAGAATGTGATCTAGTTGGTCTAAGATTCTAATTGAACAGGTATTATGGGTAAGACTTATATTCTGGAAAATTTTTTTTAAACTACTCTTACAAACTGTATGACATGAGTGTTCTGAATAGGTGAGCACAATTTCTAGTACCTTATTTAATGCAAATATAAGTGGTACGATTTGGAGACTACCTGTATGCCTGCTAAAAGTGGATTTGTTGCTCTTTTGTTACATTGTCACCTTCAGTTTTGAAAATGGATTTAGAATGTATCCATATATAGGAGAAATAATAATTTATTAACCTCCCTAACAAGACAGGTGCTCCATATAATAGTAATAGTATAAGAAGACTAGAAGAGGTTACCAAGTTGGAAAATGCTCTCCCAATGATAGAATTTGAATTAAATGATGGCCATGCACTCATGCTATGGGAGAAGGTATCTGGCCTGTTTTAAGCAGTCCTCAGTTGAGTTGTACATGCAGTCCCCAGTGTTGGAGGTGGAACCTAGTAGTTTTCAAAACTCATATAAACTTCATAAAATTCCTAAGTATAACCCGGCAGAAATATCTTTATATGTTCCTACTGATGTCCAAGAATACAAGAACATTATCCACAAGAAAAGCCATAGAAGCCATATTCTTAGTATCCCAAAACTAGAAACAAACCGAACATCCATCAACTGTAACATACTTAAATAAATTGAGCTATGTTCACACAAGATAATATTTTAGAGTGATGACAATAAACTACAAACAACGAAAGAAATGAATCTCACAAACATAATGTTTGTGCAAAAGAAGTCAGACATAAAAGAATAAATATTGCGTGATTTTTTTTTAACGTAAAATACAAAAAACAGGCTAACTAATCTACAGTATTAGATGGCAAGAGAGTGATTCCATATGGCGGCTGCTTACTGCAAGGGAGGATAAGAAGGCTTCTGGTGGTGCTTGATGTAGGTGCTGGTCACACAGGTGTGTTCATTTTTATGAAAACGTACTGAGTTTACACTTAGAGTTTCTGCACATTTCTGAAGGTATGCCATTCATCAATAAACTATTTACTCCCAGAAAAAGATGTGAGTATTATTCTGAATTTCTTCCCAAATTCTGTGGCTGCTAACAGGGTGGGGAAATTGCTGCAGGTTATCTTCAATAATACACAATTTCCTGTCCTACAGAAAAGAGCTACAGAGAGTCTGTATAAGAAATGCATGACAGTTTTCCAATGAAAAGATTATGCCTTTTATCTATTTCCAATCCATTATTTACTTTGAATGTGTTTTCCGATAATGGCCTATATTTGTGCTGATTCATCCTCATGACCCTGCCAGATCTGCTGCTTATTAAGGAGTATACTCTATAAAGACAGAACAGAAAGAAGAATCTATAACTCATTATGTTGGTGGTTCTAATGAAGTCTCTGAGAAAGAGTAGACAAGGGCTCAGCTCTCCGAGTCAGCTCTGCCAGCCCTACCCCAATCAGCTGTTCCTCCCATGTCAAGGGACCCTGTGGCTGAGTGTGTTGACAGTATATATATACATATATGGGGGGGTATATATACACATATGTATCACTGTGATTAGAAGGACAAAGCAATCCTCAGTCAGGTTGTACATGTATAACCCTCAATTGTTGTACAATAGATTTACATGTCCTCACCCAATAGTTCTTTTATCTTTTTTTTCAGGTTCTTATTGTTTAGAATCTTACATTAAAATTTTTTGTTGATACATAATAATTGTATACATTTATGGAGTACATGTGGTATCTTGATATATACATACAATGTGTAATGATCAAATCAAGATATTTAGGATATCCATCACCTCCAACACGTATCATTTCCTTCTGTTGGGAAGATTTCAAATGCCAACAGTTCTATTGAGGGTGAGGACAGTGAGTGTGGTTCTGAGATTGAGCGGAGGGGTTTTTGCAAATTCAATATTAGAAAATGACTTCTGTAGCAAATAACATGAGTGCTGCCCCAAGATCTCCACTGATCCCTTTTTACTATTCGGGGTCACCTCCCCTCAACCATTTGGTGTGCTCTCAGATTCAACAGTAAGCCCCTGTGTTTCTTTCTCAAAGGATTTTTGGAAGCCCCTAGAGCTGCTTTATTGGCATTTGCAGAGACCTGGAAGCCTTAAAATTTACCCTAGTGACAGCTCCAGATCCTCTGCTTCTGTTTAGGAGACCACCGAGGCAGGACTAGGACAAGGATGAGGTAAGGGAGGCACATGGTTTAAGGGGTCACCAAAAACACAGCTGTCAAGATAAAGAAATAATATTTTAAGGTCATAGTTTTAAAAATTCAGAATGAATATTAAAAATCTATGAGGTTCAACTATAACCATTTTAAATAAAGGCAGGATCAGTATTATCAATATTTCCTTTTACTTCAGGTTCCAATATGGCTTCACACAGCACTACTGCGAGGTATAACTCATGCTCCAGGGCTCTCTTCTAGATGCTTTTCCCGTGTTAGGGTAGAAGGTAGTGACGAAATAGGTCATGTGGCATTTTGGTCTTTTGGGTTTTCTTTTGTCTCACAGGATCTTTAGTCCCTCCTTCCCCTTCCCACCCCCGACTTTTTTCCTCCAACCTCCACCCAGTTTGTAAAGGGAGCATCACACGGAAGTGGTGGCTTGCCAGGATGCTTCTCCTCTGAGCCCTTTCCTTGGGGTCAATGCACTGACCCACCAGGACCCTTTTCCAATATCGTTGTACTTCAGATGGTCTTCTTTTTTGTATGACTTGAGCGCAATCTCCTTTTTGTCTTTCACACAGTCATTTTGTGGCCCCCGGTCCTACCTCATATCCCACTCCGACCCAGCTTGAGGTAGATATGCAGGGCACACAAGAAAGTTTCTGTTGGACAGTCTTTATTTTTCTACCCACAGGTAAAGTGCAGTCTATTGTGCCAAAGGCATAAGGTGTGTGTAATCTTATTTATTCTTCCCATTCATCTGTGTAATTATGGGGCTGTTTGGAGAGCTGCATTTAGTCAGTTGCCATTGTCTTTGGCTCCCAATGTCCCCCGGCATTGGTGGCCCACGTGGAGAGCCAGCTGCATCCAGAGCCGTTGCCCATGCTGCCACCTCATTTGGATCTTTTTCCTGAATGCTTTCCCCTATCCTCAGGATGACAACATCAGAAGTGGAAAATGTGAAGCAAAGAGAGTATATAAACCTTAGCATTCAAAGTATAATATCCCTTTCACAGAAAATAATAACCTTCCCTAAAAATATTTTACAATTCATTACGATTCATGAAGTTCCACTATGAAAATCAAAACCCTGTCACATAAAAAGCTCTAACTACACATGTAAACAACTACATACTCTAAGTGGAATATAATGTTGGATTCATGTCTTTAAATTTATTTTATTACTAGCTATATTGTAGCAAATGAAATGCTGGGAAGCTGAAATAAGAAGTGACTGCATGAGTTTCTTGGTTCATGAGTTTCATAACATACATTTAAGGTGCCATCTCCTGGTGATAGCTTTTCTATACCTCTAATCCATGGCACGCATTTTGTCTTCGTGCTGAAACAGGCTGTAGTAATGGCCTCTGGCACCTATGTTTCTAAAATAAATATTAAAAATCTTTTGTTGTTATTTAGTCGGTTAAAAATCTTTTGTTATTATTTAGTCAGTTAAAAGTATAAATCTTCTGAATCAGCTTTGTGGATTACATCAAAGTCAGTGTCCTGGTTTTGGTACTGTACTATGGTGATGCAAGATGTTAACAGTGGGGGAGGCTGGGTGAAGGGTGCAGGGGGCTCCTGTGTACATTTCTTTGCAACGTCCTACGAATCTATAATTATTTCAAAATAAATATTTCTTAAGATTTTTTTTAAAAGGGTTTTCTTGTCCTACAGAGTAGCTTTCAGCTTGAAACACAGGGCCGTGCTAGTTAGCAGAGACTCAAAAGGCAAGTCATGCGGTGAAGACATCTTGCCCAGCAACCTAAATTCTATTGCAGATGATGTTATCTATAAATGCCTTATCAATGGAGCATGGCTTTAGGTGCACCTGAGACATTTATCTACACTGATAACCACAGCTATATGAATGGCTATCTTAGTACTTCAGTTGGCAGCTGATAATTGTCCAGGGACTACTTGTTTTAATTCTGCCCTGCCATGCTGGTAAGTCTTTCTGAATACAACTTATACATCCCACAGTAGTCGGCTGTGTGTACTAGGTTGAATAAAGTCTCCCAGAGTATCAGATCCCGATTCCTAGTACTTGTCATTACTACCTTGTTTGGAAAAAAAGAATCTTTGTAGATGTGATTTAAAGTCTTGAGGTGGGGAGTTTTTCCTAGATTATGCAGCTGTGCCCTAAACGCAATCCTAAGTCTCCTTATAAGATCTTAGACGGAAGTCCTGTAAGATTCCACACAGACATGCACAGAGAAGGCAATCCAAGATGGTACAGAGAAAGATTTAAAGATTTTGGCCCTGAAGAACAGAGAGGTGCTGCTATAAGCCAGGGAATGCTCACGACCACACAGGCTGGAAGAAGCAAAGAATGGATTCTCCCCTAGAGTCTTTGGAGAGAGTACAGGCCTGTGGATACAGATTTCAGCAGAGTAATATGGTGCTAGAATTCTGGCCTCTGAAACTGGAAGAGGATACATTTCTCTTGTTCTAAGACATCAAGTTTGTCGTAATTTGGCCCAGCAGCCACGGGAAATGAATAAAGCACTATAGGAGGAAATTCAGGGCACTGATCCAGAACATAAAAAGAGGGGACACTTTGGGAACTTTGGAAGTAGCACCAGACAGGAAGCCTTTACCCTCTGGTTGACATCCGAGATCTTTTCTGACAGAAAGATATTAGCATATTTCTAAATTCTGCACTGTTGTAACCTCTGTGATCCATGAAAAAAAAAAGAATCTTTCCAAAGGTAGTATAATCATTTCTATCTTATACTGCAAAAGGCATGTCCAAATGCTAATTAAAGTTCACCATTTTATCCTACCACTTCCTGAGTACGTACTCTAATTGGTTCCAAATCTACCCTCTCCATTTCTCATCATGTTGGTATACTGTTTTCTAGGATGCTGCAATTCAAAATGTGGTTTATGGGGTAGCTGTGTCAATGGCACCTGAGAGCTAGTTAGAAATGCAGGATCTCAGGCCCCGCCCCAGGCCTGTTGAATCAGAGTCTGCATTTTAACATGTCTCCAGCTGGTTGTATAAAAATATAGGAAGTGTTGCCCTAGACTCCAGAAATCAACAGCATCTTGAAATGGCCTCAACTAGCTGAGCTTACATGTAAATCCACAGCCAGCCCTAAGTATTAGCCTACCAGGATATCTCAGTATTTTAAAGAACATCTTAATGATGCATGGATACGGCACTGAATTCTGCACTGGTTAGCAGGAGATTGTTTTGGCATAATGCATACTATTAGTAACACTGCAAACAAGGTATTTTCTCTAAGAAATAAAGACTATGTCTTTTCCTCAGCATTTGCTAAAATACGGCTTTTATTTGGGGCTCTCTGTGTGCCAGGTTGTATGTAGATTTCTTCAGGCAATGTTATTCTGGTACCAGCTGAGAAGGGCAAGCTTAGCCCGGCTGGGTTTTCCATTTCCTATTGTTGCTTGCTTAGAAGTTAGCAGCCTCACCTTCTTTGGTACCCAGTTTGAGAAGTCCGTGGGTGTTCTCTGGGCTGTTAATTGCAGGGAGTTTGTTTGGGAACAGTAATGTTTCCACAGTTCCAATTTCTCTGTTTGTCTGGCTCCCGGGTAGCAATGTTTTCAGTCTCATGGAGGCATACAAGGCAAACTTGTCCATATGTATTTCCCCTGTAAACATTGTTTGCAACACTGCGGCATTTGACTTGATATCACAAAAACACGTAGGGTAATTTTTCCCTGTCTTTCTCTAATTAGTTCAAAATGTTTTAACTTTGGCCTATTTTGTCAGGATTAAAGCAAAAGTTGGAGTCAATCTACTTTTAGCTGGTCTAACCCACATTCCATTGACATGAAAGGGGTATTCTTGAAGCTGATCTATGTGGACACATTATTTTGTTTTCCTATTTGTTTTTAGTGAAAATGTTTCTCTTGGCTATGTTTGTCCACTGGGAAACAGTCAGTGATCCTCAGTAGAGAAGAAACCAAAATAATAACTAATTACTCAAAGAAAAACTCTTTACTAAAATGACTTTTTGTAAAAGAAAGATACAAAACTAATGCACAATTGATTTTAATACTAATTCTGTTTTCTGGAAGAAGGCCTACTGGGGCTGCAGACTATGCCATTAAAGCCACCAACAGCAAATAATCCAGGAAATCACCAGGGCTGGAGGGTAAATATGGGCAAGTGAAGCTTAATTCTCCTCTCCTGGAGAGGAAAGCAGTTGGAGGAAAATTAGAAATGGATTCAAATGCTACTCATTCTACCATCCAAATATTTATTTAAAATAACCCTATGGCAAAAAAAAAAAAATGTTCAGTTGATTTGATATTTGCCTTTATTTTCTATTTTCTCCTAGGCAAACAAATAAATGGCTGTGTTTTTAAATAGGATAAACTGGCTTTAGATGAGAACTATATAGCAAAGTCAGATTTATTTAGATGTGAGAATCATATGAAAGTCAACGAGGGCATTACTTTTGCTTAAGAAGAAAGCTTTTTTAGTGGCCAAAAACCAGACACTGATTCTAATTCAAAATTAGTATAGATTCTATTGTTCACTTGGTAAGTAGCCTTTATAAAAGGGAAACACCTTTGGTACTCCCATCCATGAAATGAAGGATGATGTCAACAGAGTTTGGGAATTTAAGGAGAATGGTTGTTGCAATTCTGCAGTAACAATCTATAAGATGAGGAGGAAGGAATTATTAGCTGGACCTTGTCAGGGTTGTATAAGCTTGGGTAAGAATCCTTTCTGAGACTCAGTTTCTTGCCATGTAAGATGTATAGTTACATTGGCATACCTGAAAGGGTATTTGTGAAGACCAAATGTCATCTCAAAAGTCAACCCCCTGCAGTATTCCGCCTGGCCCATAGCAGCTCAGTTCCTTGCTTGCTATTCTTGTTACCAGCAACTACATTTTAGTGTATTATCATACATTAGTGTACAAGAAAAAAAAGCTAAAGTCTTTATAACCTGCTATGTTTCTACCCCTAAAATACCCAAACATAAACTCAGTCCCCCATTGGGTTACCATAAATTTTTCCTTGAGTATGACTGAGGATTATTCCCTTTCCTCATCATTCCTACTCCTAAGGTTTGACCCAACTGATGACTCTGACCCTTCTGGTTCACATCTCTGAAGAGGAGATGAGCTCCATTTAACTGAACCACAGAGGGCCTGAGATTTCAGCTTTGACCAGGACGAAGGGGCTCTGAAAGCCTCACCCTGTGACACTGTCTTCTGAAAACACGACGTCCTACAGAAAAACACAGCAGCCCTGAGGCCCATCCATGAGTTGCACACTCTGCCAATAGATGTAGTCAGGAAACTGCCACAATATATACTTGTTAATTGACTCTGTAAATGTAAGTTGTTGGTTCATATAAATAGTCTGCATTTATGACTTTTTACTTTGCACCATTTATTTCTTAAGTATCTCTAGGAACAAAATGTTATATTTATATACTACTAAAAGTAATAACATCCATAAAATGATGCAGTATTCCTAAAACAATGTGTTTTTTTCCCTAAGCTAACAGTTTGATCAGTCCACAGATGTGTATACGTATATATGTATATACATAAAAGTATGTACACTCTGACTTTTTATATATAGGACTTTGTGCCTGTTACTTCTTTTAGCTTGAAATTTATATAACTTGAATTTAATGAGAAACATCACTTTAGATAGTAATAAAAACTACAAAGATGTGATTATATATATGTTAGCTAATACTGTGTGGCAAATTACCCCAAAACTCAGTGACTTAAATCAGTAAGAATTTACTATTGCTACATATCAGCTAAATGAACGGTTCTACTTCTGGGCTCAGCCAGGCATCAGTGGACAGTAGCGTACAGCGTCAATGGTTCTACTAATCTTGCTATGAGTCTGTCACATGTATGGGGGTCAGCTGACCATGGCTGAGATAATTGAGCCTTCCTATACATGGGCTGTCATCCTCCAGCAGGCCATGCTTGCACTCATGTTGCTTCAGTTTCATTCTATTGGCCAAATCAAATCTACAAAACCAGCCCAGATTCAAGCAGCAGGAAAGTAGATTCTACCTCTTTATAAGAGGCAAAAGATGTGGATACATAGAGGGATGCAAAATTGCTGGCATTTTTGAAGTCAATCTATCCCCGTAACTTTATGGCCACTGGGAGAACAGTCATCACGGAAGCTTCTTGAGGTAGTGACTTTTGAGTTAAGGAGGAGTCGGCCATGTGAAGACTCAGGAGCCTGCCCTAAAGAGTAGGCAGCACATACAAAATCCCTGACGTGACTTCAGTATTTTCAAGGAATGGACACAGTCCTGTTTGGTTATTCTTCCTTTCCCCTCTGTAGTGTAGAAGCCACTTTCATAGGTTGTACATTTGGCGAAGGAGATCAAGATGAAAAACTTAGAAGAGATAGTGGAACTAAAGTTCTAAGATTCTAGGGACTAGAACTAGGTGTGTCTCCTTTGCCATAATGAAAAGCAGTATCATTGCTTCCACACAGAACTCCCCATTTGTAATGCTTCCTATCTCTCACAATTCACAGAGGCATTCAGGGTTGGATTTCCAGATGTAGGACACTTGGGAAGATCAAAATAGAG
Source organism: Saimiri boliviensis (assembly GCF_048565385.1). Classification (NCBI taxonomy): domain Eukaryota; kingdom Metazoa; phylum Chordata; class Mammalia; order Primates; family Cebidae; genus Saimiri; species Saimiri boliviensis. The sequence continues at coordinate 40,121,237 of NC_133457.1, read as the reverse complement.
CATTTGTTATTACAGAAGACACTAAACAGTATTTCTAGAGGAGATAACTTTCATCCCTGCCCCCAAACACTATGAAGTTTTTCTTTCTCAGTTAGGACTGTAGAATTTTCCCAAGTAGTTTTATTTGATTACTTTTTGGTACTTTCTTCACAAAAAGATTCCTTCCAGTAACTCAAAGAATAGAAAACTCTAATTCATCACATCAGGAAAATGCATACAGAAACTGTAAGAGGCAGAAGGGAAGTTCAAGGCAAAGTTAAGCTTCTGGCCCATATTTCCACAATATCTCCAAAGCCAGTACTCTACTAGTCACTTTAATGCATAACACGTGGAGTCTCTAAACTAGGAGTCAGAAGGCTTGGGCTCCAGCCTGGATCTGAGCCAAAGAACAGGTCTATGTCTTCTTCATCTTTATAGAACTTGCTATTTTAAGAAGAACTAAATAGACAGGCTGAATGCTGGCTGGCTGGTTGGTTGGGTGGCAAGTAGGCTGTCTGGTGACTGGATAAATGAAAGAGAATGAAAGGAGAAAAAAGAGCACAGGTGAGAGTGAGATTGTCCAAAACCAGAAAAAAATGTCTGAGACACTGCCAATGGATAAGTTTTCTCTTAGTTGGTCATATACAAGAAAATAGACATTGAATTCCTTTCCAAATGAGTTCTCATACCACCCCATAAAGACTGAAATCAGGGATGTGATTTTGAGCAATTATATCAAACTTCCTAGGCATCAGCATCCTCATCTCTAAAATGGAACAGCTGGACTAGATGATTCCTAGCTCTAATATTCTAGGGTTCTGTGATATTTACTTCTGACTACAAGAAAATCTCTCGTGATGAGAAACACATTTCAGATCATCAGTATATGGGCAGTGGCTCTTTATGCCATCTTTTTTTTCGATGGGAAAAAAAATGCTTAGAAAACGTTACTTATTGACAGCATTTAAAATATTTAAATTAGACAATATTGAATTAGGCATTTTAAGCAAATGGAATTTTTATAGTAAGAGAAAAAAGGTAACACTAAATTAATTGTCTCTGTGGATTTTTTAATTCTGTAACTCATCCTGTAAATGGAGTCATGAATCCCTTTGACAAGAGACCAATTCCACCTCATCTGTCAAAAATCTCCATCTGATATGTTTGCTAATTGGTCTGTTCCTTGCTTATAACCCCTTTTCCCACTTTTTACACAGGGAACTTCCTTTTCTTATTCCACGTGGTTCTGGTGGCTGTCAAGCAGGTCACCAAGTCCCACTACTAGACAGACACAGAAGTGGGCACACAGCCAGAGGTGGCCAGTCACATTCTAGTTTGTAGGAGTTGATTCTTGGATGGCCACATCGAGGGACATGTTTTTGGAGCTGAGTCATTCAAGGGCAGACTGCAGCAGAGAAATAGCTGAAGGTGTTCTGGTCCTAAAATTTCAGGTGGTTATTTTTCAACTTGAGCTTACATCAGAATCACCTGAGGGCTTGTTAGAACACCACTGGTGGACCCCACTCCAAGATTTCTGGCTTAATAAGTTTGATGTGGGGATGAGAATTTCCAATTCTAACATGTTCCAAAGTGATACTGATATTTCTGGTTTAGGTATAACACTTCAATAACTAATTATTTCTAGAACCACCCTGGATCCTTTTCTATTGAGGGCTGGTTTTCCAATGCCTCCCTCAAACTATAAACTATTCAGCATCCTTCTAACAAATTCAATTTCCTTGTGTAAGTTACTTGGGGCTGGTCAGATTATATAATTTGTAATAGAATGTTGGAAACAGATTTTTCCGAAGCACAGGTTGTGGTAGTAAATAGTTTAAGTACTCCCAGTCAATCAAATACTTAAATTCACAAAGTCCACAGAAATGCGGATGATCCCTGCCATTTACTGCTCCTTCCCTGACTTTCTGTCTGCTCAAGACTTTCCCATGGTCATGCTCCCATCCCAGCACTGCCTAAATTCCTCTGTTCCAAATACCTGCAATTAGAGCCAGCTCCTAGTTTCATAATCACCCACATTGCATGCATCCAGATGGGTAGGAGCCATCGTTCTAGGAGGCCCCCTTTTCTTTCAACTTCTTTGAAAACAAACTTCACATTGCTTATTTATTTTAAATCTTTATTTTGCTTGACATCCAAACTAAGTTTAATTTGGATATTAAGTTACAGTGGTGGTCTTCTTAAAAATGTTCTTCCCATAGCATCCCTAAAATAAATACTCATATTCAGGATACTCTCCCACTCTGCTGGGAGTAGTTTCCAGAAATTTCAACAGCTTGCTTCAAAGCCAGCTGCCCGCTTTATAGATTCTGAATTTAACAACACTCAAAACCGAACTGAAGATGTCTAATCTTTGCTAGTGTTTTACAAGATGATAAATGTCAAGCTCACATAGATTTAGAGAAGCAGTTCCTTTTATCTGACTGACTCCTTCTGTTCCTCTGGAATCTCAGCTTCACTGTCACTTCCTCTGGGAAGTCACTTCCTGCCTCAGGACAAACGTTGTTGTCCAGTCCATAGTTCCCACAGAAACTTCTTCCTCTCCTATTAAGTCAAACCACCTTTTTTCCCGATATTTCTGATAAATTTCTGTATTTGCTCCTTCCTCCATTCAATGATAAGATTCCCAGTACCTAGGAGAGTGTCTTATCTGCTGTACATATTAAAAAATATTCATTAAACATTGTATAGATAAAAAATGTGTTATACTTGATGTGTCAAGGGGTATGGTAAGCATTGAGCATACATTGCTTTTGCCTGCCCAACATTCATTTCCCCCTTATTCTCATAACTGCACCAGGGCATTCCTTCAGTTTATTCATCTTTCCCACAAATTAACATGCTTTGAATATGGCAGACTCCATTCTGGGATCTTGGGAGAGGTACAAGATTAAAGCTTGATATTTTAAGCATCTTTGACCAACAGTCTAAGTGTATTTTTTCCCTGGCTTTAATTAATAAAATGATTCTTTCATAAAGTAGAGAAGAACTCTGAAATAGCTCAAAGCATTTTCCAGCAAAGGTCCTTTAATGTTTTGCTCAAGAAAAATGGCCGCATAGCAAAAGTCGAAAGGTCCTATTTGGAGTGCTTGTAAGCCAAATTTTCCGAAAGACCCCTGGCACACCTGGACATTTTCTTAGAGTATCCTGGCATGCCTGGCCAGTCCTATCTTTCCAATTACAGTGATTAGTTCAGGAATGGAAATGACACTTCACCAATCTGAAGGTTTGGCTAGCTGGGCAAAAAGCCTCCCTCTTTCTGCTGGGTTGACTAAGGCTGAAGGTGCTGGTGACCACCCTTACATCCTCAAAGAAGAGCTTCTCTAAGAATTAAGCCAATATTAAGAGTAAAAATGCAGAACTGAAGCTAGGAGGAGAAATATTCTGACAAAAATCCTTTGAGCACCTGGATTTATCAATGCTTGAAGTGAGATTGGTCTTGAACTTCTTTACAAGAGCTGATAAAATCCTTTTTTGGCTTAAGTCAGTTTGAGTTCAACTGCTCCAATTTTCAAGTGAAAATCCTAACAACTGCAATATGCAATATAATTGCTTAACTAGCATTCTCAGGTGGCAGTTATTAATTTTCTAGTTTTAAAAGTACAGCTATTGGCACATAGAGTGTCTTCCACTGTGTGAACTTTCCCAAGGTCACACAATTAGTAAGTGACAGAATCAAGAACCAGAACCTGGTTCACCCTAGCTACAAATGCCAGGTTCTCACCACTGTGTGACACTGTCACCTACACAGGGGAAAAAAACCACAAAACAGAAAGGCAACTTAATCCATGCCATGTCGTCAGGGTATGCAGCTTATTAAGAGAACTCTCAATCCTCAGATCCACACAGCTCCACAGGCAGCATATAACGGCATGGAGGTGGGGAAGGGAATCCAGTATGTTCTCTTACTTTCAAAAACAACATTTTACAGACACCTTCACTGACAGTGAACCATGAATATCCACTTATAACAGCTCTCTCTCTCGGTAACTTCTCCTCTTACTTGAGAGATTACAGAAGCCAAGATTCCTTAGAGATTTTTAGAGATTATATTTGTGTCCAGTCACTCAAATGCCATGAGGGGTCCCAGGGCAAGAAAATAAGTTGGCTGTTATAGATTGCAAAGAGAGAATAAAGGGCCAAGCTTCAAATTCCTCACCCTCATTGACCAGCAGCCTAGACCTGTTTCCACTATGGTTCAGGGTTGCTGTTGAAGAGGCTGATTTTGCCCACATTATAATGAGATTTGCTAAGGAATATCTACCATTCAATAGGTTCTAGAATTGTACTTCAGTAGCAGGTAATACTTTATACCTCTTATGAGGCATTACCTCTTAGATGCAAATAGTAGGGTTAAACAGGAATCTGAATAGATCTTTTTGACCCCTTGGTCATGGTAGATTGCTTAAGACCATGGGATGCCACTGAAAATGCTATACAGCTGAAAAAATCAGCCATAAAAGGAAAGTAGAGCTTCTAGAGACAATCTTTTGCCCCTGATTATGTGTGAGCAATTTTATTTAAATGATGCTGATGCAGTTAGGTAAGGATGACAGAATTTAGGCTTCTTTAAATACTAAAAAATACAGGTGATAATACAGTTTACTTCTCCCCTACTCATTATTTATGCTCCTTTTTGCTGATGACTTTGTAAATGCCTCTTCTATAGCTTTGATTCTGTATTATAAAGCCCTTTTCATATGATAACCACATGCAACTCTTCCAAGTTTGTATAATTTCATTAGAAATAGAAAGGCTTTTGGAATGTTACCAGATTGGCAATGTTCTCATGGCAATAATTCTTGGCCTTCATAGGACAGGATTGGACTGAATTAAAGGGCTAAACCCCAAAGTGAACGATCCAAAAATTTTGGAAGAATAGCAACAATGCTTGCCAAACTGAAATAGATACCTGTGGGTACAGGCAGGTGAAAGATTTTTTTACTCTGCGTACTTTAAATGGGATATTATTTACTTCACCATGAACCTAATAAAATGGTTTCTTAAAATGTTTACTATTTAAATTTATAAATTTAAAAAATATTGTATGTTCCTTTATTCAAAATAATGATACCATTGCTTACTTTTGAATTATAGCTTTAGCTTAACATATGATTATAACTCAAAGTGTTTTCTGTCTGACATAAGCTGAGCACCTAGAGTGGTGGTTCTCAGCTGGGGACAATTTTTCCCCTGGAGGACATCTGGCAATGTCTGGAAACATTTTTAGTTGTCACAACCACGGGTGGATTTAACTAGCATCTATTGAGTAGAGGCTAAGGGTGCTGCCAAGTGATGAGTAATTAGCTATTCTCTGTATTTTAGGAAGGAAGGATAGAGCAAAAAATAGCACAATTAACTCTCAGATTATCAATATAAGTGTTGAAAGAGTAAAAAATACAAAATCATCATTGAAAAATATGAATCAAAATGTGTTCCGGCTGGATTTTACGTAAACTTGGGTAAAGTTATAACCAGTAAGTTAAAGCATACTTACTATTCTAATATTCATATATAATAAAAGTAATCAATAGCATGTAATAATTTAGAAACACTAAATGTAAATTACTTGATTTTAAAAATGGCCCCAAAAGTATGATATATGCAAATAGTATGCTATTGCCTATTTCTTAGCTGGCCAGATTAAACCTATCTCATCCTCAAATATTAAATAGGAACCAGAAATAGGTCACCAATACAATCCCAACTATTTTCTACATTGCTTCCTCACTTAATTCTTCCTTTATCACAGTGCTGATGCCATGGGGATATAATCCCTAACTGTATTCTTCCTTTCCTCCCTCTGTGGTCAGTCTCTGCTTTTGTCTCAGGAAGGGTTGTGATCAAAACAGGAAGTGATAATCTGGTCGACTATGAAAGTGAAGGTTTGTTCCCAAATTATAGTGCATACCTATGGAATGGTGATTACTCTGAAATCCCAATCTATTAATACTATACAATATGAAATTTTTCTTTCTTGCTGTTTTAGCAATATTAATTTTTCCTATATTAATGCCTATTTTAAAATGAAACCTATGATTAAATTGCAAAGCTATAAACCTTTCTTTATATCATCAAAAGGTAACATTTGTCTTCTTTAGAGCACAATCAATTTAGTGTTTATATAATAAAATAATCAGCTGATGATAAGCTGTAAACCTGAGAAAAACACCCCAAAGAAGCCTGATGGAGTGGAATTCCTTTTTTTAAAAGTCAGCTGAGTTGGGTCCCTATTTGTCCATAGAGTTGGGTACTGAAGAAGTAGGATAACACAGCAATGCTGTATAGTTCCAATGCCATCTTTTTCTCTGTGGTTACTTTATACAATAATACTACCATAGACCTAATGCTACTGCAATCAACACATGCTGCTGATATATATATCCCTGGCCAAAAACGGAAATATTACATTAAAACAATACAACATTATCTTATGAGGAGGAAATGAAATATCAATGCTTCAATTCCCTAAAAAAAGAGATAACAGAATTGCCTCTGGTCTAAGAAGCTTTTAACTGGTTGAATGAATGACTTAAACAACACAAGTATTGTCTAAATCCAGGTTTCAGATCACACCTGTTTCATCTCCCACTAACAGCTTTTGCTAATATATCTGTCTACATATGAAGATTCCCAAGAGAACTCAAAACTTTATAATCACATGGAAAATGTCCAAAGGAAAGATAATTGTCTGTGAGAAAGACAGGCATTCCCTGTAAAAGAATTTAAAATGTGCGTAAAAACAGACATTATAGTCACCCAGTTTGCAACAGTTGAGAACATTATGGAAAGAAAATAGAAATTGAACTGCACACAGGTTCACATTTCAAATGTTTAATAATGTTACAGTAAGAAATAATAACTATATACTATTATATAGTTATTAATAATATATATTGTTATATATATAACAATAACAATACTATTATATAGTATTATATACTAACTACAATAACGTTATAGTAAGAGATATGTTTTTAAAATTACATTTCAGGTCTATGAACCAAATATGTAGTTTCTTATAGTTGGAGTCCCAGAGGGGAGGAGAGAAAGAATGAAACATACAAAATATAATTAAAGAAGTAATGGCCAGGCAGGACACGGTGGCTCACACCTGTAATCCCGGCACTTTGGGAGGCCGAGGCAGGTGGATCACCTGATGTCAGGAGTTTGCAACCAGCCTGGCCAATATGGTGAGACCCCGTCTCTACTAAAAATACGAAAAATTAGCCGGATGTGGTGGTGGGCAACTGTAATCCCAGCTACTCAGGAGGCTGAGGCAAGAGAATTGCTTGAATTGGAGAGATGGAGGTTGCAGTGACCTGTGCTCAAGCTCTGCTAAGGGACAGACTGCCTCCTCAAATGGGCCCCTGGCCACTATGCCTCCTATCTGGGAGACACCTCATACAAGAGAACTCCGGCTGGCATCTGGCAGGTGCCCCTCTGAGATGAAGCTTCCAGAGGAAGGAACAGGCAGCCATCTTTGCTGTTCTGCAGCCTCCACTGGTGATACCCAAGCAAACGGAGTCTGGAGTAGACCTCTAGCAAACTCCAACAGACCTTCAGAAGAGGGTCCTGACTGTTAGAAGGAAAACTAACAAACAGAAAGCAATAGCATCAACATCAACAAAAGGACGCCCATGAAAACCCCATCTGAAGGTCTCCAGCATCAAAGATCAAAGGTAGATAAATCCACGAAGATGAGGAAAAACCAGTGCAAAAAGGCTGAAAATTCTAAAAACCAGAATGCCTCTCCTCCTCCAAAAGATCACAACTCCTTACCAGAAAGGAAACAAAACAGAACAGAGAAAGAGTTTGATGAATTGATAGAAGTAGGCTTCAGAAGGTGGGTAAAACAAACTCCTCCAAGCTAAAGGAACATGTTTTAACCCAATACAAGGAAGCTAACAACCTTGAAAAAGGTTACAGGAACTGCTAACTAGAATAGCCAGTTTAAAGAAGAATATAAATGGCCTGATGGAGCTGAAAAACACAGCACAAGAACTGCATGAAGTATACACAAGTATCAATAGCTGAACTTATCAAGTGGAAGAAAGGATATCAGACACTGAAGATCGACCTAATGAAATAAAGCATGAAGGCAAGATTAGAGAAAAAACAATCTAAAGGAACAAACAAAGTCTCCAAGAAATGTGGGACTATGTGAAAAGACCAAACCTACATTTGATTGGTGTACTTAAAAGTGATGGGGAGAATGGAACCAAGTTGGAAAACACACTTCAGAATATTATCCAGGAGAATTTCTCCAACCTAACAAGAAAGGCCACCATTCAAATTTAGAAAATACAGAGAACAGCTGGGCACGGTAGCTGACGTTTGTAATCCCAGCACTTTGGGTGGCCAAGGCGGATGAATCATGAGGTGAAAAGAAAAGACCATCCTGGACAACATGGTGAAACCCTGTCTCTGTGAAAAACATGAAAGTTCACTGGGTATGATGGCACACGCCTGTAGTCCCAGCTATTCAGGAGGCTGAGGCAGGAGAATTGCTTGAACTTGGGAATAAGAGGTTGCAGTGAAATGAGATCACACCATTGCACTCTAGCCTGGGCAACAAGAAAGATACTCTGTCCCAAAAACAAAACAAAACAAAACAAAAAAAGAACACCACAAAGATACTCTTTCAGAAAAGCAACCCCAACACACATAATCATCAGATTCACCAAGGTTGGAATGAAGGAAAATATGTTAAGGACAGCCAGAGAGAAAGTCAGGGTACCCACAAAGGGAAGCCCATCAGACTAACAGTGGATCTCTCTGCAGAAATCCTTCAAGCCAGAAGAGAGTAGGGGCCAATATTCAACATTCTTAAAGAAAAGAATTTTCAACCCAGAATTTTATATCCAGTCAAACTAAGCTTCATAAGTGAAGGAGAAATAAAACCCTTCATGGAAAAGCAAATGCCGAGAGATTTTTGTCACCACCAATCCTGCCTTACAAGAGCTTCTGAATGAAGCACTAAACATGGAAAAGAACAGCTGGTACCAACCACTGCAAAAACATTTCAAAATGTAAAGACTATCAACACTGTGAAGATAATGCATCAACTAATGGGCAAAAAAAAACCAGCTAGCATCGTAATGACAGGATAAAATTCACACATAACAATATTAACCTTAAATATAAATGGATGAAATGTCCCAATTAAAAGGCACAGACTAGCAAAATGGATAGAGTTAAGACCCATCTGTGTGATGTATTCAGGAGACCCAGCTCACATGCAAAGAAAGACATAGGTTCAAAATAAAGGGATGGAGGAATATTTACCAAGCAAATGGAAAGCCAAAAAGTAGGGGTTGCAATCCTAGTCTCTGATAAAACAGACTTTAAACCAACAAAGATCAAAAGAGACAAAAAAGGGCATTATATAATGGTAAGGGGATCAATGCGAAAAGAAGAGCTCTCTTAAATATCTATGCACCCAATAGAGGAGCACCCAGATTCATAAGGCAAGTTCTTAGAGACCTAAAAAGAGACAATACTAGGAGACATTAACACCCTACTGTCGATATTAGACAGATCAACAAGACAGAAAATTAACAAGGATATTCAGGACTTGAAATTAGCTCTGGACCAGGTCGACCTAATAGATATCTACAGAGCTCTCCATCCCAAATCAACAGAATATACATTCTTCTCAGCACCACATAGCACTTATTCTAAAATCGACTACATAATTGGAAGTAAAATACTCCTCAGCAAATGCAAAACAATGGAAATCATAACAATCAGTCTCTCAGACCACAGTGCAATCCAATTAGAACTCAGGATTAAGAAACTCACTCAATCTACAAGAAAAAAACAAACAAGCCCATTCAAAAATGGGCAAAGGATATGAACAGATACTTTACAAAAGAAGACATACAGGAGGCCAACAAACATATGAAAAAATGCTCATCATCACTGGTCATCAGAGAAATGCAAATCAAAACCACAATGAGATACCATCTCACACCAGTTAGAATGGCGATCATTAAAAAATCGGGAAACAACAGATGCTGGAGAGGATGTGGAGAAATAGGAACACTTTTACACTGTTGGTGGGAATGTAAATTAATTCAACCATTGTGGAAGACAGTGTGGCGATTCCTCAAGGACCTAAAAATAGAAATCCCATTTGACCCAGCAATCCCATTACTGGGTATATATCCAAAGGATTATAAATCATTCTACTACAAGGACACGTGCACACGAATGCTCATTGCAGCACTGTTTACAATAGCAAAGACCTGGAACCAACCCAAATGCCCAACGATGATAGACTGGATAGGGAAAATGTGGTACATATACACCATGGAATATTATGCAGCCATCAAAAACGATGAGTTCACGTCCTTTATAGGGACATGGATGAACCTGGAAACCATCATTCTCAGCAAACTGACACAAGAGCAGAAAATCAAACACCGTATATTCTCGCTCATAGGCGGGTGTTGAACAATGAGAACACATGGACACAGGGAGGGGAGCACTACACACTGGGGTCCGTTGGGGGGAAATGGGGGAGGGGCGGGGGGTGGGGAGGTGGGAAGAGATAGCATGGGGAGAAATGACAGATACAGGTGAGGGGACGGAAGGCAGCAAAGCACACTGCCATGTGTGTACCTATGCAACAATCTTGCATGTTCATCACATGTACCCCAAAACCTAAAATGCAATAAAAAAAAAAAAAGTATATTTCCATTAAAAAAAAAAAAAAGAAACTCACTCAAAACCACACAACTACATAGAAACTGAACAACCTGCTCCTGGATGACTACTGGGTAAATAACGAAATTAAGGCAGAAATAAAAAAGTTATTTTAAATCAAAGACAACAAAGACACAACATATCAGAATCTCCAGGACACAGCTAAAGCAGTGTTTAGAGGGAAATTCATAGCAATTAATGCCCACAATAGAAAGTGGGAAAGATCTAAAATTGACACCTTAACATTACAATTAAAAGCACTAGAGAAGTAAGAGCAAACAAATTTAAAAGCTAACAGAAAACAAAAAATAATTAAGGTGATAGAGACCCAGAAAACCTTTAAAAAAAAAATCAATGAATCCAGGAGCTGTATTTTTAAAAAAATATTAACAAAATAGACTAGCCAGAGAAATAAAAAAGAAAAGACATAAGAATCAAATAGACACAATAAAAAAATGATAAAGGATCCCATAGAAATACAAACTACCATCGGAGAATACTATAAACACCTCTATGCAAATAAACTAGAAAATCTAGAAGAAATGGACAAATTTCTGAACACATACACCCTCCCAAGACTAAATCAGTAAGAAGTTGAATCCTTGAATACATCAATAACAGGATCTGAGTTTGAGGCAGTAATTAATAGCCTACCAACCAACAAAAGCTGAGGATGAGATGGATTCATAGCCAAATTCTACCAGAGGTACAAAGAGGAGCTGGTACCATTCCTTATGAAACTATTCCAAACATTAGAAAAAGAGGGACTCCTCCCTAACTCATTTGATGAGGCCAGCATCGTCCTGATACCAAAACCCGGCAGAGACACAGAAAAGAAAGAAGATTTCAGGCCAATATCCCTGATGAATATTAATGTAGAAATCTCAATAAATATTGGCAAACCTAATCTAGCAGCAGATTAAAAAGCTTACCCAACACGATCAAGTTGGCTTCCTCCCTGGGATGCAAGGCTGGTTCAACATATGCAAATCAATAAACATAATTCATCACATAAACAGAACCAATGACAAAAACCACATGATTACCTCAATAGATTCGGAAAAGGCCTTTGAAACACTCAATAAACAAGTTATTGATGGACCGTATCTCAAAATAATAAGTGCTATTTATGACAAACCCACAGCCAATCGCATACTGAATGGGCAAAAGCTGAAAGTGTTCCCTTTGAAAACCGGCACAAGACAAGGATGCCCTTGCTCACCACTCCTATTCAACATAGTATTGAAAGTTCTGGCCAGGGCAATTAGGCCAGAGAAAGAAATAAAGAGCATTCAAATAGGAAGTGAGGAAGTCAAATTGTTTCTATTTGCAGATGGCATAATTGTATATTTAGAAAAACTAATTGTCTCAGCCCAAAATCTCCCTAAGCTGATAAGCAACTTTAGCAAAGTCTCAGGATACAAAATCAATGTGCAAAAATCCCAAGCATTCCTATACACCAATAATAGACAGAGCCAAATCATGAGTTAACTCCCATTCACAATTTCTATAAAGAGAATTAAATACCTAGGAATACAACTTACACGGTATTTGAAGGATCTCTTCAAAGAGAACTACAAACCACTGCTCAAGGAAATAAAAAAAAGACACAAACAAATAGAAAAACATTTCGTGTTCATGGATAGGAAGAATTAATATCATGAAAATGGCCATAATGCCCGAAGTAATTTACAGACTCAATGCTATTCCCACCAAGCTACCATAGACTTTCTTCACAGAATTAGGAGAAAAAAGCACTTTAAATTTCATATGGAAGCAAAAAAGAGCTTGGATAGCCAAGATAATTCTAAGGAGAAAAACAACAAAACAAAACAAACAAAAAACAAATTTGGAGGCATCACACTACCTGACTTAAAACTATACTACAAGGCTAGGGTAACCAAAACAGCATGGTACTGGTAACAAAACAGATATATAGACCATAGAACAGAAAAGAGGCCTCAGAAATAACACCACACATCTACAACCATCTGATCTTTGACAAGCCTGACAAAAACAAGCAATGGGGAGAGGATTCCCTATATAATAAATGGTATTGGGAAAACTGACTAGCCATATACAGAACACTGAAACTGGACCACTTCCTTACACTTTATACAAAAATTAATTCAAGATGGATTAAAGACTTAAATATAAGACCTAAAACCATAAACACCCTGGAATAAAACCTAGGCAATATCATTCAGGACATAGGCATGTGCAAAGACTTCATAACTAAACCACCGAAAGCAATTGCAACAAAAGCCAAAAATGACAAATGGTATCTAACTAAACTAAAGAGCTCCTGCACAGCACAATAAACTACCATCCCGGTGAACAGGCAACCTACAGAATGGGAGAAAATTTTTGCAATCTATCCATCTGACAAAGGGTTAATAACCAAAATCTACAAGGAACTTAAACAAATTTACAAGAAAAAAAAAACCATCAAAAAGTGGGTGAAAGATATGAACAGACAACTTCTCAAAGAAGACATTTATGTGGCCAACAAACATTTGAAAAAATAATTATCATCACTGGTCATTAGAGAAATGCAAATCAAAACCGCAATGGGATACCATCTCACACCAGTTAGAATGGCAATTATTAAAAAGTCAGGAGACAACGGAGGCTTGAGAGGATGTGGAGAAATAGGAACGTTTCTACACTCTTGGTGGGAGTGTAAATTAGTTTAACCATTATGGAAGACAGTGTGGTAATTTCTCAAGGATCTAGAACTAGAAATACCATTTGACCCACCAATGGCATTACTGGGTATATACCCAAAGGATTATAAATCATTCTACTATAAAGGCACATGCACATGTATGTTTACTGCAGCCCTGTTCACAATAAGCAAGGACTTGATGCCCATCAATGACAGACTGGAAAAAGAAAATGCAGCACATATACACCATGGAATACTAAGCAGCCATAAAAAAGGATGAGTTCATGTCATTCGCAGGAACATGGATGAAACTGGAAACCATCATTCTCAGCAAACTGACACAGAACAGAAAACCAAACACTGCATGTTTTCACTCATAAGTGGGAGTTGATCAATGAGAACATAAGGGCACAGGGAGGGCAATATCACACACTGGGGCCTGTTGGGGGTTGGGGGGGCAAGAGGAGGGATAGCATTAGGAGAAATACCTAATGCAGGTGACAGGTTGATGGGTCCAGCAAACCACCATGGCACGTGTATACTTATGTAACAAACCTGCATGATCTACACATGTATCCCAGAACTTCAAGTATAATAAAATACATATATAGCCTTAGCCTTGCTTAAACAGTAAAAAAAATAAAGTACTGAGAACTACACTTATCATTTGTGAATTTTATTTACATTGAACTACCACAAATAGTTTACCTAAGAAGAAAAAGAGTTCTGAGAATGAAAAGCAATATGCTTGCATCTTTGATTGCTATTGAAGTTTGAAGAAGCTATAAAATCAAACAGAGGGTATATTCATTAGCTTAGGCTACCATGACAAAGTGCCATAGACTAGGGTGCTTAAATGACAGAAATGTATTGTCTAATGTTACTGAAGGCCGGAATGAGGAACCCACCAAAATGAGGGTTCCAGCCTGGTCAGTTCTGGTGGGGGCTCTCTTCCTGACTTGCAGATGGCTGCCTTCTGGCTGTGTCCTCGCATTTTTTTTTTCCTGGGTGCATATGCATGTGGAGAGAGAGCTCTCTCCCTTGCTCTTCTTTTAAAGCCACCAATCATATTGGATCAGGGCCCTGCTCTCATAAACTCATTTAACCTTAATTACCTTCTAAAAGTTTTATCTCCAAATACAGTCCTTTTGGGGATTAGGGCATCAACATATGAATCTGGGGAACAAAACTCAGGTCATAACAGATTCTGATATGGATGCAAGATGTTTATTAGGACATGTCCTTAAGATCAACACCTGAGGAAAGAGGAGAAACAAGCATGATTGTGCAGCAGAAGAGGGAATGAAATGTAGTCTCAAAAAGGCCTCAGCTGACCCAATGGGAAGCTCTGGTGCTGGACAGTCCTTCAGCATTGTCCCCAGTTATGACAAGAGAACAGGACCTCTGTTCTCTTACGCTGACTAGTCACTGGATGTGGGCTGACCTGGGAAAGGGGATGATTTGGGAGAAAGATGATTGTCAGCAGTGATAATTCTGGAGACGGGTAACGACCTCCCCAATAGCTGGGTGAATGAATCCTTCAGTCCTGACGGAGCAATCTGGACAGTGCAACACAGCATCCTCAACAGATATTGCCTAAGGCAAGTTAACTGTACACCCTTGTCTTGGTGACAGACTCTCAGCCTAGCAAAGTTGTTGTGACAAAGGATACTAACTCAACTTGATGCGGTTCATAAAGGCTGACACATGCAATCATTGTATCAATTAATTACTTTTCAATGATCTTTATATATTTGACAAGGTAAAACTCAGGAGTTTCCAATCTGTAATCAATAAGTTCTTGGTTAGCATGGGAATAAGACAAGAACAACCAGTCATAATTTGGATGTTTAATGACATCAAGCCCTGATAACCCAATATCTACAGAATGAAGTAGAGTCTGATTTGTGCCAGGTCTTTAATATAATAAAAGAGCTGTGTTAGCCATATTATGGAGCGGTTAAATTTATTACCCCTGTATTTTAGGCTTTCTCACTTCCTCCTCTTTGTCTATAGTAATTAAAGTAAAAATACTCCAAAATCTGACCCTGAGGGACATTCAACACTTTGCTCCCTAAAGAAATCAAACTGAATGATGAATCTAGCAATGCAGAAATAAATAAATCATTTTCCCCCTTTGGATATCAGGAAGCCCTTGCCAGGGGACTTGTGAAAATCTCAGTTTTCTGTGCTTTTTTATGCTTGACTGATAAAATATAAAGCATCACTATTTATCTGATAGAACTACAAAATGGAGTCAGACTGAGTTTTATGTAATTAGATGAGCAGGACCTTCAAATGGCAGAAATGGGGAGAGGTAAATCACAGATACAACAAACAGAAAAATATTCTTCAGAAAGTATAAAGAAAAGCAAATCCATTTAGACTATGTTAAAAAAACAATGGATAGTTCTTTGGGGGTGAGGAGATATTTTTTATTGCTGAAAATAACTCTTTCTTGACAAGTCCAGGACTGATCTTTAAAATGATGTTTTTACTCACGTAAAAATATGGATAAATCTCATAGACATGTTGGGCTAAATACAAAGTAGAATACACGGTATTATTCTGTTTATATGAAATAAAAAATCTGATATAATTATTTGACAGAGACAAAATTAGATTAGTGGTTACTTTTGGAGGAGAGTATTAACTGAGAGATGGCATAAGGCCATCTGTGGCACAGGAAATATTCTATATTTTGTTATGGGTGGTAGTCACATGTGCCTATACATTTGCGAAAACCCCACCAAGCTATAAACTTAAGATGTACACACTTTAATTGTGTAATAAATTGTACTTTGAAAGCAAGTACAAAGTGAAAAGAATAAAGTGAGATTTAATCTGTTCTTGTGAATCATGTTATCTACAGTTTACTAATTCCAGGGAAAGAAGCTCTATGTAAAAATTTGCATAAATACTCATATTTGATTCATAACAATTACAGAAGCATAGAATGTTAGGATTTCCTAAATTATTCATAATGTAATTGGTATATGTTAATTTCCTACTGTGGGTAGAATTTCACATATATGATTTATTTGAAACTTCACAATTATCATCTCCAATTTACAGGTGAAAAAAATAAGGCTTAAAATGGCTAAATGAAGTCAGCAATGTGCTGGGTGGCAGAGGGGAGAGTTGATCTCCAGGTCTATCTGTTCTCTGTTCTCTTCACTTCATAATTCCACTTTGCTGGAATTAGCGGAGATGGCACTGTTTCCACTTCCTACAAATTGGGGTGTGCTTCTGAAGTTCAAACAAAGAGTCAGTCAGACACACTCGCTCAAACCACTTCTTAATATCCCTCCCTTTGAAACCAAAATCACTAGCTTAGGATACCCATATGGGTTAGAAGAGAAGCAAGTATCCAATGTGATGTGATTTGAGGGATGCTACAAAGTTTCGGCACCTAAAAATAGTTCATCCCAGCCCCTTGCCGCTCGCTCACTCCCTTCCCATTATGACATCCTAAATATAACATGCAAACTCAATTAATTCCTTGGGATTTTAAAGGATCTTTTTTTTTTTTTACTCTGAGTTATTCTTATGCTATAGTCTGAACGTTTGTGTCTCCCCAAAAGTCATGTGTGAATATCCTAAGCCCCAAGGTGATGGTATTTGGAGGTGGACCTTTGGAAGATACCTTAGATCATGAGGTTAGAGGCCTCATAAACGGGATTATGTACTGCCCTTATACAAGAAGCCCCAGAGAGATCCCTTTATATTTAACAATTATATTATAATATCCCACCATGCAAAGTTATAGCAAAAAGATCAGTGGTCTAGGACAGCAGTCCCCAACCTTTTTGGCATCAGAGACTGGTTTTGTGGATGGCAACTTTTCCACGGACCTGGTCGGGGGGAGAGTTTCAGGATGATTCAGGTGCACTGCCTTTACTGTGTACTTTATTTCTATTATTATTACATTGTTATATGTAATGAGATAATTATATAACTCATCATAATGTAAAATCAGTGGGAATCCCATCTGAGGGTAACGGGAGACAGTGACAGATCATCAGGCATTAGATTCTCGTAAGGCATGTACAACCTAGATCCCTCGCATGCGCAATTCACAATAGGGTTTTGCAGTCCTGTGACAATCTAATGCTGCTGCTGATCTGACAGGAGGCAGAACTTAGGCTACAATGCAAGTGATGGGGAGTGGTTGTAAATACAGATGATGCTTTGCTTGCTGGTCTGCCCATCACCTCCTGTGGTAATGCCCAGTTCCTAACAGCCATAGACTGGTATCAGTCCATGGCCTGGGGGTTGTGGACCCGTGGTCTGGGAAGCAGGTCCTCACAGACACTGAATCTGCCAGCCTCCAGAACTTCCTAGCCTCCAGAACTGTAAGAAATCAATTTCTATTGTTTACAAGCCACCTAGTTATGTTATTTTGTTATAGCAACCTAAATGAACTAAGATGCCTTATTAACATTCAGATATTCCTAGTGTGTCTAGAAATGAGAAAGAAGAAATATGGCAATACAAACCACCACAACCATGCTTTATCTCCTCAATAAACTTGCCTATGGCCGTGTTTATCTCTATGTAAATATTACTAATTAAGTAATTCCAGTAATCCAATTCCCATAATATAGCCATAATTTCTGCAGCAATCACATGTACAATTATTGCAACCACAAGAATGGCGCGATGATGGCCTCAACATGACATTACCAGCATTTAGGTGACAAGCTTTTATTGAGCATACTACACATGCATATAGAGCTATGCCTGGTGCTGGTGAATCAGCAGCAAACAAGGATAGCAGAGCCTCCCTGCCCTCCTCAAAGAGCTCACATTCCAGTGGAGGAGAGAGCCCTTATGTAACCAAATAAACAATAGTAATCACAAATCAGTAATTATAAAGTCACAGAAAGTTTAAATTATAGTTCCTGCAAAATTGAAATCATTGCTGAGGGAAAAAGAATTCTGAGAAAAAAACATAATAATGGTGAGAGACTTACTTCACACAGGGTGACTTTAAGTCAGGGTTTCACAGAAAAATGTAAGCAAGACTTGTAAAGAACAAAAGATTGAATTCTAGCCCCCTATAGATTGTTTCAAAAAGCTGGAGGAGGTGAATCACCCTCCTGTCCTGCCCCTCGCTTCGCCGTATCCATTATATTATGTTTAATCAAAGTATGTTGCTTTTCTATTTCATGTATGTGAAATTCTCTAAACAATACTTCCTCCAAATGAAATGACTGTAAGTTCTTTCCCTTTCTCCAGATATTCTCAACAATTACCATTCTGTAAATTTGTTTTAAATAAAATGTCCAGATTATGATGTAATTTAAAGGGGGTTATCGGTAGCATTTAGAGAAAGAATAAATGAAATTGGCAAAGAATTGGGAGGGAAAAAAGATCACTGAGCAGCAATAATTCAATAATTTTGCTTGCGAGACAAGAAAAAGAGAAATACAGAGAGAAGAGTGGCATCAGCCGTGAGGTTATACAGGGTCAGAAGGGGTAAAGGTCACTCCCGCAAACATTCATGAGACAATTTAGTTGGAGTGAAACATCAAAGGAAAGCCAAAGTCACAAAATGGTAACAGACACTTTGATAGAGCTTATGTGGAAGTGCAAAAATACGGTCCCACTGATTTCACTTTGAAAGGTAGAAGCGTAGGAGCTATGTTTGAGATTATTATGGGCCCATAAGATACAAATATTCTTACTGCCAGCCATCAGCCCTCCCTGGATCCTTCACCAACCTTTTAAGTCGTAATCCTGTCCAGTCACCCCGCAAAATTCTCTCTGGGCAAAATGCTGAGGAGGGCAGCTCTTGCTTAGGGTTTCTTTCATGATTGCAGCTGGGTATCTGCAGCAGCTGCAGTCATCTAGACCCAGCTGAGCTGGCCA
Organism: Saimiri boliviensis; assembly: GCF_048565385.1. Classification (NCBI taxonomy): domain Eukaryota; kingdom Metazoa; phylum Chordata; class Mammalia; order Primates; family Cebidae; genus Saimiri; species Saimiri boliviensis. The sequence goes on along the minus strand of NC_133457.1, from coordinate 40,101,988 downwards.
TGGGTGACGCCTCACTCACATGGCTGGCGGTCTGTTCTGGCTGTTGGCTGCGGTCGAAGCTGGGCAGTCAACTCGAGTGGCTACACGTGTCCTCTCCAGTACAGTGGTCTCAGCGTGGTTACATATCTTACATGGCAGCTGGCTACCAAAGTTTTTTGAGTTTCTAGATCTACGGCAATAAAACGCAAATGTCCATAAGCAGAAGATGGCTTTGGTTTAGGGATAGGGTAGGAATAAACGCAATCCGGCCTCAAATGCAGAATTCTGCAGAGGATAAGGTGTAGAATCAAACTAAGTGCATTCTCTAGAAGTACATGATAACCCACCCCCACTAAGGTTTCCAAATACCTGAACTAGGAAGCACAAGATTCATATTCATATTAAGAGGAAAAATAGATAGCTATGCCTACTTGTTTGACTAGAGAGGCTTTTATGCATCAATAAAATGCCAGTTTTCAAGATTATGTGACATGCAGGCCCATAAAGAACAGTTGCTGAAAGCCTTTGCACATTCAGATAAAAATAAAACTGCTGAACAAAAGCTTTATTGTACATAGGCCTAAACTTGAGTAGCTAAAGGGGGTTTTATATGAGTGTTTTTAGTGACATACTCTGAGAGTATACCTATCTCTGGTTTGGTTCTTACTGAAGCACCAGAAGTGTTTATGAGCAAATGTATTTGACTGAGCTGTATGCATTCTGTTAAGGGTTACTTTACACATTCAAGTGCATGGATTTCACATCTAAAAGCCAAAGTTATCTGCTGATAAACAACAAGTTTATCAGAAAGCAGGCAAATGATTTAAAGTTTCACTTTTAAAAACATAATTTCTGAACATGGTAGCAAAACTACTTCTGGAAACCAAAACCATAGTAAGTTTTGGGGAAAGAGTGAGTCACAGCATCACACTGTGCCTGATCTCAGCCCACAGCCTAGGAACTCGGAAAGTTCTCAGTTAAAATTTTTCTGGCCACAAGGTAAAAAAAGGGAATTGTAAAAAGCAAAGCTAAAAATATATAAAAATACCATATGTACAATACCAATTATCTGCAGGTCCCCTGGCCACTCTGGGCTCTTTGAATCCTGTATGCTCCCTGTCCTTTGGCTCCAGTATGCTCCACTCAATCTATGCCCTAGCCTGGAGACTTCTCCACACAATCCAGGAGCTGCAATGCCTTGGAAATTAATCAGGTAGGTAGCTGGAGATTTCTGAATCCAGCAGTGTATAGACAAAGACATCAAATCACCCTCTGCTATAGATTGAATGCTTATGTTCCCTAAATTCATATGCTGAAACTTCCAAGATGATGGCCTTAGGAGGTGGGGCCATTGGAAAATAATTAAGTCATGAGTGCAGAGTCCTCAGAATGAGGCTAGTGCCTTTCTAAAGTAGGCTGGAGGGAGGTCCCTTGCCCTTGTGAGGTGCCATGTGAGGGCAGTGAAAAGACGGTCATCTACGACCCAAAAAGTGGACCCTCACCAGTCACCAAGTCTGCTGACATCTTCATCCTGGACTTCTTCCCAACCTCCAGAACTATGAGAAATCAATTTCTGTTTATAAGCCACTGAGTCTGTGGCATTTTGTTATAACAGCCAGAGTGGACTAAGACAACCTCACAGAGGAAAATACATGTTGACTAGTGTTTGGTCATCTTCCTAACCTGCTAATGCTGTTGTATTACTGACCCAATTTACTAATTACAGAAAAAAAAAACAATTTTTGAAGTATCATTCTAGAGCATTGACTTTATTTTCATAAATGATGACATTTACGTTGTTGATTGTGCCTGGAATGTCTTTACAATTGTGCAGAGCAGTGCACTGGATATAGAGGCCAGAAACCTGGGACTTCGTCTCTTTTCCTAGTTCTTATCTTGGACAAATCAAGACCTTTCTCTGTCCCTTAATTTATTCTCATGTGGTAGAGAAGTTTTTAGTGTTTTCTAGTTCTACAAATATGTTAGAACAAGAAAACAGTAACCTGGCTGTCAGGATAAGGAAATACCTTTAGGTTAAGATGCTAAAAACTTTGGAATAGGACATTACAAAAAGACATTGTATAACACAAGGAACACACTCATACCAATTAATTAATCCAATTTCATGAAAGACTTCAGGATGCTTTGTTTTGTTTATCCCATGCATAGACCTACAAATAGGACTGGAAAAGTCAGCTGGAAATTCACGATAGGTAAAAGTAGTACCTATAAGGTAAAACTTATATTTTGCAAGCATTTAGTATTTTTTTTCTCTTTAATCAACAAATTATTTTCTGTTTCCATTTAGCAGACTAATAATTTTCAAGCATTTCAACAAATTTCTGACTAAAAATATTAAATTTTTTTTTTAACTAGCACTTTCCAAACTGATTTTGAAGCATTTAGTATGCAACCTATCCTTTAATCAGCAAATCCTGTTCAGTCATCCTTTGTGTGTTGAGAATAAATACTAATTACATGTTGACTTGAGATAAATAAAAATATTCGACGAACTCTTCCAAAGTTTGCGTTTTATGTTTCTGTTCTCCATTTTTTTAACTGTTACTTTGACTTGAAGACATGGCTATCATTATTTGGAGTCTCTTTCAGCCTTTAAATAATTATTTATAATGTTGTGTTTGATTTTTACATAACAAGAGTTTTTCTTTACAGCTTGATAGGTGCCATGGTTTGAATGTACCCACCAAAACGCATTTGTTTGAAACTTAATCCCCAATGCAGCAGTGTTAAGAGGTGAGATCCTTAAAAGGGCAAAGCCGGCCGGGCGCAGTGGCTCAAGCCTGTAATCCCAGCACTTTGGGAGGCCGAGGCGGGTGGATCACGAGGTCGAGAGATCAAGACCATCCTGGTCAACATGGTGAAACCCTGTCTCTACTAAAAATACAAAAAAAAAAAAAAAAAAAACTAGCTGGGCGTGGTGGTGCATGCTTGTAATCCCAGCTACTCAGGAGGCTGAGGCAGGAGAATTGCCTGAACCCAGGAGGCGGAGGTTGCTGTGAGCCGAGATCGCGCCATTGCACTCCAGCCTGGGTAACAAGAGCGAAACTCCGTCTCAAAACAAAAAAAAAAAGGGGGGGGGGCGGGAAGCCCTCTTTAATGAAGTAAAGCTGTTACGATGGGAGCAGGTTAGTTATAGTGGGAGTGAGCTCCTGATAAAAGGATAAGTTTGGGCCTCTTCCCTCCTCCTGCATGGTCTGTTGCTCTACCACCTTTTGCCATAGGATGACACAGCATGAGGGCCCTCCTAGTTATGAGCTCCTTGACCTTGAACTTGCCAGCCTCTAGAACTGTCATAAACCTCTGTTCATTACAAATTACCCAGTCACAGGTACTCTGTCCTAGCAGCAGAAAACAGGATAAAACAGTAGACTTGACCTGGATTCTAGAGGAAAACATTTGCCAGGCTGGAGATTAAAGAGAAAGTGAGATCATTCAGCCAACTCACCACCTCCCATCAAAGTCCGATCCCTAAGACAGAGGACCCAGAGGTAGAGTTACAAAGAAGTTGGTAACTGAAGGAGTGGGCCAATGCTTGCCAGGCTTATTTCTGCAGAGAAGCTGTAAAGTTGGGGTTTTATAGAAAATCACCATCACTAAAGAACTAAAACAGATCTACAAGAAAAAAATGAACAAGCCCATTCAAAAATGGGCAAAGGACATGAACAGACACTTTACAAAAGAAGACATACAGGAGGCCAACAAACATATGAAAAAATGCTCATCATCACTGGTCATTAGAGAAATGCAAATCAAAACCACATTGAGATACCATCTCACACCAGTTAGAATGGCGATCATTAAAAAATCGGGAGACAACAGATGCTTTTACACTGTTGGTGGGAGTGTAAATTAATTCAACCATTGTGGAAGACAGTGTGGCGATTCCTCAATGACCTAAAAATAGAAATCCCATTTGACCCAGCAATCCCATTACTGGTTATATATCCAAAGGATTATAAATCATTCTACTATAAGGACACACGCACACGAATGTTCATTGCAGCACTGTTTACAATAGCAAAGACGTGGAACCAACCCAAATGCCCAACGATGATAGACTGGATAGGGAAAATGTGGTACATTTACACCATGGAATATTACGCAGCCATCAAAAACAATGAGTTTGCGTCCTTTGTAGGGACATGGATGAACCTGGAAACCATCATTCTCAGCAAACTGACACAAGAGCTGAAAATCAAACACCGCATGTTCTCACTCATAGGCGGGTGTTGAACAATGAGAACACATGGACACAGGGAGGGGAGCACTACACGCTGTGGTCCGTTGGGGGGAAATGGGGGAGGGACGGGGAGGTGGGGAGGTGGGAAGAGGTAGCATGGGAGAAATGACAGATACAGGTGAGGGGAAGGAAGGCAGCAAACCACACTACCATGTGTGTACCTATGCAACAATTTTGCATGTTCTTCACATGTACCCCCAAACCTAAAATGCAATAAAAAAAAAGAAGAAGAAAGAAAATCACCATTACTAGTGGATGGGCAGAAAAGTTGAGGATCATTCTAGAAATTGATCTAACAAATAAGTGTTAGCAGTGATAATGAAACTGATTTCTGTCAATTGTAAGTGTAATGTGAGCAAATGCTTGATGATACAAGAAAATCAGTAACAGTAGCCACAGTCAAGTGATCATTTCAAAAGGAAATGTTTTTAAATAGCATTTTTTTTCTTTCAAAAGCTGATACCACAGCAACCAATGATTCATATGTTTAAGTAAATATCCAGTTTAATGAAACTATATCTTGTTTTCCCATTCTATGTGAAATACAGACTAATATATATTCACAGTCTATTTTTAACAATGTCACATGCTACAAATTTTAGAAACAAAATATTTAGCAGAAATGAAATACGAAATGGTATACAAAAAGAATCACAAACCAGCCGGGCGCGGTGGCTCAAGCCTGTAATCCCAGCACTTTGGGAGGCCGAGGCGGGTGGATCACGAGGTCGAGAGATGGAGACCATCCTGGTCAACATGGTGAAACCCCATCTCTACTAAAAATACAAAAAAATTAGCTGGGCATCGTGGCGCATGCCTGTAATCCCAGCCACTCAGGAGGCTGAGGCAGGAGAATTGCCTGAACCCAGGAGGCAGAGGTTGCAATGAGCCGAGATTGTGCCATTGCACTCCAGCCTGGGTAACAAGAGTGAAACTCCGTCTCAAAAAAAGAAAAAAAAAAAAAGAATCACAAACCATTGTTCTGTCCTGAAGAGTAAATAAAAAATACCAAGTTTCCTAAGAATGTGATAATGCTCTGAGCAGTAATGACCTTAAAAGCTAAACAAATTTTGTTGAAATGACTATTGGGATCTGGCACAATTGAATGAAAATGTGGCTCAGAAGTACCACCAGATGGCAGGAGAGGAAAAAGAATTCCAACCATGACAAGATGCTCAGCTCGCGTGCCAGAGGGTGACATTTTTAAAAATAAATATTTGTCTCCTAAGCCGTCAGCTTAGTATTTCCTCCTCTCCACCAATTGTGAGGGCATAGGAAGCCTCTGAAATTAAGTCAGGAGTTCAGGACATTTTGCAAATACCTCTGTAGTGGAAACCTGATACCTCTCTTAGACGAAATTCAGCCATGGAAAATGCCAGGAAGCTTCGTATCTACGAGTCCCAGGGGCCTCCAGGGTCGGCCTTCTAGTCTGGTTCCTGCCACTAACTGGCAGCAAGAGTGGGAGGAAGTCACATGACCTAAGCTCTCTGGGCAGCGGTTTCTTTTCTTTTTTCTTTCTTTCTTTTTTTTTTTTTTTTAATTTTGAGTACATCAACTACTGCATAACACTCAAGAGCTTATAATTTTTTTCTTTAAAGGGGTGTTTGCCGAATGGTTTTCTAACTTTTTCTTTCTTTTAGGCAATATTTAACAAGATCTGTACTGCTATCTAAGATTCCAGAGTTAGTGGCCTTGATGCAGAGCTGCCACATTGCCCAACTCCAGGGTGCCATTGTCATACAAACTTCGCAAACTGAGCAGGCGCCAATTATTCCAGGAACTTCCTGAGTAGCTCTACTCAGTGGCCCTGCCCTGTTGAACTGCAGGTCAAAAAGCTTAGTGATCTATAGATTTTCTGAAAGCGTTTACAACAGCCCCAAAGTGCAATTCCTTTACAATTTCCCTAGGCAATTTTTTGAAAAGTCATGTGTGTCTGGGTCTGTGTATGCGTATATGAGGAATGCATGACACTATGTTATGTTACATGACATGACATTACTTTGACTCACAAAGTCAGAATTTCAATGTTTGAATTCTTTCTTTATCCCTTACTTAGCAGTATGGCTTAAAGCAAATTATTTAAATCCTCTGTGCCTCAATTTTCTGATCCACAAAGTAGAGTTAACAATAATTTCTTTTTGTTGTTGTTTTGAGTCAGAGTCTCACACTGATGCTGGGCTGGAGTGCAGTGGTGCGATCTCAGCTCACTGCAACCTCCACCTCCCGGTTCAATCTGCCTCAGCCTCCCAAGTAGCTGGGATTACAGGCGCCCAACACGACGACGCCCAGCTAATTTTTTGTATTTTTAGTAGAGACAGGGTTTCACCATTTTGGCCAGGCTGGTCTCGAACTCCTGACCTGGTGCATTTGCCTGTCTTGGCCTTCCAAAGTGCTGGGATTACAGGGTGAGCCACCGTGCCCCAGCCTAACAGTAATTTCTATTAAGTAAAATTGTTATGAGCAGGGCAAAGATAAAAATTTCATAGACACGTTGATTATCTTACCTTACAAAATAGTAAGCACATTTTCAAAAGGACATACATTCCTGATTTACTATAGGCAATTTTTAAAAAAAATAGTTAAGGGATTTTTATAATTTTGTTGTAAAAATGATTAATATTAATTTCAATTTTGCAGTTTTCCTTTCATATTTTCACCAAGTGGCTCAAACTTTGTTGTTGAGTCATAAGCCACAGACACTGTGTCTGTAGGGGTAAATAGATAGCACATCGCTCACTGTGAAGTTTAAATGAGATAGTCCACATGAAGTGCTTAAAGCTGTGCTCACCCATAAAAAGCTTTCAACAAATGTCAGCTGAGATTATTCATCATCTTGACTTCCTAACTCCTGAGGCTATCCTGAGACATAAGAAAGGACCAACAGGAACCATAATGTTGGCTAGCTAGCTAACAGTTCCCAACCCTGGCTGCAGATGTGAGTCACCCACGGATTCCAAATCCTGATACCCAGACCACTTGCCGACGCAGTTACAACGGACTCTGGGAGTGGAAGTCGGGCACTGGTAGTCGCAATGCGCCCCGGTGATTCCAATGAACAAAGTTGAAATCACTGAGCCAAGCAGAGGTGAGCATTTTCCAGGCGCCTCCATACTGATTAATCAGCCTCTTTTGGGAATGATAAAAATGTTTTCCTTAAAGCCGTGGTTCTCAAACATTAGTCCCCAGACCAGCAACATTGGTAGCATTTGGAAACCTAGGAGAAACCCACATTCTCAAGCCCCACTGAATCAGAAATTCTGGAGGCTCACCGATTTCTCCTCTAACAGACTTTCTGATACACGGTACCTTTTGAAAATAACTACTTTAACAAAACACATCTGTGTTCTGTCAACTCTCAAGACTTCATAATTGACTTTTTTAAAAAATAAAAATAATTCTAGGACAACAGGGCTTGAAAATGTCCAATATAATGTGGGTCACGGTACAAAATTTTATTTTCTTCAAAGAGTTGACAAGCAGAGTCTTAACACCTGCACCTCAAACCGCCTGCTCAGGTAACAGTCACACTTCGAACAAACAAATTCAATTGTCAAAATTATCTTTCTTCATATACTGTATGTTCAACTCACCCAGTCCATACGCACTCTTCTCAAGAGCTGAGGATGTAGTGAGTGGAGTCAGAATTTCTTCTTTCTCCATAATCTACAATCTGTAAATCTCCTTCCACAAACACTCTTTGTAAGTCTCTCAGTTCATTTTTTCTAGACTTCTAGCCACATAAGCACTTGTTTGAACCTTCTTCAAGTAACCTTCCTCCCGCCTGAGGGCACAAAGGTGTGCCTCGGCTCAATCAGCAGGAAGGATGGGCGTGGTCTCTCGCACAGAGCTCCTGGAAGGGCGTGGCCTCTAGAACATCGCTCCGGGATGGGCGTGGCCTCTCGCTTTGCGCTCCTGGATGGGCGTGGTCTCTCTCACAGAGCTCCTGGACGGGCGTGGTCTCGTGCACAGCGCTCCTGGATGGGCGTGGCCTCTCGCATTGAGCTCCTGGATGGGCGTGGTCTCGGGCGTGGCCTCTCGCACAGGGGACCTGGGTAGTCTCATGCTCCTCACCTCTGGCCTTTGCCTGTTTGGCGGGTGACATTTGTTTTCTTTTATACTCTTACCAAAGTGATCTACTTTCATTTTGCATCTGCCATATCTCATCAAATGGCCCTGTTGAAAATCACCTCACTTAGCAATGTCAACGATTTAATGCGTTTCAAGGGCAACCTTCAAATTACTACAAATCTCTTTCGGTTTGGTCACGATTTTAAAATGTCAAGGCCCTCTTCTCTGGGATGGTGGATATAATCTGAATAATGAGGCTGGCTGCCCTTTGTCATCCAAGTCCTTCCTCAAATCCCAAGTTTCTTTAGGCTTCTAATGGACTGGGACATGCCCCAACAGCCCCTCCATATAACCTCTACCTCCTCTCTATTCTGATTTAATTGCTTTGGACTGAAACATGGACATTAGGAATTTTTTTAAAGCTCTCCTGGAGGTTCTGAGATGCAGCACGATGAGAACCACGGTATAGAGGGAAACTTCCCTGCTAAATAACATGGGCCCTACACCTCCTGTCAATCAGCTCTGCCGCAGGCCCAGCTACCTGACACTTTGCTGCCCTCTTCTGGCTTCTCTCAGCGGAGCTTCAGCTCTAAGGAGCTCAGCTCTGAAAGCTAGCTGTAAAAATAACTCTGGTTTAAAAGTGATTGGAAAACTAGGTTGCAGGTATTCAAAAAATGTAATATGCTCTAACTCTCTCCTTTTACTTCCCTTTCATTTGTTTTTTTTCACCTGAAACAGTTTCTGGGCAGGAAATCAGACTATTTTCTATAGCTAGACACCTATTTTCGTGGCTGAGTAGGAGATATTAATGAGCTGGTGGGTCAGGAAAGACCAGAGGAGGTGACAACTGTTCCAAGACAGCCCTGATTGTGAGGATTAGGATAAGTTCTGTGGAATACAAAGATGTATCTTAACTTGCTGACAATGCTGGAGAAATACAGTTTTAAATTGAGCATTTCCTTTTCTGCGCTTTTAACTATAATTCACACTGTACTTTATCATAACAATAACAGCAATAATATTTGTTGTTGTTGTCTAGTTTTTACTCTGTCAGCCACAATTGTAGATGATTGACGTGTCATCTTACAACAATATTTTACCCCTATATCAAAGATGAGGGGGGTGTCTCAGGAGAATTAAGTGACTTGCCCATGAAAACATATTAAATGTTATAGGCTGGAATTCAGTCTCCCCAAAAATTTATATGTTGAAGTATGAAACCCCAGTGCCTCAGAATGTAACCATTTTTGAAAATAGAGTCTTAAAGGAAGTAATCAAATTGAGGTCATTAAGGTGGGCCCTAATCCAATATGACCGGTGTCCTTAAAAAAAGAGGAATTCTGGACACAGATACATGCAGAGGGAAGAGGATGTGAAGACTCAGGGAGAAAATGCCCCTCCACTAGCCAAGGACAGAGGCCTGGAGCAGAGCCTTCCCTCACAGCGCTCAGAAGAAACCAGCCCCACCCACATTTTGATCTTAGACGTCCAACCTCCAGAACTGTGAGAAAATCAATTTCTATCATTAAAGCCACTGAGTCTGTGGCACTTTGCTAAATACGTTTCTGTTGTTGAAGACTCCCATTCTGCAGAACTTTGTTATGTAACCTTAGCAAATAAGTGATAAAGTCAGAATTTGAACCCATGTATCACTAATTTCAAACCTTTGTCTACTCAATCACACCACAACCTTAATCTTTACAAATATAAGCTATTTTATAAACTATTATTTCATATAAAACAAAATATTATGCCCATGCAAAGTAATGTAGCCTTATTTTCACATTTCATATAATAATATTTTGCATTTCAACAATCAAAAAGAGTCTTCATTTGGTGAAATTAGCTGTACTTAGTAACTGACAATATATCTTTGTATTTTTTTTTAATGCTGCCTTTTCCTTTCTCTGGCTTTGCTACAAAATTCACTTTCAATGCTTGAACTTATCCTTTAGGTCCAATTCAATCTAAAATTGTTTTTATTCATGTTTCTAAAATCATAAACATACCCCATTTTTCATCTCTATTATCTGATTTGCTGTCTATGGTTACATTTTCACTAATTCTTCCCTACTCATGAAAATTCTGAACACTTACATATTTTTCATATTAAAAAACCGATAACCATGCCCTACCTTTTTCCAATAAACAACTAGATAATTCAAATTGCCCCTTTTATCCAAGCCACATGATTAGCTAATGAGCTCACAAGCTGCTCAGAAAAGGATTCGTCCATCTTTTGCTAATTTGGACGTGTGCTTTTTCCTCCTTTTTCCATAATAAGATGCTTGTTGATTTCCAGTGAAAGATATCAAAAAACTGCCCACCTTTTGATCATCTTTACTGTTGTGAGTAAACAACAATATATTTCTGAATCTCCCTTCTCCTTGCCCCCTCTTTGGTTCATTCATTTAAAAAAAAAAAAAGCTCATGTTATTGCCTTTTTGGCATTTTGAGGCCAGTAGGCAAGATTTGTAGATCATATTCCTATTGCAACATCAGGATGAAAATACCACAAATGTTTCCTGGATCTCCACAGCCCACCTGAGGTTTTCCTATGACTCAGAAAATTGAGGCTGTCTCTGTGAATCATGTAGTCAGGCGACCACAGGACTAACCTCACTCCTCAGCTGCTAAGGATAAACATCTGTATATAGACACTTCTTTTGCGCAATCAAGCAGATTTTTCTGTAGGTTTTCGAGTGAGTTAGGTCCTGGGGTTCTTTCGGAAACAGCCTGCAACCTACATGCTTGTGGGTTTAGAATGTTCCTCTCTCAGAAGAGGAGATTTAATGCGCTGTTTGTGGCGTTCTCAGTGCATAACTCAAGCTTCTTAGGTGGAAGAAACAGAAAGTGAATCTGGATATCATAAGGAGAAAAATAATTTATTGAAAAGATATTAGGCAGCTTCCAGAATTACTATGAAATCCAGGGAGTTGAGTTTAAACAACAGAAAACAAGAGAAAGTGGACAGTAGCCATTACCACACCTTAGCACAGATCTAGTCCAGAAGGGACAGAATTTTCACTTCTGTAGCTTGAGTGCTCCTGTGGCTTCTAAAAATCAGATGCTTGCTTGGTTATTCTTGAGTCTGTAGAAATAACAACAACCACCACGAGGATCAGATGCTGCTTGGTATTCTTCTCTGGTTGCTGCTTCTTTGCATCTGTATCTCCAGACTCAAATCCAGCCCAAGCAAGTATGACTGGCCAAACCTATGCCACCAGGTGCCTGCTTCTTAGTTGCTGATTATGCCAGATAATTGAGCATCCAGCCTTTCAAAATTATAAGTAGAAATAGTCTCTGTCAGCTATCAGAACTCATAAAATGAGTAGCAAACAGAAAATACAATGTTCTCTGTACTTTGCCTCATTCGCAGCCCAACACCCTACTTCTTATTACAAACTTTATGATTTTGCACCTACTTGGTGTAATGTATGTATTTCCCCTTTATATATCTAAAATTTCACTCTTGCCAAAAAGAAAAAGGTTAATTTTTTTAAAAATCTCATTATTTACTGTATCCAGATCTAGTTTAGACTTTCTGGATGATGTAAATTGTTCTGATTTTGACGTCTTGTCTCTACCTTCTCCTTTGGACTTAACTGGATAGTTAATCATTTCCAACCCATAATGTATAACACAATAGCATAAAAGTAAAGAAAATTAAGTTAATAAATAGTATAAATGTGAGAGTTAGCATATATACACACACATGCACACACACATACTTACAGACACATTACTGGAAGGACAGAAGAATAGTAGAAACTCTAAGGTTATGTTACTCATTTTTACAACTAGTTCCTTGGCCACATTTATGACTTCTGCTGGTCTCCATTGAAACTTATTATAACCTCAGCTCATCAGAGTTTTTTATCTGGTAAGATGGCCTGAACTTCCATTTCTAAGGCTTCTGAGCATCACAGAGGATACCCCAAGTACTATATTCACTGCTCCCTGCCCCCACTGTATAATAGCAACCCAATTTCTCCTTGATAGTCTGCTTCTTGGCTACCAATTATCAAAGACAACACTGTAACCTACTTTGACTTGTTTACCCAAAGGCAATAGGAGCCAAAAATGACCTATGCAAAAATGTGTAACACTTTCAAGTTTGTAACTAAGATTTTATTTGTTATATTTAATTTAGACATTTCCAAGGTAGGTGGAAGATAGCAGAGATTTATTAATCTCATTAAATATAGGATTTCTTCAATGTTTAGAAGTAGAATGTCTACTCTTCTCACCTATACCCACTCCATAAGCCATCTCATTCACACTCACCAACTCAAGTACTAACTCTATGTGAATTGCCCACTAATTTTTGCCTCTGGGATAAAGGAGCCAAAGGTGGTAGTTTCAGTTGACAATTTAAGAAAAGCATTTTTGTATAGAAGCATTCATTTCTAGCATGCTAAAATATCTAAGCCAGCAGCTTTTAGAGTCACAGGAAAAGAAACCACATATTTTCCAGTTGATTCATTAGGAAAAATAGTGATGGGCATAGCCCTACCTCTCTTCACTTGGTTCTTGAGCCCTTATGTCGGCTATGAAAAAACAAACTGCATCCTATACAGGTCTTTAATTCAGAGTATATACACGTCTTACAAGACAGCCCCTCAAAGTTATAGTGTGCAGTCTCCTAGCGGGTGCCAGAACAGGGTTTCAACAAACTGTGCCACCATTCAGGGATCATTTTCTGTATAGGAAATGGAGTCTATGATCAGACCAGCCAATCCTGTGAGCATCAGCCCATTTTTCTTTAAGTCAGCTCCTCATTTGGAATATCACGAAATATCATGGGAGTATACGGGCATTTGGGTAGTCCATAGATGGTGCTGGAAGAAGCATGGCAGGAGGAAGGGCTAATCTAAATTCACAATAAGAGATTTTTTTTTCCATTTAATGACATAAAGGGCTTAATAGCTGATAACACAGCACATACCAGCTACAATGCAAGGCTAAAGACAACTCTTAGGCAAAACTTATTCTTGAGTCTGTAGAAACAAAAACCTCAAAATAAAAATAAAACTGCATAACTTTAGACAAAAAGGAGCTAAGGCCTAGAGTTTTAGGTACATAGATGCGCCTAAAATAATAGGTTGTTTCTCTTCTTGTTTTACCTGAGAGTAGGATTTAGAAACACGTAACTAATTAGTTCATTTATTCATTCATCAAATGCTTTTGGATGGTAAAATGTGCCAAATAAACCACTGTGTATATAAGTAAGGAGGAGTTCAAAAGAGCTTTGAGCTAGGGATAAAAACTGGTGGGCAATTGACATAGAGTTAGTACCTGAGTTGGTGAGTGTGAATGTGATGGCCTACAAAGCAGGTATAGGTGAGAAGAGTAGACATTCTAGTTCCAAACATTGAGGAAATTCAATATTTCACAAGATGAATAAACCTCTGCTATCTTCCATGCCCCTGGGATACGTCTAAATTAAATATAGAAAGTAAAACCTCAGTTACAAACATGAAAACGTTATGCATTATGAAAAATAACACAAATAAGGTTATATAAAGATCAATGAAAAAGTTTGGTATATAGAAAAATGAGGATTAAATTAATTCCAGGTGTCTCCGAGTACTATTCAAGGGGAAATCAGTTGGATTGATTCATTTAGAGAGAAACTCAGCCTCAAGTGGAGCATCTTATCAGTTTACATACGTGTACAGATTTCTAACCACAGTTTCTCCAATCCTACAAAGGCAGGAGGGTGATGGTACATAGATGGGCTTGAGGAGAAAGAGGGACTTAACCCTTTGAGCCTGGAAGAAAGAAAGCAAGGATAGGTGTGTGTTTAAAGTGTATGGCACAAGGGCAGGACAGTGGGGAGGGCTTGCACAATGACTCAGAGTTGGCAGTAAGTCTTGATGGATAAGATGGGTTCTGATTGAAGAATGAGGACATTTTAAAATTCAAAAAATATGGGGAATGGAACAGATAGCTGGCAGAGGACTAATAAGGGAATACACAGGTAACACTGAGATTCCTATTCAGGTAAGTAACCATAAATTTTACATAGGTGACTTTATATACACTTCAAATAAAACTGTCTTCATAACAAGTTTGTCTAGCCCACCGCCCATGGGCTGCATGTGGCCTAGGACAGTTTTGAATGTGGCCCAACACAAATTCATAAACTTCCTTAAAAGATTATGAGATTTGTTTGGTTATTTTTATTTTTTATTTTTTTTAGCTCATCAGCTATCATTAGTGTTAGTGTATTTTATGTGTGGCCCAAGACAGTTCTTCTTCTTCCATGGGGCCTAGGGAAGCCAAAACCTGAGATACCCCTGCTTTATAACATTAATAGTACCTTAACTTATGGTGGCTCTCACCCAAACAATCAACCAGGTAATTTTTCTTTAAAAACTGTTAGACAAAATTTTTGACTAGATGAAATTTCACTTTGGAGATAGTTGTTTTTGACAGTGCAGGTAGAACTCAGCTTTTCCCACTGAACTAAACAACTAATCTGCTATTTCATAGATCTTCTCAAGACAAATTATAGAGAGAGGCTTGGTTAAACAAACAAAAACCAGAACCAAAACACCCTGTGCCATAAGCTAAGCTTAGATTGCCATTAACCATACTCTACCCTCTTCGTCTCACTTCCTAGCTCACCATACATACAATGTACTGCAAGGGACTTGCAGTCCTGCGAGCCCCACCCACCACTACACTTCCCAGCTTAGGACAATGGCTGACCACAAGGCTCTAAATCTTAGGGATTCCTCTTCCCTACGGCACTAGAGTACAGTTACTCATGGAGACCTGAGGCTGGTCTTGCAGGATCTGTTAGGAGAGCTCCCGAAACTGCAGGCAGCAGCCCCATGATATCATACGTACATGTCTTCCCCTTCACCAAAGTTGATAAGGTCAGTAAGATTTTCTTAGTGCCTTTTGCCCAAAAATGAGGTTAAAGCTAAGATAAATCAACGATATGTCTGAGGGTAGTAGAGAAGTAAGTAAAACAACTGGTCTCATTCAACATTATATGTCTTTTTTCCAGGCAACATGAGCTTCCTCCTGTGTACCTGAACACTTTTATAGAGCCTCCTGGAACTTAATTTTCTTTTTTTAAAGAAATGTGACCAGTTCCTAAAGGTAGGAAGATTCTTTCAGAATGCCACAGCTGCCTATTTCTGTAAAATATCCATTAGGCAAATAATTCATTGATAAGTCCCATTCTAAGTTATTCAAGTGCTATTTTAAAAATGTGAGATAAAAATTCCATTTTCAGATATGCATTTCTCCAAGGAGCTTTAGAGGAAATTACTGAATTATATGAGTACACTGTGTTTTTCTGCATGTTTTTCTAGCCAGTCTCTCCATTAGTGAAATCAACTTGAACAGCCAACGAAATAATTCAGTGAGATAGCAGAATTTTAATATTGGCTAATGAAACTAATTTCTTGATTCATCCATTTGCTTTTTCCAAGGGCACGCAAACAAACAAGCTTTCAGAAAAATTAATATGTTGGCTTCCTATTATTAAATCAACTCTGAGAGATTAGTAAAGAGCACTGCAGAAACGAAGTTCAATTATCCCTTTTAAATCCTACTGGGCAACCAGACTGAATCCACTGTTTATGGTGCATCAAAAAAAAGCAATGGCCTAATTAAGATATATATGAAATTTGCAAGCGAGTGGTATTTTACATGTTTACCTCTTAAGCACTGATTTGCTCTCAGTGAAGTTTTACTCACTTGGTTTGCTTTCTTTCTTTGAATTGGCAAGTGTTTCCATCCCGTCTGTACATCATCCTTAAAAACTGGTGGATGCTACCAGTGCTATTTTGAATTTCATAGAGAAAGAAGCCTCAGATTCTCTGTACTCTGCAACAATCCCTCTTGATAAATATTAATCCTTATAATATTTAAATTGTTATATGTTTATTTATTTTAGAATCTTATTACCATTTAGAAAAGAGCATGTAATATTTATAAATAAAGGTTTAAAAATATGTAAACTATCTCTCCGCCATCATACTCATCATTCTCTCTGCCCCCCTTTTCTCTCCTCTCTCTTTTGCTGATATTATATTATCTCTGTCTCTATTTCTTATATTTCCTGAATTCTGAAGTACTAAAACTGCCTCTGTAGGGACACCATTAATAGCCTACCAGATGCCCTGGTATCTCCCATAAGCCTTACCTACCAACTTCTTACTGTATGAACAAAATAAACTTTTGTTTATTAAAGCCACCCCCAAAATCAGATTTTCTGTGTTTAACAAATGAATACATTCATAATTGATAAACAAATAGATGTCACGAGGGAGACGTGTTAGTTTTTTTTAAAAAAAAAAAAAAAACCTCTTAATTTGTTACCTTAACATTTTAATATTTAAAGCATTTATATCAGGATAAAATGGTTTGCAATATTGATGATTCTTTTCTTTTATTAAAGTATGATGCAAAGATACTTATTTACTTTTACTGTTATTTTGTTGTAAGATTATCATTCGTGGGTATAAAATTTGGTTTTTCAACAATGAAGGTACATTTTAACAAGATTCTTATCCCAATCTTCCTTTTGTTCAGTTCAGAAATCACACTGTTGCTTTAGGTATTTTTTCCTCAACAATGGTATTTGTATAAATATATCTGGTCAGCTTGGCTTTTCCAAATAATTAATGAACTCTAAAAGACATATTCTTAGGTATTTTCTACTCATGATTTTACCAGGAATAGTAAAGGCAAATACCTGACATCCTTCAGCATACTTTCTCCCTCTGAGCAAGACATGATCTCAAATTTGCTCTTCTGGAAAAAAATTACAATTTCTCTATTTCAGACAACTACTATCATCCCATCAAATTCAGCACACAACAGGAAACCTAGGTACAGCCTTGCTTAGTGGCTTAGCAATTAGTTTAATAAATACGATAATTTGGCTTCATTTTAGTCAGTTAGCAGATTATTTAAGCATAAATCTATTATTTCCCTTACCATATGTCAAGTAACATAAGTAAAATAGAGCCCACTACAGCTGACAATGTCACCGAGTCTACAATCTCACAGATCCAAACAGAAAAAGATTTATTTAACATCCTTAATTTATGAGTTAAATAACAGAAGTCTACCACTTATGTCTTTTGCTATAACAATTTCAAATACTGAATTTAAATGCAATTTCACTTGACTCCATGATTACAGTATATATGTACATATGTGTACATACATGCACATAAATATGCAATCTTCATATCGAAATGTGTGTTATACGTATGCATTTTCAAGCTTTTGAAATGACTCAGAAGAAAGGAAGACAGAAGACAAAAGCGTCTTTTTAGCCACATTTAGAACCTGGCAACCAAAATAAAAAACTGACCAATGCAAATGGGTGTAATGGAAATATATCAGCTTTGCAATCAGACAAACCCGGGTTTGAATCTTAAGTCAGGAGATTTACTTCAGAGAGTTACCATGAGTTTTAAATAGAATCTTATTAGCTCATAAACAAAAAGCCAGATGATGATAGGCTCTCAGTAATGTTATACCTTTTTTTTTTTCTCTATTAGAACTAGACTATACAGATCTATAGGGCTGGAATTATGCCCTACTTACCACTATAAAGACAGCCTCTAGAATACAAGAAGTGGTCATACTTTATAGAACCAATGATCAACTGGTCATTTTAAGAGGATGATAATGCTGTGCTTGGTGGTCAACAGTCATAAAAGAAAGTCTTCCCTTTCAGCAGGCCTTGAACACATGGCTCTTGTGCACCTCTGGACTATGCCATGCAGAAGGATACTTAATGAAAAAATTCATTCAGCATGACAGCAGCTAAGGCAAAGTTCAATGTCAGCATGGTAGCAACTTGCAATACTGCCTGCTCCCAGAATTTGTTGATTGTCAGACCTTACAGTAAATTCCTGCCTGGAGTAGAAGTGCCTCCTGTGAATATACATATATATATATATATATATATATATATATATATATATATATATATATGACCCAGTATACGTCCTCTTCACCATATATTAACAAAAATGCAAAAGAGTGGATGCAAACTGACAGGTAGGTGTCTATGACTCATTGTGAGCTGGGCATGAAATAAAAGTAAAGGTGATGCAGATGCTGTTACAATAAAATGAGGACATAGGAACTGATTTTTCTGGCTAGTGAAGCAATCTCTTGAGAGAAGATGTATTATTTAATTTGGATGCTAACCACAATCTATCCCAACTTACAAAATAGTAAGAAGATTCGATTCCTTCTGCAGCCTGTTTTTGAAAGGAAAGGAAAAGGCATCTTGATAATCGTTTTTCCTTTGATCTGGGTCACTCTTGTCATCTGCCTTCATAGTGTGTGTGTGTGTGTGTGTGTGTGTGTGTGTGTGTGTGTCTGTGTGTGTGTCATCCTAAATGCCACAATCATTGCAGCAGCCTCCTCCACAGTCCCCTCTACCCTGGTCTTCTTTCAGAAGAGCTGGTGATACCTAATCAGCTTGCTAAATTCTTTCTCAGTGTGAATATGAATGGCATTATTATTTATCATCTTTAATATTTTTAGTGACTCATATCTGAAATTAGATCAATGTCCTTATCCATTTTACTCTAATAGTTTACTGTTGGCTGAGAACTGATAGAAGGCCATAACTTGGCATCCTACAATGGCTGATGATCACTATTATGTAAGTCATGATATAAATGATAAATTATGTTAAATATTGTCTAAGAAGGGGGGAAAATTTATAGGTCATGTTATAATTATAATAACCTTATAGAGAAAGAGATTTTTATGTATCAAGAAAAAAAATTCCTGGCAACTCAGGTAAATATGCTATAAAATTTCAAATATAGGCATATCTTGGAGATAGTGCAGGTTAGGTTCCAGATTGCCACAGTAAAGCCAATCTCACAATCAAGGGAGTCACATGAATTTTTTGGTTTCCCAGTGCATATAAAAGCTATGTTTATGCTATTCCTTTGTCTGTTAAGTATGCAATAGCATTGTGTCTAAAAATAACAATACACATACCTTAATTAAAAATTATTGCTTAAAAGGGTTGACACAGAGACACAGAATGAGCACGTTATTGGAAAAATGGCACCAACAGATTACTCTGTACAGCATTGCCACAAACCTTTGGTCTGTAAAAAATGCAATATCTGCACAGTATAAAAAGCAAAGCACAATAAAACGAGGTATGCCTGTATTAGATTTGCAGGCATTTTCATTTCTGAAAGGATATTAGTTTAAATACCTCAAAGCTCCTTTTACTAAAAGCAACTGAAATCTGGGGGAAAAAGTGTTTAAAATCTTTAAAAATATATTGTGAATCTTGCAGAAAAAGAAAACGAGTCCACAGAATCAAAAAAAGAAAGAAAAGAATAGGGAAATCTGGGGTACAAGCAAGCTCCTGGGTTCACTTTTCTACACAACTGGGTCACAATTCTACAGAATCCTAGTGACCTCGTAGCTCCAGAGTTTGATGATGATTCAGGAGACAGAAGCACAAGCAGGGACCCTAAAGGACTCATCTCAGTAAGAAATGATGCTATAACACAGATGAGAGAATGAGGATGCTAGTCTATCTCATCTCAACTCTACTGGACAGAAAAATAATTCTGTCCTGAGAATTCATAGTAAATTAGCCAGGTGTGGATCCAGAATTCCTGGGGTCCAAACCTTCAGCAAGTTAGGAAAGGAGGCTTCATTAACAATAAGAACACTAGATTACAAATATGAGGTTTTAGACTAAGAAAATAAATTACAATGAAATATAAATGTGTAAGAGCTGACCAATATCACAAACATCAGAAAATCTGGAATACCATAACACGTTCTATTAAATAATTGCTTAAAACATCACTTTAATAGTATTTTTCTATACCTTTTTGCTGCAAATTCCTTGACTACCTCTTTATATGCCAATATGTTTGTCACATCAGTTCTACTAGGAATATAAAAAGATAATTTGATCCTTTATTCTAGCATGTTTGGTCAGAAACAATTGGTTTGTTTGTGTGTTTTTGTTTGTTTTAGACAGGATCTCCTGTTCCATCCAGGCTGGAGTACCACGCTGCAATCATGGCTCACTGCAGCCTTGACTTTTCAGGCTCCAGTGATCCTTCCATCTCAGCCTCCTGAGTAGCTGGGACTACAGGTGCACTCCACCCTACTTGGCTAATGTTTGTATTTTTTGTAGGGACAAGGTTTTGCCATATTGCAAACAAAAATTCAGGATCTGATGGCTTTACCACTGAATTCTACTGAATCTTTAAAGATGAATTAATACAAATAATTTCTCAAACTATTTCAAAAAAATAGAAGAAAGAGAATTCTTCCTAATTCATTATACAGGGCCAGCATAACCCTGATACCCAAACCGGAAAAGTACACAACAAAAAAGATAACGACAAAACAATATCCCCGATGAATATACATGCAAAAATTTCAACAATATACTACCAAACTGAATCCAACAATACATCAAAAAAGATAAGACACCATGATCCAGTGAGATGTATTTTAGAAATGCTAGGATGGTCCAGCATATGCAAATCAATAAACATCACACATCACATCAATAGAATGAAGGACAAAAACCATATGATCATCTCAATTGATACAGAAAAAGCTTTTGATAAAATTCGGCCTCCCTTCATGATAAACTCTTCATACATTATATATAGAAGGAAAGTGCAGCATAATAATGATGATACATAACAAACCCACAGCTCATATCTTACTGAACAGGGAAAATCCGAAATTTTTTTCTCTAAGAACTGGAACAAGACAAGGATGTCCACCCTTAGCGCTCTCATTCAGCTCAGCACTGGACATTCTGTCAGAGCAATTTGTCAAGAGAAAGAAATAAAGGGTATTCAAATTGTATTGGAGGAAGTCAAATTTTTCCTGTTTGCAAATGGCATAATCTTGGGAAAGGGCAGTTTCTTCAATAAATGGTTCTGGGGAAACTGAATGTCTGCATGCAGAAGCGTAAAACTAGACTCCTATCTTCTACCCTATACAAACACTGACTCACAACAGATTAAAGACTTAAATGTAAGACCCCAAATAATGAAACTAGGAGAAGAAAATATGGGGGAAATCCTTCAAGACGTTAGACTGTGAAAAAGATTTTATAAATAATACCGCAAAATCACAGGCAACCAAAGCAAAAATGGAAAAATTGGGACTTCATTAAACTAAAAATCTTCTGCACAGCAAAGGAAACAATCAACGGAGTGAAACAACAGTCTACAGAATGGGAGAAAATATTTGCAAACTACTCATCTGGCAGGAAATTAACACCCAAAATACACAGGAAATCAATTATCTCAACAGCAAAAAAAAAAAAAAAAAAAAAAAAAATCTGATTTATAAAACGGGCAAATGATATGAACAAACATTTATCAAAAGAAGACATACCACTGGCCAACAGATAAATGCAAAAATGCCCAACATCACTAATCATCAGGGAAATGCAAATCAGAGCCACAATAAGCTATCTTCTCACCTGTTAAGTTGGTATTTAACAAAAAGACAAAAAATAACAAATGCTGGGGAGGATTTGTTATTTTTGCTCCTGGAGGAAAGGGAATATTTAAACACTGCTGGTGGGAATGTAAACTAGTAAAGCCACTATAGATAAGAATATGGAGGTTCCTCAAAAAACTACAAATAGAACTACCATCTGATCCAGTAATCACAGTACTGGGAATTTATCCAAAGGAAAGGAAATTATTTTATCAAAGAGACATCTGCATCCCCATATTCACTGCAGCACTATTCACAATAGCCAAGACATAGAACTAACCTACTGTCCAACAGCAGGTAAGTGGATAAAGAAAATATGGTATATATACACAATGGAATACTCTTCAGCTATGAAAAATGAATGACATTCTGTCATTAACAGCAACATAGGTGGAACTTGAGGACATTTTATGAAGTAAAATAAGCCAAGCATAGATAAACACTGGATGTTCTCACTCATATGCGGAAGCCAAAACAGTTGATCTTATAGATATAAAAAATAGAACAGAGGCTAGCAGAAGCTGAGAACAGTAAGGGGATGGAAGGAAATGGGAGAGATTTCTTCAACATAAAAATTACAGCTAGATAAAAGGAATAAGTTATAGTGTTCTATGACACTGTAGGATGACTATAATAAACAATAATAAATAGTTTCAAATAGCTAGAAGGATACTGAATGTTCCTAAAACAAAGAAATGTGAAATGTCTGAGGTGATGGATATGCTAGTTACTTGGATTTGATTACTATCAATTATATGTATTGAAACATAATAAAATACAAATAATTTTCAAAATTGATCTCACAACTCATTAATAATGTAATGAATTATTTAATTAAATTGCTATTTGCTAATTGTCTATTACTGCAAACCCAAATGCTGAAAAACTATTTTCAAAATTGTTTCAGAAGCACTAAATTTCTAAAGAAAATAATAAGAAATTACCAGGCCAACCTTCAGGAGAAACTGAAAGCGTATAGACACAAACCTGGTATTTAGAACCTCTTTTGCCCTTAGGATTGCTCATTTTGAAAAGCTTCTTAGAGTTAGGTGCATGAATGTTGAAGACTAGCACTTGCACAGAATAAGGATCCTGATAAATACCTGCCTGATTACATAGAGAACAAAACCTTACCTAAGAAGTAACAATAATATGAAAGTAAAACAGCCCTCACAAAGAGTGCAGCCCGAGCCACTTGAGTGGCCCAGAAAATATCAAGCCCTGGAATTGGATTAAATTTATCTTTTAGTGCTAGTGCCTATAGGTTCCTGGCAAAGGTTAAAAATCCTCTTAGAGGAGGACAACATCTTTCTCAGCCTAAAATCATTTCCATAGATAATTAAGTATAATATGCAGCTCAAAATTACCGATATAAAGGCAAACAAAGAGTTGAATGAAAATCAGAAACAAAAGAAAATGTAGGCAGACAGATAAGGATTTCAAACATTGGAACTGTTAGACCCAGATTTTAAACCAACTATGCTTAGTAAGGCTAAGAAGGTAAAAGACAAGTTTGGAAATTTTGTTAAGAGAACTGAGGACATACAAATGCCATAGAAATTCTGATAAAGAACTAAATAGAAATTCTAGTATTAAACAATATTTAATAAACCCAACTCAGTAAATGTGTTTAATAGAAAATGATACAGAACTGAAGATAAAATTAGTAAGATGGAATGTAGGTCAAAAAATTACCCTGAATGGCCAGGCGTGGTGGCTCATGCCTATAATTCTAGCACTTTTGGAGGCTAAGGTGGGAGGATCACTTTAGCCCAGGAGTGCAAGACCAGACAGGGAAACATAAGACCAGTCAGGGAAACACGGTTGTCTCTACAAAAATACAAAAAAAACCCAAAACAAAACAAAACAAAAAAACAAAAATAGCCGAGTGTGGTAGTGTGTGCCCGTAATTCCAGCTACTTAGGAGGCTGAGGCATGAGAATCACTTGAACCCAGGAGGCAGAGGTTGCAGTGGGCTGAGATCTTGGCACTGAACTCCAGCCTGGGAGACAGAGTGAGCCTATCCCCCCCAAAAAAATATTCTGAATGAAATATAGAGACAAAAAATGATCAGAAATATGGAAGAGAGGGTGAGCAACATCAAGGTTACAATGAAAAGATAAACATTTAATTGGAGTCCCAGAGGGAGAAGAAAGGCAGAATGAAGCAGAAGCAATACTTGACAAGATGACAGAGAGCTTCTCAAAACTGATAAAACACACCAATACACTGATTGAAGAATACCAAGAAATCACAGGCAAAAATATTTGAAAGAAAAAATTCATACTTAGACACATCATATCTATCTATCTATCTATCTATCTATCTATCTATCTATCTATCTATTTATTTGAGGCAGTTTCCCTCTTGTTGCTCACGTGCGATCTCAACTCACCGCTACCCCTGCCTCCTGGTTTCAAGCAATTCTCTTGCCTCAGGTTTCCAAGTAGCTGGGATTATAGGCATAAGTCACCAGCCTGGCTAATTTTGGTATTTTTAGTAGAGAAGGCATTTATTCTCATTGATTAGGCTGGTCTCAAACTCCCAACCTCAGATGATCCACCTGCTTCAGCCTCCCAAAGTGCTGGGATTACAGTCATGAGCTACTGCACCCAGCTGACACTTAATATCAAAATGCCAGAAAGTTCAAAGACAAAGAGAAAACCCATAAAAGTAAGGCTAACACAGACTACTTTCGAAAAGATAGTGGTTAGATTAACATTGACAATAGAAACTAGAAGATAGTAGGGTAACATTATCAATGTGCCTCCTAAAACCTGACAACTAAGAATATTAAATCCAGCAAAAAATGTCTTTCAAGATTAGAGATAAAAATATTAAAATTCAGGAAAACAAAAACCAAGAGAATTGACTACTAGCAGACCAATACCAAAAAAATAGAAGCGGAAGAAAAAGTGAAAATAGAAGGTGGAAAAATTACAAAAATAAAAACTAAACATAGAAGGCAGAAAGAAAAAAATGATCACAGATTGAAGATTGGAAAGAGAGGGAAGACTGGAGAACAGATAAAATTGTGACTATCAGTGATACTCAATATCATTTGACTATATTAAGAGTCAAATGGGGCTATATAATAGAAAACACAGAATTAAAATACCCCCAAATTATAGCGTATAAATCAGGAATAAAATACTGAATTAAAGTATTCCAAGTTTCTTCTGCTCTTAGGAGCCAAGTACTATACAAGGAAAAATTAACATAAAGTATTGATTAATAAATGATTTTATTTTACAGAGTAAGTACTCTAAAAAGAAGTAAGAAAGTATTTCTTCAGACAAATAAAGAAAAAGATAAAAAATAAAAACTTACCAACCCAAAAGGCAAAGAAAAAAACAAACAAACAGGTGTGATACTAGAAAGGAGATCGTCAAACAGTAGCTGTAAATCCAAATATTTCATTAATTACATTAAGTATAAATAAAATATAGACAAAGCTTCTCAAACTAGATTTACATATACATGTATAAATACACACTATTTTACAAGACATCGATCTAAAAACAAGGATTCTTGAGGGTTAAAGTAAGACAGTGGCAAAGATATATAAACACTAAAGAAAGAAAGATTGTGTAGCTTTATCAATATCAGACACAGTAAACTTCAAGGCAAAAATTAACATTATTTAGGATCAAGATAATCTATTCATAACGGTTATTCACCAGAAAGGAATATAGATTCTACATTTGTATGTCTCTGAACTCAACTTCAAATGTTCATGCAAGTAAAATCTGAGAGAAATACAATAAGAAATTAAATAACCATGTAGTAAAAGATTTTTAAATTTTTTGATACTTTTCCAAACATGTACCAAAAATATCAATAACCTAATCCAATAACCAATTAATGTATATAGACTATTTCACTCAATAGATGCAGTATTACTTTCTTTTCAAACACAAACATTTACAAAACTAATTATTTACTGGGACACAAAGCATGTATTGAGAAATCTCAAAGGGCTAATAACATGCAGAGAGTTTCCTAATCACAATTCATTTAAGCAGGAAATGAAAAGCTTCAGTCAATCAAAAAAGAGGATAAATTTTTCATATGGTTATAAATTAAAGTTTAAAGCTATAAATCACACATGGTTAAAGAAGTAATCAAAATGCAAATTAGAAAGTATTCTTAACTTAGCTTTAACAAAATGCTACATTTCAAAATTTACAGAATATTCTAATTAGGTTTTCTCAATTTCAGCACAACTGACGTTTAGGAATAAATAATTCTTTGTGGTGGCTGGCTGTCGGGTGCACTGTAGGATGTTTAGCATTCCTGGTTTTACCTGCTGAAGGCCAAAAAGCATTTTCTCCTAGCGTAACCACCAAAAATATCTAGAGATATTGCCAAATGTCCCCAGGCAGGCAAAATCACCCCAGGCTGAGAATCACTGTTGCAAAGTAAAAGTAATGCCTAGAGAAAGGGATAAGAAAAACAAATAGACTGAACCACATGAGTGGAGCATACATCCATTTATCCATTTAAAGAAGTTTTAAAAAAATAGCATATAAACCTGACAAATGAAGGGAAAAGAAAGTAATAAATATAAGCAGAAAGCTTAAAAATAGAAAATGAAATAAAGGGAATCAACAAAGCCAAAATTCTCTCTTTGGAAAGATTAATAAAACTTTATACCCCAGAGGCAAGACCAATCAAGAATAGCAAAGAAAACACAAATAACCAATAACAGTAATGAAAAATAATTATAGGCGATCCTTCACACATTAAAAAGACTAAATGATATTATTAATAACTTTTATTTGAATTAAAAGTTGAAAAATTAGATGAAATGAAAAAATTTCTAGAAAATTATATTCAAAAGATGAAATAGAAACCCTGAGTAATCCTAAAACCATTAAAATAAATATATAATTAGATACCCCTCCTCCACCCCCACACACGACAAGTAAAAAACAAACAAAATACCACTCCAGTCCCAGTGTGTCTACACAGGAAAATGGTACTAAACATTGAATGAAAAAATAACATTTATTATCTACTAGAAAGAAAAGAAATAATTAATTATCACCAATTCATTTTATGAAATAGCAAAATGTTGATACTGAAAACCAATACAGATAAGAAAAAAAAAAATCACAAGCCAATCTCATATGTAACCATAAACACAAAACCTCTAGACTCAAGACTGTCTAACGGAATCCAGCAACATATGAAAAAGATAAAATATGAGCAAATTCAATTTATTACAGGATAAGATTAGTTTAATATCAGAAAATCAGTCATATAATTTACTTCATTAACAGATGAAAAGAAATGTATGATTATATCAACTGATGTAGATAAAAAGCATTTGATGAAAGTTAACATTGTGTCAAATGTGTTTAGCAATCTAAGAATGTAATGGAAAATCTTTAATATGGGCTGGGGGTGATGGCTCATGTGTGTAACCCCAGCACTTTGGGAAGCCAAGGTGAGTAAATCACTTGAGGTCAGGAGTTCCAGACCAGCCTGGCCAACATGGTGAAACCTTGTCTCTACTAAAAATTAGCTGGATGTGGTGGTGAGCACCTCTAATCCCAGCTACTCTGGAGACTGAGGCACAAGAATCACTAGAACATGGCAGGCAGAGGTTGCAGTGAACTGAGAATGCACCACTGCACTCCAGCCTGGGTGACAGAGCAAGACTCAGTCTCAAAAAAAAAAAAAAAAAAGGTATTCTTTAATATGATAAAAGGTAACTATTCCTCCCCCAAAATACTATAGCCACATCACACTTAAAGTTAAAGCATTTGAACCTTTCCCTTTGAAATGGGAAACACAGCAAAGCTGACCCCATCTCTGTGACACTGCACTGAAGGGCTCAACCAAAGTCAAGAGGCAATAAAACCAAACAAACTATCAAAAACTTGGAAAGAAGAAATAAAACTGACATCATTTGTTGATAATATAATCATGTGGACAGAATAACCCAAAAGGATCTATGGACAAGTTATTAACATTATTAAGAGAGTTTAGCAAAGCTGCTGAATATCACATTAATTGTATAAAAATCAACTATATTTATATTCCAGCAACAAACAGAAAATGAAAAATTTTAAATAATATTTATATTAGCATGAAGCTTTGCAATAAATTTTAATTTTCAATCTATTTATGTGTATGATTTTGATACAAATTAAAAAGAACAAATCAACCGCATTATCACTCAAAAAAGGTAGTGAATAATTTGTTCTCACTGTTGTCATAAAAGTTTGCAAATTTACCTTTTCTTAAACAAAAAAGGAATCCATCTAATATGGAGTGCTTATCTTCCAGAATGCTAAATAATTGATTTCATTTACTCTTGAAACAACAAAGTGGTAGAAACATTTATCCTCATGTGTAGATTAGGAAGTGTGACAGGGTGGGAGCCATGCCTGGAACTCAAGTCTTCCTGACTTCAAAGCACACACTCTTTTCATGATGTTTACTTTTTTTTAAACTAGGCTACTTAATAATAGACAATTCCCATTTATGTAAATGTTCATGTTCACCCAAAATGCCCTTTTGATAACACTTTAATATGATATTTCCACGTACCACTATCATTTCACTATACTACCTTTTAAACTAAAATAGTAACCCACTTTAAAGAATTCAACAAATTTATATACTATATAATAGCCAGGACATAAAAATTGATTCTGGTACTTGTGGTCATCAAATTAGTATTTTCCCAAGTAATTATGGTGAACCTTTGTAGTTTTGTTTCTATTATGAAGTTATTGAATTAAATATTTTCCAAAATTTACTCATAATATTCCACATATTGGCTTTATGGAAGGAAGAGAGGATAATTAAAAGGCTCTATAAGTATGAATGAGAGCAGGTCATCATTGTCCTGCCCTTTCTACAGACATTCAAATTTATTAATTAATTTCACAAATAATCTACTGCATACCATCTCTCTGTGAGACCCTCATTCATTCATGTATGTATTAATTCAATCAGTATTTACTGTGTGCCAGTCAACAAACTATGGTCTGGTGATATAGTTGTAAACGAAAGAGACAAGGCCCCTGTCCTCATCCCAGCAGGGCCTTGTGACTATGCAGAAAGTTACCAAATCCAAATCTGGTAGCATTTCCAAAGTCACAGAGAACAATACAGAGGTGGTATAAACCACCTCTCTCAGCTAATAACCTAACTGCTCAATGAATGATGCTATAGAGACCATAATGTTTTCCAATTTGCAGTGAAAATTTATAATTAAAAAAATGAATAATGGCTCTATCTATTGATTTTTTGATTAATGAGTTAAAAGTAACGTGCATTTGGTATTAAATAACGGATAGCGTTAGTAAAAAGCACGTTTGATCTGTACTCAAATACTGAATTCCACTTAATATTTATGTTGAAGTACTTAGAAGTACACTGAGGACTGCAACTTGTTTGAAACACCTCAAAAATATGACATATTAATGAACAGCTAGAAGCATTCATCAATAAGGCAGATTGAAATATTAATTGCAGAATCTAGCTAGGATATCTGGATGTTCACTGAACAACTCTTTCAATTTCTCTGTGTGTTTGAAAATCTTTATAATAACATGTTGAGAAAATGTGAAGTACAAAAGTGTTAACCAAAAATAAATGTTTTTAAAGCATATATTACTACTTTTCTGGAAATAATGTTGAATTTCATTGATTTTTAATTATATTAATATGCCAAGTACATTCTTGTAAAACATACTCAAATATTAAAGATAAAATTTGACCAACACCCCAAATCCTAGACCACCCTCTACAATTAAACTTTGTTTTGAAATATATGTTTTCTCCAGATTTATCCCTATATATGTTTCTGGAGAAATACATCAGTCTTTCCCTCCCCTAAGTAGACTACCATGCTATTAAGAAGGATAGCATTGATGTGTTTTTCAGTTTTATACATAGTATCTAGAGTTGTATCTGACAGATAGTAGCTGCTTAAGAAATATGTGTCCAAATGTCAATTTGGAGCTGGTCTCCCCAGTCCGACTGAACAAAAAGTTAGGTACCATATTTAATTGACAAACACTTTTCAAAGTTAAATAGTCTTAGCAAAGTATAATATAGTAATTTACTCACTCATACATTCATGCAGTCAACAAGCATTTATTGACATCCTATGTACAAAGCACTACGCTTAAGCCTTCAGGTCACAAAAGAGTTTTCAACTATGGTATTATTGACATCTTGAACCAGACAATTCTTTGTTCTGGGACTGTTATGTGAATTGCAGAATGTTTACTGAAATTCACGAGTCTGTACTCACTACATGCTAGTAGCACCATCCCTTCCAGTTGTGACAATCAAAAATGTCGCTAGCTATTGCCAAATGTCACTGGAGGGACAATATTACCCCCAGTTGAGAACTACTAGGTCACAGTAAGGTTGTGGTCTCTACCGTCATAAGAAGAGAAGGCCTCTCTAACTTTAAGTACCTGAAGATTACACCACCCTCATTAGCCCCTATCTCTTAGGTGTTTAGAAACTTACATTTTTAGAATCATAAACAGAAAAATATATAATCACAGTACATTTCCAGATAGTAAAGTTACTATCCCTTTTTCAAATGACCTGGACTTCTGCAGGAGAAAATGCAGATGGTATTGAAGAGGCTGGAAGAACAAGATTAGAAATTACCCTTAATCCATCAAAGATGAGTTTGGCTCTCCTCTGATGGAGAAAATTTCTTGACACCTCTATGATATAGAGCTGAATAAAACAAGCATAAATTTAAACTTTCCTAGGGCATTATGCTACATACCTAGCCCCTCTAAGTCAGGAAAATTCCCTGAGGGTCACCTGAAAAACTGAAATCTAACTCTTCAAATGTAATTCTGTAAGCACAGTACTTAGTACAAGGATCGGTACATAGTAGGCACGCAATCAAAACTTGTTGAACTAATAGATGAATCATGTTTTGTAAGAGTAATGTATACCAAACTATTGCTATTGGCTATAAAAATATGCTAACCCTGCTCTGTAATTAAAGAGCAGATACAGACATCTTGTTTTCATTTGCAACACTACAAAATGCATTTTCCTTTTTTTATTGGACATTAACCTTTACATAATAGTTAACCAACCTTCAAACCAATTTAATGACAGATAAATTTTTAAGAATAATTTTTTTAAAATACAGTTTTAAAAATCTACATGGCAAAACCAAAATGTTCATAGGGAATAAATCAGCTTAATTATAAGAAATATTTCAATTCTATTTTATATTGTCCCATATTTCTGCTGGATGTTAAAGTAAATGTGATTCATTAAAACCTCATTCATTCATTATGAAAATACAGTAGCAACTTTTATTCATTATAAATGGACTCATTATGGGAGTAATTTGCAAACTATATTAAGTCCTTACTTTCTAAAGGAAACTACATATTTTATTCACATTAAAAGCTAATTATCATTTTGAAAGTCCTAAACCATATTCTTTATCTTGCAAATTTTGCTTTGCACAAATTCCTCCACTTAGTTATATCTTTTATGTAACAAATTATAGCATGTATATATGCCCAGTAGAATTATAATTTAACCACTTACATAAAACTTGAAATAAAGGTAAAAATACTCACTTACTGTATTCTATATTTATATGTAATTTTCTTTCCCTCTCTGATTTGTATATTCCTGCCTTGACCCTGAGAAACTGTAAAATCATCTTCTCTTCTCTTTTCTATTTTTGTACATCATTTTTTTAAACTCTGAAATGCAACACAGAATTTAAGCAGCATGATATTTAAGAGCTTTAAATATACATTTTAACCCTCTTTGGAGATATAAAATCTATCATCCAAAGCAGGTTTGATATACTTCCTATGTTACAAGACTTATAATACTGTTTATTACTGAGAACAGTACAGTACAATTTAGTTTCCCAGGGGCATGAAAAAGGCCTATTTATTACTCATAGAGATGCCCCGTACAATAAAGTCAGTCATTCTTTAGCAAGCTCTAATTGAGAAGCCAGAAGATGTTATTTTTGAAGGATAATTTACCAACAAAAGCAATTGCACCAGATTGCTTTGAGGTGGCATCAGCATGGACTGTCAATAACTGTAAATGGGTGTCAGGAGGAACCAGAGGGACAGGCTCACTTCTGCTGCTTGATCCCTTCCCTGATTCTAAATGCCTCCCCAGAGACAGGTGACCACTAGTCAGAATTCTTAAATAGAAAACTTTGGCCTTTTATTTTTTTATTTTATTTTATTTTTTATAAACGGAGTTTCACTCTTGTTACCCCGGCTGGAGTGCAATGGCACGATCTCGGCTCATCGCAACCTCCGCCTCCTGGGTTCGGGCAATTCTCCTGCCTCAGCCTTCTGAGTAGCTGGGATTACAGGCATGCGCCACCATGCCCAGCTAATTTTTTGTATTTTTTTTTAGTAGAGACGGGATTTCACTATGTTGACCAGGATGGTCTCGATCTCTTGACCTTGTGATCCACCCGCCTCGGCCTCCCAAAGTTCTGGGATTATAGGTGTGAGCCACCGCACCCTGCCCGAAATTTGGCCTTTTAAATTTTTACATTGTAGTTTCACCAAGCATCTCATTTTAAACAACTATAGCTATTTAAGTCTTATTTAGGAACATGATAAATGCTGGTAAGATAAAGAAAAACTTGGATGTTAGCGTGTCTCAGTAGATTCTAAACTTAATAAGAGTACATAGGGATTGTTTATAAAGATAACTAAAACCTTAAAATTTGAGTCAAAGTGTTGATGCTTTAATATATAAATGAATGTCTTGATAAAGAAGAATAGATGATGTCAGATGTAAATGCCTTATGAAAACTTAGTTGCCTGTGTCAGTTTACAATTTTTATTTTTCTAGAAATGCCTAAGATGAATACCAGTGTTATTTTCCTTGGCATATATCTAGATATTGGTGAACTATTCAGATCACATTTAATTACATTTCATCTTTTATTTTCTTCACAGGCCTCTTAAAATTAAACCTACTAGGTAAGAGTAGAGTAATGCTGTGGTTTGAATGTGTCAGTGTTGGGAGGTATGACCTAATTAGAGGTGACTGGGTCGTGAAGGCAGAGCCCTTACGAGTGAACTAATGTCATTATCATGAGAGTAGGTTGCTTACTGAGAGAGTGGGTTGTTACAAAATGAATCTGGTTCTTGGTGAATCTCTCTTTCTCATTGGTTTTCACCCATTCTTCTTCCACCCTTTAACCACAGCATGATCTCCGCCAGATGTCAGGGCCATGATCTTGGATTTCCCAGCCTCTAGAACTTCAAGCCAAATAAACTTCTCTTTTTTATATTACCCAGTCTATAGTATTCTGTTGCAGCAGCAGAAAATGAACTAAGACAAGTAAGTAATAACAAAATGTGCAGGAAACCTTGCTAGATATAGAAGACGGTCATGTTGAAGTCATGAGAACGTCAAGGAATCTAGGACTTTTGTTTGTTTCTTTTATAAAAACAAATAAAAAATGTAGTCAGTCTCAAGCCACAAAACTAAGTATGCAAAAAGATATCTTAATTTTAGCTTAATTTCTTTACATCAACCTTGACAGAATATTCAACCTTAGCCTCTGGAAATGATATCCAACCTTAGCCATTCTTGGGTCCCTCCTGCCTCCTCAGCTTACCTCTACCCAACCCCAGAGATGAGGCCAAAGTTTGGATGTGTATTAGAGTGCACGGAGGCACTGAAAAGGTCTTAAGTCATCACCAGACTGGTCTACACAGGTGTCCTCCTAAATCAAAACTGTCCTGTTTCACATAGTCTCTATTCTGTTAGTACTTTGGGGACACAGAAATATTTGCAGACACTGAGAACTCAGGAGTAAGGTTAGCACTCCTGGATGTACCCCATGACCATTACCTGCTTAGGTCTAGCCACATAATAGGGTGACAGCCAATAGCATTTTCTCCAATTTGTTGCAAGTAACACTTTTATAGTATCCGGCTGAGACATTTCCAGTGGCCCCTGAAAAAAGTGGTACCTAATCTCTACAGATGGACCCCGTATGAACTATAACTCCTGGCATTCAGACCCTTGAACAGTCCCGTTCTACATTGAATGAGACTGATGCTGTGACTTGAGTCAACAGAATGTGGCAGAAACGAGCTGTAGCAGATCTGGGCTTATGCCCAAAGGGCTGGCAACTTCCAGCACTGCAGTTCTGTGAGCCCCGAGCCTCACTGCAAAACGTCCAGACACCATACAGATAGATAATTGGAAGAGGAAAATAGAGAGAGGAAGCCCTGGCCAGGTGCAGTGACTCATGCCCATAATCCCAACACTTTGGGAGGCAGAGGCAGATGAATCATTTGAGGTCAGCAGTTCGAGACCAGCCTGGCCAACATGGTGAAACCCTGTCTCTATTAAAAAAAAAAAAAATTATCAGGGTGTGGTGGCGCATGCCAGTAATCCCAGCTACTTGTGAGGCTGAGGCAGGAGAATCACTTAGTGAGAGTCCGTCTCTAAAATAAAAGAGAGCAAGAGAGAGAGAAAGAAAGAGAGGCCTGAAACCACATGTGGAATGACACCCAGTCCTGGCCACCATCTCATTGCAGTTATCCGGGAGACTCCAACTCAGACCAGCAAAAATAAATAAACGTTCATCTAAGCCTCAATTAACCCACAAAATCCTGAGATAACCAAATGGTCATTTTAAACTCAAATTTTGGAGTGGTTTGTTTTGTAGTAATAGATAACCAAAAAGAGAAAAGATACCTGTCATATTGTATTAAATACTTATGGATTAACTCACCAATAAGTATTAACACTAATCAATAAGTATTAACTAACTAGCACAGCCTTTATCATTCCTTACCCTCTTTAACTTTCTCTGTTGTATTGTTGCTTACTCACACCGGCATGATGTGCATTCCCTGCTTATTTCCCACTCTGGCTCTACCAAAACATGGGGAAGGAGGTCAAGCTGTTTGATATCGGAGAACAGGCTCCCTACCACCACCACCCGGATCTCCTCCCTCTCCCCAGCAGGAGCTGATTTCTGGGCTGTAGCTCTTCACTCTTCTGCCCAGTCATATGCACCTGTTAGCACACATGGTGGAGGCTCCTGCTAGGGAAGTTGTCAGCAGACGCTACCTGGCTGGGGCACACTGGCTGATATGCTTGCTCTGTACTCCTTGCTGGCGCTGCCTACTGTGGACACCCACACATCTCCCCACCAGATTTAGGGACCCAGCCAGTGATGCGGCTGCCCCCTGAGCCCAGGCTGAGCCGTCTTGTTCCAGACAACTGCTGAGAAAACAGCTTCAGTTGTATGAACCTACCTGCTTCCACCCTGAGGGCTGCAAGGCAAACATGGGGTGAAACCCAAGACTTTCAAGACCCTTATTTTTATGTCTTCTGGGCAAGGGGTGAGAGGCATGGATGTTGATGAAATTCAGGACACTGAATTTCAGGAAACTCACTACCAAATCCCAGGTGGGAGGAGTCATCACAGGGGGACCCTGGTGAGGGTTGGGCTCCCAGCACCAGGTCTGCCCTTCCTTGTCTCTACCTCTTGCTGCCTCCTGAGAGCAGTCATGCAAATACCTTCTCCTGGGGTGCCAGGAATCTTCCAAGAGGACTTGTTACCATCGGAGCCTTTTCCAGCTTCAGCTGAACACAGGCTTGTTTTCCACTTCTAAGCTGTAGGTTAACATCAGGGGAGAGATGTTAAAAAATAACCACTCTTGATCTTGGGCTTTCTTTTGTTATACAGGGCATTATTGGAAAAATTTACAAAATCTCAATAAGCTTTGTAGATTACATAATAGTATTGTTAACTTCCTGATTTTCAATGATTTTTCTATGGTTATGTATAAGAATTCCCCATATTTGGGAAATATTTAGGGGTAAAACAGCATCATATCTGCAACATGCTCTCAAAGAGGTCCAGAGTAATTATATAGAGAGAGGGAAAGGGGGGAGCAGAGAGAGAGAGATTGATTTAGCTGAAGGATGTCTGAGAATTCTTTATTCTAATGCAACATTTCTACAGGTCTGAAATTATATCAAAGAAAAAAAGATTTTTTTTTTTTTAAACATGACTCATGTCTGAGTCCCACCAAAACTATTTAACCAGATTCTGGAAGTAGGACCTGGGCATCAGCATTTACAGTTTCCAGTCAATTCTGTTTTGCAGCCCAAATGGAGACACAGTATACCAGATCTGCCATGGAAGGACCCTGTGAGGGAAAGTAGAGAAGAGCAAGACCAGGAGATGAACGTGACAGCCAGCTTGCTCAAGCTCAAATTGTTCAAGTTCAGGTAGATGTAAGACGGTTGTCAAAGCTGATTTTCTACTAGCATCTCCTGGATTTGACCCAGAGATGTAGACGACAAATGACAATTACTTGACAAATAATGTTATCTTTAAAACAACCATAAGCACTAATATTGGCAGTGATGTCCTGTTGTTATGGTGAGCAAGGAAATCTATTACCTTTACTCCCACTCTACCAAGCACAACTCATGAAATTATCAGCTTAATTCATCTTTCACCTATTGGGATTTCACTCCCCCAAATAAGAGTTAACCGTGTAGTACAGAAATTAAATGCTTTAAAGTTTTAATGGTATGGACCACTTTTAGGAATTTTTTCCTCTAGTCTGTGTTTTCAAACTATATATTTTACATATGCAGTATATTTTTGAACATGAATTGAAAGGAAGATATCTTAAAGCAGAAATTACATAAATATCTTCGAGTTGCTGCAAGATTCAGAAGTTGGCAATGAATTTATCTGAGACCAGAATGTACATCTCCTTCATAGGAAGATTTGGATTTTTATCATACATAATTTCTATGGCCAACATTTACTCCAGTGAGAACTTCTAACTGTTTACACAAATGTTTCCATACATCATTAACAGGGGAGCTGTTACCCTCCTGAATTGGGCTGCAGTGGCTGCAAGGAACAGAAACCCCAAAGCAAGTGGGCCTGAGAAACAAACTCTCACTCCGCATAAAGTCCTGATCTGGGGCCAGCTCTGGAATCAGATAGTTCCATGGTCAGCAGTTGCGTCTAGCCTTGGCTCTTTCTATGCTTCCATGGTACCTTCCTCAGTGAAGTAACTTTGTGCACAAGCTGGCTCACCTTATGGTCCCAAGACAGCCACTGAATCTCCAGGACTCACGATGAGGCCCACAAAGTGAAGAGAAGGGAGAGAATATCTCTTCATTGCTTATTTAGGAACAGTAGGCTGTTCTCAAAATCCACCCAGCAGGATTCCCTTTGTCTCATATTGGCTGCAATTGGGTCACATTCCCATTTCTTTTCTTTTCTTTCTTTTTTTTTTTTTTAACAAGGTCTCGCCCTGTCGCTGAGGCTGGAGTGCAATGGTGCGATCTTGACTCACTGAAACCTCTGCCTCCTGGGTTCATACAATGGCCCTGCCTCAGCCTCCCAAGTAGCTGGGATTATAGGCACCCTCCACCACACCCAGCTAATTTTTGTATTTTTAGTAGAGACGGGGTTTCACCATGTTGGTCAGCTTGTCTCAAACTCCTGCACTCATGATCCGCCCGCCTGGGCCTCCCAAAGTGCTAGGATTACAGGCATGAGCCACCGCGCCTGGCCCATGTTCCCATTTCTAAATCTGAACATTGTCAAGGGGAATGAGAAAGCAATGTTTGGTGTTGGCTACTCACGATCCACATCTTGGAGCTGAAAACTGGGTTTGCATCCAAAGGCTTGCTCCTCAAAGTGTGCTCCACAGAGGTGCCGAACTGGCTCTACTGAGGATGTCGGTTAGAATGCAGATTATTAGGCCCCTCCCCAGATCTACTGAGTCAGAATTTGCATTTTAGCTAGCTTCCCTGGCGACTCTTATGCACATGGAAGTTTAAAAAGGCCTGTCCTAAAAATAGGACTGAATGGTGGAAAGTGGATACCCAAACAAAATGTAAACAGATAAGTTTGGTAGAAGGAAAACTGGCCGAAGGAAAACCGTTACTGGTCAGTTCTGCACCACGTCTGCCATGCCACTCCTTCATTAAAACAGTACTTCTAATTGAGTCTGAACGTCGAAGGTGCATGGACTTAATAAACTCTTGTCTTTTCGGTCAAAAGGCATTGCTGATTTTTCCTTAATATGTATGCCTTTAGTGTTTTCAAGAAATGTATTTTTAAAAATATATTTCACCCCTCCTGTCCAGTACTTTAAAAATGAAAACTTGGGGAGAAGAGGATGGAGGCAAATTCCTTGCTTTTGGTCATTAGCGTTTCTTAGCATGCCATTCTCTTTTATCTGTATTGAAGGGAGTTGTAGTTCCAATAAAATTATGGACTCTTGGGGGTGTCCTCTGCTTCTTCAGTCACGGACATAACATGACTTACTTTGAGGCCATTAGAATTCTGAGCTCACGGTGCATTGGCAAATGGGTTCTCTGCTCATGCACACTCCATTTTCCCATTAAATTCAACGATCAAGTCATTAAGATTCTCAAGAAAGCAGCAGTAGAGCATTGAGCCTAGCATGGGTTCCTTCTTAGAGGTTACTTCCTTCCTAATGGGTCTTTCCAGGAAGTTGGGCTCAAGGACTTTCTACTTTATTATTTCCTGTCACCACTTTCCCAATTCTAAGGGAATTATTTATCTAGTTTTGAAAATGAAAGCAAATCTCTCCCCTTAATTTTTTCCTAAACCTTGTGTCTATATCCAGAATTCTCTCCATTCCCCTAAAAGCTTAAACCATTTTTGCAGACCTAGAAAACACACAGGCTTTGTGTGTCCCTGTCTCTGCCCCTATTTCTTAACTCTTTTCCAGGTTGGCCACTGAGGAGGAGCTTTCAGGGATCTTCCTTGTGTTTTCTGGATCCAAACTTCCCCTGCTGGTTTTACCTGTTTGATAGGTAACTGGTAAAGAACACCTGGCTTTTTTTTCTGGAATCTGTGGTTTTGACCATTTTGTTTCTAGTTGCAAAGTCACTACCCAGATCAGATTTCTTAGGACTTAAAAAGCTTTATTAAGTCTTCCAGATGTGGAGAGGCTCTGGAAATGTGCTCAGGCAGCTTTATTTTCAAGAACTAATGCATTATGTTTAAATAGGGCTGTATACTATAGGTTAAAATAAACTGGCTCCATGGAAGAGTTAAAGAGGCACTGAAAACTGTGCAATTTATTCCTAATTTTGTAATAAAATATGACTGACACCAAATAAAATATGACTGACACCAAATTTCTCTCTCAACACACATTCTTTTAAAAACTCAGTAAAATCACTTTTATTGAGAACAGATTTTGATGTTCCTTTTAGCTCCTTAAATAAATAACCAGATTTCTTTTAAACACAAATTACATGGATATAGTTAATTATATGTAAATGAAAATGTATTTAAAATATTTGATATTGCTGTGTAAGTAATTAGTCAGAAGCAATGTGAAAACCATATTGACTGAAAGTATTTTTATTTTAAAATTGTGTGCCTTGCAGAAGGAAACTGGCATAGACTACTGAAGAAATATTTCTCTCCTAAACACTTTATTGGACTGCATGTGTACATAGAAAAAGCAGTCTGCCTATGTGAATATGTGAGTGTTAAGGTAAATGGAGAAAAACTTTAGAATTGCTTACAATCATTTGTTTATAGTCATGGTTCATAGATAAAGGAAAACAGTTCTGGCAAAATGAAAACAAATATAGTTGCCTTTCTCACCAGTATTATCTCTCAAAGTCAAGCTCTCAAAGCCTGACTCTTCCAAATAAGAGCAAATTACTTTGCATTCACATCACTATCTGTTTATCAAAATTTAAGTGGGGAGCATATAACAGTGAGAAGAAAAGGATCATATAATTTTTAGGTCACAGGAATAAGGGTACAGAGAGGAGGCTGTATACTTAGAAAGGCGATTATATTATGCCACTCCAGAGGGCACCATTTACACTGCATTCAACATCTGGCCACAAAGTGACCCCAGCATTCACTTTCCCATTGTTTCTGAATGTGTTTTGTTATTTCCAAATTTGGAACAGAGGTTAGAAACATGGTGACTGCTTAGTTTTGGATCTTCCCACTTCTCCTCCTGGAAACCAAATAGAGCAACAAGGAGAACAAAAATAAAGCGATGAAATACATTTTTGGTGAAAGTAGGAGACAGAGAAAAATCCACAAACTCCAAATTATGTGTAAGTGTGGCCAAAAGAAACTAAGAGCCGCAAGTCCTGTGCAGGAAGCTGTCACAGGGTACCGGGGAGGAGCAGGGAATAGAGAGGAGGCCTTTTAGTATCAAATGTCGGGAATCAACAAGTGTCCACTCTAAGGAAGATCTATTTTAACAAATTAAATATAACAGGCCATAGTTGCTGGAGAAGGTAGAGAAAGGCATGAAAATTCTGAGTAGAACCCAGAGAAGACAAATCTCAAAAAGTGCCCGCTTAAGAAAAAAGAAGAAGAAAAAGAAAAGAATGTTTCAGAAGACAGGGGCTATGTCTCTTACTAGTAGCTGCCAGTGAAGGACTCTAAAGAATTCAGGAATTGTGATAGAAGCATTCCAAAG
Source organism: Saimiri boliviensis (assembly GCF_048565385.1). Taxonomy (NCBI): domain Eukaryota; kingdom Metazoa; phylum Chordata; class Mammalia; order Primates; family Cebidae; genus Saimiri; species Saimiri boliviensis. The sequence continues at coordinate 40,061,674 of NC_133457.1, read as the reverse complement.
TCCAGTCCATTTCTTAGAGCCAAAGGAAGGCCGGCTATACGGCTATATTAGCAAGAAACAATCCATCAGGTAGCAACAAAGGAAGAAGAAGCAGCAGAAACAGAAAAACCCTGGAAACTCATCTATTCCCACCGCCCACCTTGTACTCCACAGATAGAGGAATGTCTGCAAATAGCTAGTACAGGACAATGCAAGTCATTCAAATTTGGTAACAGGAATAAAATTAAACCGATTTTCAGTTTTAGCTTTGACAAGTGAAGAGCTCAAAAGTCATCACACCATCCTTATAACAAGCAAAGTCTGAACAAACCAAAAATCAATAACTTGTCTTAGATATATTAGAGAACTGAGGTTGCAAGGCAAGTCAGCACCCTGAAGTCTGGAGAGACCAGTGAATCTAGGTTTCTGGAGACCTAGCATGGACTAGCTTGAGAATGAGAATATCTTGGGGGCACTGCTTTTTGGTAGGTTTTGCCTCCAGGAGTCCTACCAATATCTCACACTGAAGATCCAAGAAGCCCCTCATGACTCTAGGAAGAGAAAGCAGAAGGAGTAATTATTGTAAAATATACCTAAAGTAGTCTTCATAACAAAGGTCTATGCTCCAGGGGAAGATGCTGTAAGAGCTTTATCACACCCAGTGGAAGGGCGTTCTCTGACTTCATTCTCCTCTACTCTATCTCATCTAAAGGGTGGAGGTTAGAGAAGATAAACTGAAAAACATTTGAAAAGGTCATGGTCCAGGAACACAGGCTCACAGAAGAATGAAAATTAATCATAAAATTATAGAATGCTTTCCCTGTCTCATGCATAGCCACTACAAAGGACTACACAGGACTCTAGTAGAATAGTGAATTAAAACTAAAAGAGCTGCAAGATATATTCAGAGGAGGAGTTCTTAGGAAAGTTCAAAAACAGTAAGGAGACAAAAACAGTAACATCAGAGGAATTTGAAGCCTTTGGTAACTACAGCTACAAAAAACAAAATGAAATATAGCGCAACTCTTAGCCAACTTAACGTAAAACTTTACACTAAAAGTTGATTTACTATTAATCAATTTATTATGTCTAGCTTTCAACAAAAAATTACAAGGCATGCTGAAAGGCAGAGAAAACAGTCTGAAGAGGCACACTAAGCATCAGAACCAGACTCAGATATGACACAGTCTATAGAATTAACAGATGGAGAATTTAAAATAAACATGATTAATATGTTAAGAACTCTAATGGAAAAAGTAGACAACATGCAAGAACAGATGAATAATAGTAAAAGACAGTATCATGGAGACTCTAAAAAGAGTCAAACAGAAATGCTAGAAATCAAAAGCACTGTAAAAAACTAAAGAATGCTGAATGTTTTTGATGGGTTCATCAGTAGATTAGACATGGCAAAAGAAACCATCAGTGAGCTTGAAACTAGGTCAATAGAAACTTCCTAAACTAAAATACAATGAGAAAAAGGAATGAGAAAAAAATACAACGGAACATCCAGCAACTGAGCAACAGTTTTATAGGATGTATTGTAAATGTAGTTGGAATACTAGAAAAAGGGAAATGAGCAAAGAACAAACAGACAAAAAACGTTGAAATAGATAAAATAGATGAAAATTTTTGAAAATTAATGAGAATTACTAAACCACAGGTACAGGAAATGCAGAGAATGCCAGTCATGATAAATATCACAGTATCTACACACACACACACACACACACACACAAACACACACACACACACACACACACACACACACACACACACACACACATATTCAAACTGCAGAAAAGCAAAGACAAAGAAAAAATATTGAAAGAAACCAAGGAAATAAAACATCTTACCTACTAAGGGAAAAGATAAGAATTATAGAAGTCATGGAATCAAGAAGAGGGTTAAAATTTTAATAAAAGAAAACGCCCCACCAACATAGAATTCTATATCCAGAAAATTATTCTTTCAGAAGAGAAGAATAAAGACTTAGTCAAACAAATAAAAACTGAGGAAAATTATTGCCAGCAGATGTGCTCTGAAAGAGATGTTAGAAAAAGTACTTGAGAGAAGAAAAATTAGATAGTTTTGACACTTAGATGTCCACATGAAAAGAAAAATTATCATAAAAAATACAGGTAAATTGTAATCTATCGTTTTCCTTATTCTTAATCTAATAGATAAATGTTTGTTCAAAGTAGTAATAGTAATAATATATTGAGTGGTTTTAGCATAAGTTTAAGTGAAATGAATGATAACCATTTTATAAAAGATAGGAGGAAGAAATTGGGAACAATTTGTTATAAGATACTTGTCCTACCCATGGAGTGGTACAGAGTTATTTGAATGGAGACTTACATTAATTGGAAATATATACTGCAGTGTCTAGGGCAATCATTGCCAAAATTTTTAAAGAAGTATAGTTAGTATGCCAAGAGAGAATATAACATTAAATAATTTAAAATGTGCAATTCAAACCAGATAAGGCAGAAGAACCTGAGGGGGAGGAAACTGAACAAATGCAAAAAAAAGTTTCAAACATGGTTGCTAATAATCAAATTATATCAATAATAATTTTAAATGTGAATGGTCTAAATATATTAATTAAAATGGGTTGTAAGAGGGGATTAAAAAATATTCAACTATATTTTGTCTACAGGAAACTCATTTTAAATATAGAAACTCAGAAGGTTAAAAGTAGAGGAATAGAAAAAGCTATGCCACGCTACACTAATAAAAAGAAAGCTGGAATAGCTATACTAATTTTAGACAAAGCAGACTGCAGAACAAAAGAAATAATAATCAGGGATAAAGAGAAGTATTACACAGTGACAAAAGGGTCAGTTCTCTAAAATGACATGACAATCAACAGTTTAAGGAAGAAAATAATATTATATTAACCTAATGCAGAAAAAGTGTTGACAAAATCCAACACACATTCATGTTAAAAATTCTCATCAAGCTAAGAACACAGAAGCTTACTTAACTTTATAAGGAACATCTACCAAAAATTTAGAGCTAATATCACAATTAAACATGAGAAACTGGTTTCCCTTTTTAACTGGGAAACAGTGAGGGTGTCCTCTTTCACAACTTCTGTCCAACACTATACTGAAAATTCTAGCTAGCAAAATAAGAAAAAAGGAAATAATGAGAGACAGATTGAGAAAGAAACAAATCTGTCTTTACACATGACATGATTGTTCGTAGAAAATTCACCTCTCAAAAAAAATCAATAAAAAACTCCTGGAACCAATAAGTGAACATACCAAGGTAACAGGATATAAGGTTAAAATCACTAATAATGGTGGTATCCCTTTTATTCTTTTATTGTGTATGTTTGACTCTTCTCTTTTTTCTTCCTCATTAGTTTAGCTAGCAGTCTATCTATTTTGTTACCTTTCTCAAAAAACTAGCTCCTGGATTCATTAATTTTTTTTGTGTCTCTATCTCTTTCAGTTCTGCTCTGATCTTTTTATTTCTTGTCTTCTGCTAGCTTTTGAATTTGTTTTCTCTTTCTTCTCTAGTTATTTTAATTATGATGTTAGGGTGTCGATTTCAGATTTTTCCAGCTCACTGATGTGGGTATATAGTACTACACATTTCTCTCTTAATGTTGCTTTAGCTGTGTCCCAGAGATTCTGGTACATTGTCTCTTTGTTCTCATTGGATTCAAAGAACTTATCTATTTTTGCCTTAATTTTGTTATTAACCCAGGTGTCATTCAGGAGCTGGTCCTTCACTTTCCATGTAGTTGAGCAGTTTTGAGTGAGTTTCTTAATCCTGAGTTCTAATTTGATTGCACTGTGATCTGAAATACAAAGTACCATCAGATAATACCATAAACACTTCTATACAAATAAACTAGAAAACCTAGAAGAAATGGATAAATTCCTGTACACATACACCATCCCAAGACTAAACCAGGAAGAAGTCAAATTTCTAAATAGACTAATAACAAGTTCTGAAATTGAGGCAGTAATTAATTGCTCACCAACCAAAAATAGCCCAGGACTAGACAGAATCACAGCTGAATTCTACCAGAAGTACAAAGCAGAGCTGGTACCATTTCTTCTGATTCTATTCCAAACAAAAGAAAAAGAGGGAATCCTCCCTAACTCATTTGATGAGACCAGCATCATCATAATACCAAAACATGACAGAGACACAACAAAAAAAGAAAATTTCAGGCCAATATCCCTGACGAACATCAATGCAAAAATCATCAATAAAATACTCACAAACCTAATCCAGCAGCACATTAAAAAGCTTATCCACCACAATTAAGTTAGCTTCATCCATGGGATGCAAGGCTGATTCAACATATGCAAATCAATAAATGTAATTCATCACATAAACAGAACCAATGACAAAAACCACACGATTATCTCAATAGATGCAGAAAAGGCCTTCAATAAAATTAAATACTCCATTCATGCTAAAACCACTCAATAAACTAGGTATTAATGGAACGTATCTCAAAATAATAAGAGCTATTTATGACAAACCCATAGCCAATATTATATTGAATGGGCAAAAGCTGAAAGCATTCCCTTTAAAAACTGGCACAAGACAAAGATGCCCTCTCTCACCATTTCTATTCAACATAGTATTAGAAGTTCTGGCCAGGGAAATCAGGTAAGAAAAAGAAATAAAGAGTATTCAAATAGGAAGAGAGGAAGTCAAATTACCTCTGTTTGCAAATGACATGATTGTATATTTAGAAAACCCCATTGCCTCAGCCCAAAAACTCCTTAAGCTGATAAGCAACTTCAGCAAGTCTCAGGATACAAAATCAATGTGCAAAAATCACAAGCATTTCTATACATCAATAATAGACATACAGAGAGCCAAATTATGAGTGAATATCCATTCATAATTGCTACGAAGAGATTAAAATACCTAGGAATACAACTCATAAGGGATGTGAAGGACCTCTTCAAGGAGAAATACAAACTACTGTTCAAGGAAATAAAAGAGGACAAAAACAAATGGAAAAACATTCCATGCTTATGGATAGGAAGAATCAATTTTGTGAAAATAGCCATATTGCCCAAAGTAATTTATAGATTCAATGTTATTCCCATCAAGCTACCATTGACTTTCTTCACAGAATTACAAAAAGCTACTTTAAATTTCAAATGGAACCAAAAAGAGCCCGTATAGCCAAGACAACCCTAAGTGAAAAGAACAAGCTGGAGGCATCATGCTACCTGACTTCAAACTACATTACAAGGCTACAGTAACCAGAACAGCATGGTACTGATACCAAAACAGATATATAGACCAATGGAACAGAAAATACCTCAAAAATAATATCACACATCTACAACCATCTGATCTGCGACACACCTGACAAAAACAAGCAATGAGGAAAGGATTCCCTATTTAATAAATGGTGCTGGGAAAACTGGTTAGCCACATGCAATAAACAGAAACTGGACCCTCCTTATACCTTATTCAAATATTAACTCAATATGGAGTAAGGACTTAAATGTAAAACCCAAAACCATAAAAACCCTGGAAGAAAACCTAGGCAATACCATTCAGGACATAGGCATGAGCAAAAGACTTTATTACTAAAACACTAAAAGCAAGGGCACAAAAGCCAAAATTGACAAATGGGATCTAATTAAACTAAAGGATTTCTGCACAGCAAAAGAAACTATCATCAGAATGAACAGGCAACCTACAGAATGGGAGAAAAATTTTGCAATCTATCCATGTGACAAAGGTCTAATATCCAGAATCTACAAGGAACTTAAACAAATTTACAAGAAAAAAGCAAACAACCCCATCAAAAAATGGGCAAAGGATATAACATACAATTCTCAAAAGAAGACATTTATGTGGCCAACAAACATGATAAAATGGTCGTCATCACTGGTTATTAGAGAAATGCAAATGAAAACCACAGTGAGATACCATCTCACACCAGTCAGCATGATGATTATTTAAAAGTCTGGAAACAATGGATGCTGGTGAAAATGTGGAGAAATAGGAAAGCTTTTACACTCTTGGTGGGAATGTAAATTAGTTCAACGATTGTGGAAGATAGTGTGGTAATTCCTCAAGGATCTAGAACCAAAAATGCCATTTGACCCAGCAATCCCATTAATGGGTATATACCCAAAGAATTATAAATCATTCTACCATAAAGACATATGCACATATATGTGTATTGCAGCACTCTTTACAATAGCAAAGACTTGAAACCAACCCAATGCCCATGAATGATAGACTGGATGAAGAAAATGTGGCACATATACGCCATGCAATACTATGCAGTCATAAAAAAGGATGAGCTCATGTCCTTTGCAGAGACATGGATGAAGCTGGAAACCATCATTCTCAGCAAACTAACACAGGAACAGAAAACCAAACACCTCATGTTCTCACTCATAAGTGGGAGTTGAACAATGAGAACACATGGACACAGGGAGGGGAACATCACACACTGGGTCCTGTTGGGGGTTGGGAGGCAAGGGAAGGGAGAGCATTAGGACAAATACCTAATGCGTGCAAGGCTTAAAACCTTGATGACAGGTACAACAAACCACCATGACACATGTATACCCATTTAACAAACCTGCATGTTCTACATATGAATCCCAGAACTTAAAGTAAAATTTAAAAAGTTACTAGCAATATAAAAAAGTACATTAATATATCAAAAATGATAATACCGAAATCAATTGCTTTCCTATATACTAGCAATGGATAATTGGAATTTGGTACATATTTTTTAAAATACTATTTAAAATAGTGCCCTCAAATTAAACAATTAGATGGAAATCTAACAAAATATGCAAGAATTTATATGCTAAATAGGTGCAGTGGTTCGTGCTGGTAACCTCAGGACTTTGAGAGGCTGATGTAGGCCAATCACTTGAACCCAGGAGTTCTAGACTAGCACGGGCAACCTGCAAATCCTGTCTCTACAAAAATTATCCCAGCATGGTGGTACATGTCTGTAGTCCCAGCTACTCATGAGTCTGAGGTGGGAGGATGGCTTGAGCCTGGGAGGCAGTGGTTGCAGTGAGCCAAGATCACACCACTGAAATCCAGCATTGGTGACAGTGATACCCGGTTGTAAGTAAGTAAATAAATAAATGGAGAAATAATTTATGATCATAATTGGAAGATTCAACATTGTGAAAATGTTAATTATTCTCAACTGCTTCTATGTAGTCCATGCAATCTCAATAAAAATTCCAGGAAGATATTATGTAGCTATTGACAAACTGAATAAAAAGTTTACATGGAAACGCAAAATACCTAGATAGTCAAGATAATGCAGACACCTCACCAAAGAAGATATACAGATGGCAAATAAGCATATGAAAATATGTTCAATGTCGTTTATCATCAGGGAATTGCAAATTCGAACAACTGCATAACTATGCAAAAGCTAAAAAAATTTTTAAACCTGACAATACCAATTGGTGGTGAAGACATGGAGCAGTTGGAATTCTCATCTATTCCTGTTGGGAAAAGAAAATCATACAGCTACTTTGGAAAAAAGTTTGGCAGTTTCTTACAAGCTAAACATAGTTACCATATGATCCAGCAATCATGTTGACTTGAAAACATATGTCCACACAAAATCTGCACATGAATGTTTGTAGTAGCTTTATTCATAATCATGAAAAACTGGAAGCAACCATAACTACAATGGATTAAAGAGTAATGATATGTTAGGTAGGAGTAGTGGCTCATACCTGTGGCCCCAGCTACTTGGGAAGCTTAGGTGGGAGGATTGCTGGAACCTGAGAATTCAAGGCTGCAGTGAACCATGATTGTGCTACTGCACTCTGGCATGAGTGATACAGTGAGACCCTGTCTCAATAATAATAATAATTATAATAGTAATAATAATGGCACATCCTCACAATGGGATATTGTTCAGCAAAAATTAAAAATGTGTGATCAAGCCACAAACATAGCAAATCTTAAATGCAAATTGCTAAGTCAAAAGAATCCAGCTTCAAAAGGCTACATGCTACGTGTATTTCCAATCATAAGATATTTTGCAAAAGGCAAACTATAAAAACAGTGAAAAGTTCAATGATTGTCAGGGATTAAGGAAGAACCTGGAGAAGGTTAAATAACTAAAGTGTTGAGAAATTTTTAGGGAGCAAAACTATTCTTTAGGATACTATAATTGTAAATACATAACATACATTTTCAAAATCCAAAGAACTTTAATTACCAAGATTAAGCTTTAATGTACTAAAAAGTTTAAAAACTCATTTAGGATGGAATGTAGAAGGTGACAATTATCTAACAACATTAAAAATTTATAACTATATTAAAAACGTATTTAAAAATCTTACTTATGGGAATAGGGATAAAAGTTACTGACCTAAGAAACTTTGGACATAAAGGGAGTCTATAAGACTGAAGGCAAATATATATATATATATATATATATATATATATATATATATATATATATAAAATATAGTATGTTTATAGATACAAATAAATATAAATATATAATATCTACATAAAATAATTTTTATATAAGCTATATATTTATATGTGAATCTATTTCCATCTATATATGTATATATTTATATATTTCAAATCTGTCTTTATATATATTTATAAAATATATTAAAACAAAAAATTTTTATACATATAAATATATTACAATATAGATACATATATAACTGCTATACTTTAATAACAATTTTTTTTTTTTTTTTTTTGAGACAGAGTCTCACTCTGTCTCCAAGCACCAGGCTGGAGTGCAATGGCGCGATCCCGGCTCACTGCAACCTCCGCCTCCTGGGTTCAAGCAATTCTCCTGCCTCAGCCTCCTGAGTAGCTGGGACTACAGGCTCACGCCACGACATCCAGCTAATATTTGTATTTTTAGTAGAGACGGGGTTTCACCATGTTGGCCAGGATGGTCTCGATCTTTTGACCTTGTGATCTGCCTGCCTCGGCCTCCGAAAGTGCTGGGATTACAGGCTTGAGCCACCACGCCTGGCCTTATTAACAATTTTAATACTAGTGTATACCATTATACAGAACAATTAAGTAAATGGAATAGTGGGTGGTTGGCCCAGGTTTCTCAATATTGGAGTGTGAGATGATGCATAAGAAAGAAAGGGTAATCCATGTGGTAATGTATAGTGTTGGGAATAATGATATGAAATGATACTCAGTTGAATATAGGTACAATGGTTACATATAGAAATATTTATATATATGTGTATACTGTATATCCAAATTAGTATACACACATATATTTTTTGTTCCGTCGTCTAAGAAGATCTAGAAATAACAACACTGCAACACTGTAGTAATAAGCACACATAGTGCCCAGAGCTTAATTTCTAATATGATTCTCCAATGAAAGGAACTAGGGCTTCTTGAAAAAATGGAAGATTCTAGGACTGAGGCAGGAAATATACAAGATAACCCTGGAGCAGCTTAATATCAGAAAGTAAGAAAGTACAAATAAATAAACAGCCTCCAATGATAGAGATATGTCAAAGGGACACACGAGCCAACTGAAAGACCTACCAATGGCCAAAGGTTGAACAATTTCAGCAACAAAATAAATAAAGTACTATTAGATTATAACCCAATAAATTAAATAATTAACTATGAGTCCATATTGGTATAAATGATTAAATAAATAAATAAGAAGAGATAATGCTTACATGCAGAAAAATTCTAAATAATTTATATGTATACTCTGTCCTGAAAGAAGTAGCCACAATTCCTTACTCCTTAAGGATAACCTAGTAATCTTCCAAAAAGCACAGTAGGGAAAAGGTGGGAAAAGTATAACTTTGCAGTAGAAAAGCCTGACAAACAATCCCTCAGTCAGGATATCAAGGTCAACATCAGCAGTGATAAGCCATACTGATATTATGTTTTCTTTCTTCTTTTTTTTTTTTTTCTCTTGAGATGAAGTCTCACTCTGTAGCCGAGATCATGCATGATCTCAGCTCACCTCCACCTCCACCTCCCAGGTTCAAGTGACTCTCCAGACTCAGCCTCCTGAATAGTTGGGATTACAGGTGCATGCCCTTGCACCTGGCTGTTTTTTTTTTTTTTTCTTTTCTTTTTAAAGAGATGAGGTTTCACCATGTTGGCCAGGCTGGTCTTGAACTCCCACCTCAGGTAATCCTCCCACCTTGGCCTCCCAAAGTGTTAGGATTATAGGCATGAGCCACCACGCGCAGCCAAAAAATTGCAATTCAATAAAACTTACCATGCAATTCAACATATTTACAATATAAAATTCAGTAAATATATGTATATATTGAAAAAGAACACTATAATGCAGAATAAAATTAACTGAGAGCAGTTATTGCTAAGATATATACTGCTAGAATTATTAAAATTTAATACAAAAGAATAAATTCTTTGGGCATCAAGATGAGATAAATTCATTTATAAAGGAAAGAGAGCTAAGCTGGCATCAGACCTTTCTATTACAACATTTAATACCAGAGCATGTAGATCAATTACAAGATACCCATGAAAAGAATATGCAAGCCATGCATTTTGCAGCCTGCCAGACTGTCCTTCAAGAGTAAAGACAAGAGCAAAGAGTCTGGGGTATGAAAATTAGGGAAGATGGGGAAGGCCAGGGGAGAGGAAGATGAGGGTAGAGGGGGTTAGACCAAACTTTTATTATTATTATTATACTGGCAAAGGACTAACTCTGAAATGTCATCAGAACTTCTAGATCATAGACTTGCAAATGAGACCTTAAAAGGAGAAGTGATAAAAAGTTTCAGATAGCTCTAGCTTCTGCCATCTTGAGTAATAAAATATAATTTACTGCTCTGGGCCCTGCCAAGGATTACTGAAGAAGCATACAGTCATGTTGACTTAGGGTTCCTGCGAAAAATAAATTGACAGCAGTATGTTTTCTGGATTTAAAAGAGGTCATAAACAGACTTTGATAAGTGATATTTTATTTAGTTTATGACCTACTTACCTAAGAGCAAAATTTGTAACATTAAAAACTAAGGCATAATAATAAGAACTTTGGCTTTTCTAATAATAAACCTAACTATAAGCTTATTCTTTCAATAACCAGTGATACCAAAAGTGCTCATGACAGTGTTTTGGCAAGAAAAAAATTTAGTTTTAAATGCCATTGATTATGTTAATTTCATTTGTAGGTTCAAATCTTCTGATTCATGTTATCAAAAATTTTATTTTCTCTTGCATAGTGATTTAACATTGAAATCATCCTTAAAAAGAGAGTGTATCATCTTTGTCTAAGTTAACGTTCAATAATTTTCTTGGCTATGTACCCCAATCTAATCCGGAAACTTGTCAGGTAAGAATTATCTAAAAGTAGCAGTTTATTTAGCTATTAATGTTTAAGATGAGGGCCACTGGGACTTCCTGTTTGTAATTTTTTTTTTCTTTTTGCTCTGGATATCAATTTATATGGATTACTTTCACTGGTTGTACCTGGCAGTAAAAGATGAAATATATGCACACCCTTCATTCTGGCTGCTGTTAACAAAAAGCTCCATGATGTCATTTTTCAACTAGTTTATAACTCTTGGGAGAGAGTAGGAATCATGATGGACCCTTTTGAGAATCTGATACAAGTTGTAGGCCCTCTTTCAGGAAAAATTTCCTCTTTGTATATTTTTTTGCATATAATCGCAGGAGAGGTGAGGACCCTGAAGCTCATATGTGAAGCCTCCTCAGAACATGGCCTCTAAGTTAAGTACTCTTTTTTTTTTTTTAAAGCATTCTTAATCTAACTCTTCACTGAAAGACGCTGAGAAATTAAGTTTTTAATAATGGATTTTTAGCTCATCTCAGTCACACATTCTAGTAAGCCATATTCTTGAAAAATAATTCCTTAAAGTAAACCTAAATTACATGACATCTCATATCTGTTCTCCTCTTAGCATTTTATGGTAAAGATCCTCTGTGGAAATTCCCTTCTTAATTTGTAAACTTCTATTAGCCTGCAACTGCACTCCTACTTTTGAGCCTTAATTCCTATAAGAATTCTTTGTATCTTTGTTTTTTCTAAATGGTATAATACATGTGAGTTAGCAAATTATAATTATAATTATTTTCAGGCATTAATAATTTCAGTAATGCATATTTTCTAAATTTTAGATATAAAACATTCTGTGTTATCTTTAAATTTGGACATGATAATCCCACAGTGGCTACCCCTTTCTGTTCAAACAAGATTTGTAAATTGGTCAAATTCCATTAAACTAAATGTGGATGAAAAATTGCAAAGTTTTATAAAAAGTACTTAAAATCAGGGTTGATTCCTACCAGAACTATAAAAAAAAAAATTCGAATGTGCAAACCACATAGATTACATGACTGCATTTGTTGCAATGCCTAAGTGAAATAATAAAATATTTATTAACTCATTTTTTAACCTTAGAAACTGGCCTTATCTATTTTATTCAAAAAAAAAGCAAATAAATTATCTATCTACGGTAGGAGACAGTAGAAAAAGGGAATTTCATTATATCAGATATTTTTATTCTAGGAAATAAATTTTGGAAAATTTTGGGAAAAAGTCAGATATTTTTATTTTAGGAAAGGAATTTTGGAAAATATATTAAAATGCCATGTTGATATTAGAGGTTATTTAGTGTGTGTACAGACATATAACTTAATATAACATGTCATAAAAGATCATAATGCATATGTTTATATGCAATAATTTATATGCATATAAAGATCATAATGGCTTTATTTTTAATGAGTGAAGGTAGAATATGTTGAAGGAATAATGAAGAATGCTTTCCTAGTCAATGAGTTACATAGCAAGGAGACAAATTTTGTATTTTTCAACACTTGTGACTTTAAGTGTGAGATGAGTCCATATTACAGCTGAAATTCAATTTAGAGCAGAAGTCCTGGCAAAGACTGAACTTGCATGTACCAATCACCTCAGTAAATTACCTCAATCCTAATTACTGCAGTAAAAGGGCACCTTCTATATGTCATGACATTAAAATGCAAAAGCTTTGTGTAAATCATGTGAAAAGTTAACTAAGCACAGACAACAGGTAGTTTTATCAGCTCCATCTTGGGGCAAACACTGGAGAAAAGATTGCAAGAAATTTGTGCAATAGACGGAGGATGTGATTATAAAGGGTAGGGTTGAGTTTTTACATGTAAGTGGTCAAACTGAACGTGGATGTATGAGCTCTAGATATTGCTCAGACTTTTCTTTCTCCAACATGTTCTGTTGTAGGCAGTGCAAATAAATCATACAGTTTCAAACATATGTTTGTCTCACCTAGTTTGTCTCATGTTATCACTGCAAATAAGGGATGTTGGATTGAGAAGCTCAAGGTCTTATTCTTGGGTTTTTTTCAAAAATTGGTTAAGGATTATACTAGCCTATGTCCTATTGATCTCTCCCTGCCCCCTCATCATCTCCCCAGAGAGTTGAGCCCAAGAGAGTGTGGGTGAAGGCCAGAGGATTAACTGTCTATATTTACCTTGTCTATTAGTCTGTTTTCATGCTGCCGATAAAGATGGGGCAATTTACAAAAGAAAGAGATTTATTGGACTTATAGTTCTGCCTGGTTGAGGAGGCCTCACAATTATGGTGGAAGATGAAAGGCATGTCTCACATGGCAGCAGGCAAGAGAAGAGAGAACTTGTGCAGGAAAACTGCCCTTTTTAAAACCCGTCAGATCTCATGAGACTTATTCACTATCATGAGAACAGCATGGAAGAGACCTGCCCTCATGGTAATTGAATAATTATCTCTTACTGGGTCCCTTCAACAACACGTGGGAATTAAAAATGAGATTTGGAGCCGGGTGTGGTGGCTCAAGCCTGTAATCCCAGCACTCTGGGAGGCCGAGGCGGGTGGATCACGAGGTCGAGATCGAGACCATCCTGGTCAACTTGGTGAAACACCATCTCTACTAAAAATACAAAAATTAGCTAGGCATGGTGGCGCACGCCTGTAGTCCCAGCTACTCAGGAGGCTGAGGCAGGAGAATTGCTTGAACCCAGGAGGCAGAGGTTGCGGTGAGCCAAGATCGCGCCATTGCACTCCAGCCTGGGTAACAAGAGTGAAACTCCATCTCAAAAAAAAATGAGATTTGGGTGAGTACACGGCCAAACCATATCATTCCACCCTGGTGCCTCCCAAATCTCATGTCCTCACATTTCAAAATCAATCATACCTTCCCAACAGTCTCCCAAAGTCTTAATCTCATTTCAGCATTAACTCAAAAGTTAATGCTCCACAGCCTTGGGCAGCTCCACTGCTATGGCTTTGCAGGGCATACCACCCCCAATCAGCTGCTTTTACCCTCTGAAGCCACAGCCTGAGCTGTGCCTTGGTCCCTTTTAGTAACGGCTAGAGTGGCTGGGCTGCAGGGCACCAAGACTGCATACAGCATGAAAACCCTGGGCCTAGCCCATGAAACCATTTTTTCTTCCTAGACCTCTGGGACTGTGATAGGAGCGGCTGCCATGAAAACCTCTGACTTGTCCTGGAGACATTTTCCCCATTGTCTTAGGGATTAACATTCAGCTCCTCATTGCTTATGGAAATTTCTGGAGCAGGATTGAATTTCTCCTCAGAAATTAGGATTTTCTGTTTTATCGCATTGGCAGGCTGCAAATTTTCCAAACTTTTATACTCTGCTTCCCTAATAAAACTGAATGCCTTTGTTTTCACACTGCTGATAAAGACATACCCAAGACTGGGCAATTTACAAAAGAAAGAGGTTTATTGGACTCACAGTTCTGCTGAGGAGGCCTCACCATGGTGAAAGGTGAAAGGCACATCTAACATGGCAGCAGACAAGAGAAGAGAGCTTGTGAAGGGAAACTCCCCTTTTTGAAACCATCAGATCTTGTAAGACTTATTCACTATCACAAGAACAGCACAGGAAAGACATGTCCCCCACGGTAATTGAATAATTACTTTCCATTGGGTCCCTCCCACAACACGTGGAAATTCAAGATGAGATTTAGGTGTGGACACAGTCAAACCTTATTTTCTTAGTACTCCCTTTTGGCAATTCTGTGTATTCTAAAAGGTATTTTTTTAATGGATTAAGTAGATTTTTAAGGCAAAACAGCTTTTATGAGAAGATTTGTAATGTCACCTTACACATTTAATGTACACTGGCTACTTTAAGGCAATCAACATTCATTTACAGGAGATAACATTTACAAAGCCATTTTCACCAGAGTTCTACTTAAATACTTTGAAAAGGAATTGATCTATCAGCCTTAATTCTAATGTTAGACACATGGTAGATTTGTTGAACCAAGTCCTGAAATTAGTGGACTTGTTTTTGGATTATGGGTAAGATGATTGACATGAAGAATGAATGGTACAGCCGTCCATTGGTAAACCTACTATGTGCCAGAGATTACACCAGATGCTGGGAATACAGTGATATTCAAAGCACTCTCCCTCTAGCAAGATGCAGTCTTCATGATCACCAAAAAGCTATTTCTAAGTAGATTTTTAAAAATAGACCATTGGAATAGATTTTGCTGTATTTACAATCAGTACTAATTGATGTAGCCAAATCAGATTTAACACTTGATTTTGATGATTTCATCACAGGATGCAAAATTTAGCTACCATTATAGACAAAACTACCATTAAAGATATGGATTTAAGAGATTTGTAAATTAAGCAAATATCAAAGTGTGGAGCTTTTTGATATTTGTGTACTTAGAAGCCTCTATCTTAGAGGCTTTGTGCCTAGGATGGTGATTACACCGTATATGTAATACCCTTGTGCATAGGGGGTCAGTTTGGGAATGTGATTAATTTTAATGTTGCCTTCAAAATATATATCCTCAGAAATAGCATTTGATATTTGCATTAAATGAAGAAGGTTCTGGGGTTGAAAACCACATGGAAGATAAGAATGATTAGTGAATTATAATCATTTACAGTTAAGGAATTCTGAATTAATGTATTATCTGCCTTGTGTCTAACTGCAACCAAGATCCTTATTTCAGAAGTATCCTGTTTTCCTAAAAAAATGGTCTTAATCTCATTTAGTTAAAACAAATGAGTTTTTGTTTTCAATTTAAAAATATGTTTCTCTTGTTTCCGGATATGACAGCGTAGGTAGTATCACACCAACTCTCCTGCTGAGAACATCTGTAAAAACTTGTGTAAAATTCAAAAAACAAAGATAAAACAATGAATGCAGCTATTTGAAGGCACTGGAGGCAAAGCAAGTCAACCACAGGGTTTTTAAAAACATAAGATTTACAATGTGATATATACGAAAGATATATTTAAAATAAAATAATAAAGAAAACAAAAAGGAAAAGGGTAAAAACAGATTAAAAAATTAACCGAGGGAAGGCTAAAATAGAAATCTTAATATATGTGGCAAATTTTAATTCAAGGCAAAAGGATGCATAAGCCATAAAAAAATATGTACTGGTAAAAGACATAATAGAACAAGAATTTTAGCCACCCAAAATGTATCCTCTTCTAACAACACAGCTTCCGAATATTTACAGAATTTTAGCGAGAAATATGTTTGTCAATAATTATAGTTGAGGATTTTTACACACCCTATCTAAGAAACTTGGAGATCAAACAGACGAAAAGTCAGCAGATATTTGGGGAAAAAAAAATTGAGCAACTTAATTAATAAATTTAAGGCATTAGATACATATGAAATCCTGAAACCAAAAAAGAGAAAAACACATTCTTTTTGAGCACATTAAAAATACACATAAAAATTGACTGTACATTCGGCCACAAGAATAACTTCAATAAATTCTACAGATTCACTGTGATATTGACTATATTCTCTTACTATAATGCAATCAAATTGGAAATTAATAATAAAAGACTGGATTTAAAAAATTCCTGTATGTGTAGAAACTAAATGATGTATTGCAAAAAGCTCTTGCACTAACAAAGGAATAATGAAATGCTTAAAACTAAATGGCAGTAAAACATTCTATATCCAAATTTATTTGACACAGCTAAAACAACACATGAAGATTTACAGCTTTAATACATTGACCAGGAAACAAGAGAGGTTAAAAACTACATGCTAAAAATTCAACTTAGGAAGTTAGAAAAATAGCATCAAAGACAACTCAAAGAAACATGATAGAAATACAAACACAGAAAACGATGGAATAGGAATTACAGTGCTTCATAAAACTGGTAAATATATCACCTTGGAAAAATCTTTCTATGCCATATACAACCAAACAAAAACTATAAATAAAAATAAGAGATCAGTCCTGATAGGATCAAAAATTACAAAGTATCCAGAAATAACAAATTGTACACAAAAACTCTTAGGAGAAATATTTTAAAACTGATAAAAGACATAGAAGATGATATAAATAAATGGAAATATATTCCATGTAATTGAATTAAGTTCATAATACAATGATGTCAATTACAAATGATATGAATTCAATACGCTCCAAACCAAAACTTCTTAAATGTTTTTAGGATTTCAATAAGCTGAATTATAAATGAAAAAATAAAGGTGCAAAAATAGATAAGTTAATGTAAGAAGAGAAAGTAAGCTTGTCCTGCCAGTTATTAAATATAAAAAGCCAAAATAACAAAAACAGTATTTGATAGTCATGAGTTACTTAAGGATGGGGACATTTTCTCAGAAATTTATCATTGTGAGATTATCATAAAGCATACTTACACAAACCTAGATGGTATAACCCTCTGCACACTTAGGCTGTATGGTATAACCTACTGCTCCTAGGCTACAAACCTATACAGCAAGTTACTGTACTGAATATTATAATACAGGCAATTGTAACACAATGGTAAATATTTGTGTATCTAAACATGTATACATATAGAAAAGTTACAGCAAATAGTTTGGTACAATCTTACGAAACTACAGTTGTGTGTGGGGACTGTTGTTGACTATATTGATTCAAGAATAGAAAAATAGAGCTATAGAAAAGATGGAGTGTTCAGGGGTTAAAAAAAATACTTATGTGTATAAGAAAACGTTATTATTAAGGTGAAATCACGAACCAGTGTGGAAAGAATACAGTATCAGTGGAGAGAAAACTGGATCATATGAGGAAAAATAAAACTGAGTAGCTGGCTAACATCTTATCAAGATGGATTCAGAATGGATTAAAAACCTAAGCATGAAAGTTAAAACTAAAAAGGTAAAAAGATAATGTAGGGGAATATTCTTGTGTCTGAAGTGGGATTAAGGGAAAAACTTCATAATTAAAACCCTAAAAAATTATGGCAGCAAAAAAGAGGAATTGATTATATAAAAATTCACAACTTCTGTTCAGTTAAGTACATTAAGAACAAAGGTAACGGCAAGTTGACAGACTAAAAGGAAAAATCAGGGATCAATATCTAGAAAATACAAAGTATTCCAGTAAATCAACAAGAAAAAGACAGGGACGCTTCCAGCTACAAAATGAGTAACAGAACATTTATAATCAAGGAAACCTAAAAAGATGATTATCTCACTGTTGTTTTGGTGGTAAGAAGTTGAAGGCAATCACCAAGGAATGGATACAAAAATGAGGTGAATGTATTGCCTGGAATTTTAAAATTCCAAAATCTTTTAGAAATTCTAGAGGCAGCCATTGGCAGAGAAGGCCAGGGGATATGGAGAGGAGTAAACTACAGCTTTCTGCCAAAATTCTGAGAGTGGGAATTGTGAAGAGAAGAAATACATGGTGTACTGTGGTATCTTCCATTTAGATCACATTTAATAAACATTTAATAATATTTAAGAAATTTTTGTGGATCATCTTCTATGTGACTATTACTTGTGATATAAATATCTGTTGACTATCAGATTGTTGTTTGTGGAAGTTTATGATTATAAGGAAAAAAAGGAGGAATTCATAGAATTATTTGCTATTAAAGTGATAGTTTTACCTTACAAAATTGAAAATTTTTTTAACTTACCATTTACTATTTCCCTTCAAATATCTTTTTATTTAACATTAACACACTGATTTCTCATACGTGTAGTGGTATTTGTGCATAACTTTTATATAGTGAATCAAAGCTTTATAAGAATTTTGAGTTATTTCTTAAGCTGAATGTTTTTTATTAATGATAATATTAATTTTAACATTAATATTTAAAACATGCATATAATTAAATATTATATACAGAATATATTACTTTTTAAGATAAATGTTTAAAATATAAAAAATTTAATAACATAATTATGAAGCTTATCTATCAAAACATTCAATCAATACAGAAATGCTCCCTGAGTGCCACCTTTATTTAAAGTAGTGTATTAAAATTTTACTACATTTATTTGTTGTAAAAGTTACATATTGCTTGACAGAAAACAGGAGGTTTTGAAAATGTATACGAATAATTCATTATTTCCTTAGCATATAAAACTATTTAATCACATATAGGCATATATGGTATATACATATGTATACATATATGTGTATATACATATTGTAATATGATTTGTTAATTAATTTCAAATGAAGACAGGATTTTTATCTAGTTATAACTACACCCTTGAATATTCAAAAAGCACTGATTCATTCATTCATCAAATATTATTTTATTCAACATCTACTATATGCCTGACTGTTTCCTTAAACATAAATTAATTTACTCAAAAGAACAGGAAATAATTTACTAATATTTTTAACTGTTTAATATCAAGCCAGACTTCACAAACCTCAACCAAAGGATTTTTCACCTATCTCGAGGAACTTTGTACTCTATTTTATATTCAATTTTGTATTCTAAATGTAAGTTTTATATAAAAAAAAATCTCTTTCTGGATGTCTCTTCAAGAATGCATCTGCCTTATTTGTTCCTTTGACTTCTTTGCAAGGGTGCTACCTTTGGCTTTTCAAGCTGTATACTGCACAGGTGTCCCTGCTAACAGGGTGCCATTCATATCATTACAATTTTTCTTATTTTGAAAAGTTTTTATTATAATTGATCAATTTTGTATTATAATTTTTTAAGCTGACTGACAGATGGGAGTAAGTTCTTTTTCTTCTAGCCAAATAAACATATATTGTGAGTTTTCTGGATGATGGAAATAAAGTGCTTTAGTGTAACATGGTTGAAATTCATTGCTTATGAAAACTTACAAAGTAGAAACAATTTTAAGAATTAAAACACCTTGTCACCAGGTCTCAAGTAACCTGTGCCACTAAAATGTGGCTGCTGTTCTTCAATGTTGCTATCAATGTGTTGGCTAAGTTCGATATTTGGGATTGCTACTTATCAATTCTGCCATGTATATACATACCTAAATGGAGTGGCTGAGGGCCAACATAAACTCTACAACTGCTTTAATTATGTCGTTCAATATTCTGTAATAACTGAATTCATTTACCTTTAAAGATACATAAATACATAATTATACTAATATTCTAGTCATTGTGTTTTTAACGGAAATTTCATTAGTATAAAAATTAATCATTGTTAAAATTGAGCAAGCTAAATGCTACAAATTCAAGACAAAATATTTTTTCTGATGCAAAACCGAAAATTTTGTATCAAAAGTCAGGATCAAAAACCAGAAAATGACAAAGTATTAAGATGAAAATTAAAAAGTCTTTATATTATTAAATGTGAGGGGAAATAGCTGTAACATAAGTATTTTAGAACTGATAATTTCTGTTACAAAATTTCTAATAATTTCTATTTTCAGAGCTAGTAACTCACAGTTACAATATTAATGAAGCAAAGTGTGAACTTATTATCTAACAGTATCTCAATCATAACATACTAATTTCAAAGAAAACTGGGTGAGGAAAAAAGTATTCATTAAAAATCCATTTTCTTCCTGGTGGCAGAGCTACATGGCAGTGTAATCCTAATATTAAACAACAGCTCCTCCTCTCATTGAAATCTATCCACTTCAAGCATGAAACTTTAATTTTCCAAAAAATGAAATAGGTAATAAGATTTTGAAATGTTAAACATCTATAAGGTTATAGAATCATGACAATGTTAATTTTCTTCATTTGGAGGAAACTGTAAAAACAATTTGATTACTTTATGTCAGAATATAAATGCAGAATACCAACAATGAAACCAAAATATTACAGTGCTTGAGTATGCAAAATAAATAACCAAATATATATAATTATAGCATATTCTGTGACTAAAATTTTTTGAAATAAGGTTAAGAAATTATAAATATTTCTAAATCATTCTCAACTTATGATATAAACAATGTAAACCAGATAGCAATTATTGATAGATTTGTGGTTTCTTCAAAATATAAATATTTCTTTCTGGGAACATTTTGGAGAATTTTTTTTTCAATGGCATTACATGCAGACACACACACACACACACACACACACACACACAGAGAGAGAGCGAGAGAGAGAAAGAGAGAAAGAGAGAGAGAGAGAGAGAGAGAGAGAGAGAGAAAAGATAATTTCCAAAGCAAAATCTAGACAAAAATAATGTGTGGTGTGCCGGGCATGGTGGCTCAAGCCTGTAATCCCAGCACTTTGGGAGGCCGAGGGGGGTGGATCACGAGGTCAGGAGATCGAGACCATCCTGGTCAACATGGTGAAACCCCGTCTCTACTAAAAATGCAAAAAATCAGCTGGGCATGGTGGCACGTGCCTGTAATCCCAGCTACTCGGGAGGCTGAGGCAGGAGAATTGCCTGAGCCCAGGAGGCGGAGGTTGCGGTGAGCTGAGATCACGCCATTGCACTCCAGCCTGGGTAACAGGAGTGAAACTCCGTCTCAAAAAAAAAAAAAAAAAAAAATGTGTGGGTCCAGGGGTACAACAGAACCACAAATGTATATGGACAAACATAACAGGTTATAACAAAAATGCTTTAAAAAATAAAACATCTAGATAATTACTAAACTTAATAAATGAACAATAAAGCAAAAACTTCAACACCACTCCATTTTTTATAGCTTCCAACAAATCCACAATGAACTTTGAGCTTCACTGAAATATTGGAGTATATTAAATAAAATATTGATTTGAAACATAGCTGTCAAATATAAATTTGAAACTATTACCAAATACACAGTGGGAAAGTAGAGGTCATGTAGTCCTATCATTAAAACTTCCGTTAGAAGCTGTGAGCCATGCTCTTTTACACATCATCTATATTATTTTTAAAACACAGACCATGGAATAAAAGGTCTAGGAGGTAATATGATTCATTTAGAACAATTCATTATGAATAATGTATTTTCTAAAAGATATATCATATGTAATTTTATTATAATTATTTTCCGAAAGACTATATTTAGAAAATACATCCTCTAGAAAAGAATTCTTTTAAAATGCATTTGCTTCTAACTTGGCTTAATGACAAAATATTATAAGCAAAATGATGCAAGACTAAAAGTTTAGTGTATCTATCACCTTGAATACATCAAAGAGTTTGTATTATTCCAAGAAAATTATCACAAGAAAATTCTAAGAAATTATTCCAAGAAAAATAAAACTAAAGCTATCTTTATGAAAAAAAAGTACGTATTTATATCATGTGGGGGGGTTCAAAGATGTACGGCTAAGAATCCCCTTTTGCTGGGAGGACAGACAGATGACCATTCTCAGCTGTCAGTCCTTTTCCTGAATTGCCTTTGCTAAAGAGACCCACCTTGTCCAAGGACATACCTCCTTCCTGGGGCAGTCAGCATTCTAACCTCTAATCAGCATGGAGGTATAATGGGCATTTTTCTTTACCACATCTCTGAACTGCAAAGAGCCATCCCAGCTCCAGGTCCTGCGGTGTAGTCAGCTTTAGCCTTATTGAGACTACATTACAGCCCAACTTTCCCTCTGTCCAGTCCCAACTCCTTCCTTTGCCTCACTTCCCTTTTCCTCCCAAAGGTGTTGATCTCAAGAGAGAATTCACCAAGACATTTCTTGCATGCTAATAAGTATCTCAATTCTACTTCCTGGGGAACCCAACCTACCGCATTCACTAAACAAATGATCACCCTCGTCATTGACAACAATGTCTCCAACGTAGAAAATTGCTAGTGAAACAAGATGAAAGGAAACTAATTTCTCCTGCAAATCTGATTATCAAACTATATATGACACAACGATATCATCTTAAAGAAAAGTTTAAGATACTGAAAGAATGACGTGTTCTTTTTCTTGCTCCAGATTTGTATCAGTCTTTTTTCTGATGCAAGCAAGATAAGGTCACAGAAGTTGAAATACATAATTTGTCATGAATTCTTCTAAATAAATCATATTACCTCCTAGACCATGCAGTCATTTAGTCACCACATATTTAATCAGCCCTTTATTAGACATCCATTGCTGCATAATAAATTACCCCAGCGTAAAACAACAAACATCTATTATCACACAGTTTCTGAGGCGGCAAGAGCACCTTAAGTGGAATGGTCCTCTCCAGAGGTTGCAGAAAAGTTGTTGACCTGGTTGGTCTGCACTCATCTCAAGGCTCAACTTGAGTTGAAGAATCCACCTCTCAGCTCACTCACACAGTTGTAGACAGGTCTCATTTCCTTTCTGTTGACCAGAGGCTTTAGTTCCTTTCCTCATAAATCTCTTTATAGTGTTTCTCACCACATGGCAGCTAGCTTCCCCCAGAAGAGAGAGAGCACCCAAGATAGAAACTGCAATACTCTATTGTCTAATCTCAGAAATGATATAGTATTGCCTCCTCAGCATTCCACTGGTTACAAAAACAGATCAATTCTGCTACATGTAGGAGGGGACTAACTAGAATGTTGACACCAGGAGGTGGCGATCAGTGGGGTCTCCTTGGAGGCTGGCTACCACAAGCGCCTTCTATTGGCTAAGCAATGCACTTGTGACTAGGGGGAAAACAGACACGATCTTTTTGTGGATCTTCTATTTTAAAAGCAAAACTGACCTTAAACAATTATGTGTCTATTGCTACAAAACTTGTCATGATGCTATAGGCAGATATGGTAGGGAAATCACTGAAAGGTTCTCTGAGGAAGTGTCATGTCAACTAAACCCTACAGGATGAATAGGAGTGATTGGCTTAAGAAGCTTCAAAGGCAAATTGCGAAAGTTCATTTTGAGGGAAGATGGTGTTGACCTATGCCTCAAACTTGACAGAATGTAGAAGGAAAGCTTATATGCTCTGCTTTAGAAAAATAAGGATTAGAAATATATTTTTCCATTAAGAATGGAAGTCAGTTTCGGAAAAGCAAATAACTTGGTAGCTCAATTTGGAAAGCCGAGAGGTTAAATGTTAAAGCAGCCAAATGTCTGATTTGACTAAGTTTCTTAAGCTTCTGACACCCAAGGGCAAGGCAAAAATTTTCCTAGTGCCAATAAACCTGTTAATTTGCTTTCTTGTTACACACATTAAGCCCCTTCATGTAAGAGTTGTTTAAAATGCTTGTGAAACATCATTTATTTAATTACTTGAGTCATAAAACAACAGCTATTGAGAAAATTAATGATGGGTTAACAATGATAACTGTTGCTGTAAATGATTAGCAAGTAAGCTTACTAAGCTTTTCCTAAAGGTGTACTATACTCAAAGGCAATAAAAATACAATTTGCAAATGTGTCATTAAAAGAGCTATCCTATAGTTCTATTTCTACTGTAGTAGAAATTTTTTTAATAAGCTAATTTCTAAAACTCCTTTTCCATAAAACTAAGACTTGAAGAAGCTGGGGGGAAAAATGTGAAAAAGCCCTTCTCTAATTTATCCTAGCAATTCATAAATCTTAGCAATTTTATATTAAATACACTCTGTTTGTTAAAATAGATGCCTGCCTGACCTCTCAACACCATCTGCCTAGGACTTTCCCAGGTTTAGCACTGACAGCTCCGTATCGTGGAGAGCCCCCATCTCATTTCCTCACTGACATGTTTTCAGGCTTTGATAATATAATGAGTTCTCTCTCTTTTTCAGGTTAAAGCTCACATTTGAAACTGTAGCCAATCATGTTCTCACCTGGTATGAATTAAAACTTTTCCAATAACTTACTAAACCTGCAGAAACAACTACAGTCTACTCTCCATTGCTATAAAATTCAGCCTAACCTTAATCTGAGATTTTTCTCACAACCTGTATATGACAAACTAGAACCTGAAAGGGTTCTCTTGGGGATGGACAGGATGGGAAAGGCATGAAAAGTTACCCACACACAGCGGTTACCCTTCCAGAGCCATGGCAGCTCCTGGGATCTCCTGTACCAGATAATTCAGCCCTAACTCTTTTCATGGGTGTCTTCACCCAGGATTTAAATTCCAGAGAGAGGGAATCTGATCTGCCTATCGGAATCGTGTGATCACCCCGGTGGTGAGAGGGGTGGAGGACTGTGGAAGGAATCACATGGTATGTTTTGGGGTTGGAGGGAGGTGCAAAATTACCTGAATCAGAGGCTGATATCAAAATCACATGGGGTGGGGTAAAGTTTTTTCATGCGTCACATACCATGCCTACTTTCCATCCTTACCTGTAACAAAACATGAAAGAAGAGAAAGCATGCCTTCTAGGGAAAACGCTCCAAGTCAATTCTGGGTCCCTGACCTTAGCTATGAACCACCATCTTAGGGGAAGAAGAAAAGCCCTCATCCTTATTTTCTTTCTGGACTTGCTTGTTAATTTTTGTATGAAAAGCAAAAGAGAAAAGACTTATTTGTGCATTTCAGAAAAAATACATAGATCATTCTTCACAGAATGCAGAGGTTGAGAAAAAGAAAAGACAACATGAGGAGAGATGTTGAGGGGAGAAGAGAAAAACTGAAGGTGATCACAATGAATAGAATCAGTTTCACATCACATAGGAAACATAGGAAATGACTCTTCATTTGAGATGGAGGTGTAACGAGGGGACTGCAGATCATTTGTGGACATACTTGCGGGTTTTCCACTAGGAGTGATCATTCAACCATTATCTAAGAGTTATAAAGAATTAAGCAACTGAAGTAAGAAGTATGCATTTTAATGGGCTTAATTATCTGCAGACACCTAGTGATTGATTGAAATCTGGGATTTACATTTGAAGCAATTTACTTTGTTTCTGATTACAAAATTAGTATGTGTACACTGTAAGAAATTTAGAAAATACAAATAAGAACAAGAAAAACGAAAAGTCTAATCCTAAGAAACTACTGTCATTACCATTTTGTCATATATCCTTTTGGGATTTGTATGCATATGTGCAAACATTATTAAGATTTAAAATACATGTTTTTCTTTGAATATAACAATTACATGTCTATTGCCAAAATATTAGGAAAGACAAAAACACAGATAGAATAAAATGGCACTCAGAATCAACCACGTTAAGGTATATCTGTATATGAGCATATATTTTCTCAAGTAAAAATAGGATCTTGGTGCACATTCTACTGTTTCCTTACTTAAAGATACCCTCCCACTTTACAAGATATCATCTAGTTCCTGTTTAAGTGGCTCCCATCCAGAGGCCATTTTGCTTCAGGAATCATTTTATAATATTGGAAGACATTTTTGGTTTACACAACTAGGAGCAAAGGTACTACTGGCATCTAGGGGGTAGAAGATAGGGATGCTGTTACACATTCCACAATGCACAGAACAGTCTCCAACACCAATAAAGTATCCATTGAAAAGTTAGTAGTGCCGAGGCTGACAAATCCTTCTGTGTTCCATAAATTTTCCCCATCTCTGCAGGTATAAAAACAGGTAAAAATCCCACCAGGAGCCCTAAAATGCCAAACCATCCCACAAATACTGCCAAGAATGACGCCTTCTCCCAACCTATGAACCAGACTTTGCGGGGATACTGATGAGCAAAAGCAGCAAAGACCCCAAAATATTATAATACATGCTTACTTAGCTGATTAGCGCCTGCATTCGTGTAAGGACCAAAAGGTCTGTGACCTCTGAGATGTCCTCTAATGTAAATATTGCATTGACAAACACAGCTGATGCTAACACCTCTCTTTTATTGTTTCCTTCATGGCTCTGCTCAGGATCCCACCTATTCTTTACTTTTTGTACCACCCATACAGTCCATCAATTTCAGAGCCCAGATCAGGTTCAAAGACCAACCTCCTTGAATGCCCAGGGCATGCTAATAAGACTTGAGGTTCTAGAACACCTGGTCTGGTCCCTGTGCTGTCCTAAGAGAAAATAATTTTCTTTCAAATGTATGCCAACCACATTCTGCTTCTAAGACCCATACTTTGCAAAGAACTTCAAGTTTTCTTTTCATTGTATGTTATGGATACTAGTTAGACATTGCTCTTTTGTTTTAATGCAAGACTGTTTACTCATTAGAAACTATTTCTGGCTGACCATAAGTTTGAGTGTTTATTTCATTCTATTCCTCATCAATTTTTATGGCAGAATAGAATTCTATTATATAAGTAAACTAAAAACAATCTCTTATTAGGATGGTGCAAAAGTAGTTGTGGTATATTCTATTTTTCACTTTTATAAACAACATTTTAACAGGCATCTTTGTCCTTATATTTTTATATCATGATTAATTGTTTCCTTAAGCTACATTTCTGAAGTGGAATTACTAATTCAAGAGGCATGACCATATTGAAATATAGTTACAACACTTGAACCCACCAAACTTGTGTGAAAGTTCCTGCTTCCCCACATTCTCTTCTACTCTGAGTTTTGTCAGCCTTTTAAATCTTTCCAAATATATAAAGTGAAAAAATTATTTGATTTCTAGTGTGGACTGTGCATAATTTCAATGTTTATTACCACTGCACATTTCCGTAAACTTAGCTTTACTGAGTTGGGAGAAATGCCAGATGTAGGTGACAGGGGATAGAGGCAGCAAACCACATTGCCATGTGTGTATCTATGCAACAATCCTGCATCATCTGCACATGTAGCCCAGAACCTAAAGTACAATAAGTAAATAAATAAATAAATAAATAAAGCTTCTTTGGCTTTTCTATGAATATATGCTACAAATGTTTCACCTAGCTTATTTTTAAACTTTATTTTATATTATGATTTTCTTCATAGAGATTAAGGTTGTGTTTGTTTTTTTTGCAGCCAGATCCACCAATTTTGTATAGTTTCTAGCTTTTGTGATTAGAGTGTTCTTACATCCTAGAACCCCATTTCTACCTTTGTTATTTGGAGAGGGGTGGTGGCCAGGATGGGCAGATATGAGAACTGAAGTATAGCTTTAAGTTATTATTTTGATTTGTCTGGGTTTGGTTTAGAGTAATTTGTGTTTTATGTCATTGATTTTAAATGGCCCTTTCTCTTTCAACAATGTCTCTAATACTGTGCCAGCTAATGTGTTATTATATGGTAGGCAAGTCTTTCTTCATGACTGTTTTTTCAATATTTTATACATTTTGGCTTTTTTTAGTATACTTCATATTTAAAAAAAAAAACCCTCACTAGTTTCTCTTGAAAATAAGGCCAAATTTGAGTAGATTTAGTAGAAATTGACACCTTTACCATACTGAGTTCTCTTAATAAAAATATGGTATGCTTCAAATGAAGTATTATAGATGGTTATTAAGTTACTATAACTATATAATATATCTATTGTTTAAGCAGAAAATGTAAACTGTGGTGGCAAAACACCCTCACACATGTCAGATGTGCCTTCACCCTCCCCAGGCCTCACTTTCTTCTTCCCATACTCCAGGTCTCCAAGGGCGCTCCAAGACAAAGACCTAGTGCTCATTCGTTTGCTGCGAGTTCTGCTTCCTCAGCAACTTGGGCTAAGGCAATAAAACCCAACAGGGAAATGGATAAAGGACTTGAAAGGGTACTTCACAGAAACCTCAAATTACTAAAAAAAAAAAACCATTTAGCTATCAAAAACTCAATAAACAAAAATACATACTTAGTCTTGAAAGAGTACTTCACAGAAACCTCAAATTACTAAAAAACCAGTTAGCTACTAAAAGCTCAATCAATAAAAATACACACTAAGCCTCACTAATATATATGATCAGAAAAATATAACCAAAACCACCCTCAGGTACCATTATAAAGCTGCAAGATGATCAACGTCAACAAGTGCGGGGGAGAAGGTGGGAACTCTCTCTTACATTGCTGTCAAAGCTGTGAATTGACAAAGCCACTTGAAAAATAGTACAGCATTACTCAGAAATATTTAAAATATCCATATCCTATAACCCTACAATCCCACTGTGAGGTTTATATGTACAAAAACACATGTATGTGTACCACAAAAGATGCACTCAAAATGTTAACAGCAACGTTATTTGCAATCTTCAAGTATTAGAAACCATCCATATGTTCATTGACAGTAGAATGGATAAGTAAATAATGATGTATTCACACAACAAAATACCCCACAACAATGAAAATGAATGAAGTACAACCCCATGCGACAATATGAACAAATTTCACTATCATAGCGTTTTGCAAAAGAAAAACCACAAAGGGATACATACAGTATATTTATGTAAAGTTTAAAAACAGAAAAAAACTGAACAATATTTTTAGGGATGCATATGTAGATGATAAATTATAAAGGAAAGCAAAAGAATAGTTACCACAAAAGTTAGGAAAATGGTTACTTCTAAAAGAAGAGGAAGGGGAAACACAACCAGGGTCAGACAAGGGACTTGTAGATGGTAACATTTTTTGGTCTCATTTTTAAGAACAATCTCAACAAAAATATGTGTGTTCACTTCATTATAATTCTTTACAAGTCCCATACATTTTATATTCTTTTCACAATTTTTACTGAGAAAATAAAAGTATCCAGCTCACCACAGTCTTCCCCAAGCATCTCATCAGATGCTCGGCATCTGTTCCATCCTCCTCCTTCTTCACACACAGAGATAGGCCTTTCAATCTTATATAGAAGAAGCAACCACATCAAACATAATTAATGCATAATTATTTGAGTAGTGCCTGCATGGTTTAAAGAAAGATAATGAGAAACATCTCAAATGTCTAAAAAAATATATCTCCTTGGCTCATCCATTCTCCGGATTTGGGGCACATAAGATATTTTGAGTATCTTGCTCCATCTCAGAGAAAGATTGTGAGGGCTCTTGACCCACGTCAATTAGTCACCTTATTGGAGGTTCCTTCAAAGGCCTGAGCAAGATTTCTGGGAGTTCAAAGACCTGCCTACCCTAGAGGAAATGTTGGCCTCTTAGACCTCTTTTGCCTGGTTAAATGTATCCATGGCTTTGATAGGATAAATCAAAGTATTTTTTCATGTTTAATGTACATGAATAAAAGCCATGTGTTATTTTAGTTGGGATTCTTAATTGTAAGCAATCGAAGTTGCCTCTGGTTTGTAAAACAGAAAATAAACTAATGAGAACAATATTGTCCACTTCACAGAATCACTGGGAGCATGGAAATCCACATCCAAGCTCAGCTTCCAGGAACAGTGTCCAAAACTCCACAGCAGAACTGACCTAGTGAGGAGAGAAGGACCAGTGCTCTTGCCATCCATCAGTGCCACTCCTGGGACAGATGTTCAGGCTCACAACTGTGGTCACCCTAGAAGCTGGAGGCCTCTGCATGCTTCCCTGCCATGGAGTCCATACAGCACTTCCTTCTCAAGTTGCTCACTCCCAAATTGAGGTGTCACAGTGAAGGTGTCTGACTAGAGAAACTCAGGATGCTGTGGTCACAGCTACAAGGGAAATTGAGAATGAAGTTTCTGAGTTCTATCAATACCCTGGGCAGCTAGAAATCAATGTCTACTTCAGGTGGTTCATCTGTGCTCTTTTGCATATAAAACTTTCTGTGTGGTATAACTTATGGAATAACAAAAATCCAGTTACTGCCAATTTCTAACTACATGATTGATGATATTTTTAACTCTCCAAAAAAAGCATGAAATCTCACCATCTGTTTTGCTCTTTTGTCCCTTGTGGGCAATAAATTTCACAAAGTCCCCATGATTCAGAGGAGACAGAGGTGGAGCCTTTTTCTGGATCTGCATGCATATTTTATATTCATTTTCCATATCCCTTGGAAAGGATTTGGTAACCAGAAATGTCTGATTCAACCATTTGGGGGAAGCCGCTGGCATACAAGAACATTGAGGACCTGAAAATCCACCTTTACAGGTGATTCTAAAACCCTGAAGTCTCTAGGTGAGGATGGGTCGAGAATGGTCACAGGCTGGACTGGATGCCAAACTGTGATGGCTGGCAGCCATGCGGCTCCCTCACAAGCTGTTGTGTTTTGAAGCTATCTTGAAAGAATTTCTGGCACGTTGGAGAGAGATTTAAGAGTGTGAAAGGCAGACTCCTTGTTTTCTATTCTGCTTGGTAATTTAATATGTTTGCTTTCTACACTGAGACCTTCAGTCTCAAAGGATGCCATCTCTGCTCACTCAAAATTGATGTTTGCATAGGAATGTAAGGTACCTGGTGAGACTAAGAAGAAAAGTGGCAAGGGAAGAGACAAAAAGCTGCCGGGATTTATTTTTTTTCCTTGCTTAAAATAACTTAAAACAATTTTTTGATCTTATTATCATTGTCATTGTTGCTATTAATATTTTTCCTCAGAAAACAGCTCAGAAATTATCATTAATCCAGGGTTTTAAAACCATTTTCAAAACAAAGCTTCAGATCCATGGGGAAAAGTTTGCCTTTTTTTTTTCTGTTTTCATTCCTAAAGGACTTAAGGCAAAAGTGTTGAGCTTCTGATCTCCTTACATTCTGTGGTGTCTCATTTACAAGGACGGTTGGATCAGGGCAAGCTTACATAGGTAGTTGTGGGATGGATGAGGCCTCCGACTCCAGGCATGGCACTGGAGACCAATGAGATTAGAGAAAGACTGGATTCAATCGAGGAGAAGGACTAATGGGGTTAGCATTTTGAGAGAATATGTGGTGTCCTGCTGCTCATTTTCCTGAGAGAATCTTCCTTTCTTCTCTTTTCAGAATATTGGGATGAGATGTCAGTGTTTATTGTAGTCACAGGGAAGTAGATCACTGTGTTTAGGACATCGGTGCCCCTTCCTTCTGTTATTTAAAAATATGTGGAGTCCTTTAGGCTTCAGATAGAAACGAGAAAATGTGTCTGCCAAAGAGTTCATCCGCAAAATAGGAGTTGGGAGCAGATCAGCAGCTTCTGCTCTGGAAACTTTTAAGAGAAGGCAGCTATCAAATGAACCAATAAAAAGACGAGTGGATCAAAAGACATTCCAAAAAGCTATCCTATAATATATGGGAAGGTAATATATAATAAAGCCACCATCCCAAACCACCGAGAAAGGATGGATGCTACAGTTAACTCAGTTGGGTCCATTGCTTATCCATCTGGAATAAATAAAAGCAGATCCCTTCCTAACACGTTATATAAACAGAAGTGAGTGGATTAAAAAGGAGCTAATATTTCTAACATAAAAATATAAGAAGAAAGTATAGGTGACTATGCACATAATTTAAGAGTAAGTGAAAAATGTCTCTATAAGTAACACACATGAAAAAACAGCCAGCATAGTAAAAAAAAAAAAAAAAGTGGACTAATATACATCAAAATGAAAAACTGTATAGCAAAGATGCCATAAACTAAAAGCAAATGCTAAACTGGAAGAAATTATTTGCCATCTTCTGGTCAATATCCATGATATGGTAAAAGCTGTAACATACTGATAATTGACATTCAGAAGTGAGCAAAATACAAATAGTGACTGAACCTATGAAAATACGCTCAATCTCACTCTTGTTTGAGAAATGAAAACTCTAAGAGGCCATTTTTTTGTAAAGAAAAAGGAGCAAATTACAGGTTTTTAAACTATATTTGTAATATAATCTTAAGAAAGAAAGAAAAATAGAAAAAAGAGAGAGAAAAAGGCCCTATCTATGCACATGTGTTTTGGAGGAGACATCCCAAAATGTTAAATTAATTACCTCAAGGCCAAAGGGAGAAACCAAGACAAAAGAGCAGAAATTTAATTTTATTTTTATATATCTTTGTAATGTTTTACTTGTTTTAAACAGAATTTATTACTTCTATAATGTTTTTAAAATCCAACAATAAAGCACTGTTTAAAATTAAATGGGTGATTATTGTGATGAATTAGGACAGATAAAGAGTCAAAGTTGACCCGCAGACTCTGGTTTGACCCATTGGCCGATATAAAGTCATTTTCGTTGCAACAAACAACAGTTCTTACATAATAAATGGTTGTTCATTTATATGGATGGTAAGTATCAGTCCACACACTAAGGTTCAAGAAATATTAATTCTTTCTTTCATCAAAATAATTTGGACCCTGAATTCTTCCATCACATGAGGCTATTGGGACATTCTGTCTCCATCATGATTGGACCCTGTCCCCATCCAAGGCCCCACCATATCCTGAAAAAATGACCAAGATGCCACAACCATCATGAAGCATGGGAGAGGAGGCCCAGACTTAGAGACAGCAGATGTGAGTGGAGGCAGCCTTATACCTTCCAAACGGTCTTGGGCATGTTGCTGCTACTCTCTGAGCCTCTGTTTCCTCATCTATGAAAAAGGATTGGTATTACTCGTTCTGCATGACTGAGAATGCTGTCATGGGATCTCAGCCCTTTCACATTAACTCTAATCAGTTCACGATACCATCCAAGTCACTTTCCCTGAAGCTCACGGTGATCTTGTTCTTGGCTGAATGAATTTCAACTGAGCTGTGTGAAGAAAAGCAGGTCTTTGAGAAGATACTGTGTTTACAATTAAGAGATCTTGAAGAAGCAGACAGAGATGGAGGAGAGGGAAAATAATGATGAAATCTGAGAATTTCTGAGATCTGAAATTCATATCTCAGAAAACTAAGTCATCAGAAGCCTCAACTGATCTAAGATCTCTCCACATCTTGATCAGTGCTTCCTCCAACAGAACTATTGCATGGAATGGTGGTTTGTTCTTTATAAAATAATTATAAATGAAATAATCTTGATTTCTGTTGTTCGCTTGTCACACAGAAATTCTTGCTGAATGACAAAAGGCTTCATTTAAAATTTACTGGATGGCTCTTTCGAGAGATGTTTATCATCTAGACCCTTATCCCAAAACTCTAAGAAAACAAGGAAATAACTTATGAAATGTTCAGTGAATATCTGTAGTTTTTATGCTTGTGTCTACAGCCACAACTTAGAGCCATTTCTCTGAGTAGGAGCACCTTGCACTTGAACAGGATTCGAGCAGTGCCTCATTTACTCTATAGAGGCTATGTCACGGAAGTGTTAGAAGCTGTTTAGGAAATATGAGCCCTAGTTTTACCCTAAATTGGTCATCCATTAAACTATGGACATTGGACCAGCATCTCTCCCCAGGACTTTGTTTTCCCTTTGCGGTAAATAAGGCAATTCTACAATCTGGGATTTAGATGACAATTTTCTGCTTTAACATGATAATAAAAGGGGGTAGCTAGTGGATTTGGCTTTTAAATTGATTGTCTAGAGTTTGTTTCACTTTGTGTTTCTGGGGCAGCTCTTAATCTCTACATACCATGGTTCAACTTCAATAACGACTGAAATGTTTCATGTGTTAGAGATTTCTTGCTTTAAATTTGAAATGAAACCAAATATACTAATGATTGACATTTACTGTTATTTTACTTAGTAATAACTAATAATGAGACTAAGACAGGCTCTGTGCTATACAGAATTGTTCATTGACATGCTGTAACTTCACTACAAATTCACTCACCCAATATGACCCACGAGTAGAGGAACCAGCAAACTATGCCCCCGTGGGCCAAATCCAACATGCTGCTTGTTTTTGGAAGCATGTGGTTGTATTGGAACACAGCCACACATATTTCTTCATGTGCTGCCTATAGCTGCTTTCATGCTACAACAGCACACTTGAGTAATTGCAACAGAGACAGTATGGCCCACAAAGCCTAAAATATTTACTCTCTGGACCTTTACCAAAAAAAAAATGTGCCAACCCTTGCACTAGTGCAGCTCTCCCCTTAATTGAAAGGCTTTGATCTATTGGAACAAGTCTGCATTCCTTGAACCGACATTTGAACCTCGCTTTGTTTTTTTGTCATTGTTTGTTTGTTTTTTTATTTTTAGTTTTTAAGTTCTGGGGTACATGCGCAGATCGTGCAGGTTGGTTACATAGGTACACATGTGCCATGGTGGTGGTTTGCTCCATACATCTCCCCTTCATCTACATTAGGTATTTCTCCTAATGCTATCCCTCCCCAATTCCCCCATCCCCTGCTGTTCCTCCCCTTGGCCCCCACCCCCAAGGCCTCAGTGTGTGATGTTTTTCTCCCTGTGTCTGTGTGTTCTCATTGTTCAACACCCACTTACGATTGAGAACATGTGGTGTTTGGTTTTCTGTTCTCGTCTCAGTTTGCCGAGAATGATGGTTTCCAGTTCATCCCTGTCCCTGCAAAGGACATGAACTCATTCATTTTTATGTCTACATAGCATTCCACGGTGTATATGCGCCATATTTTCTTTATCCAGTCTATCATTGATGGGCATTTGGGTTGGTTCCAAGACTTTGATATTGTGAACGGTGCTGCAACGAACATATATGTGCATGTTTCTTTATAATAGAAAGATTCATAACCTTTTGAGTATATACCCAGTAATGAGATTGCTGGGTCAAATAGTATGTCTAATTCTAGATTCTTAAGGAATTGCCACACTGTCTTGCACAATGGTTGAATTAATTGACACTTCCACCAACAGTGTAAAAGCATTCCTATTTCCCCACATCCTCTCCAGCATCTGTTGTCTCCTGATTTTTTAATGATTGCCATTCTAACTGGTGTAAGATAGCATCTTAATGCGGTTTTGATTTGCATTTCTCTAATGACCAGTGACGATGAGTTTTTCATATGTTTGTTGGCTGCATAAATGTCTTCTTTTGAAAAGTGTCTGTTCATATCTTTCCCCCACATTTTGATGGGTTATTTTTTCTTGTAAATTTGTTTAATTTCTCTGTAGATTTTGGATACTAGCCCTTTGTCAGATGGGTAGATTGCAAAACGTTTTTCCCATTCTGTTGGTTGCTGGTTTTCTCTATTGATAGTTTCTTTTGCTGTGCAGAAGCTCTTGAGTTTAATTAGATCCCATTTCTTTATTTTGGCTTTCGTTGTCATTGCTTTTGGTGTTTTAGTCATGAGGTCCTTGCCCATGCTTGTCCTGAATGGTATTGCCTAGGTTTACTTCTAGAGTTTTTATGGTGTTAGGCCTCTTGTTTAAATCTTTAATCCATCTAGAGTTAATTTTTGTATAAGGCTTAAGGAAGGAATCCAGTTTCAGCTTTCTGCATATGGTTAGCCAATTTTCCCAACACCATTTATTAAACAGGGAATCCGTTCCCCATTGCTTGTTTTCAGCAGGTCTGTCAAAGATCAGATGGTTGTAGTTGTGTGGCATTCTTTCTGAAGCCTCTGTTCTGTTCCCTTTGTCTATATCTCTTTTTTGTACCAGCACCATGCTGTTTTGATTACAATAGCCTTGTAATATAGTTTGAAGTCAGGTAGCATGATGCCTCCAGGATTTTTTTGTTTGTTTGTTTTTTGCTTAGGATTGTCTTGGCTATGCAGGCTCTTTTTTGGTTCCATATGAAGTTTAAGATGGCTTTTTTTCCAATTCTGTGAAGAAAGTCATTGGTAGCTTGATGGGCACAGCATTGAACCTATAAATTACTTTGGGCAATATGGCCATTTTCACAATACTGATTCTTCCTAACCGTGAGCATGGACTGTTTTTCCATCTGTTTGTGTCCTCTCTTATTTCCTTGAGCAGTGGTTTGTAGTTCCTATATTGGCATATAGGAATGCTTGTGATTTTTTCAGCTGAGACTCTGCTGAAGTTGCTTATCAGCTTAAGGAGATTTGAGACTGAGATGATGGGGTTTTCTAAATGTACAATCATGTCATCTGCAAACAGGGACAATTTGACTTCCTCTCTTCCTATTGGAATACGCTTTATTTCGTTCTCTTTCCTGATGGCCCTGGCCAGAACTTTCAATACTATGTTGAACAGGAGTGGTGAGAGAGGGCATCCTTGTCTTGTGCCAGTTTCGAAAGGAAATGCTTCTAGTTTTTGTCCATTCAGTATGATATTGGCTGTGGGTTTGTCATAAGTAGCTCTTATTATTTTGAGATACATTTTATCATGTTTACCAGGC
Source organism: Saimiri boliviensis (assembly GCF_048565385.1). NCBI lineage: Eukaryota > Metazoa > Chordata > Mammalia > Primates > Cebidae > Saimiri > Saimiri boliviensis. The sequence continues at coordinate 40,024,667 of NC_133457.1, read as the reverse complement.
TGGTTTTGAATTCCTGACCTAAGGTGATCCACCCACCTCCCAAAGTGCTGGGATGCCAGGCATGAGAGACTGAAGCCAGCCTAGGGCCTTACTTTCTTAGCCAAGTGACTTTTCATTTTTCTCTTCCTTCCTCTACTCCAAGCAAGCTACCCCATCCCTTTTCTACTTCCTCCAGATGAAATATGCTCCTACCCATTCAACATAGAGCTCACACAGTGGCCCTAATTCATTCACAGTGGTTTTCTTTATCCTTGCCTCTCAAAGTGTGGTCCATGAATCCACACCATCATCACCTAAGATCTTGCAAGAATTACAGAATCTCTGGCCCCAACCTAGACCAACTGAATCAGAATCCAAATTTTAACAAGATGCTCAGGTAACTTGACGCACTTCTCTAGAGCACTTCCTGTGGTAATGGAAATGTTCTTTACTTACAATCTCCACTATGGTAGCCATGAACCATGTGGGACTACTGAGTATTTGAAATGAAGCTAGTGAAACTGAGGAACTGACTTACTCTTTAATTGAATTTTAAGTTTAAATAGCCATATTTGGCTGGTGGCTACCAGATTAAAGAGTGCAGTTCTAGACTGTGCCCATTGAAATAGAATTCCCAGCCCCCGGAGAAGCAATAGGTCCAGGTTCCAGGTATGTTAAGTGTGATTGAGCCAGACTTAAACAAAGGATCTGAGGAAATATCCAGAGTCTAGGTTAAGCCAATCAGACTCCTTTCAAGAGGATCTTCACTAAGAAGCTTAGAGGCTGAGCAGAAAGAATGGGCATGGGCGCTGCAGGCTGGCTGTGAGGGCTTGTATGCTCCAAATTAGGGGCCACATTGTGTTGACAGACGTGTTAGGCTGCATGGAAGCAAAGCAAGCCAGGCATGGGGCAAATGTGCAGTGGGCTGTAGACAAGAGACACCCTTTGGTCTGAGAGCAGCAGAGCAGGAAAGAAAGAAGGGAGAGATGCCTAGTCACATCCCCATATCCTCAAGGCCTAACTATACTTCTGTACTTTATTTCTGAAAGTGTCCATTATTTTTCCATGAATCTTCTTTAACTCAAACAAGACTGAATGAGTTTCCACTATTTGCAACCCAAATCACTTTTGGTTTACAATCAGTTACCCTATGAAGACAGATCCAATAAGAAAAGTATCTTACAAGAAACAGGCATTCAATACATTGTTATTGATAGAATGAACAAACCAAAAAGAATACGGCCCCAGAGAGCAAACTGATCCAGGGCCAAGATTCATTTCTTTTGTAATTTAACAAGTTGGCATCGTGATTTATTAATTGATTGCTCATAAGTTTTGTCAATACAAATTTTCCTCCCTCTCAAGAACCTGATCATTTGTGGATGAGTTAATAAAGTCATGTTTCTGAATCCGAAACTTGAGGTGACAGCCACAACAATCACAAGGACTTGATTCAGCGTCTTGGCGGCCCTACACATTCTTACTACATCTGCTGCTGGCAGTTCTGCCAAAGAGAGCAAATAAAGATGGAGAGGAGGGGGAGGCAGTAGTACTTGATTTGAGATAAAACTGACCTACCGAAAGATCAGATTTAGATTTTTACATTTGGCTAATTACTGGTGTTTCGAGGGTAAAGTAGGGATAAGATGCCCATGATAACATTTTACCTATTCAACAATATTCTTTCCTTATGTCCCCATACATAAATAAGGAGCAGAGAGATTCAAAGGAAATACTCAACAATGATAGTCATGATAGATACATAACAGTTCACACTGTCCGTTTTTTATGAAAGAGATTACACGTCAGAGAAATATGATATAAAAATCTTGTTTTCTATAACATTTGAATATACACGGAAAAAACTTTCTGAAATGTTAACTTTTTGTGCCTCATTTTTAAAGTTCGGGCAGGGGATTGGGACGGGTGTGATACTTCATAGCTTTTTCCAACATAATTTCATGTAATGAAGTAAGATTCATTAAGCTCTCTGTTCAGGCAAACCTGTAAAACTTCAGTGACTACGCTACAACACTTTTGCTCAAAAGCTTAAATACATTTTCCATTTTTAGTCTAAATAATTGAATTTTCTTTTTCTCTTCTCTCTCAATAGTTACACACAGCTTTCCATGGAAATTCCCTGGTATCGCCGGAAGTCTTAAGACATAAATTGATGGAGAAAATCATGGATTTTAAAATCCTAAAGACGTGGATTCAAATCTTAGCTTTAAGCTGAGTATCAGTTTCTTGATATGCAAAATTGTAATGGTACAGCCTACTTATTACTGTTATTAAGAAAACTAAATAAAATAGCATTTATCTGCAGCTCTCAATCCTGGGCTCTCATAATCACCTGGCAACCTTTTAAAAAATGGGAATGTCTATGCCCTGTTCTAGCCCAGTTGACTCAGACTCTGTGAGAGTGGAGACTTGGTATCTATATCTATCTATTTCTCTCTCTCTCCGTGTGTGTGTGTGTGTGTGTGTGTGTGTGTGTGTGTGTGTGTATTTTTGAAATGGAGTTTCACTTTGTTGCCCAAGCTGGAGTGCAGTGGTGCGATCCCCACTCACTGCAACCTCCACCTCCCGATTTCAAGCGATTCTCCTGCCTCAGCCTCCCGAGTAACTGGGACTGCAGGCGCCCGCCACCAAACCCAGCTCATTTTTGTATTTTTAGTAGAGACGGGGTTTCACCATGTTAGCCAGGTTGGTCTCGAACTCCTGACCTCAGGTGATCTGCCCACCTCAGCCTCCCAAAGTGCTGGGATTACAGGCATGAGTCACCACATCTGGCTGGCATCAATATATTTTTAAAAACACTTCAGGTTTTAGAACCTTTAACCACCCAGCTCAGAATAAGAGCAATTGCCTAGTTTTTAAACCTACAGTTCCTACAGAGGAAAGCAATGTATGTGTAGGTATGAGTGTGTGTGTATTAGGTGTTATCTCTTTAGCTAATCTGTAATCTACCAGTGCCTCCTAAGAAATGAAGCTGTGAGTAGTTAATCTCATCTATGTGTTCTACTCCCAGGATTGTATCAAGTAGTAATTTCAGTTGATACTGAATATAATTAATGATGTAATTTTTAGTTGCTCCAGTTTAATTTCCCTAAAATTACCTCAGGAAATTGGGACTTTGTGACCTATTCCTGATCAAAGAACAATAGATAGGATGAAGCCTCTATGAATACTTCCCTCCCATTGAGATCATGGGGCATATTCCTTTACTAAATGTGAGCTCTTCTTAACACACCATGAGATCAATTTAAAATCTCAAGCATCTTGAGTGTGGTAGATTTCTAATGTTTTAGACTATGCTGAAAACAGTTGGAACTTCCATGTTAGGCTTCAAATACAAGTGTGATGCTGTTGTCCCTTTTCCCACAAAGTCTTTGACATTTTATGAACCAGCAGATAAACTCATCATAGACTGGAGCTGGGTATTTATGGGCTTTTAGTGTAGTAACTCAGAGCACGAACTTCAGTCTGGGTTCTTCTGCAAGTGACCCCCAGTAAATAAATTACAAAAAGGGAAACTGACTCTGAGTTTTGTGGAAGATTCTCTTTTTCAAATTACAGAAAAAATTAAAATGGACTACTCATCTCCAGTTACGTACTGACCATGCATTTGGAATACGAGGTTTTAGGGGCTTTTGTTGCTCTGTCATTTTTACCAAGCCAACAGAGCATAGGCTTAAAGCTCACCCATGTGAGCATGTCAAATTCAACATATCTAAAATGGAACTCCTCTCTCTATATTCAAATTCTTTATCCTATTTGTCTTCTATTCATGGTATCTCAATTTTTCTGGTAGTTTAGGCTTCGCACTCTATATTTACTGACTCCTCCCTTTTTGCCTTTTTCCCTTCCTTATACTCTCAACTTCCTGCTCACCAGATGTGGTTCACAAAATGCTATTTTTTTGCATTTTGAAAATTTAAAATGAAATGCAAAAGCAAAAGTAAAGTAATTGCTAGCAGTGTACATCCCTTAACAGTTTATCAGTATAAATACTTACAGAACCATTTAATTCAAATAAGGAAACACTCAGGGTCATAAACCAATTTATTCTCACTACTCAAGGGAGATAAAAGTGCCAGAGTTTGAATTCCTTGAAACAAATAGTTTTATAATTTCAGTTGCTAGGTTAAAACTGTGTTTATATAGTCTTTCATTATCGCAAAGCACTTTGCAAATTACTTTACAGCCTTTCTAGTGAATGGACTTGATTGAAAACTCACAGTAATGATAAACACTCCATATTATTCTCACATTTATTTACTGAAGGTGTTACCAGCAAATTATCTAATTGAAACTCTTTTCGGTGATTTAGCATTGCCCATGCCTTGCCCTATGCCCCAGTGTTTGTAAAACAATTCCACTATCATGAGTAGTATATTAATTGTGAAAGAAAAAAAAGAAGGAAGGGTAAAAGAAAAGAAGAAAGAAAAATGCTGAATTTTCTGGCTTTCAGCCTAAACTTAATGACAACTCTCTAACTCTGACTATTCAATGGATTTCTTTTCTAAAAACATCTTTCTCCCTTACATCTTTATCCAGGTAACTTCTTTCTTTTTTAGCCCCTTGGTGTTTGATACTATTTTCATCTCACATTCTTGACTCGGGTTCCTGTTTTTCTAATTTCAACATCTTCCATGTCTAAGTTCTTTTAGTTTCATTATTTAACGGTCAATTAGTGACATTATTAATGGATAGTCAAACATAAGGGAAGCTGAGTTGACAATGGCCTATAATCTTAGTGATGAGTTACTGAATACCTGTGGCCAAATTCTTGATATTAAAATATTTATTCCCACAAGAGCTTGCAGACATTTCTAAGACATAGGCCAACAGTTATCTTATATAATTATAGGGTAAAGAGCTCAATATTTTAAACTAGCAAAATGTTTTTAAAAAAATTCATTGAGTGTCTCTCTAGGTCAGGTACCATGCCAAGGGTGTGGGGGAACAATGATGGATAAGAAAGATTCAAATACTAACAAGTCATGAAGCTAACAACTGCCATGAAAGAGATAGGCTTTAATATATAATAACAAATTACTATTTAATTTATAGTTATTGGAAATGCCATGAAAGAGACAGGGTGCTGTAAAAGTGTATGATTGTCGGGCATGGCCTACTCTGGGAATAGCAGAAAGTTGCTCTAATAAAACTGTCATTTAGGAGACAGTGTTCCCACTAAGGCAATAGCATGCCCCAAGATCCTGAAGCTGGATGGAGCTTAGTAAATAAGAGAGATCATAAGAAAGTCTGTGTGGCTCAAATAAAGAAATCAAGGTAAAGAAAGCTCAAGATAAGGACTGGAGACATAGGCAGTGGTTAAATCTCACAGGCCCTAAGTTGGCAGCCAGTGAAGGATTTCAGGCAGGGAAATTACATGATAATATTTGTATCTTAAGAACATGCTAGTTGCACTGGGGTGAATAGATTGGAAGAGGTGGAGACAGGACTAAACGGAAGGAGACCAGTTAGGATGTTATTGGTTCAAGAGGGAGCTGATGATGAATTGGACTAGGGTAGCAGCTGTGGAAACAGATAGAAGTAGAAGGATTTGGGATATATTTAGAAAATAGAATCACTAGAAGCAAATGTTTGAGTCTACTGATTTTACTTCCTAAATATATCCTGAATCTATATTATATATAAACTCTAAATTTTTCCATTCATCTGTGTGCATATATGTGTAAGATCATGGAGTCTAGCAAGTAATTATTTCACTTTGCTCCAAGCTATGGCCACCAGCTCCTATATCAGCTTGGGACTTCCATCTTCAGAAGTCTGTTAGTCACTAGAAGACTGTTGGATAGATGGCTAGACACTGAATGGACAACAGCACCCAAAGCCATCATTAGCCATTGAAAAAATAACTTGCAGCATATGTTCTATTGCCCATGCTGTCATTACAGTTGCATAGAAGGACAACCAGTATATATAAACACAAATAAATATTCTTATCTAATGTGGTTGAAAGTACTCTGTTTTATCAAATATGGATTTTCAGCTTTCCAAGTATGAGTAAATGCCAAATTTTAGAACATAAGTGTTTCTTGGACTCAGGAGGACCCAGCACTACCTAATAAGATCTATTTCATAGAATTTTGTTACTTAAACAATATATTACATTAGAGACTATATTAAAGTCTATGCCACATAGTGGATATAAAAGAAATAATAGCTAAGACTTTTATCCAGAGAATCATCATTGTGAATATTACTTATTGTGTTGCAATTTTTCAAGCTGGCTGAGAGTTTCAGTTGACTGTGCTGAATAACCTAGCCTTTTCTACACGTGTTTTTAACCCTGACTGCAGTATTTGGAAATGACTAACTTTGGGAAATTAGAAACGTGGCTATTTAAAGATATGTGTGTGATACATCACCATGAGTTCCGGTACATGTCCCACACCCTCCTAAAGAATCCTCAGAATTCTGATTTCCATCTTGCATTTTCAGGCAATGTCAAAGGTTACCAGACATTATCAATTTATGAAGGCCCGTGTAATGTGAAAAAAGTTTCCAACAGGAATTATCCTGCTGAATATGTTCTCTTAAAAGATATAACAAGTTGGAACAAAGGTTTTTCAGAACTGATTATTGTATCTACTGCAAAGATATTCATATCTAACAAAGTTGCTTGTGGAGTCAAGATAACAGCTTATGAGCATTTCAACCAAAAGATTAATAGTATACTAGAGTATTCCTTTAGCTATGCAATTATTAAACTGGTGCTCTCACGTATTTTGTTTATGGAAATGAAAACAATAATTAAAACTTATAATGGTATTTATATATATAACATGTATATAATATATATGAAATGGTATTTATATTTTGAAATTTAGATGTTTGCCAGCTTCAAATAGAAAAGTACATTTTCAAAATAGAAAAATGCAAAAAGACCTATGGATATTCTTTAAAGCAAGCTTCCATTATATCATTTCTTCATGTATTATTGTAAAACTCCCATTGGAGTTTTACACATTTTATTAGATTATAAATATATAATATACTAACATGCTATAATAGAATCCAATTCTTTAAAGGGAGGAAAAAAGTAAACCTAAAGTGATTTTCACTAGAATACATAATTTTTTCATAAAATCATTGGCTAGGTGAGGATTACTCAACAAAATTCTAAATTCATTTTGAGTATACCTGAGTATATGTTGAGTATCCATGAAGCAATACATTCTGAAGACTCCTTGTCATGTTTTGCAAACTCTCCTCTATCCTGACTCACTCAATCCCTGGCTGCTCAAGCCTGTTTTCTCCCCACTGATCCAGATCTCATTTCTAATTGCTCCTGGGAATCCAAACCCCATGTCCCAATCTCCTATGATTCTGGCTTGGTTTCATAGTGAGTGGGAATGAGTTTTCAATCAGGTAGAAGTGTTCCTTATGATGTATCAACCAACTAATAGGTGACCTACTCTTAGGTGGAATAAGGCATTCCTCACTCTTGGAAGAACCCTAATAAATGAAGTGGATGGAAACTTCAGACAACATGATAGGCCAGTGGTATAAATACTTTGGTTCACATTGGTAGCTATAGAGTTCCAGAGAATATGTTGCCTTCTCTTCAAATCTAAACGAACCTTCATCATCTTCAGGCCTGAACTTGAGGCCCCACAAGCTCAACCTGAATATATCCTCTTATTGAGACTTCAGATATTATCACTATGAAGATGATCCCCAAATCTCTCTCTCAAGTTTAACCTCTAGTGTATTCCAGTCTCCAATTTGCTTACCACCTACTGAATATTTCCATGCAGGGGTCCTGCTGGCATGTCAAATTCAACATATCTAAAATGGAACTCCTTTCCCTTAATTTAATTTCTTTGTTTTCTATTAATGGTATCTCAATGTTTCAGGTAGTTTAGGCTTAGGAATATATACTTATGGACTTTTTTCCTTTTTCTCTTCCTTATACACTCAATTTCCAGGAGCCCTAAAAGAAGTTAAACAGGTAAAGGACAGCAACACATCTCCTCATGCAGGTGTGGAGTCTGCCCCGTCTCTATGTGGAGTACTGTCTGACTCCAGCTATTCTCATTTCACGGAATATAGTGACAAATGGAAAGGCTTCTAGAAAATCGTGAATATTCAAAATTTGTATTCAGTGGAAATGAGATAATTGTTATAGAATGGAGCAAACATGTATTGTACTTTGTGAGATATTAAAGTTATCTGTGAGGGCAATCACCAGGAAACAAAGTTTTAAATGAAATATTGAGAACCAGTTACAGGATAACATGGCCCTTCAGATTAAGAATTTAGCCGGGTGAGGTGGCTCACGCCTGTAATCCCAGCACTTTGGGAGGCTCAGGCGGGTGGATCACGAGGTCAAGAGATCGAGACCATCCTGGTCAACATGGTGAAACCCCGTATCTACTAAAAAGACAAAAAATTAGCTGGGCATGGTGGCGCGTGCCTGTAATCCCCGCTGCTCAGGAGGCTGAGGCAGGAGAATTGCCTGAACCCAGGAGGTGGAGGTTGTGGTGAGCCAAGACCACGCCATTGCACGCCAGCCTGGGTAACAAGAGCGAAACTCCATCTCAAAAAAAAAAAAAAAAAAAAAAAAGAATTTAAAAGAGCTAGCTTTTGTATAAGGAAAGAAAAACTGTGAAGCCACCTCTTCAGAGGCACTTGTACATTCCATTTCAATCCGCTCATTCCCAAGCCCAAGCCCAGCGTGTGTTCTTCACTGTGGTTGGAGAGATGGGTGTGCATTTCCTGCGCCTGAAGGACAGAGGGACTGGGGCCTGATCCATTTCTTGGAAAGTTACAGTGCTCTATGGCTGCTCAGAAAAATGGCTGCCTAGGAAGTAGCAGTGCTCGTGTCAAAATGAAGAATGAAATTAGTAAAACCCAAGAACCAGAGGTGTTATCTATGGAAATGGAATCTGAGGTTCTACTGAAAAGTATTCTGACCAAGGGGGTGGGCTGCCAGGGAGAGGGTCCCCAGCAGTAAGAGGCAATAATGTGTACCACTGGGAGCTGTTGTAGAAAGACAATTCACTGAAGGAGCAGCCTTTTCTGTATTAAAATAATTATAGTGAGTGGACCCGAAGGAACTCTCTAAACCCTTGTCACTCAAAGTATGGACCATAGGCTAGCACCATCCTCAGCAGCTGAGAGCTTATTCTAAACACAGAATCTCAGACATCATCCCATATGTACTGATTCAGAATCTTCATTGTGATAAGATTTCCCCATGATTAATGTGTATATTGAACTTTAAGACTTAGGATCTGGTTGGGGGTGGTATTAGTCAAGGAAAAAATTTCCTGTTCCCCCTTAACTTTTCTCCTTCCCCTGCTGAGGTCCCTGTGCTTGGGGGCAGTGGTTATAGAGTTGGGAGATGAGCAAGGGAGAGTGGGAAGAAGGCCGCCACACTCTCATCAAAGGCTGGAGGCAGAAGTGTCAAGAACAGGAAGATGACTTACTTCCAGTGAAAATCAGAAAAATCAATTAATAGGTTTGATTGGACACTTTAAATAACTATAATTTTAGTGTTTACAACTTAAAGTGGCTGTGGAATATCTTATTCTGTGAGTTTGAGCAGAAATGGCATTGGCGTGGCACAGCTGGGGGTTGAACGCCTCTGAGCAGACTTGGAAGGAAGTGGGAGGCAAAAGAGGAGACGCTCTTTGAAGACTATCTGTGATCCTGGAGCTTCTGATCACCATTCCACACTGGGGACTCTTGTATCCTCGTACTTGGATGATGATTATATAGAAAAGCGCCCAACACTGGTCAGTTGGCAGACATTACTAAACATTACCGAGAGATTTGGGTTGGCAGACTATAAAAATCGTCTGTGATTGCTAATGACTCCTAATCAGGAGAGAGATGCATTGTGATACAGAGCAAAGCACTCCTTACTCCAGTAACACCTAAGTAGAGGCAAAACAATAAATGCCCCTCTGGCCCAGGATGTTATGTTGACACTTTCTCCTTCAAGTGAGAAATATGGTACATAACAATTCTAGGGGTCTACAATTTTTGCTATAATTGAATTTGTGCCTTCCAGGGACTATTTGAGATGATGGAGTTGTCTTTTTTTATATTAGTGACCAAAACTATTACCAAGGCTTCCTGACCTTTTATCTCTCTTTACATTTTTATGTTTCTTCCCTTGATATCATCTTATTAGGTATTAGATCTTGTTTGCTTCCTACTCAATCTGAAGTTGCTGTTTCTAATCATTTGTGGGTTACAAAAACACATGGCCAAGCTTGGGAGAATTGTGTACAAACAAAGTAAACAAGCCCTGAAGGTGATGTCCCTTCTTATAAATAGAGAATTTGGACTTGTTCCATCTACTTGGCTGCTTAGGGGTCTTCTCCACTTACCATCTAGTTCTCAGGAATGTATCACATGGGCAAGGCTGGTAGCCGAAGAAGTCACTGTTACTGTCACAGCAAACCATAGCGAAGTGGTAGTTTAAGATGCTGCAAGCATCCTTGCAGGGCAGATAGTTTAATACAAAACACACATCTTTGGGTACAAAATCAGTTTCTATTATTAGTAGCTGGTAATCCAATGGTGAGACTCTTAACCTCCAAAGCCTTATTGTTTCCATTTATAAAAGAAGTAACAGTACGTTTTGCAGGGTTCCGGAAACTAAATGAGCTAGTGGTTATGGTGCACTTGGCTTGTGTATAACCCGGTACCTTTTTGTTCCCTTGCCCCACCCAATCTTACCTTCTCTTCAACTCCTGGCACTACAATGTATTAGGAATGGAAATACACTGAAATCCTTGCAGAAGGATATAAAACCATGTCACATGGGCAGCAATTCAAAGACCTGGACATATTTGCTTTGAATAAGCAAAGACTCAGCAAATAACCATTGTCCTCAAAGGTTTGAAAGAGCAGCTGATGGCAGAAGGATCAACTTTAATCAACATCTGATCAGAAAAGGAATACCTCCTCTTTATTTTTGGATTCTGCTCTGAACTGTCCATCCTGCTGCCATGACTTCATGCCAGGTGGCCATTATCTGTCATCTGGGTCCCTGAGGCCACCTCCATACTCAGCTCCCTGACTCTACTCCAGTCCATTTATACACGATATCCAAAATGACCTTTCAAAACACAACACTGGCCATGCCCTTGTGTGTAGGATTCTTCAGGCCCGCTTTGACAAAAGCCACACTCAGACACATTAGGACATTTGTTTCTATTATTCAGTCTTATTTCCCACCAATTCCGTGGCTCCTCTCCTACCTGCTACTCCCCTCACCTACATATGCCTCTTGTTTAGCAAAACCAAACCATGAGAATTTACTCAGAGTTGCTTATCTGCTTTGCTGTCTTTAGCCCTGTCTGCTTAGAACATCATCCAACTTGCCCATAGGGTGAAATGCTTAAAACTGAGTCATCTTCTCTGGGAAACCTTCCTCTTCTCTCCTCTGCCCCACCTTCCACCCACAGGATTATTCACTCTCTCTGTCCTACTTCTATAGCTCTACTGTGAAGTGTGTTATATTTACACATTTACCTGTGAGTCTCTCCTACTTGACTGGGAGCTTCTGCACCACACACATTCTAACCGTGTCCCCTTCAGTACAGTGCCAGGGGTTCACCATGTAAAAGCAATAGCACTCAACCTCGGGCCCAGGCTGAACTGCCAGGAGGATGCTCAGTGGCAGAGTCAACCATTCAGTTGCCCTTTACCTTGAAAATTCACTGTCTTCAGGTTATTATGGTATCTTTTTCAGATACCTTAATTTATACTGAGTTCCTTTAATTTAAAAATGCCATTATAAAGAGGACGTTTTAGGCTGACTAGAGCTTCTCACATTTAATGTATACAAGAGTCACCTAGAAAGTCTTGTTAAAATGTAGCTTCTGATTCAGCAGATCTGGGTTGGGGATTGAGATTCAGCATTTCTAACAAGCTCCCAGATGCTGCTGGTGATAGACCATATCTTGAGTGGCAAGGGTTTATGGATTATCAAATTCAGCTGAAGTTTAGGTGTCGGGTTTACAATAAAATTGAAGCAGAAAATCTAAAAGTTGACATTTTTAAAACTTAAGCCAAAACAAAACTAACAAACCGGTTCAATCATACTAGTAATGGAGAAATGAAAACTACTTTTTAAAAATGAGATTTTTAACATAACATTTCAGAAATCCATCTACTGAATAAAGGATAAAACTTAAAACATATATAATTTGTAAACTTTTTAAAAAGTACTTTGATTAGAATAATTAAAGAGTTGTCTGACTACATGTAGAGGTCACAGCTCAAAGAGATTAAATGCAGAAAAAAGTTACTAAATTATAATTTTTAACTGTTAAAGCTTCCTATTTGACTGGAAAATAAGATAAGCTAATTACTTGTTTTTAAAAAGAAACAGAACTGCTCTCCTCCAGAGGTTTCTATGGTTTCATTTAATAGTTTTGCTATTAATGAATACATTAAAATAGGTTTTGAAACACAATGGATACCAATTACAAGGAAAAGATTCAAATATATGGAAACTGAAACACTGCTTTACATTTCTTGGGTTAATGACTCATAAATAGAAAAGCTGTGCAGAATATCATTGATTCATGATGCTGATATTGAAATGATAAAGAAGCACTTCCAGATCTTCTGATTTCAGAAATTATTGGTGAGATATAGAGAGTAGAGAGCTATAGGATAGGGAATGTGTAACTTACCAGGCTAGAAAAACATTAGAGTTTATAAAGCCATTCAGGGGACAACAGTCCATAATCCTTTAGTCAGTCACATTTCTACTTACAATGGATATAGGGACATGCTGCAATATCCAAAGAACAATGCAAACATTTCATGGGAAAATGTCACATGCTGCCATCTCTCATCAGTGGCAAATGTGACATTCTTTATCAAAAGATGTGTATTTTGCACATTGTTCTGAAAACTGAGAGTTTTAAGAAATTAGTTTTGTTCTGTTCTTACATAAATGAAGTGATCCCACACTCATTCTCTACTCGGAAAGAATGTATTTGTTTACTCAACAGAGTCATATATGTTTTCTCACAATGGTTTACTGACATCCACAAACACATTCACTATGGGATTCTGAAGTCCCCCGCTTCCTGAAACTGAGCTATACTCTATATGCCTATAATGAATCCTGTCTCAACAATGCCAAGTGTGATTCTGATCCAAGCTTCTGTCGTCTTTGGAAATCCTTCCAAACCCAGGGCCAGGAAACAATGATTATTTCTAAAGAGATGGAATTTACTTAATAACATCTTGACAGATGAAAAAAAGAGAGAATATACATAGACCACACGAGATTTGAACTAAAGATATCACCAAAAACACATGATCACTGATTTTAGAAAAAAACAATAAAAACAAGAACATTTTTTCTCCCAATAAGAATGCAAATTAATCTTCTGGATTTTTTTTCTATCATCTCAGGAAACTGGAACTTCTTTGATCAAAGATTAGCTCCCAGAGGGAAAGTTCATCAAAATAGTGAAAACATGAACCCTGCTCCTGCCCCCTAAAGCATTATGCTTACACATGTCATATTTTTTCCATTAGAAAATGTGGGTGCCTTTTACTCTTTGTAAGCAATTTTTTTCTTTGTTTTTTTTTTCCCACTCTCCAGCAGAAAAGATTGGCATGAATCATTGTCACCCCTAGAAATAAGCAATGGTACAAAAGTTTATTAGCTTAATTCACTACAGCCAGCTAAGGAGGTCAATGCCATGGACTCAGTCCTGGGAGAGAGAAGGAAAATTTAGTTCTAAGCCTTATATAGTCTAAACATTCTTGTCATATTTGCACACCCAAACCTGTGGTTTTCAAATGTATCTGTACATGAGGATCACTTTGCCTTTCCTTTAAAGCTGCATCAAGTCAATTGAGAGTGACCTGTTGAATCTGCCTCTTTAATCCCTGCCCCATGTGGTGATGATACAGGTGGTCTGGAACCTTATTTTGGGAAACTCTTTAAACTCATTGGTCTGTCCAAAAGTCTGTGAGTTGGGGAATCAAATGACTAAGAAAGAGAGTAAATGCAAGTCAGAGCAAAGCCACTGAACAAAGAGGTTACAGAATGATCATCACGGAATAAAAATAACTTATAGGGCATGTCAGGGGAAAGATCTCTCTTACTAATTTAGATAACAAAGTACGTGCCTGCTTAAGAATGTATATAAACTCTTTACCCAGTTCTTTGCCTTGAAGACTTTCCTAATAAGAGAACACAGGGAGAGCTGTCAGGTTTGTTCAAAATTGCTGCAGTTGGTTTAAACTTTACACATCAACAGTTCCAGGAACTGTTGGACTAGAGATATAAATAGAAAGCAATAACAGAAGTAATATATCATAAGAGCTAAAGCAATGGTACTTTCAAACTATTAAAACAATTTATTACCTTGGAGTAGGGAAAGAGCGGGTGGTGGACATAGAATCAGAGACTTGCTCTGCTTGCTTTTATCTTAGCTGCAACAATCATAGGAAATGTCTGGATTTCCGGATATTCCTCAGAAACTCCAGTTTTAATAAACTGAGAAGAGTTGCATGCAGGAAGTTGATATGTACCTATCTTTTCCATCTGTTATTTTATCCATGTAGCTTCATTTTTTAGATCAAGAATTAGCAGTGGTTACCATTTCCAGGAGTGGAAGCTTTCAGGTAGGAGTGTAAAAGTTGGGTTAGGGGTGAGGGAGGGAGGGCAGATGAAAATGGGGGTACAGAAGGGTCTATAATGGGTACAAGCCAGAAGAGAGAAGAAGACAGTTGAGTGCTTCATTTCTGTCTTAGGCCAAAGTTCTTCTGAGACTTGTTGCTTCATAGGTGACTGGGGATAAGAGTTCAGGGAGAAAGAAGATAAAGTGGGTGAAATTGGGCCCTTGATGAATGTCTTGGCATGGGTTTCCCCAAAACATATCTTGAGACAACAATGTGGCACAAGAGGCTATTCAGCAGGTAATATCAGCAAGTGGAGAACTTGGGATGGCTGCTTTTGGGGAACCCTGATTAAGTGTGTACAACATGCTTGCTTCAGTACTGTCCCAATTGAGGTGGGAGGTAGCTGGTTTATTCTCCACCGAGAGCATTATTGTCTGGGTTATTCTCTGCCTTCCTCAGTCCCGGTTAAGATTGGCTCTCAGGTGTTACCTTCTAGGCATTTCTGTCCCATGCATGGACTAGATGAAATTCAGGGACCAGAGAAAACCATCGGGGGGAAAGTCACAAGAGCTTACCAGTTGGGGTGCCCAAAAATGGGGGAGCTGATGGGGTAACTATTGGGAAGTTACCAATAGTAACTTCCACCAGGGAAGACACAGGATGGATTGTGAGTCGAAGACTAGAGTAACCAGACAAGATAATTCAGTTTCATGTGAAAGATCAAATAATTTCTTTAGTTAAAAATAAATGTTCAACTTCATTTTTTTTTCCTATTTCAGAAATACATCTTCCATGGGCAATCTGCCTCCAAGAAAAAAACCCTGTAGCAAGCTATATAATTTGAATGTGATATAGCATTATTTCACATCATATCATATAATTCATTAACAGCCTTCGTCGTAGGAAATGGGAATGTTATTCTATTGCCTGCCTAATACACCACCACTATCATTTTCAAAATTATGTTGGTAATAGTAATAATCTTATTATTCAATAACAAGTTTTAAAATATAGCTAAGGATGTCCTCCTGGTAGTTTCCTAGTAGAAAGGTATGATTCTTCCCATAAGAATTGCCTAGTTAGCACTTTCATATTTTATTTCTTCCATAATTAGCTTTGTAACTGTAGCCCTGGGAAATAAAAAGCTTCAGCTTTTTCCTTCATTTCTCCCTTTCTTTCTTTTCTTCATTTCTGCCTTGTTTTCTTCCTTTTCTTCCTTCCATTTTTCTTCCTCCCTTTCTTCCTTCTTTACTCATTTTACTTGCTTATACTTGCTTTTAAAGTTTTTTTTTTACAATTTGCTTTTAAGTTAAAGGAGTCAGGGGGTTGGAAATCACTCTTGGGTTTCTCTGGGTTTCTGGTTTCAGTCTGGGTTTGGAATGAGAATTATCCCAGGCTCCCAGCCCTTCCCATGGCTCCTTGCTGACTGCACCTGAGCTGCCAGACTGCTGTGGTATTCCATGTCCGCAGCAGGTGCACGTGCACTGTGAGGAGAGAAGGGCTGGCTATTCTGCAGTTCTCTCTTGGTGACTGTCCAGAATTTTGTACAGACTTTAGAAGGGCTATTCCCCGGCTGCTACAACCCTAATCCTGTGTTACCAAACTACCTGCCAAGGCAGTTTTGGGGCTGAGACAGATAGAATGGGGAGATAAGTCCGAGGAGACTGCTCAAATGACCCTAAGCCACACTTGAGAGTACCCCAGAGGGTGCACTGGAGGGAAGAAATCAGATATCAGATCCCCCCTAGTGGAAATTTCCTAATGTACTCCATTTACCACTAACCGCTTGGTTCAAACAAAAATTCCCAGAGACCCACAGGAGCTTGGTAGAAGGCTGTATCAATTAGAAGGCTGGGTTTTAGAGAGATGGTTTACCACATCACTAAAGTCAAATCTTGGTAATCCTCATAACTCCCTGCAAATCCAGGTTTACAAGCTCCTATGATATGATTACTACAAGTTCCTGCTGGTACCCAGATATAAAGCAGCTTCAATCAACCACGACGGGCAGAGATTTAGTCAGCCTGCTTCATTTAATTTTTCTGGTTTCAAAACCTTTCTTTTGTTTCAAATCTTATTTAAATTTTCTTAAATCTATTTCCCTCACTAAAAAGTATAAAGAGCAGACACATCTTATTCATTATTTGAGTCATTATGGCATTTAAAATTGATCATTCTGAACATATTTTTCACTGTATACTATTTTTGTTGCAATTAGAGAAGGCAGAGAGTATACTAGATTCTCAACAGACACTAAGGCCAGCTTGTTTTCTAATGTTTTTGTTCTTTCTTTAAAATCCTAGTGGTAATTAAGGGCTCTGGTTAGTATGGTTATGACGAGTTGAGGTTTAGCTGTGGCAAGTTTACTCTATGTTTCTTTGCCCTTGCTTATAAATTTCTTTCGATGTGATTTTAAGAGTTTTTCAATTTTGACTTGGTTCACCACTGCAGTTATATTGCAAAGCAACTCAAAGGGAAAGCACTCAATTGAATTTAATACAGAAAATGTCTCCTAAACGTGTGCATACCAGGCACCTGACTTCCATTACTTTTCTGCTTTCCCATATTACAGTGTTCAATCCCTTAGGAATCACTCAGTCCATGTGTTGGGCGGGTGCGCAAGTGCACCATTTAGGAGCATCATTGTGATGTTCATGACTTGTCACTTTCTGTCTCGTTTATCTGCAGTTCTCACGAACATCTCCCCAAGTCCAAATATCACCCATACTTTCAGTTCTTTGCTAGTGGGACTATTATTTTCTTCTGTCAAATATTACAACACTTTGGAGGCTCAGGCATAATGGTCATCCCCAGAAGAACCCATCCACTGGACACAGCCAAGCCTGATGGCACATGCTTCAAAGCAAGGTGATGTTTTGATCCCATTTATAGCTTCCGCTGGTGCAAAAATTGGTGGCTGTACTGCATGATACTGAGTCACACTTTCTAAGTTTTTTCAAGAAACTGAGGAAAAGGCTTCTTTTTCCCCATGCGAAAAAATACCAGTGTTAAACCTATGAGCAAATATAATGTCTGGACAAAGTTCACCTAGGAAATTCACAGAGCATGACAGGTTTCCTTACTTTGCTGCATTATGATATAATTAATTTGAGAAGGGATATTCAGAGCATTTTAGAGGTCTGCTTTAGGAACAGTGATCATAATTTAGTAATTCCATCTCTGTTCTAGGGAAAAGAAGAATTACCACAAGGGCCACGTTGCAAAACCTCTTTTCCCATAAAGGGCTTTTTCAAGAATTTTCACAATGGTAAAGTAGTCTTTCACAACTTGAAACACATTTCCCACTAGAAATTATGTATAAACAGCAGTGTTTTCAGGTAGGAATTTTTTCCCACAATTTCCTGAGAAATCATTTTCAAAATCACAGATTCCAAGAAAAACCAGAAAAATAGGAAAAAAGAATTACAATTCTCCTGCAAGAATTAAACCTTACCAATCAACCTCCAGGCCTCATTGGTTATTAGAAATTCACAAATACCAAGTCAAAGCAAGAGAAGTAAAAACTGACACAAGAGGTTGAAGGTAAAAGTCAAGGTTTCCAGGCACCCTAACGGGGTTACACAGGCGAGAAACAGCCAGTCTAATCAGTCACTCGCTTGCAGCTGCCATGTAATGTGTGTCCATAGCCTGGATACATGGTATCCTTCATACAAATCCCGTGAGACGCATTCCACGGATCAAGCTTGAGAAACAAAATAAGTCTGTAAGTGGGGAATTTAGACATGTAGTTTAGTATTAGGTTGTTAACTTGCTAGAAGATGTAAATGTAACATTATTTGAATATTACCAAACAATGTTCACTACCATTTTTCAGTATTTAAATATTCACTGTAGGCTAAAGTTCTCAGGAAATATTTTTCTAAACTTCATATTTTTTATTTATTAATCAACTATTTCTAGGTAGCCACAATCATGCATTTTAACAACATGCAGAATGTTGGACATATTTTAAGAAGAACATAATTTTAGAAATTCCCAATAAGTCCAATTTCTTTTTCTGAATTCCAACTATTAAAATGTGTCAGAACTTGGAAATACCGGCAATTTGCTTTCCAGGCATAGCAAACAGACATTTACAGTATTGTCTGTCTGCCCAGCACCCCTCCCTTCTCCTGGACGCACGTCCTTCTCCCCTCCCAATCACACGACCACAGTACAAGCTGTCAGGCTCCTTCCCCTGGCCACACACGATTGATCCAAAGATGATCATTAATGAGACATCCTCTGAATTTTCTCAGACTGGAACTGGGAAAAACAGTCTACTTCTGCCTAATGGCAGGAGCTATGAAATGTAAACAGTACAGAGAAACATAGATGAGGAACATAGAGACAAAGAGAGGAGGATGTTCAGGCTCCCATTGTCCAAGAACCCACCTGCCCCTCTGTCTTTCTTTGGGTTGGTTGTTCAACCTTGCCCTCAGCTGCTATCATGGCTTCCTCCTCTTTGCTTACGTACATAGTTCAGTCTGGGTTCTGATGTTTACAATCAAATGAGGAATTGATTAATGCATGGGGTTGACTTATTTAATAATAATGTAGTTAAATATTTGACCTCTGATAAACGAATATAATAACTGACAATAACAATCACAGTGATAAAAAGAAAGATGACTTTAAAATGGCAACGCCACTGTAGCTGTGACCCAGCACGTAATCACCAGATATCAATACATTGGGGTGAGTTAAATTATCAGAACTTCTATCAAAAAACAAGCATGGAAATAAAGAACTATCATTCTAGGAGGGTAAGCTACAGGTTCCCAAAGCACTCTACCTTTCTTTTTTTAAAAAAAAAAAAAAACAACACATTCTTCTGTTTCCCTGTTTAAGTGGCTTATCTCACTCACAACCTTTAAGCTGTGTTAAGTGTAGGAGTCATCAACTATCTCCGTCATCACTCTATCCTTAGGACCTAGCACAGAGTCAGACACGTAGCAGTTGCTCCACAAAGATTTCTAGAATAAGAACTAAGGAGCACATAAAGGTAGGAACACTAGGGGTACGTGGATGAGGAAAGACTAGGAACTGGACATAGAACTTGACCCCGGTACCTGGATTGGTAAGAGGAAGAAAGGCTTATGTATCAAGCAAAACTAAGGACAATTCCAGACAACAAGACAATATTGGCGGCCTAACATTAAAGGAACATGGTTACGAAAGGAAAGAGGAGAGATACTATCTATCACAGAGCTGTCTGGAATAGCCCCGAAAGGATCCAGGCCAACACGCTGCTTCGGTAACCTGCACCAATGTCCTCCTCGGGGATCTGGGGTAGTTCTTCCCCAACCCCCAGTTCCAACCCACCATATGCTGAATCGGACTGGCAATAAGTGGAATTGCGAAGGCTCAGCAAAAATTTACCTTGGATTTATTTGAAAGCAGAAGCCACAAGAGGGCAGAATGAATGCTGACGTTGGGGTTTGTTGCCTGTCCTATCTCAGCTGCCTTCAGTGATGGGGTTGTGAGGGTAGACACAAAGTTACCAGAATTTTTAATTTAGGAGCTTTGACTCAAGTGAATATTATTTCATATGCTAAAAATGAAGGACTATCTCTAGACTGGAGAGTCGAGAAAGTAGGTAAGTACTTTAGGCTGATTGAGGATGAAGGAAAATGGGTTTTAAGGCTGAGAACTAGAGAGAGGCCAGGTCCTTAGAGCTTAGTGAATGCCATTCCAAGGAGTTTGTAACTTTACCCTCTAGGCTGCTACTACTCAGAGTGTGATCCCTGGGCAAGAGCACTGTCATCACTTGCTTAAAGTACAGAATCTGGAGCCCAGACCTATTGAGTCAGAATCTGCACTTTAACAAAATGCCCAGATTGTTTGAGGTCACATTAAACTTAAAGAGGCATGAGTCTAGACAATGGGGAATCATCAGAATTTCATGTCGGAAATGTCATGACCAAATGTGTGCTTGAGAAGGGGGATTATAGAGGACTGAGTAGGGGACTGGCACTGAGCCACAGACTAGTCACAAGCATATGACAGGCATTTAGGCATGAAACATTGTAGACTCAAACATCAAAATGAGTATTTTTTTTTAACAGCAGAAGCAGATTATACAATTAAGATATATTTGAAAGATGAAATCAGCAGGACTTGATGCTATATGAGATATGGGGTTTAAGAGGAGAGAGGGGAGAAATACAGTAGGTGTTTAGATTGTCTGCCAGATAGGCCATGGTGGCAAATGATGACATGACTCTTTTTAAGATCAACAATACAGAAAGAAAAA
This sequence comes from Saimiri boliviensis, assembly GCF_048565385.1. Lineage (NCBI taxonomy): Eukaryota > Metazoa > Chordata > Mammalia > Primates > Cebidae > Saimiri > Saimiri boliviensis. The sequence goes on along the minus strand of NC_133457.1, from coordinate 40,003,783 downwards.
CAAGCATAGAAATAAAGAACTATCATTTTAGCTCTTGACAGCTTGACATCACAGGTGTGCCTAGAAAGCAGGTGGAAACACTGGTGGGAAAACCTCACAGCATGATTGTGAAATTAAATAAGGTACTATAGCAAAAACACACGGCAAATCACCAAACACTACAAATGCATTAAATAGCATTTTAAACAACTTAGAGGTTGTTGACCGGGAGGGATGGCTCATGCCTGTAATTCCAGCATGTTGGGAGAGGCAGAGGCAGATGGATCACTTGAAGCCAGGAATTTAAAACCAGCCATGGCGACACAAGACTCTGTCTCTATAAAAAATACAAAAATTAACTGGGTGTGGTGGCATGCACCAGTAGTTCCAGCTACTCGGGAGGCTGAGGTGGGAGGATCAACCAAGCCTAGAAGGTTGAGGTTGCAAGTGAGCTGTGATCACGCTACTGCACTCCAGCCTTGGTGACACAGGGAGACTCTTCTCAAAACTAAAAATTAAATTAAATTAAAATGTATAAGCTTCTCTGTGGTATGTTTTCTTTTATATCCTCATTTTGGTGAGGTAAAGAAGGATTAACAGCTGTCATTATTATCCTGGTCAACCCTAATTTCGAGTTCTAATGGCAGACATGAAGGTGAAAACTCTGCAAGAAGGGCAAAAAGGAAGAAATTTAAAAGAAGAGGAATAATTTGCAAATAGTTCAGTGGTGATTGAAAAAAGTCATATATACACAACCAGAAGTCACTGATAGTAGGGAGTACAAACCTACATTATTCAATATGCTAGCAACTAGCTACACATGCCTACTGAGCACTTGAAATGTCACAAGTCAAATTGAGATGTGATGTAGGCGAAAAATACACACACGAGTCCAAACACCTATTTAAAAAAAAAAAAAGGTGAAGTATTTCATTAACTTTTACATTCATTACATGTTTAAATGATGGTATTTTGGATATTTTGAGTTACCTCAGATATTTTATTAATGTGGATTTCATCTGTTGATTTTCATGTATGTGGCTCATTTCTGTGCCTCATATGACATTTCTATGTGACAGTGCTGGAATAAAGCATGACTACAAAACTGACTGTTACTGTGTCTCCAGGATTCTTGCATCTCACTTTGGACACGTCTTCCCCTACATCAAGTAGACTGACTCTCCAAAGGTTTCCCATTCCATCCTAATTCCCTTCTTGGCTCACTGCTTCCCACCAGAAAGTAAAGTACAGGTAATGGAAGGAGATGGTCTATGACTCGTCAGATTCTCTCAGATAGATCTTCTGTTCTTTTCTAATAGCCTGTCCCTCAAATTTATCCATCAAAATAAGTGACCTCTTGAAATTGGGCTGGAAGGAAATCTCAAGATAATCTAATCCCATATCCTTTTATGGATGAAAAAACTGAAGGTCCAGAAATGCCATGAAGTACACCTAAATGATATACTTTCCACTACCTGACACTTTCTCCCCAGATAGATCTAGCTGACCTGAAGCTGAGTTTTAGCTTCAAAGATGAATGTTTGTGGAAATATGCAGGAGACAGATACAATCCTTATTTGAACACTGCTTTGGAGGTGATGGAAGGAGGCTTGAGAGGATTCACTTTATGAATCTCCCATTTCATAAAATGAGTATTAGGGCAGGTCATCTGTAGAGAGTTAGGTAGGAGGGAGAAAAACTAGTAATTTGCAGAGTGTAAGAAAAATTTAGAAAAAAAACTGAGAAAACAGACAGGGAGTCAACAAAAGATGAATACGAGTTTGCCAAGCAGCAGTGAAGGCTTGTCTCTGTGCATCACAGTAAGTAGGTGTTCAAACAGAATATGTTATAAAAAGAAACATGTAGGAACCACTCTGTCCTGTCTCCCTCCTTTAGAAATAGTTGAATACTAAGGATGTGCATAATGGCTAGTAGCACTTACTTTAGTCATAGACTAGGAAAATATTTGACACTTCTGTGACACATTAGTTGTTTGACATCATAATCAGGTCGTATTTCCTCTGGCTGGAAGGGATTTTCAAAAGATAGAGTATGTGAGTTTCCTAAGACTGCTGTAACAAGATACCACAAACTAGGTGGCTTAAAACCAGAGATGTGTATTGTTCTCACAATTCTAGAGTCTGGAGTTCTGAAATCAAAGTGTCGGTAGGGCTGTGCTCTCTCTGAATCATGTAGAGAATTCTTCCTTGCCTCTTCCTATCCTGTGGTGGTTTACCGGCAATTCTTGGCATTCCTTAGCTTGGAGCTACAAAACGTCAATCTCTGCCTCTGTGACCACGTGATGTCCTCCTCTCGGTCTGCATCTCTGTGTTCTATTGTCCTCTTGTTGTGAGGACACCAGTCATATTGGATTGAGGGCCCACTGTCCTGCAGTAGGACCTCATCTAACTCATTACAATGTCAGAACCCTGTTTTCAAATAAAATCACATTCTGTGGTACTAGGAATCAGGACTTGAACACATCTCTTTGGGAGACACAATTCAGCATAGAATATTCCTTCTCTATGCATGCATTATATTTGAGTAGGTCGTTACATTAGACTTTGGGTAAAAGTCTTAGACCGAATGGCATAAGCCCATGTCTCTCTGCCCCTCTCTGCCCAACAAAACTATAAACCCTTGGAATAGCACAAGAGATAATTAAAGAAAAACTACAAAAAGCATGAAGAAGAAGGTAAACTTATTTGAGACCTAGAATTGAAGGAAGAACACCTGTAAGCAGGGTGTCATACATGCCCCACCCAACAGAAAAAGATGACCCAGACCCAACATTTTCTGACTCCAAACAAGCAATGGAAGGCAGTCTATTTAAGGTCATTCCTCCTACGGATCGAACAGACCCTCTAACAACACCAGGTAAGCCCGTAGTCTCATTGTAAGAGGGGTTTGGTTGGGAGCCTCACTAACAATAAATGGCCAGGAGAAGTATTCCCCTTTTCCATGTGCTTAGACTCCCCTCCCCCCACCAAGTGATACTGAGGGGCCCAGCAGCACCAGCAAGAAGAATCTCAGCACAACAAGCCTGGCCAAAGTTTCATTGCTTCCACAGGCCTGAGACTTCCCTCCACCAGCCAGAAAAACACGAGAGCCCATTAAGGGAGATCCTGCCACCACAAGCTCCTGGCCTAAGAAATGCTCTCTGTCTCCCACAGGCAGGCATGATCCCATCACTACAAGAGCAGGGAAGCCTCTTTGTCCTCATGAGCCGGAGACTACCTTCCCCCACCAAGAGACATCTGTGCTCCAGTGTGGAGAAACCTCTCCCACCCCTTAGGCAGTACCAGTAGGGATTAATAGAAGTCCCAGTGGCACCAGATAAACCCAAGCAGACCAAAATAACACCACAAAGACTCTAAAAATTAAACTGTCATTGGAACCACAGCCCACAATTGTATGCCAGGATCTGCAGAATAAAGCTAAACAGAGTGACTTGCATGCTAAACTAAAAGATTTAAATAGGACCTAGAATCACTTAACAAAATACACGAAATGTCCAGGATACAATACAAATTAGCTGTCATACCAAGAACCAAAAAAAAAAAAAAAAAAAAATCACAATTTGAATAAAAAAAAGACTATCAACTGATGCTAATCCTGAGATAAATTGGATGTTGGAATTACCTGAGAAGGGTTTTACACCAGCTGTCATAAAATGCTTTTACAATCAAGTGCAAATTTCCTTAAAATAAATGGAAAGAAAAGAAAACCCTAGAAAGAGAAGTTATTTAAAAAGTATCAAGTGGAAATTATAGAACTAAAACAACAGTAACAGAAATCAAGAAAATCACTTGATAGACTTAATAGAGTGAACATGGCAGAAGGTAGAATCACAGAAAAGAAAGACAGAAAAATAAAATGTATATAATCTGACAACAGAGAAAAAAATGGAGAGAAAACATGAACAGAACCCCAGGAATCCATGGGGCAGTAAGAAAAGATTCAACATTTAGATCATCAGAATTATAGAAGGAGAGGAGAAAGAGAATAAGACAAAAATAAATATTTGAAGAAATAACAGCTTAAATTTTTTCAAAATTTGGCGGAACACATAACTCTACAAGTTCTAGAAGCTGAGTCAATCCCAAACAGGATAAACTCAAAGAAATCCATTCCTAGACATATCACAATTAAGCCTCTGAAAATTAAAATGAGACAGGAAGAAAATCTTAAAAGTTATTGTTGCTGACAGATTTATCCTTAAAGACTGAATAAGGGAAGTGCTTCAAGGAGGAATAAAATGGTAAAATAAAGACAAAGAAAGAAAGGGCATTCAATTAGGAAAGGAGAAAGTCAAATTGCCTCTATTTGCAGATGACATACTTGTATATTTAGAAGACCCCATCGTCTCAGCCCAAAATCTTCAACTGATAAACAACTTCAGCAAAGTTTCAGAATATAAAATCAATGTGCAGAAACCACATTTCCTGTACACAAATAACAGACTACAAGAGAACCAAATCAAGAGTGAACGCCCATTCGCAATTGCTACAAAGAGAATAAAATACCTAGGAATACAACTAACACAGGATATAAAGGACCTCTTCAAGGAGAAGTAAAAACCACTGCAAAAGAAAATAAGAGAGGACACAAACAGATGGAAAAACATTCCATGCTCATGGTTAAGAAAAATCAATATTGTGAAAATGGCCATACCATCCAAAATAATTTACATATTTAATGCTATCCCCATCAAGCTACCTAGGACTGTCTTCACAGAACTGGAAAAAAAAACAATTTAAACTTCATATGGAACCAAAAGAGAGCCTGCATAGCCAAGCAATCCTAAGCAAAAAGAACAAAGCTGGAGGCATCATGCTACCTGACTTCAAACTATACTACAAGGCTACAGTAATCAAAACAGCTTGGTACTGGTACAAAAACAGAGATATAGACCAATGGAACAGAACAGAGGCCTCGGAGGCAACACCACACATCTACAACCATCTGATCTTTGACAAACCTGACAAAAACAAGCAATGGGGAAAGGATTCCCTGTTTAATAAAGGGTGTTGGGATAACTGGCTAGCCATGTGCAGAAAACCGAAACTGGACCCCTTCCTGACACTTTACACTAAAATTAACTCCAGCTGGATTAAAGACTTAATTAAACATAAGACCTAACACCATGAAAACCCTAGAAGAAAACCTAGGCAAAACCATTCAAGACATAGGCATACGCAAGGACTTCATGGCTAAAACACCAAAAGCATTGGCAACAAAAGCCAAAATAGACAAATGGGATCTAATTAAACTCCAGAGTTTCTGTACAGCAAAAGAAACAATCACTAAAGTGAACTGGCAATCAACAGAATGGGAAAAAATGTTTGCCATCTACCCATCTGACAAAGGGCTAATATGCAGAATCTACAAAGAACTAAAACAGATTTACAAGGAAAAAAACAAAACAAACAAAAAAAAAACAAGCCCATTCAAAAGTGGATGAAGGACATGAACAGACACTTTTCAAAAGAAGACATATATGAGGCCAACAAACATATGAAAAAATGCTCATCATCACTGATTATTAGAGAAATGCAAATCAAAACCACATTGAGATATTATCTCACGCCAGTTAGAATGGCAATCGTTAAAAAATCTGGAGATAACAGATGCTGGAGAGAATATGGAGAAATAGGAACACTTTTACACTGTTGGTGGGAGTGTAAATTAGTTCAACCATTGTGGAAGACAGTATGGCAATTCCTGAAGGATCTAGTACCAGAAATACCATTTGACCCAGCAATTCCATTACTGGGTATATACCCAAAGGATTATAAATCATTCTATTATAAAGACACATGCACACATATATACATTGAAGCACTGTTTACAATAGCAAAGACCTGGAACCAACCCAAATGCCCATCGATGATAGGCTGGACAAGGAAAATGTGGCACATATACACCATGGAATACTATGCAGCCATCAAAAACAATGAGTTCATGTGCTTTTTAGGAATATGGATGTATCTGGAAACCATCATTCTCAGCAAACTGACGCAAGAACAGAAAATCAAACACTGCATGTTCTTACTCATAGGTGGGTGTTGAACAATGAGAACACATGAACACAGAGAGGAGAACATCACAAACCAGGGTCTGTTGAGGGGACTAGAGGGGGGACAATGGGGGGGTAGGGAAGTTGGGGAGGGACAACATGGGGAGAAATGCCAGATATAGGTGACAGTGAGATGGACAGCAGACCACATTGCCATGTATGTACCTATGCAACAATTCTACATGATCTGCTCATGCACCCCAGAATCTAAAGTACAATAAAAAATATATATTAAAAAAAGAGAAAGAAACGTGGAGTGTCAGGAAGAAAGGAAAAAACATAAAGAACAGAAATATAAGTACATAAAATAGACTATCATTTTTCTCATTTTTATGAATTATATTTGATGATTGAAACAAATCTATAAACTATCTTATATTCAATACAATATTTAGAAGTGCGGAAGGTAAAGGAAGTTAAAAGGAAGTTAGGTTTCTGTATTACACTAAAGTGGTAAAATGTTGAAACCAATAGACTGTGATAAGTCACATGTGCATAGTGCAGGCAATGACTCTGGAAACTATACAAACAGATACGCTCAAAAACAGTGTAAAAATAAACCAAATGGACCTCTAGAAGTGTTCAAGTAAACAACAGAAAGGCAAGAGAAGAGCACATGGGAATGGGAACCAAAGGAAACCAAAATCTGCCATAGTATTTATGGCAGATTTATTCAGTAACAAATCAGTAATTATCTGAAACATAAAGGATTTAAATACACCAATTACACGGGGCCTGAATAGACATTTCTTCCAAAAAAGAAATGCAAATGACCAACACATATATGAAAAAATTCCCAACACGACTAATCATTAGGAAAATACAAATTAAAACCAAAATAAGATATCGCCTGACATGTATCAAAATGGCTACTATCAAAAAGACAAAAGATGACAACTATCGGAGAGAATTTGGAGAACAGGGAATGCTCGGGTGCTATTGAAGGGAATACAAATTAACACAGCCACTAGGAAAACAAGTGGAGATTGCTCAAAAAACTAACATAAAATGACCATATAATCCAGCAATTCCACTTCTGGGTATTTATCCAAAAATTTGGAATCAGTATGCCAAAGAGATACCTACACTTCCATGTTCATTGCAGCATTATTCACAAGAGTCAAGTTACTGAATCAATCTAAATGCCCTTCAGTATGTGAATGGGTAAAGAAAATGTGGTATATATGCACAAAGGAATAGTAGCCTTTAAAAAGAAAGAAATGTTGCCATTTGAAACACGGATGGAGGCCAGGAACAGCAGTTCACGCCTGTAATCCCGACAGTTTGGGAGGCTGAGGTGGGCAGATCACTTGAGGTCAGGAGTTTGAGACCAGACTGGCCATCATGGCAAAAACTCATCTCTACCAAAAATACAAAAGGGCATGGTGGCACACGCCTATAGTCCCAGCTACTCAGAAGGCTGAGGCATGAGAAGAGCTTGAACCCAGAAGGCAAAAGTTGCAGTGAGCCAACATCGTGCCATTGCACTCCAGCCTGGGCAACAAAGTAAGACCCTATCTCAAAAAAAAAAAAAAAAAAAAAAAAAGATGGAATAGGAGAACATTATGCATAATCCACACAGAGAAAGATAAATGATGCATGTTCTCACTCATATGGGAAATTTAAAACAATTGAACTCAAAGAAGCAGAGAGTAGAATAGTGACTACCAGAGGCTGGGGTTTTGAGGTCATGGGGAGATGATGGTCAAAGTGTACAAAGCCTCAGTTTGATAGAAAAAATACTTTTTTTCCCCTTTGAGATATATTGCACAGTATGGTGAATATAGTAAATAATAATGTATAACACATTTCAAAAAATCACTAACAATACATTTCAAATGTTCTCCCCACAAAAAGCGAGAAACGTGAGGTGATAAATATGTTAATTAGCTTGATTTCATTATTCTATATTATATTCATAATATTCACTTTCTCCCCTTTATTTAAAAACTTACACAAATTATATTTTGTTATTTAACATTTACTGCCCCCAAAGGCCATAAAAATTTTTATTTTACAATTAAGCTTTTAAGTAATTAACCCCTGAAGAAAATGACAATTACATTATAAACTAAAAATTTTTGTTTGATAAATAAATGTTAAAAAAGAGAGAGAGTGAAACTGAAAGAGAGATTTAGTAAGAGTTTCACAAGTATCTGGAAGCATCTCTAATCTTGTCTTAGAGAACTTGGGACAAAATCCTTCCCTAGACTCCACACAGAGTGATAGTTGCAGAACACCTGGATTAATATTTCAGCGGAGTCTGTGTGATGGCACATGGACAGCTTTCCATGTCTTAGTCAATAAGTGATCCCAATCTCCTTTTCCTTTTCCTGGCATAATTCATAATTGGGTACCATTTTGATGTCAAGTTTAAATTAATGGGATACTAGCGATAGTTTTGCTTATGAATATTGGTACTAAATCTGTTCTAGATGGCGAATAGTTTAATCTGTAACATCGCATTATGGATTGTGTCTCTTTAAATTATATTAGCCTATTTAAATAGACATACTAACGGAAAGGTGTAACTAAAAATATTCTAAGGATATAAACAAAATAGGTTCTGAGAAAAATGTATTGTCATTATTAATGAGAGTCAGCTTTCTTTAAATATCATTTACATTTACATACAAAATGAATAAGAAATGACGAACCAGGAAGTACTGGCATACTAGAAGGGCAAATCGAAGCACTCTATACACAGTGAGCCCATGATTCCCAAACCTATTGATGCTCTGAACTTCCCTGCGGATTCTGATAATCCCAGAGGCTGAGCCCTGAAACTGCTCTGGAGCCATTGAGTAAGAATGTCTGAGAGAAAGATGAAGAATTTGCACTTAAGTTTTCTTCTTCAGTTAATTCTGATGCACATAGTCTACACAAACTTCTTGGAATTAATATACTAAGTCAGAAAACTTGTTTTCTGAAATGGTCTGGATTCTTTATTTTTTACACTTCCCATAATCCATATGATCTCTCTTTCAACTATTCAACTCTGCTTTAGAATGGAAGCAGTCATAGACAATATGCAAACAAATAGTTGTAGCTGTGCTCCAATAAAACAGCTTACAGATGCTAAATTTGAATTTTACATAACTTTCGTATGTCCAGAAACATTATTTCCCTGAGCACAGTGGCTCACGCCAGTAATTCCAGCAGTTTGGGAAGCCAAGGTGGGTGGATCACTTGGGGTCAGGAGTTCAAGACCAGCCGGGCTAACATGGTAAAACCCTGTCTCTACTGAAAATACAAAAATTAGCCAGGTATGGTGGCGCATGCCTGTAATCCCAGCTATTTGGAAGGCTGAGGCAGGAGAATCGCTTGAGCCTGGGAGGCAGAGGTTGCAATGAGTTGAGATTGTGCCACTGCACTCCAGCCTGGGCAACAGAGCGAGACTGTCTCAAAACAAAACAAAACAAGTATTTCATTATTTGACATTTTTTGACTATTCAGAAATATAATATCATACTTGGCTCTCTGGCTGAACACAAATGGGCAGCAAGAGAGATTAATATTACAGCCTTAGTTTGGTAAGCCCTTTATTAAATCATTAATCTTACTACTATTTCCATCATGGTTAATGATATACAATTGAATCTGAACAACGTGAGGATTTAGGAGCGTTGATCCTCCGTACAGTTGAACATCTGTGTTTAACTTTTGACTTCCCAAGAACTTGTCTACTAATAGCCTACCATTGACCAGAAGTCTTACTGATAACATAAGCTGTCAATTAACACATATTTTGCATGTTATATGTATTATACACTGTATTCTTACAATTAAGTAAGCTGGGGGAAAATGTTAAGAAAATCATAAGGAAGAGAAAATATATTTTTCATTAAGTTGAAGTGAATCATCATTAAGGTTGTCATTGTTGAGTAGGCTGAAGAGGAGGAGGAAGAGTAGGATTGGTCTTCCTGTCTCAGGGGGAGCAGAGGTGGAAGAAAGCTGGATAAAAGTGGATCATGCAGTTAAAACTCATGTTGTTCAAAGGCCGACTGTGATTTATTTTATATTGTGTTAAATCTACCGGAAAAAATGCAGCATCAATTATTATATATTCTTTTTCTTTTTTGAGCTAGCATTGTTTTAATAGCTCAAAATCCTACGTTAACTTGAAAGTGAAAAGTGGAAAAAATGAAATTTATCTGTCTACTTAAGCATCATAGCATATCAAGGCATTATCTAAATTTGTGGATAACAAATAAATGGTGTTTTGTGCCTAAATTGATCAATTTGGGTATCATCAGTGACAATTTCTTTTAATTCTGTCCTGTTCTCTATTATATTTGCATAGTTGTAATTACTACACGATGTATAATGGCTCATTTAATGTAACTTTAAATGATGTTGGTTTAATTTGAGTAGCTTTTTAATTAAAGTAAACCAACATTTGCTGCTTCATTGCCTAACAGAATAAATTAGGAGTGAGAGTAATGCATGAATATGAAAATTGTATAATCTAAAGATGATGACTCAAGGTCCTTCTTCCGTGTAATTTTTCTTCTAGTGAAGTTGAAAGGAGGCTTTTAATTGTTCTGTGGAATCACAGAGCAGGGTTTCTGCTGCCTCTCTCATTATGCTACTACAGTTTAAAATAGATTAGAAAGTATTCAACCTTGAAAGAAGGATCCAAGTCCCCAGATACTATCTAGTGTACACAGCTGAACAGTCTAGATAAATAAAATATACATATATGTAGGGGATTTATAATCGGTGAGGAGTCATCCGGGTTTTTTTTTTTTAACAGAATTTATATTGGATCTAAAAACTCATTCAGCAAGTACCTATTGAAAGCCTGCTATGACTCACACTGAATAACATTCTCAGGCCTGCCCTCGTAGTGCCTCTGTTCTAGTGGAAAAAGCCAGGTAAGAAACAAGCAAGCAATTAAATATATAGTTTGTCTTATGGTGACAAATATTAGGAAGAGAACAGAAGGAAGGAATTGTGGTGTGGGGATGGCTACTATTTTATATGGGAAAATCAAGAAATAGACTTTGGGAAGGGGATATTTAAGCATAAAGAATTAAATGAAGTGAGAGAGCAAGCCATGTAGATATCAGGGGAAGATGTTTCCCAAATAGAGAGAACAGGAGGTGCAATAGCCTGATAATGGGAGTGTGCTTAGAATTTTCCATGAAGATGGAGAAGAATAAGCTAGTGGGTATTCCATAAGGGCAGGTATTTTTTTTTCTGCTTTTACTGCTACATCTTCAGCAGAAGAGACATTGTCTAATATATAGTAAACACTAAACAAATATTTGCTGAATAAATGAATGTATGGGGACAGGGAGAAAGAAGAGGGTGTGGATCACATAGGGCCTCATAAGTCCCTGTATGAACTTTGGATTTTACTGAGTAAAAAGAGTAGCCCAGGATTGCTGGTTTATGTGGTAGTTCTGTTTTTAATATCTTTAGAAACCTCTAGACTGTTTTTCTTAGTGGCTGTACCAATCTACCTTCCCACCAACAGTGTACTAGGGTTCCTTTTTCTCTGCACTCTTGTCAACATTTATTATATTTTGTCTTTTTGATAGTAGACATCCTAACAGGTGTGAGGTGACACCTCATAGTCATTTTGATTTGCATTTCCCTGATGATTAATGATATTGAGTAATATGACATATTTCATATACTCATTGTCCATTTTTATGTCTTCCTTGGAGAAATATCTATTCAGGTATTTTGCCCATTTTTTAATTGGGGTTTTAAAACATTTTTTTTGAGACAGAGTATCAGTCTATCACCCAGCTGGCATGCAGTAGTGTGATCATAGCTCACTGCAGCCTAAAACTCCTGGGCTTAACCCTTCCTCCTGCCTCAGCCTCAGCCTCAAGAGTCACTGAGACTACAGATATGAGCCACCACACCCAGTGGAAACTAGATGTTTAAAATTCCTCAAAGGACACAATCCCAACCTCATTTTTTAATAACCTGTATTGTATAGTCCCAATTGTCTTAGGATGAAAAAATATCTTTCCATAGCTATTGATTCCATATTTCCAAAAGCTATATGTGCATCCATTCTTAATATAAGACAAATAATACTCACAATGTCATTTGGTCATCATTATCTAAGATTCCAAGTGCAGGCACTATTTTATGATTTTTAAAGTCTCCTTCAAGACCATCCCCAACAAAATGAGTCAGGTTTAGCTTTTTTCACTTATGGGATTTAGTATATAAGTAGCTTATTAGTATGCAGTATAATTTGATTTTTAAAATATATATTCTAGAAGACACAATCAGAAGAAAACTTCATTAGTCTTTGATATAATTCCTAAGGACAATAACACTTAACAATAATCAACTTTTAAGAAATATTCATTTATTGTAAACACGATGCTATATAAGTCTTGTAAATGTCACTTGAAACCCATAAGGTAGATAACTACAATTTACATTTTACATCTAATCATATTAGAAAGCTAAGGCTTAGCAATCTTAAATATTTACTCATGGTTAAGTAACAGTGCCTAGCTCCTGAGTCTATGTTCTTAAAACATATATTTTTAGTGATTACAACAAGGTAAGACCTGACTATAAGAATTTATAAAGATAATCAATGGCCACTAAGAAGGTAATGCTTTTTGGTTTAAAATTCTGTCTCAAACTTAAGTTAGAACATTTTTGTATTGTTTATTATCAACACTGGAAAACTATGGAAATATTACTTTGTATTAGATTACCACATTATATAAAATTATAAAAAACTGCTCTAGATCAAAAACATAAAACAGTTTATCCCCAGGGCATTTCACTGAACTTTTAGACTCTTGGGATAAATATGAGAAAAAGGAATAGTGAAATCTTGAAAGGCATTCAGACCCATTTCAACATCACATGCAATTCTGGCATGCTTCTCCATTTATTTCTCCTTTAGGATTTTAAGAGTATTGATGACACACCCATGAAAAAGGGGAAAATAGTCATGATTGAAAATATGGATCTCATTTAAATGCTCATGAAAATTCTAATTTCAGCACTCAATATTTGGTGGATTTGTGTGTGTGTAGCCAAAAGACATAAATTCATTTAATGTGAAAACTGGTAAAGTTGGGTTTTTTCATTTAAAAGCGTGTTGAGTTAAAGTTAGCCTCTTTGCTTTCCAACTCAAATATCTTTGAAGTTCCAGAGATCTTATGACAATGCTGAAAATTAATACAACTTATCTAAGGCCAGCACTTGGAATGTGTTTCTAACTATAAGGCTAATGGAACTAGTTGAAGAAAATCCAGATGGCCCAATGACGCTTTGCCCTTAAGTAAGACAGAATCCCTTATTTAAAAGAATGGAAAAAATAGAGTAGGAAATTTCATTCTTTTTCCATTTTCCCCCACAGATCTGGGGCAAGAACCAAAATGAGTGACATTCTCTCGTATAATTCTGCTTTTCCGGGATTCCAAGGGGCTGCCTAGCATCTTTACAATCGTATTAAAACTATATCTGCCAAAACATAGCAGGATGTGGAGTAGGAAGGTGCTCAGGATGGAAGAAAGTTGTGCTAGCCTGTAAGTTGTACTCTTTGCCTCTAGTCCCCAGAAACAAAGAGCAGTAAGAGTAAGAGCTTGGCTGCTCATTGTGAGGGTTGGGAAGAGTACCTTCTGTCATGTGTCTATAACTTTAGCACTACAGATAACCAGGCAGGGGTGGCAAGAAAATCCTTGAATCATGCTCGTAGATTGTATTTTCTTCTAGAGTCATTTCTTATTGTCAGAAAAAAAAAAAAAAGAAACTCACAATGAGAGGATTCTTTCCTAAAATTTGAATAAGATATAATTTAGTCTATTAAAAATGCAGCTCCCTTTTCAAAACTTTTCCGTTCAGCTAGGAAAGTTCTTCAGCACCATTTTTGGCACTTGTATTTCTTTAAGCAGCACTGAAAGGGTGAAGAGCTCTGAAAGCAACCAAAAAAATAAAATTAAAAAAGCCCTTTGTAGAACATATTGCACCAACTGCTTCCAATCACTGGTTTCCAATTACTGTCAAACAAGAATTCTGTTGGATTTCTTTAGCTATTTTCTTCTTTATCTTGATTTTGAATTTTTAAAAATGAATAATTTAGAGAGAACTGAAATTGTCATCTATAAATTTTATCATTCCTTCTTTGGATAGCTATGGTAAATGACTTGAAGGCATTCATAATACATGTTCTCACTTTCTGAACAAATTCCTTGAAAACAGTACAAAGAGTTATGTGCCAGTTTTCTAGAAGATGAGATTGTGAATTAAATCATTTCTATATGTGGGAAAATTATACAAATCTACCAATACTAATGGTATCTGTCACTTTTAGAATTAAGGTTTGACTCCTATCTCGATATAAGTCCAAGCTCATACATCTACTCTCAAGATTCTTCCACCAACTTAGTTGGGACCCTCATCCTCAAAGTTTTTCCTGCCTATATCATTGGTGAATAAATAAACATGCTGTTATATAGACTGTCTGTTTTTAAAAAATGGAATGTAATAGAATTTGATTGTGCATGTTCAGGTTACTTTTAATAAAAATTTTACAGTCTCTTCTCAGTAACAGCCCATAACACTTGGGTCATAAAGTGGACAGAAAAGTTCTCAGAGTCTCTGGTAAGTCTCCTTATTTCCTTAAGGGAATACTCTCAAAGGCCTTTTTTTAGTGAAAACAAGTAAGTTGATGATTAATTTTTATAAGAACAAATGCATCAAACCTCAGAGTCCCTCTTTTCATCACAAGTTTCATTTTCACTGCAGAGTTTGATTTGTAGGAGAATAGTTTCTAGATAGAGCTGAAAATCAAAAACTAAAATCTGTGAAAGAAAAGTCTAACTTTGCAAGCTACTCTTTATGATCAAGACAAAGCCCTCTGTCTGGGATTTTGCTCTGTGATGCTTCATCATTTTTCCTGTAAGAAGGGAAATAAGAATTCATTTCTGAGTGCAGAGTATTCTAAGCAACTCCTCCAACTGTCTATGTGAGTAACAGGGGTGAGAAATAATTTAGGGTTATTTCCCATGTTACTAACAATGTGGGTTTTTAAAAATGTATTCAAATATCCTATTAAACACTGAAAACTGGGAAGGAAATGTTTGGAGCAAGGTGTCTTTGTAAAGAGTGCAGCATTTGTTGACATTTTCAAGAAACATGGTGCCCTCAGTGAGAGGAACCACACCCACAACATAGCCTTTCAAGTGTGGCCTTATCTGTACAAGCAGCCTATTTTTTAATCAATTCTATTATTCCTGAAAAACACCATGTATTTTAGAAAATTATTTTCCACAATTGGACTTTAAATGTGTCTTCAAGAATACTGGTTTCAAGAAGCCACTGTTGAGGATTTCTCAGCACAAAAAAAAATCAGCAAGAATAATTTTTTAGCCACCTTAACAAATGTTTAAGTAAGTATCTAGGCCGAGCACAGTGGCTCATGTCTGTCATCCCAGCACTGCAGGAGGCTGAAGGGAGTGGATTGCCTGAGGTCAGGAGTACGAAACCAGCCTGGCCCACATGGCAAAAGCTCATCTCTACTAAAAATGCAAATACATAAATAAATAAGCTGGGCAATACCAGTTACTCAGGAGCCTGAGGCAGGAGAATTGCTTGAACTTGGAGGCAGAGGTTGCAGTGAGTCAAGATTGCGCCACTGCACTCCAGCCTGGACAACAGAGCAAGACAATCTCCAAATAAATAAATGAATATAAATAAGTAAGTATCTTAGTTCAAGGTCACAGGCTCCTGTTACTAGCAATTTATTCACAAGTTGGGATGCGTTCCCGTCTGCTTTCTTCACTCCCTAGGTCATTGTGAGGTGCCCAGGAGAAAAAGCTGAGTCTATTAAAGACCTTAATGATTTCTGGTGGGCAGCAATTTTTATCATTATCACGTGTTTTTCAGTGATATGAGTGGAAAACAATGAAATTAAGCTGGAAATGGTGACTTCTACTCTAGAAGTTTGGTAGTGTAAAAGTGGGAGATAAATGAAGAACTCAAAGAAAGAAACACAGTCATAAAAACATGTTATTTAAATTGCTTGGAGAAGCAAAATTTGGGCTTGATTCAGGTTTAGAGCAGGGTTCTTCTACCATGGAGCTATGACATTTGAGCTGGATAATTTTTTGTTAGGAGGATCTTCCCTGTGAAGATGTGGAACAGATCCCTGGCCTCTACCTAACAGAGGACAGTAGCACCTCCCCCATACCAGCTGTGACAACCAAAAGTATCTGTAGACATTGCCAAATACTGTCTAAGAAGTAAAGTCACCTCCAATTGAAACCTACTGGCTTACAGAAAGAAGTATTTTCTTTATGAAATAAATGAGTTTGGGACTCCATGTTTGTATCCCCTTCCACAAACACTCTCCTGCTTCTGGAAGCTATTTTTCTCTATCCTGGATTTTCCCTCTGGAGTCCCCCTCCACAAACACTCCCTTCATGGAAGCCTGTCTTTCCCTCCTAAACTCCATCTTTCTCTATTCCCTTCTGCTCAGTGTGGAAGCTGCTTTCCTCTCCTGGATTCCATTTTTCTGGATTCTCTCACTCATTGTGAGAGTTAGCTGTTTATTTCTCTCTCCTTCTCCTGTTTCTCTCTCTCTAAATAAATCACTTTCTACAAAAATAGAAAGAAAAAGCAAGCAAGCAAGCAAGCAAGAAATGAGTTCAAGAAATTGACCCTGAAAGAAAGGTATATGATGGGGCAGGATTGCAAACATGCAGATGGGATCAAAGGCACCTAGGTGGGAACTCATTTTGGAAGGAAAAAGGGGCAATTATAGAAGGGAAAGAATGGGAGGAGGGGTAAAGATTTTAAGAAAGACAAGAGGCAGGTTGACAAATTGCTTTATTTTAGAAAAGTACAGAGGGGACCCAGGTAGAAATTAGGAGTTGAAATTGGAAAATGTCAATAGCCCATGCTCTAAGATGGAAGTGAACAAAGTGTCAGGTGAATTGTGGCTCTATGAGAACACTGAGGCTCTATGTACAGAAGAAGTCAATCACAAAGGTCATATGGCTTCCTTCTAGAAAACTCAGCCAAGTGAAATTATTATGTGACTTCCTCCAGAAAAATTCAGTCTCCAGAAGTAACAACTGAAGAAACAGATTTTGGTGTTCACCAGAAGTTGGGAATCAGCAAAGCTCACAAGCTAGAAAGTCAAAGGAGACGTTATTTCTGTGATGCTATCAAGAATATGAATTATAATGTTTTACAAAAAAAGTAGCAAGGCTCTGGTAGATACCAGAGGATTGGGAAATAAGAAAGGGAAGGGTTTTTTGGTTTGTTTGTTTTTCCTGATTCACCAAATCTTTATTAAACACCTGCAGTTACTGGGAGGAGGCCATGATGATGGATACACTTTCAAAGTTGATCTTCTCCACAGTGTTTCTGGGCTTCCTGCTTTCTTCTTGGCTACAAATAAAGATCTGCCCTGACTCATTCATTGGTGCTTCAGCCATATTTTCTCATCCATACATTCAGCTGGCTAGCTGTCAAATCCCATAGCATCTGAGCCAGCAGCCAGCAGTAAATGTGCTGATTGAGTGATATCCATGACATGGCAGACAAATTTTCTAACAGCCTTTAAAGCTAGTTATACCTTCTATAAGGGTCATGTTTTCATCCAGGGCTTGCCAGAAGGCCTGGAAGTGTCAAGTCTCCAGCAGATCCCCCAGGTACAAAATCTGTCGGATTGGCTGCTTTTCTTGATGTGTTTGGATGACCATGTACTTGCACAGGCTGAAGTAGGGGTGGCATAGGTTGGTAAGGGCCTTCAGTAGGATCTGGGCAGTGACTGTGGTCTGAAAGAAGGCTGGGCTAACCTAGTAAAGCTTCAGAACAGCCAAGTTGGCTTCTAAACCATAGGCATTCTTTTTGGCCTGCATCTCCACATAGCTCTCTACGGTGGCCAGGTTCTCAGAATTACGCCTGTCGATATTGTTGAGCAACTTGCCCACATTCATTCTCATCTGCTGAAACATCACCATGACTATGTCCACCTTCCACAACTAGGGCTGGAACAGGGAAGTTTTTTAATGAGAGAGAAGAACAGGTTATGTAAGAGTAACAACAGGAGAGATGAATGGAAGCAGTGGCTCAAGAGTAGAGTTTCAAACCAGTACATCTTCACTTACCAGGTGCAATAAAGAGCCCTAGAGATGTCTTTGCAAAGTGAGGAGGGTGACAAAACTATAGATTTAACGTATTCAAAAAGTCATAAACACATATACTGAAATAACCAAACAAAATGTTAAGAAAAGATATATAGAAAGATAAAAATGATGTTAATAAAAATAAGGCCCTTACACTCAAAAAACTTTTAAACTTTTACAATGTTAACTACGTTGACTTTTAAAAGAAAGAACTTTATAATCCATCATCTGTATCCAAAAATACTAAATCAAAATGTTCTATAAAGTGCCCACAAAATAAACTACTCAAACTTTAAATATGCTTAACAATTTTTCTTCAAATTTGGCTTCCTTTTCATTTCTCATTAGGAGCCGAAATCCTGCCAATGTTGAAATGTATAGTTTTACCTATTTTTAGTTAAATTAAAGTTTAAATACATTTTCATGTTTTTTTTCTTTATACTCCCATGTAAAAAGATCTTGGGCAACCTATTCAAGGTTCTCCCGAACAGGTTAGAATCTTGTTCAAACAAGAAAAAGTTAACCTCACTGCCATTCTTTGGTTAATGGAAGAATTAATTTTTTACATATTGTTGATTCCTTTTATCATAAAGAAAGTACAGTGTGGGGAAAATAGCTTCTCTAAAGTGATTTAAATCATTTCTTTACATTTGAGTTTAATTACTTTGTGTTTTAACTACTTCTCATGCAGTATTTTAAGACAAATTCAGGTAAGACATAGCTATAAAGTAGAGGAAAGGGCAGCCCTTTAAAACTAGGCAGGTAGGAAGGAGCTGGTCGTTACTGCTGTTTTAACCATGTCTATAAATGACCACTAAATCAGGCTTTCTCATCCTGAAAAATAATTTTCAATTTTTACTTCCTATGGTTTATGCTAGAAAAACAAAATCTACCGAATATGCTTTTTTAAGCTATACATTCTCCTCTCCTTATTCTGATTCTTCATTTTACCCTTCTGTCAATGTCACATCTTAAGACCCACCACATTAATCCAGTCTTTTGCAGTGTTTTTCGTTTTCTGAATTTTGATAAATACCAGTCAATCACTAATGAAGACAAATAGAAGTAATTGTGAATTAATTCAAACTGTTGATATAGCCAAAGTACAGAAGCAAAGGCAAATCATCTAAAATGACTTTCAATGTTTACTGAAGCTAAACAAATGCTGGCAATGCAGATATTTCACTGAAAGGTATATATTCATAAGTTAGTATCTATGTCTGCAAAAAAATGTTCAAAGCTGTTCATATTACCGTCATTCAGAATGTCCAAAAACTGGGAAGACTCTAAATGTCCCTTAATAGGAAAAAGGATAATGGAATATTGTGCTGAAATAAAAAGAACTAATTATTTTAAAAAAATAATGTGACTGGATAAAAGGTAAATGTTTTTAAAAATCAATAGTACTTTCAAATAATAGCAATGAACAATCCAAAAATGAAATTAAGAAAAGAGTCTTATTTGAAATAACAGCAAAAGGAATAAAACGAAATACCAAAGTATAAATTTAACAGAAAAAATGCAAGACACATATAGTTAAAACTATAAAACATTGTCAAAGGAAATGAAATAAGATCCAAATAAGTGGAAAGACAGCCTATGTTCACAGATCAGAAGACTTAACATTATTAAAACGTAAATATTCCCAAAATTGATCTACAGATTCAATGCAAACCCTATTAAAGTTCTAGCTGCCTTTTTTTTTTTTTTTAACATTGACAGTTTGATCTTATCATTGATATGGACATAAGAGAGATCCAATGTAGCTAAAACTATCTCAAAAAAGAATAAAGTTAAGAACGTGCATTTCCTGATTTCAAAACCTACTACAAAGCTAGAGTAATCAAGACAGTGTTGTACTGGCATAAAAAATATATAAAAATCAATGAAATAGAATTAAGGGGTCAGAGATAAACCTTCATATTTTATGGTCAATTGATTTTCAAGAAGGGTGCCATGATAATTCAATGGAAAAAAATTATCTTTCCAGTAATTGTTATCTGTAAATTTTGTTATCTACATGCATAAGGAAATTTGGACCTCTACTTCACACCTTACACCAAAGCTAACTCAAAATAGATCATATATGTAAATCTAATAACTAAAAGTATAAAACTCCTAGAAGAAAATATCAGAGTAAATCTTTGTGACCTTGGTAAAGATTTAAGTGAACATTTCTTCAAATAACCTATACAAACAGGCAATAGTAACTTAAGGGAGCATTTCTTCAAAGAAGCTATATAAACAGGCAATAATAAACACATGGAAGAATGCTCAACATCATTAGTTATTAGGAAAATATAAATCAAAACCTAATGAGCTATCACTTCATACCCACTAGCATGGCTGTAACCAAATTATATGGACAACAGCTAGTATTGGTGAGGATTTGGAGAAGCTGAAATTCTTGTAAATTGCTAGTGTGAATGTACAGTGATGAAATCACTATAGAAAACAGTTTGGCAATTCATAAAAATGTTAAACATAGATAATAACCTGGCAGTTGCACTCCTAGGTATAGAGCCTACAAAAATTAGAACATATTTCCACACAAAAATTTCTCCAAGTATGTGTATAGCAACATAATTTGTAATAATCAAAAAGTAGAAACAACTCAAAAGTCCCTCAACTGATGAATGCATAAATAAAACATAATATATTCATAAAGTAGAATATCATTCAGCAATAGAAAAGAATGAAATACTGATGCATGCTACAGAAAGAATAAACCCTGAAAGCATTATGCTAAGTGAAAGAAGCTGGTCACAAAGGACCACATATTATGATTCAATTGATGTGAAATATCCAGAACAGGCAAGTCTATATAGAAACAGAAAGTAGGTTAGTGGTTACCTGAAGCGACTGCAGATTTGAAGGTCAGGAGGCATTAGGCAGGAATGTGGAGTCACTGCTGATTTGCCAATTTGAGATTTATTTGGGGTTTTTAAAAATACACAGTTGAGGCTACAGCCTAATTATTTTCCTTTGTTGTCCCTCCTTTTTCTGACTGACAGTTGTATTATTTTCTCTGAATCCTCTTCACTGGCCAAAGGTTGGCAAATAGAGGCAACTCCCAGGCCAGTGAGCTTTACTTGTCATGTAAAAGGAGGCAAGAGGTGGAAAAAAATGACTTTCTGCATTTAACTATATAAAAAAGTTTATGTTTAGCTTGGTAGAGGTGTTACATATAATGCTGTGTTAAAGAACCTTTCCATGCTACTGGTGAATAGGGATTGATGAATGGGAAGAGTTGAGTCAGACGAGTAAGCCCGTCCTGAGTTTCTTGAACATCTTCCCATGTAGGAGGTAAAACCAATCCTGGAAGTGTCTATGAACTTCCATAAATAACTTTAATTTTAGTATAATGATGGCCTTAGATTGTCTGACCTCAGTATGTAATAAAGAATATAAAGTAACATCTGTTATCAGGCCCTACATAGAACATACAGTTGAGTGGGAGTAAACAAAATAAAAAGACAAACATGCATGTTAATGTCTGTGCAAGAGAAACTGGAATAAAAGCCTAAACAGGAACAACTTAAAAAAAAAAAAAAAAAAGAACCAACTGCTGATACATACAACATCATAGATGATTCTCACAGACATTTCAATGAGCAAAAGAAGCCAGAAACAAAAGAGTATATACAATATTATTCCACTGATATGAAGGTCAAGGACTGACAAAACAAATCAAAAGTAATATAAACCAGGATACTGATTATCTCTGGAAGGATGGATGTTGACCAAGAAGGGACACAAGGGAAACTTCTGGGATGCTGGAAATAGTTTGCATCTTGACTTAGATGGTTTTTACGTAGGCATTTACATATGAAAACATTATCAACCTATACACTTACTACTGTACTGTATGCCCTCTAAAGTTTATATGTTCCAACTCTATTTAAAAGTTGTGTTTTTTTAAACTATATATGTTAGCACTTTCTTGGCCATCTAGATATAGCAAAATAGTAGATTGGCATGCTGTTAAAAAGACAAGTTTTAGAGATGAAAAACCTTATTCTAATATTGGTTTTTCTATTCCTTGGTTAATGATCTTGGATTAGTTACTTAACATGTATGATTCTCTCAGTGTTAAATGAAGATGATGATGATAGCTGCCTGAAAGTTGTCTCGGAAGAAAATGCATATGAAAGTATTTGATAAGTTGCAAATGTTAGTAGATTTATTTTAATTACACGGAGGATGCAAAACTCACATATTTTTCAAGTGAATATATTCGGGATTTTCTAATTATTTTTATAAAGACAGGATCTCACTCTGCCACCCAGGCTGGAGTGCAGTGGTATGATTGTGGCTCACAGCAGCCTTGAAACCCTGTGCTCAAGCAATCCTCTCACCTCACCTTGGCAAGTAGCTAGGGCCACAGGCCCGTGCCACCATGCCCAGCTACATTTTTAAATTTTTATTTTATAGAGATTGAGACTTCCTATTTTGCCCAGGCTGGTCCTGAACTCCTGGGCACAAGCAATCCTCCCACTTCGGCCTCCCTAAGTGCTGGGATTACAAGTGTGAGCCACTGTGCTCGGCTTCAAATTTTCTTAATTTAGATATCTAGTATAATAACTCTTCCTAGATTATGCTTTGTGCTAATGTAGTTGGACTCTAGGAAGGATGTAGAAGAAATAGTCAAGTGGAACTGGTGGTTGTACTTCCTGTAACAATACTTTTTGCTACATTTCCCAGCAAAGATCTCCTCGTGAAGATCCACAGGAGAACTTTCTGTATTTTTATATCAGGAAATCACTGGTGATTTTTTTAATTTATGGAAACTGATCATGTTTTCATTTTTAAGATGCCTGCAAAAAACACAGAGAAAAATGTGTCATCTTGACAAAGAGTACGGCTTCAGGACATGTATTTTGTACACTCTGGTCACTCAGCTTTATTCTATTTTCCTACTCATACTCTCACTCTACTTCAGTCCTCAGACTGACTTTGACTTGTTTTGACACATTACGTATCTTGAAAATCTGTTTTAAATCATCTTTAGAAAGAGATGCTATAATGAACAAACAATAGCAATAACAAAGCAACGTAGTTAAACCAGAATCCAGTTTGTCACTCATATCTACTACAGAAGTCAAGAACACAGACAGCAATACCATAATAAGAAATACGCATATGTATAAACACAGCGACCCTGTTCCATAGGAATCAGTGAAGGAGCTTTTACGGTGCCCTTAAGCTCATTTTAATACCAGAAGTCTACTGACTAGAATAGAATCCTCAGAGGGACAGGGATTTGGGTCTATTTTGTTTACTTGTCCAATTTCAGCAGCAGGAAAAGTGCCTACCTCATGTTAAGTACTTAATTAAGATTTGTTGAATTAATTAGCACTGCATATAAAATGCAGTTTTTTACTTCCTTGGGGCCACAGCTACAATTATACCAAAATTCTTTCAAACTACCATGAAAATGTAAGGTATACATGCATGGTATATAAGAGGCAGAATTATGTAAAAAGTACCTCACTGACATTGAGCAAACCAGTTAATAATTTGTTTTTTTTTAATGGAGTTGTTTTAAATAGAGATAATAAAATTGTCTAGTTCAAATTGGAATTTTCTATCTAAAACACTATTACTCCCAATTCTACAAATATATTCTCAATTATTTTTTCCTTATATAAGTAGAATGTATTACTATAAGGAAACATATAACTTAATTTTTTATAAAATGTCATTCCTACAAATCAGCCAGCCATCTTGATATTTCAGTTTCAGATGAGCTATCCATTTGGTATTTCACAAAAAAGATGGAAAGGAGGCTTTTTCAAAAGACATACAAGGATGGGAAAACAGGAAGAGAGAATAGCAATAAACATTCTGTAAGCTAGAAAGTGGGCAGATAAGCAAATATCAATTCAGCAGGCCTGAATCCTGAGTCAGCAACAGGAAACACTGAAAACCAAACCTGCTCCACACCACAGAACTCTCAAAAGACTCAGAGACAAGCAGCAACAGGGGCTTTTGGAAGAGAGTGAAGGAATAGGGACTTAAAAGAAAAATGGTTGGATAAAAGCACTGTAAGAAGTAGGTACTTTCTCAAAACTTCTTCACTATCCCATGCTAATGAGGGAAAGTTCTTCCTTTACCCTAGCAAAAGACTAAGTTTATTTTCCGGAGAGGGCAAATGGAAGGACTTTGACCAGAGAATGCCAGGCATACTTGAGAGTATAATTTTTGAACCAAAAATGGGCATTAACTGAACATATGCTTACTGAATGCTGAACTTCCCAATCTTCAGGATACTGGCAGCCAGACTTTTACCCTGCAGTCAGACGATTGGAAAACATTCCTCAGAGGAATCTAACCAGCCCATGAGTAAACATATAAAATAATGACATTGGATTGTCCCAACATACAACCTAGTTAACTATCCTAAAGTGAAACTAAATGTCAGTGGGCCCCACTCTCATACCAAGAGTTTATAGTTAGCTTTCAGAGTATAAGCAAGCAATTGATTTTTGTATATTTACCTTATAGTCTGTGACCTTCCTGAGTTAGCTTAACAATTGTGAACAGTGTTGTCTGAAGCTTTGTTAGAATATTCTACATAATCAATCATGTCATCTGTGAATAGAGATAGTTTTGCCTTCTTTCCAATCTTTATTTTCTTTCTTGCCTGATTGCAAAGGCCAGGACTACATTAAACCTAAGTGGTAAAAGTCAGCATCCTTGTTTGGTTCCTGACCTTAGAGAATAAGTATTTGATCTTTCGACATTAAATATGATGTTAGCTCTATATTTTTCATAGATGGCCTTTCTCAGATTAAGGAAATTCCTTTCATTTATAATTTGGTGAAATGTTTTATCATAAATGGATATTTAATTTTTTCAAACTCTTTTTATGTCTATTGAAATAATCTTTAATGTGGTGAATTGCTTGATTGGTTTTTGAATGTTAAATCAACTTGGCATTCCTAGAACTTATTTGTTAACATTTAATTAAGAATCTTTAAGTCTGTGTTCATGAGGAATATTGATGTGTATGTATGTACTTATATCTTTTTTATTTATATATTTTATATGTTTTTTTATCTTTTTAAATTTATATTTATATCTCTTTAAGGTATTTATTTAAATATATGCATTTTAAATATTTTTCATTTTTAAATAAAAAATTTTAAATATTTATATTTATGTCTCTTTAAGTGCGTATTTTTAATGCTTCTGTCTGGACTTGGTATCAGGGTGTTATTGACTTCATGAAGTGAGTTGAATAGGGGTATCATTCTCCACTTTCTGAAAGATTTTGTGTAAAATTTATATATTTTTTTAAGTGCTAAATAGAATTCACCAATTAAGCCATCTGGGCCTGTTTCCCAATTCGCTTTTTAGTCTTCTACTCTTAAATACAGACCTATAGACATCCAAAGATTGCCCCAATGTGAACATTAGAATCAATTGGCAAGCCATGAAGAAACACATCCCAATACCGGAGGTTTGCTTGTCTGTTGTGGCCTAAGCATCAGCATTTTTTAAAGCTCCCTCAGTGATTCTGATCATGCCTAGTGTTGAAAGCCTCTCCTGTAACGTGGAAGCTAGAGACAAAAACAACCAGAAAAGAGTAAACTAAAAGAAACAGAGGTTATACAAGGAAATGACAACTCTAAAGAAGTTATCACTGATATCATCAGTAACATGAGAGAAGATAGTGATACCATGAAAACACGAACAAGACACCATAGCAAAGACCATCCAGAGACATCAAGAACTACATGTACTGCTTTCAAAGATGTGGTATCATATAGAGGTTAGGTTTTAGACTCTATCTGGCAGAATTGATTGCAAGTACTGGATCTCCACATTTTACTGGCTTTGGGACCTTGGGTTAGTTACTTAAGTTCTTTGAGACTCTGTTTCCCTAGCTACAAAACAGCAATAGTGATAGAATCTACCTCACGGGATTGCTGTGATAATAAATTGAATAATACTTATAAAATAGTTAGGAGAGTGGTGGCATAATGAATTAATAGTGTGTAATAGTCACTCAAGTTTCTCAAGTTTAAACTCCTGTTGATTGTTACTTGTTATTTTGAGTCAAGGAGAACTAATGCCCTTGGCAGCGTTAAATTAAATAAACTATCTAACTAGCGAATTACCTACCGTTCAAATCTAAAAAGCAAACAATACGTTAGTCCATGGAGAAGAGTAGAATGAGGTGAAAGTATATAAAACAAAGTTATTTTAATGAAGTGAGTATGCATTTCTAAAATGTGTCCTCATTTACCAAAATTAGCTTCAAAGCTACTTGATCATATTTCCTCAGTATTTGGCACAAGTTCAAATATGCCACAGAGCCTTGGACACTCAACAGCATCTGTGCAGCAAGTCAGAACAGACTAGAAGAGTGGCTCTATGAGATCATTCATTGTATATTTTCTAAAGCTTTAATCTAGTTTCATTTTCAGTATTCTCTATTTCGATGACATTTATACTTTAAAACAAATAACAATTTAGTGTACAATTCTTCTGCTGAAGATATTGTTCAGTCTTCTCAAGGCTAGAAGGAAGATTAAAAGAATTCCCGAAAGCCATATTGTTTGGTCCATACCCTTAACAGATGTTAATTGGCATTTTCATTATCGTAGTCATTATGTTTTAGGTTAGGACTAGCTAATGATGAACTTGAAATTTCCAACATACGATGTGTGAATGTTAGTTAGCCTGGGATAGCTCTATATCCCCTAACCTCAAAACATCCATATTTTTGGTGTTTTGAGGTTAGAGGATATAGAGCTATCCCAGGCTAACGTATATATTATAACAAAATATATATATATATATGTTTATGTTATAACAAATACAACATATATATTTCTAAGTGGATGTTTTGAGATTAGGGGATATAGTTATATATTAGTACTAATGAACACTACAATTATTCTACTATATATGTGTGTGTATGTATATATATATGTATATATATATATATAGTAGAATAATTGTAGTGTTCATTAGTACTAAAGAATGCAGAGTTTTTGGACAGATCATTTGGTCAATCCACATTCATTACTTACAATGTTTTACATAGCAGACCAGCCAAAAATGTGAAAACAACTGTTGTTCAATAATGATTTAGAGTAAGAAAACAGGAAGATTCTTAAGTGTGACTTAAATGACAAAATGCCCTTCCCTGGGTATTTTTATCTCTTTGATTATTGGAGATGAGAATTACATGCTCTGACTTAGGACCAAGTCCCATCCGTAGCATCATTCACTTACAATCTTCTTTGTCAAAAGAATGTATGTTGCCTTTTGTCACTGCATGGAGGCTGTCAGACAAGCAAACATCAAAAAAGTTCCACAAACCTCAGAAAGAGCCTAAAAATTATGTTTCCTAGCTTTCAATAAGCTTCATTTGGAATTTTCAGACCTAAAATTAATAGTACCGAGATGTGTTCCAGAACAATCTTTTCTGGAAATTAGCAATAAAACAAAATACTGTAATTCCTCAGGTTACAAAATACTTGCAGGATATGGCCCTTTTCATGCTCTATGAGCCTGGAAAAATATGTAAAACCTACAAATTGTCTGTTCCAAGTAGTCTCTACCGACAATCAAATAAAACCACCCCTCATAGGAAGACATAGTTTCAGTTAGTGTCATTTTCAGAAGGTAGCATCACTTAAGCAATAATATCTTTAAAACAGCAAAAAGTAATCCGTAAGGTCATTACATACCAGGCATCTGGGCAAGTGCAGGCAATCTTCTTTATCTTTGTATTCTTGGGAGCATCTAGCCTAGTTAGAAGAAAACAACACCAGGAATATAACAACGATTTTAACATTAGGCAAAGGGCTTGAATTGATTTCTTTTTAGGGCTATTCAAATGAAAAACACATTCTCACACCAAGAATCCTAATTCTGAGATTCCATTTCTACCTAGGTGTCTCTTGGATGATGCTTAGATTCCTCTTTGGATAGAGAGGGATTGTTAACCTTTAGATTCAAAAACCCTACTCATGCGCCTCTGTCAGATTTCTATGGGCCAAACAGTTTCAGCCAGGGCTCCCGGAATACATATATGCCCATCAAGAATTGTCCAGAGTCTAAATCATTTGAAGAACTAATATCCTATTGAGATTTTCATACTGGAAAAGTTCAGAGACGACTCTTTACTATATATTGGAAAATGAGGCTGAATGTGTACGAATGTATATGAATATTTTTGTCTCTTCTGCTCCTATAGTGCTTTATTTATTTTGTCTGTACTTCCATTTTCTAAGACAATCTCTGGAAGAGATTTTACAGAGATTAATCCATAAGATGGCTGCACTGATGATCACAAAATGCTGCGTTACAAATTCCCTCCCAAGCAGAGAAAGAAGACCAAATTTACAATTAGAATAGTACCCTCTACCTTGATTGCTTCTCTCACTGATGGCATTTTTTTCCCGGAAAACTGTTAAGTATCTGACCTGACTGTTCATACTGTGGCTCCCACAAATATCCACGTTTTTCCAGTTGCCAGGAAGAAAAATCTTAGAAAATTCAGAAAGCATGTCACCAAACTGGTGGTTTGGTGAAATAGATGTAATAATCCTGTAAACTGATTCTTAATAAGTGGTTTGCTTAGATAATTATTTCCTGTTTTGCTCTACAGATAAATAGCAACTGAATTTCATATGGGAATGATCAATAACGCAGGTTCCTTATTAAGTTAAATTACATTCTAATTCCTTCACACTTGCCATTGATTGATACCACTGTGACTCACCAAAATGACAAATTGATTTCCAAAAATGTCCTTGTAGAGAGAGAGGAGCAAATATTTATTTTTAGAGAAAGCAGAAGGGCCATACTCCTTCAAAAAGAGGTCAGCTGGCCTGAAAAAGAGCCAATTTCAGTTGTGTAATGAAAACTGACCCAGGCTCTGAAATCTCACTTGGAGGCTTCCAACAAGATTTCATCACTACTTGGACTATGGTATTTATATGGGATGGTCTAGTTTAATAAGCTGTTTCACCAGCTTCTTAACTTTCACTGAAAGTATTTCTCTAGAAGCCAAGTCCTCCAATCTCACTCCTTTGTGGGTTTGAAGTATTAATTATTGTTTAGATTCTACAAAAACAAGTAGAATGAGCTGCAAGCTTCTATATCTGCTGGTTCCTAAATTGCTTGGCCATAATTCTATTTAGTTATTGTTATTTACTCCCTTGTTGTTTATTCGGCAGGAAGTTCAACATTTTAGAGAGTTAAAATAACCTATAGATCTCCCACAAGCCCTAATTCTTTAAAGGGCTAGGGGTCTCATTTTATAAAACATGCTACGAGCTGAACATCAATAACAAATGAGAAAAACGTATTAAGTCACATACATGAAACAAATTGGCTCAAATCATAATTTAAGTCAGTTTTAAAAGGTGACTTTTATGTTCAATTACTTTTACCGCTAATTTTTCTAAAGTTTTAATATCAAATATGTATTATTTTTATTAAAAGAAACAGTGACAAGAAATATTTAGCATATTTTACCAATTGGAAAAGCAAAGGTTTTATTCTAAATTTCTATTGTTATCAATATATGGTTCTTATAGGATTGTAATCATTGTGCACATACCAGGTGATTGCTATTCATTACTTAGCAAAGAGTTTTTCATGTATCTCTATAGTACACATATTTGTCGGATCTATGGGCCATAAATATTTTATTAATAGAACACAATCAACTAACTCACTTCCCAATATTTAGACACTTGTCCTGACTTATAAAATATACACGTTATGATCAGGCACTGTATTAATTTCCTAAGATGCCATAAAGAAGTGCCACAAACTAGGAGGGCTTAAAATAACAAAAATGTATTCTTTCTCAGTTTTGGAGAAGTCTAAAGTCAAAGTGTTGCCAGAGCCATGCTCCCTTTGAATCCTATGGGGGAGAATTCTCCCTTGCCTCTTCCAGCATCTGTAGCCCCGGGCATCCCTTAGTTTTTGGCAGCATCACCCCAGTGTCCACCTCACATGGCCATCATCTCCCTATCTCCCTTCGCTCTTAATGAGAACACCAATCATGATGAGTTAAAGTCTCACCTGACTCTCATATCACTCCAACTTCACTAATTGCATAGGCAACAACCCAATTTCCAGATAAGTTCACACTCTGAGGTTTCAGGAAGGACATGAAATTTAGGGGGAAACTATCTAAACTTGTACATGTACCCTGAACCATTTTTTTATAGATATGCTAGCATTCTCAGCTTTCATGGGATAAGAAAATAAGATGTTCCACATTTTCAAAATGCATATTTCCAAAAATAAATACGTATTTTATTTGTCTTAGCTCTCCAATCTGTAATTTCTGTGAAAAAACGAATTCGGTTTTTCATATTGTTTTTAAAATCCCAATTCTCCCACAGAAATAAAATCCAACTACCATCCACTTTATATTTAAAAGAATAAAAACATTTTATAGCAATCATAAATTTAGTTTTATGTCCTCCTAATCAATGTTCCTTCTTTCCAGAGACAACAAATTTCCCCACAGATTCCTATCTATGACAGGAGTTTGTGATGGAATAAATAGCTTTCTATTCTTCAAAGTCTGCAGAGGAGATTTTACATCCCCAAAATAAGGGAACCTACATACAGGAAAAAGTACAGTTTGTATCTCATCCTTCACCATCATCAACATTTAACAAGTAGTTATTGAGATTCAGAAACCCCAATGTACTCTTGACAGACAGCGGAATATTCTAAATGTAAAAAGAAGTCATATATATTCTCTTCAATGTAGAAAGAGTCTGAAAAGCCATGGTGTCAGAGTATCAGCTTTGCAAATTTTATATTAAAGAGGGTGGTCTTACATATATTTCATTCAATCCTTTTTCTAAAAAACAGTAGACACTGAATATCATCACCCCTTCTACTCAATTCATTTTCCATCAACACTTCACAGTATGTTTTCAAGGGTCCTAAAATAACACAGGAAACTGTGTGAAGGATAAGAAATAGTGTGTCAGTGGAAAGGAACAGTGTGTGAAAGTTGTCCGAATCAAAATGAGTCACAAAAATGACTATTAGTTTAAGAAAACTCTGACTAATAGAGCCAGTGAAGGCCACAAAGAGAAGGTCCTCATGCTTGTATGCCTGATAACAAAAATTATCATAAAAGACTGCAAAGTCTGCAACCTTGCACAAAGGACATTGCAACCTAACACATAAAAAAGACTTCTATGAGAACATCTGCCCAGTAACTGCCTGTCCAACTTCAGATTGGGATCACCCATGATACTGATCTTCATAGGCAAGGCTAATTTTTTTTTTAATATATAATCCTCCTCATTTTTTTCTTTTTAAAACCTTTGTCCTTGCATATTCTTCCAGAATATGCACATAGTTTACTATAGGCTGCATATTTCCATTGCAATGCTCTATTCCCAGATAAAAATCTTTCCTTATTGAGAGCTTCTCTCTGTTATTTAGGTTGACAAGCAACACTATATTTATTCTGAAGATTGAGATCATTAGTAAAATTATTACAATTTGTTTTTGTAGCAAACTTTCTGGAATCTTAAAAGATAAGTGTTCAACTTTTACACTGTTGGTTGGAGTGTAAATTAGTTCAACCATTGTGGAAGACAGTGTGGCGATTCCTCAAGGATCTAGAAACAGAAATTCCATTTGACCCAGCCATCCCCTTACTGGGTATATATACAAAAGATTATATATCATTCTATTATAAAGACACATGCATATGTATGTTCTTTGCAGCACTGTTTACAATAGCAAAGACCTGGAACCAACCCCAATGCCCATGGATGATAGACTGGATAAGGAAAATGTGACATATATACACATGGAATACTATGCAGCCATAAAAAATGATAAGTTCATGTCCTTTGTAGGGACATGGATGAATCTGGAAACCATCATTCTCAGCAAACTGACACAAGAATAGAAAATCAAATACCACATGTTCTCACTCATAGACGGGTGTTGAATAATGAGAAAACATGAACACAGGGAGGGGAGCATCACACACTGGGGTCTGTTCGGGGGGCTAGGAGAGGGAGAGTGGGGGTGAGGAGGTTGGGGAGGGACAACATGGGGAGAAATGCCAGATGTAGGTGATGGGGGAGGGGGAAGGAGGCAGCAAACCACCTTGCCATGTATGTATCTATGCAATAATCCTGCATGATCTGTGCATGTACCCCAGAATCTAAGGTACAATTAAAAAAAAAAAAAGGTGAGTGTTCAGAGAGGACGATATAATGCGTGGACTGATTTGATGACGTAATCATGGAGGCATCACCATTAATAGTTAAGATCCTGAAATGATTGTTGGAGAAGCACACAATATAGTCAAAGGTCTTTAGAAAAAGATAAGCGCTTTTATGTGAGATGGTAGAGCTTATGGATTTTACATATTCTATACACTTACCAATCAATAACAGAAAATTTTTTTCCACACCTAAAGCTGAATATCATTTTCTAATCATGTAATCACATTGTAGATCTAGAACGGTGGGTCTCAACTTTGGTTACAGTTTTAAAAAAATCTTCAATCTCACGTCATCCTCTAGATCAACTCAATAATTATGTCTAGGGGTAGAACCCAAACATCAGAACTTTTTAAAACTTTCCAAGTGATCTCAATATGTTTTCCAAGCTTAAAGACCACTGGATCCTGTGATATTTTCCAGGTTACTAAAGGCATGAAATTTGGAGACCCACACACTGAGTTCACATCTGTTCTTCAACTTGCTACCTATGCAACATCAAGCAAGTCCCTTGATGCCTCTGAGCCTTGTCTATAAAATAATGTGAAAACTCTTTATTATTTGTTCTTTAACTCTCTAGTCCAAAACCTTCCTTTTATAGACAATGTACAAGAACAAAGATTAAGTGGCTCTTTGATAAAAAAAAAAAAAAGACACTATTCATTAAACATTATTCAACCTCAAATCTCATTTTCATCTCTAACAAATACATCTATCACATCTGTGAGTTGGAAAGAAATGTGGAAGTACATATTCAGAGATGTTAACACTGGTTATCACTGGTATAGGAATAATAGATAATTCTCTTCTCATTTCTCCCTCTCTCCCTCCCTTCCTTCCTTCTTTTCTTCTCTCTAAAAGAAGGAATACAATCTAAGGATCAGGCTGTCTTGATTTTTCTAGTTTCAAGCTGATGTATGATTGTCAGCCAGAAGTAAACAAGAAAACCCAGTTCTGTCACCCCCTGAAACCCCTCCAGAGGTCGTTAGCTTCTCAGTAATCTGCCTCCACAGGTGAGACAACACGGCTGTGTTAGCCACAAGACAAGTCTGCTCCATCTCTAGGAGCAGGCATTTATGAACTCACTCTACACCTTTCACATAGCTCAACTTCTTTCCCTCTGTCCTCTGCTTCTCTGCATGGCTTAAATACCTCCAGGGTTCTCCGTCAGAACATCCTCCAAGGTGAAGTTGACAAGACCATGTGAGACTCCTCCTCTCCTACTCACTTCATTGGCATGTGGTTATTTCATTGTAGTATCATGAGCATAGTTCCTTTGCCCTTCTCACTGCTTGTGCTGAGGCAGCCAAGACTGACACAAGTCCAAGCCAGTCAGTCTTAGGACCTCTGCTAGTAGCTTTGCAGTTTCCCTCTTTTTATCTTAATTCTATTCCTTCACAAAGTCTTGGTTTTCGAATTTATCAATTTTCTAATCAATATGCATTGCTTGTGTAATTTTTTAAGTATTTGAAAATTCCGTATCTAGAAACTGACAGGATGCTTCTATGACATTATTCACCTGTTTTACAAGTATTTATTGCCTATCCACTATGGGCTGTGCGATATGTGGACATCAAAAACCATAGTCCCAGATCTGATGGGTAAAACAAACATTCAATAAACAAACACATACGTGAAAATGTAACTATTTATGGTAAGCGTTAAGAAGCAAAAATATCATAGTGCTTTGAGAAAGAATAGTGAGGTTGGGGCAAAACTTGTCTTCAGTGATAGAGAAGACCTCTTAGGCAGAATAAAAATACTGGAATTTGGCCCTTGTAAGTGAATATGAGCCTTAGGCAAGGAAATGTTTTAGTCGGGAGAATGAATGATGTAAGCTGTACTTTCAAAAGATCACTTTAGTTTTTATACGGATCATGTTTTACTAACTGTTCAAACTGCTCAGTGCTGCAGTAATATGGAATGGACAGATATTTAAAAATCAAAT
This sequence comes from Saimiri boliviensis, assembly GCF_048565385.1. Lineage (NCBI taxonomy): Eukaryota > Metazoa > Chordata > Mammalia > Primates > Cebidae > Saimiri > Saimiri boliviensis. The sequence goes on along the minus strand of NC_133457.1, from coordinate 39,969,403 downwards.
TATTCTATTCAACAATAGCTTGCTATTCTTTTAAGTCAGAGGTCAGCAAATTATGGTTGACCCTTGAACAACAGGGGTTTGAACTGTCTGGGTTCATTTATACGCAGATTTGTTTAACCACACGAGGACTGAAAATACAGTATTTGGATGTGAAACCCACATATATGGAGGGCTGACTTTTTGCATCCACAGGTTCTGCAGGGCTGATTGTGGCACTTGAGTATGCTCAGATTGTGGTACAGACAGGGTTCTAGAACCAATCCCCTGAGAATACTGAGGGATAAATACATAACCAGCAGAACAAATCTGGCCCACTGTCTGTTCTTTACAAATAAAGCTTTATTGGAAAACAACCATGTTCATTTATTGTAATGTCTGCAGCTACTTCCACTCTGTAAGGGCAGGACTGAGTAGTTGTCACAGAGATCATATGGCCCACAAAGCCAAAAATATTTACTATCTGGCTCTTTACAGAAAGCATTTGCAGAAGCTTTTGTAGAGTCCCCAATACCAGATTTCTGCTTACATTTCGATTATGAGGTCAGGTCACGTGGCCAGCCCCAGATGCAAAGGTGGCTGGAAAAGTAAGTGGCAGACTTCTCGCCTTTATAGAACAGGCTCATAAAGGGCTATTGAGTCATCTATTGAATGGTATCTCTCACAGGTCTGAAAAACGGTGACTCTGTCTCAAACCTTAATTTCTCTGACCCCAATTTCTCTCCTGTAGAAAAGAGGGATAATGATATTTGCTTCTTATTGTTGCAAAGGGGATTAAATATAATAAGGATATTAAATATGTTAACTATATTAACATAAAATTCCTGGCACTTCGTATGTTCAGTAACTGCAGCTCTTCCTCTGAATGCCTCTTACAGTTCATCACTGTGCCTCTCTGCAACTTTAACTTGTCCCTGCTCATAGTAGGCACTTGCTCAAAAACAAAGAATAAAAGAACAAATGTTCCCCTTCTTCTACAGGGCTAGGCTTCAGTTGTTGATGCACACTCACAGGATTGATTGTTTAATTCTACTTGGCTGGTAAGTACAGAAGTATCTTCAAAAACAAAGCTTTTGAAAGAAAGTTTTGAACAAAGCCTTCCTGGAGAAGAGTGAGTTAGGGGAAATTCCAGTCTTCTTTTCATTGATGGTAAAAAACAATGGCTGCCAGGGGACTTATCTCAGATACAGACCACTCTCAGATAGCCAGGGATCACCAGTATATGTTGCATCACCTACTCCCTTCCCAAATAAGCAGGCCATGCTCCCGAGACTTGGGTAGCCCCATTACCTGGGAGTCAGGGCAATGCCCCCATGTATAGCCATGTGTTAGATACATAAGATACCTGTTGGACACAGCAATGCAGAAACAAATGTACTCTCCTGACCAAGCCAAAAAAAAGAAGAAGAAAACCACAGATCACAACACTCTGAAGAAAAGGAAGAGGGCTCAGTGGCTTAAGAGCTGGAATCTATCTCTCAGGCCGCTTTATTACTTTTACCGCTCAAAGCACGTTTCCGACAGTAAAGTATGACAGCAGAACACATCAGTTTACAAAACTGTCTTTGTAGTGAAAATATGAGTTGAGGTCTGTGTATTGTTGAGGTTTAGTTGGGAAGCCTGGCTTTTCTCAAAATTTGGACAAATTGCTTATTATCAATGTTTGTACCTCAAATAAAGAAGCTTATCTATATTCTATTAATCAAATGTCTTTTTAAAAAATCTCTAAATCTTTACAAGGTCTTCATTTAGGTCCTAATGATGGGAAAGTGTATGCTTTTAAAAAACAAAAAACTCTCACAAGGAAGTCTATAAGCCTAAAACTGGGTTTACTATTCGTGTTTGCAAAGGGAAGATGAAGATGAGATTGCTAAATATCATCACTGAAAATAATTAATATTTTGATCACATAAAATTTTTTCAATGTTTGCCAGTGAATGTAATTCCATTATTTTGAAATATAAAAATGTTCCAAGTATCCTGTATGTTTCTTGTCCCAGGTTTCCTGGAAATAAGATAGTAGTTCAAGCATAATGTGTTCACAGGGATTATACAGGATAACTACAGAATAACTATCTTTTTGGAAAAATAGCATCTGAAACTTACAAGTTATAGTCACATACAAAACATAAGTAGTATCCTTCAGAAAATATTTGTTGGCATTTGTGAAGTTCTGAAAATACTGTAGGGCAGGATTGGCCTTTTCCCGGTTGTCAAACCAAACCAAGCACTTCCCAGGCCCTAAGCAAGGTCACTGACCGAGGCTGCACTTCCCTGAGTGATGTTCATGACAACTTCCAAAGGCAGGGAACTTCCAGCATAAGAGGCCAAGACAAAGCCTACACTTTACAAGGAACTGGCTGGTGGACCTTGGCATAGTTTCTGGAGAACTTCGTTGTCCAAGAACAAAACAGCCGTGCCTCTTTTTGTTTTCCCTCCTCAAAAAGGAGAGTAAAAACTCAACTTCAAGTTATGCAGATAACGTTCCATTTATTATGGAAGAGTTAAGGTAACCTTTGCGTGGTTGGTACTGCTTAGAAGATACAGAGCAACAGAAATAAAGCGTGCACCAGTAAATAGATTGCTTATAATCTAAATTCTACAAAGCTCAGAAATAACTGTTTCTCTGATATTTTGGACCAATATGGGGACCTTTTTAGATCTCAGAGAAAAAAAAAATGTGTTCCTGAGTTATTCTTGTCTTCTTACTGATTCAGCTGGATCCAGTGTAAAAATGAAATAAATTACTTTCTAACTGGCATTTAAGGTCGCCAAAATAATCCAAAGCAACAGGAAGCCAGTCTCCTTAGCCAAGAACGTAGGGTCTTCCCCTTGCTCTACAATATTTTCCCTTTAAAAAAAAAAACCCTCCCTCCACCTAACGCTGCTTAAGTTACACACATTTACATCTCTTTTTCCCCTTCACTTATTTTGAAAATCTCTCCCCCTCTCCCACCAACTCACTTACTGACTCATGGTTTGGTTCCACACTGCTCTCTTAAAACTGCTCTCTCAAAAGATGCCAGTGATCTGGTAATCCTAGAAGATCTCCATGCAGCATTTCACCCTAAGGACCATCTCCTCTTTCTGGAAGTCCTCTTCTTTCTTGGCTCAGATCAGTGTGTCATCTCACTTTTCTCCCAGCATCTCTGATCATTTCCCCTCAGTGTCCTTTGCTGGGACTTGTGCTCCTAGCCACTTCTTTCTTTGGTTTATTTACTCACACATACCACATGTAACTATTGAGTGTCATTTATGTGCTTGGCTCTGTCCTTGGGTTCTAACTTCAGCCCCACTTTCTCTTTTATCTCTACAAGTTCTCCTTGTGCTATTTCATCCAGCCTCGAGGCTTTGTGTATCAACTCTGCTCACTTCCCTTTTTTCAGCATTCCCTTAATATATTCTTATAATTTTTTCCCTGGATTTTTATATTTTCCTAAATCACCTTCCTGCTGCCAGTTTCATTATTAATAACTACCATTCATCCTATAAAAACTATCCTCCAGCTCCCTCATTCTCTTTCTTTTCCTTCTTTATGTCTCTCACATTTACTATAAAATGTTCATTTCAAAAATTGCCCAAATTTAGAAAACTAGAGAAAAGAGAAAAATCGCAGATAAGCTCACATGCAAAGTCAGCCATTTTACCTTTAGTGAGTTTTCTGCCAGAATTTTTTCAGGTTTTTTTTTTTAAGAAGTGGACTTTTTTAGTCTTCAAAGATCAGATAAATCCAGTCTATTTAAACTGTCCCAAAACATAAAAAAAAAATCAATCTCCTTTTTTGAAGCTAGCAAAATATTCATAAGAAATCTGACATAGATATCTCACCAAAAAGAAACATTAAGTCAATCTTTCTTGCAGAAATTATGCAAAAATACTAAAGTATGGACAAATATAATAAAAATAAAAGTGAGAAAAAAGTGCAAGAATAATTCAATATTAAGAACTTTATTCACTTAAAATAGCACATTAAGCTGGGCATAGTGGTTCATGCCTATAATTCCAGCTCCTGAGGAAGCTGTGGTAGGAAGATCACTTAAGTCCAGGAGTTCATGGCTGCAGTGAGCTATGATCACATCAGTGCACTCCAGCCTGGGCAAGAGAATAAGACCCAGTCTCTTAAAAGAATAAATAATAAAATAAAACAGCATATTAATAAGCCAAAAAATTCTAATAAGTGCTTTAAGTGATGCCAAATAAGACATTTAATAAAATTGAACTCTAAGCAAAATACGAGTGAATGATACTTTTTTGACACAGTAATAGTCATCTCAGCATCATCATGTTTAATACAGAAGAAATGAGGACACTTTTCCGTGATGTCAGGAACAAGAAAAGAAATTCCAGTTTCCTATTGCTCACAAAGTACCAAACAATGCATTTAGACAAAGTATAACTTGCAGTCATCTGCAGAAGATATACCAGTATGCACGAAAAATTTAAGATCATCAACTGAAGAGAGAAACCTAGAAACAATAAGATTTTCTTCAGTCATTTGGCAAAATTTTCACAAACAATACTGACCTGTGCTTTCCTTTGGAGGGTCTATCTATGGAATGGTGTTTGCTGGGTTTGCAAATGGAATTTGGATATTGTTTATTCTTTTTAAAAAAAATCATTCAGTCTATTTAGACTGAATTTATCGGATCTTTGAAAGTTGAGAAATGTGCACATTAAAAAACCACCACCAACAAAAAAGCAAAAACCTTGAGCTGAAAAGATCCTGGCAGGAACCCAGTAAAATAGTTACAAAATAATTATTCAAAAATCAATAGCTTTTTTTATACAAATGATAACCTATAGACAATATAATGATTTAAAAGTACTATCTATAATAGCAAAAGTCTATGAATAAATTTCAAAATTTCTATGTGTAGAACATATACACATCTCAAAAAAAAAAAAAAAAGAAGAAAGAAGAAAACTAAGCTTCTGCTGGCAATAAAAGTGATTCATAAGGGTAGATATAGCTTGACATTGGATAGGAAATGCCGAAAATGCAATGAGAAAAACAGAATCTCTAAATTTAATAAAAACACAATCAAAATACTAAAAAGGGTGCAAATGAGAGAAGAAAGCTGGAAAAAAGCTGGATAACTCTGAAATTCCTTTAGAAAAATGAATATGTGAAAATAGCTCAGAGAAACTTGAAAAGAGTGAAGTAAAGAGAGAAGAGAAGCACTACTAGCATCTTACGAAGTTTAAAGTCACAATACTAGCTTTGCGCAGTGGCAGTATCGTAGCCAATGAGGTTTATCCGAGGCGCAATTATCGCTAAAGTCACAATACTTAAGATAGTATTATACTGGTGGGGGAGTGAACAGACATAACAATGGAACTGAATCCAAAAACTGATCCAAATACATAACGGGACTTAATCTATAATAAAGATGACATTTTTAGCCCATGGAGCAAAGATGGATTATGTAATAAAAGGGATTTTTAAAAACAGACTTATAGTTGGGAAATTTAGCAGGATTACTACTAAGTTTCTCATAACAAAATTAATCCGAGATCAATAGAAGATGTAAATTTGTTAAAACGAAACTTCAAAATAACTAGAAGAAAACAAGTGAAAACCCAGAAGTCAACAGGCAAAGTTTGAACTATTTGATAAAATAATAAAATGTTATCATTTTGCAGGCACAAATATAATAAACAAAGTCAAATAATGAAAAGGTAAAAGTGTATTTGTGTGTATAAATATATTTGACAAATTGCTAATTTTAAATGTACATTCTGACAAACTGCCAATTTAATAGAAAAATGGCATTGTTGTTTTAATGTTTAGCTCTGCAATTCTGAAGGAAGTTAAGTTTCTTTCCACATGTTTTTGGCCATCTATATTTTTGGCTTGATTTTATAATCTGCCCATTTTTATGTTGTATATTTTTATTTCTGTGCAGAAGCTCTTTGAATCTTAACTACACGAACCATTGGTCTGCTAAATGTGTTGTACCTATCTGTACCAGTTCATAACATAACAGAAATATGTAGTTATATCTATTTCTTTATGAATTCAAAATTTCACACCTTGCAAGAAGGCATTTTCCCTATCCAAGTTAATAATGCAAGAATAATATTACAACATACACATAATACATGCGCAATATACTTATATGTCTTATAGGTGAGGGCCTACATTTATTTTCTTCCCAAAGAGCCAAATATTCTTACACAAATTATTGAATAATCTGTCCTCTTCTCACTTATTTTAGGCAAATTTTTGATATATTTTAATTGGTATACATTCCTAGATCTGTGTAGAACTTATTATACCGCTGCCTAAATTACCTGCTTTCATTCCAGCATCAGAAACTTTATAATAACTTCTTGTTTTCTTCCCTTTTTTTTTTTTTTGAGAGAGTCTTGCTCTGTCAACCAGGCCAGAGGGCAGTGGTGTGATCTCGGCTTACTGCAACCTCTGCCTCCCAGGTTCATGCGATTCTCCTGCCTCAGCCTTCTGAGTGGCTGGGACTACAGGCATCTGCCACCATTCCTGATTAATTCTGCATTTTTTAGTAGAGATAGGGTTTCGCTATGTTGGCCAGGCTGGTCTCAAACTCCTGACCTCAAGTGATCTGCCCGCCTCAGCCTCCCAAAGTGCTGGGATTATAGGCATGAGCCACCATGCCCAGCCATAACTTCTTGTTTTCTATACTATCCAGGAGCTTAAGTGCCATACTCATTCTTCTTTTTCAAAATATTGTTTATTTTCTTACAGGCTTAAAAAAAAAAAAAGCAAAGAAGTTTGAATCAATTTGACAAGATTTTTTCCCAAATTCCACTGGAGTTCCCATTAGAGTTTCATTGAATTTAAGGTATTAGCTTGGAACAAATGTTGTTCCAATATGGCTTTCCTATCTAGGAGTATGGTTTGCTTGTACATTTATTCAAATCTCTTTTTTTACATCTCTCTATAATGTTTTATAGATTTTTTTTTTCAAGAAATGTCTTGTACCTTTCTAGTTGAATTTGCTCTTAGGTATTTGATACTTTTGTGGTCAAGGTAAATGGAATAATTTTGACTTCACTTTCTAAGTATTTGTTACAGATACAGAAGGAAGCCATTGATAATGGATATTTAGTTTGTGCCTCTTTAGTGATCTGTTTACTCGTTCTAATAAAGTATCCTACCACCATCTTATGTTTAAGTGTATTACACAATTAATGCTTCCTGTTGAAATATTTGTAACATCTCTGTCTTCCACAGACAATGTCTAATTTATCCTTGTATTTGTAAAACACAGTGATGCTAAATAAACATTTACTAAATTAATGAGTGATAACTCCTGAATCTGCATTCCAATCCTGTCCATGAACTACAGGTTGAATTTCCAACTGCTTGGTGGACATTTTCACATTGGTTTTCCTCTGACATCTCAAATTCCACAACTCTCACCAGAACTTTCAAGACAATCTTTTCTTCTTTTTTTCCTTCCTACCTCATATCCAGTCACTTATCAAGTCCTAAAACTTCTACTTCTGCAATATTTCATCTGTCTGAGCTATCCTTTCAAAGAGCAAGCCCCTCTCCCATTCAAAAAGCCTCCATAGTCAGTTTCCTACTGCCTTGGCAACAAAATCTAAACTTAGAATGGTATTTGAGACTCTCTGCAGTCTGTGTTCGACCTACCTTTCCAGTTCAATCCGTCTTAGTTCCAATCGCCTGCAAGTAGAGACGGAGGTACTTGTGATTTATTGGGGGAGTAGGTGCTCTCGGGAGAAGGCAATTCAGGAAAGCAGAATAAGGCAAGAGAAGGAACTAAACAAAGATGTGGTCTCGGCTGAAGTCCAGCTTCAGCCTAATTCCACAGAGGGCACCGGAGCATGAATTGCAATGCAGTTAATTCCATCTTGAGGCAAAGGGAGCTGCTCCTCGATAACCCCACGACAGTCAGTTATGGACTATGGGCTAAAGATAGGGGGAAGTTAAGCTTTCTGTTGAGCTGGCTCTCATTCAGCTGAGGGCAGCTCCCTGGAAAAAAAAAAAGATACAGCTGTGATCTTATTAGCAGCCAACAGTCATTGCAGCTGGGGTAGAGGCACATGACCTACTAAAGTGGATCTGGGCAGGGCAGCAATATTTCCTACCATCTCCAAATATATCTCACCTTGTTGCCCCCAGCTCCAGTCATTCAATATATTAGTCCGTTTTCATATTGCTGTAAAGAACACCCTGAGACTAGGTACTTTATAAACAAAAGAGGTTTAGTTGACTCACAATTCTGCCTGGCTGGGGAGGCCTCAGGAAACTTAACAACGGTGGTGGAAGGTGAAGGAGAAACAAGCACCTTCTTCACAAGGTGGCAGGGAGAGGGAAGGGGGAGGTGCCACTATCACGAGAACACCAAGGAGATAAACGCCGCCATGATCCAATCACCTCCCACCACGCCCCTCCCTTGATTCACGGGGATAACAATTTGAGATGGGATTTGGGTAGGGAGAACACAGCCAAACCATATGATTCAAGAATACATGATATTTTCCAGATATGCTCAGCCCATCTATTATTTCATGCCTTTCCTAGAATAACCTTTCTACTACATCCAAGTATCCAGAAACCGCTCAACCCTTGACAGAGTCCAAACCTTCATCTCCTGTGAAAGTTCTCTGTCTCCTCAAGTCAGAATTTATTAACCCTGGGTTTCCCATGGCAGCTTGTTTGTTTATACCTCTTAGAGCATTTATTTTTGTGTGCTTTCTCATGTAGTTAAATGTTCGCATATTTTTTTTCTCCCAGCTCAAGGTGGAAGCCATTCATTTTATTCTGCCACTTGTAACAAATAATTAGAAGCATCTGTTTTCCCAAAAGTTTATAAACGACTTTGGTGTAAAAACAGTCTTAATCATCTTTTTTCTTTCATCCCCTTAGTACCTAGCATGAAAGCCAATCAATGTTTGCTGAATTCAGTTGAAAAAAAAAAAAAAAAATAGAAAAAGCAACATTTTTTTCTATCTGGCCCATCTGACATTTAAATAAAAACTGATATCTTATTTGTTGACTTCCTTTTTATTCTCTTCCTCTTCTCTCTTTTGTGATTCTACTAGACCTTCAGTATAAACATTTTATTCACTGTGTCTAGTTTTTTACATACTCACAAATATCATAATTCAATTGACTACTGTCTATTATAATTCAATCTTTTATATCTTTTCATGGCGATAATTGAGATATCAAAGTGTTGTGTTCTGTTTTTAGTTTCACCATCAATTCCCTTTTTATGTTGAGATCACCTTATCTTTCAGAAAATACGAGTTTGTTTGAAAAACAGTATTTTTTTTTTCTTTGAGACAAGATATTGCTCCCCCCAGACTGGGGTGCACTGGGACGATCTCAGCTCACTGCACCCTAGACCTTCTGGGCTCAAGTGATCCTCCCACATCAGCCTCCCAAGTAGCTGGGACTACTGGCATGCATCACCATGCTCGGCTAGTTTTTGTATTTTTTGTAGAGACAGGGTTTTGCCATGTTGCCCAGGCTGATCTCCAACACCTGGGCTCAATTGATCTTCTCGCCTCAGCCTCCCAAAGTGCCAGGATTATAGGCGTGAGCCACCGTGCCTGATGGAAAAACAGTATCTTTTCAAGGACTTATATTAGGCACTGGACATTGGCTTTTGATATGAATGCAAAACTTGAACCCTCAATTTAATGAGTAGAATCATTTATAAAAGAAACAACAGATGCCATTATTTTCAATATACTCATTCTATAGACAGAGATGTGGAAATATAGAGGTTGTGATCAAGTTTCACACTTGTGTAAAACCCTTTAATGGTTTTCCAAGACCCAGGACAAACACAAAGCTGGCAATATGCCTTGCAGGGCCTTTTATGACTTGGCATCTGCTTTGCAACGCAATTGTTTCATCCACAGGCAACTACTTATGTCTGACAATCTCACCATGTGCTCTTAATGCTTCTAATTGAGTCTTTTAAAATATTGTTTCCAGGGACCAGGCATGGTGGCTCACGCTGTAATCCCAGCACTTTGGCAGGCTGAGGTGGGCAGATTGCTTGAGTCCAAGAGTTTGAGACCAGCCTGGGCAACATGACAAAACTTTGTCTCTATTTTAAAAAATAAATAGTTTAAAAAAAAAATGAGCTGGTTATGGTGGCATGTGCCTGTAGTCCTAGATACTCTGGGAAGCTGAAGTAGGAGGATCACTGCAGCTCAGAAAGTCAAGGCTACAGTGAGCAACGATCACACTACTGTACTCTAGCCTGGGGAACTGGAGTGAGACCTTGCCTCAAAAAAATTTTTTTAAAGTTGTTTCCAGTATCTTAGAAAATATGCCACTCTCACATCCTATTCAATTGTGCAATTAACTCCTAATCCTTTAGGTCTTAGACTAGATAGAACTTCCTCTACTCAGTCTTCCCAGAGACCCCAAGATTATTTAGGTATCCTTTCTTTCTTTGAGGTGCCTAAAGTACCCTCTCCTTATACTTATGCTGAATTATTTTATTTGTTTCCTGATATGGAGTTTAAAATTGTACCTCCCTCCCCCAGCATTACCCAACCTCCTAACTGTATTCTACTGTTTTCCCAGAGCTTTTTTTATCACTTTCTAATATACTATAGAATTTACTTAGTGTTCATTTCTGGCTGTGATATCTGGCATCAAATTAACATTACTAGTATCAAATTAGCACTACTCACATATATACCTGTAAAACTGAAAAAATAAATGAAACAAATGTTTTCAGATATTGGACAAAAGGTAACACAGAGTTACGGTCACTGAAAGAAGGGTAATTTCTAGATAAGCCCCACAATAGGCCTGACTTTCTGCCCAGAGGGGGTTTCTAAACCACAGGTGGGTAGAACCCAAACAGAGCACAGTGGTCTTGCAAACTGAAGAAAGAAAGATTAGACTTCAGGGGTGCTGAAGTGACAGACACAGGACCAGAGTGGAGGAAGCTACAAAAGAAGCAGTTCCACAAAAATTCCTAGGGATTCCCGTTAGTCATTAACTGAATACTACGCCCTATGTGTGAGGAAAAGACTCCACAAAGCCTGGAAGAAAACGAGTGCCAGAGAACAAGCTGAACAGAGATTCTGGAGAGGCTCAAGGCCAGGAGTCACTGGGGTTCTGACCAGCCAGTGCATTGTGGGAAAATAGCAGGCAGACTGCTATACCGGCAGATAGGATTTCAGAAGAAGGGAACAGAAAAAAAATTTTTTTTTGAAAAAATAGTGGCTGAAATTTTTCCAACTTTGAGGGAAAAAAAGAAAACTACCAACCAAAAACTCAATTAACTATAAGCAGCAGTTTTAAAATAAGAAGAAAAAAAAAAAGATTACATATAGACACTTCATAATCTAATTTTAAAACCAAGGCAAAGAGAAAAATTTTAAAGAAGCCAGAAAAAAAAAAAGACATATTACATATTATTACATACAGGGCAGTAAAGGTGAGAATTACCACCATCTTTTCACCTGAAACAGTGCAAGTCAGAAGGCAATGCTATGCTATCTATAGAGTGCCGAAAGGAAAAAGCTGTCACCCGGGAATTATATATCTAGCAAAAAATATCCTTTAAAAATGAAGGCAAACTAAAAATATTTCAAGATGAGCAGATGCCTAGAGAATTTACCACCATCAGATTTTCTCTACAAGAAATGTTAAAAGAGTATCTTCGGGCTTTAAGAAAATGATACGGGGTGGAAACTCAAATCTACATAATGGGATGAAGAGCAATGGAAATGGGAAATGTGTGAATAACTGTAAAAAGAGGGTGAGGAGGAGACCTTACAAAGGGGAGGGCCTCCCATACGAAATCAGCACCTAAGATGAATGAGGAAGGCATTCACTCAAGAAAAGAGAGAAATAATTGATTCTAAGACCGGGCCAGAGAAAGTAATAGACAAACCTGTAACTTGTGTTGTACCGGAGAACAAGGAAGTACCCAAAGAAAGACGGGGATATGTGAAAAAGCTCAGAAGCCAGCTGGAAGGCCAGCACAATAAATTCAAGCAACAAAATGAAGGGTAATGTCATTGATTATAACCTATTTTCTGAAGCTGGAAAACCATGAGTTCATATTGATATAAATAAATGAATACATTCAAGGTTAATGAAGAGCTAAATATTTGCTTACTTACAAAGTGTATTCCTATACAATACTTATTAATTGTGAAGAAGAAAAGAGGAAGTTTACAGTTGAGAAGCCTGACAGACACCACCTTAATCAAGCGGCCAATGTGAATATCATCAGTAATAGGTCAAATTGAAATCATGTGCCACCTGATGTCTGCAACGAAGAGGTCACAGCATCACCTTTGGGATAGTCTTGCCAAAGATGTGTAATCTGAACCATATGAGTTCAGGGGGAAAAAAAGTTAGAAAGAAATTGAACAACTCCATGAAATTACTACTTTTAATCTCCAAAATCATCAAGGTTGTGGAAATCAGGTAAAGACTGAGGAACTGAAAGGGATACTAAGATGAACCCTTTGCTTTATATAAAGGAGACTATTGAGACAACTGACAAAATCTGACTGAGATTTGGAGATTGGGTAGCAGTAATAAATCAATGTAAATTTCCCAATTTCAGTGGTGGTACAGTGAATGTGTAGGGGAGTGTCCTGGTTTGTGAGAAATGTGGACCAGAAGACATGATGAGTCTAAACATTCCAATCAAAAGGCAAATATTGTTAGACCAGGGGAAAAATCACGATCCAGCTACATCCTATTTGCAGGAAGCACACTTTAAATAGATGTAACTATAATTTATATATTTACATTTATGTAAAATTTATAAATATGTATTTGAAGAATTCTTAAATATCATGTTCATTGTTTGTCTTCTCCTAGTAGAATGTAACTCCCAAACAGATGAGAAGATTAACTATTCCCCTTAAAGTGTAAGCTCGTGAAGGACGATTTTCCTGCACCATTGTTTCTCGGGGGCCTGGCAAATAGAAGACCCTCAATAAATGTCAGTGGAATGGATAAAAACATTGAGTTACTTGGCTTGCCATTATAAGTGAAGCTAAATTCACATGAAATGTCTTGTTGTTATTTTAAAAGAAATTAAAACAAATGAAAAACTAAATCAAAATTAAGCCATAATTTATTTAAAAATTGTATGGTTGCTCAACCATGTTAACATACGTTTACTAAGTTATCTATTACCTGCTCCCTCCTCTACTGTAAAAGAAAGGCTATAAATGGAAACATTTTACCAGGGTTTTTTTTTATTTCTACTGGAGTAGATATCCCAGGTATTGATTACCAGATGATCATGATAATGGCCATGAAACTTCATTACCACTAAAAATGCTGGGCCTAGCAAAATCTCACTTACAGGGGTTTTGGGTTTCTTATAAGATATACTGATAACATGAATTAAAATATCTTCTTAAGTATACCCTGCCCTGATTTCATTCTTGCCCATATTTCCATGTGTGAAAAAAAAAAAGAATTCACTTTCTCATTGTAATCCAGACAGATTAAATCTATTTCATTTTTTCCATAGAAACTGAATTATTTTTATAAACTAAAATGGGAAGTAATCTGAATTTAAAAAGAAAAACAACTATTTCTTCTGTGACTACAAGGCTAATATTTGGTTCAAAAATGCCCAATCTATGCTCATAATTATTAATCTTTTCTTTCTTAAAACATTAAAATTATATTGTAGAGATGAACTTTTTTAACTTTTTTAATTAGCTTATTACACACATATGGAAAAATGCACAAATCTTAGGTTTAGAGCTCAATGAATTATCACAAATGAACACACCAGTATGGCAAGAAATCGAACATTATTGTCACCCTAAAAGTCCACGTCTTAAACTCCCCCAACCACTCTGCCTGCCTTCCTCCCTTGAGATTTTTTTTTCTCCTGACCTCTGACATGATAGATAAATAAATTTTGCCTGCCTTTTAATTTTATACATCATATACTGTGTGTACATGTTTTGTATCTTGCTGCTTTCACTCTGTTTTTATAGAGATTAACTTTTCATCTTAAAGTGAAATCATTATTGGATTTTATGTGATAAAATATAATCAACATTAACCTTGAATTCATTCTCCTTATAAACAATGTAAATTTCAGCAAAATATAATTTTACCAAATGTTATAAAGTCACTAAAATAGCTAGATGTTGAGAGCAACAGTTGCTAACCCAGATTTTTATTGAACGTAATGAAAGCATTCAAACTAGTACTCAGCTAAGTGATCTGCAATACATTGCTGAGAATTTATTTCCCTTTGAAAACCATTCTACCCAAAAATTACTCTAGACATAGCATATGATATTTCTTTTCAAGGCTCTGTATATTTTACTGCTCTTTGGTGTTAGATTTGAAGTGGGCTATTTGTAGAGAGAACTATGCATCTGTGTAACACTCAAGTAACATATGCACTCTATTGGTTCGTCCCTGTGATTAGGCTGTCACTGATACTATAGAGTTTTACAGATTACAGGTTTTGCCTAAAGCTACAGTCAGCTCTCTTACCCAGTAATTGGATAGACAGATTTGGCTCAGCTCAGCAAGTCTGTACTTCTGTATGCAAAAGAAGCCCTGAATTGAAATACAGCAGCCTTACCAGGTCAGGATAAACAGAACTCAGTGGGGAAGTTTAGAAGATCACCTTTAAGGAACACTTTTCATCCCATTTCTATGTCTTTGTTAACTGACTTTCATAGTTTATGGATACGTGTGTGTGTGTGTGTGTGTATAATTAAGCATTAAAAATGTCATCCAAACTTTGACTTTGTTTAAAAGAATTTCTAAATTTCAAAAGGTTGGCTTAATTAAAAGTGAATGTTTTCCGACTTTCTGTGTTCAGGTACATACAAACCTTGAAGCTTTTCAAACTCTGATATTTTTTTGTTGTTGTTGTTATTTTTGGGGACATAATATTGCTACAAAAATAAATAAATCACATAAGCACCATGAGCTGTTATTTAATTTCAAAAACTCCAAAATCCAAAGTTAGTTTGCTTATAACATCCTTGATTCATAATAAAACTTAAATCTGGAGCATTTTAAATAATAAATATATGTATAGTATGTGTGAGCTTATGATACCACATAACCTTTACTTTTTCACTTCATAAATTTGCTGCTATATTGGCCCACATATAAGACTCTTTTAGGCCACCTTAATTTTCAAAGGAGAGGAAAATTGCGAGTTGCAAAACTGAACTCTGTTACATAAAACTTTGCATTTCTAGCCCCCAGAGCAATTGAAGGAATGAAAAAGTGCTGATACCCCTTCCTTCTTTTTGCTTTAGGTGGTTCCAGCTAGAGTTACTGATACTGAAATTTAAATACAATTGCTACCTTAGCAAGCCAGCCAGCCTGTTAGAAGTTGCCTTCTGTTACTCTGCTGGTTCCCAAAAGGGGCTAGTGTCTCTCACAGTCAAGCATTGTTAAATACAGAAAGCTTTTGAAAACGGAGATTTTTAAAACAGATTTAAGGTGATTAAATCACCTCCCTCCTCCAATTCTTCCACCAGCCTTTCTCCTCTCTGCATCTCCAAAGGGAGGTTTGGCAAAGGAGGAAGAAATAACAGTTCTTTAGTTCTTTGCAAAAGAAGGAAAGATACTTGTGAGCTATGGCCTCTGCTTCCCTGTCCAGGCCAGTTCTCTAGCGTGGAGAAGAATGCTGACCCCTCAGACAAAGAGCATTTTAAGTATGAGTCCTGACTCTTCATTTGCTGTTCAGCTTTGTGCAAGCCTTTTTTTTTTTTTTTTAACCTTGCCAAGCCTCAGTTTTACCATCTGTAAAATGGGAGTGATATTTCTTACCTCATAGGGTCGTTGTGAGGATTAAGTGGGGAAAAAAATGTATGTGAAGCCTTTAGCACATAACAAGCACTTACAAATATTTGCTATTGTGACTACAGCATTTGGGACAACAAGATGATGTGGCTCAGGCTGCTAGCTGTGCACTGTGGCTCCATTCCCTCCTCTTCCTTGTCATACAGCTAGGCTATATACCCCAGGCTTTCTCACGGGGAGGTAGGGGAACAAGGCTGAGTTCCAACCAAGAGAAGGTGAACAAAAATTATGTGTGCCACTTTCAATTCAAAGCTTTTACGCAAGATGCTCCCTTGACCCTGCTTTTCCCCTTCTACCTAGATGCCAAAGATTATGTCTAGGGGATAGTGGAGCCATAGATAAGGGAAGCCAGGGTCCTAGAGTAACAGCATGGAGAACAGCCATCACTATACACTCCAAGAACAACTTTCGTGGACTATTCTTTGTGCCATTATTTATCCTGCGGTCTATTTGTTACACAGCTACCTTGCCTAACTGAAACAGCTGGTAAGGAGACAGATTTCACATTTAAAATACTCTCTATCTGGTGAGTCAGCACTTCTCACTGTAAACCAAATGAGAAATGTTCAATTGCTTATAAGTCTAGCTTAGCCTTGCTCTTTCACATCTCCATTTAGTTTCTGCCTGGAGCTGAATTTTCTTTTTCCACTACTGTTCACTCTGCACAGTTCCAACATATATGTGTACCCCTTCTGTCTCCTGGACCTAATTTTTATTAACACAGCCAAAAAAGAGTGCGATTTGAGGGGGGTGGGGGCGGGTAGGAGTGCTTTATTTAAATCCCAAAGGAAAATGAAAACAAAATAGGAGGATGGTTTTCTAATTTTAAGAACCCTAATAAAAGTACTTATGCATTTTATTGAGCATGAAAGCTCTGTAAACACAGAACTTGGATTCTTTCCTGTTTGGTTTCTGGTTGTGAGTGGCGAGTGCCATCTTATTTCATTCTGCCTGAGAGCACTCTACCTAAATATACAGCTCTATTCCAAGATAAATACTTATAGGGAATATACTTCAATACACTTCACAGTTCAATCCTCCCCCTCCTCACTGGTCTGGGCACCCAGGACCTATCTCCACTTTGGAGGGTAAACCTAGTTTAGAGTTCATGTGTGAATCATTAGTGATTAAATGCCTTGAGCCCCGGTAAATGATGTGACCTCTCCCAACTTCAACAATAAGCTTTACCCGCTTTCTGAGGAGTACTGTGACTGAGACCACACTCCTAAGTCAGAGACTGTTAATATTACAAATGTACATATCAGTAAGGTTATGCCCATGAGTAAATACATCTAGCTAAGGGGACTGCTAAAAATAGCTCCATAATATAGGTGAGGATCAACTACTCAAGCTTTACCTAAAATACGTAGGACTCCACAAAGGGGCCCACTCTTCCATTCTAGCTCCTTTATCCAGATTTCAGGTGTTCTTGGCCATTAAACAAAAACTGTCAATGAGGAATTGTTCAGTTTGACTATACATTGATTCATAACCTAAAGTATCAACCATTTAGCAACCATAGGTTTTAAATGAAATGAAGGAACACAAAGTGGATAGTATTTCTGCACAGTTGTCAATGACAATGCTAAATTGGTGTTGCTTAATCAGTATAAAACACTTTGGAACAAAAAAAAAATAGCAAAACCTGAGTTTCATTACCCAAGGTAAATCATTCCTTACTCTTTAGTCTTTTAAAAGATAGTTAAGACTTCCCAAATGTAGATGGTATGTTCAAACTACTCCTAAGCACATGTATATCTGTGCCAGTGATTTCAAGGTAGGACAGGGGGCTCAGTAAGCTATCAGCAGAAAGCACAGATTTGAAGGCAGTTTTTGATACATTAAGTTACTGCCCACGACCAATCTGAAAGCAGACTTAGGCTTTAGCACATTCCTAGCAATGACAAACTAAGATCACAACCACTTTGCTAAAAAGGGTAGTTTTTAAATGTTCTATTAACATCCAGAAATGAAAACCCTGAAATTTCATAACCAACAATATGTAGGAAGCCATTATCTGAAGTGTAAGCAACTGCATGGTGCTATTTTAATTATGCATTGCAGAGAAACTGTGATTGTGTCTTCGCCAGTATTTTATTAGAATGTCAATTCAATTGAATTACATCCCATGGGAAAGATTAGCATGGATTTTAGTATGGATGTGTGAAAGTGTTGCTGTGCCCAGGCCAACTTTTAAAAGTTGTGTGCTAATGAGAGTGAAAATGGAAAGAGAAGTGTGAGTTTCTCTGGTCCAAGAAATCCTGCAGCCATTCTTTCCTCCATTCCACTGTAATCCTCACTACATTTGCAAATGGTACAAACTGAACACAAAGCCTGCCAGACATCAACACTGCACTTTGAGCATTATGAGAGGATCAAAGGGATTTAGGATGAGGAAATGTATGTTCAGACATGTACTCCTCAGCTTAAAATAGGCAGGGAATTAAATATTGATCCATACAGTGAATGGAAATTTATTTGAATCAAATTTTTTAATCTCACCACCCCCCTACATACACACACAAAGGAACTTCAGGATCTGGGGTCACCTATGATAACACCCACATTTTACTAAAGAAACAGAGGCAGGAAAATAGGGTCACTTGACCAGCAAATCAGTGGCAGAGCAAATTTGCTAAGATTAATTCACTACCCTTCTTCTTTTTCTATTACTATTATTAGTTTCTGGACAGTGCTTCAACTCTTCCCATTTTGTCTTTTACTGACTTTTTTTTTTAACTTATAATTGAAAGGAAATTCTGAGTATATGATACAGGGGTTTCTCTGACCAAGTAAAAATAGGATCAAATAAAGGAAATGGGTAAAAATGGAAGAGATGTAGTATTGGTAAAATCTTTATTTTCCCCCAGGGCAAGCAATGTTTATGGATTTCTAGTCTGAACGCTGGCTGAGACAAGCCCGAGAAAAAGCCTGTGAGCTGCTGCTTCTGCAGCCCTTCACTTTCTACAGTCTCATTTCTTTTTAGTGCTGGATGTTTCCAGAAGTTATCACCGGTGCCCACATGAAAATTAAAATCACTTCAGGAAACTCAAAATAGGATGTCTTCCTCTGTGATGATTGAGAAATTCAATGGCCATCTGACGGTGCCTTCACAATTAAAGCTCAGAGCAGAACCCACTATCCTTTAGGACAATCTGGCCTTTGTACTCTCCTCTCACACAGACCCCAGGAGAGGGGAGGATTTCCCAGCACCGTGGGTTGAGGGGGAGGGACCTGGGATGTTCCAGACTCTCACTCAGCAACCTACCTCCCACTTCCCTTCCCCCTACGCCTCCACTCAACAGACAAACACACACACACACACACACACACACACACACACCGGACCCCTGACCTCAGTCCCCTCTCTACAGCTCAAGGAGGAACAAGTCAGGAGGTGAGAGCCTGCCCTCTGTGGAGCCTGTAAGGCTCTGGTGGTCCCCTCCAGCACTGGGCACTGCAAAGGCCAGGTGACTGAGTAAATGGTGGGTGCAAGAGTCTTGGGGATAGGAGCCACCAGCCGGTCCGGCCACGCCGCTGGTGAGGTTAGGTCTATTGAAAATATCAAATCGCCTGCGCCAGCATAGACACGACTCCTGCATTCCATGCCAAGGGCATTCGAGCAAAACTTGGAGACGCAGGACTCGGAGTGCCTCTTCCCTCAGCCCCGGGTCTGAGCTCGCGGGGCTCTCTCCCACTCTCTTCCCGACCAGGCACCGGCCTCGTGGGGGCCCCCACTCTGCCGACCTCGGTGTCTCCCGCTCCCCGCCCGCCCGCTCCCGGTCCCCCGGGCCTGCCGCCTGCGGCCCGCCCTTCCTCCGCCGCCGGGTCACTCCGGGACAGGCGCCCTCCCCCTGCTCTCCCCGCGGCGGGAGCCCAGTGCCAGTGCACGGCTTTGAACTCCCGCGCGACACTGGGACCCACCGCGAACCCCCGCGACCGGCCACCGGCGGCAGAGACCGCGGCTGACCGGGACCTCGGTGAAGCCCCCGGCCGTGCCCCGAGTGGCCGAGGAAAGGGCGCCCCGGTGAGGAGGCGGACTGCCGGTGCGCTCGGCTCGGAGGGGCTGCCTTAAGCTGCAGGATTGAGACTCGGCTGCTCGCTCGGGCTTTACACCTCGGGTGTTTCTTGCCCTGAAGCTCCCTGAGCCCGACCTTGGCTCTGCGAGCGGCTGAGAGCGCTGGGCGGCCCTCCCGGGTCTCGGGACTCGGGTCTCCTCGGCTGCGCCTTAGGCAGCGCGGTGCGCCCTGGCTGGCCTGGCTGCGCGCCGAGACAGCAGGGAGGGTGGGGCCGCGCGGCTCTCTGCGGGAGTGAGCGCCTAACTCTGGGGCTCCAAGCTCCCAGCAGGTCTTTTTTAATGGAAATGTTATTGACGACGGCTACACCGCCTGGGAAAAACCCCATGCAATTGTCGTAATGTATATTTCATTGCAGTATCAAAGGTGCCCGGTGCACAGCTAGATGCTTGTTCACGAACTGCACACACCTGTTAAACTGGCAGCCACATCAAGCAGCAGAACATGACCTGCACGCTCAATGCCCCCTCAGCTCTTTCCACCAGTCGGGTAATCCCTATCCTGCCTTCCAACACCAGGACTAGTTTTGCCTGTTTTGTACTTTATGTAAATAGAATTATAGAGAATGTGCTCTTTCGTGTTTGGTTTCTTGTCACTCAATAGCATGTTAGTGAGATCCGTCCATGCTTTTGCTTACGATTGAGGATGGTTGTTTCTCATTGCTGTACACATTATTTCTTTGTATGAATATACTACAGTTTATTTATTCATTCTATTTTAATGAAAATATAGGTAGCTTCCAGTTTTGTGGTTGTTACCAAAAAAAAAAAAATGCTGTTGTGAACATTCTGGTCCATGCCTTTTGGCGGACACTTTTGCATTTCTATGGATAAATAACAAGGAACGGAATTGCTAGATCTTAAGACCTTTTTCGGGCAGGCGCGGTGGCTCACGCCTATAATCCCAGCACTTTGGGAGGCCGAGGTGGGCGGATCACGACGTGGGCGGAATCTTTATTTCCAGAGAGCCGGTTATTAAACTTTTACCCATCCCCAGACCCTTAAAAGTTGTTTGAAAAAAAAAATTAACAAACTCACACCAATGTATAGTTGACAATAACATTTAATACTTCTGTGTGCCAAACACATACCTATTATGTGCCAGCACTATGCTGAGTGCTTTCTCACGTTTTCTTTTCTTCTCACAGCAACCTGCAGAGGGGTTTTTATCCTGAAAAGAGAAAAATGAAGCTCTCAGAAGTTACCTGACTTTCCCAAGTTCACACAGCCAGTCGGAGGCTACATGGGCTTTCCAAGTCACATTGACTAATGTCAAAAATCTAAGTTCCTCCTACTGCTGCATTCCTACTTACTTGTAGTTTGAGAGACTGAGGAGACTAAGTTTTAAACCAAAGAAATGATTTTTTTTTTAATGCAGCAGTTCACAAATGCTTTGTTTGGTCTCAAGGCCCTTTCATACTCTCAAAAAGTATTGAAGACCCCAAAGAACTTTGGTTCTGAGGATTACAAATAGGATATATAAGTAGCACCAATAATAGGATATTATAAATAGCATCAATTGTATTAGAATGGAAAATGAGTAATGTTTAAAATATTTTTTCTAATCGTTTAAAAATAGCAATGATACATTCTTATGTGTTAATGTAAAGAACATATTTTATTTAAAACAACTATGTTTTCCAAAACAAGAAACTATTTAATGACAAAAGGCATTATTTTACATTTTTGCAAAAGGTTTAAATGTCCTTTATGACTACTATAACAGAATATCACAGACTGGGTCATTTTAAAAGAAAATAAATTTATTCGGCTCATAGTTCTTGAGGCTGGGAAGTCCAAGATCAAGGGGCTGTATCTGTAGGTCCTTCTTGCTGCGTCATAACATTACAGAAGAGCAGGGAAGCATGTGAGGCAGAGAGAAAAAATGGAAGCCAAATTTCATCCTTTTATCAGGAGCCCCCTCCTGAGATAACTACCCAACTCCTGCAATAAGGGCATTAAGTTACCACTTAAAGGCTCCAGGTCCCAGTATCATCACGCTGGCAATTAAATTTCAACATGATTTCTGGTGTGAACATTCAAACCATAGCATTTAGTTTAATAGCATAGTTGGAGTCCCATAACTGCTTCTGCATTTAATCTGCTGCAGGATGTTGTTTGAGTTGAAATATGTGAAGAAAATATGACCATATCCAGCTTGGAAAAGGCAGGACCTCACAGACCCCCAGAAAAGGTCTTGAGGACCATCAGAGGTCTTGGAATCACTTTGAGGACTGCTGATCTAATTATTAAATGTCAGGCTCAGGACAGAGATGGGAAGACAGTAGGCTTCAAACCTTAGTCCATCCAATCTTAGGAGTTAAAGTTATTTAGAATTTGACTAAGCTAATGAGCTAAATGGCTATTTCACAATGTAAACATAAAAGTCCTCTCTCTTTCCCCCCTCCTTTCTCTCTCTCTCTCTCTTATCCACTTCTCTCTTTCCTCCTCTCTTTCTGTATTTTAAATCCCAGTCACTGCCAGCCCACTGATTTTCCAAATCCCAACAATGGTGTTTGCAATACCATTTATTCATTCAGCAAATGTTTATTAAGCATCTATTATGTACCTGGCACCATACTAGACACTGGGGTTACAAGAGTATGTAAAACATCTACAATTGACTGCCTTTTTGGGGCTTGCAATTTACTGGGAGACAGGCTATATCATGTACAGAAATGTGTGGTGCTATAAGAGGATAATGAGAGATTTTCTGCCAAAGGAAGTCTTTCCCAAGGAAGTGCTGAGGGGAAACCTGAGGATTCCTAGAAGTGAATTCAGTAGAAGTAGGAAGGAAACGGGGAGCTCAGATAGCAAGACAAAAATGATGTGAAATACAACCTATAGCCTGTATCAAAGATTTGGTTCCTAAAAGAAACAAAAATCAAGTTTTTAATGGAAAGGGATGTGATATGATGAGACAATTTAGAAGACTGTTGAGTAACCTAAGCAAGACAAGGTCCAAGCAAGCTTCAGCTCACATGGTAGAGGGAGATTAAGACAAGTGCACAGATTTGAGAGATGTCAGAAGGTAAAACTGACAGAAGTCAATGCTGAGTTGGATATGGGGAAGGGGCAGGTATCAGGGATACCTCCCAGATTGCTTCAAACATCCATTGAACACCCCCTATGTGTCAGTCACTGCACAAGGATCTGATGTCATGGCCAAATAGGATCTGGGATTAGCTTCCACTAAAAGTAATAGAAAAATAAAACCTATTCATTTCTTAAATGAAATAGGCCTTTCTTGTTTTGTCTTCTGTCATTTAAAAGGTGATAAGCCTGAGTTCTAGGATCCTCCTTCATGAAATTTAGAATCTTTTGACTTTGTTGCTGGACCTCTGCACCCAAGACCCCCCAAGATGGTTTCTCCAGCTCTGGTCATTGTACAAATGTCCGGCCATCGGGAAGAGAAGGGTGAAAAATAGGGACAAAGCATAAAGGAACTTCCTAGACGCAACCACACAACACTTCTGTGTAGTCCATTGCTCAGAATTTATCCAGCAGCCCCAGAGATGCTGAAGGAATGCTAGGGAGCCCAGTCTTCATGCTGAGAAGCCATGTGTCCAGCTAGAAATTTTACTATCAAGGAAGAAGAGGAAAAATATAATGAGAGACAATATAGTTTCCACAACAGAGAATTAGATACAGGTGTTGCACTTTTGAGGGCTTACAGCAGTCTGAAGTCAATGGTTTCCATCCTGTGATCTCAGTTTTCTTCATTTGTCAAACAAGAGTTCCTGCTAGGTGACTTCCGTAATTTCTTCCAGCTCTAGAGTACTATGAATCTCTCTAAACATCCATGAGGGATTGTATAGCTGTTGATTTTTCAAAAATGCTGATTGTATTTGATTTGTTGTAAATGAATACATTTTGCTGAAGACCAATTTTCTACAATGATTCTTTTTGCTAAAGTCGGATTAACCGGAATCAGTAGAAAGTGATGCTTTTGCTGACTCTGTGTATCTGATGCCTTTGTTTTGTGGAAAATCAAATATTAATATAATTGGAAAATGTAAACTTTTTATGGTTATTTGAATTAACTGTGTGGTCTGAAAAACTTCAGAGATAACTATCACTTCTTTTAAGAAAACGTTTAAAAAAACTTCTTCAATAAAAAACAAATAATTCTCAATTACAAATATTTTTAACGGTAAACAGAAAAAAAGGAATTATTCAACGTATTATTCCCTTCTCCCTAAATCTACCTAATTTGAGACAGTTGGAGTAAAGGACAGATCACCTGTTTTGGTTTCATTTGTCTGTTTGTTGTGATAATATTTATTGTCAGTGTTGTTTGAGTTAACTCCAGATTTAGATTGATTTACCCGGAAATGCTAGAGAAAGAAGATAACCCGTAATAGTATTGGTTACCCACAGTAACCAAACAAAACTTGGATTTTACCAAAAGAAGTTGGTTATAATTTGCTAGGATTAGATCACAAAGTAGATAATTTATAATTCAGTTATTCGATCCTGACTTTTGTCACTAGACTCTCCTTAAATCTAGCTCACCATACACACACACAAAAATGGTTGAATTATAACATTGACTCTCATTCCAACTTTTTATTGAATTAATTTAATTAGTATTAAGGCATGGTAATAGTTCTAACTTCATTTAGTATGCAAAACCTTCCTGATTTGATTTGCTACAATTGAATAGTTTAAGGGACTGTAGACATAGGATTATGTTTTCCATCAATGATTAATTAATTTTGTTCAAAATCTCTTAAATATTATTAGCATATTAAAAGAAGGCATTGAATATATAAACTTTATGAAAGAAAGCACTGCTTAAAACATATTTCTTGTTAAATTAATTTAAATAACAAATTTACAAAACAAGTTTATTTAGAGGTATTTTCTCCTCTAATATGAGTGATTAGAAAACTAGCAAGAAAATGTATTTTAAAATTTACCTTTCCTTATTATTTTCAAGCTAAAATTCATGCACAAAGGTTTTAGTGTATATATGTGTATGTGTATATGTAAATAAACATCTATTTTCCTGTGTGAAGCTATTTGCCCTGCAAGAAAGAATGATTTATATCAATTTGGATGACTTGAAATATCTTTTATGAGATGATTTAAATATAAACTGTTCCTGAACTATTAACCTTCTGGTAACTTCATAAATGTAGCAGCCGATGACATACCATAAAGTACAATCTGTCAACTTTTAAGATATGAGCTAAACTTGCTTGTTCAGGTTTGGGCATAGATAAGAAACTTGACTCAGTCTAGTTTTATAGTTGCCCAGAGATTTAAATAAGAAGAGATGATTGTCTATTGCAGCTCATAATAATACACTTAAATTTAGAGCTCGAAATACCCCCACTCCCCAGTCGGCATGCTTCTCGAGGCCTTCGGACTGAAAAACTGCAGCTGTGTTTATGTGGTAATTTAGAATCCCTATTACATATGCAAGCAACTGGGTTCCATGGCTCAATCACAATTCATTCATTTTGCTTTTTTTGTACCAAAGAAATAAAATCAGAGAACTATATAGCATTATGGCCAGCCCTAAAAATCACAAAAATCAGGAGATTGAAAATGATAGCCCCACAAAACCCACAAACCGTTTCCCTTTGCCTTTAAAGTTCACAACAGAAATTCCAGATATATGTAGTTAAGGTGTGTTATTCAGTTCACCAAACATTTAGTAAGACAAGAAAACACGTATCCATCGTAAAATAAATTAAACCATGAATAAGGAAAGGCCTTAAGAGGATCTTGAAGCCTAAAATACTGTGTTTCTGTTTGTGTGCATAAGTGTGTGTGTGTGTGTGTGTGTGTGTGCGCGTGCACGCGCACGCTTTATGGAGAACACCAATAAATGAACTGAATTTGTTTCCAGATATGAATAAAATTCTCAAATACTTTTCTTTTGGAATGTTACAAATCTGTGTAGTCATATTATTTATGACTCCCATCGAGAAGATTTCTAAAGTATTTGTTTATTGTCTAGTTCCACAGTGACCCTAGCAAAAGTATCTGCCGTTCATCTTGTTACATATGCTAGCCAGACTCTGAAAAGTTATGCAGGAATTGGCTTTTGTGCAACTGGAAGACTATTTTCCTGATGCCTAAGAGTTAACTCAAATTTAAATTTTAAAGTCATATTCTAATTCAGGTGTTTTTATAGATCTGGGCTTTTCTCATTTTTACTTATTGAATTTATGTGTCTATAGTGTGAGGGGGATGAAAGCATCTTATAAGGAAAATCATTTTACTCTAGAAAATTCAACAGTTTTTTAAAGGTGCTGTAGAGAAATGGTACTTTATAATTATTTTGGAACATAGCAGAGACTCTTTCTAATTTACTTGTGGGTTGCATTTCAGATGTTAAGTTGATTGGTATGCAAAAGTTCCTACTGGAAATAACCCCTCACATGTTAAGATTTCAAGAAAGCACACAAAAGCAATTCATTAATCTAAGATATGGCTCTGTCATAACTGTTCCTAAGATTTTTTTTTTTCCCTCTAACTTTTGAGCACTCTTGAAGTGGGGAATCAACAACATTCTTATCTTGTCAACTCAACAGGCAGGGACATCACAACCTCAAAGTCACAATGGTTGGTAAATCGGAGCTCCTGAGGTGACATGAGAGGGTTGGGAAGGATGACTGAAGGGTAGGACAACTGAGCTATAAGGAATGAGAGATGAGGCGGAAGGTAAGGGACCTTCTGCTTTCCTTTTCTAAGCAGATATAGAAAAGAACTTCTATTACTGAGACTGGTTAAAGGAAAATAAACATCAAGCAGTAGGACTCCATCTTTTTGTTTGCTTGTTTGTTTTGAGACAGGGTCTCACTCTGTCACCCAGGCTGGAGTGCAGCGACGTGATCTGGGCTCATAGCAACCTCCACCTCCTGGGTTCAAGCGATTCTCCTACCTCAGCCTCCTGAGGAGCTGGGACTACAGGCATCCGCCACCTAGCTAATTTCTGTATTTTTTTTGTGGAAACAGGGTTTCACCATGTTGGCAGGCTGGTCTCAAACTCCTGACCTCAGGTGATCTGCCCACCTCGGCGTGCCAAAGTGGTGGGATTACAGATGTGAGCCACTGCGCCCTGCCTGGCTCCATCTTATAAATTTTTTGCTCTCAAAACAACTAGACAGATAAATGATTGACTGATTGATAAAGATGTATGATAGGAGCTTTTAAAGTCATGAGAAAAGTTAAAGATACACATGCAGGCCAGTAAGTACAGGCTGATTTCAAAGTCAAATTACATGGGTTCTAAACCCCAATTTACTAGTTGGAAGTTGCATGACTTACAGCAAGTCTTTAAATCTGTCTGGGCCTTGGTTTCCCTATCAGAAAAAAAAGAGAGATAATAATAGAACTGTACTGAATTCATAGGATGTGGTAACAGAGTAATGAGATAATCCCTATAAAGTAATGAACACAATGTCCAGAACGTAGGAAGTGCTCAGTAACATTAGCCAACAGCAGCAGCAATAGCATTATTTTTATGGAACATAGTTGAAAGTTGCAGGGATATACAGAAAAACATATTCAGTGGGAGGATGTTCCAACTTAACTAGATGTGTGTTCTTGAATAGGTCATTCAATTTCCTTGGATCTCTTCTTCATTAGGATATGTCTAGAGAAGCCAATGTGGCCGGGCGCGGTGGCTCAAGCCTGTAATCCCAGCACTTTGGGAGGCCAAGGCGGGTGGATCACGAGGTCAAGAGATCGAGACCATCCTGGTCGACATGGTGAAACCCCGTCTCTACTAAAAATACAAAAAATTAGCTGGGCATGGTGGCGCATGCCTGTAATCCCAGCTACTCAGGAGGCTGAGGCAGGAGAATTACCTGAACCCAGGAGGCGGAGGTTGCAGTGAGCCGAGATCGCGCCATTGCACTCCAGCCTGGGAACAAGAGCGAAACACCATCTCAAAAAAAAAAAAAAAAAGAAGATTCTGATTCAGCAGGTCTGGGGTGGGTCTGAGATTCCGCATTGCTAACATGCTCCAGAATGAGGTTGGTGCTGACGGTCTGGGTACCACACTTTGAGTAGTAAAGACCTAGATGGTATCCAGTGAGTGTCTCTTTCAGCTTCAATGCAGCTTATAATTAAGACAGTGGCCCATTTTTTGTATATAAAGAAAGAAACATTCAGGTTCACTTTTGAGAAAAATTAATCTTATATTGGCATGGGAATTTAATCTCTAGAGCCAGAAGAGATTGGAAGGGAAGGTCAGGACTCATCTGAAGGGTCAGATAATTGGCTGCTGAGAAAGTAAACAAGGGGGGATGTTTCCTAATGTGATCCTCAGGACAGAGCCATTTTAAGTTGGGAAAGTTTTCTTTTTTCCTTGATTCTGGAAGGCAGCATGGCATCATAGTGAAGAATGAGGGTATCTATGTGAGGGGTGGAGGGGCGTGTATATGTAATCAACTACACCTGAGTGGTTATCTCAACTCTGCAATGTAATGGCTGACCTTAGGCAAATTTCTTAATTTTTGTCAATCTCATTATCTCATCTATAAAAAGGGAATAGCGGTACTTTGTTAGACACTCCTGACCATTAAGTGATATCGGGCCTAAAGTACATAGTACAAGGTTTACATGCACAGGTATGTGGCCAGATAATGTTGTCTATTAAAATTATTATCATCGTCATCACCATTAGCATTATGCTAGGAATACTGGAAGGCTAACATTATAATCTTAATTCCATTTTTGCTTCCACAACAGTGGTTCTCAAACTCCAGTGTGCCCCAGAATCAACTGGAGGGCTTATTAACACAGATTGCTGGGCCTCATCCTCAGAGATACTGATTCTGTAAGCAGATCTTTGGTGGGGTTTAAGAGTCTACATTTTTAACAGGCGCTCAAGTGATATGACGCTGCTGGTCCAGGGACCACATTTTGAGAACCAACAATCTACAGAATTACTTCCTATGACTGGCATGAGTATGAAGTGATGATTAATCTTTGGTAAGTAAGTAAATTCTCCACACAAATGAAGGTTACCTCAGATGCGACACTTTCATTTTAATACCTTTGTGATGAAAACTTTTCTAAAACGTATCATTTGTATTCTTACATATGTGAACAAGGGGCTCTTAAATACCACTTAACTTTTCTTCTGATTGAAGTTATCAACTAATTCCTCTTGATTTCAGAAGGGATAATAAACGTGGCCTTTTGACTTAAGAACTTACTAACCTGAACAACATTTCCAGACTGTATTCCTGAAGGGACGGTCATAGATCCCAAGAAGAGACAGCAGTGAAACTTAGAAGTCAGCATGAGTTCCCTGAGAATAAGCGTGTATAGCTAACTTTATTTCCTCTTTGTTATGACTGATAGATTGGTAAATTGGAGAAATGGTATAGGCATAGATATTGTACTAGCTACGCTTACCAAGTGATACCAAAATATGTTGAGCTGATTAATGGATGGGTGCCATCCTGGGTAGATATTTCTTGGAAAGTGCCAGAGGGTTTTGTCTTTGGCTTTGTCTAATTATTTCTTAGTCATTTGGATGAGCCAGAACGTAACCCATTCCCATTCCCCAGGGGTATGAAAACACAGACAAGAAGACCACTTGACAGACAAGAAAGAAAGGGTGTGGAGAGCCAGAGTAGACTCTGAGGACCCAAAGATCCAGCACTTTGTGATTTTCTGATAGTTATGATCAGTTGATTACTTGTTATTTTACTGTAGTGTAATAGCCAAAATCAGTATGTGACTGCCTTAGAGTTTCTGGTCTTTGCTGCCAGGATGACAGCAAATTAACAGTAATTTTCAAGAACACATATCTTGCTGCTCAACTGAGTTTTATCTTTCCTCATATGTCTTCTTTCAACCTGTTCTTAGATTGCTGTTTCAGCTCTACAGGGGTCTGTGAAACCAGAGAACTAGCCTTGACAAGAAATATAAATGCAACAAGAATAAGCAGACCAATGCAGAACATAAGGGACCATTTGTTTGGAGTTTGGCTCTAGAGTCTCAGGAGTGTTTTCTCTTACATTTATGTTTCAGGGGGATGAAACGATTCAATCTTTGGCCTCCTGAGCTTTCGCATATTGGTATAAGAGACTCAACCATCTACTCAATTATCGTTCACATTTCCGAGAAAATTGTATTTATTTCGTTGAATGATGACTTACAATAAGTTTGCTACAAGTGAATAGAAGGTGAAATAGCATAGTGCTGTATATTCTGCTCAAATATATTCATTGTTTGATTAAATATGGTTGCCAGCACAATGTTACATCAACTGCCTTGTATTCATGTATGTACACATACCCTATAAGCCCTGCTTTCTCATTTGCTATTGCCAAAGGGATAGCTCTTAATGACAGATGGGAAAATGTTTTAAATAGAAAGGAATGTGGAGGAAACTAATATAAATTTCACTTTACTTCATTATTCCACATCTTCTTTCTCTGAATGGCAACATATTAGTGAGAATGCTCTTAACAACACATGAGTTTTATTTGATAGGCTGTCTGATTTACACTTATTTCCCATAAGCAATGAGTGTTTGTAGTCAAGGCTGAGTTAGGGTCAGACAGGTTTTTCATTAATCTTTTCTAATGACCTGCAAATGTTCCACTGACTTAGGCTTTTTATTTCAGAGGTAAATATTTTGCTAACTAGCCATGGGTCATGTAGGCACATGAACAACTCCCAGCTAATTTATCATCATTGGGTAGCTAACCTCCAGTGGGCAAAGTAGGTCCTTTTGCTCTCATGATTTTACGATGTTGGCAGTAGTAGTAAGTACACATTGCTTTGTCTCATCCCCAACCTGAGAAAATGAACCTTTTTACTGTCCTTTCAATCTGATCACACTATTTTAAGTGCTGATGCATTCTGAAAAGACGAATTGTTTCATGTTGCAATGTTTCCACTGAGTAATAGAGTATCATGTGGGTGAGGCAGGAGAAAGTATAAAGTTACAAATTTAAATACACTGGCTCTGTATTCAGAGACTTCCATATAAGACAGCAAGTCTGATATGAAAGTCTCTGAACACAGAGCCAGTGTACTTACTATATACTATTTACTGAATACTATAAAATATTCAGATATATTCTAGGGGTACTGTGTGTTTCCTAGATTATCAGTTTTCTTTGCTACATTTACAGGGACTGTCAACACAAGAATTGTAGATGATTCATAATTGGTAAATATGCTTTTTCTCTTTGCAGCAATATTTGTGAAAATAATCTTATTTTTGGTACATTTATTTCTGTCTACCGGGCATTTTGTGAGAAATATATTACTTGAAATGTCATGCTTCAGAATTTTTTTTTTCTTTTCATCCATTTTGAGGAAAACATTAAGGTTCTGATTTGAATTGTTTTAGGATAGAAATGTATTAAGTCATATATGTTATTAATAAACTCTACATTTTTCTCTACTCTCTATAAGGTGTGAAAACATGCCAGACAGCAGATTCCTAATCTAGAAAATTATTTAAGCAGCAGCAGCAGCAAAATTTAAATTTCCTGACAATGGAAAGCAGAACAGAAAGAAATTCTCCACTGGGGATGATTCTGGCCCCTAGGGAAATTTGTGCAGACATTTTTGGTTGCCACAACCTGAGGGGGTCAGGGGGGAAGTGTCTTCTACTGGTATCTAGTGGGTAGAGACCAGAGGTGCTGCCCAACTTCCTGCCGTGTAAAACACAGCGCTCACAATAAGGAATTACACAGCCCAGAATGTCAGTAGCGCTAAGACTAAGAAACCTGGGCCCGTAACTTTGTTTTCAATACAAATACAAATGAAAACAAGGGAGGCAGTCTGAACTCTACACACTGGGTCAAGATCCTTTTCAAAGGTGGGAATAGAGCAACCCTAACGGAGGAACTCTACCTAGGATCCAGGAAGAGAGGAAACGTTTGGTTCCCTCGTGCTCCGCATGTCATCAGGAAGTACATGTGCGTGGACTATTCCATCACAGCGAATCATGACCACGTGTTCATTATTTTCTAAACATTGTTGTATTTGTTATTCCTAACTTTAATATACGGTAAAATCTGAATGCGGTATCACCAAACACCCTGAAATGTGTTCTCCCCTTTTCCAATAGCGCATCAGCTAATGGTTAAAGGTGATCTTTAACTTGCCAGAGTCTATGCGATCCTTCGGCTTTTTATTCCGCTTAAAGATCACAACCTCTAAAACAGGATGATAGTTTAAAGCAGATGTTCTTCTAAACTATGTTTTGGTCAAATCCAGCCATATGATAAAAGGGAAAAAATGGGGAAACATTGATGGGGCTTCAGGATAAAGAACTTTATGTTTTTTATAAATATATTTATATTTATAAAATTTTATAATATATTTATATTTTAAATTTTATATTTATAAAAATATAATATCCAAACATATTTGAATGTTCGTTCTCTTCTTTTTCAGGCCACATTCTGGTGTATTCTCTTATCATTTAATTCTGAGTTACCTCTGCTTTGATCTATCCTTTCTGATTTACTCCTCATTTCTATTTCATTTATATACGTGTGTGCATGTGTGTGTATTTATATATGTGTGTGTATGTATAATGTATATGAATGCACATTATAATGATATATTAATCATTTATGTCACATATATAGATGATATATTATTAATATATACATCACATATATAATGATATATTCTGCTCATACCTTGACTCCTAACTGAAATATTGTTTTCTCAGAGAGGCCTTATCTGACTATTTCATATGATGAAGGTATGTAAATTAGATACCTTCATCCATTACCTTCTCTTATCTATCACATTCATTTTTCTCCATTTATATATATATTATATAGGTACATATGTATCTATATATCTCTCGATGTACTTTTTTGGGGGGACAGAGTCTCATTCTGTCACCTAGACTGTCTTAATATACTTTTGGATGTATTTCTATCTCATTTGACTCAAAGGCTCAGAAAGGAAGAGATAATTTTGCTTTCTCTACCATAACATTTTCAGACCCTGGCATCTGACATTTTGCCCTCAATAAACGTTGCATGGGTGAGATAAAAGCTACCCACTCAAAGTGTATTGACTGTCAACTGTACTGAGATGATCAAAGCACCTGCCCCTCCCTTTTTGTGATAAGGTGAATACACCCTGCACAATTGTTCTATGCACATATACACTGTATAATTTGGCCGCAGTCTGTTTTTCCTTGTTTGTGACATAAAATGAGGGTAAGTCCCAACCTGTCAGTATGTGACATCATTTTTCCAAGACCAGTTCACAAATCCACATACACAGAGGCCTATGATCTTAGCTTTTTACCAATCTCTGAAGCACAACTGCTAATCTTGAGACAAAAAAAAAAAAAAAATCCTGGTATGGTGATGAGTCCCTCAAGCTGAGCAAAGAACCAGACAGTTGAGATCTCCTTTGAAGATGTTACTCAATTCCAAAAGTGGAATCAAAGGGGCCTATGATTCCTCTCATTTAAACTTCTCAAGCCAGATGTTTGACTTCTGCCTCTAAACACATCCTGGCAAAATGACATTGTAAATCTTTCCCTAAAGAGGTGAAGCCTATTTTTTCTTCTCTTGAATCCGGATATTCTAGATGTGGCTTGCTTCGGCCAATAGGACATTAGTAAATGTGACATAAGCAGAGACTTGAATAGTGCATTTTCTTTAGAGCTCACTCTCTTGCTGATATTTGGGCCCTGAGGCCACTGTCTGAAGAATCCCTGACTACTCTACTGGAAGATAAAAGACCATGAGGAAAAAAATCTATTCCAGCTGAGGGCCCCAACAGCTGACCAGTCTGCCAACCACCAGACACGTATGTGAGATAATCATAGATTTTCCAACCTCAGATTAATGAACTGCCTAGCTAACCTACAGATTTATGAAAAACAAGTGATTTCCACTTTAAGCTACTAATTTTGGGGGTGGTTTTGTTATGCAGCAAAAGCTGACTGATAACAGTCACAGATAGCATATTACTTTCTGTTTTCTCAAAGGGGCAAGTCAAATATCTATAAATTGTGTGATTTCAGCAGTGTTTGTGGAACTCACTAGTTTCCTAAGGTTGTTCAAAGTATGAAAAAGGACTTTCTGATCCAATGCTTGAGAATCACTGCATTCTAAAGCATTTTCAACTTAGAGATTTGCAAAATAAATTAGCAAATTAAAGATAACAAGAATCCACAAAGTAAAAAAACCAAACACACACACACACACACACACACACACACAACTGATTTAAAAAATGTTAAATCCCCATCTTTCCCCAACTTTTATGACCTTTTGGCATCATGGTCTTAACATTATAGTCAATGCTGAAACACTACTCCGAATGTAATGGTAAGTGGTCTGTACAAGAACTTTGAGATTTAGATCCTGACCATAAGTGTAGCATTTACAAACTGTAGGACCTTTAACAGATCTAACTTGATAAAATTTGATAAAATGAAAGACATAATTTCTGTCCCTTCTAGGTGCATAATTCCTGCCTTCTAGGTCATTGCCAATCTGTTCCTGTCACCTGGATAGAAATTTAGAAATTTAGTGCTGCATCAGTACTCATGTTCTGCATTATATTCTGTTTCTGATGGGCTATGCCAATGCTGTAGTGGCAAATTATTCATTCAGCTCAAAATCCTTTTTGAGACCACTATTACGTAAGGTACTATTTTGAAGAGTGTTAGGGATAACTTAGTAAACAAGTCTTTATCCTCTAATATAGTCTTTAATATAGAGACTCTACACACCCTCCCATAATTATCTAAGCTCCAATACACAGCTTGTATTCCAGCAGAGGAAGTGGACAATAAATCTGAGAAGAAACAGCTAATATAATGTAAGCTGGTAATAAGAGCTGTGAAGTAAAACAGAGTAAAGGGCTAAAGTCATGGTTCTTAAACTTCAGCTTGCCTCAGAATCACATGAAAGACTTGTTAAAATCCAGATTTCTAGGCCCCGTCCCCCAAGTTTTCTGATTCAGTGGTCTTAAGTAGGGAATTAGAATTTTCAGTTCAAATAAATTCCCAGGTGATGCTGATATGGCTGGAGGGAAGACCAAGTTTGGATAACCAGTGGGCTAAAGAATGATAGGAGGTTGCTCTATTGGATAAAATGGTAAGGAAAGGCTTTGCAAATTGCAAATTGCAGGACCTTTAACAAATCTAACATGGTAAAATTTGATAAAATGAAAGACATAATTCTTGTCCCTTCTAGGGGTATAATTCCTGCCTTCTAGGTCATTGTCTGTCTGTTCCTGTCACCTGGATAGAAATTTAGGTTCTGCATCGATATTCATTATTTCCGATGGGCTGTGCCAGTGTTGTAGTGGCAAATCACGCACTCATCTCAAAATGTTTTTTGAGGGCCACCATTATGTCTGGTACTACCTCTGACCATCAGAGACATCACTGAAGTGAGGGAGAAGCCATTAAGAATCTGGGAAGAGAACTACTGTAGAGAGCACAGTGTATGCAAAGGCCCTGAGGCAGAATTGAGCTTGTTGTGCTGGAGGAATAGCAAGGATTGGTTTTGCTATTGCTATGTTAGTGAGCCATGGCCCTTGTTACCCATTACAGCATGAATTATGAGTGACGGTCTTTCATAAGTTATGGCTTAAGAACACCTACTAGAGTCCAGGGTCCAGCTTTCAGCTGAATTATATTCCTGACTCACATTTAGAAATAGTTTTTTTTTCTTTTTTCTTAAAAGGGAACTTTGAAAATTAAGGAGTTT
This sequence comes from Saimiri boliviensis, assembly GCF_048565385.1. Lineage (NCBI taxonomy): Eukaryota > Metazoa > Chordata > Mammalia > Primates > Cebidae > Saimiri > Saimiri boliviensis. Next base: position 39,933,828 of record NC_133457.1, on the reverse strand, counting down.
GGGTTAAGTTGGTGGCCAAAAGTCATAAGAGGAAGTTGCTCATCTGTCACTTTTCACTTGTTGAGGTCTGCTGGTTTCAGTTCTGACACCAGAACTGGGTGTAACTTAAATTCATAGTCTCAAGGTCCTTGCTTTTGGTTTGGAGGAGAGTCTGTGATTTCTCAGGTCAAGACACATTATTTCAATGTGGCTCCTTTTGTATTTGTGGATTTTCCCAATTAAAAATGGATTATGTTTTTTAGAATGTTCTACATTTGGGAGATGTTTTTTACATTCCTGACCTCATTAGATCTTCATAATTTAATTTCCTGATGCAGGAAAGACAGAAACTATCTACCCAAGCTACAGATGAGAAAACAGACTCAGAGAAATGAACACTCAGCAAACATTTCTTTCTTTTCTCTTCACGTCACCTTTGTTTGGATAGGCAACCTAATTTTCCAAGCTCTAACAAGAAGGTAGTAAATCATGGAGCAGAGGATTGTAGACAAGCTCATAATCTTCCCACCACTGCCTCTCTTGAGGAAATCTGGTCTCAGGTCTCTGCCTACCTCTCAGGAGCACTTTATTTTTGCCATCAATCATAAAACTGCACGGCTTTACTCAGAAAGAAGTAAAGGAAAAGGACCTTCATGAGAAGAAAAGGAAAGCTAATTTTTACTGATCATCCAAGATCCAGGCAATTTGCTCAACATTTTAAAAGTATGATTTTAGTTAATTTCCTTAGCAAAGGGAAATCTCTTCATTTTGTACATTAAAAAAACAAAAACAACAACAACAAAAAAAAAACCAGGCCATAAGGAAATTAACTAGTGGATCTTAGGGCAATAATGTGACTCACTTAACATCATTTCTCACTGCCTGTTTTTCCTCTAACCTCAGCAGCCACAGAACCTTTTTTCAGATACCACACTGAGGCCTAGAGGAAGAATCCAGGAGGAGACATACAAATGATGGGAGTGAGACACTTTCTGGCAGGGGCACATATATGTCAATCAATCCAACAGTTTGAATCAATATCATTTTTTATGGTCAAAGATAAAGGGGTTGAAGAAAAGTAAGCTAGAGAAAATGTCCATCATCATCTTCAGAAATCTCAAATATCCTCATATGAAGTATCATACTTATTATGATATTTTAAATTTCATGAATGGATATAAGAATGAATAGGAATCAGGCCGGGCGTGGTGGCTCATGCCTGTAATCCCAGCACTTTGGGAGGCCGAGGCGGGTGGATCACGAGGTCAAGAGATCGAGACCATCCTGGTCAACATGGTGAAACCCCGACTCTACTAAAAATACAAAAAATTAGCTGGGCATGGTGGCGCGTGCCTGTAATCCCAGCTACTCAGGCTGAGGCAGGAGAATTGCCTGAACCCAGGAGGCGGAGGTTGCAGTGAGCCGAGATCACGCCATTGCACTCCAGCCTGGGTAACGAGAGCGAAACTCCATCTCAAAAAAAAAAAAAGAAAGAGTAGGAATCATTGAAAGAAATGCCAGCAAAGAACATTTTATGACCTGAATTTACAGATCTTCTGGACATTAATTAAAGCAAAAGTGGTGGTAAATCTTTTGCTTTAAATTAAATTAATTAATTTTGATTTAAATTAATTAAAGCAAAAGTGACAGTAAATTCAATCTGTAGTTTATTCAAACTAATTAATAAAATCATCCTGTCATTTGACTTACTCGCCTAATAGAAAATGCATTAAAATCATCAAGAAAACAAAGAAGCTGCTTTTCTGCCTTCCCAAAAGAAGCTGCCTGTAGGAATGGAACTTAAATCCGTACATTCCCAAGTTTCTTCATTTAGCTAATAAGGAACACAAAAATATTAAGAAGGAATAGGGAGCACTCCATAAAATAAAGATCTTTATCTGATCATTGAATGGGGAAGAAATTGCACTGACTTTTAGAATGTAAGCGATGAGACAGATTTTAGGTGTTACTTAGTTCTTCTAAGTAAGGAGAACCAGGAGAACCAGCGAAGAAACAGCAAAGGCAAAGGTACACAAGTAATTGTGAGCATGGCTCAAATCAGATTGGCTCCAAATCCAAAATTTGGAAATCTCTAGATGACTCTAGAATAGTTTCTCCTGTACTGGGAAAACACACACACACACACACACACACACACACACACACACACACATATTCCTGGCATTCTCAAAGGTGGTTGTTAGAGAAGGGCATTCCAACATAAGAGATTAGTAGCAGTTAGGAAATGCTACAGGGAAAATATTGACTAAAAGGTCTCTTTAAGAACTGAGTCATTTCCTCCACAAAAACACTGTTAAGGGCTTCAACTCATTGATGGCAAAAGAGTCTGTCTCTAGAGACATTATTTCTGCAAGTCTGAATTCAGCCGTGTGTTTGGGTTTGTGTTCAATCCTTGCCAAAGATAGGAGTGCTCCTTCTCTTTCAAAGAATTTGCATCCTGTTCAATGACAAGTAAGCATCACAATGTGAAAGATTTTTATTTTCTCGCCCACTGTTCTTTCTACAGCCTAGAATTGTCTGCCCAGGTAGTAGGCAGTTGTATTGTTACAAATATTTGTACATATTTATTGAATAATTGATTTAGGAAAAAAGTGTATTTCAAGGGAGAAATTTTGCCTTTGCCATTTTTGTGTTTCCAAATATCATAAATTATATTTTTCCAAAATAATAATGATGGATCACATTAATAAGTCACCTGCTATGTGCCAGGCATCGTGTGTAGCATCATCCATCTATTACCACACATTCCTCACACCATCCCTACCAGGTAGGTACAATGATTTTCTTCACATCTACAGTTGTGGAAACTGAGGCTTAGAGAAGCTAAGTTAACCTGCTCAAATCACATGATTAGGAAGGCCACAACCCTGGAACTCAAATTATTATTATTCATTATCTGGTATGAACCACAATGCAAGGTTTTGTTCTACATCTGCATAATGAAAACTCAGTCCTTTCTTGTACTAGCTATAGCCTTACTTGCCTCAAATATATCATTTATAGACGTTCAAAATACGTTCTATAGTTGTGTTTGTAGGAGCTATGACTAGCATCTTATGCAATATTTTGTAAACAGGATACGGCAAATTTATTTGTAAAAGAGACCTATAATATATGAAAACAGGAGGTGTCAATAGATCTAACTTGCCCTCAAATTGAGAATCTCATTTAAAATAACTGACAAAAGCAAGCAAATCTGAAGTTATGACTGTCACTTCAGATATGATTCATTCAGGGATTTTAAGGATCTGAAAATAGCCCATAATCATACCATTTTATTATTTGTGTTGTTATATCTAGATATATTAAAGTTTATTCCATTGAAATGAGTAAGATTCACTTTGTTCCCTTCCTTTAAAAAAGGATATTTTCCCCAAATTTTTCACAATTACATTTCTATTTTTGATGCAAATAAGCAAACTGAAAAAGGAAGGACACTTAATTGGCATGTTTTGGGAAGATGTGTCTTGAACCACTAGATTTCTTCTGCGATTGACAAAGAATTTAATAATCTACTGTACTTCTGTGTTCTCACAGTGAGCATAGGTTATTACAGTCCAATTAGCAATTACTCAGCGTGTCTTAAACCTATCTTTCAAACAGCTGAAAAGTATTTAGAAACGTTTTGGTATTCTTACCTTCCTTTCCACCATTCACCTTTTTCTTGATATACTTTAATGTATCAGCATCTTCATTTTACATAAGCTTTAATATGTAGCTTAGTTCATAAAAATCATTTGCAGCTGCAAGCAGAGCTTATAATTGCACATAAGGCAGTAGCAGTTTTGAATATTGATTTTTTTGAGGATTTTCTATTTCAGATACTAAAGAATATTTACTCCCTCAAGTTAGACTCCATAGAACCTTAAATATTTTATTTGTAAAAACCGTAAGAATGAACAGAAGTCAGCAAGTCACTTGTGCTGGTACCTCAGAGAGCTTTACTAGAATAATTCAGATAAACATATGACCATCAATTTCACTCCTATGCATATGCCCAGGAGATATGAGTGCATGTACCACAAAAATAATTGTTTAAGAATGTTCATAGCTGCTTCATTTGTAATAGTCCCAAATTGGAAACAATCCAAATGGCCATCATCTGGATGAATAAATGAATAAAGAAATTTTGGCATATTTATGTAATGTAATGTCAAACAGAAACAACCCAAATGGCCATCAATTGGATGAATAAATGAATAAAGAAATTGTGGCATATTCATATAATATAATATCAAACAGGAATTTTAAAAGAACAACTTTCTAATCCACACAATAACGTGGATTTACCTCAAAAACATTGAGTGAAAGAAACCAGATGCAGCAGAAAACACACTGTATGATTCCATTTATATGAACTATTTTCTATCTTGTTCTGGGAGGTGATGACGCAGGGGTATAAATATGTTAAAATTCATTGAACTGAACATTTGGGTTTTATCTATTTTACTGTACATAAATTACATATCAACTTAAAAAATTATCACTGTGAACGTTTTTTAGCTCAACATTTTGTTTCAAACCTATATGCACATTGATGCACTTAGGTCTATTTTATTCTTCTAACTGTGTTTATTTAAAGAAAAAGTGATTTATGCTGTGATAGAGTTTGGCCTGGCTGACAGGTGTGTTAGGGGAGCCCCAGTTATCGCATTTGTTGCAGTAATTGGTGTTGCAGTAATATGCCTTTCAGTGACTTAACACAGAAGAAGCTGATTACTTAATCTCCGTAATAGTTCAACGTGAGTGTTTTAGTTCTCCTCCACCCGGCGATAAAAGACCCTTCCAGCTTGTGGCTTACTAGTTCCTGCCTCAGAATCTTCTACCTCTAGTTAGAAAACAAGGGAAGAGAATGTGATTAGGGAGTTTTCTAGCCAGGGGCATATATGTTTTCTTAGGCCTCTTCTGATCATCCCAGTGCACAGTGGTCCCTTAAGTGAAAAGCTAGAGAGATGTCTCATGACTGCCAGAACATGCTCACCTTTTCCAGCCTCAAGTGCCTATACAATAACTCCCCTCTGCTGCATACAAGTAGCATGATGAGCTGGTTAAGAGTACACCTTCTGTCACCCAGTACCCAGGCCTGATCTTGAGCAGATTATTGGATCTTCCGAAGTTTTATCCTTCTTAAGTTTTATCATCTGGAAAACGAAGCACATGATAATACTGTTTCACCGGGTCCTCTGGCAAGCTTTAAAAGATGTATGAAATATTTAGAACACTACCTGAAATGTAATGCATGTCTAATACATATTAGCTATGTTATATACTCTTTGCTATAACCAGCCACACCAGAATGTCTGCTGCACCTCCAACATACCCTAGGCTTCTACCACAATAAAGCATCAAGTTCATCCCCCATGGCCAGCTTCATGGGCTCGTGATCTGTGCAGCTGCACACAACCCGTGCTGGGAAGGGCTTGGTGCTTGGGGCCTGGCACTTCGTTTAATGCTCTGTTGTCATCATACTGAAATTCCTAACAATTTTATCTTTGGAACTTGTGTTTTGTAAGTGAAGGCTGATGGGACAATGGAGCATGTGCAGGAATAGAAGAAATACAGATAACATGCAGAGCTGCTGCCATTCTTTACTTGCTCCACTCACACGTAGCATTCTTGATGCCCCATGAGCACAGAATCCCTGCGGACACACAATGTGTGGGGGTTCCGCAAAACTCAAATGGAGGACGAGGTAAGCATGTCACATCTATGACTGAGTAAGTGACGACACTCACAACTCCAAAACGGGGTTTGCCGTGCTTTCCATTCTAACCAGAGCTTGATTTGAACACAGGAGAAAGGGAACAACCAAGGAAACCTTCCCTGTCCTTCCTTATGTTATTTACTACTTCTCTGTAACCACTTAGGCTGAAAATGATGACACAGAAGGAAAGAGAAAGATAGGGCAACCTATAGTTTCTTTTCCTTTCCGATCTCCCTTACTCATCAGTAAACCAAAGGCAGAGTGTTGGTAAAAACAGGCATGTAACAAGATGTAAAATAAAAAGTTAGTTTTGTGCTGTGAATTAGAGTGTACTCGAATTAGATCATCTTGACCCTGTCATCTTCCCGAAGAATCTGTCTTTCCTGAAGGGTTGGAGTTCTCATCCAACTGCTATGGACAAGAATCACTGGGGCCCTCATAGTAAAATAAGTTCCAGAAAATAACAATGAACAGACAGAATCAGAATCTCCAGGGCTAGGTCAGGTGGCTGCACAGCCAGGTTGAGAAGTAGTTGAATAAGTAAAACAGGCGTCCCCAAACTACGGCCCGCGGGCCGCATGTGGCCCCCTGAGGCCATTTATCCGGCCCCCCGCCGCACTTCAGGAAGGGGCACCTCTTTCATTGGTGGTCAATGAGAGGAGCACAGTACGTGGCGGCCCTCCAACGGTCTGAGGGACAGTGAACTGGCCCCCTGTGTAAAAAGTTTGGGGACGCCTGAAGTAAAACAATACCAGTGGTTCCAGTCCCAATACTCCGTGGCAAAATGTGGTCCATCTTTGATGGATTGGTTCAAGCGTCACCACTTTCCATGAAATCGTCCCTGACTTTTCCCTCCCCTTAAGCCCAGGTCTCTAACTCCCCGATCTCAAGTCCTTTACTATATATTAATTATCTTTGACATCTAGGACATTCTAACTTGAACTTTACTTCTCTGAAAAGACTTTTTTAACACTGTGGGCATCGCAGGGCAAGGACTAGTTTTAGGCAAGTGAGGCACTGATACCTGGTGTGAAGTTTAAGGGGATGCCAAAAAAAAAAAAAATCTCAGTAAATAGGAGAAATATTTTAATGCACTATTTTAAAAGCCAAAATTAATGCAGCAATTATTCATGATGAACAATACATCAAAATTTTAAATAAAGACAGGCTCAGACCATGCACTTGCACAATCCCAGCCCTGTGAGGTCCTATGTTTCATTCATTTTCTTACCCCAGTAGTTGCTAAATAAATAAATATATGAGTGAATTGTTTTCTTGAACTGAGTCACGGTGTACATCCTGGTAATGAGGATTCTATGGTGAAATATGGGAATGGGTACTGGAAATAGCCTTGATGTGCCCTCTCAAGTCAGTTGGAACACACCGCCACACAATCTAGTATGTTCTGCCTTCAATCAGGTCCTCATTACATTCTCCTCCATTGTCCTACTTTGCATAAAATAAACACCATGATACCTTGGTAACCCTTCTTTACCATCATGCAGCCTGTAGGGCAGCCCTCAGAGGTCCTGTTCAAATGGATCCCTAGGAGTTCACCTTGTTTCAGTAACATTGCAGTAAAACTGCCCTCCCCCATTATTATATAACATTGCTACCACCAGTCTCATGAATTGTTTGAATAATGCCACACCTGTTACTTATTTCATGCTTTAATTGGCTCTTTAGTTCTGAAATTTCTAGGCAAAATGAGATCAGAAAGGCAAAGCCCTCTAACAAAGCGAAGCAACCGTTTTTGTTATATTTCGTCCTCTGTATGTCTCCTTCTTAAAGAATTTAGCTCCCAAGTGATAGGAAGAGAAAAAATGAGAATTTCCAGTAGGCGGAAAGGCCTATGATCCACCATGTTGAAGGAAGATTTGCTTCACCTCATCTCCCTGTATTACTAAATTGAAGACCGGGAGACTAGGTTGTCAACTGTTGGGGCCTACCTGTGCCAGACTTCTTCCTCAGTGGCCGGCTTTTTCAGCCACAGTTAGCCACCAGGGGGCTGCCTGCTTGGAATAAGTGGTGTAGACGCCACAGCTTTCCTCCAAACCAACCAAAACATTCCGGGGCAGCTTTGGAGTAAAGCCCAGGAACTTCCCTGCAAAGCAGAACAGCTCTCCAGCTACAGAAGCCTCCAAGTCCTATGGTGCAGCCTTATTAAGAGTAGAGAAAAAAGGACGGATTTCTCACCGAGGACCAAGGGGAAATGGCGTCTCTGGGGCCTGCAACCTTCCTAGAAGTGCATTAGTGAAACCCTGCTCATCCAGGGGGGTGGTTGTTAATACTGTCGGCAGGGGTGGGGGAGTCTCACCCCTTTCCCTGGGACACTCAGAAGAAGCGAAAATGAAACACACAGGTCACTAACTGGAAATTTAAAAAGTCCTCCAATAAATACCCTACACATTGTCAAGCAGCTGAAGATCCATATCGTCAGAGCTCTATTACATTGCGTGTTACACGAATAGATGTGAATATTAAATTATGATGTCGGAATCATTTTAATATTGTCTATAAGAAATGAATTGTACTCTGTTGTCAAAGTAGTTTTGTTGCAACTATAGTTTCTTATTGACTACCTTTTCGCTGTCTGGGGACTCGGTATTTTCCAAGTATCCTTCTAGCTCAGAAAGCAAGTCTCTTCCTGGCATCCAGGACTTAAGGTCGGGGGCATTGGAGAGACCTGTATTTGCCCAGGAAAGGACTCTTCAAGAGTATACACTATTTTTGTCTTCCTGATTTTATCTGTACATTTCCAGGGCAAAGACAAATTAATAGGGCGGCCCTTCTGGGACCTGCGGAGTGTCTCAGCCCTGAACGCACCTCTCCCACGATATGCATTATGGCGGTGGGGGTGGGGGTGTCCTCCTTAAGGGCAAGCCAAGCATGTCCCAAACTTCCATTCTCGGGTGGCGGTGGTGGTGAGAGAGCCGCCAGATGGCCGGGCCGGCGGAGGCCCCAGGAGGAGCCAGAGCGCCCCGTCCTCCGGACACGCGCCACAAGTGGTTTGGGAGCAGAGGGAGGAGCGCGGCGGCACGGGTCGCGCCGGTCGGGCCGGGCACAGAAGGCCAGGGCGTGCTCCTGGAAGACTCGCCCTCGGGTCCCCGTGTCACTCGCCCCCCATTCTTGCCTTTTCTCCAACTAGAGTAATGACGCCCAAACCCACACCCACGCGCGCAGGCCATCGGGTGGGTGGACGCGCGGCCACTAAACGCACAGCACCTTCACCACTCCTGGGAGGGCACGGCCGGGATTAGGAGAAGGGAAAGCGGCAACACCTGGGAAGGCAGGTGCGGAAGCGGCCGGCCCGGGAACGTCGAGTGCGTAAGGCGCGGTGTCGGCGTCCGGGTCCGCAAGCCGGGCGCTGTGAGCGCGTCGGAGCGCGGGCCCCGAGCCTGGCAGGGGGCGTCAGTGCTGGCCGGGCAGCCCGGGGCGGTGGCGGCGGCGGGGTGTGCGGCCAGGAGGCCATTTCCTCGCTGCGCCCCTGGCGGAGCCGGGTTTGCTTGCTCTTGGCCGCCGCCGCCGCCGCGCGAGTCGGACCGCCGGGAGGGCTGAAGAGAAACCAGGTCACCGGTTCGCAGACTCGGAGCGGAGCAGGCGCCCCGGGCCCAGAGTAAGCAGCGTCCGGGGAGCGGGCCGGGGCGGGCCGGGCACGCGGGAGACCCGGAGAGGCGGGGACTCTGGTGCCCCGGCCGCACTCTCTTCCTACGCCTATAAAAGTGGAGAGACCAAGGAGGTCCAGCGCGGCCCTAGCTGCGGCCGCCTCTCTTCGCCTAAGGAGTTGACATTTTGCAGGACTCGCGCGACGCCCAGTCGCCGGCGCTCCCCGGGACCCCGCCGCCGGGAGGAGGGGGCGGAGGAGGGTGGAGACTGCGGGGCTTGGCCAAGGAAGGCGCACATCCTCGGGCGGGCGGCCGTGACGCGGCGGGGATTAACTTTGCATGAATAATGTGAGTGCGCTTGGAAAGGAGACCTCCTGCTCCGCGGGCTCGGGGCAAGCGCCCGCAGGCTTACCTTCCCCGGGCAGGGGCGCTCAACCCAACCGGCTCCAGGGCACTGGTAATTTGTCTAGAGGACCGCGCGGAGGCAGTGGGGTGAGGGGAGGAGGGGGCGACAGTTCCAACTGTCCATAGGGTGGGCGGGATGGTGACGGGGTGTCGCAGGAACCCGGAGGGGTGCGGGCGGCGAAGCGGAGCGCGCGCGGGCGGGCGGGCGTGGGTGGTGAGGGTGTCATCATCCCGATTACCTGCCTCCGCGGGGCTTCTGCGCCCCGGATCTGGGAGGAGGTGCCCTCTCGTGTTCGGGCACTGCGCGGCGGCAGGCTGGGAGCCACGGTGTGGACAGTGGTGGAACAGGGTGGCCGGGGGGGGGGCCCTCCAGTCGCAGAGGCTCTGTTCCTCAAACCCCAAGCCCAGCTGTTGACATGTTCCTTGTGAAATGGAGTTTGGCATCCTCAGCGCCGAACCCAGTGGAAGTTTCCATGATGAGGAAGTTGTGTGACACGGGGGTTCGGAAAAGGTTGGCAGGCACGGGGGGAGGGTTAAAGGGATTGTGGGTCTCCCATCCCCCCCCTTTTCGCCTGCCCCGGAACTCTGGGGCTTGGAAAGGAGAATTATCCTGAATGTTGGCGTGCGCTGTGGCCGGTGCCTGGCGACTGGGCTTCTCTCCGCCTCCTGGGGGCTCGGCGGGGATTTCGCTAGCCTCCTAGGTCGCGCTCCTTCGCTTTGCTTCTCTTGGCGCAGCGTCTTCCTCTGGGTCGCCTCGAGTTGGTTGTGATACCAGTTGTGCCAGCTGTGTGACCTCCACCCCCTCGGAGAAGGATTCATTTGGGGAATTTTCATTCTTGGTGGATTTTGTCCTTCTTAGCGGCAGTTGTCATTTTGGGGGAGGATTTCCCAATGACCATTGTGGAGTTATTATTAGTGCTAATTCTTAAGCCCTCTTATTTATTTTAAGGAGGGGGGGGAAGATATGAGGTGAGTTTTTTTTTTTTTTAAGATTAAATATACAAGTTTCTCCAAATGGAAAATTTTAAAAGAAGGATCTAGAAGCATAATAATTCATAAAGTGAGTCTAAGAAAGGGAAGAGTTTACCTGAACAGCCAAGTTCAGACTCTCCGTTCTCCTTTCTCCACATACATTTAGGATTTTTGAATATTCAAACACTGTGTAATCAGTAAACGCATTTGAAATACATTCTTCCTCGGCATGTTATTGGTCTTGGGTACAAGTGAGATTCAGTTTTAAAGACCTATTTTGAAGTTCAAGAAATTAAGCATTGCTTGCACAGGGTATTAATATCAAGCAGAGCAATTTATATAATGATAAATGCATTAGGTAATGTAAACCTGTTGGCCAATCTTCACGTTATTTAGCCTTAATTCAGTATGCTTATTTAAATTGTAAGAATGTATAGCATGCACCGCACCGCAAAGAAATAAAAATTGCATTTTAGTCAACATGTTCATGATTCATTCTGAATATTCAGTGACTGACCTGCTCCCCAATTCACTTCTGCTTAATTCTTTCTAATTCTGAAATAAGTCAGAAGCTAGGAAACAATGAAAAACGTGTTTCAGTGCTAAATATGTTTTTAGGATGTTTTCATGCTAGGTGGCTAAGTGTTTTAATTGAGTCAAACAGAAATTCAGTACCAAGTGATTTATTTGGTATATTTATACAAAGGCATTGGTAAACGATGGTTTATTATTTGTACATGTTAAAGAAATATAACAGAATCTATTTTTACCTAATTTTGGAGGTTTATTATATATTGGAAATGAGACCATCTGCTAGTAAATATAATTTGGCTTTATTTTATAGCCGGTGAAAGTAAATAATACTGAGTATAGCTACAGAACTGTTTTTTTTTTCTTTTAGTGAAATAATTCCTATTGGCATTACAATGCAAAGGTATACTTTTATTGACATTGGAATATTGTTACGTAAAGCAACTGACATTACAAAGAGAAACGAATATTCCATGTCTCTCCTTTCAGTTCTTTGTAGTAAGTTCTGCCATAATTAGAAATGAATTAAGACAACTTCTTTTTTATCCATTATCTTTGGTAAAGGTGATTTCTTAACATCGCCTTAAGGGCAGAGAAAGTTGTGGATTCCTTTCCTTTCCTTTCGTGGAGTTTTTGCAGTTGTTTAAAGCATGAGTTGTGTGGAGCCACAAATGGTATAGGATGTTTCTTTTTTTAGTAAGCCCAACTTTTTGAAGGAAATCAGAGTAAAGGTGATTGGTTTCTTCAGCTTGGTCTTCTCATTCTAGTGTAAGGTTATGTGACACCCTCTTAGAAAGCCCTTCCCTGACCACTTGAGCAAAGGCAGTCCCTCATTCCTTTTCAGACCCATCACACTGGTTTTATTTTGTTGTTGTTGTTGTTTGTTTGTTTGTTTTGTTCTTTTTCTTTCCTCAATTGTATTTGCAGTCTGAATTGTTCATTTCAACTGATGTTTGTTGATTACCTGTTTCCTTGCCTAGGATATAGAGTCCCTGAGCACAGGACTCTTGACTGCCTCACTCACTCTTATTTTCAGCATCTAGAACAATACTTGGCATGTAGTAGGTGCTGGATAAATCTTTGGTGAATAAATTAATGATAGTGTCCAAATATTATGTTCTCAAAAATACCCGGTACCAGCTGGGAAGGCCAAGATCTGTGCTGCGTGTGTGTGTGTATGTTATACACATGCCATGCTTATATGGTTCACTCTTTGTTTATTTTTATCTCTCTTTCTTTTTGAAATAAACACTGGCCTTCCATTCTGTGTAGTGACTATGTAAACAGTTATTTCTGCGAGTTCCTCCTAAGGGCATTTGCCTTGAGTACATAGAAATCTTCAGCAGCAGAGTTTTTCTTACATGTTACCTTGATCCCCGAAAGACATTGACCTTCAACTCCCTGAATTTTGGCAGAATCTTTATGAGTTCCAGAAGCATTGTCAGTGCTAAGAGTGAAATTCCAGAGACTAGACAGCACTGGGTGATAGCAGTGTCTTCTCACTTAGCAGGTCCTGGAAGTGCCTCTGGCAATGGCAGCCTTAAGTGGACCAACCAGTGCATGGTGGTACAATTTGGGCTGCGAAAGCAGTGATTTGGGAAGGGGCAAAATGCAATGGTCAGAATCTAACACAAGCTAGAAATAAATAACCTTTGGTGATAGATTTGAAAATAACCTGATAGTTATTATATGTTATTAGTTAAGTCAGTCAGCCTCTCATTTTGCCCCCTTTTGCTCCTTCATAAAAGTATTCTGAACCAAATGATGGTGGGAAATACTGGATTGTCTGAGTTTTCAAGAGATCAGAGCATAATATTGAAGGAGTCATCTTCAAATTGGTTTTTCAGATAATTCATTAGTTATTAGAAACTCTTCCCAACTGAGAGCAAAAGGAAATTATATTTGAAGATTATGGTGACTTGTTTTTGTGTGTAGAGTATCAGCTTTCATAAGTGTGTCTGAGTAAATGCATAGTAAAAAAAAAATCCCACAAAATAAGACTGTTAAAAATGGAAAGGGAAGAAAGATCAAAATCTTGTAGAAGGGAAGATAATTAAACTACAATCCTAAGTGCTTACTGCTTTAGAGTATTTAATTTGGCTTTGAGCGTCTTAGTAGTGGCCAAGTTAACAGGAAAAAAGGGGGTCTGGAGGTGGCATGCATTAAACTTGTAAGGATGGCACATGTAGAGTGCCTGCATGGTGCTTGCCAACTAGTATTTACTCATATGAAATATCAAATTATATCATGGATAATACTTGAACTTCAATTCTACAGAAAATGAAGTTAGGTTCTTTATATGGTCCTGTCTTTCGTCAATTCTGGAATGGAAAAAAAAATGCAGAAGACATAATGGTGAAAAGTAACCCAGTATGTTTATCGTTGGGGGCCTGAGCTACTATGTCCTATCGGTGGAGATTCTGGGGATAAACCCCAGTGCAGAAATAAAGCTCAGGAAACCTAGATTGGTTAACATGCTCTGTAAGCTAATTTTCCCAAATATCCAGTGTCTTAGCCATACTTTTGATTAGAGCAATTTGAGAGGACAGGACAACCAGGTACTTGAAAATGACCCTATGGCCATAAACATCCCTGAACATGTGACCCCTGATGCTTTGTGCATTAGTCTATATAACTCTTATTACCCTGCAGGGCAGTTTGTTTCATTTCTGTTCCCATCTCTTAAGTTGTGATGAGGCACTATGCATGGTTTATTCATCTTTGACTCCCCGGAGCCTAGCAAAGAGCTTGGCACATGGGCACAGGTGAAACACCATTGGAAGAATGAATGGAAGGGTAGAAAGGGCAGTGCTTCTCTTTCCCTTCTGGGTTGGTATTAAGTGTCATATTTGGACTTGGATTTGTCCAGAGTGAATGTTTGCTGCCTGTATTGCATCATATGTTCAGATCACAGCTGACTGTTTTGCTTGAAGGGCTTGTTCTAGTGTCAAAGCTGGTTGAGCAATTGATGGCAAGCTAACTCCTTGCTTTATTTAAAGTCATATTGATTCTTTGATTGATTCCTCATTCAGTCTACAAATATTTATGTACCTACTACGTAACTGGCCCTGCTAGCCATTTTTCAGTTTAGCTTGCAGCCCAGTAACCTAAGAGACAACATATTTATACGAAAGGATTCTGAAATTGTCTCCATTGTGGGGAGTTGGATACACGTACTGGAGTCTTCCATACAGCCCCTAAAAAAATAGTTATTTTATATCTGAGGAGGTGATTGTGATTTATGTAGCCCTTATATTAATGTGAATTAATATTAATGTAAATTCCAGCAAGACTCACTTAAGCATCTCTTGTATCCAAGTAGTAGGGCAGTTGAATATATTTAGGCTGGTGAGTTTCTGATTTAAAATGTTCACTCTCCAATTTAAGTTCCCAAACCTGTTAGTCAATTTTGGCATTTAAACAAGTTTGGGGTGGGGGGGGGGAGTGTCCAAATCACTGAGTCACAAGTAATATATTTCCATATCTTCCTCTCAGGAATTTGGCCAGCCAACATCTAGAATAGTGATCTATGCTCAATGCTAATGTTATTTGGTCCCTACTGTCCTAATTTCAAGGGGCTTTGAAGTCTTTATGTACTGGCAGCTCTTCTTGTGCTATGCTATTTTTATTGAGTTGAGAAACTGAGTTCTGCTGTAAACCTAAGGATCTTTTCCAAATAGCAAATCAGAGGAGTCTGAAATTAGGGCCTAGGAACCTTGACTGTCCTGAGAACTATACTGTAGCTTCTCCACCATGACAGTCAGTCTTAACAATATGATATACTGCCTGGATGATGTTTCTGATGGATGTAGATGTGCTTGATAATAGGGCTCATCTCTCTTGCCTCAGGCACATTACATTTGCACAGAAGGCAGATCTACCTGTAACAACCCAGAATATCTGCACTTGAGTCTTCTGCAAGAAGATACAACCTTATACTGTCTGCTGGTCAGTGCTTACCAGAAATTAAATGATATTGGTATAGTGGTTTCAATCTTTAACCACTAAAATCATTCAATTGATTTTATGGTTTAACCAACATCAATCAATATGTTTAAAATTATCCTAAGAAGCAGTATTTCTTTTTAAAAAAAACTTTTATGGCAAAATAACTTACAGAAACTTAACAAAAACCCTTTGTGATATAATCTTACTAGTTTATTTGCTAAAAGCAAGCAGTTATTTGGTATTCGTCAGACAGGGCCTGCTGTCTATTAAATCTATTTTCCAGTTACTACTCATTCATTTAAGGCAGTGCAGGATCTTGAGGTATTTTTTTAGCAGTTGAGAAATATTGAATAGTTTACTTTATTGTAGTTCTTTGAAAATTACTGAACAATGGACAGTATGCAGTTGATTGACATCTGTCTCAGATCTTCTGGAACAATTGTGATTTAGAGATTAAAAAAAAAAAAAAAAAAAAAAACCGAGAAGGCAAATTCAAGGTCCAACTCATCACAATGAAGAAGCTTGTGGCTTACATATCTCAGCTCACTTTTGTCTTCTGATTGGCATGTTTTATCCAATTTTTATTTTTCCTAATCCTGCTTTAACAACTACTATAGTTTATTCCTTATCATATGTACACATACACAAACACCTAAATACATATGTGCATTTGTGTTCTAAGAGTGGATTGCAGATGAGGCATATATAATTTGGAAAGGATTGGTCTGGAGTGATTTGCTCATTCAACTTCCTACTTCCAAAAGAGGGTCTTCAGGGAGTCATGGCTTCTCTTCTGTGATCAATAATTTAGGCATTTATAAGAAAGTCATGAGTGACAAGTTTACTAAAACAAAAGAATGAACAAAGGAATATAGATTAACAGCAGGCATGTCTTCTTTATTTGGGAATATACTTACTTGACTCCTCTGGAGGCTCAGGAATGTTTGTGATGAGGAAGGTTGAGAAGATAATCATGGTGTTAGTAGCATAATATATGACCCTGACATTCAGGAACCTGTTGAGTATTCTAACTCTTGTGACATGTTGTTCATTGGTTCTCAAGATGGTTCAGATATAATTCTTCCCTTTACAATTTGTTACTCTGGGACTCTTTTCCTGATTTCATCAATGTCTACACAAAGCAAGTGCTCAGAAAAGAATGATTGATGATAACAATCATAATGTTCCTTGGGCTTGGTCATCTTTTTTCACATTTCTATCTTAAGTGCATAAATGTCTTACCAATTGGCATGTCCATACATGCAGAATCTGTTTCTGTGACAAGTGTGTGTCACGTTCTCAGATACAGTGGAAAAGGTACCGCTTGTCTCTGGTTTCTGCTGTGATTCCCATGCTCAGCTTCTCAATCAGAGTGAGAAATGCTAAAGTCACCTTGATGTCCCAAGCCACAAACCCTGTCATTGTTTTCAGTCCCCTCTACTTGCTCCTGAATGCCTTGGCAGATGCTGGTCTTATATTACTTTTTACTTCTTTTACTACTCTATTTGTTTATTTTACTCTAAGCTCAATTACATTTGGGAAATCGTGAGTTTAACAACTTGATGTAAAAGTCTTCAGAGCCTATTTTTATACTAGCATGCATGATAAATGTCCAAGAATGGGGAGAGCAGATAGCAAAATTCATTAGATCACTGTATTGTAGTGTGTGTGTGTGTGTGTGTGTGTGTGTGTGTGTGTGTGTGTAAACCCTCAAGAGGCAAAAGGCAAAAGGTCAGCACAGTAGGTTGTGAGGAACAGTTCATTACATCATACTTTTAAAAAGTCAGGCTCATATGTTTTAACCTGTTAGTACGTTTCATAAAAAGTGATACATCAAATGAGTATATCTAGCACCACAGCAGTACTTTTTGCTTTCTCTGTCTCTGCCTCTCTCTCTCTTTCTCTCTCTCTCACACACACACACATACACACACAACTTGTATACAACAACTTGTATACACCACTGGTTAATACTGCCCATTGTTGAAGTATTTTGCAACAATGTACAAGTCCTGCCTCATTTCTGTCCCTTTGAAAACATTATAATCATCATCTTTTCTTGACTTTCTTTCTGATGTTTAGATGTATTAATTTACATAAGCTGGAGAATGGTTTATATCTGCTGCATTTCTGTTTTAGAATTTACTTTTAGAATTTTACCTAGGCTTGGCCAGGCATGGTGGCTCATGCCTGTAATCCCTGCATTTTGGGAGGCTGAGGTGGGTGGATCACGAGGTCAAGAGATCGAGACTATCCTGGCCAACATAGTGAAATCCTGTCTCTACTAAAAATACAAAAAAAAAAAAAAAAAAAAAAAATAGCTGGGTGTGGTGGTGAGCACCTGTAGTTCCAGCTACTTGGGAGGCTGAGGCAGAAAAATAGCTTGAACCTGGGAGGCGGAAGTTGCAGTGGACCGAGATGGTGCCACTGTACTCCAGCCTGATGACAGAGTGAGACTTCCATCTCAAAAATAAATAAATACATACATACATACATACCTAGGCTTCACTGCAATTTCTCCTATACTTCCAACATTTGGAGATCTAGAATAATGTATTTGTATCTGAATTGTAGCTACAACAGGGAATAGAATAAGGTTGTTTAGTCTTGTGTTATTTTTCTTTAAAACAAAAGGAACCAAGGGAAACTTACACAGAAAATATTTTTTGAAACAATTTAAGTTATGACCTATGTAGATTATGAACCTATGCATTTGCCCTGTAATGTAGCAGTTAGAAGGGATTTGAAAAGCATCTTATTCTCCTCAGGCTGTGTGAAGAAAATAAAATCCTAGGCGTCTGGTTTATTAATCTATCTCACACTATAGGTTCATAAATATAAGGTATTGCTAAAGTGAAGGCATACTCTAGAATATACTGCACATGCGTTCATGTATTATTGATAGAGAATGCGTGTTTCTTTCGATTTATCTTTATTGAAGTTGCCACAAAAACCAAGCCTTATAATAAGTAATTTTTTAATTCTGGAGTTTGTCCATTGGTCACAAATACATGGGGCATCTGCCAGGTCCTAGACACAATGGTAGGTGACAAGACACCATGGGAGAGCATTTAAAAATCCTTGTTGCATTGATGAGCTGCTCAGAAACTTCTGAGGCAATCTACAGGAGGTGATTTAGTGTAGACTAGTGTTTCTCGGTAGAGGTGCTATTTGCATTTTGAGCCAGTAATTCCTCTGCACTATTGGTATTTGGGGCCAGATAATCCTTTGCTGTGGAGGGCTGTCCTGTGTATTATAGGATGTTTAGCAGCATTGCTGTCTTCTACTCACTAGATGCCCATAGCTCCTCCCACCTATTTTTGTTGCAACCATCAAAAATGTCTCCAGATATTGTTGGATGTCTACTGGGAGGCCAAACTGCCCCCATGAAGAACAACTGGTGTAGAGGTTAGGAATTGGGCCTGTGGAGTGGGAAATGTGTGGATTTGTGTTCTGGTTTCACCCGGCTTCATTGCATGTGTTCAGTTTCCTCATCTATGACATGTGAAGATTAAATGAAATAATGTAGTTCTTGACTCACAGTCAAGTGTTTCTATATTAGCTATTTGTAGTAGTGGTAGCATTACTACTTTAGTAGGCAATTATAATATTCATAAGTCCTGTGACATAGTTAAGTACAACGTACACTGTGGGACCACATGGGGTGGGAGAATTCTAGGTGGAAACAAACACGGTATGCATATGAAGTGAAAGCAAAAGTATGAAGCATTTGGGAAATTGTAAGGAGCCCAGCCTGACTCATGTGCAAAGGACTATAAATGCGGCCCTGGAAGCAGGCAGGAGTCAGGTGGCGAGGACTTTCCTGGGCACAGTAAGGAAGATTGACTTTGTCTTGATAGCTTGAAGAGACTTAAGAATGTTCAGCAAATCTGATTTTTTATTTTAGAAGAGTTCGTAGGGATAGGTCTTGAGTGGGAGAGAGACTGGAGGTGATGAGCCCAGTTAGAGACTCTTAGAATAGTCCACTGAGAGATGATGCCTGCTGGAGCCGAGGCAGTTATATATTGCTGTGATGTCTCTGGGAACAGATTTCACTTTCTCCGAGATGTGGCAAAATTTTTCTAATTTAATTCCAATAATGAATATTTTTAGCAAGCTAGCTCTACATTTGGGGGAATTTCAAGTTTAATTTGAAAGCAGATTACATGATAGATTCTCTTTAAAATGTTTTCAAGTAGAGCTTAATTTAAAGACCATCTCACAGCCTATTCATAGTTGAATATTACTTCAAGGGCTTCTCTGCCATTATATGTACAGCTCCTCTGACAGAAATGTATTTCTATATGACTACATTGAAATGGCATTGGCATTGTTGTGTTGAGATGCATTATTTAGTGTGAAGTGTTTTCCTATTTAATGTTAAGTTATTTTCTGATGGGGATTTTATTTCTTGAATGATCAAGATTAGAAATGGGTGAAGACTATGAATGAATGAATGAATGAATGCAGGAATGGGTGGCTTTATGGAAATATCACCAAATTAAGAATAAAAATACTTTGGACAAGTCTCTTGGCTTATCTGAGCTTTAACTTTTAGTCATAAAATGATACTTGTAGATAATGAGATAATCTCAAAGTTATCTTTAGCCCAGGGGTTGCAAACATTATCTATAAAAGGCTATATCATAAATATTTTAGGCTTTTCAGGACACACAGTCTCTGGTGAAACTACTAATTCTACTGTCATTGTAGTACAAAAACAGCCATAAACAATATGTGAACAAATGTTGTAGCTGTGTACCAATAAAACTTTATTTACAAAACAGGTGATAGGCTACAGTTTATTAACCCCTGGTGGCCCATCACTGTCTAATAGAAATAGAATGTGAGCCATATATGTAAGTTAAAATTCTTCTAGTAGTCACATTAAAAATAAGAAAAAAGCAACCAGTAAGGTTAAGTTCAATACTATATCTTATTTTACCTAATATATTTAAAATATTATCAACATGTAATCATATAAGAATATTAAGAATATATTTCACTTTTTAAAAAGTGAAATTCCTTTTGATATCTGCTGTGTATTTTACACTTGCAACACATCTTAACTCAATAGCCATTTATGGCAAGTAGCTACTGTAATTTGATGACAGGACTCTATAGTTAAAACTCTCAGATTCTATCAAATTCCATGCAAAAGTAAATTATATGCATTAATTCAAGTGATTGAGGCGTTTTCTTTTTCTTGCCAGATATATTGGTTAGTAAAACACCATCTACACTCAAAAATAAAATAAAAAATGAACAGTGGCTCAAACAAATGGAAGTTTATTTTTCATTCATGTAAGTTGAAAATTGCTGTTCCTGATTGACTGATGGCTCTGCTCCACAGTGATTCAGGGGTTCCTCTGGTCTTGAGTTCCTCCATCTTCAGGACATGGCTCCCAGGTCATGGGTTCACTGCATCAGACCACTGAAAGGGGAACCAGAAAGTGAAAAGTATGCTGACTTCTTAACCACCTTGGCTTGGAAAAAACACATAATCACTTTGTTCACATTCCCTTGGTGAGAACAAATCACATGTCCCTCACCTAAATGAAGGGGGATGGGATGAAAATATAGTCCCTACTGGGAAGCTGCTTTTCAGTGATGTCTCTATGCTGTGGAAAGGGGAGCAAGAATTTGGTGAGCAGTGGGTTGTCTTTGCCACACTGTGCTACTGTTTTTTAATTCAACGAGGTAGCTAAGTTCTATCTTTTTGTGCCATACCACCCTCCTATCTGACCTAATTCTGTTTTCCTACTTCCTTCTCACCCTTATGGGGTTATCTTTAACCTTACTAGAACTGGTTTTACCTTTTTGTCTTTGACTATCATTTTTATTTCCTTGATAAATCTATGTGGTTCATACTATGCAAAGAGTGTTGGGAACTTGCTGATAAATCCTCATATCATTGTCAGCACATTATTTAACATTCTTATTATTTTAAAGAGAACTAAAATTTAAAAAAGAGATATCAGAAAACAAAAGCCAGACCTGATTCTTGGTATGTTGACAGAGGTACTGAAGCAATTTTTCATGGAATAATTTTATAAGAGTTGTAGATTGTTTAAATAAATGACTCTACATAATACCTTGACTTTAAAAATATGAATTTTTCTAATATTTAACCTAGTATTTATAATTTCTTCTGTAATGAGACACACTCTTTTCTAGTCCAAAAGAATGTTTGCTTGTTTTCGTCTCAAATTATAAGCATGTTTTATCAAATACTCAGCCAGGGCTATAGAAATGAAAGAAATATGAGGGGCATGAATAATACAAGTGAGCTAAATAAAAAGAACAGAGAAAATCTTTTCTTCTAACTATGCATGTTTTACCTTTTTGGAAACATTGTCATTTTATTATTATTAATAATATTTTAAGAAGAAGACACAAAGGACACATACATTTTAGATTATTAAGACTAACCAATGATAAGAAGTATCATGCTGAGAACCTATAAAAGAAATACAAACAACATATGCCTTTGTATTTGACTGGATAAGGCTGTCTTCCACTTCACAAGCCTATTTCTGATTTTAAATACTTTTTATAATTAAAAATTGCATTATTAAGAAGTTAATTCTGATAATGTCTGTCAGGTACAGAATCTAGCCAACTATTGATATTCCATAATAGGTGAGTAGTAATGCTCTCAATCCCCAGTTTATTTCTGGTCTGTGATTGAGGTCTCTAGGACTCAGCATATCCCACAGCAGTGGGCTCCAATGATGTCCTATTTTAATGCTCTGTCATAGAGCAGGGAAAAGAAACCCCGTTCTCTTACTGGCTGAGTGTATTGTGAGAGAGTGGAAGCTGGGGGTCCTGGGTCCTGGATTGGTTGGGAGATAGGACACTGGAGAGAGAGAGAAATCAGGAGGTGGTGTTTAAGGGAAGGCTAGGCATCTACACCTGCGTGGAAAGGCAGACTGAGTTGGATGCCTGGCTTTGCTGCCTTCCAGCTATGGTCTCTGGCATGTTTAATCTCTTTGAACTTCAGGCACTCTATCTTTGCAGTGGAAATAATGTTGGTATTTACTTCACAGCACTGTGGAAGAAATTACGTGAGATAATGGCTATAAACTGCTTAGCCAGGAATAAATTATTATCTGTTTATTGGTAACAATCTCTGTTTTATAGATGACCAAGTATTTTTCAGCCTCAAAGATATGTGTTCTCTAGTCAGTTGTCCAGGTCAGTGAACCTTCAGGGTTTGCAAAAAGTAAGAATAACAGGTGCTCAGTTACCTGTTCAGGATTCCCTTGTTCTTGAGTTTTTTGTTTTTTTGTTTTGTTTTGTTTTGTTTTGTTTTACAGTCCATGTTCAAACTTCTGTCCCTTGGAGTCCAATGCATATTTTCCCCCACTTATGTTTCAGTTTGATTTCCCAATATCCTTCATTCAAGAAGCTCTTGAAATCCTGCCCTGATAAATTAGGATTGAGATTACAAATCTCTCTGGTTCTGCCCCACTGAAACATGCCACTCCATTGACAGTTTTCTGCACCCCTTTGTCCACAGGTAATATTTCATGTTTAGTCACTTGCTATGTATCTATATTCCTTCACTGTTCAGTGTCTACACTCTTTATTTGTCAATGAGATATTTCTTTGCTAGATTTTAAGTTCTAAGAGGACAGGGATTGTGTGTTAAACAAGTTCAGTCCAGTTTAGAAGGAAAACCCAGCAGGTAGGTGCTGAGTAATACTTTCCTGATGTTTTGACCAACCACGAGTAAGCTCTTTTCTTATAATTAGGATGAATCTAATTTTAAAATGAGCAACCGCGTGTCCTCAGATGAACCAGAATATACACTTACAAGGCCCTGCTGTCCTGCATTATAAATAAGGGAATAGGTTGTCCTGCAGAAAAGCTCTGCTGTTGTTTTCTTTTTTCTTAAAAAAAAAAAAAAAGAAAGAAAGAAAGAAAGAAAAAAAGAAACTCATCCACACACATGAGAACTGAGATAGAAGATCTTCTCAATTCTTCAAGTAAGTTGGCAAGAATTCAGGGCCCCAAAGTGGATGTTCTCTACAAAGATGAAACCTAGCAAAAATCCACACGCTGATGATTCGTAAGGAAACTTGGTTAAGAATGGCTTACAGTGAAAAGATCCAGAGCTTGGCTGCCTGATTCTTCAACTTGTATGACAGTAATAACTTCCTTAGGTGACAGGTTCAAGTTTCTTCAGGGATGATATTGCGAGACTGTTCAGAAAATGTCAAGCTCCGTCATTTTTTAAATTTTCTTTTCACTGATAGGAAGAACCCCTTGGACACAGAGCTCCTGTGGCAGCCTTCACAATGCCTAGCTTTTTTCTGGCCTGTTAGTTCTTAAGATTTTTAGCATCTCAGAATTCTGTTACATGGAAGATGAGTGATTGGACTTTGCCATGAAGGGATTATACAGTTTGTTTCTTTTCATTATCTAGCAGTTTTTTGAAATAACCGTTTCATTTTTGCTCTTTTGTGGTTTTAAATCCCCACCAGCGATTCGTTAAAGTTTTCTTTGAACAATGCCAGTTGTCACTCTTCCTCTTTGCCTCTTCCCAGAATTATAGTAAGAGTCCCTTCTTGGAGTCAAGCGTTGTTACTTATTAGAGTTCTCGTGCACGTTTGACTTTAGGGGCATTGGAGACTAATAAGGAGTATGTTTGTGCTCCAGAGTCATTTGATCCCTGCCATCCTTGAGTAAAAGATGTGGTTTTGCTTCTTCTGTCAATGGGAAAGAATGGAATGTGCCTCAAGTTGTATTTCTTTTTTTTTTTTTTTTTTTTTTTTTTGAGGTGGAATCTTACTCTGTAGCCCAGGCTGGAGTGCAGTGGCACGATCTCGGCTCACTGCAACCTCCGCTTCCCAGGTCCTGATTCAAGCAATTCTCCTGCTCAACCTCCCGAGTAGCTGGGATTACAGGTGTGCACCACCAGACCCAGCTGATTTTTGTATTTTTAGTAGAGACAGCGTTTGACCATGTTGGCCAGGCTGGTCTTGAACTCCTGACCTCATGATACGCCCACCCCAGCCTCCCAAAATGCTGGGATTACAGGTGTTAGGCACTGCGCCTGGCCCCCGGAAGTTGTATTTCTAATGATCTGAGAGAAGTGTGTCCTCTGAGGATTCTGAGCCCAGGATTTTGGGGATGGAAAAATTGGCCAATCTCTAGTCATCCTGAGGTCCCTCCTAAGGGAAGGGATACTGCGGACCCAGAGAGCTCTTACATCAGAGGAACCTGAGGACCAAGTACTTTCCAGTTCCATATTCTTTCAAAAGACTGGCCATCAGTTTGGGCTCCCCAGAAGCAAATTCTGAGATAAAAATTCAAGTGCAAGTGATTTTTAGGGGGAGGTAAAGAAAGCACCAATGGGAAATTGGGGAAGAGCCTGGCAGGGACAGCAACCAGTAAAGTGGGCATTATCAAATCAGTTAAGCATTGTGGACATCTGGAGCTTAGTCACACTGGGAGGCTCTTATATAGCATGGGACGCTCTTCTCATGGTTGATCCATTCTAAAGGCAAGGGAGTAGGTATTTACTTACCAAAGTCTGTCAGGCATTTGTTGGGGACTGCCTCCAGAGGCAGATGATTCCCTGGCATTTCCCAGCCAAGAGCAATCCTCCAGGCAAAGGAACGCAGGTGTTGGCAGTCAGAAGTCAAGGTCACAGGCATGGAAGTGGTGCTGTGGGAGTATAGTCAAGGTACCAGCAGCATCTACCAGCAGGGCAGCCTGTAACCCCCACTTCCACCTGAGGATTGTTAGCCTCCTTTGGACTTTTGCATGGTTCTCATGAGGAATGGTCTGCTTTTAGCTGGAACACTAAGCTGACCACATCAGCAACTGATTTGGGATCTACTAAAGAGGAATCCCTTGAAACAGGAGCCACAGCCAGATCTCCCACTGCCTTCCTCAGCCCCATCATCTTCCTCACTTACTGTCTTCATCCTCTAAAACCTTATTTTCCACCTGAGACAGCCTGTTGGTCATGGTGAGTGCATTCTCTCTCTCCTAATAGCTTCTGTTCTTGTCTCTACCATGTCCTGTGTTCCCCTGGAGCAAGGTTTCTTGGCCTCAGAACTGTTGACATTTTAGAGCACATAATTTTTTTTTTGTGGGGGTGGGAGGGAGCTGCCCTGTGCGTTGTAGGACATTTAGCAGCATCTCTGGCTTCTTCCTACCGGATCTTGTTAGCACTGCTTCCCCCATCCCCTGCCACAGTTATGACAGTCAAAAATTTCTCCAGACATTGCCTAGTATCCTCTTGGGGGCATAATCCTCCATGTTGGAAACCACTGTTTAGACTTTAGTTCTAAATCGCCCCCTAAGCTTTTCATCAGTTATAGTTGTTCCTTCATCATGATGATCCTAGTGCTTATGGGGTGAGGAGAGATATTTCCAAATCTAGAAAATTGGAATATTTTCTCCAGTTAATTCTGACACACCTCCTGCTCCATGGGCCAATACTCCACCTAGAAATCAGGAAGCATTGTCCTTCACTTGCACTCTCTCTCTCACTGCCTCTTCCTATCCTTCTCCCCTCTTTTCTCTTTTTTCTTTTCCTCTCTTCTTTCCCCATCTGCATTATAAATAACTGCAATTTGGAGAATTCCACTTTTAACTTCTGCCTCCTTTTTAAAGGTTTCTGCTCGGTACAATAAAGCAAATACTGTTATGGCAAATCAGCTAATAAAGTATGCAGTAAGATGTAACGTATTTTTAAAATTATGTTCATCCATTCATTCTTTTGTTATCAGATATTTATTCAGGACCAAATATGTGCCAGATGCATGCTTGGGTATGGTAGTGAACAATACATTCTCTGTCCCTCAAGATACGTACAAAAAATGATGACCTAAAAGACAGCTTCCTCAAAGTTAGAAATATTTTTATTTCATCCATATATGCATACTTCAAATTCTGGAGACTGAAACTACAAAAACCCAGTATTGTACCAGAAACAGTTACAATGACTGGCTCAACATTTCCTAGTTTGGTAATTCTATGTCGTTTAGAATTATGAAATGATACCTTGAATGGTAGGATTTACTTCTTCACATTAAGACGTATTTTTAGGAACACAGACCGTTTTGACAAGTGAATTTCACAGTTTAAGTTCCTTAAATAAAATGTTAATACATATTTCACAGTCTTTGTTTGGATCCCCTATTGCTGATTTTCTGTAACCTGTTTCTGCTTTGCCTGATCTAGTAGCTGTCCACATATTCAGGTAATCCACTTTTAAGTAGCTTCCAAACAATCAGAAACGGGATTGCATTGATTGTACTTTTTTGGACAGGTGTAGATTATGGAGGAAGGAAATGGAATAAAGATCCCAGAGGAGAAGATTATGATGGTGCCGATGTCGCTGAGAGATCTACTGACTGGATGTTGCCTTCTTTTGCTGCGTCGGGTGTGCTGTACATATCCTGTGTTTGGTCCCTTGTTTCGGCAGCATTAGCTGTAAGGTGGTGGCATGTCTCATGCAGTGATTTCTGTATTTCTGTTATGTCTGTTCCTCTCAATCTCCTCAGACTGACTTCCATACCCTCATTTCTCAAGAGTGTGGTGCCCCCAGACCAGCAGTATACGCACCACCAAGAGCTGATTAGAAATAGAGTCTAGAGCAGGCTTTCCCAAACTATGGCCCGTGGGCCCCCTGCCCTGAGGCCATTTATCTGGCCCCACCCCGCCGCAGTTCAGGAAGGGGCACCTCTTTCATTGGTGGTCAGTGAGAGGAGCACAGTATGTGGCGGCCCTCCAATGGTCTGAGGGACAGTGAACTGGCCCCCTGTGTAAAAAGTTTGGGGACGGCTGGTCTAGAGCCTCAGCCCAGACCTGCTGAACCCAGAATCTGCATTTAAACAAGGTCCCCAAGGGATTGATATGCATTGGAGTTTGGGTTCACTTTGGAGTTTGAGAAGCACTTTTGTTCTCCTCCTACTTTTCTACATCTATTAAATTTTAAAACTGCAGAAAACAAATTATAGAAGGATTAATGCGGTAACCCTGTTGTGTATTGACTAACCCATTATACTTAGTTTATTGTTTTATATTAAAACTTGCCTGTTATCACAGTGTGCCTTGAATTAACATAATAAGTCACAATCTACAGAAGTTTTAAGTAAAAGAAGAGCCAAAAATAGAAAAGTATTAGAGTATATCAAATGTATTTGAAACTTTTGTTTCATTCAAAAAATGGGAAACCACATGCACACACACACACACACACACACACACACACACACCCCTTTATATGTATATCCTAGATCATGATTGCAAAATGAAATTCTGACTGGGGTTACAGTAAATAAATAAATAAATAAAATAAAATAAAATAAAATAAAATAAATTCTTGAAAACCACTATCATAAATACCCAAATACCCAATATGTCTTTTTATATATGTTGGCCAATGTTCAAATGCAGGCATTTGATGATGTTTGTCCACATGATTTAGATAATGAGATTATTTTCTTCAGTTGAGATTCCTGAATGAGATGTTCAAATAGCAAATAGAATTGTTAAAATTGTCTCAATTGCAAAGTAATAACAATACAAATTTTAATTTTTACCACAATTTTAGAAAACAATGCTCTTTCAGCAAATACCTCAAAATCCCAAAAACCATATCCTTAATGAAATACTCATTTTAAATCAAGAGAAAAACAACAAATATTGCCTGCCCAAAGGACATTCATTAACTTGAAGGGAATAATAACTTTGAACCCAAAAGAAGGTTATGGGAGACAGGATGTCCCCAAATTGGTATTGCAGTTTTAGGTTTTAGTATCTTTGGAAGCATAAATGATAAAAGCTTGAAACTAATTATTTGGAAGTTTAGTCCTTTATATTTCTTCAACACTCATTTAGCTTTGCAGTTTTAAAAAGTAAATTTTTCATTTTAATTTTTTTGTTTCAGTTCCTCTGATTGAAGATAGCAACCGTTGAAACAATACGTTAAAATTTCAAAAGATCGTACAAAATTCACAAACCGAAATGACTATCTAAATGTAGATAGTAAAACTTTCATGTGATTTGGTACATTTGTAGCAGTAATCCTTCTGAAGCTGTGAACACCCTGTGGAGTGAAAGAAAACCAAGTTGCTCTTCGAGTATGATCTGGGTGAAGCCCAGCCTCAGAGAACCCTTGGAGAGTCAGGTTTCACCACTGTGGGAAAGAAGTAGTCCATGGGGTGAAACCAAGGCGCTTTGTGCCGCAGGCTTTGTGCCAGGCTGAGACACAGTTCCAGGGAGGTGCTTTCGATCTTGCAGGCAGAATCTGTGCCAGACAATGAGTTGTCCCTGAAAGTGCCTTTGCCCCTGAAGAGCAGCAGCTGGGTGGACTAGCAGCTCCTTCTGAGCTTCCCAGCTGTGCTCTCAGGTCCTTTCCTGATGTCCAGGGCCTCAGATTTTCATGAAATGATGGCATACTTGAGGGATTCCTTAGAAAGACCCAAGTGAGTCTTATTTAAAGCAGTATTGTATTAAACATGATTTTACATATGCTTTTAAGGAACATGTTTTCTTTATTTTCTTTTGTAATTAAGATGTCCGTTGTATAGAATCTTCACTTTATTAGACATTTTAAAAAAAAATTGATGGTGTCTGCATTCTTTAAGGATGATGTGTTTTGGGGGAAATTTTTAAATAATTTGCTTGATAGTGAAGATGAGATACCTAATGTTCACTGCCCAGGAATCAATGTTAAAGTGTGTGGTTTTGCTCATTTTTAAAAAACTATCATGTTTACTTTTTCCAAAACTGGTCACTAGTAGTGTCATCTTCTTGCTAGCAGATGATCTTTGAGATTTTATGTATATATATAATATATATATACACACACATATGTGTGTATGTGTATATATGTTAACATATATGTAATTTTCAAATTACATATATACACACACATATATATATGCACATATATACACACACATTTATATATTATATAAATATACAGAAAACAATTCTAACATGTATATATTAAGTGTGTAATTTGAAAATTAATATAAGAAAGTATTTTGAGGATATTGCAAATAGTCACACTTGGAACAACTTCTTACATTTATTTATTTCTAAATAAATTATAGTTCTTTAACATTGTGTTTGATCATTATTTTCATAAATTTTTTAATTCTACAAAATAAAATATTAATTTAAATAATATCAAATTTTATCTATGCATATTTGTTGTAATATGTTTTTAGCATTTTTTTGCTCATTTGAAAAAAATCCTTTCTTCATATTTCAGACTCTCACTTCTTGTTGTGTAATGGTTACAGTGTATAAAGTAGTACTGTTGTCTTCAAGACTAATTAGAACATAATGAATTTTGAGGTCCATGCCAAACAGAACATTTTGTTTTTAGGTATAGCATGCCACATGTTAGTGTGATAGTTTTCTTTTGTGATTTATCATAGATGTAATGTTCTTTCAATTAGAAAGTACAGTTCATTGTATTAAGTCATTCTTCAGCCAACAGTGTATTGGACAATTTTCATGTATACTTTTCAATTAGTAAGAAAAGCAAATGTTTCAGCAGGAACCAATTTGATACAGGTCCTTACAACTGAATCAGCTCTGCGCATCCGTAAATGTTTGAGGCTTGAACTTTTCCCTGTACTTCCAGTTCCATCATTACTTACATGTAGCATACAAGGTCTGTAGCAGTCTTCTGAGCCATTGAAAAATTGAGGATTTGTTTTTAAATGAACTAAGAATCCTTGCTGGAAGGATTGTGTATTTGAATTGCTATAGCTGTATTTGGTTTGATTTTACTTTCCTTGCATAGGAAACCTGAACCAGAACAGTAGTCATTGATTCTACAAATTCTGTCAGGCCTATTACAAAGCCTAGAATGGCAAATAGTTTTACGCCAACTCCAGTAGGTTTTGGTGATTGTTAGGGCTGATGTGTTTGAGAGGTATTACAAGGCCAGATCTCTAAGGTTAGCAGTAAATAATATTGTGATTGATTAGTAATGTCTGCTATGGAAGCAGTATAAGAATATGGCTGGGCCAAATGCCATGCATTTTTTTACCCTGTACCTATACCAAAGGAAGACTGCATTTTGGGGGTAGTGTCTCATTGGATTGCCTTTGGCTTTATGCTTCATGCTTTTGAAGTAGTACTGTACTTGCTCTGAGGATATGTTTCTTTTCAACAGTTAACCAGGAAATTTGTTTGTAAATCAGAGTTTACAAAAGAATGTTTCTTGATTGGCAGATTTAGTGTAATACTGCATAAAACAAAGCCTACAATGAACTTTAAAAAATTATTATACGTTAAGTTCTGGGATACGTGTGTAGAACATGCAGATTTGTTACATAGGTATACATGTGTCATGGTGGTTTACTGCACCCATCAACCTGTCATCTACATTAGCTATTTCTCCTAATGCTATCCCTCCCCTAGGCCCACATCCCCAACAGGCCCCAGTATGTGATGTTCCCCTTTCTGTGCCCTTGTGTTCTCTTTGTTCAACTCCCACTTATGAGTGAGAATATGCAGTGCTTGGTTTTCTGTTCCTGTATTAGTTTGCTTCATCCATGTCCCTGCAAAAGACATGAACTCATCCTTTGTTTGTTTGTTTGTTTGAAATGAAGTCTCACTCTAACACCCAGGCTCCAGTTCAGTGGTGAAATCTCTGCTCACTGCAACCTCTGCCTCCTGGGTTCAAGCAATTTTCCTGCCTCAGACTCCTGAGTAGCTGGGACTACAGGTGCCTGCCACCCTCCCAGCTAATTTTTGTATTTTTAATAGGGACGGGATTTCACCATATCAGCCAGGCTGGTCTTGAATTCCTGACCTCATGGTCTGCCCACCTCGGTCTCCCAAAGTGCTGGGATTACAGGTGTGAGACACCACATCCAGCCAACACATCCTTTTTAATGGCTGCACAGTATTCTGTGGTTTATATGTGCCACATCTTTATCCAGTCTATCATTGATGAGCATTTGGGTTGGTTCTAAGTCTTTGCTATTGTGAATAGTGCTGCAATAAACATACAGGTGCATGTGTCTTTATAGTAAAATGATTTATAATCCTTTGGGTGTATACCCAGTAATGGGATTGCTGGGTCAAATGATATTTCTGGTTCCAGATCTTTGAGGAAACACCACACTGTCTTCCACAATGATTGAACTAGTTTACACTCCCACCAACAGTGTAAAATCATTCCTATTTCTCCATAACCTCTCCAGTATCTGTTGTTTCCTGACTTTTTAATGATTGCCATTCTAACTGGCGTGAGATGATATTTGATTTATGCGGCCAGCAAACACACGAAAAAAGCTCATCATCGCTGGTCATTAGAGAAATACAATGAAATTTTTTATGGCCTCTTTTGGTTTTCTAAGTCCTGAGACTATGAATAAATGCGTCACTAATTGTATTTTAAAAATTAATATGTATCGCTTCTCAGCCTTTTGGCTAAGATCAAGTGTAAAAATTGATATGTCAAAATACTTGGAACTTTTAGAAGAACAAACATGCTAGGTTCTCAGAATAAAAATAAAACCAACATTTTCTATTACATGTTAAAATGTTAAAATTTCTATTACATGTTTATTTGTGTAAGTTATCATTTGCCTTATCATCTACTCTGTTTCTTAATTACAATGTTCATCCTTTCAGAAAGCTTTTGGCCAGCCCATTTACATGAAAATCGGGAAGGAAGTAGATTGTATATAAGAGCATAGGGCAGATGGTGAGTCACAGATAAGCTCCTCTTTGGTCTCCTAAGATAGGAAGACAGAAAAATTCATACATCTGTAAATATTTATAATTTATAAACGGGCACAAGAGGATAAATTTGCTGCTTGAAGATCTCCAGAGCCTGTGTTTCTCATTTCACCAAGAAGAATTGAATCTTCTGTCAATTTGATTGGATTTCCTTGAATCCTGTCTGTGAGAAGGTCTAAATATTAGTGTTCCCTTCCATTATTACTCAACTGTCTGCCAAACCTGGATGCTCATAATTACTTACATTACAGTAAGTGATTATCAGGTCCTCAGGAATTAAGGATGTGAAAAAAGAAATCTTTTGTACAGTGGTGTTGGCATTCTTTCCATACAGAGATGAATCACCTTCTTCAACAAGTACAGGACTTGACTTTTCCAGGACTGGCAGAGAGAGTAGGAGGAGATTATTGGCTTTGTGTGAAAGCCCCTTACACAGCTGACATTCCTTCTTAGGGGTCAGTAGTCTCCAGGACAAAATGAATTGTGGCCAGATGAGTCTTCATGCCTTAGGAGATTCTTGCTAAAGTTACTGAGTGCTAGATTCCTATAGATGTTTCAAGATGTTGCCATTCAGTTAGCTGGGATATGTGTTGTTTTGTCCATCAGTAATTGAGTTTAGTACTCTCTGGAATGAAGAGTAGATTAAGAGGGTCTCAGATCCTCCACATTTTTATTTGGAGACACAGTAGTATTAATATAGCATAGCAGGAAAAGTATGAACCTTGGTGACAGACTGGACTATAAATATGGGCGTCCCCACTAGCTAGCTGATAAGATCTGAGAAAAAATTGCTTAATTTTTCTGAGATTCACTTTCTAATTTTGTAAAAATGTTTTTAAGGAAAATGTCCTGCCCTGTAGGACTTTGAAGACTAGGAATACATTTAAGAGAAAAGAAACTGTTCTTAGCAGAGGTATGTCCTTGGTCTGAGGGTTTTGAGGGTCTGCCTGGCTTCCAGGCCATTTTCTTCTGGTTTGGGGGACAGGAAAGAGTAGGAGAAGGGAGGAACAAACAGAAATCTCAGAAGAATATCCATAGCTTCTCTACTCATAAGGGTTTCTAAAGCTTTCATTTTTAGAACAAAATAAGTCTTTCATGGTGAAATCTTGGATAAAATGGAGATAAGCAGGGTTCATACATGTCCCTGCAAAGGACATGAACCCATCCTTTTTTTTTTTTTTTTTTTTTTTTTTAGATGAAGTCTCACTCTGTCGCCCAGGCTCCAGGGCAGTGGTGCGATCTTGGCTCACTGCAGCCTCCTTGAGCCTAATATCCTTGCAGCCTGCTATCCTCCTTGCAGCCTACTATCACTGCAGGCTGATGGTAGTAAGGAAGTTTCACAAGTTGAACAACCATATGCATGAGATGTTTTTGTGGAT
Organism: Saimiri boliviensis; assembly: GCF_048565385.1. Lineage (NCBI taxonomy): Eukaryota > Metazoa > Chordata > Mammalia > Primates > Cebidae > Saimiri > Saimiri boliviensis. The sequence continues at coordinate 39,900,547 of NC_133457.1, read as the reverse complement.
TAACAGCAGGCTACAGAGTGTTGATCTGCCAAGGCCATCTGGCTCTCTGCCTCAGTCCTCTCTGTGGATGTTGTAAGGGGCACCATGAAGATATGGATGACATGCTTACCAAATGTTCAGGTGTCACAAAGCTAAGAAGAAGAGCCAAAATGCTCCACCACAGAGTGTGGATTTAGAGAGACCTTGAGGGACTAGAATGGTTGGTCCAAACCAAGAAGGCCTGAGAGAGGATTTAAAACCACAACATTGCATTAGACACATGTTAGAGGCCCAAATTCTAAAATACTGTCAATTAGTAATTTAGTATGCATTGATAAGCATGTAGATGCCTTGACCCCTTCTGTAGCTCTAAGCGCCATTAAAATAATCGTTCTCAAACTTGAGCTGCATTATTTTCACCTGGGCTTGTCAACATACAGACTGCTGCATCACATCCTCAGAGTTTCTGATTCAGTCACTCTGGGATGGAGAATTTGCATGTCACACAATTTCCCAGGTGATGCTGATGCTCCTGCAAACTTCTTTCTACAAACCGCTGCATTAGAAGAACAACCCTACTCAAATCTGGGAGGTAATATTTTTATTGTAATCTGCTGAAGTATTGTAGCAATTTTGGGTCCCACTCTTTCAGTCAGAACAAAACCCAGAAGGATGTAGAAAATTCACGCAACCAGGCAATATTAAGGACCATTGAGGAAAGAGGAATATATGGAGAAGAGAAAAACTTCAGAGATGTGTAGCAGCTTTTAAACACTTGATAGATGACATGTTGACATTGCTTATGCCTGTAATGTTGGCACTTCGGGAGGCTGGGGCGGGCTGATCACTTGAAGTCAGGAGACCAGGCTGGTCAACATAGTGAAACCCCGTCTCTACTAAAAGTACAAAAATTAGTCAGGCATGGTGATAAATGCCTGTAATCCCAGCTACTGGGAAGACTGAGGCAGGAGAATTGCTTGAACCTGAGAGGCAGAGGTTGCAGTGAACTGAGATCACACCATTGTACTCCAGCCTAGGTGAAGAAGTGACACTCTTCTCAAAAAAAAAAAAAAAAAAAAAAAGTCTCTACATTGGAGCCAGATAAACTTGGCTTTGATTCACAGTTCTGCCATCCTTTTATATATCCAACAAACATTTCTATGGGGCTTATTAAGTACCAGGCATTCTTCCAAGTACTTTACATATGTTAACCTATTTAATCCTCATAACAGCTTTAGAAAGTAGGTTTAGAGAGGTTGAGTAACTTTCCTAAGATCGCATAGCTAGTACATGGTGGAACTGGGATTTGGATCCAGGCAGTTGTGTGGAGTTTAGGTTCTTAAATACTCCATCACACCACCTGTCCACTACTGGCTCCTCTCCAGTGGTCGACTGTGAGTCCTTAGTAACATCCTCAGTATTTCTGTGACTCAGTTCCTTCATCTTCAAAGTAGTGACAATTCGTTTCCCATAAATTGTTCAGAACAGTCCAAGAGAGAGTATTTGTAATGTACCTATCTAGTATCTGGTGTTTAGAGTTCTGCGATATTCAAGCAAAGACAGGAGCAGTGGGTAAAGTTAGTGTGAGTCACATGACTCAAGGGTAACAAAACCAATCAGTGATGGGATCCAGGAAGGTGTCAGGGCTTCAGCTTGGGGAATATTTCTCAGATTCTAAATGACCCTCTAGAACAGGCATCCGCAAACTTTTTACACAGGGGGCCAGTTCACTGTACCTCAGACTGTTGGAGGGCTGCCACATACTGTGCTCCTCTCACTGACCACCAATGAAAGAGGTGCCCCTTCCTGAAGTGCGGCAGGGGGCCAGATAAATGGCCTCAGGGGGCCGCATGCGGCCCTGTGGAGCCGCAGTTTGGGGAGGCCTGCTCTAAAAGGACAGTCACATATAGCACTTAGAGGAGGAAGCTGGACTAACCTTCTAACTTTAAAATTCTACGCTATGGAAAACATTGATTTCATTCATTTGAAGTGCCAGTTTTCATCAGATTATTCCATTGTTTCCCTGGCTCACTTGAAGCTTTATGCAGATTCTAAAAGATTCTGCCTGTCACAGTTAAAGCAGGTGTAAAAATAAGTTACCTGAACTGTTTTCCATTCTTTACTCATACCTCACTCTTTACCAGCACAGACACCTGCTTATACTTTGTTGCTCTTCAACACTTTTCTCTAAATATGTTCATAAAATGTATTCTTATATCCAGTAGCTATTTCTTGCCTGGTTTTCTTACACTTCACTTCCTTAGTAATAGTATGTCTTGATTTTTGCATGTATCTGGCACCATGGTATTTTAAAGCAATAGTAATTATTTTCATAGATATTTAATTATACTCTTAAGAAGTAGGTTGAATGCTTCCTCTGATTTATATATTTCAAGTCATGAAAACATCTGAGACATATGAAGACATCTGAGAGAAAAAGCTTGTCTAGGGTTCCCTGGTTTGTTGGGGAGTTGCACAAGCAGGGATAGGGCTAATGTTGATGCTAAAGGCATCAGTGGAGTTTGCTGAGGTGTTTTTCCAGCTCCTGTGCCTATGAACAACCCCCTTAATGGAGCTGCCTTAGGAATTAATTAATAAGTCATGAACCAATGGAGCTCATTATATGCTAGAAACTGCTGTGAGCCCAGAAATCCAAGATGGATCCAGCTTGTTCTGGAGTGAGATGGATGTTTTGATAGGCAGTTAAAGAGGGAGAGAATACCTGCTATGATTGAGGGAACCTCTGGCTTCTATGACACATCTAAATCGAGGCATCTGCTCAGGAGGTCAGGGAAAACATTCCGGCGGAGGTAATGCTTCATCTGTTTTGAAGAATCAGTAGTAGTCAGCTTGGCAAAGGCATGGAGATGTGTGTGTGTGTGTGTGTGTGTGTGTTTGTGGATGTGTCATTGGACTGTGGACCTCCAAATGGATAACCATACCTCATTTTATTGAACTGCTTTACTATGCTTCACAGATACTATTTTTTTACAGACTGAAGGTTTGTGGTGACTCTGTGTCAAGCAGATTTATTGGTGCCATTTTTCCAGTAGCATATGCTCACTTATCTGTCATGTTTTGGTAATTCTTACAACATTTAAAATTTTTTGATTATTATCGTGTCTGTTATGGTGATCCGTAATCAGTGGTCTTTGATGTTCCTATTGTCACTGTTTTGGGGTGGTGCAAACTATACCCATATAAGATGACCAACCTAATCACTAAAGGATGTGTGTGTTATTCCTCCATCTCTCTCCCTCTTCTCAAGCCTCCTTATTACAACCCTGAGAAACAACAATGTAGAAGTGATGCTAGTTAGTAACCCTATGATAGCCTCTAAGTATTCAAGTGAAAAGAAGTGCTGCCCATTTTTTAAACTTTAAGTCAAAAGCTAGAAGTGATTGTGCTTCATGAGGAAGGCATGTCAAAAGACGAAATAGGTCAAAAGGAAGGTCTCTTATGCCAAACAGCGAAATTGTGCATGCAAAGGAAATGTTCTTGAAGAAAATTAAAAGTGGCACTCTCATGAACACATGAATGGTTAGAAAGTGAAACAGCCTCATTTCTAATGTGGAAAAAGTTTTAATGTTCTGGGTAGAAGATCAAACAAGCCACAGCATTCCTTTAGGCCAAAGCCTAATCTACAGCAAAGCCCTAACTTTCTTTAATTCCATGAAGGCCGAGAGAGGTAAGAAAGCTGCGGAAGAAAAATGTGAAGTTAGAAGAGGTTGGTTCATGAGATTTTAGGAAAGAGGCTGTTTCCATAACATAGAAGTACAAGATGAAGCACCAGTGCCAACGTGGCAACTGCAGCAGATCATCCAGACGCCAACGTGGCAACTGCAGCAAATTATCCAGAAGATGTAGCTAAGATAATTAATGAAAATGGCTACACTAAACAACAGATTTGCAATGTAGACAAAACAGGCTTCTATCGGAAGAAGAGGCCAATCTAGAACTTTCATAGCGGGAGAGGAGAAGTCAATGCCTGGTTTCAAATCTTCAAAGGACAGACTGGCTCTGTTGTTAGAGGTTAACGCAGCAGATGACTATGTTGAAGTCGGTGCTCATTTGCCATTATGAATACCTCAGGGCTCTTAAGAACGATGCTAAATCTACTCTGCCTAGGCTCTGTGATGGAACAACAAAGCCTGATGACAGCACATCTGCTTACAGCTTAGTTTGCTGAGTATTTGAAGATCACCATTGAGAGCTACTACTCAGAAAAAAAAAAATTCCTTTCAAAATATTACTACTCACTGACAAGCACCTAGTCACTCAAGAACTGTGATGAAGATTCACAAGAAGATTAATTTTGTTTTCATGTCTGCTAATGCAACATTCACTCTGCAGCCTATGGATCAGAGTAATTTTGAATTTTTTGTCTTATTATTTAAGAAATACATTTCTTGAGGCTATAGCTATATAGATAGCGATTCCTCTGATTGATCTGTGGAAAGTAAACAGGAAACCTGCTGGAAATTGTTTCCTATTCTACATGTCAATAAGGACATCAGTCATTCCTGGGAGGAGGTCAAAATATCGACATTAACAGGAGTTGGGAAGAAGTTGATTCTAACCCTCACAAGTGACTTCAAGAGATTCAAGACTTTAGAGGAGGAAGAAACTGCAGATGCTATGGAAATAGGAAGAGAACCAGAATTAGAAGCGAAGCCTGAATCTGTAACTGAATTGCTGCAATCTTATAATAAAACTTTTATGGTTGAGGAGTTGCTTCTTATGGATGAGGAAGGAAAGAGGCCACTTGAAATGTAGTCTACTCCTGGGAAGATGCTTTGAATATTGTTGAAATGACAACAAATGATTTAGAATATTCCATAAACTTAGTTGATAAAACACTGGCAAGATTTAAGAGAATTGAATCCAATTCTGAAAGAAGTTTCATTGTGGAAAAATGCTTTCAAACAGTATCCTATGCTACAGAGAAGTATTTCATGAAGAGTCAATTAATGCAGCAAACATCAGTATTGTCTCATTTTAAGAAATTGCCACAGCCACCCCAGCTTTCAGCAGCCATCACCCTGATCAGTTAGCAGCAATCAACATCAAGACAAGACGCTTCACCTGCAAAAAGATTATGACTTGCTAAAGGGTCAGATAATCATTAGCATTCTTGACAATAAAATATTTTTAAATTAAGATATATACATTGCTTTTTAGACATAATGCTATTTCATGCTTAATAGACTACATTGTAGTATAAATGAGTTTTATATGCCCTGGGAAATAAAATTCATGTGACTCACTTTATTGCAATATCCACTACTGCAGTGATCTAAACTCTCCAAAGTGTACCTGCAATATCTCCAAGGTGTGCTGTAGTTGAGATTGGGGGGGTATTCTGAACAAGATTTAGGTAAATGTGGGGATACTGAACACAGAAACCATCAGAACGTCTTCTCCACTGGGTTTCCACAACCTACTAGCCAAGCCTTCAATCTCCAGGCAGTATTTTGAAAATAAGTCTTCTAAGGTTTGAGTAGCCCAAGTGATAAAAATTAAGGATCGTGAATTGAGGGTACCCTGAATTCTGCCAAACCTTATTAATCTACAAATAAAAGATAAAATTGGGAAAATCTCCCAGAAAGGAGGAAAAAATGGAGATGGTAAACAAGAAGAAAACAAACAATAAAACCCAAGATAATTTAATGACTAGTTTTGGCATTCCTGCATCTTAATAAGAGAAGTATCAGGAAGGGAGAACAGAAAAAAAAAAAAATGAAAAGAAGGAAGTCATTTACGAACTAATTCAGAAGGCTACACATGTTTGTTGGGCACAAAGGAAAACCTCTGATTGTTCATTCTCCATAGCGGGGAGTAAATAAATAATGCCTAAAACTAAAATGTCATATAATATAGTCATGCTATTATGGACATGGAGGTAAAGACACCCTTCTCATAAATAAAGAGCTTAGAGTGGTTATCTCTAGGAAGGAAGGAATGGAACGAGGAGATGGGAGAGTAGTATTTCGTTAACAAATTTATAAAATTATTTGATACTTTAAATTATATGAAACTATAAATTTAATAAAAATAAGGACTAAAAACCAATTTTTCAAGTCTGTTTAAAGAGCAGCCTAGATGTACATGTAGAAAAAAATATCTTGAACTTGAAGATAGTGCTGATGAAATTACCTAGTATACAGCCAGGACATAGAGATTCAGATTAAAGGAAAATTCTAGGCTGGACATTCTGGCTCATGCCTGTAATCCCAGCACTTTGGGAGGCAAAGGTGGGCAGGGCACCTGAGGTCTGGGGTTCAAGACTAGCCTGGCCAACATGGTGAAACCCCGTCTCTACTAAAAATACAAAAATTAAGCTGGACATGGTGGCATGTGCCTGTAATTCTAGCTACTCAGGAGGCTGAGGTGGAAGAATCACTTGAACCCAGGAAGTGGAGGTTTCAATGAGCCGAGATCACACCACTGCACTCCAGCCTCGGTGGCAGAGTGAGACTCAGTTTCAAAAAACAATTCTAAACCCCAGGCAAATCCCCACTTTAGCTCATTCTGATGAGAATAAAACAAATCAAATGTAAAGGGGTTGGAGTAGAGATAACATTACTTGCAAATAAATCACAATTAATTAGCTAGCTAACTTTTCATTAGCAAAAGTAGGTGCTAGATACCAGCAGAATGTGTTTTTCAGAATCCTGAGCAAAATCATCAGCCCAAAATCCCATGCTGGCTAAATTTAATTCAAAGCCAAGGATAAATTAAAACTTGATTCAGATAAGTAAGACTGAGCTAACTAACCACTCACAGACCCTTGCTGAAATAACTACTAAAGACTATATTTGAATGAGAAGAGAATTGAACCAAGAAAGAAGGTGTAGGTTGCAGGGAAAAAAATGAGTGAGTGAAGAATTTGGGGAAATTTAAATAACCACCATGTGTAATATAACAACAGTAACATTAATAGTAACTACTTTTTGTGGGTATTTGTTTAAAAAAAATATAGAACTTAACTACTATACCAGCATAGAGTAAGAGGGAATTGTAAGTAATAACTTTCACAGTCTCTATTATTTTAGAAAATCATAGAAATAATAATTTTCTTTAGATTTTGGTTGGTTTGCAAATTTAGAGAGAATCTCTACAGAAATAAAATGTTTGACCTCCAAGCCTGTGGAGGAGAATCAAGAAAATTCAATAAATCAATTCAATAGACAACAGGAAAGAAACAAACACAAAAAAAGTGTGATCAACAGAAAACAGTAACAACAAATAAGACAATTGAAATGAGTCCAAATTATATTTAATCACATTAAAAGTAAATGAACTAAATTCTTCTGCTTAAAAAGACATCCAGATTGCATAAAACCCACAATCCAGCTATTTACTGTCTACAAGTATCAGACCTAAAAATAGTAACTCAAAAAGTTTGCAAGTGATCAGATGGAAATAGCTATACTGGATAAGTACTAGTTAAAATAGCGCTAAAATGCCAGTATTCATATTAGACAAAATGAAATATTAATCAAGAATTTAGAATGACAGTCATCACCATTGATTATTTGGGCTAAGGTTTACTGACATAGACTTATTTTTATCTGTCCATTTGTGTCATAATGTGCCATATTAACGAAGATAATGCAACCATGTCTTAAGAATGTTATTATTGACATTTTTAAAGTATCAATAACTCTTACAAAGGGGATAGCATTTAACAGATTACTGCATCAGTATCATCTGTGGTGGCACTGTAATATAAATAAATAGTTCTGCACTCATGGGTGTTCATTAATACTTACAGGATAGTTGGCAATGCTTTTTTGCTGACAGACTGCTTTCAAGTCTGTCTTTCTAATTCCTGGGAAATAGTTTGTCTACCATGAGACTCTAAGTCCAAATCAAATGTACTTTTGAAGTAATTTCTAATCACAGTGAAAATCCCCAAGCAGCATATTTTATTTTTACACTTGCTTCATGTAGTAGTAACATAATTACCTGTGCCTTTCAAAAATATAATATCGGGGGGTCTTTGACAGATTATTATCAAATTTAGGCAGGGCAGGATGGCTCACGCCTGTAATCCCAGCACTTTGGAGAGGCTGAGGTGGGATGATCACTTGAGTCCAAGAGTTCAAGACAGTCTGAGCAACATAGGGAGACCCTGCATTTACAAATTTACGATAATAACAATCAGGAAATTAGCCAGAGGTGGTAGCATGTGCCTGTAGTCCCAGCTACTTGGCAGGCTGAGGTGGAAGTACGGCTTGAGCCAAGGAGGTGGAGGCTGCAGTGAGCCATGATCACACCACTGCATTCCAGCCTGGGCTACAGAATGAGACTCTGTCTCAAAATAAAAAGATTATTATCAAATTTAGAAATGAGATGGTGTGAAGAGAAAAGCCATTCCCCACTCCTTTCAACACTTTTTCTAGTAACGAAGTTACATAGAAATCTTAATCCCTTAACACTCTGTGAAGGTTTCAGATATTTCTCCCTTCTCTCTTAACCAGCCCCGGCTACAGGAAACAGTACTGTGTTCTTACTCATTAGCCCAAATCAGTCTGTTTGTCAATAGCAGAGCCCAAATAGATACTGTCGGATGAGTCTCCCCTCTGTCCAGGAGGGAAGCCAAGTTGTGTAACCCTACAGCAGTGACAGGAGTGGGGTTAGGTGGAGTGGGTGGAAAATTGTTCTTGCTCATGCATAGAAGCTGATCAGTCTTTGGGTACTAGCTCCGCTCAGCTGGGTGCCTTGCCCAAAAGAGGGTGGGGTTGGTAGCCTGAGAAACTGGGTATTTTTCCCAGGCTTCTAGGTCACGGCTGCTGTCTTTCAATGCCATTTGAAAAGCACCTCGAGGAAACTCCTCATTGGCATCTGAAGAGCCCACTGGTTCCAAGGGGAAGAATCAGGGCAGGAGCAAAGGAAGAATTTTCTCCCCTCTGTATGTTGCAAGGACAATGGAAAGTTGGGTTTTACACATTCATTTTAAACACAGAGCCAAAAGGTAGCAGTTTAAAACATGTTTTGTTCTGTTTTGATTTTGGAGGTCCAAGTAAACTGATTTCTTTACTATGTGTTACCACAGAACAAATTTAATCACATAGATACTTTTCTAATATGTAATAATGTAGAACAGGGCTATGACTTCAGCAGTCCATTACTCCTGAAATGCGGCGAGTAATAGCTCCAACTTAATTTGAAGGACTGCTTGTCTGAATTTTCTTGAAAACTCATCTTCTCATAGCAGGAGGCTGTTCCGTTTGACTTGTCTTTTTTTCCAGAATTGAGGCTATCAATTGTGTAATTTTAAAAATCGATTTGTTTAGGTCAAATAAAATTTCAGTCCATTTAAAGGTACAATATGTGCCAGGTTGTGCAGTTTGTGAGTCCATACTTACGGCAAGTCCACACTTATTCATTTCAAATGATTTTTCATTTTATTCTTGATTATCAAAGGGATAACATCTTATTTTTTTTAAAAAATCAACAACACAGGAAATATTGAAAATAATAGAATCCCACCCCAGTGACACTCTTGTGGCCCACTTACCATTTGTGGGCTAGTTGGGGGGGGGGGGGAAGTCTTTCCTGCAATATGTGGCCATACCACATGCAATTCTGGAATGTCAGATTAGAGACATAGAGATCACTTAGTCAAACCATTTTAATTCTAAGGAATAATATTTGGCCCAAAAGAAAGGAGGTCAGTTGTCTAAGTTATCACTTAAAGGTTCCTGTGTTGGGCTCAAGCCCAGGTCCCTGCCATCGGGGACCCTTTTTGGGATCACATCCTGCTGAAAAGTATTTTTTTTTTAATTTTGACTATTATTTTCTGATGCTTTTATTATTATTCTGATGACAAAAGTAATGAATGCTCATTTTAGAAACGCACCTGTTGTCTTGCCACCCACCGTTGAAATGTTGCCGTATTTCTTTCTAGGCAGTTTTCTGTGCTCATCGTTGTCCAAAAACGGGATCAGGCTTTACATAATTTTGCGGACATCTTTTTTTACCAAATGTGTCATGAACGTTATTCCATGTCCTTGAGTATTATTCTTTAAAATTATTTTTATTAGTTGCATGGCAATCTATGCTATAGATGTACCATAATATCTAATAAGTCTCATTGATGATCATTTGGGAAGACTTCAGTTTTTTAACACTAAGATATTGTCATAGTTGTCAATAAATTTATGCTTCTTTTTCATGCTAATATGAAACACCCTTAATACAGACATCGTAGTCGTTCTGTAATTTAGGAAATTCTTGGAAGACCAGAGAATATTTAAAACCCAAAATTACTTCATTTCACTAGATTAGATGGCTTATAGTTAATGTAAATGACATCAGATCAGTTTTAAAGAACAAACCTGTTAAGCTTTGATTTGGTCAATGATGGATTAATTATTAAGTTAATTATCCACATCTCTATTTTATTAGCCAGCTGCATGAAGAGTTAGAATAATCTGCCTTAACTTGGCAGGTAAGTCCTCTACCTTCACAGTGTATTTTATAATGCTAAAAAAAAAAATACTAAGAATACTAAGAGTAGCAGCTACTGTTTATTGAGATTATACAGTGTACCAGCTATGTACCAACCTCTTGATAAACATTACACTTAATTCTCACAACATCCTACTGAAGCAGGTGCTACTTTTATCTCCACTTTATAAAGGGAAAAAACTTAGCTCAGAGAAGTTAAGCAACTTGCTTGAGGTGGCACAATGAGTAAATGGCAAACTACAGACTTGACCCCAGGCCTGCCTCACTTCAAAACCCAAGACTGCAGCTCACCTCTCCAAAGTGATGCTGATGAATTCTTTTTTCTGAATAACTCATATTCCTTTGTTAGCAGTGGTTATTGACCTTTTAGGGATTGCAGAACAATTTAAGAGTCTGTATTGGTGCCTAGAAAATGGTGTGCATAAAAACATGTGTCCAGTTTTTGAATTAAGTTTTAAGGATACATAGCCTCTAGCGTACAAACCCCTACAATTGACCAGTGAGGCTCTTATACTTTTAGGGCTTTACAACTTTCCAGCCTTTTGGAATCGTCTGTTAAAATGCAAACCTTCCGCTAAAATACAAATAACCCTATAAGAGTCACATGAAGTTACATAACCCTATAAGAGAACACATGAAGTGCCTATCAACTAAAATTGTGACATTTTGTCTGGAGAAGAATCTTAGTAAATAGAAACTAAGATGTCTAGAAGCACTTGTTACAAATTTTATCTTTTCCTCATCTTTTTTAGGTCCAGGCAGTTGTGGATGAGACCTCTAGAAATTTTAGTACTTGGCACTGAGTCATAACTAAAGCAAAACTCTGGAGCTACAATCTCACAGACAAATAATTCTCAAGACAGCCAGTCATTACTTAGTAAATTATAAAATTAAGCTTTTATGTTCTCTTCCCTTCAATTACAGTAGATTAAAGGAATGAAAAAAATCATTTAAATATTAGTCTGTGCAACATATTAAGGAAATACAAAGAAATCTGGTGCAAAAATAATAAGTCATGAATATTGCAAACCAACCAGTGGTTTGAATGTATTCTGTCACTTTTCCCTTCACTGACACAGATAATTGAGAGTAAATTGTTTTTTAGTGCAATTTGTCTGATCATCTCTGAACTCTATCATGTTCCTGATGATGTTTGCTTTATTATTTAACCCCATAGATTCATGTTTTATACCATAGTATGGTATTAAACAGAAAAAGAAATAATAGCCTTCTTGTATTTTTAGAAAGATAAATCTCACATAGATAAACCTGTCACTTTAACCTTTCCATTTTGCTGTTTAAATGACAGAGTTCACCAGATAGTACATTCTTAAAAGCCATTTAGAAAATGTGCTAAATAAAACATCTTTAATGAACATAGAATAATATTCTTTTAGAGGAAGTGGAAGCAGAGAAATAGGGACAGCAGATAAAATGTTAGGCACTGACTAACGTATAGTGTTTGATGTGATTTCTTAGAATTGAATGGCTAAAATTTAACTGTTCTATTTACCAAAATGTCTTATAAAAATATTAATAAGGAGGCCGGGCATGGTGGCTCACTCCTGTAATCCCAGCACTTTGGGAGGCAGAGGTGGGCAGATCACCTGAGGTTGGGAGTTCAAGACCACCCTGACCAACATGAAGAAACCCCTTGTCAACGAAAAATACAAAATTAGCTGGCCATGGTGGTACATGCCTGTAATCACAGCTACTCGGGAGGCTGATGCAGGAGAGTCTCTTGAATCCAGGAGGCAGAGGTTGCGATGAGCCTAGATCATACCTTCATACTCCAGCCTGGGCAACAAGAGTGAAACTCCGTCTCAAAAATATATATATTTTAATAAGAATGTGGTATTATGCCCCCAAAATACAAATACATTTTCAAATAAAAATATTTATAAGTATCTATAAAAACTAAACCTTGAATTTTTTTTCTTTTAGACTATTTATATTTAACATATTTGAAGGTTAAGGCCATCCTACATAGACATCTGAAGCTCTATCTAAGTATTATCTTTTCTGTAATGTGACTATTGGTTTGAAGTTTGGTTCTTCTTTTCTAATAGTATGAGATTAATTTTCTCAGTATTTAAATTACTCAATTAAATTGGGTGTTCACGGCGGAACATTCTTTCAGGTTGCTGATACATTTGCTGCACTGTAAGGGAGGCCATGGGTATCTGACTCAGTCAGTTTTACCACTTATAAAAGGTTTGGTGGAGGAAATTGAAACTAGTAGCTAAATTATTGGCAACCAGTGCATTAACTAGACCCTACTGAGTGGACTGAAAGAATGGAAAATGTTTAATTCGTTGAGAGGCAATGATGTTGCAAATGGGGCATTCTTCAAAGCTCCTTTGTTTTTTGAATCTCCAAAGGCAATTATTCTGAATGTAAACTGCAGACCAAATTGCAGTCTTCTGTAAGCATTTCAGAGATTACCACAAATATTCGATTAAAAAGCCCTTCTCTGGTCTTATGTGCTTCAGAACTACCTAGCACAATAGGGTCTTCAGCATGCTCAGGATCTCTAAAGAGAGCTTGGACACAGCCAACCAAATCTGGCTACTTCAACTCTTAGGAACAAGAAATGATGCTGAGATAATTTGTCTGGCATGTATTATCAGCCCACAATGACTACTGTCATTTAGCCTCAAAACGTTTTTTTTTTTTTTCTTCTTCTTCTACAGTGCTGTATTTCTTTAGAAACTTCCTATTCCAAGTGTGGACCCTACACCAGCCCCATAGACTTCCCCTGGGGACTTGTCAGAAATGCACAATTTCAGGCCCTACCCCAGACCTGTTGGACTAGAATCTTCATTTAACAAGATGCACAGGTGATTGATTCATGTTTGAGAAGCTCTGCTTTTAAAACACTAAAGCAATTACTGAGTAATTGCTACTGTCATGACTCTGAAGAGCTCCTACAGGTTTCAAATGTGGCTAGCTCTAAAGGGAAATGTCCTCACTGGGAAATCTGATAAGCTATTTCAGAGAAGTATAGAGCTACGTCGTGACTTACACTCCCATCTGTTGATGTTTCTTGGTTTTTCTCTGGTAATCTATGGACTATTTGATGGCATATTGATATTAAAACAGCTCTATTTTTAGAAAAAATAAAATAGGAAAGATGAAAGCACTCTGAGAAAACACTTGCGCAAATACCAAAGATATAGTATTTTCAGAAATGTTCTTTAAACCCATGGTTTCTGTTCACATGTCATTAGTTTGTTCCCTTTTAAGGCAATGTCAGAGAGGTCCAGATTTTTGGCCAGCTGATAAAAATAGTTTAAAAAGTGAGTACCTGTGCTGTATTTTCTTATTCAGGAAGACATTAGATTCCCAGGTCAGAGTCAGAGTAGAAGACATATATTCTCTCATTGATCTTTTATGCATCTATACCTGCTAATCAAATGCCAAGTGTTCATTTTAATGGTTGGAATAATAGGAAGAATGGTCTAGATCAGAAGAGTTTCGTGGACAAAATGCCTTTAGGGACCAGGTGGGAAAAAGAATTTAGCAAGGCTGGCCAGGAAAAGGTGAAGGATGAGTATATACCTTGCCTAAACAGCACAGCTACCTCTCAGTATTGTCCGGTGGTAATATAGGCTTAGTTAGGGTAACTACATCTTCTCAAGAAGAAAAAATAGAAATATTCATTTTTGTGTGAAATTTTAAGGTTTTTAACTGTTGTCAATTAAATCAAGTTTCTGTGAATTAATACTTTCTTCCTCCCTCTCTTTTTCTTCCCTTGTAAATATTGCGTAGTCCAATAAAGCTTAAGTAGTAACACAATTAGGGGAAGTTTGCCAATTGATGACGCCAAAAAAGCCCAAAACATTGCCATTTGCACTAATTTTATTCTCTTTTCCCCTAAACTTTTTCTAGAATAAAAAATCAGAATTAGATAGAATCACAGTTCACCGCCTTTGCCTCTTTACGCTCTACCTAGGTTAGATGCTAACGAATAGCCAAATGAAAATCTGAAAGATAATTATTAAGAAGTTGATCTTACATAATAAGATAGTGTATAATAAGGCCAATGAAACTCTGAAAGAAAATTGTTAATAAGTTTATCTTATATAAGATAGTATACGATATTGTATACTATCTTTTATAATATCAGATAAGTATAAAATAATACTTATATTCAGTAACCAGTTTGTATTCTACCTTATATAAGTATGAATTATCTTATATTATCTTGTATAATCTTGTATACAAGGTAAGTATTAATTATCTGGTATAAGAGTATACAAACTGGTCACCGAAGTTTGGAAGATGGTTAAACGTATTTGTTACTATCATTCAGTGTCATATACAAAACTCTATTTCGTGGTTCCATATAATAGAGAGGAACCTGGTTGCCTTTTCAAGAATTTCTATATGGTGACAACCAAAACAGATTGAATGAATGCATGTCTATAAGCTTTGTCAACATTTTCAATCTTTTTTTTTCTTTTTTTTTTTTTTTTTTGAGACAGGGCCTCACACTGTCATCCAAACTGGATTACAGTGTTGCTATCATGGCTCACTGCAGCCTGCACCTCCTGGGGTCAAGCAGTCCTCCTGCCTCAGTCCTGCTAGCAGCTGGAGCTACAGATGTGTGACAGCACACTCAGCTAATTAAAAAAAAAAATTGTTTTTCTTAGAGACTAGGCTTCACTGTTGACCAGGCTGGTCTCAAACTCTTGACCTCAAGCAATACTCCTGCCTTGGCCTCCCAAAGTCCTGGGATAATAGGCATGAGCCATCATGCCTGGCCGAACTTATTTTTAAATTATTTACTCTGGAAATCTAAAAAGATTATGTGCTTTCTTTTTTACTGGATCATGTTAGAATGTAGCAGTTTGCAGAGAAGTTCAGTGAAGCAGCTGATAAAATCCTTTAAAAATATATTTCAGAGAGTTGAGCAATAATAGTGATGTCAAAATAGTAGCCCCACCTTCTTCAGCCCACTTAAACCAACACTGAACATGGACACATTTATTTCTTGTCATCAGCCTGACGAAATGAAGTAGGAAAAATCCATCCTATATGTCACTGAGTCTTAGAATACAGTTCTCTTTTCTCTGCCTATTAATAAAAGACCCCACTGAATGAAACCAGAATTCTTTCAGGCAATTTAAATTTTCTGAAACAGAGGAATGCTGGAAAGGGGAGGTAGCCAAGGAATATAGAAGTAAAAAATTAACTTTTGAGGTCAAATGCTTATCTGAACAGATGGACTAGTTTGATTACTTTTAAAAGTATTATGTTGATACCAGTGTTTTAATTTGAATCAACAGTAATGATTTAACCAAAGTTATGCTTCCATTATCAACTCACAGAAGCACAGAAAAATGAAATCATTTTTTCAGTTCTTATTTCCCACTGATGCTGACAAAAGAAAATAATCAAAGACCCAAAACTAAGTAAGACCTCTCAGGATCTCAAAGCCAAGTGTTTGACAGAGAAGAGAAGATAGAGAAGGCATATTATCTAGGAGTGGAAAAGAAAGTTTTATGCTGAAATGGTTGAAGAGAGACTTCAAAATCAAATTCAGCATCCCACTTAGTAGGTTTCCATCTCTTCTTAGGGACTGAGTAATGGAGGTGACTGGTGTAAGTGTTCAGCACCTATGAAGACCTAACTCTTGAGGGAGAAACTCCAATCTAAACTTCCTACTCATTGCTGTCTTAAACAAAAAAAAAAAAAAAGAAAAGAAAAAAGGAAGTTCTTATTCCTAAAGTGACTAATACAAGCCAAGCACTCAGTCAAGGGCTACTGAGGGAATGACTTCGATAAAAAGCAATCATGTATAGACTTCATCCTTGTCAGTTGTTGGCAACTTTGGCCAAGAGGATGTTTTGGAAAATGCCATTCAATACTCTACATTTTCTATGGTGCTGTTGAAAAATAAAAAATAAAGCTTTGATCTGGAAAGCTCTGATTCTCATTCTCATTATCTTTGTGATCTTGGAAAGGATGTTTATTCTTTCAGAGTATGTTTTCTTTTTTCTAAAATTAGAAACTATATTATCTCTTATATCTTGTTGCATATGAATTCTATAAATCTTATTCTAGGATTTCAACAATGCCTCTAGAAAAAGACAAAAGAGACTAGGAATTATGAGAAGAGAAAGAGATTATAAATTCGATATGAGGAAGTTTTGTCCAAAACGTATCTTCTTCTATCAAAAGCAAGTTGTATATACTTTTCCATTAAGCCACACCTGCCTCGTAAATGCCAAACATACGTCCATTTTAAAGTGCAGTAAAAACTATATTTCGTTTTATTTTTAAACAGCTTTATTGAGAATCCACATGCCATGCAATTTACCCACTTAAAGTGTATACAGTTGAGTGATTTTTAGTATGGTCTCAGTTTGCAACTATCACCATTATTAATTTTAGATCATTTTAAATCACTCCCCTCAAAAACATCACATTCATTAACATTTGTTTCTCATTCCCCTCTCCAGCTCTCAGCAACAACTAATCAACTTTCTGTTTGTAGGAATTATGAATTCCCTCTTCTGGACATCTCATATATATGAAGTAATACAATATGTGGCTTTTTGTGACTGATTTCTTTCACTAAGCCTAATTTTCCAGAGGTTATCATGTCATACCATGTATCAATAAAATTCATTTCTTTAGATTGCTTAGTAATATTCCAGGTCCTTTGCCTGTTTTTAACATATATTTTCTTTTCACTGTTGAGTATTTTATATATTCAAGATACAAGTTCCTTATCAGAGATATGATTTGCAAAATTTTTATTCCATTTTATATTTCCTTAAATGCATTTATATTGCCATTAAAGAAGAGAGATGGTGCTAAGATAAAATAATACAGAGGCTACTTTAGTTTGGGGAAAGGGGTGAAGAAAGTACCGTGACACACACTGAGGATTTGATGGAGCTGTCTTGAGGGCGAGGAGAGCACTGCAGGCGGAGAGAACAGCATGTGCAAAGGCTGTGAGGCAGGAATGAATTTGTTGGGTTTATGGATGTGCAGGAAGGCCAGGGGAATAGAAAGATGATGAGGTAGGGAAGGGTAGAAGACAAAATCTGGGAAGAGGGAAGGGACCAGTTCACATACACCTTAAAGTCCACATTAAGGAGTCTGAAATTTATTCAGAAAGTAGTTAAGTGGTTTTGTGGATTTTAGCAGCGGAAATGGCGTGATCCAATATAAACTTTAAGATGATCCTGCTAGCCGCTTCAGGAAGATTGATGTGTGGAAATGAGGTAGAAACAGAACCAAGATGACCACTTGGGAGACCTTTGCAGTTGCTAGAGTGAGCAATGACTAAAACGAGTGGGCTTGAACTAAAATGGGACTATGGAAAATGAGTAAGGTGAATGGACTGGGGATTTTTGGAGTACAGTGTCATGGTTAAAAGTGTATGTTCTGAAGTCAGAATGACTGGGTTATAGTACTGATTTCCTTACTTACTAGCTGTATGACCTTGGGCAAATTCATTTTCCTATGCCACCATTAAATGAAAATAATAATAGGTGCCATGACGTGAAGTTGTTATGAAAATCAAATGAATTAATAATGCCACATATGCATCACATGAGTACCTGGCACATAGTGAATGCTTTAATAACTATTGCTGCTGTTAATTGTTTTGACTACTTAAATAGACAAGTGTTGGTGATAGTTTGGATGGAGAAGAGGAGGGAAGTTTCAAAGACAATTGACAGGTGTCCGGCTTGTGTACAAGGTACCTGGTGGTGCCAGTGCTCAAGATGGAGGAAACTGGGGAGAATGAGGATTTGAGGGGAATATCAAGAATCTTATTTTGGAGCTGTTTGTTTGGATGGATGTGAGATACCTGAGTGAACATGTCAGGCAGCTAGAATCTGGTGCTCAGAGTAGTGTCCTGGGCCAGAGATAGAGCTGATATTCAAAATCAAACTGAAACATACTGGAGAAATTTGCAAAACAGCCGTTAGAAATAATATAACCTTGTCCTGGACCAGCCAATAAAATGTCAGGACAATTTAACGAGCCTAATTTTCTTGGGAGAGGTGGCAGACATAGCAAAAAGGGTGTAGACATTGTAATCAAACAGACTATCTTTTGAAATTTCTCTCTCCATTTACTATTTGAGTGATCACAAATAGTTACAAATGGATTAGAGAGGAGGGGTCATGGACGGTCCCCAGGTTCCTGCTCGAGCGCAAGGTGGTTTATAGAGACAGTTCCAGGGATGGAGGAAAGTGGAAGGAGGCATGTTCTTTGGAGCCTCATCTTTCTCTGCAGAAGATTAGTAGGCGTTCCTCATAGGTGAGGACCAAAGGAATGTACACCTGGCACATACTGCATGCTCAGTAATGATTTTCTTGGATGATTTGGACACTTCTCTCTCTCTCAACTCCACTGTAAGCATCTCCCTCAGCCTGCCTAGATTTTTAGATGAAAATATTGGATGGGAAGCATGAGGTGACAGGGCAGGGCCAGGACTAGGGTGAAGCGAGTGAGGCATGCACCTTGAGCATCAAACAGAAGGGAGTGTCAAAAATCCAAGCAATCACAATAAATATTATTTTAATACGCTATTTTTAAAATTCAAAGCCAGTGCAAAAACACCCATGAGAAATTAAATATTAATGTTTAAATAAAGACAGAATCAGTATTACTGATTTCTTCTTTCACCTCAAAATCTGTAATGGGAAAAGGTGAACGCTTACTCCCCAGCCCCCAAGACTCCTTCTCATTTCTCCCATAGTTGTTAGCTAAGGCCTGGTCTTCAGCCTCGTGTCATCCAGTCATCTCTAAATGCTGACAACTTCAGCATGTATTCTAACGCTTCTGATTCTGGGCACACTTGAGGTTGGGGCTTAGGCTCCTACCAGCCCAGCCCCGACCCTTTTCTATCAGTTGCAACATGGTAGTTGGAGCAAGGTTCCCCAGTTCACGCCATGTCAGTAAACCAGGCCCTTTGACCCCAGCACTGTTGAGCAAACACAAAGCAAAATAACCCAATGCTTTATTAAAGGCTGAGGTTTAAAGGTCAGCTTTGTGCTTATTGGCTGAGAGTCTGATTCACTCCCTAAATTACTCTCAGGGAGCTCTGTGCTTGCAACATGGAGTGAGGAGATGAGAGTTTCCATTCAGAGTGAGGAGCTATTTGCTCTACAAGGAGCTGTCATGTCATTGCCAACAGAAAAACAGCAGGTCAGGAGCAGGCAGGAGAGAATGGAGGTCCCCGTACCAGAAATTCTTCCTTCTGATTTGACTCTGACTTTTGAAAGCTAAAGGTATATGTAGGCCAGGCCCAGTGGCTCACACCTGTAATCCCAGCACTTTGGGAGGCCAAGGTGGGTGGATCATGAGGTCAGGAGTTCAAGACCAGCCTGGCCAACATAATGAAACCCCGCCTCTAGTAAAAATACAAAAAGAATTGGCTGGGTGTGGTAGTGGGCGTCTGTAGTCCCAGCTACTTGGGAGGCTGAGGCAGGAGAATCACTTGAACCCAGGAAGTGAAGGTTGCAGTGAGTTGAGGTCCCACCATTGCACTACAGGCTGGGCGACACAGCTAGACTCTGTCTAAAAAAAAAAAAAAAAAAGAGAGAGAGAGAGGTACGTGTAGTGGCTTGTAGCTTTCAGCTCTTTCCCAGGAATATCTGAAAATCTCCAACTGAAATAATTTGGTAATTTAGACATCGTTAGTAAGTGGATAAATAATTAAGGATAGACTTGTCACAGCTCATATGTATCACAAGTAAATACTTGTGGAGTTTTGACCTTGTGGGTCACTTTTCCTATAACAAAAGCTGGGTGTGGGAAACCAACATTTTTAAAGTTTTATTATTTAAGCATTTGGATTTCACTTTAAAGAAAAACTTGTCTAAATTTTAGAACATTTTGCTGCAAGTATAACAGACTTACTGATACACATTGATGAATGATTCTGAAACAATAAAAGGAAGGAGAAAAAGCTACATGGATTAGACCCGAGCTGCTGCCACACACTGGCACTTTAAGATTGCAACATTTTGTTTGGTGACCTTCATACCAGTTGACTGTATGCATGTTAATCTCTTTCTCGAAAAAAAAAAAAAAAAAAAAAAAAACGGAGCCTACTATAGATTGGTCTTTTTTTTGTTAACCTCAGTTTTTCATTTACCTACACTTTATAACACCCGGTTTAATTTGTACAAAAGAGTGGAATTCATTATTACATAACTCAGAAACTTGTCTTTGAGATTTTAGGAACAGTAAGTATCAAGGTTGTCATGAATTGAGACTGAAAGACCTCATAGATAAATCAGGTGGGACATTTTTAAAAGAAAAAGTAAATAATGCTTCAGAAAAATGTAGAATATGTACATAAATGCACAAATGGATAGAAAATGTCACTTTTTGTAAGGAGGTTTCTTTCAGACTTTGACACTTATAAGTACATGTTCAGAGGAAATAAACATCAAGGCAAATCAGTTTTTGTGAGGGTTGCCAACGTGTAAATGTGGGGTCTGCTGGAAGTCGTGCTATCCATTTACCTGCCTCTCTGCAAATATGTATATTTTTTGAGTATTTAGTCCTTATTTCCCAAGAATAAATACAAAGACTTTTCAGAC
Source organism: Saimiri boliviensis (assembly GCF_048565385.1). Lineage (NCBI taxonomy): Eukaryota > Metazoa > Chordata > Mammalia > Primates > Cebidae > Saimiri > Saimiri boliviensis. The sequence continues at coordinate 39,879,509 of NC_133457.1, read as the reverse complement.
TATGAATAAATATCACATGGTCGCTAAGCTACAGCTGTACATTATACCCATGGAAATTTTCTTTCTTAATTAAATGAGATTTACCGTTGTATAAATAAGAATCTTAAATATTAAGTTCTGATGCTTTCTTTAAAGTGGTCCAGTTTCCTTTTCTCTCCCTTCCTCCTCCTTCCCTCCTTTTCTTCCTTCCTCATTCATTCTTATAATGTTCATTTGAATGCTTAGATGTTAGATTGTCTCATTTCTCCCTCTATGATTATTACTTGTAAATCAAAGCGGTAAGTCCCACTTATAAATCAAAGCAGTAAGAACCTAAGAGCCAAGTTAGTATCTTTTTTTCGCCTCCTATTATTCATTCGAACTTCATCTTCTTTTTTTCCATCACTCCAAGTTATTACTAAAACTAGCACAGAAAAGCTTATCACTATATGGCCTCCTTTGAATGAAGATATCTCACACATAGAGTATTTAGTGAAAAGATAAGGCTAATAGTCTTCGGACCGTCTTTTCTATTTTGAAAAATCTTCACTCACATCCCTAAACCATAGGCAAATAGTCACAGAATTTGTTGGCAAACATTATGCAGAAAACCATTAACTTGACTTTCAGTTTTCGGGAGGGAAAGTCAAAAATTCCACGGCAAATTAAAGCTGTTCGACTAAATGTTGGTCTATTAATAAGCAGAAAGGACAATTTCTTTTCCCTGCTGAGTTAATATGTAGTACTGCTGTCTTTCCTCCAGTGGTGTTCTCCAGCTGGGTTACATGGTCCTGGGAATTTCCTCCCAAAATGCCCATTTCTGTCAACCAGCCATCAGACCTTCCTGAGGAGAGTTCATGTGACAGGGGTGAACATACTGAATTTTAATATGAAAGTGACCTTCCCTGATGTCAGAAATGGGTCATATATATGTGAAATCCACGGCAATAGTTGAGAACAGAGTTAAAATAAGGAACATTCATTATATTGGTATACAGTACTCACCGTACTTGTATTGAAATATGCCTGTAAGTAGCTTGCCTTCAAGAATTTTTAATAATCATTTCTAAAGAACTGATTTTCCCTTTCATACTTTGTCTTTCATTGGTCAACTTTACAGTCACCCTCTAACTAGCAACGTGGCTGCCCATTACTCCCTCTGTCAAATTCAGAATTTTGCCTTTGCTTTCAAGCCCGTCCTGCTTTGACTTCTTCTGTCTTACATCTGTCCTTGACCTTATCTTGGCTGTTTTGTGTGCCATTCTCTAAATTCACACCTTTCTGGCCTGCTTTTGGATGGGCTCCTCTGTCATTTATTTTTAACTGGTGGCACAGAGTCCTTCCCTGTCATCCACTGGCTTGTGTTCTCCTTCCTCTCCAAAGTTGGTGGCAGGGGTTTTCTTTCTCTGAAAGGGCATTTCTATGTTTGAATATTAGTTTTCATAACCAGAACTTGCTGACGCTTGAACATTTAATATACATTTAGCCAAACAAACTGAATCTGTTATAAATATTCAAAGACCAAGATTTTTATATGTTTTGTAACCTCATGACAGGTACTTAATGGGTTGTGTTTATGTTCAGGAAATGAACTTTTAGGTTGTCAAGATGGGAGGTATACAAGTCTATTTTAATAAAGACCCCTATCTAAAGGCTGCTTCTGTAGCCGATGGAACAAACCAGGACAAGGCCTGCTTATCTGTCTATTTTAACTTTCCTAATTGATAACAAGTGCCTCTGAAAAATTGTTTATATAGTTATCTAAAGTAATCATAAATACCAACATTGTACATTTCATTCTGTTTAACCTCTTTTGGTATTATTGCTTTTCTCAGAGTTGAGCAGTAATTGTTTTTATAATGGAGACTTTTAAAAGATTTTTTTCAATAGCATTTTTTTTTTTGTAATTGATGATGATGGTGATGATAATGCTCACGTGGTAACTTTCAACTAAAGACCCCACAGGGTTATCTGTGCCCCAAGCCAATCTACTGGCCCAGATTGGTCCTTCTTCATTGCTGAAGTTGCAAGTGGGCTCGAACTGCCTTTTTCTCTCCTCACATTTTTATGTGGGTGGCTTCAGATGATCATCGAAGGCCACCTTGGAAGGAAAAAGTCGCTACAAAAGGGAAAGGCAAAGGCACATGTTTTCTTGGCATCTACCCATGCTGGGCTCATTGTACATGGTTCCACATGTGATGCTCAGACAACCCGTGAGAATGCTGACACTGGCATCAGCAGCCCCTTTTCTTTTTTGTTTTTGTTTTTGTTTTTTTAATGATTATAAATTGAACTTTACTTATTTATTTTTTAATTTTTTTTAATAAGAAAAAGAATAAAGAAGAGGAAGAAAGAGAAAGAGGAAGAGGGAGAGAGGATGGGGGTATTGCTTTATTGCCAAGGGTAAAATGCAATCTAAATATGGGTATGCCTATAATTGTCCTTAATAATGGAGACATAAAAGAAAATGAGGGAAGAGAATAACAAACAAGGAGCCAACCAACATTTCGTTTAAACTTCTACGTTGATATGATGTGGTACTGATCTACATATTTCTATATTGTGTGCGTATATATTTAGGATCTTTAGCTCTGCTTGTTGTTGCATTGATCCTTTTATCATTATATAATGTCCTTCTTTGCTTCTTTTGATTTTTGTTGCTTAATTGTAACTTCTGCTTTTTATTTATTTATTTTAGCTCTCTGTTTGGTTGGTAAATCCTTCTCCATCCCTTGTTTTGAGTCTTTGTGTATCCTTGAATGTGAGATGGGTCTGGATGCAGCATACTGATGGGTTTTAGTTTTTTATTCAAATTGCCTGTCTGTCTCTGGATTGGGGGATTTAGTCAATTTAAATTTAGAATTAATAATAATATATGTGAGTTTAATAATGCCACTTAATATTAGCTGGCTATTTTGCCCATTAGTTGATGTAAATTCTTCATTATATTGATGCTCTTTTTGGTATTTTTTTTAGAAAGGCTGATACTGTTTGTTCCTTTCTATGTGTAGTGGTTCTTTCAGAAGCTCTTGTAAAGCAGGCCTGGTGGTGATGAAATCTGAGTGCTTGCTTATTCACAAAAAACTTTATTTTTCCTTCACTCGTGAAGCTTAGTTTGGCTGGATGTGAAATTCTGGGTTGAAAGTTCTTTTCTTTAAGAATATTGAATATTGGTCCCCACTCTCTTCTGGCTTGTAGGGTTTCTGCTGAGAAATCTGCTGTGAGTCTGATAGGCTTCCCTTTGTGAGTAACCTGACCTTTCTCTCTGGCTGCCCTTAGTATTTTCTCCTTCATTTCAACCCTGGTGAATCTGACGATTATGTGCCTTGGAGTTGCTCTTCTTGAGGAATATCTCTGTGGTGTTCTCTGTATTACCTGGGGTTGAATATTATCCTGCCCTACTAGGTTGGGAAAATTTTCCTGAATAATGTCCTGAAGCGTATTTTCCAGCTTGGATTCATTCTCTTCGTCACATTCAGGTACACCTATCAAGCGTAGATTAGGTCTTTTCACATAGTCCCATATTTTTTGGAGACTTTGCTCGTTCCTTTTTATCCTTTTTTCTCTAATCTTGTCTTGTTTTATTTCATTGAGTTGGTCTTCGACCTCTGATATCCTTTCTTCTGCTTGATCAATTCGGCTGTTAAAACTTGTGCATACATCACGAAGTTCTCGTATTGTGTTTTTAAGCTCCATCAATTCACTTATATTCCTCTCTAAATTGTGTATTCTTGTTAACATTTCGTCAAATCTTTTTTCAAAGTTCTTAGTTTCTTTAGATTGTGTTAGAACAAGTTCTTTTAATTCACAGAAGTTTCTCATTATCCACATTTTGAAGCCTGCTTCTGTAATTGGAACACACTCGTTCTCCATCAAGCCTTGTTGCGTTGCTGATGAGGAACTGTGATCCCCTGCTGAGGGAGAGGCATTCTGATCTTGGGTATTCTCAGCCTTTTTTGGCTGTTTTCTTCCCTTCGTTGTAGATTTATCCATCTGTGGTCTTTATAATTACCGTCTTTGTAATTGGGTTTCCTAGTGGACGTCCAACTTACTGATTCTCAGCGCCAAAATCCGAGCAACCCACTGTGCCGACTCAATCAGCGGCGTTAAGATTGATGGTGCTTTTCTGACTCTGCACCAAGAACCGACGCTCCAAGGCGCGGGCAAAACCACCTCGCTGGTCACAAGAGTCACGCTGGCGACCCGTGGAGCTCCTCCACTGGGAATCTCCTGGTGCTTGAGCAAGAAGAATTCATGTGAAGGTATGGCGTCCTCTCGTTCTTTGTGCTTTCACTGGGAGCTACAGTCCGGAGCTGCTAGTGATCAGCCATCTTGGATCTCTCTCCCGTCAATAGCATTTTGATCCCTGAATTGTGTTTCTATGTGATTATGCTGATTATTTCATATATCTGAGTCTTTTTAAAATTAAGTTGTACTTCCATCTTTAATGATAAATGTCCAGTGAAAACCAAGAGAACTCAAGAGTCTGATCATTTCTGCACTTGGAATGTGTCAGGGGTCAGGGCTCGGCAAATGGGACATGTGGAAAGAAGGATTCATAATTCAGTGGTCACCCAAATGGTATCATAAGAGTTTGAAGTATAAAGAAAGAAGTATTTGCTTCTTGCTGACCAGCAAGATTACTGCAGATTTCAAAAAAAGAGAGAATTCATCACCAAGGGCAGGAAGGTACTTCATAAAAGTGGTCGTGATGACTCCTGCTCTCTTTCCTTGAAACCTGTAGCAATCTTGATGGTCAGCAAGAAGCAACTGCTTTTCTCTCTATAATTCAAATTCCTCCAATACCATTTAGGTGATCATTAAATGATGAAAACTTCATTCCCCATCTCCTCCCATTTGCAGAGCACTGACCCCTGACACATTCTATGGATCAAAATGGTCAGACTCTCGAGTTTTCTTGGCCTTCATTGGTGATTTATTATCTGATGCCTCCTCACTTATTTCCCTCCAGTACTCCCCTCCAGGATTTTAGAGTTTTGTTATATAGTACTTTAAATTTCCATTAAGCTTGAAATCATTTATTTCAAAGAAAAGGGTCATACTGCCTCTGATTATACACAGGATAAACAGAAGTAAAGATATCCCTGTGTCATCATGAAAACAAACAGCTGACAATTGAACTTACTAACATATTCACAGGACAAGATGAAACTAAAGGTATTCTCTCTGAGATCAAACCCTCCCATTACTTCAAAGAAGGGTGTAGCATGAAAAAGTTATCTCCTAGGTTCACTGCAGGTTCACTTAGACCTGTTTGAGTTGTTGAGATTATTTTAAGCTCAGGAATTAATGTTTTAAAATGGCTAAACCTACTTCATTGTTACAGAGTACAAAATATTCAATCATACTTAAGGGTTGTTGGGGTTTTCTCATGGTAATGTGTTATAATTGATAATATTCATGAATTGCTACATTTTTTTCTAATTAAATTTTAAAATAAATGCATAACTGCTCTTTGAAATTTGATTGATTTGACTTAAACACTAATTGGAAAGGGGAGTCTCTGCCTACTAATTTTATAATTAAAATACGTGTTGCTAAAGAGTTTCCATCTACTTTTAATTCCTTCATTTCTTATAAAAATGGAGGCCATGTTTGCATAACTGTGTCCTCTGTAATCATGGGAGACTGGGAAGTTGCAAAAAATACTTTGCAAGGACAACAACTATCTTGACTCCTCTGCCTGTTTCCTTGTAAAGATCTCTGTGATTATTTTGGGCCCACCCAAATATAGGATGGGCCCAAATATAGGATGGGCTCAAGGATCTTGAGATGGGGCCCATCTCAAGATGGGCCCAAATGTGATATTTTGGGCCCATCTCAAGATCCTTACCTCAATCTCATGTGTAAGTACTGCCACAGAAGCTAACTTATTCACAAATTTCAGGATAAAGGTGTGGACATCTCCAAGGACCATTATTTCGCTGCCCACACTTACATTATATTACCCAGAACCATAGAGGGCACCCCACAAATATTCCTGAATATTGTTGAGTGATCACATGAGATGGTTTCAAAAAGCTCCATGAATTATGCTTGTGAAGCAGAAATAGACTTCTGATGTCATTAACACAGGAGGCCTTGCAGGAATTTTCAAGAGTAGACTTTTTTTTTTTTTTTTTTTTTTGAGAAAGATCTTTTCAATGTAGATCATGTTATGGAATGATAATTTAGCAGCAACAGAATGCATTTTTGCAGAAACACACGAACACACATAATTCCCTTGATAATAACCCAGTATACTGACCTCTCTCTAAACTTCCTGTTTTGTTGCGACCAGAATTTGAGTGGAAGGAAAGGAGATTGGCAGAGGTAAGCAAGAAGGGACCAGAGTGGAAGGAGCAGAGAAAGAATTAGCCAGATCTGATAGAGAGATGGCTTCTGGGACAATTCTTTTCAGAGGCCAAGATGGCTGATGGGACACTTGTTTCACTCATTTTCCTTTGAGATCATGCAGTAAAACTAGAGGAACATAAAAAGCAAAGGCTTTCTTACTTCCTTAGAAGATCTTGACTAGTGTGTCCAGCTTCTGATTTCTCTTGACAATATTGTTTATATTCTTTAATAAATTTTATTCTGATATTCAGTGTAGAAAATAAAACTGCCTATTTTAGTATTCAGAGATAGCAGCTCTAACATTTTAGTGTATTTTCTTCCAGTTTTTTCCTTTGGATATGTGGTTACATCACAGAATCACAATTGTGATCTAGACAAAGTTTTATGTCTTACGTTCACTTGACTGGGAAAATTTTCTCATCACATTAAATATTTTTCAAGACATGATTATTCAATGACTGTATAATATTGCACTTTGGGATGTACCTCTATGGTTGAATGTTTATGTTTCTGCCTAGAATGAATGATATGGCCTCGACTAGCCTTGCATTACATCTTTTGCCACCTTCTTAATTGTTTCTATTGGACAGTTAGTAGGAGAGGCAACCAAACGGCATGGATGTTTTTACGATTCTTCTTACATGTGGCTAACGATATTAATTTATACACCTACTGTTAGTGTCATGAGTATTTCTCCTCACACTCAACGGCATTAAGCATTAATCATTTTTTAAAATGTTGAATGCTTATGGATAGTTATAAGGATTTTTGGTAACTTGTTAATCTATGTTCTTTGCCCATTTATCTGTTGAGATGTTAACGTCTTGCTTATGAACTATCTTTGTGTGTTACGTCTCTGGAAATTATTTTTCCAGTTTGGTGTTTGTCTTTTGAGCATTATGTTCTCTGATATGTGACTGTGTTTCACCTTTGCTACTCCAGTCAAATCCACTATTACTCTGATACATTTCACTACTTTTTTTTTTTTCCAGGTTTACTAGTTTATGTGCATAGAGTTGTTTGTAGTAATCTCTGATGATGGTTTGAATTTTTGTGGAATCTTTGGTGATATCCCCTTTATCGTTCTTTTATTGTAGCTATTTGATTATTCTCTCTTTTCTTTTTTATTAATCTGGCTGGTGGTCTATTTTGTTGATCTTTTCGAAAAATCAGCTCCTGGATATATTGATATTTTGAAGGGTTTTTTGTGTCCCTATCTCCTTCAGTTTTGCTCTGATCTTAGTTATTTCTTGTCTTCTGCTAGGTTTTGAGTTTTTTTGATCTTGCTCCTCTAGCTCTTTCAATTTTGACGATAGGGTGTCAATTTTAGATCTCTCCTTGCTTCTCATGTGGGTATTTATTGCTATGTATTTTCCTCCAGAGACTGCTTTAAATATGTCCCAGAGATTCTGGTATGTTGTATCTTTGTTCTCGTTGATTTCGAAGAACATCTTTATTTCTGCCTTCATTTCATTGTTTGTCCAGACTTTTCACTACTTTTATGTTTAGAAATTATTTGCTAAGTTCAATAGCTGATAAATAACCACCTGTATTTTATATAATCCTTCATTATTTTAAAATTTACTATAACATTTATTTGTATTTATTTTAACATATAGTATGAGATAGCAACATATATTTTAAACTATTTGAATAGTTAATTCAATGTCATTTATTAAATGAATGCTCTTTTCTTCACTGATTTGTGATTAAATTTATCTTTTAGTTAGTATATATGTTTCTGTATCTGGGCTCTCTATTTCCATAACCATCTATTGATTATTGTAGCAGAACCATATTATAGTTTATATGTCCCATTATAATTTGTATTATAGTCTATGTCTGATATGGTAGCCCCTAACCCTTTCATTTTTCTGTATTTTAAATTTATATTAGCAATTATTATCTCAGGATTCTTTAAGGTGAATATTGGAATTAATTTTCAAATTTAAAAAATTTTGGGCCGGGCGTGGTGACTCATGCCTATAATCCCAGCAGTTTGGGAGGCTGAGGCAGGTGGATCACTCGAGGTCAGGAGTTCAAGACCAGGCTGATCAACATGGTAAAACCCTGTCTCTCCTAAAAATACAAAATTAACCAGGTATGGTGGTGCACACTTGTAGTCCCAGCTACTTGGGAGGCTTGAACTCGGGAGGCAGAGGTTTCAGTGAGCCAAGATCATGCCATTGCACTCCAGCCTGGATAATAAGAGCAAAACCCTGTCTAAAAAAAAAAAAAAACAAAAACCTGGTGTACTTTGTACAGAATTATGTGCAAGTTATGAATTATTTGGGAAAAGTTTGCATCTTTACAATTTTCAGTCATTTCAAAATATCTTTGTGTTTCCAAGTCTTATGTAATGTGACCAAAAAATCATTTCTTTGTAGAGGTCCTGCTGTTTCTTTTTAAGGTTATTCCTAAGTATTAGATACTTTGTAATTACTTTTGAGATTATTTAAAATATTGTTTTCTAATTGGTGGTTACTGTTATATGAAAGCTACTGTTTTTAATATTTTGGTTTTTTATTCTATTTATTTTTTAATGCTAATTATTTTTCATTTAGTTATTCTCAGTTTTATTTATATACAGTTATATAATAATCAGATAATGACTCTCTTACTTTTCCAAGTAATGTATCTCTTCTTTGTTGATTATATCCTATAATATTAGCCAGAATTTTCATAGCAATGTTCAGAATACTCACTGGCATTCTACTCTTATCTTGTTTTTGATTTTAACAGCTATTTATTTGATGATAGATTTTTTTCTAACCATGTTAAAGGAATTTTACTGCACTCCTAATATGCTGAGAATTTTTTAAATAAAAGACTGTGTTTGGGGATACTATAAAATGCTTTTTAGATTATTTTAGTAAATTATTATCCATGAGGAGAATATAACCTGGAAGGTGGAGCATGGGATTTATGGCCAGACGCAACAGAAGTCAAATTATATCTCCTCCTCTTAGAATTGTGTAACATTAAGCAATTTACTTGTTCCCTTCCAATTTCAGTCTCTTACTCTGTAATACGAAGGTAATCATGTAAATATCTTGTGAGGATATTATGAGTATCCAGTAAGAATTATTTACAATGTGTTTAATATCAGACTTGATACAGAGTATCATAGTTTCTTTTAAATTATTGTGCAAGTTTTGCCTTTGATCTATTAAAATGGTGTACTGTAATTATAGATTTCCTAATATTTAATCATCCTTTTGTTCCTGGAGTAAAGCCTACTTGGCCCTGATGAAATGTTAACTTACTGCTGTATTCCATATTTGTTTGAGATTATTGCATCAATTTTCATAATGATTTGGTCCTTAGTTGAATTGTTACGCTATCTTATTAGTTTTGATATAAAGATTATGTAAATTGCATTTAATGATTAGAAAGATTTTATCATTTCCTGTGTTCTGCACCTATGGGAATTATATTTTCATCATCAATTTTTTTTCCTCTGAAATTCTCTGTATTGGGATTACTTTTTGAACTAGATAATGCTTTTATAACTTTTACAGATTTTCGCTAGTGTTGTTTCCATTTGTTATTGTCAGATTGTCTTCTCTAATGAATTCATCTATTCAGTGTTTCTTCTTCTATTTGTGGCAATTTGCGTAATTCATATTATACCTAAAAATTGTCCTTTTGTTAATATTCCAAAGTAGTAAGCATGAATTGAACACAATATTTTCTTATAATTTTTAAGATTTTTATATGTGTGTTTCTTTCTCTTTTTCTTGATTTATTGCATAGATCTGAGGTTTATTTGACTTACTTTTAAGAATTTCCCACTGGAGTTATTTATCCTGTTTCTGTGCCCCTTACTTCTATGATGTAATCTTGTAGTGGTTAGACCTTAGTTTTAACATAGTTTTGACTCTGCCACCTCAAAAGTAGTCATTGCTAATCAGCAATCATGTATTGAGTGCCTCAAGGGTCAGCCTTACAAGAGTAGTAAGTGCCTATTTTTTTTTCCTAAGACTGTGAACCATTGCAGAATATGCTACCTTGATTCATATCCCAGCTCCATCACTAGCAACCTATGTAAACCCCAACAAGTTAATTGAATTTTCTATGCTGTGGTTTCCTCACTTGATTGTGAGGATATGAAGCTCTGAGATCAGTGCTTTGCCTGGCATATAATAAGTAGCTTATAGATAATATTATTATTTAAAAATAAACATTGTGGTTACTCTTGAGGATACAAGATATAGACACAGTTGTGAATGGAAAACTCAAACTGAACATTGAAGTACTTTTTACTTGTAATGTTTGGAGAATGGTCCGGCATTTAGAAGTACAGGAGTCCCTGAAAAAAGAATACTACAGGTATTTAAAGAAAAAAAATAGCCCACAAAGTCACCATTAATCTGTCCAAAATCCTCATTGGTGAAAAAGCAGCCGTTCTCACATGCTTATCCTACCTGTCTGGATCCTCACGTTATCTGCAGATGTCTGTATTCTGAAGTCAGAGATAAATATTTTTTCTTGAGGGAGCCAGCAACTTACAGGAAAGAAGCTCAAGTCTTTTTAAAATGTTTTTGGATGGGGGGACTAGAGTGAGGTACAGTGTTTCTGTTTTGGAAAGAGTCTCTAGTGATGGAAAAATATTTTTGTTTCATCTGTTGCTATATGTGAAGGGCACACTTAATCACAAGGGCAACAGGGCAAGGTGTAGCTTTGCTTTCTCATAGCAGTCTATAGGCAAGCGGGATGGGTAAACTATAAACAGAATCAAGTGTATATGTGGGTTATGCTATGTTTTCCATTTATCGCCTCAGCTCATTCAATAATACTCTCTCTAAGCTCCATGCTTCCTAGAATACTTTCTTAACCACTATTACTGATAACATTTTCTTGTACCTCCCCAAAGGGAGAGGTATCTGTTAATGTGCTTCCATTGCTCTCGGTATAATGTTCAAACTCCACAGCAAGGCATAGAAGTCCTCTCCAGGTCCTTCTACCACAGATCCTTACTATGCCTCAGCCACGTTAAGTCATCGTGGCAGGTGGAATTCTGGGATGGCTCCAAAGATTCCTACCCACTGGTGTACACACTGTCTCCAATCTCCTCTCTGCTTGGCCTGGACCTGTGAATGTGGTAGGATAATCACTCCCTTGACTACTTTACTTAGTACAGGACTCCATTTTAGCAGAACGAACCATGTTTACCCTACTGGCCTTGAAGAGCTAATTGCCATAGAATGGAGAAGGCCATGTGGCATAGAATGGCAGGTGGCCTTTAGGAGCTGAGAACAGCCCTCAGCTTGTAGCCAGCAAAAGTGGGGATCTCTGTCCTGCAATTGCAAAGAACTGAATTCCACCAGCAACCAGTTAGATTGGAAGGAGACCCCAAGCCATAGCTGAGTTTGCAGCTTCAGCTAACACCTTGATTTCAGCCTGGTGAGGTCCTGAAAAAAGGGCTGAGCTAACCTAAGCTCAGACTCCCGACCCATGGAAACTGTAAAATAACTTTTGTTCTTTTAAGCTGCTAATGTGGTGTGTATTTGTCAGACAGCAACAGATAACTTATATAGTCATTTAGTCTGTTGTATTCTCTTATCCCTCATCACCCGTTTCCCTTAATACAATTTGTATTCCATGGGTCCCTATCCAGAGGCCAATCATCATTCCTTTTCCCCCCTCAGACTTGTCAACTTCTTCTACATGGAAAAAAATGATCTTTTTATTCTGAAATTATATTCTATATTTGGCCTTCATCTCCTTGGATTATTTTTATTTGTAAAACTACTACTGGCTTCAGCCGGGCACGGTGGCTCAAGCCTGTAATCCCAGCACTTTGGGAGGCCGAGGCGGGTGGATCATAAGGTCAAGAGATTGAAACCATCCTGGTCAACATGGTGAAACCCTGTCTCTACTAAAAATACAAAAAAATAGCTGGGCATGGTGGTGCGTGCCTGTAATCCCAGCTACTCAGGAGGCTGAGGCAGGAGAATTGCCTGAGCCCGGAGGCGGAGGTTGTGGTGAGCCGAGATCACACCGTTGCACTCCAGCCTGGGTAACAAGAGTGAAACTCCGTCTCAAAAAAAAAAAAAAAACTACTACTGGCTTCGTATTCTGTTTTTATATTCTACTAAATGCATGTAACTACAAATATTTTATAAATTATTTTGTATTCTTCACAACTCAGTATATAAGAATACATATCTAAAGAAATGTATTGATCATAACATTTAGGCTGGATCTTGAAAAAAGCATGAATCAAACTGTGTGTGCACCAGAATGGCTCCTGTGTGGGGCTGGTCTCTAATGATGGGCTGTGAGAATCCACTCTTAGCCCCATCAAGATATTCTTTTCTATCAATGATTTTGATGAGGCTATAGATAATATATGTGTCAATATTATGATTGACATGAAACCTGGAAGCATGGCACATACTTCAAGTAACATAATTACTACCTGGAAAGATTATTTCAGGTTGGAGTGATGGCGCAAGATTAAGTTTTAATTGAGTAGGTATAAAAGCCTATACTTAAGTTTTGTTTTGTTTTATTTTTCTTTTTTGAGACAAAGTCTCACTCTGTCACCAGGCTGGAGTCCAATGGCGCAATCTCAGCTCACTGCAACCTCCACCTCCCGGGTTCAAGTGATTCTCCTGCCTCAGCCTCCTGAGTAGCTGGGACTACAGGCATGTACCACCACATCCAGCTGATTTTTATATTTTTAGTAGAGACAGAGTTTCACCATGTTGGCCAGGATGGTCTCTATCTTTTGACCTTGTGATCTTCCCGCCTGCCTCGCCTCCCAAAATGCTGGGATTACAGGTGTGAGCCCTCATGCCCGGCCAGCTATACTTAAGTTTTTAAAAAATCAATCTAGAAACAAAAGCTGGGTTGAGACAGACAGCATATACAAATATCTGTAGATTTGTTATTTACGAGTTGGTTTAAATCAGTGGTATAATGGATCATACAGTAGAGTGTATTTAAATCATGAAGTTAATTTTAGACTGCATTAATTGAACTGCTGTGTCCCAAACAAAAAGGATAATCCTCCTTTGATCTGTGTGTGTCACATGACTCCCAGAGGGCTGGGTAGTTCTGGGCACCTCCTTAAATGGGGTCATGGACAGACTGGAATTTCTTCACTGGGTAGGGGCCAGATGGGCAAACAGATTTGCAGTCATGTCCTACATGATGGAATAATCTGAACTGTGGCTCTTTCACCTGTAGAAGAGAAGGTATTTAATATCTAAAAATTAGACCTATTTGTCATCTCTTTGGTGAATGGAAATGATAAGGAAATAGATTTTTACTTTATGAAAGTTACCAACATGTAGTTAATAGCAAAATAGAATAGGTTGCCTTTGGGAGTTATTGACCTCATTCTCCTTGAGATGTACCAATAGAAATTTGGGTGGAGGAAAACAGAATTGTGAAGAAGTCTGTGGCATGTGTTGTTATAAGCAGGTGGTGACTTACTGAAAGACACCAACAAGGATAGAGACTCTAAGTTTCACTGAAGGTGAAGAATACAGAAACATACGGATATGATTTTGTAAAGTAGGGGGTAATACAGTAGATCCCAGGCAGAGGATCCCATGCCACAGTTCCCGTGAGAGGGCATCCAGCTCTGAATCAGACCACCTACCTGGAATTCAGCTCCTGTAGATGTGAGAAGCAGCCTATAGTAGAAGATGTTAGTGTGCCGCGCAGGCCCCTTTAACGGGGCTAGTGCCCCTGTCCTCCAGCTGCTGCAGATGTTGGCCGCCAGATCCTCCTATCCGCACCACCTGGGGGACTGCCCTTAACAATGACATCTACCTCATCCAGAGACGCCTGGGAGGTTACAGCCTCCATGCCGCGGGGCAGCCTTTGGCCAGTGACCACCTGATGCTGAGGTCCGGCAGCTCAAGCCCCTTATCTCTGTGCAGAAGGACCTCTGAGTAGTTTACAGCGCAGAGCTCCCTGTGGGATCACCCTAGCCTTCCAAAACCACATCTTTGCCTTTTCCGCTGCCCTCTCTCGTTTTCCTCACTCCCTCCTGTGTTTCCATTAAGTGCCTGATTTGCCTTGGAATTGATCTCTCGGGCTTTGCTTGTGGGGATCCTTACCTAAGACACTGCCTTTTCCTTGTGTAGGGGGACTTCTAGTCTCCTGTCCTTCTACCTGACAGGGGTTTTTTACCTTCTCATCTACTCTCTTACTGAATAACTGGATAAGAGGGTGGATGGGCCAAGATATCACTCCTTTATAACTAAGTTGTCATTTTGCCAGGAGCATCCCCCAACAGGCTCTAGTTTTCTGTTCTGTCTGAGGACGTCTCTAGCAACAGTGGAACAGATGCCCCCTGAGGGCCCTCCCCATTCCAAAGTCAGTGATCCCATTGATCTCATAATCTCACTTTATTCTTTAAAGAAAGAATGCATGTGCACACACTTGCACACACACACGCCTTTCTGTTTCTTCTGACAATGGCATTCTGCATGACTCTGTTATGGAGAGAAAAAGATAGTCATGATTTGATATCTAACAACAGTGTTCAGGGGCTTTTCAGATTAGAAAAACATGGTCGGGCACAGTGGCTCGTGTCTGTAATTCCAGCACTTTGGGAGGCCCGAGGCAGGCGGATTACAAGGTCAGGAATTAGAGACCGGCCTGGCCAACATGGTGAAACCCCATGTCTACTAAAAATACAAAAATTAGCTGAGCATGGTGGCAGGCACCTGTAGTCCAGCTACTCGGGAGGCTGAGGCAGGAGAATCCCTTGAACTCAGGAGGCAGAGGTTCCAGTGAGCCAAGGTTCTGCCACTGCACTCCAGCCTAGGCAACAGAGCAAGACTCCATCTCACAAAAAAAAAAAAAAAAAAAATCAGTTGGCGTCCATCTCTTTTTCTCTTTTAACTGCCTTATGTTTCTTCTTCTTTGTTCTTCTCTCTAGATGTCTTTCTTGTAGTGGGCACCTGGCTGACCACCAGCCATATAAGGTGGCATGTGGGAAGGCAGGAGGAGAGGCTTGGTGTGGAGGAAGGAGGCCTAGTTTTGGAACCTAGATCATTGTGCTTCATTCTGGACTCTGGAATTAAGCTGAGTAGCCATGTAACTTTTAATTCATTTCACCTTTCTTAATCTCAACTGTATCTATAAAATGAAATAATAATAAAATGAGAAAAATAATAATTGGGCCTGCCCCACCTAACTGATAGGTTCATGAAGACCAAACAAAATAGTACATCTGAAGGAATATTAGGAAAATAAGAAGCCCTTGTTAAAACATGAGCGATTACTCAGCTAAGATATTAAGATGCAGTCCTGCTTGTGAAGAGCTTGCAACATAGTAGGAGAGTTGAGACATAAACACAAATAAAAATTATCTAAGGCGGGGGATGATCTGTGTCATCGGGGAGGTATAGAGTTGTATAGGAGTTCAGAGAAGGGAAAACCCATTTCCTGCTGGGTAAATTTGGTTTTTGAGCCCAAAAGTATATACATTTTCTTCCCTGTATCTCCTTTCTGGCTTGGAGTCCATAGACAGCAGGATCCTTGAAGAAATCCAGAAAAGTAACAAATATCTGTCATCTGCCTTTTTTCCACCAAACTTTTTGGTTAATGTATAATAGTTGTGCATATTTTTGTACATGTGATCTTTTGATACATGTGTACAGTGTGTAATGATTAAATAAGGGTAATTAGTATATCCATTGCTATAGGCATTTTTTCTTTGTGTTGGGAACATTCCAGTTCTTCACTTCTAGCTATTTTGAAATGTAGAGTAAATTGTTAACTATATTCTCCTTGCTGTACTTTTGAGTGCTAGACCTTATTCCTTCTATTTAACTGTATTTTTTATACACATTAACCAACTTCTCTTCAGCTTCCCATACCCTTCCTAGCCTCTGGGAACCATCAGTTTCCTCTCTTCCTCCATGAGATCCACTTTTGTAACTCCCATATATGAGTGAGAGCATGTGATACTTGTCTTTCTGTGTGTGGCTTATTTTACTTAACACAATGACCTCCGATTCCATTCTATGTTGCTGCAAATGACAGGATTTTATGCTTTTTTGGCTGAATAATATTTCATTGTGTATATATACATTTTATGATAATGGAGAAAAGTACCGTTTACATTTATTTGATTGATATAGGGACTGGATGATCTCTTTTGAATCAACTCTCTGCAGTGAGACTTAAGGGTTTCCATTTTCTAAAGTGGATTTTACTACATCGGCCAGACCTGCAAACTGGAATGTTTCTATCTGTATCTCATTTAGCATTGATGAGCTGATTCTTTGATCATCATGCAAAGAGCTTCACATTATTATACATCACACAGAAGAAGAGACTCTTTCCTGGTAAATGAGAAGTGCTCAGAGCAATTCAAAGAAGCTGGACCCAGGTGGTTAGATGTACACGATCTTCCAGACCACACCACCAGGGAATAATGTGTGCTCTAAGCATAGAAATGCATCCTCGGAATCTGTGTACAAGGGCAGTGCCAGAATGTGAAATGTAGAATGCGTTCTGGTAATATGAATTATTTTCAATGGCCAGGCTCAAAGTAAAGCTAAAAAGCATTCATTGCTCTTGTTCAAATTCCAATTTACCCAAACAGATATACTTTTTTAAAACTTGAGAAAGAGAAGTGTGTGCGTATTTGTGTGCATGCTATCTATATATTTTAAGAAACCTGAACTTTGAGTTCTGACTCTTTCATGAGCAAGTCATGCGTCGAGGCGTGTCTTGTTTACAGCTGTGCATTTATAAACTGGGCCATCCTTTTCTGAGGTTATGAAAAACATGGAGTGGTAAACACTGTACTTTCGTTCCCTCACAGCCCTGGGCTTTCCCCCTTGTGCCTCAGTCTCTTGCCAGTATTCCTTCTTCTCTTCTTTTTTTCCGCTTAGAAGGCAGTATCTCTTTGGAGCTCCCTTACATATTTCCTGTCATGAGAAAAGCACAGCTCCCTGCACTTGCCCCTAGATATATACTAGACGTTGTTATGCCCGGGTTACTTCTTTCCTCTCTTTTTCCTTAAACAGGATTTTTATTGTTTTCTGACTCACCCCGAGGTCTCAGTACTTAAGTGTCGTTTTTAATTCTCTCCCAGTCCCCGCTTTCTCCCGCCACTGCTCTGAAGGGCACATTTAATGATTATTGTGTATAAGCATTTATCTAGTTTTTTGCTTTCTCTAGTCACTTACACGGCAATTAATTTCTACTTCTGTGAAAGAGAATGAATTATACCGAGGCCTAATCGTCTATTCTTTCCAAATGGTTTGGACGGGCCGTGGAGGAGGAGGCCAGCGCTGCATCTGCCTGTGTGTATATTGCTGCGTGCTTTGGTTTCATTCCTGGGCCCACATTAGTCATTGTTTCCTATCTTGCCTTTTCAATACTTTGGGGACTGATTTGGTTTTAAGTGGTTGAGTGGGGGTGGCTAGAGCCAGGCTCTGCCTTCTGGCATTGTGAGAATATGGGAAAGCTTCCATTCCCCTTGGCTTCATGTAGCAAATATACCCATACTTTGTACAAGGCATATGTCAAATGTTGTGAGAGGTATCTCAAGTTAGGGAGAGGGGAAATGTTCCCCTCCACATGGGGATGCTCAGGGCCCTGGGGGTGTGGGTGTGACTCTGTGGTGCCCATTTCCGTCCTTCACCTACCAGACCATATTGCCACATTTGGCACAGCAGCTGGTCTGCACCCCCTCATGTCCATCTATCTGCATCTGGTTTCTCTGACATCATCGGTTTTTTTAATCTCCTGTGTCCCTCTGCCCACACATTTCCTGTCTCCTTCCCTTCCTTACTTTGCCCAAGTGGTTCTTTTCTCTAGGGTTCTGATTTCCTCTTTGCCTTCTATCAGCCCACTCAGATTAGTGTCCGTGGTCCCAACCTTTGTTCTGTCTTCCTCCATCTTTGTTTTTCATGGCGTGGCCAGTGATGCTGCCATACACCTAATGAGCCAAAGTGGAAGCCTCCAGGTCATTGTGAACCTCGTCTCTCCAATATCCAGTTGGTTTTCAATGAAAGCAACTCCAGTTCAACACCTCCCTCTTTTCACCCCAACAGCCCCTCTCCCTAGACCTCAATTATT
Source organism: Saimiri boliviensis (assembly GCF_048565385.1). Taxonomy (NCBI): domain Eukaryota; kingdom Metazoa; phylum Chordata; class Mammalia; order Primates; family Cebidae; genus Saimiri; species Saimiri boliviensis. Next base: position 39,861,110 of record NC_133457.1, on the reverse strand, counting down.
GCTACATACTGGATGCCTCTAACAGTTTTTACCTATTTTCTTTTTACCCAATCTGAACATGCCCCATCCCTGATGACAGTTGTCTCTTTAATTGCTGAATTCTACCCAGTAAAATTCAGATGACCAGTATGGCAAGCACAGACCGGTAGCAGCAGCTGACCTTAGCCTCTTCTCCAGCTATTGTCTATTCCCATGACGTGCCAAACACAGTAACTTCTCCTTTTAGAGGAAGACTCTCAGCTTTGCACACATCATTCTTTCTCCCCAAAATGTCCTTCTTGTCTTCTCCAGCCGGTAAAGATCTATTCTTCTTTCAAGACCACCTTGTAAAGTTTTGAGGGTCGCCTCATATTGAAGTAGTGCTTTCTCTGTGTGTCAGCTGAGTGTTGTCTGATTCTCTGTCAACAACATCCAATCCTATGCTGAGTTCAAACCAATGGGAATGTTTTGCATGTACAGAATAATTTCTGGATGGCAAAGCTTTTTCACAGTTTCTCTCCATGGTGAGTTGGAGAAAGTGGAGATAGGAAAGAGAGCTTGTGCTCAACATCACTTTGGTGTCTGTTCTATTTTGGTCATGTTTGATTCCCATGCACTGTTATCTACACCTTTAGGAAAGTGTGTCAAACGTCCTGCCACTTAGGAGGATAAGAACCTGGGCAGAACACTTGATGACGATGGCCAGTCAGCCCTGTTCTTGAAAGCGACTGCCTTGAATTAGAAGGAACCAGGGCAAATCTATATGGATGCTTAAAAAGCTAGGAATTTTTTGCTAAGAACAAATTTGTGAAACATCGAATATATTTTTTAAACATAAATTTAAGCTGAGAACTGCTAGTCCTCTTTTTTTTTTTTAAAGCATGGAATTAGGACTGCGTGGTTAATCAGTGCCCAAAGTAAAGATAACCTAGGAGCAGTTGGCGCTAGAGAAATTCAGATACAAGAGAAACCATCAGAGAGGAACAAGAGAGTGGACTGAGAAAGCATTTATTGGACTACCTAACAAAGCACATCATCTTTGCATTTTAGAGCTGGAACAATCAAGTCTCTAATTATAGCTGAGGGATGGAGGCCTAGAGAAGTCGAGCAGCTGTCAGGACCCTCAGCGTTATGGCTGTGAACTCTTTACTCCCAGCCAGAGTCTTTCCACCATGTTGTTAGTGGACATGGAGGATTATAAATGGTTTATGAGGGAAATAACTGAGGGCAGTCACTGATTGCGAGGCTGAATCTTCATTTTGAGAAAATAAAGTGGATAATAATAGTAATAGAAGCCAAGAACTTTTTACTGGTTTATTTCATTCCATCCCCACAAAAAACCCCTATGAGATGGTGAATTTGTTTCCTGTTGCTGCTGTAACAAATCACCACTAGCTTAGTTGCTTAACACAACACAAATGTATTATTTTACAGTTCTGGAGGTCAGAAGTCAGAAATGAGTTTCACAGAGCTGAAGTCAAAGGGACTATAGAACTAATGCTTCCTGGAGGCTCTAAGAGAAGAATCCACTTCTTGCCTTTTTCAGCTTCTAGCGGCCACCTGTCTCCTTGATCTTTAGCTTCTCCCTCCATTTCAGAAAATGCATCACTCTAATCTGTGCTTCCATCATCCCATAATCTCTTCTGCCTCTGACCCTCCTGCATCCTTTTTATAAGGAATTTTGTGACCATACCGGACCTGCCAGATAATCCAGCATAATATCCTCATCAGAAAATCCTTAACTACATTTGCAAAGTCCCTTTGCAAGATAACATATTCATGGTTCCAGGGATTACGATTTGGACATATTTGCGCAGTCATTATTTAGTGCACTACAGATAGGTATTGTTATTATTCCCATTTTACGGCTGAAGAAACTGAAGCTTTGAGAGGTTAAGTACGTTCCATAGAGTTAGGTAGTGATTAGAAGTAGAGTCATTCATTCTTTATCTCTGGAACTGAGTAGAAATAAAAAAAATAAGTGATATAACTGAATTAAAGATAAGCATTATATAATATTATTAGATATTTTTAGACCAAAAATATACTAAGCCTGTAGTCTGAATTATAAAATATAATCCATTATAGGAAAAATGAAAGTTCTAAACATTTTTAAAGGATAACATTCTCTCATAGCTTTAGGAAATCACTGGACTATAATAGGCCACCATCCAGAGTCAGTCATCCAACTAGCTGTTATGAGCTGATATTTTCATTTTCAAACCTTAAATCAGCCTCAATACATTTCTATCCATTGGCAGCAGGTAGCCACTCTATATGCAATATAAAGCTAAATTTTTTTTTTGAAATTTCACAGCATTTCTTTTTAATATCTGAAATTAACTATCACATTTCTCCTAAGCTCTCTCCCAGTTGAATATCTCAAATTCAAGTTCACTTAGCCATTCGTGTGAAATGGATTTTCAACACCCCAGTGTCTATGTTAACTTTCCCTGAAGCTCTTTATTTTTTTCAAATACTTCTCATAAAATGTAGTTCCAAAAATTGAACATGCTATTGCAGATATAGTTTTAGTGCCGAATATGATGAGAGGTTCCCCTCTCTTAATTAGAATGTGTATATACCTCTGTAACCTTGCCATATTGACATAGAATTAATGGAAAATTAGACAGCCTAGCTCATTTTCAGAAAGAACTCAATTTTAAGCTGTATGTTGACTCATAACCCACTTGAAATGCAGAGAAAGAAGCAAAATGTTTCCTTACACCTTGGGTTTCCTGCCAGTGCCTACATAGCTTTGGTGGGGTTAAGGAGGCCTGCTTTCCTTGGTCTCTCTCTTTTTCTTTTCTTAATTTATTTTGTGTATAAATAAATTTACATGTTATAGCATGTATGTAGGCTATGAAGCTTGGTAATGGAATGAATCCCCCATGAAGCCAACACTTCATGGAAGCGGGATATTACCAATAATACTGATATGAAATATGTAGTATTCCTCCCTTATCCTATCTCCTGCCTCCCATTATCAGTTTTGTGTTTATCGTTTGGATGAGTTTTAGCCATACTACATATGTGTGTATATCTTTCTAAATAATATATTCTAAAATTCGGCTTGTCTGTGGGTCTTATAAAAATGGTAGTATGCCATATCTATGTTCCTACAACTTACTTTTCTCATTCATATTTATATTTCTGAGATTTATTCATCCAATATATAAAGCTAGAATTTGTCCATTTTCCACTGCTGTATAATATTCTGCTGGGCAAATATAATACCTTGTTCTGTGTAGTCTGTGTAGACTTTTGGGTTATTTCCTCTTTGGAGAGTTTATTGCCAGTGATTTTCTATTACAAACAAAGCTGCTGTGAATTTTCTTGCATGAGTCTTTGGTGCATGTTGAGTGAATTTTTCTGGGAGTAGCATTGCTGGATCAGAGGGTAAATGTATGCTTTATTAGGTAATTCAAACATATTTTTCAAAATAGTTGAAGCAGTCAACACTCCCTCCAAGCTGCCGTGCATTAGGGTTCTTTTTGCTCCACATCCTTGCTAATACTTGGTAATGTCAGGCTTTTAAATTTTGTCCATCTAAAATGTACCTTATTGTGATCTGAAAAAGCATGTCTTGATTTCTAATGAGGTTGAATATCTTTTCCTATCTTTACCATTGATGCGTCCTTCTTTTTTTTTCTGCTTAAATACTGTCCATGTCTTCACCCATTTCTCTTTTGATTCATAGTAATTATAAACGTGTGTGTGTGTCTATGAGAGAGAGAGAGAGAGAGAGAGAGAGAGAGAGAGAGAGAGAGAGAGAAATCCTTTGTCATTTTTAGGTGTTGCAAAGTTCTCCCAATTTTTGGCTTACTATTTCACTTTGTGGAATTCTTTAAATGAACATATGTTATTTTTGCTGGCAGTCTTGTAAATCTTATTTGACAACCAGTGATTAGATCTCTCCCACATTGACTGTCCGTAGATTTTTTTAAGGTGATGACAGGTACCTAGGTAACCAATGCATGAGTTTGTTTGGTGAATCTTCATTCTGACTACATTTTCTGGATAACTGCACATGGATACATTTTGTATTCCTTTGGCTTAGACAGTTTTGTCGAGCCTAGTATCAATCCACACATCTGGAGTACCATCTCCTTCATAGCAAGTTTCTTTGAATGCTTAAGTGGCACGCTTCTTAAAGCCCACTCCCTTTTGAACGTTGATGATGTATTCTTGGGTCACCACCTTGCTGAAGGCAGACTAACTCTTCTTCTCACCATTACTATTTGTGGGAGTCATTCTTCTAGGACTTAATTTTTAGTCAAATTTGTCAATCTCTTCTTTTATGGTTAGTAATGTTTAAACTTAAGAAATTCTCTTCTTTCTGTTCTATATTTTCTTTCTTTGCTTTAGGACTTAAATGTCTTTTTTTAAAAAGGTATCACTGAGGTAAAATATACACAAATAACTTACTCTATCTTTACCATTTCAGATACAGAGTTCAGTAGCAATAAATTTATATTCTTTAAAAATGTTGTCTTTACATTTAAGTGTATATTTCTTCTGGAATGGATTCTTGTGTTATATGGCATAAGGTAGGGATGTGATTCGATTTTTCTTATATGAAAAACAATTGTGCTAGCATAACTTGTTGAGCAGTCTATTATTTCCCCTTTGATCTTCAATGCAAAGGCTCTCATAAATGAAGCATTGATATATAAAGCTGCTTTTGGTCTATGTCATTGAACACTTTGTTATTTCTATAGCCATATCCCATGCTTGCCTTATTTTCTCTTCTTTGTTTTCTATCCTTTAAACTTCCTCTAAGGATCTTGGATCTTTCATTTCATACTTTACTTATGTCCCGGGTCAGCCAGTTCCTGAGGATCATTCTGATAAACTCTGCAGTGGATCAGTAACAAAACAAACAGGTCTAATTCTTGCTCATGGTAATTTCTCCTTATAGCACTTGCTAGTGTGTGATAAAGTCCTTATCACCACCAGGATGACAATGACTAATGGGAGATAAGAGGACAGATATGTTCTGTTACTCTTTCTATAAGATCCTACTGACAATTTTTTTTTCGTATTTGTCACCATACCACTGTGTTGACTTAAATTTTTTTTCTTCTAAACTGCTGTCATCCAGTCTTCCCAAATCCTACATCCTGTAATTTCTAACTAAGTATTGGATCTTCTATGCAGTACTTTATAGTTTCTTCTGTTAATTTCATTTGAGACTGGGCACGGTGGCTCTTGCCTGTAATTCCAGCTCAGTACTTTGGGAGGCTGAGAGAAAGCTCACTTTGAGGCCAGGAGTTTAAGGTCAGCCTGAGCAACATAATGAGGCCGTGTCTCTCCAAAAATAATGACATAAATAAATAATTACCATCTGATTTATTTTTACCCATTTCTTCAGATTCATTTTGAAACATGATTATGTTGAGTATCTACAACCATTCAATCATAATGATAATTCTCTCATCTTCACCCAAATTAATAAAGATTTTGAGAGCACAGAGCTTACTGGCATATTTCTACATATGATTTCCTCAAGTGACATTGATTAATTAATTAATAGTTGTTCAATTCATTCGTTCATTCTTTGTCATTCATGCCATACTCTACAGGCTTAACCTAAAGATATCTTGCAAGACTTTGTCAAATACCTGGCTGAAATAGGGATATGATGCAGCCTTGCATATATGCATATAAGTTGCATGTAACATAACTACATGTTATATTACATGTACATGTATATCAAGGTGAATATATTTATATATATTGCTATACATGTATATGTAATATAACATATATATGTCAAATACTGCATATCATATATCACATATTTATGTCTCCTCCCCAACTCTGCCCTACCTCTTCTTGAATACCTCATAATTTTCTTTTAATAGCAATCATAAACCATGTATTTGAATGTAACTTTTTTAATGGGTATTTTATGGGATATTGTTTTCCAGACCTACTTTTTTCCCCTCATTGGCCCAGCTCCCTCTTTCAATAATCAAGAAAAAATTTAATTTTCTCATATATCAAAAATGTTATTTATTCCTTCTTTATTTTTCCCATTATTTGTGAGGATCCAATGCATCTGAGCCTAAAGACTTAAAAAATACATGCGCTTACTTTTTTCTTTTTCTTTTTTCTTGCTTACTTTCAATTTTATTTTTTCAGTTTACTACTAAAATGAACCATTTAAGGTATCTTTTTTGCAGTTTGGAAAGATTCTTCTTAATGAAAATTACAAAAGAAGTGAGGAGAGAAATTGTTTCTCTTCCTTTTTGTCTAATGCTAAGATTGCACCATCTGGCTCAAGCTGTGGATCTAGCCTTTCCTGTTCTTCTTGCCCCGAAGACAACCAAAAACGCATTTTTGATAAGCTCAGCATTTTCTCTGCAGCTTTAGCTCATCTTTTGCTCCAGCTTTATTGATGTTATTCTGATATCTGATCATGCTGCTGACAAACAAATTGAGCTAGGAAGAGTTTTAAAAACTTGCCACGACCTGGTGAAACTGATCCTTAAACAAACAGCAATACTGCTGGTAACACTGGCAAGTTCCACTGAGAGTTGCCTTTTTCCCAAAAGGCAACTTTTTCCTAAAAGCCAACTGGGGGATAAGAGACGGGCTTGATCACATGCAATGGAAATACATATAAGCTCTGTGCACAATGTTGCTATCATACAGCAAAGAGCATTCTTTAGCCAATCTCTGAAGGATGTCTCTGTAATTGCATCTGTGCCTGAGAAGAGCAACACTGTCCAATGTGTGGATCTTCAGTGCTTAGCCTAATGCCAGGCACATAGTAGGTACTCAATAGTATTTTGTTTATTGGCAGCAAGAGAACAATGCATGCTGCAGGAGAGGAAAAAGATTAATTCCTTTCAGTCACATGAAGACTAAAGCTGCATACATGGATTTAATTTTTCATATTATCTTTGGACTGATTTGACATATTTTACTTTAAAAGTCTCACCACTTTGATCCACAGGGAACCATTAGTGGTGAAAACATGGAATATGCTTCTTGGAAAATGCATTGCTTCAACAGATTAAAGACACATAAGCTGAAACAAGTATGCAGACCTTCCTAGTTTGAACAAAAAAGAAAAGAAACAAAGGAAAGAATTAATGGAAATTTTCAAATCTAAGTCTCTTCTGATATTTCGAGGAAAACCTCAGGAAGTGAATCAAGAAATAAGACTAACCGAATCTTTGTTAGAGATACTGTGATACTATGATTCAAGTTCAAAAACATCCAAGAAAGGAATCTACTGCTTTCTTTTTAATATTAGTTATTAAAACTGTCTTAATACTCTCCATTAGCTTATAGGAAAGTTAAAATATGAGTCAGTATATGATTTTTTGCAGAAATTAAGTTAATTTAAGTTATTTAACAACTACCTCAATATGTGTAATAATTCTAAATTTGCTCAAGTATTTTTGGAAATAGGCATCGTGTAAATTATGGGTTAAAGATCAATTTTCTGCTTATATTTGTATGGATTCTATATCTCACTATTCATACGTGTTAAACATCCATTCAAATGAAGACCCTTTTTTGGTTATAAAAAGCACACAATCATACGAGCTACGTTAACTGGTTACTAGCTGCAAGGGAGAGGTTTACCTCAGTCACAGATCCAACTTCAGTGCAGGGTTTGCTATTTTTAATCACAGAACTTAGAAGCTTAATTCAGTTAAAAAGAGAGGAAGTTGTCAAGGGAGGGTTGCTAAAAGTTCATGCTAAATTTGCTTAGAGCCAGATTGTGTTCATTAATATTTATACATCTATGGTTGGGAAGGGGTGATTGTGCTTCTTTAAAAACACTGGGTATTCAGATTCCACGTATGGCACAGCCTTCTGATTAGGGAAGGTGGGTTTTCATTGTACCATCAATGGAGATACAGATGGGAACCATCTGGCGCCTCATCCCCTTTTTGTCAAAAACCTTGTCTTGTCTCTCACATGTCAATGATGAATGGAAGGATTTCAAACTCTAGCTGAACAATGCAGTTTGAATCCCTCAGCCAGCCAAGGGGTTTTTGGCAAACATCGATGAGCTTAATATTTTAAAGAAACCAGCAATCATTTTAATTCATTAGTTGAGGCCTGTTGTTCTAGACAGTGTTTTTGATTTGTATTTTGGGCACTGGCTTTGTTTTTGATTCACAAGCATATTCCATATGAGTATATTTTCTTTTACACAGTGTAAACCATGGGGATAAAAGTGGGAGTTTCATCTGATAAAATGACCAAAGTGCTGAGAGATTCTTTTAATTATCTTTTGCATTAATTATGATTCACATTAAGTGTTCAGACCAAAAATTTTCTTGTGAGCTAGTACACAGCATGAATCAGAGAACACAGAATTTAGTTAACCCAACTATAGACAATGAATCTAAAAATCAATTCAGTGTTCTGCTTTGTGAGAAGAAACGACGTAAACCTGCCTTAGAGTACCTTGGGTACACTATTTTTATGGCTTGTTTGCTAAAGGTGGGTCTCTAGGATGGAAGCAGAGTAATCGATTCACATGGTTAGCTTTGCACTCATTATTCAGCTAAAAAAAAAAGAAAAAAAAAGACAGATTGGTTTTCCTGCACTTCACATTTAATAGAATGAGGTGAATCAACAAAAAACCAATTTGATACTAGAGCCTTATTCAGAAACTCATTTTCAGAGTATGTCCTGGGTTTGGTAGAGATTCAACCCGATTTTATACAACTAACAAGATTGTGATTATAGTCCCCACCAGTAACATTTGCGTGGGACTGTGGTTAAAAAAGGACATAATATAAAGTTTTTTTAATTATAATGATTTTTGTGCTTATTACCTGCCAGCTACTGTTCTAAATGCCAGATAGATGATTGATAGGTAGCTATGTGGGTGATAGGTTAACAGATATCATAGATAGACACAGATAGGTAGGTAGATAGGTTTTACTTACTTAATCCTCACAACCACCCTAATAGGTAAATTATATTATCATCTTCATTATACAGACAAGGAAAATAAGGACCAGAGGGATTAAGAACTTTCCCAGGCCAATAGCTATTAAATGGCGGAGTGGGGATTCAAATTCAGAAAGGTTCTGAAATCTGTGTGCTTAACCCTTATACATACTATTTCTCACAGTCATCATATGAGGTAGAGGTTGGTTTTGTTATTTCTGTTTGAAAGATGAGGAAACCAAAGCTCTGAGAGGTTAAATTACTTGCCTCAGTCTAGGCTGTCCAACTGGTAGCCTGCAGAGCCAGCCAAGACTTGGGCTTTCTGTGTCTCAGTCTCTTTGCACAATGGAAAATTTGGAATAATCCCCCATAGGCACCACAGGATCCCCAATCATCAGAGAAGGACTAAATTTTGTTCAGCATAGCTCAGGCCTAGGAAAGGGAACTAGAGACTGATTGTTGCCAGATTTGCAATAGTCTAATCCAAGCAAATTATTTATAGTTCTTATTAACAATAAATGGCAATTAACTTATTCTGATGTTACTCAATTGAGTTTTTATGCTATTTTTCTTACCTCTAATTTTTCATAAAAGTAATCCTTAATATATAAGGAGCATTTACAATTTAATAAGAAAAAAGTGAATACTCACATTTTTAAAAAATGGACAAATGAGAATAAAGAAATACAATTAGGTACTAAACAAAAACACAATGACAAAACATTGTGACCTCATTAAAGAAAAATGCTATGAACTCATCCTTGTATTAAACTGACAAAGATTAAACAAACTAGTAACATATAGCAATAACTGTGGTATGAAAGAATTGGCATTCTCATCCCCTGCTAAGGGTGCAGTTTTTTTAAAAAACAATTTGTCAGTGTGCATTAGTAGCCACTGTATGCTTTGATCCAGCAATCCTACATCTTGAAATTGGATCCCAAGAATGGCATCATGGATGTAAACAAATTTTAATAATTAATGGGAACATTATTTATAAAAGGAAAAATTATAAGCAACTGCTAAAGACTTGATTAAATAACTTATGGCATATTTGTATAATGGAATTAAGTCAACACAAAATATGATATGCAAAAGTATGGTATTAAATAGTAGCATGTATAATATGTGGTGAGTGAAAAAGCAGATTAAGAAGGTTATTTAACAATATGCACAATTTGACCTTTTCTTGTAAAAAGCAAATTTATGTTAAATGTTAATAACATTACAATGTAGGAGTCTTTTTATTCTTCTTGCTTTTCTTATTAACACAATGAAAGTGAGCTAAAGAATCAGAAACAAACAATGCATTTGCTTTTTTGAAATTTTGCTACTAGACCTTTACAATCTTTTAAAAAGGAAGATACCTTGCCAAGGAGAAGAGAAAGAGAAGAGTTTGAGCCTGAAAATTTAGGTAAATACTGAGAACAGTGAAGGTACATGGAATCAGCCTTTGTAATTCTTTTTTTTTTTTAATTGCATTTTAGGTTTTGGGGTACATGTGAAGAACATGAAAGATTGTTGCATAGGTACACACATGGCAGTGTGGTTTGCTGCCTTCCGTCCCCTCACCTGTATCTGTCATTTCTCCCCATGCTATCTCTTCCCACCTCCCCACCCCCCTGTCCCTCGCCCATTTCCCCCCAACGGACCCCAGTGTGTAGTGCTCCCCTCCCTGTGTCCATGTGTTCTCATTGTTCAACACCCGCCTATGAGCGAGAATATGCGGTGTTTGATTTTCTGCTCTTGTGTCAGTTTGCTGAGAATGATGGTTTCCAGGTTCATCCATGTCCCTACAAAGGATGTGAACTCATCGTTTTTGATGGCTGCATAATATTCCATGGTGTATATGTACCACATTTTCCCTATCCAGTGTATCATCGTTGGGCTTTTGGGTTGGTTCCAGGTCTTTGCTATTGTAAACAGTGCTGCAATGAACATTCGTGTGCATGTGTCCTTATAGTAGAATGATTTATAATCCTTTGGATATATACCCAGTAATGGGATTGCTGGGTCAAATGGGATTTCTATTTTTAGGTCCTTGAGGAATCGCCACACTGTCTTCCACAATGGTTGAATTAAATTACATTCCCACCAACAGTGTAAAAGTGTTCCTATTTCTCCACATCCTCTCCAGCGTCTGTTGTTTCCAGACTTTTTAATGATCGCCATTCTAACTGGTGTGAGATGGTATCTCAATGTGGTTTTGATTTGCATTTCTCTAATGACCAGTGATGATGAGCATTTTTTCATATGTTTATTGGCCTCCTGTATGTCTTCTTTTGTAAAGTATCTGTTCATATCCTTCGCCCATTTTTGAATGGGCTTGTTCGTTTTTTTCTTGTAGATCTGTTTTAGTTCTTTGTAAATTCAGCACAGCAGTTCTCAAACCGTACCCTGTGGCAGCATCATTTGGAGGCTGGGCCCTACTGCCTGCCCTAGACTTTCTGATTCAGTAGGAACCAATCCTTCCTCTGATTGGGAGGAACCAAAGAATTTTCATTTTCAATAAATTCTCCAGGTATTGTCAATACTGCTTACTAAGGGATCCCACTTTGAGAACCACTGCCATAGAACCTGACAATGGTTTCGCCATTTCCCTCAGATTATAAAACTATTGATGCTTAGAATTTAATCCTAGGGATGATTTCAAAGCCCACATTCTTTCAACAATGTTTTCAGTCTCAGCTGGTTTTAGAATCCTATGGAGTACTTTTTTTTAAGTCCTGTTGCCTAATATCCATCCCACCACAATTAACTGAAACCCCTGGAGGGTGTTTGTGGGGGCTGGTGGGGGGGATTAGATGGGCAGAAATGGAAGGAATCTAAATGGTTCTAGCAGCCAATCATGGTTGAAAACTATTGTCCACCAAAACACTTTCAAGCCACCATTTTAATATTCATTTTAGAAATTAAAAAGCTATACTAATTTCAGAAATTAAATAGCTGAAGCCCTATTCTTAAATTAACTGAACTGTAAATACTTTGAAGATTCTTAGTGACCAAGCAGATAGTTTTAGTAAAATGATTCTTCATTGACATGCTTAATATGTCCCTGGAAAGCATGTTTATAAAAATTTCTTTGTTTAAGTATCTTGTCTTCTCCTGGGTTGGAGCAGAGAATTTTCCTCTGAGAACCCTTTTGCGGTTAAGTAAAGGTTTTCTTTTGTGAAATAAGTAAAGGTTTTCAGCAGATCATATATACCTTGGTATTCATTTTTTCTTTTAGAAAGAAACTAAATTCAGTAAATAGATGGCCATAAAAAGCACTGATTAACATAATTACCCATAATCATGTTACACCAGATATAGTACACATACAATTGTATAGTACTATTACTGTCCTTGGAATTGCTCAGGACTAGTCTGGTATTCATGTCTGCTTCTCATACAAGGCATTAATCTGACACATAAATGAACAGTGGTGCTCAATATCACATGTATGTCAAGAATGAGTGCTGAAGGGCATTGAATGACTTGCCAATTTCGGAACAAATTGTGTTCCAAATTTGCATTGTAGGTTAATTCTTGGGAATGCAGAATTTCCTTGTCTATGGGAATAATAGTTGTGCTTTCCACTTAAAAAAAAAAAAAAAAAAAAAAAAAAAAAAAAAAACTCAGTGCTGGGAGACTGTGAGCCAAGAGAAACTGACAGCAGAGTAGGGTTTTCTCACCAATTCTCTCTTTATCTCCGAAGTGTTCTCTCATCCCGCCCCAGCTATTTCACTTATCTATTGTTATATAACAAACCATCCTGAAACAGTAGCTTCAGATAATGATGATTTGTTTCTTACAATTCTGTGGGTCAGGACTGCAGGTGGGATTGGCTGGGCAGTTTTTGCTTCATTTGGCATTGATTACAGGTCACTGACTCAGCCTTATCCAGCTGGTCTAGGCTGGGCTGTGTTAGAAGCCCCAAGAAGGACTAACTTAGTTATATGGTGACCTGGTGCTTCTCATGTGGCCTCACCTCCTAGCTAGTTTGGGCTTTCTCACAGCTTGGTGGTCTTAGGGTAGTCAGCCTTTGACATGGAAGCTGGCTTCAAAAAGGAAACTTAGAGTCCTCTCTCAAGCCTAGGGATAAGAAGTCCCAAGATCCAGAACATCACTTCCTCCTCATTCTGTTGATCAAAGTTACATGGTTACCCTAGATTTAAAAGGGAGGAGAAATGGCTCCCCTTTTTCAAGAGGGGGTGGCATGTGCCTATAGGGAAGGAAAAAATTGATGGTGCCCATCCTTGAAGATTATTTTGTATGTCACCCCTTCATTGTTGGATTCTGGAGGAGGTTGACATAAGACCCGAACTCTCCAGAACAGGACCCACCAATATGGTCATGTCCCAACACGTAAGTTCAGCGGAGGCCAGGGAGGTGAAAAATCTTCAGCAGCAGCTGAAGGAATGGTGAATGCACAACCACTACTCACATCTGTCTTTCAGCTCCCATTTTGCCAGAAACCGAAATCTAAGGTTTCACCCAGGGAGGAAATTGAGGAGAGTGTCTGTATCGGGATTAGATTTAGCTGGGAATATAAGAAACCTAAAATAATGGGAAGTAAAAGGGAGTTTATTTTCCTCATGTAAAGTTTGGAGGCAGGCAGTGCAGGGCCGATAATGGCTTTTTTCCACTCGCCTCCACCTCCAAAACAGGGTTGGAAGATGACAACTCTCCCATAATTATTGCACCAATACAATACATATCCCAAATTCAGATCACCACAATTCCTTGTTAGTGGGTCTTTTACTCTGGGAAATTATCCATCCAGGATATTAAGTTTCCTAAATGACCACTTTTAATGGAAACTATGATAGCACAGCACCAGGTTTTGTGAACAATTAGATAGAATTTCAAACTTTAACATTTTTCCCAAGCTCCTCAAAGCTACTTAAATGTAAAATGAGTTATTTGCTACTTTGTCCAATTTCCCTTTGTTTTTGAAAACTACATGAAATTATTTGTATAGTCAGTGTCAGTTGTAGTAGTAAAGCAGTTATGCATAGGAATAGATGAGACAGACACATAAATGCTACTTTAACCGTATTCTTGTTGTTGGAGGAAAAGGAACACTAGAACTAGACTAGGAATCAGATAAGCATGCACCTTGGAGCAAATCACTAAATGTCTTGGAAACTTCATCTCTTCACCTGTAAAATAGAAATGAAAATGTAATCTGCAGACAGGGGGTTTTAGGGGGAAAGATCATTAAATGAGATGATTTGAACGTATTATAAAACAAATTGCCACTACAAGCTACAGATATTTTACTTCATTTAATCTCATTAAGAATATCACCGTCATTTTATGTCGTAATCAAGGCAATTCAATATGCTTAGTTCCAATGTGTCTATGCATTAAAATAATCGATAATGCAGATTCTGTCCGTTTACAAGCTTTTCTCTCTGGGCATGGGTGCCTTGGCAGGGTCCTGGGTGGCACTTCCTGTGGAATCTATCATAAATATAACCTATTGGATTAGTAACACCTAAAGATGTGGGAGATGTATAAGGAAAAGAAAGACAGAATGACAGCCAACACGTGAGTCCTCAGCGCTAGGGCTCTGGGTTAGTACTTTTTCCTGCTTTAATCTCTTTTCACCTGTACCAGAGCCCTATGAAGAAAGGGTTTTTATTAGACTCCTTTACAGGAGAAGAAACAAGCCTTAAAGCGTAAAGAGTTTTGTTTTTGTTTTTGTTTTACTTTAGATTCAGAAGTGCATGTGCAGGTTTATTACACAGGTAAACTTGCGCTACGGGGGTGTGTTGTACAGATTGTTTCATCACCCAGGTACTAAGCCTAGTACCCATTAGTTATTTTTCTTAATTCTCTCCCTCCTCCCACACTTTACCCTCCAAAAGGCCCAATGTCTGTTGTTCCCTTCTATGTGTCTGCATGCTCTCACCATTTAACTCCCACTTATAAGTGAGAACATGAAGTATTTGGTTTTCCATTCCTTCCTTAGTTTGCTAAGGATAATGGCCTCTAGCTCCATCTCTGTTCCTGCAAAGGACATTATCTCATTCTGTTTTATGGCTGCATGGCATTCCATGGAGCATAGGTACCACATTTTCTTTTTCCAGTCTCTGATTGATGGGCATTTAGGTTAATTCCATGTCTTTGCTATTGTGAATAGTGCAGCAATGAACATACATGTGCATGTGTCTTTGTGAGAGAACAATTTATATTCCTTCTGGCATATACCCAGTGGTAGGAGTGCTGGGTTGAGTGGTGTTTCTGGTTTTAGGTCTTTGGGAAATTACCACACTTTCTTCCACAATGGTTGAAGTGATTTACATTCCCACCGACAGCACATGTGTTCCTTCTACTCCGCAACCTTGCCAGCATCTGTTCTTTTTTGACTTTTTAGTAATAGCCATTCTGACAGGTGTGAGATGGTGGCTCATTGTGGTTTTGATTTGAATTTCTCTAATCATTAGTGACATTGAGCTTTTTTTTCATATGTATGTTGGCTATATGTAAAAGTGTCTGTTAATGTCTTTTGTTCACTTTTTAAAGAGGTTTCTGCATGTGGAAGTTTCATAGAAAGTAGAACAGCTGGGGCTGAATCCAACACGCTTCTGACCCTGTGCTGCTACTTCAAGTGCTCGCTATGAACTTCAGCATGACTAAACAAAGCCGCAGAGAAGGTTAGAGAGCATTCATTCCAGAGACAGTCCTGCAGCCAGGGCTGGAGTAGGTGGGCGTGTGTCCTGGGTAGTTCCAGAAGGCCCCACGCTCAGTTGACTGCCCTTCTGGTTCCCATCTTCAGGTCCATAATTGCTTCTGAGCAAATGGCCCTGTATTTTCATTTTTCACTGGACCTCACGAATTACATTGCTGGTCCTGGGAGACACTCAGGTAACACGTGTAAGAGAAAAAGAGAGAAGGAGCTAACATTTGCTAAGCACTATAACATGCCAAGCATAAATTTATGTCATTTTTTATACCCATTAACTAATTTCACCTCTAGGAAAACTTTACAAGATAAATAAGGTCATCACTTTATAGGTAAACAGATTATCAGAGAGGCCAAGTGACTTACATAGGTTACACAGCTGGGAAGAGGTAGAGATGAGATTCAGCATCAGGTGTGTCTACATTCAGTGCTCTTATTCTTTTAATCCCTCCAGGCTGTGCCATGTTGAGATAATGAATGCCTACTCTTCCTGGGGGTATTATAATGAGGCAATTTTCTACTTCTGCAGAAATACATGAAATATTATTAAGGGTATCTAGTTTACAACAACGTAGAGTTGCTGTCTGAAATACTTATTCCCATTTGAGACTGACCTAATGAAAGATTCTCAAAGAAAGAAGCTGTGATATATAAGTATGACCAGGTTATTTCAGAATTACTGGACAAAGGACTATGCCATATTATTTTTATAAGCCAATTTCATCAAGATTCTTAAATCTCTGCAGAGCAATGAACTAGGAGTCCAGAGAGCTGAATTCCATTTTTAATTTGAAATAAGCTTGGCTAAGTCATTTGGCTTCTCTGAGTCTCAAATAGGAATCGAAAGGGAAAGATCCAAAGCCATAGTAAAAATGTTTTATCGTAACTGAACCCTAAATAGAATTTTTTTATGCCCAGGGCAGGAAGCCTGGGTTGGCTTTCCATCTGGAGAGAGGTCCTTAAGGAAGAGGCAGGAGAGGAATGAGAATAGAGAAGGCATCTTTTATCTCAATACACTGAAAGCTCTTTGCTTGGTCAGTTTTCTCACCTGTCCACAGGACTTTAGCTGTCTGCCTTCAGTAGCCAGGGTTGCTGACTTGGGATAGCAGTGAGCCTGCCACCAGGCTACAGAGATGGTACAGGCTACTCAGAAGGGAGGAAGGGGTAAAGCTCTACATTTAGCCAGTATTCCCAATATTTCTCAATCACTATTTAGCTCTTTTGCTTTCTTTCTATTTCAATACCCTATGGGCAAAGACCCAGTGGCCATGTCCTAGCTATTGCTCTAAGGCTGATTATGAGTGGTTTCACAACCATGGGTCTAGGCTCAGATGACATGAATGCCCATAATTTACAAGTGATGTCTGTCATGGGCACTGCAAGTATGGGGGGTGATAGATGTGCCTCATATCTCATGTTAGATATTGGCCATTCCTAGATTAAGGTAGACTGTCCAGAAATGTTTGTTGGATGATTGAACAGCCATTATTGTCAGTGTTAAATTTGTTGTACCTATGAGAAAAAAAAATTTAGTTCCAAAAGTTGGCTAAAAAGTCTCCAGATAATTTAGGGCATTGCCTATAAAAGTAAAAAAAGTAAAATTTCTGTTGATTTCTCAGAATGTGGCTCACAGAATATTTGTATTAGAATTACATAATAAGCTTAGTTAAAGTACAGATACTTGGGCCCCATCCTACTTATTTACAACGTCTTTGGAGGGTGATGCCTCAGGAATCAGCATTTTCAAACATATCCTTAGGGATTGGGGATGGGAGTGTGCATGTGAGTTGAAGTAGGTGAACCATTGCTTTATAAGCCTGGGTAAGAAAAATTGTATTTTTGAAATCGGCAATGTTTTCATTTACCATATCATAATCTAAACTAGGAATGAGCACCACCTTTCAAATGGTGCTAGAATTCAGTCAGGGTTCATAAAATACAAATCGTTTGATTAAATACATTCTTCAGTGTTAAGTGAGGGTGGGGGTCTAGATAAACAAACCTTGGGATCTTGATAAACAAAGCTTAAGGACAAAAAAAAAGTCTTTTAAAAGTCTTATGGTCGTAGCTTATTCAACCAAGTAACACTAAGCGAAATTACAGAAATACAGGTTTTGGGGGTTTTTATCCCTATTACCTTTGACATGTGAATGTGCACATAAATGTGCAAATCGTGAAAGGGAAACAGGGTTGCCAACCTACCATAGCAGTAGCTGAAAGGAGAATCTACTTTAAGCAAGGGTCATCTTCTGGGAGATAATTAACACTATGTCCATATGGGAGGAGAGGGGAAGGAAAAAAGATTAGGATGAGTATTTAGAAGGCCTTAGAGAAGGTACTCCATCTCAAATAAATAGTCACAGAAGAGCAGTACAGTATTGTTGAAAGCACATACGCTTTGGGCCAGGCTATGTGGGTTTGAATGTGACTCTGCCACTTGACTAGTCCTTTGACTGATTGCAGGTTATGATTGAGTTACTTAATTCCTCCAATCCCTGTTTCCTTACTTGTGAATCTGGATAATGATAGAACTAACTCAACCTGTGGCACAAGTGGCTATGAGAGTTAAGAAGGAAAACAAATATGAAGTGCTGGCATGTGATAAGCTCTCAATTAATGACATTTGTGGGAGACAAGTCAAAGCTAGAATGACTTAACCTTTTGCAGTGCAGCTAATCAATATAGTTATTCCAATGTGGAATCATTTTCTTGGGAGAGCATGTACAAAGTTCACCAAGGCTCAGGTACTTATACCTGAGGAATGCCTTATTAACCCTAGACTTACTAATACACTAACATTGTATCAGTGATGATGAGATATCATTAGAGAAGGCACGTTCCAAGGTCATGATACATCAATCATCCTAAAAGGTCTTTGATACAAAATTAGCTAAATCCCTAGTGACATACCTTGCAAACACAGTAGCTGGAAACCTTTCATAAGTTTCTTACCTTCAATGGTATTGTAAAATCAAGAAGTCAAAGACTTAAGTACTGTTTATGGGAGTTCTGGAATCAGAAGCCCGGACAGGAGCAATGCATTGTGGCACTGACAGCCTGGCCTTTCTTATTTCTTTTACAACGTTAGTGTGTTCTCTCAAACCCACTTGCATAAATCCACAATTATATGTATTTAATGAATTCAATCTTAAACAGCTGTAGAAAATGTGCTTTATTAATAGGGGAGCATCCAATCAGATAAAGCAGTCATAACATACTGTGCGCGCACGTGTGTGTATGTGTGTGTGTGTGTGTGTGTGTGTGTGTGTGTTGGTTTTAAAAAATTCGTGAGTCAATGGAGGATAAATATGCATAGATGAAAATATATTTAAGAGTTGCCTTTTGAGCTTGTAAAACTACTCTTTCTGACATGAAAGATCTGCTTTCTTATTTTAAAAAGTATTGGACAAATTGTGTTCATGTTCACAAACATTAACTTCAAAAGCAAAGCAGATAAAAATAAACTCTAGTCTATTGATTCTCAAAATTCAGCTCATTATCCAACTGGAGAACTTTTTAGAATGCAGATTCCCGGGCTCACCTTAGGAGACTGATTCTGTAGGTCTGGAGCAGGGCCTAGAAATCTGTATCTTTAACACCCCAAAATGACACTGATCCAAGTGGTCTAAGTACCAGAGTTTCCGAAGCTGCATTTTATCCCTTCTAGCCTGAATTGTTCATTCAGGGATAGATTCAGGTTAATAGGTTGCTTGATTAATATAGAATGGGAGCAGAGGAATAGACTGTTCTGAAAGGAGAATCCTATATGATACCAAAAGCAGCACCTATTTGCCAACTGGGTTAGTCTTTTATAAACAGAGCACTTTATACGTTGGACAGACTGCAAGGAAGGCTAACAGATTCTTGCCCTTGTTCCTCCTTTTTAATACATTTTACTGTTTATTAATACTTCATCCTACAAGTGCAGTTCCTAAAAGGTCACCCAGTGAAGTTTAAGGAGTCACTTAGAGCCCTTGAAGATATCTTCATCTCATTAGCAAGCCATTTACACCTACTGCCCTGGAGAAGGCTTTTACTGGCTACTGTATTCTATTGTGTGCACATTCCTGACAGCGGATACTGACTCCTCTGGATTAAGTATCTCTTCTTCTAAACTTATATCCCTGTGTATTTGGTTGTATGGACTCCTTACAGGTCCTTAAATCCATATGAAAGCACTTAGGGGAAAAATACATTAAAAGTATGTTTGTATAAGGCAGTATTATTAACATACTTTTTTATTTGGCTCGAGGTCATTGACGTGAAATTTCACAATTGCACTCTTGAATACACAACATAATTATATTGTGTAACAACTCTTCTGAAACAGTTTGGATTTCAAATTTCCATTCCGTAAGCACCATGAATACATATTCATACTTGTTGGATCATGAGTCTAGATTAGTGGTTCAGAAACTGAAGTCATTAAGTATCAACTGGGTCTGTCATGCAAAATCCAGTGGTGTTCACTTATTAAGTAAGTATCAACTGAGTCTGCCTGGATCTGTATCAACTCAGTAAGTTCGCTTATTAAGTTAGGATGCTATCCATTCAGTATTTCCATAGCAAAAGGGCACAAGGTACTTGAAAAACATTTAAACTTTATAATTCTACTACCATTGCTCCAGACTGCTGGGATCCCTTAATCTGAAACAAATCCTTATTTTTATGGCTCTGTGGTGAGAACGGCAGGCATTTAATACTTTATAGTTCTGATTTCTTGAAATAATTTTTTTTCTCAACTACATGTGCCATTGAATTCATTAAAAATTGTTCAGTAACAGTCCAGTGACAAAAGTGCCTTCTGTGGTATTGAAAACCAGGCCTTATCCTTTGAAATAAAAACAAGTATTTATCCAAAACTAGGAAGAAACAGTTAACTTGATTAGAGAGTGCTAAATTTATTGTAGAGTCAATCCTGCAAAATCAAAAGGGGATAGATTCCTTATGGACTCTTGCTTGATAAGATTTTTACCCTTATGGACTCTTGCCTGATAATATTTTTACCCTGTTTGCAGGCTAACAAATTAGCTTGCCTCCGTTTCATAAATGATGGCAGAAAGTATGATATTCTTGGTTCAGATATGAAGGAGAGTTTATTACAGCAATAGCAGTGGCTAGAGTATCAGCATTTTCCTATGCCTGTTCCCTGAGTCCCAATTCACACAGGGTAATGCAAAGAAGGCCAGGGAATACCTGTACATGTAGCAAGTTGCTTTGCTAGAAGGAATCCTGAGCTTACAGAATCCTGAATCTTTTATAATGGGATGTTTAAGTATGCCTTGCCTTTCATGCAGCAAGAGACTGTCCCTATCCTTCAAGTTTCTTCACTATACATTTTTGGAAAGCTACTCTGGAACAAAGGCAATCAGAACTTCTATTCACAAGATGCAGAAACTTGAAAGACCTCTGTAAATTTGCTCACCAATAATGCCATGGAAAATACTGTGTTTTTGAACACAGTAACTTGAGCCTTTTAGAGATGTTTCAGCTAATAACATTTCATTGTAGACATGCTTATTGGCTAACACAGTTTTCTAGGAAATCACTTTTTATGACAGAATTGGTACCATTTATTAAGGCTACTAATAATACAATATTCATGAAAATATGTGTTTTTCTTTATTTTCCTCCTAATATAATGCACCTCTCTCCAGGACACAGCTGAAGAGATGTTTTACATTTTACCCTTTTAAGTGCTCATTTAGTATAGGAATTACGTGGCTGCTGCAGGTTTAGGTATTCTAAAAGACAAAATTCAAAATTGAATTATCTGGGAACACTGAAGCATATCCTGAAGCAACAATGTTTTTTTATATTTTTCAAAATATCTTGTAATTTGGCTATGTCTGGATGGCCAAGAAAAAGATTTTATTTAACTTTTTTTTGCTCTGAATTATCACACAAGTGTTTAAGTGTATTTTTACTCGATTGCATCGTAGAGCTTCTAAGACATAAATATGTTCTGTTTATTTAGCATGCCTGGAAGGACTCAGGAAGGAGAACAAATAAATACCTTCTTACCATTAACTTTGGGCTTCTGTCCAATTGACTTTGTCAAGTAAATTTGACATTTAACACTGGGAGTGATTATTTACTGTCTTCTGAATCAAGATAAAGAATTCACAGTCAAGTTTTTGTTCTTGGAAACAGATTTTCTCTTTTAAAAGATGCGTTTTCATGGGTGCATATTATGTTTCACTTGTGCAATGTGTTTCCTGAACTCCCTCTTTGCACCAGTGACATTGCTATCAGAGTGGAGTTGATGGAATGCACTCTTTTCAATACAAGTGAATTGCTACTCTCAATAAATCTATTTAAAACATAACTGAAAATGCAAATATACTATGGGGGTCCAATTTTTTAAAAATGGAGTCAGGCTCAATCAACAGTAACGAACTAATGTGATTTTTATCTTTCTTGTTTTGTAGAATTAATAGCCTAATATTTTTAATTTTAATGTTGAATATTAAGACTTATTGATTGGCATTTGTATTTCTTTATTTTACTAAATATATGTGGCAAATGCGGCTGCCAGTACTTAAATATAAACATATTCTCTCTTTTTTTAATCCCCAAATAGTTCACCATATAGAATTCTTTGAAGAGGATTAGAATGTGGACATATTTTTTGGGAGGCCAGCCTTCAGCCCAGTACACCTATCCTGAGCAACTTTTTAACCTCACACTGTAACACAAGAATGCTTCTATTTTATTAGAATTCTTTGCAAATATCTTTTCAAGTTGTCGCATAATAATTACCACATTAATGGATGCATCACAAATACCACTTCAACTATTGCTGAACATAAAAATTGTCTATTTAAAATAATATTGCAGTAAACGTTTTTGTGTATAAAGCTATTCTCCCATATTTTGAGATTGTTTCCCCCTTAATTTTTAGAAGTGAGTTCAGTGGACCCGAGGGTTGTAGTAACTTACAATCCACCTGTAATGTAAGAAAGCCTCTTTAACTGCTCCTTTGTATTTAAAGTTTTGTTGGTAAATTTGTAAGTAGAAAATGGTATATTATTTTAATTTATATTTCTTAGAGCACTAATGAAATTAGACTTTTTTCTCATATAGTTTAAATTGACTATTCATTTTTTTAAATTTTCTGTCTTATGTATTTTAAGTGGAATATTATTCACTTTTAAGATTTTCTGTGTCCTCGGATCAATTCTCTATTGGCTAATGCTCTTTTAAAATATCTTAATAATTTCATATGAACTTTAGATTGTAAAATAGTAACACTTTTAAATTTGTGCTGTGAATGTTTTTCTGATTCGGTGGTTTGCTCTTGAGTTTGATAATTTGTGATAATTTGATAATTTGGGGTTTTGTCAAACAAATGTTAACATTCCTATTGTTTTATGCTGGGCTGTTTTATAGAGGTTTTCCTTTGTATTTCTCCCACTGCCACAGTAGGAGAATATGAGAAAATCTTCCCATACCTGGAGAGCAAGTCGGTTTAATTTTCTCCTCACTTTGTTTGGTAGCTCTTTAATCCATCTGTACTTTTATTTTGATATATGAAGAGAAGTGAGATAACTTTTTCCAAGCTTCTAAACAGTTATCTCAAAATCATTATTATTGAATAATCTGTCTCTTTACTGTTAATTTGTGATGGCTTCCTTATAATATTTTAAAGCTTCTCATATAAACTGGGGTTTACTTGGAGGACATGTATTTTATTGCATTAATCTGTTTTTGGCCAATATGAGAGACTAAAATTATAGAAATGTTAAGATGTGTTTTAATATATAAGCAAATCAGGTTATGATATTTTCATTTGTCTGTAAATCATCTGAGACTTTTGTTTAAATAAAATGCTGTCATCCATGTTATAAAAGCAAATTAGCTAGCATATGGATTGTCTTGCCAATAATTAATATCAGTCTTTATTGCTATAAATTAGCACTAATATTTTTTAATAACTCATAATGGTGTACTCTATACATGTCATGTTTATATCTTTCCCTCTCCTGCACCTATCCTATCTCCAAATTCTTTGCTAAATAATAAATGTATTTAGAAATGTCCTGAAAACTTGATTTGACATCCCTCTTTCCGGGTGCTGATTTCTTTCTCCCTCAGCCACAGTAATAACCTGATGCTACTCAGCTGATCAGATCCCTGCATTTTGATTTGGTTATTTAAATCAGGGTTTCTCAACCTTGGCACTGCTGATACCTGGGGCTTAATAATTCTCTGCTGTGTCTTACACACTGTAGGATGTTTAGTAGCATCCTCCACTAGTTTCCAGTAGCACCATCCTCTTTCTCCACCCCGACCCCCACTCCTAGTGTGACAACCAAAAAAGCGTTTCCAGATATTGCCAAATGTCTCTTGTGGGACTAAACTGCCCCCACTGAGAATTATTGATTCAGATAAAAGTAGTCAGGCAGCATGTAGCATATTTAACTTTTATTCATTTATTATTATTTATAACCTTAATAATACAATCAGGGTAGACCTAGAACCATCCAATTAATTGCACAATGGTCCACTGTCATTGGGCTCAAAAAAATTAACCCCAAGGCATTCTGCTTTGCCATGTGATTTAAATATGATCATAGGAAGAACAGTGACATTATGACTGCTCAAACATCTCAGAGATCTCTTTCGGCTCACCTGTCCCTATTTAACCTATTTTGATGGTAAATTTGAACAGTTGTCAATTTGATAATCATATTGACAACCTGCAAATAAATTATTCCCTGAATTTGAATCTAATATTTTTTGATATTGAGAAAATGGCACAAATTCTAATACCATCATTCTTTTAATCATCTTGCCTTTGACTTTAGCCTATAACCATGGCTGTCTGAGCCAGTTAGCTCAGAGGGGTTTTACAAGATGATAATGAGGCCAGTGTTGCAGTTTCAATTAGCTTCACAGAAGAAAAAACCAGCTTCACAGCAGCAGACTGAACTGCTAACCCCAGCTACCACGCTCAGCCAATGGCCAAAAGAAAGATGAGAACAGAGAATGTTGCCGACTCAGCACTCCCAGGACCATTTAGCCTGGACAAGTAAAGGTCATATCTCTTTGAGGATGATGGGCCATCCGCATTATATTGCTACACCAATTCACTGCAGAAACAGAAAATGAAGAATACTCTCTCAAGTCAGACCTCTTTTTATAGCCAACATAGATCACTGAGGCAAAGACTTTTTTATTCTACATTTTTTTTGCATTAACAAATAGGATAGCTACAGTTTTAGATGATATTTAAATAACTTTTACTTTTGTTTTTGAATCTGCAATATTAACTATACATTTGAAGTAAGTACTTTTGTCCACTCAGGAAATCATTTTCTAATAGTTAAAGGAATGGGGTAAAATGAACATAAATATGCCTGCCATTATGTAAATATAATGGCTCAATCAGGTAATTTTCTTCATTGAAATGGGAAGACTTTTGTAAGTGTTGAAATGGAGAATGAATTTTATTTGCATTTAATATTTGTTTTTTATTGTCAAAGGGGTATATCCCTGGGACAAATTTCCCTAACATTAATTTATGTGTTATACAAAATATAGCCACCTTGGAAACACGGCTCTCTGCATCTATTTTTTATTCCAAAGATTGTGCTCAATTCTGCTTTTGGAATATTTGCATTGTTCCTGCTGACCTGCCTGTGTAGAATTCATTGAATACCCATGAAGCTAGGCCAATTTGGTTTATAGTCTCAATTTCAGAATTAAGACACATTTGCTACTTTCCATTTACCTCTGGTCTTTGAATTTTGATCATACTTATCCAATCCCAAACCACATGTTCGCAGTAGGAATCTTCTGGAACTTAATATTATTTATCTAATGATTTTCCTTTCTCATTGCTTTCTAAATTTTTCTTCTGCTTTATCAAGAAATGCATGGGAATTTTACCAGCAGTGTTGGTAGTATCTGGTGATGAGTAGATATTCAGTTTCAGGCTCTTCCATTCAAAATGTATTCATCAAAATGCAATCAACTTTAGTAGCCTATGGATAAAATAGCTTTTAGAAATTGGTATATACCTCACCTCATCAGAGATCTGCTTAACACATTGAAATAATCTGAACGAATATCAGTAGGTAAACCAAACAGATTGAGCCTTCAGTGCAAGAATGTCTACAGATGTTTCCACGGATTGTTTCTTACCCAATGAATTCAGGAGCTTATGGAATCCTGTCTTTCAGTTTTTTGTTTTTTTGTGTTTTTTTTTTTAATTAATTTCTACAGTTGTAGCTGCATGGGAACCACATTTTTCTAGCTGTTTCTTCATTAGCATTGTGTTCAGAATCTTGTTTCAAAAATACATGTTCTCCGCTTTTTAAAAATCCAATATTTTCCAAGTGTTTCTGTGTGTCAGGCACTGTGCTAAGCACTTTCATGGATTACTTCATTTAATTCATTCAATTTTACAGTGACCCTATGGTGTACCCTAGCTATAGTTATTTTCCTTGTACAGCTAAGGAAACTGAGGGGTAGAAGTTAGTCAGTGGCCTGGGATAATACAGCTGATACTAACACATGACAGAGCCAGAACGTGACTTAGTTCTGTATGAATCCAGAGCTCATATTCTTAACTGCTATGCTATATAGCTTCCCAGAAGTCATTATTACAAAGGGTTTGTATTATTTTTTATTTCCAAAAATAACATAATTTTATTTCTGTATCATACTTGATTAAAAACAGGTAAATAAAAATGATGCCCAAATATCTTTCATATCACCCAAACCAGGACTCTGAGAGAGTGAAGCCTGTCTGTGCAGATGTAACTTACAGTGGGGCCTTTATCTTTCATTTTCATGGGTTTAAATCTGTAGCCAGAAATTTGTTCTGTTTTGAGTCATCGTATTTCACTCCCTATGACATTTTGGGTACTTAAAACATGTTCAATGATGTTTTGAAGAATGGAATTTCTACCACTTACTTTAGAAGACTATAAATAAAAAATGATAGAAAGTCAAACTATAATTACATTGAGGGTTTTAGTAACCTCATAAACCGCAAGAATGAAATACCAAAAACATTTTTTTCAACTGACACCATCAAAATCTCATTTGCCGATTCCATTTTTGCAGCATTGATGGAAGTAATCCAGTTAGGCTGACATTTTTATAGAGGATAGTTTAATGTTCAAATAAGCCCTATGTTATTTCACCATTTTTATTTTTTTATGGAATGGTTTTTTTCTTCTGTAATGATTTGAACTGTGCTATAAAGTAAATGAGAATGTGTCTTGTTGGTTGGATTGTGACTCCAGCAGACACATTTTAGTTGATGTAAAAGGTCTTTGCCATAATCACAGTTGATGTTTACAAATACACACCTCCTTTAATTTTTAATGCTGGTTGTATTTCTTAATGTATCTAATCACAGAAAATGTGTCAAAAAGGAAAGCTTAGTTTTAAACATATGCTTGGGTTTCTGTTAGCAGGAAACAAATGTCCAAATGTGATTGCATACCAGCTCACACACATGCTCATGCACGTGCTCACACATGCACTCAAGTATGGATCCAAGTGTGAACCTGGTGACACAGTGGCACTTAGAGCCAAATACTAAGCATATGTCGAAATTTGGTGTGATCATAACAGCAGAATGGTACAATATTGTTTCATTCAGTCTGATGCAGGAAGAGAAGCCAAATGACAGCAAATCATAAAACAAATGTTACTCCCTTCTCCGAGTGTTGTGTCTGAATAATTGAGTGAAAAATAAGTCCAATTTGTTTCAATCTGACTTTCTTGTCATTGGCAAATTGATGGATGTATTTCTGTTCACCTCTAAGAGAAAATAAGCTGACAAACCTTTAATGGTTGAGACATGTTAGATAAAACTGCTGATTTTTTATGGTTTCTGCCCTATAGATCAAAATATATCTATCATTCATGAAAAAACAGTATTAGCAAATTCAGTGGTTCAATCTGACAGAGTATTTATTGTATTCATTTTCTTCTTGTAATATTTCTTTCTAGCTGTACTTTTTAAAAGATGGCATACTTTTAAATCATATGAAAAGTCATAACTTTTAAGATTGACCCCACTGATACAAATAACTTATGAGTCAAATATTTTCAATATATTATTATCCATGAGTTTCCTCATGAGTGCTAATTTCACCAAAGATGAGAATTACAATTCTTCCTGAATCCTTTGGTACCTTGGCTAATAGCCAAGAGTAAAGGGAAAAGTAAATGGTGGCCAAATGATAAATCCTCTAAGAAAGCCTCCTATATATACCATGCTAGAAAGTTACAACTAGACAAAATGGCACATGGATTCATAGAATGAAAATGCTTTTGGGATTATCCAGCTCAGTAGTTCTCAGCAACCTAGTAAGAGTGTCCAGATTCACATGAATAGGTTGCCATGAGCAGCAAGGTATGTTGTATGCAATTTGTTTCTAGTGTTCAAAGTACTGAAATTAGCTAATTCTTTCATTCTTTCAGAAATTACAATGGATTTGAAATTATCCTTCTAAAACCGTCATGGTAACTCAACAGAATTTCAAATCATAAAGAAGTGCAATATTAGCTGATAGATCTGATATTACATATACATCCCCTGGAGATATGCTTGGAAATAAATAGTGCATGAAAACATATGGGTGCTACTTCTTACCCCCCCAAAAAAGTTTGCAATCTGTGGATCTAGGCACCTCCCCAACCTTTCCCAGGATTAGCAGAGATTACATTACAAACAGAAAGTTGACATGTACATGGAATCAGCAAAGATCGTATTCCTGAGGGACATTTCTCCAGGGCATGGTGGGGCCTCGGGAAATGCCTATGCCATCAGTAGAGGAGACATTTTTCGTAACCGGATGCTTCTAGCTCTTGAGCTTTGTGTTTTCTTCTTGTGGATGGTGCCCAACACCCACTGCCAAAGTTGGTTTTCTCGGCTCAGTTTATCTAAAGAGGCCATGCCCCAGAAGTTGACCTTTTCTTCCTTTGGATGTGCTAATATCATGGATTAAGCTCCATAGCTGGTCTTAGTCCAGTGGCTATTCCCATAGACCTAGGAGAAGTGTTAATTTAATTAGTTCAATTGCAGGAGAACCTTACTCTTTTACATATCACTTGTTTTCTGGAGAGTTGGGGAGCACTTCACTGTTGCCTCCATTTAGAAATTAAAATTGAAATCTGCTTCCAATTGTTCCGTTGCTCTTTTAAACTGTATGATTGTGATGTCTCTCTGCATTATTTAGTGGAGTGCATTTATACCAAATCTCATTTTTAATCTTATTTTATGCATCCCACTTTGTTATTTATAATTTACTGAAGCATATAATCTTAACAGCTCTAAAATAATCTAGGGATAGAAAAACATGTGACTCTCACAATTTCTTTTGCTTTTAGAGTACAAGACAAATCTAACAAAGATGATATCAAAACCCTATAAATCAAACTCACAAGTTAAAAAAAATTTCAAGTAAAAGTCTGGCAAATTCAGTCTCGCAGACATTATAAGCAATAACAAACCATGACCAAAAGACTGAATTCTTTAAAATGCAAGAAATTTTTACTTTAGAGAATTCTGCTGTTACAACTGATTTTATCAACAGGTTAAATGAGAAAATTTTTATCATTTTTATAGCTGACCAAAGTACTTGATTTAATATACATTGCTGATAAAACCTCTCATTGCAACAGAGGTTAATTCATTTAAAAAAGATTCTTTATTTAAAAGATTAAATATACACTTAATTATAAAATTCTGTATATATTTCAAAATGAGAAACAAGAAGTAATATAAACTAGTGATAATTCTTTTCAAAAGACTGTCAAATATAATGACAAGGAAAAAAATTAGGTCACACGATCCAGGAAGTCTAACAAATCTCCATTTGTCTGTACTCAAAATTTTTTAAAAATCAACTGAAAAACTCTTAAAACTTTCAAGATTTTAATATTATATCTACTTAAAAATCAAAGTGTACTTATTAGTCATAATCAATTAGAAAATATACAGAGGAAAATACATATCACGTTAGCAACTGTAAAATAGAAAATAACTAGGCCTAAATAAAAAAAGAAATTTATAAGACTACTTTGAATATATATATAAAATAATTTGGAAGAAGACACTACACTAATTTACAGAAAGAATCAATATTTTAGAAATATAAATTCTCCTCAAAGCAATCCAACAATTTAATGCAACTGAAATCAGAATTACTGAGGAATTCTTTCAGTAATGTGACAAAATACTTTAAAAATTCATGTGGAAGAAAAAAAAGCAAAAATAGTCAATAAATTATTGAAGTAATTAATGTTCCCAAAAGGTTAAGAATAATTATATCAAAAGAAAAGTTCTGATGAAGTTGCTACATAAAATATAAAACCTTATACAATGAAAAAAACTGTAAACAAAATTAAAGGGCTACAAATACAAGATATAATTTTTAAATATATAAAGTAGTATTACAAATATGTGGGAAAGACACTGAATTCCTATAGAATTCAGTAGATCAAAGGCCCATAAATTTTTTCCTTAAAGGACAAATGGTTAAGTTTTGCTACTACTAAACTCTGCCCTTGTAATTTAAAAGCAGCCATTGACAATGCGTAAACAAACCATCATGACTGCATTCCAGTAAAACTTTATTTACGAAAATAGGAAGTGGTCCAAATTTGGCTCATAGATCATAGGGTGCCAACTTGTGCAGTAAGCCTGTGACATGTTCACTGCCTATATTCCAGATACACTTAAAAGCAAGCTTGCTCAACATGATGCTTGTTGAGAAACAGGATATTCGACAAATATATGTTGAGTGAACAAGAAAATAAATGACTAAAAAGAAAACAACCCACAAAAACAGAAATTAAAGTCACCAGTAAACATGTACAATTCTTCAAACTCACACAGCGAGAGGCAAATTAAAATCATGATACGACGTTTGCTTTTTCTCAGATTCACAAGGTTGGTTTGTTTTTTCTTTAATGGTCATTCTTAGGTTTGGCAACAATAAGACTAATGCACAGCCTCATATGTTGCTGGTAGGCTTTTTTACTCTTTTATTTTAGTTGTATACGTAAATAAGAAATTAATTAATTAGAAAATAATATAAGGAGATCTAAAATGAATTAGAAAATAATGTAAGAAGATCTGTCTAGGCCTGGATCAACAGTACTCAAATTATTTGCTCTTACTCTTAAAAATTGTTGAGACCACCAAATAAATTGTGTTTATTAATATTTTTAATATTGACCATATTATAAATTAAAATAGAAACATTTAAAATATTTGTAAATTCATTTGAAATAGTAATAACAGATTATATGTTGCCATAAATAACATTTTTAATGACAATAGTTACATTTTTGCAAAGGAATAAAACCAAAGCAAAAAATGATTGAGAAGAGCAGCATTGTTTTACAATTTTGCATGTCTAGCCTAGCAGAAGTCAACTGAATTCTCAAATCTCCTCTCATATTGTGGTATGCTTTTTTGTTGAAGTATATGAAGAAAATTAATCCTCAAACAGTTATGTCATTGTAAAAAGGAAGAGTATTTTATTAGCCTTTTATAATAACTGAAAATTCTGCTTTTATACTACACCAAAACTCAACATGTTGTAGATTCTTCAAGAACAGTTGCAATGTGGAGTTTGCCACCGTATCATGGAACTTTTTGTATCCTGCTACATTAAAATGCATTTGTTTATCTTGCACTTGCAATGGAGCTTTTACTCATGCATGGTTTTGTAACATCATGCATTGATTGAAAAATATTGGTCCACTGAGTTATTCAGATCTTCCAGATGTAGACACATTTCATTATACAGTACAATATTCAAGATTCTATGTATTACATCTCCACAGATAGGAGAAAAGTCTTTAACTATGAGAATCTATCAAGCCCACAATGGTATATATGAATTTTCCAAAATTCTGATTTTCATTTGGAAGCTTGAATTTTATCATTGGCAACGAATACTGCCAGTTGTTTTTGTTGAAGTGACAGACTCTTTATTCACTTTTGAGAAAAAGTGAAATGCCCAAGTCTGAAATCAAAGTTTGTTTCTCAGTGACTCTTTCAAGAAAAAGTAAATTACATTCTATGAAGAAAGCAGGTAGTTCAACTTACAATTAATCACACAGTATTCCTCAAGACAACCCTCATACTTCAATCTGCAACAGTAGTGCCATATGGATACTTACCCTTTCATCACTTGGAAAATGTTTAAATAGTGCTCAATGGTTGAGATTTAATTAAAATAATTTTTACTGTTTGATCAAGGACATTTTTAAGTGAAACTGGCTTGTTTTGTTTTTCTGCAGTTGTATAGTGTGAAACATGTAATGACTGCTCGTTCAGGTGGTGCTACTACCTTGATTTGTCCCACAGATTTACTCTTTACTGCTTTTACCAACAATGCAAATATCAACGCAGTGAAAAGACAAGTAATGCCTTAGTAGTAGTATGAAAATTGTTTTGGTCTCACAAACCTCCTACAAGAGGCTTGGAGTCTCCCAGAATTTCTCAGACACATTGCTAACTGTGTCCTAGATTTGAGAAATGTTAACATTTTATCTTGTTTGCTTCAAAATGGTTTGTTAATAAAATAAATATTATGGATCCAGCTAAAACTCCTCCATCTCTTCCCTAGTCTCCTTTTGCAGAGATTAACCACTACATTGAAATAAGAGTATCCTTTCTATACATGATTTTGTATTTCCCCTGTATATGTAAAGATCCACAATATATCCTTATTTTGCTTTGAGAAAAATTTTACATGAATGATTCCATCCTGTATGTATGCTTTTACCAAGATTTTTTTCACTCAATATTATGCCATTGTTTTTCAGAGATCTACATAGATATATATAGCTCTAGTTCATATTTATTGCTGACAAATTTATGAATTTATTGCTGTGTGACAAATATATGAATTCCTGGATTAATGGATATTTAGATTGTTTAAAAATTTTTACTATTTTAAATATTTCTTTACATAAGGTCACTCTAGGTTATCAATTTTCCTATCTATATTGTCACGTTGCCTCCAGCATGGCTTTACCAATTTACAGCCTGGTGTGGGTCTAATCTAGTACTTCCCTTCTGGAGATAATTTGGTAGTGTGTATCAAATATTTTTTAAAAAGGCAGAGTTGAAATTTCTGAAATTTCTTACAATCAAAAATTGTAAGTGTTGACCGTTATGGTCATTTGTCCATCATTCTTTGTAAAACTGAGAACCTGGATAACAGCTTCTAGATGTTTAATGATAAGTCATTCATTAAATAAATGGTGGTATCTTCTAGTTGATGATCATGTAGCCATTTTATACCTAATTTATTTAATTGATACAATTTATGTTTCATCAAAATGAGTGATAGGTAATTTTAATTTTCTTCTTTGTGTTTTATATTTTCTACTTTTTTTTATTACAAAAAAAAAAAAAGGAAGAGGAAGAAGAAGGGTTGGTGACTATTTTGAAACCTAATCCTAAATTAAGTGTCAGATCAGACCAAAAAAGTAGAACAGCAGATCCCAAATTTGACAGTGCAAGGAGACATTTGAGAGCTTGTGGCCACACCTCAAGCTTTTGATTTGGTCAGATTGGGGATCAATAACACCCTGAAATGCATAGACCTCACATGTTAAGAAATACTAGTTTAGAAACTAATTTGATCTGATATGCCTACATTGACTAAACATAAGGAGTCGTAGTTTTCAATATTCAGCAGGCAAAAGAGAAAAACAGTGGCTGGGAAAAGTTCTAGTGGTGCCTCTCCTGTGTTGGCGAAAGCTGAGGACAGGTGCCTTCGTAACATCCTGATGGTGGGGTCAGGGGCAGAGCTCTGTTTTCTAAAATCCTGTCCCAGACTTTACTTTCTTCTCCTTGGCTTAACCTGCCTCAGACTTTGCTTTCTTTTGGCTTTGGCAGCCTGCCCTGTAGCAGACAAGGTAAAGCCTGCAGGTGGTAGCTCAGGTGTTCATCCTCAGTTCATCCCTCTTTCTTCTCTAACACCTGAGTCACTTCCTCTGTTGAGCAGAGGTTCTCAGATTTGAGCTTCAGAATCTTTGGGTAAGCTTTTCAGAACACATACCCCTCTCCCCTAGAGCCTCTGATTCTATAGGTCTGACAAGGAGCCAGAAATCTGCATCTAAATTAAGCTCCCAAGTGACAGGGAAACTCTGTCCAGGGACCACACTGAAATAGAGCAAATCAGACTCACTCCGGAGAGCCAGCCTGGGACAAAAGGGGGCTGAGTCATAAAATGTTATTCCCTGGAATTTAGAAATGCAGTAAGAACACTAAACTTAAAACTATATCCTCATTAGGAGACTAAGCAGAGTTATCGTTAGATGTGGAAGCAGTAGCAGTAACAGCATCACTGGTAGTAGTGTTAGTCCTAGGAATAGCAATAATTAAAAAAAAAAAGTAGTGATAATAGTAAGATTAACAATGAAATAAAATAAATAACTAGGGATTATTTTTCCTCCCATGTTTTGACAAAACTCTTGAACATGAGATAATCTTTTGAATGCAGAAAAAATGTCTCTTTAAATGGATATGTTACATTTCAGTGAAAGCAAGGTCTTTAAAAACGTGCCAGACCTTATGATCCAGAAGAAGCTGCTGCTTTTCCTCCTGCAGCGTATTATTTGTCTTTGGCTAATAGCTTTAGCCCAGCCATTTTTATAGCCTCACATGTTATCAAAAGTGTTTTTATTGCTCAATCTAACTACTCCCTTTCTCAACCTAGTGCATTAATCCTGCCTTTAGAGGCCAGGTGTAAACTGAAGTCTATATAAAAGGGATGGACTTTTTTAAAAAGCTTGCTTGTGTTTTCCTCTTTGTGTTAAATTATGAATGTGGTAATTGGTGGTTAATGAGATGTAAGTACTGTAGTCTCAGACACTTTGGGTTATTCATGTCTCTGCACCATTTTCATCTGGCCCTCATTTTCCAAACACCAGACCTGTAATTATGCCAAAAATCTATCCAAGCCAGAGAATATTTTGTTTTTTCTTCTTACTACTTACAGAGCATGAAGTTGTGGAAAGTGTTGGAATTGCAAAACTAATTTTAGCCCCCCAGTGAAAATTCTGAGGGGCAACTCAATAAGGTAATATTAAAGATATATAATCATAGATTTTAGAGTTTACAGAGACATTTAGAAAGCATCTAATCTAACGAGTTGGCTTTATTATCAAGCCCATTTTGCTGGTGAATTTGCCATGGCTTATAACAATGAAATATATAGAGGCCTAGGGTTCAAGCTAGAGATCTGTCTGGCCCTACAGCTAGTAGCACTGTGCCTTGTTTGAAGACGTTTGACACCTGTCTTTTGCCTTCCTGCTAGGTGTTTTTTTCATTGCATCATGCTGTTGCTAATCTACCTTGAACTCTTTTTCAGTGTTTTTCATGAGCTTTTACCATTTCATTTATGCTTAATTTGTGTGGTATCTTTCAAGGACTGTGTGCTTGCAACAGATATTTTAATGTACTAACTTCGTACACATACCTGAGTTGGGAAAAGAGATGCATTTTGTTTTGCATTTAAAAAAATCCAGGTCTCATGATTACATTTAAAATATCAGTCTTTGTTTCCACTAAAGTGGTAATCTTCTAAAAATGTCCCTCACATTGAAGGACATCCAAAAGGCAGTAACTCTTTAGAATCTTGGGTTCAGATTACAAATGTGTTTGGCTAGCTCAGTGTTGAAGTTCAAGTTATCTTGGAATTATTTTAAATATTTGTGCAGGAACACTGATTAGTTTACTAGCGTGTTGCCTCGTAACTATCCACTAATAACCACCTTGGCCTACGATAATTAACTCCTAGGGCTCAAGCAAACTCTTGGCAAAGAGAATTTGCTTCAGTGTTTGAAGCCGTTACTTGATGTCTTCACCCTAGGACCTGGAAGTGTTGACTCAGAAAAGGAATTTGAAAACAGTTTTTATAACTGCATTTTATTCTTTGGGCAGAAGAGTTGAGAGAAAAAAGTTCTGGTGAGGTAATTTCCTCCTCTACCTTCTTCCCCTCCTTTTTTGGTAGTTAATATTTTCTGGTTGTTTATATTCAAGAATGTGGTACGAGGGAAAGAATGTCAGTGTGGCGTCCACACCTGGGATATGGTTCTGGCTCTGTATTCAATGGATGACCTTAGAAAAGTCATTTAATTTCTCTGAGTATTGGTTTCTATAAATGAGAAAGTGACATATGTCATTCTTAAGCTCTTTTTCAGCCAGAAGAGTCTGTAAATATGTAAATTCTTCCAAGAGAAGCTAAACTAACTAGAAGATTGTGTGAAGGTTACACAGACCCTTGCCTTCCTTATTTCTTACCTTTTAACAGGGCCAGCTTCATGAGCTGCAACCTGCATATTCACACAGGGCCCCAGGCGCGGAAGGGCTGAAGGGCTCTGTACTTGGTTTAGTGCTGTGCTGTCACCATCTTATAC
Organism: Saimiri boliviensis; assembly: GCF_048565385.1. NCBI lineage: Eukaryota > Metazoa > Chordata > Mammalia > Primates > Cebidae > Saimiri > Saimiri boliviensis. Next base: position 39,825,115 of record NC_133457.1, on the reverse strand, counting down.
TTCTGATTATTTCTAAACAGGGCCCTGCATTTTCATTTTGCTCTGGGCCAGATAAATCATAGAGCTAGTGCTGCCTTTTGGTAATACATTTCTTGCCAGTGTATTTTCTAGTAGAAAAAAAAAATAGGTATTATAACCTCAAATTGGTCACCTTTGTCATTATTGTGTCCTTCAGGTAGACAGGAAGGCGTAATATTGACACAATTATATATGTGGATTTTTGGGGGTCATTTTCAGTGACCTAAGTTTCTGATTGCCCACGTTTTCCCTCTTCTATGCTCCTTTGCCCCACCTCAATCCATTTTTTTAAAAAAATGAGAGTTAATTACTGGTATTTAACAAGTATTTTTGGTCTGTCCATTCAACATCATTCTGTCCACTGACACATAAGCAGTTATAGTATAAGATAGAAGACACTTTTGGCTTTGAATTATTGTTTTGTTGTACATTTTTATTTTCCTGCAGAAGCTACAATTACAACAGATAGACAGCTAGAGAGAATTCTTTGGTCTGACGCCACCAGTAGAGGGATTTCTCTCTGTGTGTTATGTGGGCTGTTTCCCTAAGCAGCTGGTTGGTTCTGACTGGATGAGCTCCTCTTCCCTCTTTGAGAATAGAATGGTCATCCAGGATTGTGAGAGGTGAGAGATAAATTCGTTATAAAGAGAGACTTGCTAAAGGTGCTAAGATGTGCATTCGTGCAGGGGCCAGCTTGATTGTCTATGTTAATGCTGATAAAAATTACTCTGTGACTGCAAGAAACATACGGCTTCTTGGCTTACAGAATATTGTGTGCTGAAGGATGAAAGAGCAAAAGACAGAAAAAATGTTTTTAGGTACCTGCTGATAGTTGATGAGGTTTTATGTTATGAGTCTGGTTTTGGAAAGTTAGAGCAAATCTCTAAGCAACTATATGGCCAAGTTACATATCACATCAATGACAATAATCTGTTTTGATGGGCCTCTGGGGTGTCTATTTCAGACTAATCTTCAAACTTTTTCTTTTGCAAACCCAGTGTTTGTCATCTTCCAAGATGCTGTCTTTTTGCCCTCTGTTCATAATATTTTATTCCACTTGTTTAAAAAATAATCATAGCTGACTTTTAATTATATTAACAACATCTGAATGTTTTTAAATATTTTGTCTTTTTATTTCACTAAACTGAATTTAAATGACAATCTCTATGTGCTGAGTTCTAATTGCTGCCCTGGATCTTGACTTTTAGACTGGGGAGTATATTGTTTTCATTTCTTAAGTCACACAAACTGGTATTTGAATTTCCAGTTGTGCTTAGGAATAGCAAAGAAAGAACTGATGAATTTTAAAGAAGAATGCAGTTGGTCATTCAACAACATTTTATATCCAATAGTGATAACCAGCAAAGCATTAGTCACAGCTTCCACTTATGGGTTCCTTGTATCCAACGCATTGCATTTTCCCAGCATTAAATTTATAGCTGTGAAACTTTAGGATTTTAAATGAAAAGAACCAACGTGAAACCCCTCAAGTCATTAGATGAACGCTTTCGTTCTGTACATTTTATTTCAAAACACCTTTTTGAACACTGCTTTACAAAGATTCCAAAGGAAGAGCCATGGAAACGAACACATACACAGTTTACTTGTGAAAATAGAGAAAATCAGAGGCCCAAGTTTAGAGCACCCACCCAGTGGTGCATAGTTAGTTTCTTTCCAGGAAAGGAGGCGCAGTGCCTTCTCACAAGTGTTGGTCTCTACTATGGAGTGATCCTACAGGTGCCAGTTAGCATCACAGTGAAAACTGGCAGGAGTTGGAGGCGACACCTCACATCAAAGGTGTCATCTACTGGAACACTAGGCAGAAACATCCATAGAGTGAAGTGAATACTGTAGCATTCACTTCATTTTGTGGTATTTTACCCCTTCAAAGGAAACTCAGTGTTTTTACCCTTGGCCAAACATTGTAATCACCTGGGCAAAGAAAAAATGTCTGGGTCCTACTCACAGAGATTCTGATGTAATTTGTCTAGGGTATGGCCCAGGCAGTGGGATTTGAGAAGTGCCCCAGATGATGGTTTTAAGGGGCAGCCCTGGCTGAGAATTAAGGTCTATAGTGAGGTTTTTTAATATATGCCTTGTGGAAATCCAATTCACCTACCATCCTATTCACTCATTAAAAGTGTACATTCAATAGTTTTTCATATATTCACAGAGCTGTGCCACCGTTACCACACTTGTATATTTTCATCACCCCAAAAAGAAATCCACTAGCAGTCAGTCTTCACTTCTCTCACTCCACCTCTAGGCAACCACTTACCTACTTTCTGTCTGTACTGAGTTGCCCATTCGAGATATTTCATATAAATGGAACCATATAATTCATTTTGTTTACTCATTCACCAGTTGGTTGTTAATTTGAGTTGGTCTACTTTTTGGTTATTATGAATAATGCTGCTATAAACATTCATGTATAAGTTTTTTTATGGGCATATGTTTTCATTTCTCTTGGATGTGTATCTAGGAGTATAATTGCTGGATCATATGGTAGCTTTATGTTTAACTATTGGAGAAACTGCCAGACTGTTTTCCAAAGTGGTTGCGCCATTTACATTCCCTTCACCAGCACATAAGAGTTCCAATTTCTCCACATCCTTGCCAACACTTGTTTTTATCTCTTCTTGATGATAACCATTCTAGAGGGTGTGAAATGGTATATCACTGTGGTTTTGATTTGCATGTCCCACATGGCTAATGATGTTGAATGTCTTTTTAGGTGCTATTTGCCCATTTGTTTATCATCTCTGGAGAAATGTCTATTTAGATCCTTTGCCTATTTTCCAATTGGATTATTCATCTGATCATTATTGAGTTATAACAGTACTTTACATATTTTAGATACAGATATATGATTTGCAAATATATTCTTCTCTTCTGTGGGTTGTCTTTTCAATTTCTTGAAGTCCTCCACTGAAGTACAAAAATTTTAATTTAGAAGAAGTCAAATTTTATATTGTCTTTGTTGCTTGTGCTTTTGATATCATATCTTAAAAAGGCTTTGCATAACCCAAGGTCATGAAATTTGTCTCCTATATTTTTTTCTAGGAGTATTATAGCTTTAGCTCTTACATTTAGGTCTGTAATCCATTTTGATTTAATTTTTCTATATGAAATGAGGAAGAATTCCAACTTCATTCTCCTACATGTGGGTATTCTCGAGTGAGTTTTTAAAGTACCCTCCTCACAGTGGTTAGTGAATATCTTGCTGAAAGCCAGCTGTGTGACAAGCTTCGTGGGGCATGGCACATGAAGCATCTATGCCAATAATAAATTGCATAATTGCAAAGTAGAGGGATGTATGATCCATACCTAGTGTTCTGTGCTGCTGTAGGGAGGTGACAGGTAGGATTAGGAAAAGTTCCCCAGGAAGTAGAGAAACCCTCATCAGGCCAGCATTCCTTGATCAGGGAGAACGCAAGTCAAGGAATAAGTCAAGTTCTTTCCTCAGTTTAGCTATAAAAGTACTGGCTCTCACTCTGGCTGATTTGTCTTTCACAAGTGGCCTCTGTACTTCTCTCATGTCCTTCTGCACTCCTGTGCTTAAGGAGGACACATTAATATATTAATGTACACTGTAAGAGACCATATTGAAACTTCTGTCGTGCCTCATAAAGCCTCCAGGCAAATACTCGTTTATCTCAAGAAGAAAGCAAGGAAAATGGGCACAGAATTGTATAGATCTGAGTTCAGATCCTGGCTCTACCATACAACCTAGATTATTTTTAGTGAATTATTTAACTTCCTTGAGCCGTATCTTCCCTTTCTATGCTGTAGAAATATAAAAATATCTATTGAAGTTAATTGTGGGATTAACTAAGAAGATAAATGTAAAATTCCTGGACCAAGTTGGGAGCTCAGTATATTTTATTTCTCTCTCCCTTTCAATAACAAAGAAATGGTGGATCCCCGCGTTTCAAACCTCATTTTTTTAAGTCTTGAATTCAAAGATTTTAAAAGGCCATTAGCAAGAATGGACACTGGATTTACCACTGGACACATCAGATCCATCTCCTACATGATTCTGTTCCTTAAGTGGTTGTAAAGCCTTCATTCTTTGGCGGAGGGTAGGTCCTCACGTTTTGGGGTCTTCCTGCCACCCTGAAGAAAACATTGCTACTGTCCATGACTTTGGTGATACATCAGCATTTCTGTAAAGCACCCAGCTGTTTAAAACAGCAGGTATTTATTTTCTTTTCTCTGAATATGCAAGGATGAAATGTAGCTGCCTGTTTTTGGAAATGCTTTCTTGATCTATGTCATTTGGTTAGATTAAGCAATGGAATGTATTATGACCTTGATCTGTTCACTGACTTCTCCCAGGTGCCCCTAGAACTTGTTTACACAGATATTTATGGGCCAAGAAACTGAACCTGAGCCCAAACTCCCCTCAGCTACTTTTTTATGAAAGGTTAATTGTTCAGCAAGAGTATTTATGTGACTGGAAAAAGCATTTGAGCAAGACAAGTGTGCAAGACCCTGTTCAGAGGAAGTTACTGTAAGGAATCATGGGATCTGGCATGGTTCCTTGAGTGACGGTGGGTATTTCATCCTCTTAAGGACTTCCATTGCCATGATATAAAAATACCGATCTTCTCTTTCATGGGCTTCCCTCAAATGTCCTGAAGATCATGGTGTAAAATAACGAGCAAGGCAGGGAAGGACTTCTCTCCAAGGACAATGTGTAGATCCAATTAGTGACATCTGTATTATTTGTATTCCCATGGAACTAAGTCCAGTTGTTTTCTACAAGAAAAAAAAAAAAGAACTCAGAAGTCTGCTTGATGATGTGTCAAAAATTGGGAACAACAAATTTGAAAACTACAAACAAGTAAGCATGAAAAGGGACATTAATTCAATTGCATTTTTTTTTAGGCCACATTATTATATAAGTTCTTTAAAAATTTTTCTGGATCTAAATAGAGATAATAAAAAGTAGAATACAGTATTTATTCCCCATATCAAAAGAAGAAACTAGAGGTACATAAAAATTCCAAGCAGTATGTGTTCTAAATCTATGAAAACCCTTTCTGGAATTTGACCTGGTATATATAAATCTAAACATGTAAGTACAAATGTTATTCATATAACTATAACTATGTAAAGACTAAAATACTTGATTTTGAAATGCAGTCAGTTATAACTTAAGACATTTAAATACACTCTCTGTTTCTGCTGAGGTCAGTACATCCCCTCGAGAAATGTAGGACTTGGCTTTATCATGGGAGAAAAGACTCCATGGAGAGTAATTTGAGGATGACTTACAGTTGAATATAATTAAAAATGTTTTAGGTGAAGTCTATAGTTTAAGTTGGTTAAGGGGTGCAAAAATACAGTTATATAGAAGGAATATGTTCTAGTATTTGATAGAATATTAGGGAAATTATAGTTAACAACAATTTGTTGTATATTTTTAAATAGCTAGAAGAATTGTAATGTTCCCAATACAAAGAAAAGATAAACTTTTGAGGTGATGGATATCTCAGTTAGCCCAACCTGATTATTACACATTGTCTACAGGCATCAAAATGTCACATATCCCCCCCCCCCAAATATGTATAAATCTCAATAGAAAAAAATAAAGAATTCTTGATAAAACGCAGAATTTTCATCTGGGAAAAAAATAGCCAAACCCTCAGTAAATTAAACAATAATAAAATTTTAAATATTTTCCCCAGACTTGGAAGTAATATAATGGTGGTTTCCAGTTTAAACAAAACCTTATGTGTGGTTGTAAGATTCAAATGAAAAGATGCACATAAAAGTGCTTTGGAAATGGCAAAATTCTCAGCGGGGTCCCTGCCATGAGGGCAGTAGAGAACAGCAGAAAGGAGCGTTGTTTTGGAGCCAGACAGTGCACATGCCAATTCCAGCATGGCTGCCCTGTGCAAATTGTGTAGCCTCTCTGTGTGCCAGGATCCACATCTCTACGATGGGAACCATAATAATTCTCATTACTGCTATGAAGAGTAAAATTCTCCAGACATTTTATGGCATGTGGAAAGTGATGAAGCAATAATGGTGATGATGATGACAATGATGCCATTGCATTTGGGGGAAAAGGAGAGTACAGAGGAAGTATTTGATTTTGAAAATGGGTGCTGGACCAGTTGACCCAATCAGCTTAAAGAGGAGTAAACAGAGTATTAGAAACAAATTGGGTTTTGAATTAAAATGGAAATGAACACCCTGTTCATACATATACTCTAAATGGAGATAAGTATCTTTCTTGGTACTAGCAGAAATATTATTAGCAACATTTACCATCATTTAAAAATGAAATATTGTGAGCAATCATTGCACATAAACTATGGAGCCATGAAGATTCTAGTTTAAAAACTAAGTTTAACAAGGAATCACTGTCTCCAGATTTAATAGCAAGTATCATAAAGATTACGAGATGATGATGTGGGAGAGTAAACGTTTTTATTGCCACAAATGTGGCATGAGAGCATGATTCAAGACTGTTAGACAAAACAGCCCGACTCTAAGGAAAAAGAGACATCTCTCTACAAGACCTTTTCTGCAGCTGAACTATAATTTTTCTTTTATGCTTTTGACCATATTTTACCACCCATGTTCTAAAACAATGACTAAATATTCCATATCGAGAAACCAGAACCACCTGGTCTTACCTTCCTGTAGCCACGATGAACATCCCTGAGCAGCCATATTGCTCTCCAAAGAAGTTTCCCAAGACCAACCTGCTTCCCCCACTCACCTGTCCCATGGGTGCCACTGCTCCTTCTGCCTGACTGTACAGCACACCTGCACTCTGCCTGTGGTGCAGGCTGAGAGAAATGGGCCTTGGAAAGAGTCATCTTTGCTTTTTCACCAGCTGAGGAAAATTGTCTGCGGGGCTGTCTGAGATCTGCCAAAATTATCCCAGGGATACCTGGCAAAGGCCCAAGATGTGAGTTCTTCATACTAAAAGTGGAGAGTTGGGGCCAATATTCTTAGTGTAAGTTTGTAATTCCAAGAATTTAAAAATAATATATATTATATATATATTTTTCAAAGTAAAGATTGGGAAGCAGCTGGGCATCAGGCTGAGAGGCTGGCTAAAAAGAGAACAGCTGTGTTGGTCTTAAGTCTGAGCTGACTGCAATAACTCTTGATTTCTTTGAACCCTGGACCTGAGGATTCAAGGCCATAAAGCAAAGCTAACAAGTGTTGACTTATCTGGTTTCTTGTGAGACGTACAGAGTAGAGTTGGTTGTTAAGCCATCTTTAAATGGAAAGTGTTATAAAAATGCTTATAATAATAAAAGGCTGATTATAGCGTTTTCCTAAGTTGTGGCAGTACTGTAATGGGGAGGATGGCACATGCAAGACCTAACATGTTTATCAAAGAGCTGGCAGGATGTCTACAAAAGTAAATATTATATATGGTGATATCTCATAGGCTGATCAACATAATAAGTCTAGCTGGACAACCGCTTTAGTTTAAGATAAGCAAAGCAAGCATGGGAGTGTTTGAAAACAATTTATGCTCAGGTGGATGTACCTAAACTGTGTTTCAGCTGAAGACTAGGGATTGGGGGAGGGCTCATGCCTCTTTATATCTTCACAGTACCTTATAATTACAAAGTGCCTAGCATGCTGCCTGGCACCTAGTAGCTGATCAATGAATCATCGCCTCTTTCCCCCTTCCTCTAGCATGTTGGCGTCAGTGGGAGACGGCTTATGGGTTAGGGGTATAGGAACTTTGAGTACCAAGAGCACATGGTCTTGGTATACAAATATAGCCTTGATACTGTACAAATATACAAAGGTTTGCTCAACAAATATAGCCTTGAGACAACATCTCTTGTTCCTCCTTCCTACCAGAGTGTCACCTCTGTCACACCTATGAAGAAATTTTTAGACTGTCATTGGTTACTACTTATTCAGTAAGTGCTTCACGAATACCTGTTGATTCAACTGCATCTCTTATGGACATTTACGGCACTTCAAGACTGTGATTGCTTTTAATGACTGCCACTGAACAGATTCCTACTTGTTGAGTATTGCTTATTGCTAAAGCTATTTTTATAAGCACTACCAAAAGCCTTTAATCCTCTGTCAGTTGAATGTATCATGGGGGTTGTTTTTGTTGCTACAGCTAACCTTTTGGCAGAGAATGGGGCAGACAAGGAAAAGGGAATTGAGATAGGAAGCAAATTTGTAGAAAGATCCTTGGAAAAACCCTTTCCCCCAAATTACATTTTGCATTCCATTAGAGAACAACGGATTAAAAACAAAGCACAAATCTCACTGAGAACCTGAAAGGCAAGTTTCAGCATGAGTGAATTTTTAACAGCCTCGAAGGAGGGGGTTAAAATGAAATTCTGACAACCTTAACTACACTTCTTTCTTAAAGCATTGCTATAATAATAAAAGGTGAAATGTCAGCAGTCACATATTATTCTGTCTAACAATACTTTATAATTTTTACTCTGTGGGAGCACTTGCCCTTTTATAGTCTCAACTCTTGCGTTTTGACTGACTGCCCAAGGACAGCAATTACTTAAGCCATTCACCTGTGCATGGGCAGCACAGCCAAGACCTGCTCTGCATTGCTAAGTTCTCCAGGGGTTTGCTCTTGGAGACTTCAGTCAGTACAAGAATTCTGTGATAGGGGCTACTTACTACCCCTGGGGTTTCCACCACTCCAAAAATCTGTATTCATTCCTACGCCATGAAAACACACTGCTGGCTACACTTTCTGCAAAGGAGAGATCTACTTCTTTCTGTGTGTCAGGAAAACATCTTCAAACATCCGAAAAGTCAGAGTCTCCTTCAGAATGTTGCAGAAGAGTAGATACTACTAGTTATCACAAAGCAGAGATGAGAGTTCTCTATTAAAATTTTACTCACTTAGCAAGGATGCTTAGAATAGCTGCTATGTCCATCAACCTAGGGCATCTGCTAGGAGAGAGCTACCAAAATTACTACTACCCAGAACCAGCCCACAGAGAGTAAATTTTGTTGGAAAAGTCAGATGAGAAATGTAAATTACTGAGGGAGGCAGTAGGCTGATCAAGGAAGTAGCCTGCCTTGAGGTTAGGGATGGGAATTCTGGCATCAGTCATGACCCATCCGTTCAAATGCCTTCAGGGCTGGGCAGGTAAGGAAATAAATGAGGGGTGCCAATAGAGACTGTCACACAGTGGAGCTGGTGAGAGCCATCGAGATAGAACACCGACCCTCAACTCCAGCTCTCAGTGCCATGAGCAAATACTGGCCCATTCTTGCCAGAGCTTCTGCTTTTTTGAAAATTATTTTTTAATGTTGACAACTAGTTCATGTGTCTTACCCCCATGAAGTCCACACAGAACAGTTCTAGGGACCAAACTCTGGGTTATGATGTGTGCTGTCATAAAATTCCATCCTATATTCTTTATCTCAGGCTGTTACAGTTCAGGCACTCTGGAAAGCAGATTTTGAGACAGTGCAGTCAGCAGGAACTTTACGCAGATCACTGTCTATGGTAGGAAAGGAAAGAAAGCAGGTGTGGAATGTAGATAAAGGGAGAAGTTGGGCTGTGATGGAGTCTCAGTAGATGTTTCTGCCAACATTTAAGGAGTAGTGAAACTTGGGTGGCCCTTCAGAGTTGTTCCAAGTTGCGTGATGGGGCTGGACCATTATACCTTTGCATGGGTCGCTGGAATATGCATCAGAGCCAGCCACACTCTCAGTACCTGGAATATGCATCAGAGCCAGCCACACTCTCAGTACCTGGGAAATCAGTCTTAGTTTATTGTAGGGGATCTGGGTGGTGCATGACAATAGCCATCATAGTAGTACGCAGGACTATGATGGACTGTGTTGCCTCTGAACACAAGGATGAGGTTGCAGTCAACTTTGAACCATTCTGACATCATGCCCTAGAGAAGAGAGATGATCTCACATTAATCGTTTTTCCTGATCCCATCCTGTCTTTGGGCCTGTCTCTTCCCCTACTTGTGAGGGCCTGTATGCCTCCCACAGAAGCTAGTGAAAGAGGATTTCTAAACCCCCTGAGGAATTCCTAGCCCCTTGACCCAACCTCAGAGCTATATTGGTGTGGCCTACAACCCATATTTGGACCATTTCTAAGATAAAAGTTTCGACCTAAGTGGAGAGAATTATAATGGCATGTAATGATGCACTCATTTTTTGCAACATGTGCTTTTTGATAGCCTACTGAATGTGAGGCACCGAGCTACTCACTTTGAGCAAAAGATGCCTCCAGCATGCAAGAAGTTTGGTATTTAGTTGGTAATGCAGATGGATGAGCAGAAAATGTCAGGGTGGTAACTGTTCTCATAGGGGTGATCAGAAGTGTTGTTTTGGGAAGCCACTTTGATTAAAAGTCTGTAGTTAGAAGCAATTATAATATTCTTGACAAAAAACAATTCACCAAAACAATGCCAACTGGTCGGGAGAGGATCAGGTTATAAAATGTGTTAAGGGAGTATACTCTGCAAGATTTAGTAAATATTAGTATACATATGTGGGGGTGTGAGGACTTTTACCTACTGTCCAGGTTGCAGGCCTGAGTGACTGTAGATTTGGAAAACGTGAATGAATGATGGCATAACTGAGGGGAAAAAAATGCAAAGCACTAGGTAGACAACCATCACTACTGATGACGAAGATGTGGTTTTGTGCTAAGAACTGTTTATGGAATATGTCCCTCCCTGTGAAGTAAGGCAGTCATTAGTAACTATCATATTTGTGATATTTTGATAATTATTACATGTAGAGCCATGGAGAGCATGCTAGAGAGGGCATAAGAGAATAAGGGTATTAATTCCAATTGATGTGTCAGGAAAATCTTGAAGTAGATAATGACGATGACGTTAAGACCCATAACAATAATAGCTAATATGAATGCCTAATAAGTTCAAAGGGCTATGTTAAGTGCTTCCTATGCTTTAACTCATTTAGTTCTCTCCACAACCCTGCAATATAGAGGCTGTTATTGCCCTCTTTGTATAGATATGAGGAAGCTGAGCCCTCCTGTTCAGGATCAAGCACCTTGCTTAAGATTTGGTGACAAGAAAATGGCAGACCTTGGATTCGAACCAGGTTGCCTGAAGCCAAAATCTGGTGTCTTATCACAAAATTACACTGCTTCTCACTTGAAATTGATACTGAAATATGCATGGGAGAGGAGAGCATTCAAACTGAAGGGAACTGTTTTTGCAAAGGTATGATGATGTTTTGAGTTTGGAACCTCCTCCTTGAAAGTGTAGGTGGATGCTAGACTTGGATGGAATGGAGTTGAGGTTATTGAAGAAACACCATATAGGCTGAGAAGTATGAAAGTACACATTTAAATAGAGGATGAAAGGAGAAGATGTTTTTAAAAATCATACTGTACATCTTCTCATTTCACATGAAGTAACCTGCCACTCTGGCTACATACAGTCTGTGAAATGAAGTATGTGAACTTTCAGTTTAGGGTAGGAGTTGATATTTAGGACTAGGCGAAATGCTCCAGGAAAAGGGCAGGATTCATGCATGATGATTTATCTGGAAATTTTCTAGAAGCTCTATAGGCCAGCTCCATTTGGGAATACAGACCTGCCTTCCCATTGACGGTAATGAACTCAGGTAGTTCCAATTGTCTCTGTCATTTGTTGGCTACTGGGTTTACACATTTTTTTGTGTTCAACCATAATCTGATACTATTTAGTTCTTAGATGCTAGAGTAAGTGTGGATTATTACCTATATTCTAATGATAATGTAATTGTAGAACCCATGTTTACAATATGTAGTACAAACTCTCAAGGATTTAAAGGCAGATTATGCTGAATGGAAAAGGAGAGAGCAACTTCCCAACATTTAGAGGGTGTGACAACACATCTAGCTCCTCCTTGCTTTTTCAGCATGCACAAATGCCGTATATATATGTGTGTACATGTGTGTATATATGTGTGTGCGTGTGTGAATTGTAGCGTAGTTGATTTTCTCTGGCAATGCTTTAATAATTTTGTTGCTCCTTTAAATATTAGTGGAGGTTGGCAAGAAATTTCTGTTATAAAAATTTTCAAAGTAGTTTATTCTTCCAAGTAACAGGCTGATGGCCAGTTGTCTGTATCTGATTGTTAATAAAAATTGAGCATTTCAAATGACATTCTCATTCTCCTGCTTCTGTTAATGGGTCCTCATCTTTAGGACATCTGCAAAGCATCATTTGTAATGGAATTCTTATTACATAATGAAATTTTTATTAGACCTTAGAAACGATCATCAGATTGCATTGTTTTTCCTATTAAAAAATACTTTCTTCAATGCAGAGTTCACTAATCTTCTTTTTCAGAAAACCATTATACCCTTACTTAAATTTTGTTTTAATTGAGGTATTATATTCATGCAGTGCACAAGTCGTATATGTGTCACTCAATCACTTTTCACATGGGTATATACCTGTGGAGTCATAAGCTAGATCAAATTTAGAACATTTCCAAAACCCAAGGGGCTACCTCCTTTATACCTCTTCGCAGTCAATATCTCTTTCCAAAGGTAACCCCCATTCTGACGGCTATGGCATAGGTCAGGGGTGCATGGATTTTAAGTACAATCTTTTCATATCAATAAATTCTGAAATGTATTTATTGGAGTGTGCTAGAGTACTAGGAAGTAATTGACTTTTTTCCAGGGGTCACTTGTATAAGAAGAACTCTTCCTATTCAAGTGACTAATCTTTGGACTCTTGCAATCAGAAGTGGCACATTCTAATTATACTAATGGTGAATTATACTAAGGGTGGAAATTAAACTGAGGGTGAATGATTTTATGGATTTCTCTCCTCTAAAGGTGGTCACAGATTTCACACAATCTAATTCCTACTAAATTTTCTCCTCCTTTCACCATTGCTCTACCCCCAGGTGTTCTGCTTGATGTTATCTGAATGAGATTTCTTTGTTATATGTGTGAATGATGCCTTATACTACTTCATGGCTTATCTTCATCTCCAGAAGTTCTTGGAGTTGTAGCAGTATCCTACACATAAGAATGCAGAATTTGGTAAATGGCCGACTAGATCATATCTCTTACATAACTATTTTGAAAACCTGAAAAACAACACTAAAAGGCCTAATTTTCCTTTTAATGTACATGGCTTGTTCTGCAGAGCTATTCTATGGTTGTATTCTAAGTCCAGACTTAACCCTGTCTAGAAACCAAAATTAGAAGTCTGAGGCCCGTTTCCTCAACCAAATCTGATGAGTAAAACAATATATAGTAGCTACGTATAAAGATGGAAAGACCTGGTATGGCCCATATTGCTGCTGTGTTAATTCTCCAGACTAAAAAGGTGTCCAAGAGATACTAGCCAGTAGATTAAGTAGAAATTGAGACCAAGAAAGATCCCTTGTTAATAATTTCAATAATTCTTTCCTAATTGTTGAGAATTTACCATCTTGAATTGTTGGTAGGAGCTAGTAGTTCCATCAAGAAAAGTTGCTTTAAGGCAAATTAGGTTAGGAGTTTCCTTTGTTCATTAATCAAAATCAAGAGAATCTGTTTCATACACAGTGTTCCTTTCTGTGAAAAGACTATGACAATGTGACTTGATTTCCTAGGGGAATTTTCTAACACCTTTAATGAGAAAAAAGATGTCTTTGCATGAGTATACAAACATGCTGAAGAATGCTTATTAGAAGATCTATTTATACTTGAAATAGAACTGAATTGAGTTGGCAAGAAAAGAGAATTATGTTAGTATGCAGGTCCCTCAGAGACATGATTATAGTCCTAGTGACAGGATATGAAGATACTACTAATTACCTTTGCAGACTGAAGACATTTTTAAGATATACTTGATCTCATGTCATCAACAAGAAAGTGGTAATTTTGTTATGATGAATTATTTTTTAATTATTCAGTATACCTACTATTAATAAATGTGCAAACAAATACACATATAAGTAAGTCTCTACCCGCCCCCATTTCTTCCCTCAGCCCCAATCCCTAGATATTAATAATGGCTAATGTTTTCTTCCAGGTATTTTTAATATAGCTAAAGAATGGATGGATATATGGATGGATGAATGGATGAGGGATGGACAGACAGTTAAATACATAGATAAATGGGGAGAGAGACTGAAATACTTTGTCTGTTTGCATGTTTGACTTCTGAGCTGGGTACTCTGTTAAAGATTCGGTGTTAAGCAAACACACATGTTACCAACTTTCCTAGAGTTTATAGTCTGGCAAAGGGAAGTAGATATTAATCACAAACAAGAAAATGTGTAATTATAAATTAAATGCAACATAAGAGAGTATGTGAGTTTCTCCGAGGAAGGAATGATTGTGCTGAAATCTGAAGGAAGAATGGAAGACTGAGTTAGACTAGAGGAGAATGTTCTAGATAGAGGCAAGAAAATATGCAGAAAACCCTGTGCCAGCAGGACCATACCTCTTTCGAGGAACTGATGATGCCTAGAATGGCTAGAGTAGACTGGGTAGAAGGGGAGAAGTGCTGTATTGGAATTCAGTTGGGAGGCTGTTGTGGGAGTGAAAGGGAAAAAATGAAGGCAGTTTGGACTAGCATGAAAGTAGCTTGGACTAGCATGTGGTTGGAGAAAAACAGATGCATTTCAGTCTTTTGGAAAATGAAGCGCACATGATTTAGTAATATTAGAAAGAGATGGTAAAGATATAACTTCTCGCTGTTTTTCTGTTTCTAAATATATGTGGAATTTCTCTACACTTGTTCTGACCTTGCATTTTTCCTCCTAATAGTATCTTTTGAAGAGTCCCTCATCATTTCAATAATACCTTTTTAATGAGCTCCTTGTATTTCATGGCACAAATGTGCTATAATCCTTTTAACCAAATTTGAGATTGCTTGGTTTCCTATTCCATCAATAAGTTTAACATAGTTGTTAATGTTTACCAGTCTTGTTTATAATCTTTATCCATTTGTTTAGTGATCTTTTTCCTTATTTGTAAAAGATTTATTAAGGATAGTAATCCTTTGACTAGAAAAGGAATTTTTAAAAAATGCAGTCACCTGCATAGATGCATTTGATACTAAAAAGGCATTTAATAAAATTTACCAACTTTATTTTATTTTTTTTCTTAATGACACTTTGTATTTAGAATTTATCAGTTCTTGAGAAGTGGTATTTTGGTCTGAATTTTGTATTCTAAGATCCAAACTCACTCTTTTCTGTTCATTCTACTATCTGTTCATCTCATCTTTGGCTTCATTCTTTATCATGTCTTTTATGATTCAAAGTGGATTTTTTTTCTGTTTCTCTAGTTTTTTTTTCTAGAAAGTATATTTTTCATCAATGTTTGCTTGATACTTTTCTCCTTTCCTTGCATTCTTTCCTCTTCCTTCTGTGCTTTGAAAAGTCTTTGCACAGTTGATATTGCCATTTATTTTTTCTTTCTCGTATTTAATGGAGAAAGTGCTAGCTAGACCATCTGTTTTCCTAAAGATTGTATCTGTAAATCATACTTGCTTGTTACTGCTTCTTCTCCAAGACCTTTTTGTTTTCTCTGAGAACCAAAATTGAAGGGTTGGGTAGCACTAGCATTTTCTTTTGCTTGAGAGTAGGGAAGAGGACTCAACTGAAATTATGACTAGTTACAGTTGGTTAATTTGGGCTCTCTTCTTTGTTCTGCAATTTATTTAATATTTTGTATTGGAATCTATTTTTCAAAGACAAAGTCATATTTCAGTCCTACCATTGGGAACCCTTGGATTCCAAAATTATTCTATAATTTGGAGAGAGTTTTGAAACATTTGCTTTTGATAAAGACAGTCCTATGTACTTACTTCTCCTGCTATAAGCTTCACTTTCCAAGGGGTCGTTCTCACCTTCAGTGGGTCGATGTGGTAGAAGTGTGCCAGAACTTCTACTCTAAAAAGCTCTTTCTGTAACTACCTACTGACCCCTCAGAGTCCTGCCTTCTGGATTGTAGGGCATTTGGACAATTGTCCTCGAATTTGTTCGTCTCTCCTGGAAGTGCTTTTCTCTTCTGGAATTGCTTTGGAGATAGAAGTTAGTGATGGTCTTTGTATTACCATATCTCCCTTTCCTTGGCCACAATTTTTCAAGTATGATTTTACCGATTGTATCTCTTCCTTTATTTGAATGTTGTAGGTATATTTTGTCTAATGTTTGACGTTTTTAATTCATTTTACTAAATTTAATAACGGGAATTTTGACTGTGTAACCTGGCAATATCTTTCAACTTTTTGGATTCAGTTTTCTTATCTGCAAAATTGGAAGCAGTAATTGCTACCTTCTGCTTTTCAAGATCAAGTCAGATAATGTATTAGAAAGTGCTTTGTGTACTGTACAGTTCTTTCTAGGTATAAGTTATTTTCATTCTTATTTGTCTAGATGAGATACAGAGAGACGAAAGTAAAGAATAGAATAATATATTCTGAGCATTAAAATGGTAGAGTATGTCTTCATAGGAGGGTATAGATAAGCATTTAGGGCCATTATGAAAAGTGAATGGACTTGAAAGGAACAGGAATTCTCTGGTGGAGAGGAGTGGGAAGGGTACAATCAAAGAAATAGTGGATAGAGAACACGTGATATGTTTAATGAACACTGAGTCTCACAATTAATTAAAATAGCAGGGTCATGGAAAATAGTCACTGGAGAAAAACTTAGAGGGTTAAAGAGACACCAAATTATAAAGGCTTGACTGAGAAATTTGGAAGTTATTCTGAATGCAGTATAAATTGTGGACTTGATTTTAACAAAAGCCTTAGCAGGAAGCTTATTCTTTATGTTTAGGGATGTGGCAGTGGTATGCAGGAAAAATGAAGACGGGGAGAAAGAGGATGATAGGGTTGCATAAGTAGGTAAACATACATCTAGTGAGGCAGCACAATCAAGTTTAACCCTGTTGTTCCAGAACGACTAGTAACAGTGGCCTATTTCCTTCTTAATGCTGCTCATAGTAAAGTGTTGGCAATGTTTATAAGAACATCATAAGAACATTGACCAGGGCCAAGGCAATGGGCATGTAAAGGAAAGAACCAATGTCAGAATATCAAAAAAGAAAGAATGTATAAAGTTAATACATGAGGAGAGGAGAAAGGAATGAAGAAGGGAGAGTAACAGCTGGGTCCAAATTTTTCTGCCAGATAAATTGCAACAGTGGTGGTGACATTGGTTCTTGAAAGGGGATCGAGGGGACCTGGAAGTAACAGGGTTTAAGGAGAACAAGCATTAGTTTGCTGTGGAATTGTTGAGTGGTCGTAGCTGGGATCCAAGTTGATTTGTCACTTGCAGAGCTGTAGATGAAGCTTAGGAGTCATCCATCACTTTTATAAAACATTAATTGCTCTATGGGGCTGAGTAAGGACCTCAAGTCTACTTGCTGAGTCACCTTCTGAATTACAGAGACTTGTTACAGAATCTTCATGCTGAATAAGGACTTCTTTAGAGTCCCTTCCACTCCTGAAAGGGGGGAAAGTGGCTCAGACAAGATGAACAAGAAACAGACACCCAAACACATTCTGTTATACCTCAAAAACTTTTCTGCTTTGAGCAGCCTCAGTCAGGAGTTTCTCTTGGCTTTTGACATGGGTCCTTTGCCATGTCAGACCATATTCTTCTCAAGATTTTGTACCCTTGACTCTTCCTTCTGAGAGCTCAGCAGCTAACAAACAGCAGTTAACCTTTCCTGTCACTCAGTCTGCGGCTTTCTGTGATCTAATTGGAAACCTTTGCTTGTTATGTTGTGAGAAATATAAATTTCCCTAATATCCTTTATCAAAAGACACATGAAAATAAAACTGATATAGTAAAATTTTTATTTCTTTATTAATTTTAATTTTTATTTTTTAAGACCCCACTGTCACTGGCATGGAGTGCAGTGGCACAATCTCAGCTCACTGCAACCTCCGCCTCTCAGGTTCAAGCAATTCTCTTGCCTCAGCCTCCCGAGTAGCTGGGATTACAGGCACCCACCACCATGCCCAGCTAATTTTTCTGTATTTTTTAGTAGAGATGGGGTTTCACCATGTTGGCCAGGCTGGTCTTGAACTCCGTCTGACCTTGTGATCCACCCACCTCAGCCCCACAAAATGCTGGGATTACAGCATCGTGTCCAGCCTAAAATTTTTACTGATAAAGTTAGTTTCCTAGAATAGTATTTATGAATAGGAAAGAATTCATATATGCTTAGTAATGAGCTTTTTAGTTGAAAATTCTCAGTTCATGTATTTCCTGTCTGTTGCACCTCCCACATGTCTCCCTGAAGCCCTTTATCAACTGCTCCCCTTCTAAAGAGGAAAGGCTCAATGGCCTGTATCCACCCAACCTTGAGCACCGTCATGGCAGAAGACAGATACCAGTGTCTTTATAGGTCACTAGGCTTTATCTTTATTCATATTTTCATTTCTCACTTCTAAGAACTAACCTTTCCATGATCACCATGATCACAGGGCTAAGAGATAGGTAACACAGTCTCTTTGCAAATACAGTAGGAATTTCCCACTAAACATGTTTTCATTAAAAGAAATTAGATACCATTAGATTTAAAGGAAGTGCTTGTTCACTATGAATCTTTCTGGTGATCTTAACAAATGCAGAAATGATGAGCAGATACAGTTTTACTACATTTATCCAAATACTTGCACAATCTTTTATTTTTCTTTATTTGTAATATTAGTCTTAAATAATCATGAGTAATTTTTCATATTAGAAAGTGGGAACTGGAAAAGTGTGATTTGTTCAAAATCTTTAAGAGCCAGCTGGGCTGAGAGAAAACATAATGCCCCGCCTCATTCAGTTTCTGCCTCACTCACAATGAGTATCTCCGGAGCCCAAATTACTGGATGATAGAATTGGTTTAATTCAACCTTGCAAACAAAAGGAGAAAAACTGGTCAAAGAATCAGCAAATTCGGGCATTGAGAGGCTATACGAGCTTTTCCTTCAAGCTTTGCTACTGGATTCCTGTATCTCTCATTTTATACCCTTTCTTTGTTGGCTTGAATAAGTCACTTTTGTAAATTACCATTAAACCTGTTATCTAGCTGACTGTGGAAAGTCCCTTATTTCATAGACTCATGGAATTTGGTAGCTAGAAAGAGCCCTAGAAGGTCTCTCTTCTCAGTGTACAGGGAGGAGGGGGGAAGGTAAGAGATTGGCCCAAGATAACACAGCTTTTTAACAAGGAGCCAGCACTATCGATTTTCAGCTATCAAATGTTGATTCTCTCACTAGGAAGTTACAGTCGGGGTTACAGTGTAGCATGTGTGCTAGCATGAGCATCTAAGACTCTCTCAGAACTGTTACTGTTAATAATCCAGAACTAAAACACTTCTGAATCTCACCATACCAGCTTTGTAAAACCCTTTCTCTACTTCCCCATCTCTTGAACAGACTCGCTTCCTGTAGCACACATGATGCCATCAGCCCCCTCACCCTTACATCACTTAGCTTGAATGACAACTTTTTTATGGACAAATGCCAAAGAGGATTTGGGTCATTGGCCCAACTTTGGTCATGTAGTCCTCCCTGTGTCTAGGAAATAGGACATCCTATTTCTTTTGGTCGTTTGGCCACTAGTAAGAATGGGCCCTGGCAGAACCAAATGGAATGTGCTCCCTGGGGAAAAGAAAGCTGCTCTTGCTATGAATTTGTTTTCTTAAAAGTAGGAGACTGGGAGGCCGAGGTAGGAGGATCACTTGAGCCCAGGAGAGCGAAACCAGCCTGGGCAACAAAGTGAGACCCCCATCTCTACAAAATAAATAAATAAATAAATTACCAAAGTCTGGTGGTGCACACCTGTGGTCCCAGCTATCTGGGAGGCTGAGGGGAGAGGATTGCTTGAGTCCTGAAGGCC
Source organism: Saimiri boliviensis (assembly GCF_048565385.1). Classification (NCBI taxonomy): domain Eukaryota; kingdom Metazoa; phylum Chordata; class Mammalia; order Primates; family Cebidae; genus Saimiri; species Saimiri boliviensis. The sequence goes on along the minus strand of NC_133457.1, from coordinate 39,805,279 downwards.
AAGGCTGCAGTGAGCTGCCATCATGCCACTGCACTGTAGCCTAAGTGACAGAGTGAGACCTCGTCTCAAAAAAAAAAAAAAAAATAGTAGGATTCAGATATTTTGGGCAGGCAAAAACAACACCTATTCACCTTAGATGTCACCCAGATCATATATGTAGTAATTTTTTATTTTACAGTGGACACTGTAGATATAACAATATTAAAACTTTAGATGTCATCGTCTTCCTTTAATGAGTAATGAGTTTTGTTCTGGCAGGCATTTAATTTTCTGGCAGATCAGCTAGAACTAGTAGAGGCCTCGTTTTAGATTCTGTTCGGGCAAATCTAGAGTGATCCTTATTTTAGGATTAGAGTAGGCCTTCTAAGGCATTGCCTTTTTTTAGAGGCTCAACTGAATCTTGAGAGTGTTCAGCAGTGTCTCTTTTCCTTGGCTGGTTGGAACTCCAATATCTGACATTTTGTAGCCATGAAACACCCTTTTCTGCTCACAGAAGAGCTGTTTGGGATAGGTCTTGCATATAATTTTCTTAATACTTGTCTAAAGTCTCAAGAAACCCCCTATACATGTTTCTAGGGTTCTTGTGCAGCTTCCTGTCTAATACTCTGCTCCACAAATTCCTACCATATCTGCCACCCAAAAATCAGATCTCAGTTTTCTTCACCCAGCTGTTCTCTGGGTTCCACTGAGCCCTGAGTTGCGATTTGAAAAGTGCCCCGAGGCAAAACGCCAAGGTAAACGTACAGCTTATCTCCTGTGTCTTCCTCGTTTCAAGGATCACAGCCGTGGACTGTGCCTAAAACTGTGGCTGTAAATGTTTGTGTCCATGTTTGTCCATGTTTACGTCCCCTTTCTCCATTGCAGACACACTTAAAAACTTTTCTTTTAGATACTGCAACTGAAGCACAAATAAATTTGATCACTTACCAAGCTTGGCTCTGTTACAAAGCTACTTCATACTTACAGGAAGTTTTCTCAAATAATGAGGACAAGTTTTGGCCCCTAGATGAGTTATAGGAGCTGATAATCTGGGGGTGAATCTTTTGTAAGAAATGAACAATCCAATCCTTTCCTAATTTGTCTGTATTTCTGTAAATTATATAATTATTTTCTTTTAAATTGGGATATGGTCATCTGTTGAAACAATTTTCTAGAAATGGGAAAAGAGAAAGACTTGGTATCAGAAGATCTGGGTTCAAAAAAGAAAAGAAAAGAAACTCAAATTCCAGCAGACCTCAGTGTCCCTGGCTTGAGGTTGCCTGTCTATAAAGTAAGATAAAAATAGCAACTTTTCATGGCTGTGATGTTGTTGGGAATATCTTCCACTCTTGTTATTTTCTATCAGTAGTAGCCGAGGTGGGGGGGTTCTTAGAAAGTTTAGCTTTAGAGGACATTTTAGCATATCCCTTGAGTTAGTTTTTCTTTTATTCTGTATGTCAATATAATTAGTAATATTTATTAATATTATATGTCTAAATATAATAATGAATTTTATGTTATATATTTCTAAATATAATATTAATAAAATGTTTGAACATGAAGTGTTTTGTTATGACAAAGCAACCAAATCCAAAATTGTAATTGAAAGAGAGTGGATGTGCTTTAAAATATGGCTCTTAGCACTTGGTTTTCCTTACGGAAGTTTGCATTCCTTTTTTCTCTCTCTCTTTTTTTAAGTCCTTCAGTCATAAAACCTGAGCTTTTATAAAAGGAAAGTATTATAGAAGGAAAAAAATGTGTGCCAAAGAATTCGTGTATTTGAGTTTTGTATCTCTAGTGTTTAACAGTTTTATAATCCAGGTTTATAACTTGTTGAGAACAATAGACTAACTATTTTAAGCACATTAGCTTTGCTAAAGATTAACTTTTTACATGGCTGGTAAGTATGGTGAAATTTAAGCTTTGAGAGTAATAGATAGGAATATTTTCCATCTCTGCCTACATTTTTTTAGTAAGGAATTTTTAGTAAGACACTAACAGCTATCCTCAATGTGTTATATTTATTAGCAACCAACATAATTCAAGCATTTTCTCTTAGTGCACATAATCTTAAAAGACAGTGAAATGGGGAAGTCCTTGATAAGCTAAAACTAAATTTTAGCCTTCATATCCTCATCAAAATCTAGAAGAATACAAAATATTTAATAATCTTTATCCTGATAGATATTAGTATTCCAACCTTGGTTCCATAAATCCTTTAATTCATAGTCATTTTATATGGTTTGAATATTTTTAAGTTATTTAATTGCATATTAAGTGATGGTATCAGCCCTGAAGTCTTTTTATTCCAACAAGAAGTTATATAACATTTTAGTAATCTTTAAAAGGACATTACAAATACACTTAACAAACATATAGTTAAATTTTTTGTATGTAAATATGAATATTTAAATACTTTAAACCATAACAGTAATGGACAATATGTATTTATTCTCTTCCTATGTACTTTTGCATTGTAGCTTCAGGATGAATATTTGTTTTAAGAATATGTGCTTGAGTATAAGTCTGCCTTTATATGCTTGTAATATTGTCTCTGACAATATTTAGTACTTAATATTGTTGGTTCTGAGTAGAGCCTATGTTAACATAGTATAGCACAAACTAAATCTACACCATTTGACTAGGTACATCTGCTGTGTGTCTCTTTTCTCCTTAAAACAATTGAATTATTCTGGCTACTAAAGAAGACATTTTTCTTTGTTTTGATAAAAGAAAAACTTCAGCTGAATTAAATTTAATGGAGTTTAATTGAGCAATCAACGATTAATGAATCGGGCAGCACCCAGAATCACACCAGATTCAGAGACTCCAGCACAGCTACGTGGTGAAAGATTTGTAGACAGAAAAGGGGACATATAGAATGGCTGGCTTGGTAATAGCTCAGTGTTTGCCTTATTTGAACACCGTTTGAACACTTAGCAGTGTATAGATGGTTGAGTATGGCCACTGAGATTGGCCAAGACTTAACAATTGTTACAGGGGCATACTCCTAAGTTAAGTTTTCAGTCTGACTATTAAGCTAGGTTATAGTTCATCCTCAGGGACTCAAGTATAGAAGTCTAGAATCCTTCTCAGGCCATATTTAGTTTGTTTCAACAGTTTTTTCAGCTTTTCATCTGAAATACAATATGAGGTGGCTGCATATCTGGAAGTCTGAAAACCTGGTGTTTATTGTTATTCCCAGCCGCTTCATCTGTTTTCATAGAGGGCTTGTTGAGGTCTGTGTAGCCTATGATAATGTCACCCCAGCAAGTGTGGGAAGAGTAGTTACCTTTGTGAACTTGTTCAGGCAGCCAGAAGTCATGGCTGGCCTCCAAGGTGTCAGCTGAGGACCTGGAGTGTCTGCGTGTTTGGGAAGTCATATGACAGAAAAATCTACATGGCACTGAAATATCCACTGCCTTTCAGAAAGGATCAGCCTGGGGTAAAAGGGCCTGTGTTGACTTCAGTTTGCATACACCGTCTTTATTTTCTGTGTGTTTGCACATACATTATCTCTCCAAATCGTGAGAAAAGAGCAGCCAGAGGTTCCTTCAGTTCATGAGAGCCAATAACTCTCACCAAAGAGCTTTGTTTGAAAAGTAGCAGTCTAGAATTTGGTCTTTATTAGGGTTTTCTAACTTTTTTTAAGTCACAGAACCCTCCTTCCAAATGAAATCTTAATCTGACACCCAATATGTAAAATAGAGGAATGCAGAGAGTTTCAGCTCACATTGGCTGGGGGCTCCAGAGTCTTGCCCCCTTAGGCTGATCTCTTTCTGTGTTGCTAGACCCCCTCGGCCCCTTGAGGTTTCATGGAGCATAGTCTGAAAACCACGACAAAAACAGGCTTTGTAATGTCTGTTGGCCCACAACATTCTCTCTTTTGATATTCTGTATTGCCTCTGATAGGTATTCTGAACTTTCTGCCACATTTTTCGAAAGTCTTTGGTTTTTATGGTGATAGAAAAAGCATCCTGGTACAGTAGGGAAGCAATCCAGTCATGACTCCAACTCCATGTACTGTGTGACTTTGGGTGTGTCATTAATTTCCTGGATATTGGCCTCTCCTGTCTGTACAATGGGGATGGTTAGACAAGCAGGGAAAACATCTGGAGATCTTTGGCTAGAAGATACTATGTGAATGGGATTGACTGAAATGAGCTGTTGATCTCTGACTCATCCCTATATAAAGGAACAGCACTGAAATACTTCAGGGCTACCTTCTCTAGTCCACTTGGTTATAACCAGAGTAGGATTATCAAAACTTGAGCATGGGAATGTATGCAGAAGAAAATGTCTCTGACTGATTTTCCCATAAGGAAACTCCCTATTGTGCATGCTTATAGACTTAAGGCATCCTCTCCAGAACACAGGAATAGATATTTGTGTAAATTAGCATCATAAATACTTAATGTGATGGCATATGAAGAACTCTGGGTTAGGGGTCGAAGGACCCCATGTTGTACTGGAGCTAGCTGTACTGACTCAAGAGGGCCAAGCTGGTACATCTCCTCCTGATTCTGCATGTGGTAACATCATGTTGGTGGCTTGAAATTAGCTGTGGTAGAATTATTATCACCTGAAAATCAGCAAATACTATAAATTGGGGCTTTGGATGGGGAGCACACCATTGCAGAAAGATTTGAACTATAAACTCAGTACTCCTACTCCTAAATATTTTAAGCCTCAATGTTCTCATGTGTTATATATGGAACACAATGCCTGCTCTGTCAGTCTCACAGATTTGTCATGGAAGTCCAAATATATGTAAGGGAACCAAACCAAAGCAGATGCCCCTGGAAGTGACACCATTATGATTTCCAGTGTTATTGGGAGCATAGAGAAAGAACAAGAGGAGAAAGCATGAACTGACCCTATTTTCCTTCAAGAAACAGAATAAGTGCCACTCAGATCTCATAAACACAAAACTGCATATGCTTTTAAAGAATCATAAATATCAAATTTAGGTTGAACTACCTTGAAATGTATTTAGAACTATTCTTTAAAATGGAATCATAGACTAATAAAAGAAAATGCCTTCAATGCCTCCAAGGGTTGGGACCACTGAATACAGGAACCCATTGAGCACCAGCTTCCAAAGCTACATCAAACTGTCTCGCTGATACTCTGTGACAACACACATGAGGAGCTGGGATTCCATTTCTCCTTCATGAAGCAGCTAGAAGCTAGTCAGTCTCTAGTATTATGGCCAACAATCATCCACACTAGGATTTGGGTAGAATGGTGACCATGAGTAATTCTAACACTGCCAGCATTTCTACAGAGACTTAGATGAAATCTGAAGGAAGCTTCCCAAATAATGTGGTTTACAGGCAAATGATTATTATTAATAAGAAAATGACATACAATTCTCATCAAATACACTTCATGGAATGTGGTATTCTTTACCTTTTGGCAGGAATAATGCCTGGAGATCTTTGGCTAGGAAGATACTATATGAATGGGATTGGCTGAAATGAGCTGTTGATCTCTGACTCATGTCTATATAAAGGAACAGCCCTGGATTACTTCAGGGTTTCTGCTGAAAAGACATGGTAGGAATCATGTCTGAAACATAATGTTATGATGTTTAACTGTTGTATTTTCAATTACAACCTTTCTCTTTTATGTGGACCTATGCTCTGGATGATGTTACCTAGATTCTAGGGTTCTTGCGTAAAAACAACTTCATGAGTGTTGTTAAAGGACAAACTCATACCTTTTTTGGAGGAATACTTTAATCTTAAGCTAAGTTTTTCAGTTTGGATATCTGCCTAATGTAGATAGGGATTCTAACCCCTCTATTGCTCAGAAATATACTACACAGGTTAAGAGAGTGGATTTAGGAATCAGAACTGTCTTGGAGATCCAGCTCTGTTGCCTACTGGTTTCCTGACTTAGTGCAAGTTTCTTATTCTCGCCAAACCTCTGTTTCTTCATCCATAAAATGGGCAAATAGTAGTCTCCCTTTTCTACAGCTCTTTTGAAAATTACATGCAAACAGAGCTTAATTAATGTTAGGTTATTAACCTCTTTAAAGAATGAGTCAAAGGGGTGACTTGGCCTAAATTCAAAAGATGACTTCAGTTGGGATCTTGACCAGCAATACCATTGTAGTGAAGCTGGAGCCAGAGTAGCCAAAGCTACATCAAACTGTCTTGTAGCTTGGGGAGCCCTTGTGCCCATCTAGATTTGTCAGAAGTAAAGCCAGCATTGATAAGTGAGTAGTAATATAGTGCCCAAAGTGCAGCATTGTACCTGGTGTGATCCCCCAACATTCCCTGTCATTATCCATTTTGGTTCAGAAGACTCTCCCGAGACTAGTGAGGGTCATTACTAGAGAATGTTCTGGAATAGTGGAGCATTGATCATCCCAGAAAGTCACTCCATAGATGATTAGCTCTGTAAAGTGCTGCATTTGATACTGAAGAACATTCTCCTCCTGCTTCTTTGTGCACACTCATGTGCACATCTCACACACATCTTGCCACAATACCACATGATCATCTTGACATAATACCACAGTAAAGCCAGGGACAGAGGGGCACAAAAAGGACCACAGGGTGCTGTGAAGTAAGGGAGTATGCCAGAAAGGAAAGCCATCCATAATATTTTTTTCAAAATAAAAATTTCAGAGCAGTGACATACCATGGGCAAGATGGTAAGAATGGTCTGTCTCAGGCACTGCAGACAATAAAGGGAACAAGTTATCTGAAAAGAATTTTTCAACAATGATAAAATGGACAAAAATGTCAGCTGACTTTTCATTATTATCATGCCCCATTCTAAGCAGTCTCAGTATCAAAATATCCTCCTAAAAAATGTGTTGTGTTGATTTAAGTTCTAAACAATTGCTGCAGTTACTGTTAAGTTTTAGCAACATATATTTTATCTCCAAACCAGCACCTTTTATTAGTTATCTTTTAATAAACACAAATTTACATGAAAGTCCATTTGGAAGACTCCCAGTTATGTAGTCAGCCCTACCTCATGTGACTTGGCTCCACACATTAGTTTCCAGAGTTAGTTCCTAAAACTCTCGAAAGATGTTCAGTGCTTTTGATACAGGTTGTGTCTTTAACCCTTGGGCTACTACGTACTGGGCATTTAAATAGATTCAAGATAAATGATTATAGCCAATGATTGTGCAGTCAAAGAAATACATATTCAGTTCATTCAGTGTTGTCATACCGTGTGACAACCTGGAGTTTTCATTTGTGTTTTAGATTTAAAACTGAAACGGAGTGTGCGCTGGTGGTGAAATATTTTTGTTTGTGATAGTTGTTGAAAAAGTTTTATTTAAGAGAAGAGAGGAGTGTTAAAAAATAGCCCAGGATAGGAGTAAAATACTGCTGCAGTGTGATATTTAGACCAATAAATAGACTTCTATCATATGTATATTACAATTGAAGTTGTTTATATTATTTTCTATGCATGTTTTCTTTCCATAGTCATTCCCAAAATGTAGAATTCCTTGTTGTAAAGGCAATGTGTGCAACAGTGCATACTTTGCAGCCAATATAGACATGAGTTCAAACCTTAGCTCTACAACTCACAAGCTGAGGGCCTGGGATGTGGTGTTAAATTTTAATTTCCTGTTTTGCAAAATGAGAGTCAAACCACCCGGGAGAGTTGTGACAACTAAATTCAATGTAACATGAAAAGTGTGTACCATATGTCTCGCGGACTGGATATAATGTTAATTTCCACCTCTTTCTTCACCTTTTTACTTCTCTTTCCTGCACTGACATTTACTTATGTCTTCCAATGCAAACAAACAAGATGTCTTTATAGAATTATGGTGAGTTCTCAGGAGGCTGAGGAGGGAGGATTACTTGAGGCCAGGAGTTTGAGACCAGCCAGGTGAGACCTCATCTCAAAAAAATTAAATAATAAATAATTTTTAAAGAATTTCCATGAGTTGAAAGTAATTTCAACATATTTACAACTAAATATGTTGTATCATATGTAAAAACTAACATAGGATTACAGTTTATAACCTAATCCCTCCCCGCTGAACCTTTATAGATTCCACCGAAATACAAAGGTTTAATTAGAAAATTTCTGAGCTACAGTCCTGGTCTACAGTGCTGGGTAAATCTTGCTTAGATGAATGATATCATGATTGCATACTCAAAGTGGGAAGAGGAAGTGCTTGGACATTGTGAGTTTAAGTGTACATAAATTTCTAATTCTTCCTGGTCATTGCCAGGGAAACAGAATCATCAAGGTAAGCATCATCAGTGTGTTGATTTACGGCCTTCATTGGCTTCTGTGGTAAAGGATACACATACTTACAGGAAAGGAAATGAAACGTTACTAAGCTAAAACAGATCATGTTAATCTTCCAGTCAGTTCAATTGATGCCAGCTATGGCACCCAAAAGAGCATTTTCAACATTCTTCAACCTTTCCATCTCCTCTTTTTATGAAGTTTTAGCATCATATCTAGTCTTCTTTGGTTTGTATCTAATATTAATCTTCTAGTACCTCATATCTTCTTAGTGGTACACTAATGTCTTGTTAGTGGTGCATTGTATCAGATAGGATAAAGATTCTTCAATCTTGTCCTCCTGTTCCTTTGTGCACACTGCACACATGTCCTGCCATGATCATCTTGACACACACTATACCACAGTAAAACCACTGACAGAGGGGCACAAAGAGGACCCCAGCGTGCTGTGAAGTAATGAAGTATGCCAGAAAAAAAAAATTCATCCATGTTTGTTTGTTTGTTTGTTTTCAAAATAAAGATTTCAGGGTGGCCAGGCACAGTGGCTCACACCTTTAATCCCAGCACTTTCGGAGGCCAAGGCAGGTGGATCACAAGCTCAAGTGTATGAGACCAGCCTGGCCAACATAGTGAAACTCCATCTCTACTAAAAATACACAAAAAAATTTAGCCGGGGGTGGTGGTACCTGTACTCCCACCTACTCAGGAGGCTGAGGCAGGAGAATCTCTTGAACCTGGGAGGCGGAGGTTGCAGTGAGCCGAGATGACCCCACTGCGCTCCAGCCTGGGTGACATTGTTAGACTCTGTCTCAAAAAAAAGTAGATTTCAGGGCAGTGGCTTACCAAGGGCAGAATGTAATTCTTTTACTTACCTTACAGTTGTATTTAATCCTTATAGAACTCCTGTATAATCCTTATACAGTTGTGTAAGGATTAAATTAGATAAGATAAGGGGAAAGATTTTCTAAATCATACAACAGTTACATATGTTAAGTAGTATTGTTACCCTGTATCTGGGATCAGTAAGCTATGACCCATAGACCAAGTCTGGCTCTCTACCTGTGTTTGTACGAACCTGGGGACTATTATAATCCCAATAACGATTTTGGCTTAAAGTAGGTCTTGTGTTTATCTCTCCCTCCTTGTGTTGAGCCCAGGCTTCTTATCACAATGTTATTTCAACATTTGGCCCCACAGCAATCACAGTTTACCCATTTCTTACTAGTCATTCTTTATTTTTTAGTTCATTTACCCGTTAGAGCAGGCGTCCCCAAACTATGGCCCGCGGGCCACATGCAGCCTCCTGAGGCCATTTATCCAGCCCCCCGCCGCACTTCAGGAAGGGGCACCTCTTTCGTTGGTGGTCAGTGAGAGGAGCACAGTGTGTGGCGGCCCTCCAACGGTCTGAGGGACAGTGAACTGGCCCCCTGTGTAAAAAGTTTGGGGACGCCTGCCTTAGAGATTTCCTGCAAGCCCAGCAGTACTGTAAACATTTCCTTGTTGTAGTCTAGCTGTATTGCTGTGAGAAGTGCCTTAGAGTATCCAGACTAACTGACAAAAAATGGAAATTTTCAAAGCATGTTACAACAGTGCGTGTAACAACAAAGCATATTACAACAGTGCATGTAACATGCTTTGAAAATTTCCATTTTGGAAAACAGGAACTCAAGCAACTTTCCTACTGTCTGTCGGCTCTAGATGGACTAGAACCTGGTCAAAACAAGCCCAGAGCCCAAAGGCTAGCTTACTGCACTGCACAGTAACCCAGTATATCAAGCCGGAATGTTGGTATGTATCCTTTGAGCAAATAAGCCTAAGGAACTGTTATTTCATGACCCTGCTAATGCCAATGTGGTTGATAAACAGCACGGGGTTTGCTACCCTGACTGTAATTTCTAACCCAAAGAGCAATTAATCTTTGTTTGATATGTAAAAGGGTTTTTATTGTCCCTTACTCTAAATTGACCAGATGTTTAACCAGCACTCTGACTTTGGAGGCTTCCTTGATCTCTTGCCGTGTACAAATGCTCAATCCCTCTTTAGTGTATTCGTTGAGCTCTGTCCCTATTTCTAATTGCTGTGAAACATCTCCATGTCCTACTTCCAGCCTATGCTGAAAATTCTTTGAAGGTAGTAACTCTATATGTGTACCAGATGAGTCCCTGCCATACAACTGGTGTTCAGTACACATTTGTTGAAGGAATTACGAATATGTCATTAGTTTTTCAAATGTTGATGAGCATTATTTAAAAGGACGAGGCCATGTCATAGTCGCAGAAAAAAAATGGATTTGAAATCAGAAAACCTGATAAACACCAGTACGAATAACTTGACTTCTGGATCCTTAAAATGATCCAATACACATGCTTGCAGGAAGTAGAGAAACTGATATTCTGATGGGCAAAGACATGGGTGAAGAGAGCAGTCAGCAGCAGTTAGGCCTCGGCCCCTCACTCCTGCCATTGCTACCACCTGGTCACCACTTTCTCCAAGCATAGGAGTAATGATAAAGTAGAAGAGGACTTCTGGCAGGGATTCACCCCTTTCTAGTCTAGGATTGGCACTTCTCTCCATGTTCTCAGAAGGCAAGATAATGGCTACAATTGGGATAAGTAGAGAATGCTTATTATATGCGAATAGAATCAGCTCTGATTCAACCATGGTTGGTAGCTCTAAGTACCACAGACATATGCATCTACTCTGCTGCCAAAAACTAGAACTGGGAAGGGTAGTATTGTCAGACATAATTTTTAATTTGGAAAAGGCAGTAATGTGTTTCATAATGCAAATAATATGTACCTAGCCTAACTGATTAACATTGGACATAGCCAAGTAAACAAATAATTCCGAACTTCTAACTGCACAGGATTTTAGCCAATAAATTTAGCTGAAGCCAAAATACCCCTGATTAGAATACCTTATTTCCTCCTCCTCTGAGTTTTCCAAATGTGACAAAAGTTACTTGACTTTTCATTTATACTGCTTTGCCAATAGATTGAGATTATTGATGGAAGAAATATAAATGGTAAATGAATTAGTATTTCTCATGAGCTCTAGAAGCCATCATAAAATAAGTAGTCACTAAGGAAGGAAATATAAGGCATAAGAATTATAAGGTATACTCTTTGATAAGACTTCCATAAAGTAATTGTACCATGCAGTTTTTAACCTTTTAAAGTTCAAACTCTCAAAAATAGTATTAAGGTTTCTAAGAAAATGAAGTTAATTTTTTCTAGCTGATAAAGATTATCCATATGGCAATTGACTGCTGCTGTTTACAGCTATAATATTTCTTTGTGATTCCCAAAGCAACAATCCAGTTTACAATAATGAGCTGGTCATGGACTTGCCCTTTACAAGGTACCTTATCTATAGCCCAAGTTTCTAAAGATTGAACTGCCCAGGGACCTTATGAAGCAGCCATGTTATTAAAGTTGTTTAAGCAGCTCTAGTCCGTTGAAAAGCTTTAGTTTATTTGTTTTTATAAAGTCCAGTGACACAAAGTTGGCTGGAGACTCTGTGGCATGAATCATTTCCTTTCTGCAGTCTGTCAGCTTGCAAACATAGGCAGAGGGAGTGCCTGTTCTGCCCTCTGCCTGCTCCTGCACACTCCCGAGCTTTTGCAAGTTGGTGGTGGGTAAACTTGATGCAGTGACTCTTTGCTGGATTAGTGTACTCTTTCAAGTAACTGTTGGTGAAGAAGGCAGGAAATTATGTTCCTGGATAAGAAATGGCCAGGCTAATGCATGTGGCAGGTAAATAGTTTTCCTTATAAACCCAGGGTTTAGAAATAATGTTTTTGAATTAAGCAGTTTACTTGTAATATGCAAGGGATAGATATTTCACTTCTGGCATATTCCGTATACATTTGGAAGTACCATGTAAGTGCATAAGGTTTTTGAAAATGGGCATTCTGGTATGAAAAATCTAGATATTTACACATAGATATATACATGCCTGTGAGCTAACATCTTATTGAAAAATGATATAATTTGCTTTTGATATTTCTCTAAAGCAAAACTAAAGTTTTTTAATATTTAAAATATCCCCATTAGGAGAAGTTTTCAAAACCTATTGTTTTCAGTTATTTGTCCGAAAGGCGTCATCTGTAGAGGCTGCTTTCTTTTATTTGTTTATTTTTATCCTTGCAATTTTTCACATGAGCAATCCCAGGAGTTCTTTCCCTAGAGAACAGTGTAAATCACACCAAATTATTATGTCTTGTTTATATATAGATGGCGAACTAGAAAGATTTTCGGCTTAGGAATTAAAACTAAGTTTGAATTCTGATTTGTTTACTTCCTACGTGACACAGAACAAGTTATTTAATCCTTTCAGATCTCAGTTTTATATTGTAAAATGTGGATGACAACACCTATATCGTAGGTTTACCGTAAGAATTAGAATTGACTTGTGGAAAGTGATTTGTATATTATAGATCCTGACTATTAGCTATTATTACTGAAAATGTAAAGTGTCTGACATATAGTAGACATTCGGAAAGTACGATTTTTTTCCATACTTGAACCACTGCATTACCCCACTCAGGCTGGTATAATCAAGTTTTCATTCCATTAATTTATCAAATGGTTGAGGATACTGATAAGAACTCTTTATTGTAATTGATCTCTATTTACATTTTGCTCATGCTCCTCTGATGGCATTTCCAAAGCTACCGCCTATCTCCTGGTTCATTTTTTACCACCGTATGCTTTTCAATATTGGTTTTCCACATAGCCTTAATGAATAAACATTTATATTAAGAGTGGCAAGGATTTATAACTGAACCCAGTATCTACTTTGTTTCATTAAGACTTGGGTAGAATTCTCATGTTTGCAGATCAAGACAGTCATTTTGGATACATGGATTGAACCTTATATTACTTCCCTGACTCCATCCATCCTTAGTAATAAAGTGCATAGTTTGAGACTCATATAAGCAATGGAAAATAATCACAGATTGTTTAAGGGTGATTATAGAGGAAAGAATACTGCCACGTTTTTCTAATTTCTTTGTTCCCAGCATTGAAGTTTAAACTTCACCATGAGCAAAATACACAGACATGATTTTTTTGGAAATTATAAAGTGTATTACTTGAAATTAATGAGCTTCAAATGTCAACTCACTAGTTTATTTCTTGTCTTTAAATTGTATAAAGGACTTAAGAAACTTGTCTATCAAACTCATCACAGATTTGCCAAAAGGTGTTTCCTGCTTATATGTCTTTTTTTCAGACTACCTGCAAAAAGTGTTTGAAAATGTTTTTTTGATCTGGAGAAAATATTTTAATCTTCTATTCCTTGAACTTTGCTTTTTGGTTTAACCAAACACCATACAAATGAATGTGTTATGAACTAAGCACTTTGACCCACTGAAAGCTCAGGCTCGAGTAGATTGCTTAATATTTACCAAGTTCCCCCGAGGCTATAGGCACAGTTAGCTAGCTCAGGCACCATGTATTTGGCATGAGTTGAATTCTATCTGATTTATTCTTGGATGTGGAAGTATTTGAAACATTAAAAACAGAGTTAATGAGCTTTCTGCAGAAGCCTTAAAGAGTCCTGGGGACATGTTTGCAGTGGTAATTTCCTACAGTGTCTTTGGACTCTTAAATTCCTGCAGTCGGCTCTCACTGGATGAAATTTCTTAAGCAACTTAAGATCTAAATTGGCCCTTGACTTATTTACCCCCAAGGAAATACGATTTGCTAAGCCTTGATTTATTTCCCATGACCATAATACTTCAGAAGATCCATCTCCTCTACAAATGATCATCCAAAAAATAGCATCAACTGCTCTAAAAATTAAGAATTACCCTAACCACAGGAAACAAAAATCGATAGTTTTGGAGTTTTCCCTTCATTTTTCCATCAGCCCTCAGTAATTGGTCCTAATCCCAGCTACACCCAATGTAGCTCCACTTCTAGACTCCAATTGTCACATTTATCATTTTCCATGTAAGGCCCAAAGCGTTAAAATAACAAGAAGGTGGGTCACAAATGTTATTATACATATCTTGATGTCTTTGGTTTACAACTCTTTAGCAATTTCTCATTTGTGATCGTGGGCAAATGTAACGTCTCTAAACTTCATACCCAATATTTGTTAAAGCAAGATAACGATAGTGCCTATCTCTTATGGTTGTTGTGAGGATTAAACTCATTAATTTATTCATTCTAAAAATGTTTATCAAGTGCCAGATAAGTGCCTGGCCTTGCTTTAGGCACTGGAGACACTATAATAACAAAACAGAAAATCTCTGCCTTCATGAAGTTTACAGTCCAATGGATGAGAGACCATTTAAAAAATCAATAAGCACAATATTGGATATTAGAAGGTGATAAGTGCTATGGAGAGAAAAAAGAAGAAAGGGTATGTAGGAATGTGGAGATGCAGTTTTAAACAGCTTGGTATGAGAAACCCTCGTGGAGAAGGTAACAGGAATAATGCTTGTGCACATCTAGGACGAGCATTTCTTATCAAGGGGGCAGCTAGTGTACAGGCTTCATGTTGGAGGAATAGCAGAAGGTTCGTTAGGTTAGATAGGATGGATTAAAAGAGGGGAAGAGGAGTAGGAGATGTAGTCAGAGAAATAATGAGTAGGGAAGGGATGAATAGTTCGTGGACATACAGCTTTGTAGACTGTGAAAGGCGCTTTGCCTATTGCAGTGAGTAAAATGGGAGCCACTGAAGGATTTTTGAGGAGGTGAAAGCAGGATCAAACTTCTCTTTTAAAAGAATCAGTGTGGCTATTGGGTTGAGAATAAATGAGATATAATACATAAGGTGTTTGTCACAGTCTTTGGCCCATTGTAAGCATTCAGTTATTGATAACTGCTGTCATATCATCAATATTACTATCGTCAGTATTTACTTTGATGTTGATACTGACTCTGTCTCTTTTATTCTTGCTTTATGAAATGAAAACAAGGATATGCACAAGTAGTATTAGGTGTTGGGCCTGCTATCAACTGCCCATAAGTTAAATTGGCAGAAGGTGCTGATGCTGGCAAATTCAACACGTGGTGTATTTCACTCAACACGTCATTGGCTGCATGATGTAAGCCCCCAGTGCCTTTACCACCCAGCTTAGCATCATTAGAGACCCTAACTGTTTATTAGCTCTGGCAAACAAATCCATATGAAAGGTGGTGAAGAAACCAGATGGGAAGTTTTCTTCTGGCTGTGTTTCTCCTTCATACCTTTATATTTGTTCTAATTTCTCTTCCTGGGTCTCCTTTCTCTGGTTTTCCTTAATCACTGAATGGTGCTCAGGCAGTGGGTAGAATTCATGACAATAGTGTCCTGCTCTTACAGGCTGTCTTTCTTCCCAGAATTTCAAAATGCTTCCTGCCCCCTCTCTTTGGGACACATCCTCTGGTTCTGCTGGCATATTTAGGCATTGCATAGAACAAAATGAGGCACAGATTATTATTCGCCAAGACTTCACAGTCTCTATTTTGGGCTGTGTATTATGTATATCGACAGAAACAATATGGTGACTCTTTTTTAAGCTAGATGGTTATGCAATGATGATGGTGTGTTTTTCCAAGGCAGCAGTAGTGGTGGCATTTATAATAATCAGACTTAGAGTTACGAATTTCCAAGTGCATAACCATAAATCTATTGAGTATCCCATATCTCTTTACAAGCATATACTCATGTATGCGCAGGCACACATGACCAGCAGATGTGGTTTATTTTGTTCACACAGCTTCTTCAAAAACCTGAATTTGTTGTCAACAGTTATTATGAAAATCTGGGTTTTAAGGATCTTCTTCAAAAATCAGGACACTTGGCATTCCTCCACCCAAATTTCTCTTTAGCAACCATCAGCTGGAGCTGTAGGAGCCAACCCAATGGTTCTCAACCTTGGCTGCACAATAGAATCACGTGAGGTGCTCTTTCAAAAATACTGATGTTCGAGCCCCACCACAGACCAATTAAGCACCATTTTCAACAACAGCAATAGCAGCAAATGTTTAGTGAGTGCATATTTTGTGCAAGAAACCACCACTCTGTAAAGACAGCTGATATATGAAATATATTCATGTTGGGGACATATGATGTGTATAAAAATGATGATAAGCAACTATACCAGATATAGAATATGCTTAGTACCAAGTGAGCTATATAAAACAGTAGTTCTTAAATTTTGCTGCATAATAGAACTACCTGGTGAGTTTTGAAAACTTTTGATGCCCAGGTTGCACCCCAGGAGGAAGAAAAAGTTCTCAGGCATTTTTTAAAAGTTCTTCATGAACAATTATTATATATCAGTAAAAAGCAGTTCTCCATGGGATTCCAGTGTGCAGGAATGTTTGAGAAGCAGGATAAAGAGCAGGGCTTCAAAAACTTTAATGTGAATATGCATTGCCTAGAGATCTTAAAATGCAGCTTTTTACAGAAAGTCTGGGAATGGACCTGAGGTTCTGCACTTCTAACAAGCTCCCAGGTGATGCTGATGCTGCTGGTCTACTGAACACACCTGAGACAAGGGTGTTGCGAACAGATTTTGCTACATTTTAGCTCTGTGAACCTTGGTAGCTAATTTCAATGGGCAAGAATGCTCTTCGCTTAAAAATCAGCATAACAAGTCTCACCCTTGGAGTGCTGTTAGGGCTAAATGCAATAATAAACATGTGTAAAGCACCTGGCACAGCAGATAATTAATAAATGTTGCTGCTATCACAGGAATTTAGAAGAGAAAGGCGTAATCCAGGAAGGCGTGAAGGGAATTACTGGAGTATGTCTTTAGGGGTCTTTGAAATAAGGCCTTGGATTAGTAGAAAGAACGGCCAGCTCTGGTGGTGTTTGTAATGAGTTGTTGAGTTTCACTGTTAATCCTCAAAATATGTACTTTTAGTTTTAATTCGCTTTCTGCCTTTATGCAAAACTGCTGCCAAATAGCAAGTTTTTTTAATGGACAAATTTGATCTCACTTTCTCTGCTCCTGCCACCCTCTGGTGGAGGCACCAGCGAGCTATAAAGTGGCCAGAAGCAGGTAGCAGAAAGAATGGATAGATTAAACCCAAAGTCAGGCTGAGGACCCTAGCCCTACCCACGCACATGGGCAAAGAATACAACTCAACTGAAAATGTGTTTTTAAAAATAAAATAGTTATAGTTTTGAATTATGTCAGTGTTTCCAGTGACAGAAATGAGGGGAGTAGAAAAAAGATTGTAGAAAAGTCTTGAGTTGTTAAGCTAATGAGAAAATTGTCTAGTTTTCTACTGTTAGAAGGAATGGTAGTTTTTAAACGTGATCACAAATTCTTTGGCATTCTCCCATCAAGAGGTAAAGGTCCATATCCCCTCCCCTTGAATTTGAGCAGGCTGTGACCTCATTAACTGAGAGAAAACATCAAAACTTCTGAGGCTAGGCTGTTAAAGGCCATGCAGCCTCCTCCTTGTTCTCTGGAACACCTGCTTTTGGAGCCTGAGTCACCATCTAAAAATTCCAACTACCCTGAAGCTGCCATGCTGGAGAGGCCACATCTAGGAACTCTGGGAGATAATCCCAGCTCAGCTCAGCCTTCCTGTCATCCTTGCCAGGGTGTCATACAAGCGGATGAAGCCACCTTGTACTTCCAGACCAGCCCAGCCACCAGCTGAACTTCACTGGGTATCCTCAATTAACTCCACCTGAAGGCAGAAGACCCACCCAATGAAGCTCTGCTTGAATTCCTGGTCCACAATATCATCAGACATAATAAAAGTGGTTGCCATTTTAAGGCACTAAATTTTGAGTGATACGGTGCTGCTTCACAATAGATCACTGGAACAGACGGTTTTGTTTTAGTTTTAGATTTAGTATAAGAGTCACGTTCATTCCTCCCATTGAGGAAAATTAAATTTTATTCACGTATATCAAGGACGTTAGGAGAGCATAAAGAACACTCTGGACTCAAGAGAGCTAAGTTCTTTTATTGATGTCATTGCTTCCTAAATTAATCTATATGATAATCTGACCTCAGTAAAATATTAAGGGAATTTTTTGACAGTGGATTGACTGGCTCATTGGCTTCTGATGTTCTTATGGAAAAATAACCATGTGAGAATTGACAGGAAAATTGCAGTGGAAGGAGACAAAGGAGAGAGCCCAGTCTTATCACAAATGTTAAAATATGCTATAAAGCAAGGCGAATTAGAACAAATACATACCCACAGAAATAGGCAGACAAATGAACAAAAGAGAATAGGGGCTGGAAAATATGGACGTAAATATTTATGAGAATTTGGTATATGATAAAGATGGCATTCAGAATAATGAGAAAAGGATGGATTATTCTTTAATTAATATGGGGTCAGTGGTCTGTTTGGGAAAAATAACAAAGTTGAATGCAGAGCCACTACTTATGCCAAAATAAATTTCAAATGAATCAAGACTCCAACATAAAAACAAACCGTTAAAGTACCAGACAAGTTTTTAAAAATAACTCTGGAGTGCATAAGGCCTTTCTAAGCAAGACACAAACCCCAAAAGCTGTAAAATAAATGACAGATATGTTATATTAGGCTACATAACATTTCTTTATGGCAAAAATATAATGCCATCAACAAAGTCAAATACACTGGAAAGTATACTGGTAACACAAAAAACAAAGGCTCATTTAATTACTATATAATGCACTCTTATGAATCGGTAAGAAAAAAATCTAATAGTCAACTGTGCAAAGCATTTATTTATCAAATGTTTATTAAACATCTATGAGGAACCAGTCACGGTTCTCTGGGCTAAGGATATAGCAGTGCATAAAACGAAGTTCTTAATCCCGTGGAGCTTCCATTCTAGTCAACAGACATAAAGGACAAAAAAATAAACAATCAAGTACATACTATTTTGGGCAGTAATAAATCTCCAAGGGAAACTAATGCAAGGCAAGGGAGTAAAGAATGATACGGGAGTGGTTGCTAAAGACAAAGTTTCAGAAAAACAAAATGACAGAAGTGTATGAAAAGATGTACGTTGTTAAAATACATACATTCCACGAGTACAGCATAGTTTATAATACCAAAGAACTAAAAGTCTTTCGCTAGAGGAATGCTTTAATAAATTATAAATGGAATAAGAGCAATGGAATACTGTGTAACCCCTTCAGAAGGGGACAGTAAATTTGACTGTCTTGATATGAAAAGAGTTCAAATTAAAGGCCAAACAAATGAGAAAGACAGAATTATCAGATGAATCATCTTCTATGAATAAAAGGATATGCAGGTGCATATGCATGTGTGTTCCAGGAACATTTCTGGGAGGATAAATAAGGTTTTAATGAGGGTCACAAACTCTAAGGAGACTCATTTTTAATGATATGCTCTTTTGAACTTTTTGAATTATTTTAACCACATAAATGTTTTATTTCTATTCAGATGATAATAGTTTTGGTTTTTGTTGTTGTTTTGTTGTTGTTGTTGTTGTTGTTGTTTTTTTAAGAGACAAGGGTTCCAGGCACAAGATTCAGACTGAGAAAGTCACTTTACCTTTCTGCTCGACTGCTTCCTTTTCCCAATTTTGAAAAGAGGAATTTGAATGAAAATCATGGCTAGGTGCTGACAATTTTTAAGTATAAATCTCTATATATTGCCAAAGAACATTTTATTTGCTGTCTTTACCTTCTTATAACCCATCTCCCCTGAAGAAAGTTTTCAAGATTGGCAATCAGAGACCATCTTTGGTGTAAGGGAGTCTGACGGGAGAGGGGGAGAAGGAAAGCCTTGGTTCCTTTGTGTTTGTTCCTTCTTGTTTGCATATTCAACTGGCCTCTCTCTGGTATGGCCAGGGAGGAATTCCAGTGTAGAGAAAATGGTTTTCAGCATCATGTCTGACTTGGCCCCACTAGTGACTTTTTTTGGTATCAAGAAGTGAGGTGCTGTTGTAACAAGTATCTGAAAGTATTTAAGTGGCTTTGGAACTGAGCAAAAGGTAGGGGCTAGAAGAGTTATGAGGTGTGTGCTAGAATTATAGACCTTAAGGGCAGTTCTAGTGGGGTCTTAGCAAAGCCAGGAATAGAATGGAATCATACTAGCAAAGACACTGCCAGTTGGAATTCAGGGGGACAGACAAAACAGGACAGAATGAAGGAAGCCTACTGGGTTTCTTAGGCATGACTGGCCTGGATCCTGGACCATAGAACTATTTGGCTGTGAGCATGTACTGTTCTTAAGGAAAGGGGAAAAGAGCCTGCAAAGACAATTCAGAGAACATTAGGGCCACCATCTCAGTTTCAACAGGCCAGACAACCTTCCACCAAAGTCTCGAGGCCAGGACTACCCTGTGGAACCTTCGAGGCAGTTCAGAATCACCTGGACCTTTAGGGGCTGGACCACCACCACTCCAGTGGGTGCGAAGGGCACAGCATCAAACCAAAAAGGATTATTCTTAATCAAAAAGTCTGATTAAATTTGTCTTGCTAGATTTGAATTTGCTTAATATCCTTACCCTCTTCTTCTTTCCTATTTCTCCTTTTTGGAATGGGAATGTCTATCCTGTGTCTTTCTCACCGCTGAATTTTGGAAGCACATACTTTGTCTGGTTTCGCAGGTTCACAGCTGGAGAGGAATTCTGTCTCAGGATGAATCATACCTCGTCTCACTCATGTATGATTTAGATGATATTTAGATGAGACTCTGGACTTTAGAGTTGATGCTAGAATGAGTTAAGACTTGGGGAGCCATTGAAATAGAATGAATATATTTTAAATCATGGAAAATATCCTAACTAATGTGTAGGAGTTTCCATGATAAGCCAGACTCTGATACACAAGTGCTAAGGTTATAGAAACTCCTCCAGACCCACAGATGACTCTGACATGTGTTTTTACTAATATATGTATACCTTTTAAATACTCTTTCTTCCTCGGGTGAATGTACTGAGCCTCACTGGCCATTTGGCCTAATCTCGCTGGTATAGCCAGAAGGAATTCCAGTGTAGAGAAAATGCTTTTTTTTAATACTACTAAGTCTCTGTCACCCACTTTACTGTCTTTTTATGCCCTCATTCGAAAGTGTTTTGGTGTGTATTTCCTAAGAACAAAGACAGCGTCTTGCATAACTACAGCCTGGTTATCAAACCCAGGAAATTCAACATTAATATATACCATTATCTAATTGACATCCTCGTGATCATGGTATCTCCCCTGCCAGGTAAGTATTATCTAATTGACATCCTCTATTCAAATTTTGTCCATTGTCCAATCATGTCTTTGGTAGCAATTCTTTTTCCCAATTAGGATCCTTTCCAGGATATCATGCTGCATTTGGTTGTCATGTCTCATTAGGCTCCTTTATTCAGAAACAGTTTCTCAGCCTTTCTTTGTGTTTCTTGACCTTGGTATTTTTGGAGGATACAAGCCAATTATTTTGTAGAATGTCTCCAGTGTGTATTTCTGATGTTTCCTCAATGTTATGTTCGAGTGATGCGCCTTTGGAAGGAATACTACATCGACGATCTTGTGTCCTTCTCTGTGCATCATATCAAGAAGCACATGATGCCACTTTACTCCATTATGGAGGACCTTAGTTATAATCACTTGGTTAAGGTGCTGTCAGGTTTTCTCATTGGAAAGTTAGTATTTTCTTCTTTGTAATTAATATATGTTGTGTAGGAGGAAATACTTTAGGGCCATACAACTGTCTTTTCCTCCTTAAATTTTCACCCACTAGTTTTAACATCCTTTCTATCTTGAGGAAGAGTTCTCTTTTCTCCTCTATTTATTTGTTTGTTTACTCATGTATTTATCTATATCAATGTGGACTTACGGAGAAATCCACTTTTCCATCTTGGGCCTTCTGTGAGGTCCTTATTGGAGGGTGGATGCCAAGGGAAGTCTTCACAGCCATGGGGGATTCAAAATCTTGTTTCCAAACCAAGTTCTTTTAATTAACTTGGAAGTTTGCTCTTCTTCACTTTTACTCATGAGTTGAGACAGTAATCCTTTCTTTGAGAGTGGAAATCCAGACAGAGCCCAAACTCAGCCTCCTGTCCCCTTCCATTCGGATTTTCTTCTCTTTCCTCCAGTGTGTACTCTCAACTGCCCAAGTGTCAGTTCCAAATTCAGTAGCTAATATCTTAGCTGAAGACTGGCAGATGTTGAAAAAGTTTGCTTTCCCAGTATAGACAAGAAAACCCGGTGGTTAGATCCTAGTTACTCATTATGCCTTATATGTTGTTCCAGAGTAAACATATTTCCATCCAGTTTGTGATAGCTTCTGAAGTTCCTTTAGCTTTTTTTTTTTTTTAACTTTTATCATAAGATCAAGGGTACAAGTTCAGGTGACATAGGTAAACTTATGTCATGGGGATTTGTCATACAGATTATTTCATTACCCAGGTATTAAGCTTAGTATCCCATTAGTTATTTTTCTTGATCCTCTTCCTCCTCCTACCCTTCACCCTCCAAAAGGCCCTGCTGTGTCTTGTTCCCCTCTGTGTGTCCATGTATTCTCATCATTTAGCTCCCACTCATACATGAGAACATTCAGTGTTTGGCTTTCTGTTCCTCTGTTCGTTTTCTAAGGATAACGGCCTCACTGTTCACAATAGCAAAGACATGAAACTAACCTAAATGCCCATTAATGATAGACTGGATAAAGAAAATGTGGTACATATACACCATGGAATACTATGCAATCTTTGGAATTATTTATAGAAACATTTCACTGAAATCAGGGCACAAGACTACCATATTGTAAATGATGTACTTAGCAAGGTCCATCCTCCTTACTGAGAATTTTTTTTTTAATTTTAGCAGTGCTTACCAAAGGATTGAGATGACTTGCCCACGTATTAGTATTTGAAATTTGCGATGCACAACTGCTTTATTAAATGTTGTGTTATTTAGATTAAGAGATTTTAAAAATATTTTTTCTTTCCCTTGTTTGCTTTGTTTTTGACCATATAGAATCACATAACATATTAAGTCAGAGAAATAAATGATAAAACAGATTAACCTGTCTTTTTCCTTCCTGTACCCGGCAGTGCAACACTGAGCCTTTGGTGATATCCACACAGTTCAGGAAAGTGACAAAGTAACTAGAAGCCACATGAAAAATGAAGACGCTTTTTTTAGTATGTGTGCTGGTGTGCCTGCTAATTCACAGTGAATTTTCCATGGTCCTAGCTTGAATACACAGCCTCATTTCTTTGTGCAGCCTTTATTTCCTTGTCAAATGTCCATAGAGATTTGTCTATTGCTCAGTTTTGCCTGTAGCCAGCTGGGTGACACGAGTTGCTGTAGAACTGCGGAACTGTGCACCAGGGAATGCCTGGCTGTGTGACATTTACACTGACTGTGTGTAGGCTAGGCTGTCTAAACCAAAAGTGTTACTTATGGACTCTAGTCTTAAATTATTCTACACATCACACATGAAAAAAATATACAAGACAAAGAGTGTTTCTGATAAGTGTTTTTTTTAAGTTGGTTTTCTTTCATGCAAATATACTTGAGGGTAAGAATCCATGTTTCACTTTTACTTTGCATGTGATTGACTGATGTATTCAGTCTGCCTGTTCTTATTGAGTTGCAATTTAACCCCTGGAGTTGTCGTTAAAAATAAACTGAACAAAATTTTATCCAGATGTTTGTCAATCAATAGATAAAAAAAAAAAACTATAGTTTGTAAAGAAACACATTATTACATTTTTTTAAAATAGCTTTACTTATCGAGCTATCAAAGCAATCCATGCCTATAATGGGATTTTGAAAAATAAAAGAATAAAGAAGAAATTGAATATCCATTCTTAATTTCACTAGCCAGCGTTTATAGCTCCTCTTAATATTTTGGAGTTTTTCTTCCAAGTCTTTTTCTATACATATGTAATATATGTAAATGCTTAAAATATGGTTGAATTCATGTTTTGTGTATATAGTTTTTCCTCCTGCTGTTTACATTTAATGTTTTGTGGTGGTGACTCCGTGCATTGTGAGTTTGTAAGTTTGAATTTGAATGGCTGCACAAAGACCTTTTAAAACCGTCCACCCCCATTTGAAGCGTGCAGGCTGCTTCTGATTTTATACTGCTAAAACAAGTGTTCCTATAGACATCTGTGGAGGTAAATCTTAGACTGCATTTTTGGCTTCTGGTCCATTAAGTCCAGTTACATTCCTTGTTATTTTTGACCCTTTCTAGCTAAAACAATAACCAGTCACGTTCCCCTTACTTCTCTAGGCCACCTTACTTCTCTAGGCCACAGCCCTATCCTCACAGGGCCAGCATTACTGAACTGGACCATGGTGCTTGGCCTAAAACATGTTTTCCTTTCTTTGGGTGTTGAAGATAAGCCAGAATGGCAATTTGCCCAAAAGTGATCCAAGAACTTTTTGTATGAAAGTTTTGTTTAATAGTACCAACAGGAATGTTTTAAAATAAAAGTTTTATTAAGGTTAAATTTGTTCCTGTGTTAGAAAGATAAGGTTTATTCTCTCATGCCTGAACTAGTTCCTTCCAACATATTTGCTAGCTCTTCTGTTGACACACAATTTCAATGGCCTGAGAAGGACTTTACACCCTGAAAAGAGAGATAAAAGAAACTCAAGACCATGAGCTTCTTTATCGCAGTGATGCACATAGATGCTCACACCATTCTTCATTGTCAGTTGCAGAACCCTTTGTTCCTCTTTCAAAAACTGTCTTTGTGTTTCTCAGAATGAGCTGGCTTGCTCTCTCCCATCTGTCGGAAATGCAAGAGAACTTCATGGAAAGCAAGAGTAGATAGGGTTCCCTGTAAGGTTAGAGGTGAGCTCCAGGCACTTAGTCCCAGTCACCATCTGCTCTGATGTGTCCTAGTGCTGCGGACATTGTTACAGAGGTGGGACAGGAAGTGTCTGTCTTACAGGTGTTAAGCTTCTTGTTCCCAGCGCCTTGGGTGCCTTGGGATGACCTTTTCGCTCCTGTCTCTGCTCTGACTGATTTACTGTGTGACTTTCAGAGTGTTTTTTTAAGGACTTGTTCTGGAAAAGATTAAGACAATTGCTAAAGATACACACACAATAAGAAGTTGACATGATTTAGAACAAAAGATGAGAAGGCAAAAGCAAACAAGGCTAACGACAAACTGGAGGTTAGGCTAAATTAACAAAATGCATACCATTATTCATGTAATAATTTTTTATTGAATGCCTAATATGTACCATTGTCTAGAAGGTAATGTTTTTCAACTTAGTTGCAACACATTAATGGCCTGTGAAACCATCTTAGTGAGCGCTCATCATTTTTAAAGGATTAGGATGTGAAGGCGAGAACAGAAGATCAGAAGGCATTCCACAAAGCAAAGGTATTATACCCTTTATGTAAGTTTAAGATTTAGTGTGTGTGTTTGTACATTAGGTCATAATATAAAACTTCTTTCTATGGCCATGGTAAGCAAAGTTTGAAAACTACTGATCTAAGGGTATACACAAATTTAGGGCTGAGTTTTTTAGAAGCCAATGGGAAGATAAGAAACTGATTGGTTGCATGATTTGGGGTGCTGATCTACAACTATAAACTAGAAAAAAAATCTGCTATTCTTCAGCCAGAAAAAAAAAATGAATAACATAATAAACAATGTATTTACAGAAAATCCTGAAAAGTTACAGCTGTTTCTTTTAGCCTCCTTTTTTATACCACTTCATATAGATACTACATGCAGGGTGACAGCACCATGTTACATTACGTAAGATGTCTGACACTTACCCTGATGGATGCATGTCTGACATTTACCCTGATGGATGCATGTCTGACATTTACGCTGATGGATACAGTAGGTCCCATCACTGTTCCTTGCCACATGTTTGTGTGCTTATGAATGCTAAGTAGAAAAAAAAATTAATATTTCTTAAACCTTTTTATTATAACAAAACATACACACAGAGATGTAAACAAATCATTAGCATACAGCTTAACAAATTTTCACAAAGCAAATATGCCCATATAATTGCTATTCCCAAAGGAAAAACTGAACTCTCTGGAGGTCTAAAGCCAGAGTTTAGTTTTGCTTCATTTTGAACTGTATGTAATGGCCTAATGTAGAAAATACTTTTTTGTGTCTGGTGTATTTTGCTCAATATTATGTTTGGAAGACTGTCTATCATTTCTGACTCGAATCACACTATATTACAAATTTTAATCTGTTCTACTATTGGTGAACATTTGAATTGTTTTCAGCTTTTCATTATTATGCAAAGTGTAGCTGTGGACATTTTTGTACAGGTCTTTCGGTGAGCATGTGTACACATTTCTGTTAGGTTTGGGAGTGAAGTTGCAGGTTAATAATATATGTATATTCAGCTTTAAGAGATATCATAGAACAGTCAAAATGATTATACTTCACCAACAGGGTATGAGAATTCCCATTTCTTCACATCTTGTCCAGTACTAAGTATTGGCAGCATTTTTAATTTTAGCCATTCTGGTAGGTGTGTGTAGATAGATACCTCATTGTGTTTTAAATTGTTACTCTCCTGATAAATAATGAGATTGAGCACTTTTTATATGTTTTTCCATTTGAATGTCTTCTTTTTTGAGAATATCCAAGTCTTTGGGCCACTTTCTTTTGGGCTACCTTTTTCTTGATGATTTGTAGGAGTTCCATACATATCCTGAATGTGACTCCTTTGTCAATTATATGTATGCAATTATTGTTTCCCACTTTTCACTCTCATAATGGTGTCATTTGGTGAACAGAAGTTCCTAATTTTAATGTAATCTAATTTCTTACTTTTTCCATTATCTCCTTTTAACATTTATTATTTTGCTTTTCTTTTTTTCCTTTGTGCTTAATGCTATTTGTGTCCTGTTTAAGAAAACTTTGTTTACCCCCAAATCATGAATATGTTCCCATATGTTATCTTTCTGAAGATTTCGTGTTTCACCTTTTACATTTTTACCGGCAACCCACCTGGGATTGAGTTTCCTGTATCATATGAAGGCACAAAAGTATTTTGTACAATATGGATATCCAGTTAACCTACCACCATTTATTCAGGACAGTGCCCTTTCTCACTACAATGCAGTGTCACTTTTAATAATTAATGATGGTATATGTGTTTCTGTTTCTGTCTCTGGACTCTCTTTGGAGCTCTTCTGATCTATTCATTTATCCCATGTCAATAGCGTACTGTTTTAATCCTTGTAGATTTATAATACTGTAACTGGTAGAGTTAAGTCCTCTAGTATTCTCCTTCAATTTTGCCTTGATTATTCTTGGCTCATTGCTATTTCACATAAATCTTAGAATTTGTTTACTAAATTTCACCAGAAAAAAAAAAAAGACATGAGATTTTGATAGGGATTACTGTATATTGAATCTATATAATAATTTGAGGAGAATTGACATTTTTACAATATTGAGGCCTCCAATCTATGATCCTATACTGATCTCCTTTGCTTTATCTTGGTAAAGTTTTGTAGTTTCCCATTTAGAAGTCTTGCATATATTCTAAAAATACATTTCAAAGTATTTGATATTTTATGCCAATATAAATGGTATAAATTACTGAATTTTATTTTCTTAATGTTTGTTGTTGGCATATAGAATTCCAATTGCGTTTTATATGTTAGTCTTATATCCAGTGGTGTGACTTTATTAACTTACTAGTTGTAATAATTTATCTGGGGGATATTTTAGTTTTTCTCATACACAATTATGATTTCAAAGAATAACCACAGTTTTATCTCTTCCTTTTTCTATCTTTTTTTTTTCCTAATTGCAGGGCCTGCGATTTGTAGTGTAAGGTTTTAGAGATGTGGTTATAGAAATTGTCCTTGAATTATTTCTAGTCTCAGAGGAAATTTTCAATATTCATCATTAACATGTTTGCTATAAGGTTTCATGAAACTGAGAGTTTTTTTGCAATCCTAGTATGTTGTAAATTGGAGAGTAAATCCCGCTTATGAGGTCTTTAAAGATCACTTCAGTAAGGCCATGGAAAGACTATGAGAGGCATACACAATTAAATGACCTATTATGCTTGCAGGTCCTAGAAAGGAAAGGAAAGCACACTGTGCATAAGGCCCCATGGGAGAAGGGCCAGGTAAGCCAGCTCACTAAGTAAGTGGGAAGCCAAGAGAGTGAGGACCTACAGACAGATGCCTTTTTAGGAGGTCAGAGTGGCATATACAAGAAAAGGCATGAGAGGATTTCATTGGTGTGTCTGAATGTCACTAGGTGGGAGGGACCAGCCTTATTATACTAGTACCCATGGTCACCAGGGCAGGGTGTGTTTACAGCCTATTGGTAGGGCTGTTGAGGCATTAGGAAAATGTGAGTTTTCAAAATTTACCATACATCTAATTTGCTGAATGTTTTATCATGAATAGATCAATGTATCCATTTAAGGGACTAGATGCTTTTCATTTTTCTGTTAATAGAGTGCTTTACATTGATTGCGAATGTTAAACCAACCTTGTATTTTTAAAAGAAAACCCTCTTGCATTAGTGTATTATCCTTTTTAAATTATCTCAGAATTCGGTCTGCTAATATTTTGTTTACTTTTTCTTCTAAATTCATAAGAAATACTAGTTGATAATTTTCTTTTCCTGTCATACCCTTATACTGTTTTGTGATCAAGACTGTGCTGGCCTGATAAAATAAGTTTTATCGAATGAGTTGAGACATGATCCCACTTCTTCTATAACCTGGATGAACTATGTAAAATTGGTGTGGTTTTTCTTTTAAGTATTTGGTAGAACTCACTCTCCAGCAGTTTAGGCCTAGAGAATACTGTGTGAGTGGATTTGTATGTACAAATTCAATTTCTTTAATGAATATAGTATCATTCACATTTTTATTATTTTTTTTCTGTTTGAGTAAAGTTTTTTTAAGTAATTTGTTCATTCCATTGACATTTTCAAATATTGCCATAAAGTGTTCATATATCCCCTTATCTTTTTATTGTCTGTAGGGTTTATAGTGATTTCTCTTTTCATTCCAAATATGTAATTTTTCCTTTCTCTTCTTTTACCTTAATGAATCTGGCTATAGGTTTATGTTATATTAGCATTTTCGAAGATGCAATTTTTGACTCGATTGAATTTCTTTGTTGCACCTCTGTTCTCTACAGTTAATTTCCGACCCTTGCTATTTGCTCCTTTCCACATTTGTTGACCCTAATTTGGTATTATTTTTAGGGCTTCTTGAGATGGATATTTAGATCCTTGATGACCTTCTTAGATCATTGGCTGTCTTCTTTTCTGATACATGCTTTTAAGTATAGAAATTTCCCCCCAGTTACACCTTTAGCTGCATCTCACACACTTGAAGTAACATGTTTTCTTCTATTTAAGTTAATAATAATGTCTAATTTCCATTGTGCTTAATCTTTGACCCATGCGTTAATTAGAAGGGTATTGCTTGATTTCCAAATATTTGTGTAATTTTTAGTTATTATTTTATTATTTATTTCTATTTAATTTCAGTGTGGTCAGAGAACATCTTCTGTTTGATGTTTGATCTTTGAAATTTGTTCAGACTCATTTATTATCAGCACATCATAAATTTTGGTAAATTTCAATGTGTATTTTGTGTATTCTGTAATTGTTGGCTGTAATGTTATAAATAGATTAGGTCAAATGTATTAATCACCTTATTCTTATCTATGTTCTTACTCATTTTTAGCAGCCTATTCTACCAGTTACTGAGAGAGGCATATTAAACTCTCCCACATTAATTGTGGATTTTCTCATTTCTTTTCCTAGTTCTGGCAATGTTAGCTTTATGTATTTTGAGGCTTTGTAACTAGGTGGATTTTGATTTATCACTCATATCTTCCTATGGGATTCTTTTACTATTATGAAATGTCTTTTTATCTCTGGTTATATCCCTTGTTATTAAGTTTATAGTATCTGATATTAATATAATTTACTTGTAATTTTTTCAATCCTTTTTTTTTTCTTTTAAATTGTGTATCCTTATACCAAAGGTGTGTCTCAGTTAAGCAGCATTTAACTGGGATTTTAACAATAATTTAGTTTATGTATATTATGTGAACTGTTAGTCTATCTTCATTTTATGCAATTGCTGATATATTTGGGTTATAATCCATCATATTACTCTTTGATTTTTTTATTTGCCCCAACTGTTTAGTGTGCCTTTTCTTCTCCTTTGTTACCATGTTTTGAATTAATGAAATATTTCATCTCTACTGGCTTCTTAGTCATTTATTCCTTTACTCTTCTTTTAGTGGTTACCCTGGGAATTACAAAGCAAAATATTAATTTATTAGTGTATAATGTGAATTGAGACTTTGACTACTTTCCAGAAAATGCAAGGGACTTAATTCTATTTACCACTCCTACCTTATAAATTATTGTCTCACTTTTCAATTCTACATGTATTAAATCTCACAAGATATAATAATTATTGCTTTAAATAGTTAATATTCATTTAGATTTGCTGCATATTTACCATTTGTGTTGTTCATAATTTCTTCCTGTGTTTCCAAGCTGCCATCTGGAATCTGTCTCCTACTGAAAGCATACTCCTTTAAAGTTTTTTTAGTTTTGGTCTGCTTTATTAACTTTCCTTAATTTTAATTAAATAAAGCTAATTTTATTAGTTTTATTAAGGTCTCATTGACATAAAATAAATTGTGTGTGAAATATACAATTTGATAAATTATGACATATGTATATGCTGTCAAAGCATCCTCACAATCAGTGTAACAAACCAATCCAGCACCCCTTAAACATGCCCCAGTTTGACATTCTAAATGTGGAGTATAACTCCAGGGGTGCTTAGAACCAACCCTTCTTTTCTGGGTTTTTGCATTGGGTTCAGTATAGAACTAGACCGATATCTGCCAATTCCCTGGGCCAGCATAATGATAAAACCAACAGCTATAGCATGCTTTCTTGAGCCAGGCACTCTTCTAAGCACTTTATACATTTTAATATTTAACTTACTAATTTAATCCGCATCACATCTCTATACATTAAGCATTATTATTGTCCTCTTACAGAACTTACGGCTCAGAGTAGTTCGCTTTACTCTGTATGCCTAAAGTGTCTTAAATTTGTTCTTACTATTAATTATGTTGTTTCAGTTCTAATTGTATTTACTCAATCAAAAGAGCCATTATAAAGCTTGTTCTTGTTTGTAACCTGGACTGACAACCTCAATCTCCAGATTATGCTATTGCTCCTTCATGGATAGTGATTTCCCTGCCACACTTTGTTTGGAGATCCTCTAGGGGTGACTCTCTGAAGTGGTGAATGCTATCCTTGTTTAAAGGGGTATGAGGGAGAATAATCTAATTCTACCTAAGAGAGAAGACAGTAAACTGATGCTACGTTTCCATTGCTGTTGGAAAAAGAACAGTAAATGACAGCAAAATTGAATAGCTTGATACTTGCACTGTATAAATTACCCAGCGGAAGAGATGTGTTGAGAGGAAAGTGAGGATTTGATCTCTGCCTTTCAGCTTTCAGTCATTGTCAACCACAAACTACAAAAGTTGGCTCAGCAAACCTTGGCTTCATCCAGGATACTAGGGAGCAAGCCAAGAGATTTTTTTCCCCCGCTAAGGTGCTCAGGATTGGTCTTTTGTGGCTATGTTTACATTGGTGAATAAAGTCTGAGTACATTAGCCAATTTGCTTCGGCAGTGTTTTTCAAACTGTGGTTGGGCTATATTACTGGGTAATAAAATGAATTTAGCAGATTATTACTAACTTTTTAAAAAAAGAAATAGTGCATAAAATAGAACAAAATAGGGTAGAATTAAATGGAATAGAAAGTA
This sequence comes from Saimiri boliviensis, assembly GCF_048565385.1. Lineage (NCBI taxonomy): Eukaryota > Metazoa > Chordata > Mammalia > Primates > Cebidae > Saimiri > Saimiri boliviensis. Next base: position 39,773,349 of record NC_133457.1, on the reverse strand, counting down.
TCCAAGTGTATCACAGGAATAAGAATATTATTTTGTGGAATTTGTGTTTCATATATATACATATATATCCCCTACATATTTTTGAATGTGTGTATTACAGTATTATAGATTAAAACATTATACAGTGTTACAGTATAAAACATTACAGTATTACAGATTAAAACATACAGTGTTACAGTATAAAACATTACAGTGTTAGAGATTAAAACATTATTTTTTATTGTGGATCATTGTCAAATAATGACTGCTGGGAATTTATTATAATAGAGGGTGTTTTTTCCCAATTTTGTGAGAATACATTTCTACATATATAGTTTTTCACATATTGTTTGTTTCTGTTTGAAGAGGTCATACTTCAGAATTTGATGTTGAGGGGAGCAGGGGAAGTCTTCATGCTGATGCGACAGTAGTAATTTTCTCGTTCATTAACTACAAGTAGAAAACAAACCTGGCTTATCTGAATCTGTCTTTATTGTGGTTCTATGTTGAAATTACCTGTCTTTTCAAATGTCAGATAGAAAACATCCCAAGGTAGGAAAATCACCATAGTGACATTCGAATGCCAACCCAAACATCACCATCCTTTGAAACACAGGTGGCTTTTAGCAATACTATATACCTACTTGCCAATGACTGGAGTTCAGAATTTACCAAACAGTGAAGTCACTCATAGTTAATTGTGGTGACATGTGCTGATTTTAAAACTTTACTGTGATAATTGGATAATAGAGTAAGTTTTCATGTAAACACAGTTTTCCCTCCTAATTCAGCTTAGTTAAAATCTGTATATATGTATATACATATATTCATATATGTATATCTATTATGTATACAGTATGTAATACATTCTGCCAAATATACCCATTTACTGGTACTAAATCTTTATGAAATTAGAGAACAGTTAATACAATAAATATTAATAAAAATATTAGCTCTAGAAAACATCTTACAGCAGAGAGGGTACATAAGTTTCTTCTTAAACTGGTTGGCAATGTCTGTCTGGTTGCTATTTGAGAAGGATTTGGAGATTGTGCTTGGAGTCAGCAGCACAGAAAGATTGCTTTTGATTAGTCATATCTGTGGTGAGCATGGGAGATGGGCAGTGATGATATATATGCTTTGTGTTTATCTTAGAACTTTCTAGTTTAGTAAATCTTTATGGTATCTTGGAAACATGAGTTGCTTCCTCCATTTTATAGAAGGAAGGAAAAGAATAGCATATGGATGTTGCCCATAGCTAAGCCTTTCAGTATCTCTTGCTCTTGTTTCATTCTGTTCAGGTTCAGCTGGATTATTTGTTTAGACCATGCCTCATAAATGTTTCCGTTTACTCCTTTTTCATTTCCATTGTCACTGTTATGTTTTTGATCTTCATTAAGCACCAGAAGCAAGGAAGTCATCTAGAAAACTTCTATCATAATTTCTTTAAACAGTTTTGATGGGGTCAGGGGTCATAGACTCCATTGTAAACCATGCAACATCTATGCACCATCTCTCAGGAATTTGAATCCTTGAACAAACTTCTACAAATTACTTAAGGAGGGTTATAAGTTCCCTGGGGTCTGCACTTAATAACCCCTAGTCTAGTTTGTCTGTCTCTAATCTATCCTTCAAATTTCTATCAGGCTACTATTCCTAATGCACAACTGGTATTATATTATCCGTTGCTCAGAACCTTTAAATTTCCCATTGCCTTTAGAACAAAACTCCAATCTTCTTGGATTAGAATAGAATCTTTCAAGCTCTAGCCCTGTTTCTACCTTTGCAGCCTCATCACCCACTCTCCATCTCCATTTCCCTCTCCCAAACACCAAACTTCGAAGCCAAACCAGAATACCTGTTATTCCCTCAGTGTTCCCTGCACTTCATTCCTGCAGTTGCTGCAGCCTAGGCATCTTTTCCCTCATTTCCACCTAGTTGGGACCTTTATAACCTTCAAGCCAGTATCTTTTCTGATTCTGTTATTTTTAAGGATGTCACACAGGGCACTGAGCAACACCTTGTATGGTACCTGGCACAGCATGACCGTGTATTCGTCTGCTTGCCCACAGATCCTTTCCATGCCCTGCCTCTGTATTACTGAGGGGCTGCCTGCTGAGATTTGTGCCTCCTCTGGGTTCAGCCATTGGAAGGCCTTGGAGGAAGATCAGAGGACTGAGGAAGGGAGAAGCCAGGGTATTTATTCTCCAGTGTCTGCCTCAGATAATATCTCTGACAACAGTTGTGTCTCCTCTATGGCTTCAGCTTCTACTGGAGCAGCGAATTAAAGCTTTCAATTTCTGCTGAATGGCCCCAACCCCAGGGATCCAATATCAATACCTCCATTTCTGTCTCAATAGCTTAGGGGTTTCCTGCTGGATGCCTCATTCTCCCATGTTCAACTTCGCATCTTTTCCTTCATTTATAAATCCATTCCCTGCCTTATACTCTTCCTATTTAAATACCTAAAACAGTTTGTTTTCCTAGATAACCCTGATTGATACAGCTAGCATTGCTGAATTTTATTAAACCATTTTCTATGTGGGCATCTCTTTTTTTTTTTTTTTTTTTTTGAGTGCAACAGGGATAGGCTGCCTATCAGTTATCTAGAGCATAATGACATTATTTGGAATTACCAGGGATAGTAACAAATTACCACAAAACTAAATAGTGTGAAACAATTAGCATTCAGTAGAGCATGAGTCTGAGAGTTGGTTGGGTGCTTCTGCAAGTCTTGGGGGGGCTCACTCATGCATTTCTGATCAGCTGTACATCAACTAGGTGACTCTGCTCATCTTGGCTGGGCTGTCTTATATGTATGGGGCTTGGCTGGTCTAGGCTGATCTGGGGTGGCCTTGGTACGGACAACTGATACGAGTCAACTCCACTGTGTGTTTCTTATCTGTAACAAGCTATCTAAGGCATATTCTCATGGCAATCACAGGAGAGCAAGAGAAAATACTTAAAGGTAGCAAGAACTTTTTCAAACTTCTATATGCAACATATCTGATAACGTTCCAATGGCCAAAACAAATCACATGGCCAAAAACAGAGTCAAAGAGCACAGGAAAATAGAGCCAACCTCTTCAGTAAGAGGAGCTATAAAGTTACATGATAAAAGGGTAGCTACAGGGAGGAATAAAGCATTGTGCCTGTTATTAACAATACTGTATTGTACACTCAAAAATTTGTTATGAGCTGGGTGCAGTGGCTCATGTCTATAATCCCAGCACTTTGGGAGGGTGAGGCAGGCAGATTGCTTGAGCTCAGGAGTTCAAGACCAGCCTGGGCAACATGCATGGCAAAACCCCATATCTACAAAAATACAAAAATTAGCTGGGTGTGGTGGCACATGCCTGTCATCCCACCTACTCAGGAGAGTGAGGCAGGAGGATCACTTGAGCCCAGGAGGTGGAGGTTGCAATGAGCCAAGACTGTACCACTGCACTCCAGCCTGGGTGACAAAGTTATAACCTGTCTTAAAAAAAAAAAAAAAAAAAAAAAAAAAAAAAAAAAAAAACCTTGTTAAGAGGGTATATCTCATGTTAAGTCTTTTACCACAGAAAGAGAGAAAGGGAGGAAGGGAGGGAGGGAGGAAAGGAGGGAGGGATGGATTAGAAAAAAAATAGATATTGACAAAACTCTGAAACTCACAGGTGAAAGAAAAAGAGTTTATTTTTCTATAAGATATAATGCAATGGTATATCAATAAGAAAATGTCCACCAACCTAGCAGAAAACCATGGGCAAACCATTGAAAGAAGGCAGGAAGGAAGGAAGGAAAAAAAGAAGGAAGCACAGGGAGGAAAAGTCACACAATAAGAAATACAAAAAACATTTAAACATATCAGAAGATTTACAACTTTACTTACCCAAGATATAGGTGAATTCTAACGAAGATTCTGTTTATCTGCTATCAAGTAGACAAATATAATATTTAATAACATTTTAGCAAAGATATGGAGAAACAGGACTTTCAGAGTAGACATAAATTGAAACAACCTCATAGAATTTAATTTGGAAATAAAATCAAAAGGTAAAATGTACATTCCCATTGAATGACCAATTCTATTTCTTAAGATTTGCCCTATATTTGAACTTGACACTTATACGATGTTATGCTTTGTAGTCCTGTTTGGAATAGCAGAAGAAAAGACTTCACTGGCCTTCAATAAGTGTCATATTATGAGATACTATTTAACTGTCAAAATAAAACTTTAAAAGAATGAATAAGTACTTTATAAAAACATTAAAAGGCCACTAACACGATTCAGTCAATCTAGCTCAGGCTTCATATGAGTTAGTGAGAAATCAGAGACTAAAGAAAGGGGGTGCAGGGAGAATGAATTAATTTTGCCCTAATATTAAACCCTTTAAAATAGAATTTATTTAAATTTAACCCTTTAAATGCTTTGCAAATAAAATATGCATTGTGTGTTTGCTAGTTCTGTACAATTTCATTCGTACAAAGTTACTCTCACAAAAAAAAAAAAAAATAGACCAAGTAAAGAGCCGTTTATAAATAACATATTAGTAAACCAAGTTAAAGGGACTTTATTTATCCTTTAACCTTCAATTTGCATTAATTGAGAGCAGTCATGGGAAATAGTGCCAACCTCACCTCAGGTCAGGTGGCTTAACAAAATGAACTGTTTCATGCCCAGAAATAAATATATTCCAAATATAAATATGAATCAGTTACAAAACAGATTCCTTTGAAACTACAAAATAACCACACTGTTAATATATTTGCGCCCCAATTAAAAATGTGAAGAACACACATTCTGAGCTAAAGCTGTCCCAGGGAGTGATTCTCATTTTTGCTTTGAATCTTGTGTAAACAAAACTGGGCAGTCTCCTTTGAGCCACAGACAAAATTCACGGCCCCTGTTTTCTAAAGAGAATAACTGAAAATGGGTATGTTTAGGTTGGAAGGGTTCGGGGCTTGACCTTGCTACTTCAAATTTCTTTCATCACAGGGAAATCTCTTTCAGTTTGTCTACTTGAAGAGCTCTAATTTTGCTTGTTCTCTGTTTGAAGCACATCATGAAAAAGATGCCGCATGTTTTTGTTATAGCAAAATTTGGAAGCCACCTCGGTGACACTGTTTCATTTTCTTCGTAGCAGTTTTATCTTTAAAACCTGAGTCTGCTCTCAGTCATTTAAAACAAGGCCCATGACATCCGACTGCCTGGGTGTGATTCCTGGCTGGCCTCTTCTGCACTGTTTGACTTTGGGCAAAATGCTTAACTGTTCTCCTCTCCTTTCTTCATCTAGAAAATGGGGTTATTTATAATACTTACCTCATATGGTCATTGTGAGGATTATATTATGTGAAATTAGGCAAAATATTTAGAACAACCCAGTCCATAATGTGTGATTAATAAATGTTGTTTATACCAATGCTTATTAATTACATGAGAATTTTTAGGTTTTCACAGAGTCAGAATATTCTTCAAAGCCTGAATCATAATTATGCTCTCAAATATGTTGAAGTCCAATTTTTGTATGCAAAAGGCACTGTGTGTATTCATGTACTAATGTCGGGGTAATGGTGTGTATGTACACATAATTGCCGTAAAGTCGTAACAATTGCTATAAACACAAGTCTTCTTGGCTTTGTTAATGGTGTCTTTGAGAATGCTTTTTGAATAAGCTTCTTAATTGCCTTGGTCTTCAGCCACTATCAGAGCATTATCAGAGTTTCTGATTGTCAGCCAAATGGTAAGGTGAAGTTAAAGGTTTTGCAATTGAAGGTTTATGAAATGGGCAGTGCAGAGAGATTTTGAAGAAAATAGATAAATACAACTCCAAAGTCTTTCTTAATGCTGTTGTAAAAGGGAAGAAAATTAGTAACAAGTGAGTCCTTTTTAAGAAATATGCTTCTCCTTTCAACATACTGAGTGTCCGCTGCATGGAGTCATAGGGTAGAAGAACCACTGTAGAAACAAGACATGGCAGCTTCTTCAGAAGCCCAGAGTCAAGAGCAGAGAAAATTTGCTTATGCTCACATACATATGCACACCCACACATAACCAACAATCACTTTAATGATATAACAAGGGCTTTTATGGAGCCATAAACGTTGGGTGTTGGGTGAAAAGCCAATGACTGAGTGTATATTTACTCAATGTGGCAGTTAAAGGAAATGAGCTGGTTTACATCAGCATGGTTTGAGCTCACATTCATCATACTGAGTCAAAAATGTAGAACAAAAGATACACAAACAGATTCATTTCACATAGGTAAATTAAAAATAAAAAAACATTGTTCATTCCCCTGGATATGCATTTATGTGTGTGAGTGTTAAAAAAAAAATAGTGGTCTTGAAAGATACAAACCAACTCACAGTCTGGGCTTGGTGTGGGGTTAGCAAGGAGATTATACCTATGCTCTAATTTTTCTAATTTAAAAAAAAGGCATTCTTCATGTTATTTTAAAATATACCCTTTTTAAATAAAAAAAAATTAGAACGTAGGTAACAAAATGTTTGCAATGGTTTATATTTTTGGTAGTAAGAACCCAGATGTTTGCCCTGCTAACCTCTGTTTTTCTAAAATGTCTGAGTTACCCACAACAACAACACAAAAATTGTAGGACTGCAGTTAGTTAAAAATCAGCGTCTCGCTTGCCATGCAGACAGCCAGTCAGCGACATCCTCTGTGGCATGGCAGGTGTCGTGGTCTGTTTGGCTGCCTTTCTCATCTCGTTTGTACCTGGGAGGATTGTTCACCATATGATTGCATTTAGTTAGCACAATCTAGATAGCTTCATGCTTGGATGCAGAACCCATCGCTTCCCCACAGGTTTCATATGGCCATGCCCCACCCAGCCGGCTGGATTGCAACTCTTATATATTGAGACGTATTCCGGGAACCATCCACCGAGATAAAGTAGGACTCTCTTTAACACAAAGTGTCTAAACAGTTTGAGGTTCACATTTGCTTTTTGTTCATCTTCCCAGGCTGCCAATCCAAAGCTCTTGGGTCTTGTCCCTGAAACTCCAGAGAAATGTAGGTCTCCGATATTCACAAAAGTGGTCCCATGCCTGTAAAGTGTTCTTACAGTACTTGTGTTAGGGTCCCTTTCCCTGAAACCATCTCCCCATTAGAATAAGATTTTATCTAAGTCTATTTGCATTTATTCAAAATCAGAGACAGCTCTGAAACCAGACCCTATTTAAACACAGAAATAAGAACAGTTGTAGATTAATCGAATGTTGGGAAACTTTAAAACAATTTATATTTATCTTCTGTATTTCCTTTTTTCCAGATCTGCGGCTTCCTTCTGGTTGGCTGTCCTGCGTGCGTGCCAAGTTCCACACGTGATTTAATGAATAAGAAGGTCAGATGTCAACTTTACTATTTGCAGACTTGCGATCTTTGCTATTAATTGTCCTTTTTTAAAGCATTATGGGAATTATCTCCTAATGTGTAGCTTGCTGCTGTTGTATTTAATGTAGTTTTGAACTCTCTAGGTATTCAGAAGAAATATAAGGCATTAAATGAACTAAACATAATAGAAAAGTAATGCTACTAATTCACTCAAGGCAGTGAGAGAAAAGGGCCTATTTTCACTTGTTATGCCAGAAAACTGTGCTTGGTGAAGATCCAGCAGTCCTCTCTCATGTGTCTTTTCCTTGAGTGCTATAAAAAGGCATGAGAATTAGATAACCCATTGGTCACAGCCAATCAGACAGGGTACAAGCACCTGTGTGGTAAAGATTCACTTTCTTTACTGGCAAGTCTTATGAATTCTCCTTTCAGTCCTGAGGCATGTGGTCATATCAAGCACCCATTCAGATTACTGGGTTATAATTTAAGATCCAGTTTTTTTACATCATCATAACAACACAGTTTCAGTTTGTCTATGCATGTAACGTTGTGTCAGAACTTTCCTTTCTGTGTTTATTATTTTTAGCAGTTTAAAAACTAAGCATGGAAAAATGGCTTTCTGGCGATAAGATGACATTCAGGGTTGGCCAGGGTCTGGCAGTCTATAGAAATGCTCACTGCTGTGGGAGCCAGGCCTTTTGAATGCTGTCTTTGTGCCTCTTCTTGCCCATGGCCTCTGGCCTATTGTCTAGGCGCCTGGGTTGGGGTGGTGCTATCTGATTGTAACCAGTAGTAGTATTACAGCACTCAGTGCCCAGGCCCTCCCTTGGGGCCTGCTGTCTGGCTGCCTCTGTCTCCCAGCCCTCCCCAGAGAGGACCAGCCATAGAGAGTTCTCATATCAGAAAACGCTATTGGTAATTTATAGAATGTTCAAGAAAAAAAGATCACTAAGAATCTTCGAGACCTACGGTTTTCTAACTTTTTTTTATCTTTATGAATAGCTCTCTCCTTTTCCCAAGTGAAATCTTTCAGCAGCCCCCAATTTGTAAAGCATGGAAAAAGACAGCTGTTCTGTTTAAAGATGAGGAGGCTCCTGCAACCCCAGTGCTCAGCCTCTTCTTCACTCCACCCCAATCAAGGTGACCTCAGAGGGTCCTCCATTCCCACCAGGAAACCGGGGGGGACCTCCCTATACTTGCACACTCTTTTTGCAGGGCAGTCTCCTCAACTTACAGATAAGAAAACTAAGAAGAGATTTCTATAGATGCTCAAAACCTGAGGCATTAGACACAAAAGAGTGAACCCTGTATTAATTCATTTCATATAGTTGTAGAAAAAGGAATAACTAATCTGTGGTGATAAGAATCAAAATAGTAATTACCTTGGGGAGAAGAGACGATTGGCTGGCAAGGGGCATGAGGGAATTTTTCAGAGTGATGAAAATGTGTACAGAAGTGTGGATGACCTGCCATTTATTAAAACTCACCTGTGCATTTTACTTTATGTAAATTGTACTTCCATGAAAAAATAAAAACACAGAGGAAAATTAAAAAAAAATAAATTAGGCATTTAGTGAATGAAAATACTGTAGCCAGATATTTGAGTTTGATCAATTTCCTTAAAGCTATGTGGGCTGTTTATTGAATCCAGTCTAAGGTCATTATGCAGACAGCTTTGAAGATTTAAGATCATGCTGCTCTTTTAATATTTTTTGTTCAATTATCACCAAATCCAGAAAATTTCAAGGAATTCCAAACAATGAAACCTGTAACGTGGGTAAGGTGTGATACCTGGGAGTTCTGGGAGTAGAGATCTGGAGGACAATATTTGATTCCACTGACCACAGAGGCCAAGAATCATTGCACTCCCAGTATGTAGCTCCAGGAGGCCTAGAAGGCACGTATTCCAGATGGGGGTCCTCTGAGCTTGCAGGGCTCTAAGAAGCCCCTTAAAAGTCTCTGCTGGGTGGAGTGCTGATGGGTGGAGGCCATCTAGGTCACCCACCCAAGATGCAGCTGGACTTTTATCTGTTTAGGTATTGAGCTTCTCTATCCATTTCCATGTATATAAAGAATTCCGTAAGTGAGAAACATGTGACAAACGTTACACATATTGTATACCCATTCTTAATGAGCCAGATAACATGGAATTCTACTCTTTGAACTATGCTGGGCTTTTGCCTCCTAAGATTGTACAGAAAGACATGGTCCAGTTCCGGCACATTCAGGATCATTCTGCAGGATCATACTGATCTGAACTGACGCTAAGAGTTATAGATAGTCTTAGGCTCAGCCACTCCCCCAAAGAAATATCCCTTCTGAGCCTCTTTCCAGAATTTTGATGCAATCAGGAATATTGTGAGAAAGAGGAAAGATCAAAATAAGCTTGGGGCCCTTTGGAGGTGCTGAGCCATGTAAGTGGCTATCGTTGGTTTTCCATCCAAGACCATACTGCTCATTGCCTAAGGAAACAAGATGCCATAGTGAGGCCCCATACTGTGGGGTCCCAAAGATGTCTTTCTTTAATTTGGGGTTGCATGTTGTTCAGTAATCTCTGCTTCACTGATATAAACCTCATTTCTGTCATGCATTATTTTAACATGCACTATTAACAATACTCATCAAATTCTAATTCTTCATGATTTTTTAATCCTTTGCTCCTACTCATCTGACTGCTTTTTAAATGCCCTATAAAATACAGACTTCTCATGTATCTTAGCAGAGTGGAACTTCTGATGTCTGAGGTTGAAAGACAGGCCTTCCGTGGTACCTATGAAACAGGCTGCTTGTGAATTCAGTCTTTTTGCTTTCAGAGGGTATCAAGAACTATCAAATGATGGGCCCTCTACCTGTGTTTTTGCAGTAGGGCATTTTGACTCTCTAAAAAGCACTTTCCTTACAATGCTTTGAAACAACTTCATTTAAATTTTGCTATTGTGTGTTTTATAAATCAGCTAGTAGGAAGGTAATTATTGTGGCAGAAATACAGCTAAGGACATAGGCTAGGGCAGACAGGACCCGGGGCCAGTTCTGCATTTTAGAGCCTCAAGAGTGAAATGGGGCTGGGAAGAGCAGGGAAAATGTTTCTGAAAAGGAAATAATGACAGCATTAGGAAATGGCAAGAAAGAGTCATTTGGAGCTGGAGAAGGGAAGATTTGAAGATACTCAAATGTTCCAGCCTTTGAGGCTGTATTATTTTTCTTCAGAAAGGACAAAATGTCTACCACTTGAGTGATTTCCCAACAAAGGGCCAAAGCCTATATCACTCACAACGCAGATCCACGATAACACAAATTCAGTTCACTAAGGAAGCTATGGTAAAGCTGAATCAGGCATGAAAAAGAACACTTGAAATAACCAGGACATTTTTTTAACCCACGCATACTGTGCTTTGCCTGCACATGCACACAAATTTCCTGATCAAACCAAATTTAATTTAGCAAGAGATTTTTCTCCAACCAGCTTAGTTTAATGTGCATGAGAGCAGAAATGAAATTATACAATATAAGAGTTTGAGCAGAATTTGCTTTTTTGCAATTCCATTTGAAAGGACCTATTTCAAGTCATTAAGAGTCAATTTAACCAAATGGAAAATATCAAGATATAAGTCAAAATCTTCTCTATTCCAGGGACTTTGGGCAAGTGATCCTTCTAGAGCCGAAGTTCTAGAAATTTCTTTCTTTCTTTTCTCTCTCTTGCTTTCTTTCTTCCTTGGTCTAGTAAATAATGTAACATGTGTGTGGTAAGATTCCAGTTATTCATTCAATGGGCGTGAGGGTAAAATGTCAATTATTAAAGTCCAATTTATTGACATTTTTTCCACGTTTTTAAAAACAGTATGCTGAACATTTTCATCTACTAAACTGCTTGTAAGAGCTATTCACAAGTTAGAAAATATATCTGGGTTTGATTTTCATCTCCTTTTTCTTTCCCCAAATGTTTTCCCTATTGGTGCTATTGAGCTATTAATTTAAAAGCAGGCTGATAAAAAGTTACAAACACCCTAATGTGCGTATTATTTTTACTCCGTTTGTAGACAAAGAAATTTAGGATAAAATAGTTAGGAGCAATGCCTAAAGACTTCACTGTCACAGTGGCAGGGCTGGGCTTTGGCTCAGATTGTTCTGTCGGCAAGCTCCTGGTCTTTGGAAGAGAAGCAGTAGATCAAAGTATACCAACATAATACATTGGCCAAATTGGAGAAATATCTAAATTTTTGAAGAGATAAAAGTATTATTTTGGACCTGCCCATTGTGAAAACCATAAAAAACAGTGATTAAACAAAGGTTTACCTTTTTCTCCAAAGCAGAGGGTGTGGTTCTGTGGTCAGCAGAGACTTATGTACCTTCTTTCATTCTGCATTGCTATTCTTAGCATATGGGTTTATCCTCAGGAGTTCTTCTTGGTTAAAGATAACTGCTGGGGTGCAATCCTTCACATGTAAATTCTAGACAACAGTAGCAATGGGAGAAAAGTATTAAGAGGCACCCATTTCTGGCTATGTTTTTTCTCTTTAGGAGGTCTTATCAGAATGCCCATCAAGCAACTTCTATCTACAATCTCATCTACCGACTCTTAGTTGCAAAGAAAGTGGGAAGATGTGGCTGGGTACTTTGCCACCCAGAATAAAAGTGGGATTTGTTTGTGAGAGAACATGTGGAGATACCTAGCAGACTTGGTCACAGTTAGGCAGCTAGAGGAGTCCCTTCAAGTATGGAGAGGAATGGTCAAAGTGGGGCTTTCAAGGGATCGATCTTGTAGTCAAGTGTATGATGGATACAAAGGGGAGTGATGAAAGGTAGTTTTGAGTACTGTGATTTGTGGTGCTAAGCTCAGTATTAGTGAGATGCCATCAGGGATAGGAGATAATAGATGTATATGATCAAATTTGTAGAGTGAATTGACCAAGGAGAATGTGTTTATTAGTTAGCTGCTATCCAAAACTGTGAACTGTGTTTAAACACACACACACATACCACACACATGGAGGTGTGTGTATGTATATAAACACATTATATATGTGTATCTATATTCATACACACATGCATACATAAAACAAAAACAACAGTGTAAAACTTTTCTAGGGCTCCATACCACCAATACGAAAGATTTCAAACTTTAGTGTCCCTAAGAATCACCTGGAAAAAGGAGGCTAAATTACAGGCGTTGAAAGAGAAAGCAAGAAAGAGAAATTGTGAAGATGACTAGGAAGTCATCCTAAGAAACCAACCTGGAGAAAGTAAAAAAGTTAGGATGGAGGAGGAGCCAGGTGTTAAGTTTTTGTTCTCTCTTTTTTCTTCCTTTCTTCCCTTCCTCCAATCCTCTCTCACTTATTCCCTTCTTCCCTGCTCTCTCGCCTTCTTTTTGCTTTCTTTTTGTCTGTAATTTTTTAATTTTAGCAGGAGTAGACTTATGAGTTTGGTAATCATCTTTTCGTAAACTTTTCATTATGGGCTCCCAAATAAGAAAGAAATTAACACTCAAGTCATCCTAAGTCCCTTTTGTTAAGCCATAAGACAGCAGGTCATGCCATTTTACAGATGACAAAATCAAGACTCATCTATGGTCTTGACAGTTGGAGCCAGACCCCCCAGCATAGCTCTTTTGGAACTACCTATATCCATGGTACGTGATACACTGGCAGGTGCACACATCCCTTGTGTGTGTAATCCACACAAAAATGACCAAGTTTGTCAGTATAACTTTCTTGTTACTATATGTTTGACACCCTTAGCTTCAAGGCAAAAACTATTTTTTATTTTAGCTTTTACAGTCAGCAACAGTTAAATAAGTATTACTTGGTTTTCTCATTTTAACCCTCTCTGATTGCATTTTGTAAACCTCATGTGAGCCCTGTTTTTTCCCACCAAATTCTGGAGAGGGGCAGGTTTGGTTGGCACTGGCTGCTGACTACTCCAGGTGTCTTCCCATACAGCTTGCTGGGGCAAGTGTTGTGATTTCTGCTTTGACATCCTGGACAAAGTCTCTCGTTAATAAGTAGATGCCTACCTACTTACGTAGTAAAAGTCTAAAAGCATGCCTGGGAAAAACACACACCAATTGTAAAACAGTGGTTAGCTTGGTGAGAGATGAGAGGGAGGAGAGAGAAGAAGATGGGTTTGTAGCGTTTTGCTATTTTATTTCTTATAGGGTGATGGATCAAATATCACAAATCTGAACAGCAGGTAACCTGGGTGTCTGTAATATTGTTTTATATACGTTGAATGTGTGAACTGCCTTATAACTTAAACTTTTTTAATAAATTAAGTAAATGTCCTTATAGGCAAAGTGATTTGAGCCTTAGAAATGAAACCTTTCCTTTTAGTTTTGAGCAGTCTACGATAGTGTTTCTCAAAGTAAAGCATGCATTAGAATCATCTAGAGGTTTTGTTAAAACGGTATATTGGGTTCCAGTGCCAGAGTCTCTGATTCAGTAGGTCTGGAATTGGACCTAAGAATCTGCATTTTAACAAGATCTCCAGTGATGCATGTTGCTTATCCAGAGACCACACTTTGAGAACCACTGGTCTGGAAGAATTTTTCATCAAGAAAACTAGAGTTGTGTTGATTGCTCACTTTTTCATTCATTAAACAAGTGTCTGTGACATAAATGTGTCTATTCTAGCACTTGAACTGGGCCAAGTATTGCACATGAATGTATAAAAATAATCTGTCTGTGGTGGAAAGGATACATGACTGTTCAATACAATTGTGTAGGTCGGACACTGTAAGTGGTGCCCACTGGAGTACTATAGTTTAGCCAGTACTATAGTTTTGTGACAGTCAAAAGACTGTCACAAAGCAACAAAGCAACATGTGCACAACAGTGTAATACATGCTGTGATATAAATATGCATGATGTTCTTTGAGAGATGAACAGAACCATGAAACCCCAAAATGAATTGGGGATATAGAGCCAGGCAAGAGTTCCTGGAGGATAGGACACCTCAGTTGAGTCTACACAGGTGAAGAGAAGTTATCTGGTCAGCAGTAAAGGTATAGGAGGACAAGCAGGGGAAGCAGAATATACAAAGATATGAAATGTAGTTTGTAAGAAGGGTTTGGACATTTGGAGTTTGAGGTATTTACAGACATTCATGTGGAGGCATCAAATGCTCACAGATATTTCCTGGGCTGTGGACTTCAGTTTGGATAATATCTAGGTATTAATCACTTGTATTTATATATTATTATAAATAATACTGCAGTAAATATACTTACATATACATTTTGTCTTCATTTCTGATTATTTCCATAAGAGGCATTTCTAAAATAAAGGCTACTGATAAATATAGTAAAATTATTTTATAAGACGTTGTATCATTTTATGCTTCCATTAGCATTGTAGAAGAATGTCTGCCTCCCCATGACCTCGCCAACATTATTTAATCTTCACAAACTAGATAACCCAATAGTGAGGCTGCTTTAACGTATACTTTACTGATTATTTGTAATGTTGGACATTTTTCACTTTTTGTTGACCTTTATTCAAGGTTTATTTATGTCATGTGCCTATTTGCTATAGGATATTGATTTTTTAAAAATAATTTTAAGAACTCTTTTTTTCTTTATGAAGGATATTATCTCTTTGTCTATCTCATGCATTGCAAACGTGTTGTTCTAATTTCTCATTTACCTTTGCTGTAACAGTAGATAGCTGTTCCCTCTGCCTGGAGCACTCTCAGGTAACCCACCAATATGCCTAGCGGGCTCACTCCCTCAGCTGTTGCAAATCTTAATTTGAATTTTATCCTCTCATTGAGGTTCACTCTATTTGCTGCTTCAAATCCCCAACAAGGACCGCTCTTGACAGTTCTGATCCCCTAGCATCTTTCACCTTTTCACATAAAACATCTTTTATTTATTTTGTTGTTAGTTTCCGTCCATTAAAATGTAAGCTCCTTAATAACAAGGACACAGGAAGCTTTGTCTGTTTTATTTGCAGATATATCCCAAGTACCTAGAATGGTGCTTTGGCACAAAGTAGATGCTTAGTGTCTATCTCTTAAGTGAATATTAACTGGTTTTCTATAGTCATTTATTGTCCTAGGGTTTCAAATTTTAATCCATATAAATGCATCCTTTAGGATCTGATTCAAATGTCTGGTCTATTCCATTGTATACTGATGAATGTTTTAAACCCTTACCATTGGGATTTTCCAACACTCTTAGTAACTCTTATAGCAACTATTTGATTGAATTAGAAACAAAATTCCAATTTCTTACTTCCTAAATATATCCCTTAGAAGTGGGAGAATGAGGGTTGGGGGTCTCTGAGCATTTACTTGGATGAACAAAATAGTTCATCAAAAATGTTTGTCTCTTTCACAAAATCATCTACTTACTTACTTTATTCTAAACACAAGTTTTTGTAGTTGTTCATTCCTATGTTATGCTGACTTATTTTATGAACACTCTCAATGGCAACCATATAAGAAGTCCATATTAAAGATTGGACAGCTTCAGCCAGGCACAGTGGCTCACGCCTGTAATCCCAGCACTTTGGGAGACTGAGGTGGGCAGATCACATGTCAGGAGTTAAGAGACCAGGCTGGCCAATATGGTGAAACCCTGTCTCTACTAAAAATACAAAAATTGGCTGGGTATGGTGGTGGGCACTTGTAATCCCAGCTACTTGGGAGGCTGAGGCAGGAGAATCTCTTGACCTTGGGAGGCTGAGATTTCCGTGAGCTGAGATTGTTCCATTGCACTCCAACCTGGGAGACAGAACAAGACTTCATCTCAAAAAAAGAAAAAGAAAAAGAAAGTTGTAACTAACTGTGGTGGGGGGGGCCATGGGGGAGATCAGGATGCGTATTCACAAAAAAGTGAACAATCATTCTAATTATTCATTATTATTTATGTTTTGCCACTCCAAATGAATGGGGCAGATACCGCATATTCAAGATATTAAGAAGAGGAAAAGATGATGGTGGATTGCAGTGGTCTATGAATCCTTTACTGGGGGCATTAGAATTTGTATCAAGCCTAAAGAATAAGTGGAATTTGACTTTTATTAGAGAGGAGAAAGGGAGCAGGAGGGCTATCAGTCCTAAAACCTATTTTCAACCCTTAGCACTTTTTGTTCTCGTGTTGTTGTTTTCATAATTGAAGGCAATGGATGTTATCATATCTAGACTATTGATATAGCATGATTTATTACATGTTGGAATATTTTTTATTTCTACTCCAAACATTTGGCACACTAACACACTTTTTACACTTTTGAAATTGAAGTTAATCAATGAGGGAAAACAGGCATGGATTGTTATATTTAGACCACTCATCAAAGACAACAGCAAGTATTCTTCTTGCTTTGTTTTTTTGTTTGTTTCTTTTGAGACAGAGTCTCTCACTCTGTCACCCAGAGTGGAGTGCAGTGGAGTAATTGCAATTCACTGCAACCTCTGCCTCCTGGGTTCAAGTGATTTTCCTGTCTCAGTTTCCTGAGTAGCTGAGATAACAGGCATGTACCACTATACCTGGCTAATTTTTGTATTTTCAATAGCGATGGGGTTATGCCATGTTGGCCAGGCTGGTCTCGAACTCCTGACCTTAGGTGAATCACTCACCTCAGCCTTCCAAAGTGCGGGGACTACAGGCATAAGCCATGGCACCCAGCCTCTCCTTGCTCTTTTAAACCCACTTGCAATTAATTGAGAGTGAACCAATTACTTTCTTTCAGTGCTGTTTTTCTTCCTTTAAGAGGAAGTATTTAATATGACAGGCACCATGCCAACCAGTAGTTATAAATCTGCAAGGGAGCTGGGTGAGAGTGGACCTGTTCTGCTGTAGACAAAGGTGGGTTTTGGCCATTACTCTAAAGAAGAGAAGGAGAAAGATAGAATGAATGGATGGATTCATGGATGGAAATGAATGAATGAGCAAACTGGACAAAGCATCACAAAGAAGACAGGAGTCTATAAAGTTAACAAAGTGACTCCTTTCTAAGACCTCTCAAGTACTCAATAAAGAAACTGAAATGCATGATAGGAGATCCTAGTAGATCTGCTGTAGAAATGACCTACCTGTAAGTCAGTTGAAACTGAGGGAAGCATGGAGTGAGACAGGCAGGTCAGGTGCCCACAGGGGTGATATCCAAGGTGGCTGGGAGGGATTGTAGAAAGCCTTGATATGAGTGTTCAGACCAAGGTGGAAGCTGGAGGAGGAGCTCTTTTATTAACAAGTGTAGCACTTTATGGTGGTTTAGAACAGTGCTGCTTATGTTTTAATCCTGTTATACATCTGAAAGAACTATTACATAGTAAGTTTGATCCCTGATTGCTTTATTTCAAGTACTGAAATGGTTTGCGGATTGACTCCCATACTTAATTTCTAAATCCTCCTATTGAGATAAATGTCTACAACTGGTATTATGACTTCTGGAGAATTCTAGTGGAGGTCCTAGGGAGAATCCTCATCTGTTTATGCCAACTATTGGTGTTTCTGGTCACACAGAATTATAGAATCTGGAAAGTTTCTTAGAGATGATCATTTACTTCTCTAAGTATGATTTGTGGCTAGAAGCATTGGCCCCACCAAGGAGCTGGTTAGGAACGCAGAATCTCAGGGCTCACTCCAGATCTAATGAATCAGAACCTGTACTTTAACAAGATCCCAGGTGATTTTAATGCACAGTAAAATTGGAGAAGGCTGAGTCAACACGCAATGCTCCTGTTCTCCACACAGCTAGATGCATTGTATGATGGTTGTTGCTCCTTAAGAATACTATTCGAAAAAGAACAGGGCCATTAACAGCTCCTGTCTTGCTTGGCTCAGGGAGCAGTTGCCATTTTAAAAGGTAGAAATGCTGCTCCCAGAAAGTGAAGAGGGAATAGGATCAAAAAAAAAAAAAAAAAAAAAAAAAAAAAGTAGGTAGCAACAGTGGTTGCCTGGGGCCTGAGTTAGTTAGAACAAGTCAGGTTATTGAGAAAAACATGATGGTAACTTTAATCTGTGGGCCACATAAAGCTCATCTAAATGACATCATTTTATGGAAAGCCTAAACACCAGTAGGCCTTCTTTTAAAGATTTTTGAGGAAGAGAAAGTGGAGTGAATGGGAAACAAGTGGGCGTGAATGTGATGATCATAAGAAAAAAATGCTCTTATGGTCAAATTCACTCACAAGTTCTGTGTCTATACCAACCTGGGACTGATGCATTTACTAGCACCCAAACCGTGTTTGTCTTACAAAAGGTGGCAGGATATCAGGTAGGAGAGATGGAGCTGAAGTCTTTGATCTTTTCTGTGAAAGATTAGATGCAGGACCATGTGATAAAATGAATGTGAGACTATTCCCATGTATTTCTCAACTATAGAAAATACAAGCTTCTATAACAAGAAATGAGTTTCAGTAGAAGGATCTAGATGAGCCATAACCTTGATAATAACAATGGAAAAGAAAACAATTCACAGTAATATTCCTTTGTACCTGAGCAACTATACTTTGAAGCAATCAGATTTCAGTTCAGAAAGGAAATGCTGAAGAGAGATTATGCTGCCCCAAGATGTGCAGACCCAGAGAGGAAAGCCATTCTCCAGGCAAAGAAAGGAGCTTCAGAAGTTCCTCTAAAAGACTTAGACACTTTAATTACCCTAGTAAGGGACCATAAAACAGAGATGGGAGGTGGGCCTGGCCCGAAGCAAATACAATAAACTCTTTGTTATCTGGCAGATATAGATTATATTAACCAAAAAAATGATACTTAAACCATTTACCTACTTTTCCCAGGGACTTTAAAACAATTACTATTTTCTTTTTTTTTAAATTTTTTTATTGCATTTTAGGTTTTGGGGTACATGTGAAGAACATGCAAGATTGTTGCATAGGTACACACATGGCAGTGTGATTTGCCGCCTTCCTCCCCTTCACCTATATCTGGCATTTCTCCCCATGCTCTCTCTCCCCACCTCCCCACCCCTCCATCCCTCCCCCATTTTCCCCCCACGGACCCCACTGTGTAGTGCTCCCCTCCCTGTGTCCATGTGTTCTCATTGTTCAACACCCGCCTAAGAGTACTATTTTCTACCTTTGTTTGAATCTATGAAAACTGTAGTTTTAATTTGAAAGAATAAAACAGGTTAAGCTTCTACTACTGGTTTATTTTCCCAGCTAAGTGATTAAGGGGACAAAATGAAATGTATATCTATCATTGTTTCTCTCCAAATCAATATTTTATAAAAGTTCATTTTTTATTGAAATTTATCTCTAGTTTCTTACATTATAATTATGACTTTAAATATATTTATAATTCTGATCTCTCCTGGACTTCTGAGATTATCTTATTTTTCTTGGCCTGAAATTAACTTATTTTTCTTGGCTTTATACTATAACTCAGTACTGTCCACTAAATATATAAAGTGAGCCACAAAGCCAACTCACATATGTAATTATAAATTTCCTAGTAACCACATTAAAAAATAAAAACAACAGGTGAAATTTATTTTAATACCACATTTTCTAACTCAATATATAAAATAGTATTCCAACAAGTAGCCAGTAGAAAAATTATTAATGAGATATTCTACCTCCTCTTTTTCATGCTAAGTCTTCAAAATCTAGTGTGTATCTTACGGCACATTTCATTTGAGCTAGTAGCTATGTGTGGCTGATGACTAGTGGTTACCATATTGAACAGCACAGCATTGATTCCAGGGCAATCATTCCTAATATTTTGGATTCAGGTTTCTTTAGGGGGACCTTATGAAAACTGTGCACCTTACTCCCAGAAAAAAAAAATTATATTAATATACAATCCCCCATAAATTTTCAAGGAATTTATGAAATCTTAGAAGCCTGTCTTGGACTCTCCTGAGGTAAAATTACCCCAAATGTCCATAATTTCATCACCAGTCTCACATTTTTTTATAGTTGACCTTTTGGATTTACATAAATTATTTTAAAAGGAAGCCACTATTTCTATAAATGAAAAATGTGTCATATATCAAAAGCAAAAGATAACTGTAAAAAATTACTATTATTCTTTTAAAAATTCATTAACCTACCCACTAAACTTATCTTTCATATCACCCTTTGGGATACACTGCCTAGGGATCTGGAAACCAGATGAGGAGGCCCTGCTCTCAGGCTTCCTCTGAATGGATGCAGGAAGGAAATGGAGTCTTCAGCGATGCACTATTAGGTCATTATAGTAACACAACCAGTTGCGTTACGTAAACCCACACAGTGAGATGGAGATTGGGGGTGTAAAACTGGGCAAAGTCATTCACTTTGATAAGGTTCATGGACTTCAGAATTATTTATTTTCTTCTGCTGATTTTTCTTCTCTGGCTCTGTTTGCGAGAAGAACATCTGAACCTCTGTCCTCTTGGGGGAAAGGGTGGGTAGGAGAAGGAGATCTGTGTGGTGGCTTAGCTGAGCTCTGCTCCAGGCCTTAAAGAGATGGCTCTTTCTCTCATCTTCTCTGCAAGCGTCCTCCTTTCACAGTCTAACTGGTGAGACCCAATGGACAGAGGAGAAAGGATATAAGGGCTTGGCCACCTGACCTTTCTGCCACATAGACCTCAAGTCCAAGATTGCAAATGCAAATGCCAGTAAAGGTTGGGTGGGTAAGTTCAATGAGTCATTTCTGAAGGGACTGGAAATTTGGACCTTTGAGCAAAGTCGTCCCTATTTTTGTCAAATGTTGACTAATTTGTTATTAATTATATTTAACGTTAGATATTTACATTTTGTATTTAATACTAGAAACATCAACCAGAAGACTGACTATAGATTGTAATTCAGGCTGATTCAGGCCATCAGAATGCCAATTAAGTTTCTGCCAAAACATCAGTGCTGGTTCTCAACTCAAACATGTTCATGCGTTTCGTTGATATTACAGGGAGGGGAGGGCTGGGATGCTGCTGGCCTTTAGCAGTATAAAGACAGCCCTGCACCCAAAGATTTGTCCTGCCACAAATGCCATAATGTCCTTGTTGAGAAACACTGAAATAGTAAAAGAAATTCTGCAGGTCCTCATGTGATAAACGGTTCAACTCTCATTAGGAGCCAAGGCTCTGTTTGGTAAAGAGAAGACAATACATTTTTCTGGAGCATCTCTTTCCTTTTGATTGGACAGGCATGGCAGACATAGCAGGCTTCAAGTATTTGAGGTTTCTGATCGTCTTTAGTTCGTCTCACGTTTCTGCAGGTTTTTTTTTTCTCTTTCTTCTGGTTTTAGTATGCTTACACTCTTCAGAGAGTTTTAGCATTATTCCTTTATGAAATGGCTTTCAAAAAGTGACACCCAAAGCCATGACTTGACTGAAAGTATATGACTGAGAAAGGCCCCTGTTGCTAGACTCCCATAATAGAGAGTATAGCTGAGATGTCCACTCATGCTCAAAAGGGAATTCTGCTGCAGGTGTGACCTTCACAGCAGCGGACGTCCTTGCCGTGGGTTGTTTGAAAACGCTGAGTTTGCCATGATGTTGTGTTCCACATCCAAGACAGTTCCACTGCGACATGTGTCAGTTTTTATTCAGTGAAGACCTTTTTCCCTGAACAAACGAGGGTGTATATGACCCATTCTCTGAGTTTTAGATGAGTGATGAGGTATTTCATCCCTTCTCATCTAGGTGATCTGTCCATCTATTTTGTGAAAACTTTTTAGTGCATTGGAAGCACACATATGCTAAAGCATATAAGGCTCCATGAGTTTTTTATATAGTTGCATACTTATGTAACTTACACTTAGAAGGACATGCAAAACATGTCCAGCAATGCTGAAGGTTGCCCATGCCCCTCCCTGTCACTACCTGCCCCATATCAGTATTACCACTTTTCTGACTTTTATCACCATCGATTAATGTTTTTATCTCTTCTTGAATTTCTTATACATATTACATAACACACACTCTTTTCAATTTGACATTTTTTGCTCAATATAACATTTTTGAGATTCATACCTGTTGTTACATATGTCAGGATTTTATTCTTTTTTATTGCAGAGTAGTATCAATTACATGGACATACCACGGTATGTTTATTCATTCTCTTGTGTAGCAGAAAACTGGGTTGTTTCCAGTCTAGGGCTGTCTTTTGGTGGACATCTGCATTTCTCTTGAATATAAACCTAGGGGAAGATTTGCTAGGCGATAGGGCAGATATATGTTTAACTTTACTGGAGACTTTCAAAGAGCTTTCCAAAGTGGTTTTAGAAATTTACAGTGCCCCCAACAGTGTAAGAGAGTTCAGTTGCTCCATATCTTCTACAATACTTGATAATGTTCGTCTTTTTAAATTTTAGTCATTATAATGGGTATGTAATAGTCTCTCATTGTGGCTTTAATGTACAAACTCCTTTGCATTTTCACCTAAAGTAAATGAGTCATAAACATTGAAGTTTATGTAGAAGCTTTTAAGTTCTTGGTTCAGGCTATGGCATGTGCAATGGATTTTAGGAATTCCTAACCCTTTCAAGGAATCCTATTTCTCTTTCCCGAGAGAAGTGATGTCTAATTGTACAATCATCCCAGCTTAGTCAGATGTGAAAATTCCTCAGCCGCACCTCTCGTGTGGTATCTCCATGTCATGGCTTTCACAAGCAATGCACAGAGGAAGACCCAACATTGCTACTACAGGCATTTGGCAATAAATTTACCTCTCCATACACAGGGAAGCCTGTTCAGTAATATCCAGTGAGCATTTATTGAGCACATATTTTGTTCCAGGCATTGTGCTGGGCATTAAGAAAGCAACAGGGAAATAGACACAATCCGTCTCCTTTTGAAAGACTCACTGTCTAGTGAGAGAGTCGGAAAGTGAACATACAATTGTCATGAAGTATTATAAGTGCTTTGCAAAAGTGTATGTATTTTCAGGAGGTTTGGAAGCCCATAGCAAAGGTCCTTGGGGAGAGCAAGAAAAAGTCTTCCCCAGAAAAGTTGTCACTGGAGTGAGTGTTACAGAGAGGGGGAGGGCATCCCAGGCAAGGCATCTACCAAGCAAAGGTGTGGAGGTGAGCTTCTGCACAGGCTTCTCAAAGGTTGTTGGCACAGCTGGAGCATAACGTAAGTGCAGGAGGCACTTGCAAATGATACAGCCAGGATGTGTACAATGCTGATCATGAAGGGTGTACTTAAATGAAAATATATTTTGCAGAATTTCAGCCCAGAGAATCTCCCTTTTTGGTTTACCTGCTAACAGAAAGAATCAAGACTTCCTTTTGACTGTCTCTGGACACTGAATGTTGGCTTCTACTCACCTTTTGAAGCTAAATTGCATGAAGTTAGGCTTCTTTCTTCCTTTCTTTCTTCCTCTTTCTTTTTTCTTTTTGCCTTCCTTTCCTTCTTTCCTTCCTTCTTTCTTTCTCTCTCCCTTTCTCTCTTCCTTCCTTCCTTCCTTCCTTTCCTTCCTTCCTTCCTTCTTTCTTTCTTTCTTTTCGTTATTTCTTTCTTTCATTCTTTTTCTTTTTCTTTTCTGAAACAGGATGGAGTGCAGTGGTACCATCATAGCTCACTGCAGCCCCAACTTCCTGAAGGTCAGATGATTCTCCCAGCTCAGTCTTCCAGGTAGCAGATACTCCAGGCACATACCACCATACCCAGATAATTCTTTGTATTTTTAGTAGAGACGGGATTTTGCCGTGTTTCAGAGGCTGGGCTTAAGCAATGTGCCCACCTTGGCCTCCCAAAGTGCTGGAATTACAGGCATGAGCCACTGCACCTGGCTGAAGTTAGACTTCTTGCTATCTCTTTTTGTGGATATAGACATATTTTCTATTTAACAGTCTAGAACCAATGTGTGTTTTCCCATATATGGTAGTCTAAGAATTGAATTGTAGTTTCTTAACTAGGTTTTTGTTTTGTTTTGTTTTATATGCCTTCCAGACCCAATGCCCTAGCCAGTGCAATGGCTCTGAGTGTGACATAGACCCACTTTTAGTTTTCTTATGGGATTGAGTAATATTCTTGGTATTAGCATCTGTCCTTTTGCTTGGAGGAGTAAGGCAGACACTTATGTTTCTAATAAAAAATCTGCTCATTGAAATCAAGCCAGTCCTGACGGTGTCAGGAACCTTCTGCCCTGAGCACAACACAGGCAGTCATGGGGTATCAGAATTAGCTCCATTTTATTTAACAAACACTGATGTAGCATGAACCTCTTTCCATTTTCTATGTGGTATTCTAGCTACATAGCAACTTACTTACTTATCACAAGCACCCTAGAGTTGGAGAGTTTCCACATATGAGGAGACTGAGGCACCAAGATATTAAATAACCTTCTCAAGACGCAGGTGGAATTTGAACCCACACACTCATATTTGTAGACACCATACTGTGCTGCTGTTTTTTGCTTGCAAAAGATACAGGATAAACTCAAAGGAACAAAGTTCCTTCAACAAATCTTTGTTGAGCAACTGCCTGGTGGGTGAGTCAGTGACATCTTTGCCCCAGAAAGTCTTAACCTATTTGGAGAGACAGATAGTAATAAATGTTTGTAATGCAATGTTAACCTGAGGAGGAAAGTTACTAGCCTTGCCTGAGGAAGTTAGGGAAGGGCTTCCACCTGAAATACTACGGGCTCAGTCTTTCATGAAAAAGAATGAACAGACAGGGCAGTTCTGAGTTGTGATAAGGCAGAGCTTGTCTGGGAGGTGTCGAGTGCTATAGGGTGGAAGATGTTAAGGTGTGCTGTGGAGACTGAAGTTAGGAATAGGACTGGGGGAAGGTGGTCCTGGAGGCTGGGGGCGGGAGTCCTGTATGTGAGACTGAGGAGTAGGACTTCAGCTTGTACCCAGTGGGAAGGCATTGAGGGTTGTTAAGTAGAGGAGAGAGTTCATAAACCACCTTCTGGAGAGACCCAGTGTGGATAACATTGCAATAATTTGAGAGAGGATGAAAATTTGCAGTGTAGCTTGCTTAGAATCCAGGAGCATCAGGTGGATTGACAATGAAATGCAGAGTCTGACCTGTAGCATGTGGTGGGGGAGGAGGAACAAGGGTATGAGTAAGAGGGAGAGAAGGAAGAAGAAAGGAGGAGAAGGTGAGCACACTGTCTTCTGAAAGGAAAAAAGGAAGGGAGGAACCAAGGGAGAAAGGAAAAGAGGGAGATAAAAAGGAAGGAAGGGATGGAAAAGGGAGAGAAAATAATATGCCAATGCGTTTTTTAAAATCTTAGGATGAAATGTTACTGGTATGATAATCCTATGATTCAGGCTTTTGGAAGTATGTACTCAGCCAAATTTTGTTCTGGTGGTTCACCAGCAGTTATTGTCATGACTCTGTAGTAGCTCATTGAGATTACTTCCATCTGAAGATACTTTGTCAGGTTTATGTAAGACTTCATTTAGGGGGCATTGCCTTGGCATGCAGACAGCTTCCAGGCCTTACACACCAGCAGAAACATGTTCTCTGAAGCATGCAATAAAGCGTTTTAAATTCATAGCTGGGCACCTCAGGAACAAATAAGAGCTGCCACATGGAGCACTTTCAGAAATAATGCTTTCCAAAAAAAAAAAAAAAAAAAAAAAACAGAAACACACAGAGATAATTGAAATTCATCCTCAGAGTTGTCAAGCCTGAATCATAATGGCTTTGAACCCAAGGAAACTTTAAACATATGAGGCTTATAAAACCTTACTTTAAGCCAAATTATCACTGCCCTCTGTGCCAGTTATAAGCAGCATAATTAGCGGAGTGAACTACTTCTCCCTTCAATTATTATTATCAG
The DNA here is from genome assembly GCF_048565385.1 of Saimiri boliviensis. Lineage (NCBI taxonomy): Eukaryota > Metazoa > Chordata > Mammalia > Primates > Cebidae > Saimiri > Saimiri boliviensis. Next base: position 39,747,359 of record NC_133457.1, on the reverse strand, counting down.
GCTGGGGTACGTATATTGGAGTTGAGAGGGGAGTAAAGTTCTAATCGTGGCAGGGTCTGTAGATGTGGATAAGGTAGCATGTCAGGTGTTAGCTGTCCAGGCAGCCTCCCGGTGCTACAGGAGTCTCATTTTACTAAGGGTTTAGGTTACCACAAGCTTTGCTCATCTTCCTGCTGCAATACTGGCTTCTGTAGCAGGCCAGGAGGCATGGTGTAGATCCCGAGCCAGAGAGAGCAGCCTGGAATAGAGTGAGCTGTTTGTCTGGATGTGTTATGTGGCTAAATCCATACAGCCATGACGCCAGCCAAACATCAGTCACCACGGGCATCTAAGGTGCATTTCAAGAACTTATAGTTGGGATAGCTCAGCCACGTAATTGTAGGACGTGGCTTTGGGTCCCAGGCAGTTTATTTGCTTAGAATGCCTTCATTCTATCTGACTCGGAAGTAGAGAATGAGAAGCTCATGCTGAGGATGTAGTGATGTCGACAGGTCCTGAAAGCCCAGAGGACAGCAGGGTAAGTGTCAAACCACCCCTGTGATGCTCTCTGTGTGAACACTGAAGGAGATTGTGTTGCAATTAATGTGTGGGTCAAGACGTGTCCATAATCAGGGCATGGGCTTCCAATGGCCAACGTCTCTTAAAATTCTAATGTATCCTTGCTAAGGGTGGGATTACACAAACATACTTGTTAAGTAATTCTCATGTGTACTGAATTGGAGTTAAAAGACAAAGACAATATAATTCCTAAATTTCAAGCTTTTCTGTTGGGGATAGGGAGAGGAAGGAGGGTAATACAGTGATATAGATGATAATGCTGTGTTTTTTAAACGTTAAAAATTTTAAGAAGACTTGTAAAAGGAAAATAAATTACCTTCCTATTCTGAAATAAGACACTGAATGAATGTATGAATACAAAATTGTGATCCATTCCTAGTGCCATCCTTTGAGAGACATTTCGTTTCCTCGAGTACCATACTTGAGGAAACAACTGGGATATGTTCCAAAGAATGGCTCTGTGGAGGCTGGTGTTTGGGGTGTTCCATGTTACAAAGAAAGGCTGAAAGAACTGGGAGTGTGCACTCTGGAGAATAGAAGACTACAGGAGCGATTGCAGCTGTTTTTAAGCATGATAAGGATTGATGCACAGAGCAAGGAAGACACTTGTCCTGTATTTCCCTTGGGAAAAGTATCCTTTGGGAAAGAGGGATAATAGATCCTTCTGACAGTCTGATTTTTTAAAAAGACCTCTCCTTAGAAAACACATTTATTATAAATGCAAAATTGCCACATAATAGCAGGGATCTCATGGGATCCTGTGAAACACATGTAAAGACCTCTTGTTCTAGATGATAGGATCAACAGTGAATAAAAATTTCAGGATTCGGGTTGGTTTAAGGAAAAATTTACAAATAGTTTGGTTATTGCTGCAATGGAATTAGGCTTTTCCTAAGGTGATTCCCTCCCTCATCCCTAGAGTCTGAATGAATAATTGTGTAGAAAGAATACCTCGAGCTTTAGATTCCCCGAGACCGGGATTTGGATGCAGACAGTGCTTCTTCTAGCTGTGTGTCCTCGGACAAATCATTAAATCCTGCCAAATATCTGTGAAATGGAGATCAAAATCTATCATGAGGTGATTGGGCCAGTTAAGTGACAGCAGGTGTATAAAATGCCTATCTCAATACTAGAGTAAATCATGAACGAAAATATACTTTTCTGAGTACTTCTCAAAGGTCATGAATTGAAAAGAACGAGAAAAAGCCTAATTCCTGCCTCTGCATATGTTCTTCATGATTATGTTCCCTTTTTACTGTTAAGAATGTTATAGACAGCATTCTAGCTTTGTGTGGGAAGCTACAATAAATGTCTAACTCCAGATTTGCATCAGATTTATATTTCTGAAAAACTTTAAAAATGAACTGTTAGGTGATATTATGGTATCTTAAAGGTTTTTTAAAAAAAGCTTTTGACCCAAAGTGTAAATGAATAGTGTCAAAAGGAAATGGGCTTGAAATATTTCAAAGTGTTTTCAATGAAGAGAAACTTATCCTCAATTTCTATTAATGCAAGAGGAAATGAGGTTGTATTTTAAGGTAATAACTAATAATGGGAAAGAAAAGTATAGATCAAGTGAAAAGGGATAATACTAAATAATAATAGAGTATATAATAGGCATTAAAGGCCTTTCTTTAAGATTCTAGAGAGGAACATACTTTTCCATGGCTTTTGGTAATGGGCTTTTTGAAACATTCAATTGAGATATGAACTGGAGGCTGTGAACATTTAGTCCCGTGGGTGGCAGGATATTCTTAGCAGCTTCCAGGATGTTTGCTGCATGGGAATTGTCTTTAATTCCCCAGGCAGCAAATTTGATAGAACACGACATCCAAGACACTGCTGGCTGTGAAAGGGGGTCCCCCACCTTCAAGGAATGTGAGCCAGGGTGAGGAGTGCAGCATGTATTCCAGAAAAGATGAGTGGTACAAGCCATGATCTCCCAAGTGGTTGAGAGGAAAGAGAGAAGGCTGGAGATTGGAGCTGATGACAGCTTTCATGGAGGAAGTGAGGACTGAGCTGAGCCTTGAAAATTGGGAGTTGCTGTCTTCCCATCTCAGTAAATGGCAGCAATATTCACCCAGGTATTTAATCAAAAAACCTAGAATCATATTTGCTTCCTTTTTCCCTCACCCCCAAATCCAAACTCTCAGCAACTCCTACCTATTCTGCCTCCAAAATAGATCCTGAGTTTGCACACTCCCACCATCTCCATTTCTGTCCTCCTGGGTCAAGGCACCATCCTCCCTTTGAAATGTTTCAGTGGTCTATTAGCTGGTCTTTCTCTTTAGACTTTTGGACCATCCTCCAACCCATTTTCCACAAAGAAGCCAGAGCGATGAAGTCACCACTGTGATTTAAACTCTTTAAAGGTTTTCCATTAGACTAAAAATAAAATCTTCGCTCCTCCGCGTGGCCTTACCAGGCCCTGTGTGAGGTGGCCCAGACTCACAGATCTCACCCACTCTCCTTCTCCCCTTCACTCACCATGGCTGAGCCACGCTGGCTTCCTATGATTCTTTGATCTAGGTAGATGTACAATAGAGAAAAAAAGAATGTGAAAATTATTGAAGGCTATAGGAGATCAGTTCGCAAAATTAGCAGGAGAGCTCAGTTTTATGTAATGATTCTGTCACACAAATGTAGGCATGTAAGTAGGAAGTATGGTTGGATTTAAAGGACCTCTGGGAAGGGTCCTTTTGTATCTCAAAATTTCTCTCTTCCACCAGCCTCATTAAATTATTTTCCAGGATAATATACTTTACTAAATTCCCACCTGTAAGGAAATACAGCTGGCATTTACTGTGCCAGGTACGGTGCCAGGTACAAGAGCTATGATGATGAAAAAAATAAAATGAAAATAGACATGAGGACTCTACTTTCTTGCTGCTTTCAGACTACTGGGGACCCAGACAGTTACCACAGAAGATAATTGCAACGAGGAGTTTTACAAGGTGCCATGAGAACACATGGGTGGGGCGCCTACCTAACTCTGACTTGAGAGGTCAGAGAAAGCTTCCCAAGGGAAGGGCATTTTAGCTGAGAACTGAAATAGTGGGAAGTAGGGCAGAAGGCAAGGGCAAGCATTCAAGTTTTCTTGGCAGGGGAAACAACACCTGCAAAAAAAACAGTGTCAAGGGAGAACATGACACTTCATGGAACCCAGAAAAGTTCAGGATGATTGCAACACAGTGGCAAGATGGAGGAAGTGGAGAGAAGAGGAGCAAGATATGAGAAGTAAGTGGTGGCATGTGTGTCCAAAGCTTTATAAGCCACTGCAAGGTCTTTGGACCTATTAGTAGCAAATAAGAGGTTTTAAGCAGTGGAATTACATGATAAGTGTTGTAGGGAGCTCAGTCTGGATAGAGTATGAAGAGGTGCTAAGTGCAGAGGTTGGCAGGCCATTTGCAAGGCTGTTCTGCAGTCCAGGTGAGATATCATGTTGGTATGAACCAACGTTGAAGGAGCAAGGATGAAGAGTCCAGAAGAGAGATTTAAAAAGGGGAATTTACAACACTTGGAGATTAACTGGATGACATAGGGGTAGAGATGGAAAGAACAATAAGGATGAGTTTCCTAAGTTTCCACCTCCCAGAGGACCGTTTGCTAAGATAGGGACTCAGGTGTAAAAAGAGGCTTAGGGGAAGGCAGGAAGATGTCACATCTGTTAGTGAAATGCCTTTTAAAAAAACAAAAAACAAAAAAAAAACCTAATATCAGGTTTTCTTTGTAGCATGGGCTCTGGAATTCTGAAAGTAGATGGAGGGAAGAGTCTGTGAAAGATGGAGAAGGGAAGACGAGAGGGCATCATAGAGAACCATTGAAACCCTCCTACTTTTCCTTAAGCCGCGGCCAAGATGTCAAGCAAGTTCTGTCACTAATGCACAGTATTTAAAAGAAATATGAGTCTACTAGTTAATTGCAAAGGCTTTCCGACTGCATTTTTCTCTCGTACCTGGGATTTGCATTTTCCTCAATCAGAATTCTATCTGCTTTGGGCAAAGCCATGGCCCTGTGAGGAATAAAAGTGTTTCCTCATTTCAACTGGCTTCCCATCCCTCTTCAGCCGTACCCAGATCCTCATTTACATTTTGGATGAGTAAGTGTCTGGACTGTGTGATATTTTACAAGCTTAATGGACTTGTGAATGTGGGAGAGACAGACACAGAGAAAGATGACCGTAGATATCTGCTTGAGACACCACCCAATTAATGTCTGTGACATCATCCCACTTTAGTTGAAGGCTTCTGAAATGAGTAGCTCTTGTTTTACCTATTATTTAAACTCTTGTTAAACAATGTCCTTCCATGAGAGAGTTCCTTCCTGAGCAAGATTTTCAAACAGCAGCACTATTGACATTTTGGACCAGACAATTATTTTTGGTGGGGAGTGTCCTGTGCATTGTAGGGTATTTAACAGCATGTCTGGTCTTTACCTACTAGATGCCAGTAGAGAACCCCCGTACCCAGTAGTGACTATTACCATGTCTCCACACATTGCCAAATGTCCACTGAGAGATAAAATTGCCCCTAGTTGAGAATCATTGCTTTAGAGCAGTGGTTCTCAAAATGTAGTGCTCAGACTAGGAGCATAAGCATCACCTAAAAACTTGTTAGAACTGCCAGTTCTATGACTCTAACCCAGACCTACTGAGAAAGAAAAACTCTAGGGGTGGGGCCCAAAAATCTGTGTTTAAGGAGCCCTTCAGGTGATTCTGATGCACACTGAAGTTTGAGAACCACTGCTGTAGAGCAAATGAGTGGTCACTGACATTCTGGAAGAAGTAGTTGTTTATTCAAAGAAAGATTTAGAATAAAGGAAAGTCTTCTCTCTTCTGTTTTCCTTTCCCTTTTAAGTAATGAAATGAAAGTACATAATTTTATTTTTAAAAAGCAAAGGTTATTGATAAATAGTTTCCTATCATGGAAAATTCTTAGAAAACAATTTTTAAGTCACATGAAAATGTTGTTACTCTGAACAGAATTCCTTTTTCCCAAGTTCACAAAGATTAACCAGTAATGGCAGATTGAGTATCATGTCAACAAAGAGAGATTTTTAAATAAGCACACAGAGAAACATTTTGCAAGTAGAATAGAAATGTGACATAGAGCTTCCAATGTAATATATGGCTCCTATTTCGGGTAGCAGGTCCACTTGCCTGCCCCAGTATTCAATAGCTTTGGGGAAGCAAATCCAGATGTCTGTGCAAATTAATCCTTTCCTCTCTGTTCTTCCTTAGCTTTCTTTTCCACTTGTTTGTTCACTTTTCTACCCAATACAGCACTGAATAGGTGAACTGAGTTTTCTAATTAATTTGAGCAATGGTTTTATAATGCATCCTACAAATTTTACAGGTTCAGATCAAATTTTTATTTTATTTTTCAAGTGTACTTTCTTTTTTTTTTTTTTTTTTTTTTTTTTTTGAGACGGAGTTTCACTCTTGCTACCCAGGCTAGAGTGCAATGGCACGCTCTCGGCTCACCACAACCTCCGCCTCCTGGGTTCAGGCAATTCTCCTGCCTCAGCCTCCTGAGTAGCTGGGATTACAGGCATGTGCCACCATGCCCAGCTAATTTTTTTGTATTTTTAGTACAGATGGTGTTTCACCGTGTTGACCAGGATGGTCTCGATCTCTTGACCTCGTGATCCACCCACCTCGGCCTCCCAAAGTGCTGGGATTACAGGCTTGAGCCACCGCGCCCGGCTTTCAAGTGTATTTTCAAATTCTATGCATTGCCAAAAAATTTAGTGATGTCAGTGTCTTCCCTGAAATGCTTAATGGATCCCTGAACATTACATTAGATTCCAAAAATACTTATATCAAAAAAAGAAATGATGCTCCAACTTAAATAATTATTTTTAGTTAAAGGCATAACAAAATAAGGAAGATAAACTTAGTAAAACATTTGAATTCATTCTTCATTTTTTATGTATTGATTTGTTCAAAAGATGTTTATTGAATGTCAACTATGTACCAGAAATAAGACAAATACAGTAGACACTTTATGACCTCATGGAGCTTACATTTTTTTCTGCAGGCTGAAGGGAAGGCGGGGTGAACAGACAGAAAACAACTCAACATTTCAAACTTTGGATTACACCCGGTTAGTGGGTTGTGAGATCAAGTTAGTGGGATATAAACAGCTTTTGTGATCGTACCTTTAATGAACAAATTCAAATAAAGTAAAGAAACCAGACTTTTTTCTGCTAACACTTCTTGAGTGTGTTGTTTCGTCAATCTACTTTTTCAGTTGTGTGCGTGTGCATGAATTAATGTGAAACATTTCTCATTATGAGCTTATAAAATTTGAAAAATATTTTTTAAAAAATTTGAAAAATATTAGAATTCTAAAATACTGAAATAAATGGAATCAGTTTACATTGTAATGCATACTATAAAAAGGCCAAGAAGCTAAGGTATAAAATAACAAAAATGTGGAGTACAAGGAGGTGGAACCCACTTTTGCTGTGTGGTCAGAGATGGCCCCTCTGATGAAGCAGTATTCCAACTAGACCCGGCCAAGAAACAGGATCCAGAGGAAAGGGTAGGAAAGAGCTTTCCAGACAAAGGGAGCAGCAAGGGCAAAGGTTCTGTTTGGGGCCTGAGTAGCTGGGATATGGTAGTTTAAAAGGCAAGGAAAATAAACAATTTATTTCTTTCCTCCCCAGGAAGGAAGATTCTAGAACTTTTGGTTGATAGAGGCACAAAAACAAAAGGGGAACATGAACCCTTTCCATAACTGATGAAGAGCTTTATTTCAAAGACATGGAAAATCTCCAATTCAAATAATTACAGAAAGAAAACATATTCAATTAAAATTGAGCAAATATTCATTGAGTTTATACCATGGGCAAAGTGTTAGCTATGGTAAATTCAAAGATGAACACAAAATTTACACTGTAAATGTAGAGTTCTAAGTACACATCTACATAAAAGACCAAAGATTATAATCTACCTATTAATAAAACAATTTTCCTTTCTCCTGTTTAACAAGGCATTTTCACATGCCTCAAATTTACTCTTCTCTATTTGTCTTTATAACAGACATTTCATTCACTCCAGAATGATTCCTGCCTTTTTAGCTACCTACTCTAATTTACATTTCAAAAGAGAGGGATGTTCTGTATCCACTAGTGATTTTACATAGTAGGACCTCAAACAAGGCTTGGCAAAGACACTTAAAACCTTCATAACACTTGGCCAGGCATGCTGGCTCATGCCTGAAGCAGGCAGATCAGGAGTTGGAGACTAACCTGACCAACGTGGTGAAACCGCGTCTCTACTAAAAATACAAAATTGAGCTGGGTGTCATGGCATGTGCCTGTAATCCCAGCTACTCAGGAGGCTGAGGCAGGGGAACTGCTTGAACCCGGGAGGCAGAGGTTGCAATGAGCTGAAATCACACCGCTGCACTCCAGCCTGGGTGACAGAGTGAGACTCCATCTCAAAAAAAGAAAAAAAAAAAGCCTTTATAACACCCTAATCTTGTGCTGTTAAGCGTCCCTAATTCTTTCACAGAATTCCAAATTTTAAAGCCTGTACTTTCATAGTAGTTATGCCTATGTTTCTAACAAACTTATCATTATTGTTATTGATAATATCATTCTTTTTTTTTTTTGAGTCTGATCTTATTTATTTGTTACTCAAAAAATCTTATTTCTGACTGGATTCAGACTTAGAAGTAGAAGCTCGCAGAGACGAAAGTCTGCGTCTCTTTGCAATTTGTTCCTGGCGCTTCTCTTTAGCCTCCTTCATTCTCTTGGCCAAAAGTTTAGCATATTCTGCGGCCTCTTCCTTGTTTTTCTTAGTCCGCTGCTTCTTCAGCGCAATACGCCGCCGTTTGTGCTGCAGGACACGTGGAGGAAGGAGACGCTGAATCTTGGGTGCTTTAGTCCTCGGTTTCTTACCTTCTTTGTTTAAGGGCTTTTTTACAACATACTGGCGGACATCACCTTTTTTAGAGAGGTTGAAAAGTTTGCAGATTCTGCTAGCTCTTTTGGGCCCCAGGCGACGAGGCACGGTGGTATCAGTCCAGGAATATCCTTCTCTCCTTTTTTTACAATAACCAAGTTGAGAACACTCAGATTAGCATCCACAATGCAACCACGAACTGATTTTCTCTTTCTTTCTCCAGTTCTCCTTGGTCTGTAACAGGAATGCCCCTTACTCAGTAGCAGGCGGACACGGCCATGAGTCAAGACACCTCGTTTAATGGGGAAACCTTGCTTGTCGTTCCCACCACTGATTCGGACCACATAACCCTTCCTTTCTTCACCCAGAGCGTCAGCAGCAACTTTTTTCGCCATCCGCTTCTCATAAAAAGTACGAAGTTTGCGTTCATCATCCACTTCAATGAGTTTCTGGCAGCCAGTGGCTGGGAAGGAGATGTTCAGCTTCATCTTGAAGCAGCTATCGATAATATCATTCTTTTAATATACTCTATCTCCTTGCCATCTCCCTTAGTAAATTTAACTTCCTAGTGCTTCTTTTGTTTTAATTTTTTGTGTTTAATTTAAAAAATTTTTTTTTCTTTCCCTCCAACTTTAAGTTCCAGGGTACATGTGCAGGATGTGCAAGTTTGTTACATAGGTAGACATGTTCATGGTGGTTCTTATTTTACAACCCTGCCTAACATCCCTTCCCCTACCTTTCTGACAACTTACAGCCTTCCCTTCTTCAAAACTCAATCTTTCATTTCCTTTGCCCAGTGGGCAAAATTCACAGAGGCTGCAGCCATGACAACAAAAGCTAATTCAGTGGTTGTCCATATATACTCATAGTCTTAACTTGACCATAGTGAACTATGGAAACCTAGGCCAGTAGCTAATGGCCTGGAACCTCTGGAGGCAACTGGAACCTGGTAGAAATCTTTGAGTATGGACAGAGCAAAGTCATAGGGAAATTCTTGAAGGACCCTTTAAGCAAATTTGCAGTCACATCAAGCGTTTACTAAATATTCATATTCTTTCCAGCAGTAATTTTGGAATCCTCTGGAATGCTTCTGAAAACATTTTCTTAAAAAACCATCCAGAATTCAGAAATAAATTTGGCACAGAAGGTTATTTGTGGCATTATTTGTATTTGGAAATCAGCCAAATAACTTTCGATAGGAGAATGTTAACTATGTAATATTGTATATATATGGTGAACTATATAACGTTGTTGAAAGTGCTGTTTATGAAGAGGTTACGGCATGGGAAAATGGTTCAGTTATAATGTTAAGTGGAAAAGGATAAAAAGGGAATTTATTTAGAATTTCAACTATATAAAAAACAGATGCATAAAAAAACTAAAGGAAATAAGAGTTGAGAGATCTGGATAGTTGCATTACTAGCAATTTTTTAATACTTTTCTGTAGTTTAAATGTTTTCTCCTATGAGCCTGTGTTCCTTTTGTATCCTAAACAAATAAACTTCAACTCAGATGTTATCATGTTATTTCTTTTCAGTAAATGTAAAAATAATTCATGGTTTCAGATAGTGTTCAACATACACTAGGCACTGTGTAGGATATCAAAATTTGCTTGTCAACATCTGTGAGTATATACTTGTTTAGTTTAATTACAAAATATTGCCAAATAAAGCAACATTAATATTTTATTATAATTTATTATATAAAAACAGCCAAGAACTCTCATATCAGGCTTCATTTTTTATTGTGAGAAAAAAATGATCATAATTGTGGTTTGCTTTCAAAATATGAATTTTTTTAGAACCAGATATGATAGACTAATTAATTATCTCATAATAAATAATGTCCCTCCCTAAGGGATTACTAAACTCTTATCAGTTAGTTGTAGGAACGTAAAGAGAAACTGTTTTCATGCAGATAGATTTTAACTCTCTTGAGAAGTTTTATCAAACTGCAACCCTACATGGTTACAGGGTTGTATATCACATTCTGCAAGGTACAGTAATGTGCCAGTTCAAGGACTCGGAGCAATGGGCAGGAAGCAGAAGGTGTAAGCCTAACATTTTGTTTCTTGACCCAGTTGCCAAAGTGTGTTAAGCCTTAGGAAAAAACTGAGACCAGCTCTTCTGATCACCTTCAAAATTTGGTGATGCAGCCACCACCATTCCTAGAGTCCAAATCAGCAAGATACATGCAGGCAAACACAAAGAAAACTTATGCTATTTTTCTTTGGGAGAATTTTTCCCTTGTTCCCCAGGGCACTTATAATTCCTACTTTGAGGGACTCTATATTTATGACAACCCAATCATCTTGGCCTGTGCACTGCCTCTCAGTATGAGGAACCAGAGCCCTCTGTGGAAGGCAGCTTTATAGGGGAGACCACACTGTTGACAGATTCCTGCCTCCTCCCTGTGGGTGGTCTGAGGCAGGGAAATCTGAGCTTTCCATCACAGGCCTGGCATGTGCCAGGAAATTTGGATTTGGGGAGCTGCTATCTATTACAGTTATGAACCTCCCAAAAACCAGAATTGCAGGTAACCAATATTCTTTCTGCATGCCAAAGCAAACACCAGGCCTTTAATCCTCAAATGACTGGGCTATTAATATTAAAATTGTTTCTATTATATAGCCTGGGTAAAAATGTGTTGGTTTTTGAGGTAAAGCAATTTTTAAAAATTGGACTTTTACTTTGAAACATGTCTAAATTAACAAGGGGACGAAGTATGTTATCTGTTGGAAGAAACACTTTTAGAAGCCCATTGGAGGAGATGGACTCAGATTTCTTGGGAGTCAGCCCAGTCTTGAAAAAATGTTCTAAGAAGTTTAGTAAGAGATGCCAAGGCATGATTAGAGGAAGGTAAACCTGATTTTGAATCCTGCACAGAACTAGGTATCCTTGGGAAAGTTCCTGAAATTTTCTGATCCTTTCTGTCCTCATCTAAAAAATGGAGCTAGTAATAACTACTTTTTATGGTAGATATAGAGGGAAATGAGATAATGAATGGATGTGAAATGCCTGAAGTCTGTGGTGTGAAACTCACATATCTCTTTACCTCATTGTTAAAATATATTAAAATGCTTCCAACCCCTTATAACAGGTTTGCCTTTACAATGAAGGTACACTTCTTCTCAATTGCTAATGAGAATGCGGTACGCAAATAGCCATGTCTAAATTAGTTTCAGATCAATTACCACTATGATTTCTACCACTATGTAAGCAGCTACTAGTAATCCTTCTTGACCTCACCCTGCACAAGCAGCTTCTATTGCTAGCAGGAGTCCCAACCCCAGGGTGTTGTTGCTACATCCATCACCTGACCCAACACACCATGTACTCACACTGAGCTCACACACAGCTGCTAATTCTTACCTCCATGCCTCCATGTCCTGTGGCCTCTATAGAAATAATTTTACAGGTAGTAATAGGGATCAATGCAAGGTATATCTATACGTGAAAGATATTTGTTATGCAAAACAAGAATTTTGTGAGAGGAAAAATTTGTACAGGCAAGCTCAAAGTTATGTCTAGAAAATAGATTGTGATGTTGAAAAAAAAAAAAAAAAAGAAAGGGAAGCAGATAAATACAGTAGATATGGTCCTGAAGATAACCCAACCTGTAGCTTTTTATATATAAAATGTATGCCAGCTACCTCTACAGCAATGGTTTTCAGAATGTAGCATGCCCTTGAATCACCTTGGATTCCTGGATGCCCAACCCGAGTTTCTGCTTCAGTAGGTCTGGGGGAGGACAGATAATCTGCCATTCTAACAAGATCCCTTATGATGCTGATGCTGCTGGTCCAGAAAACACACTATGAGAACCACTGATCTATATAATTCATAAAACAAACTCAGGAGGTTTTCATCTTTTTCAATGGACGAGGCTCGTTTAAATAGCATTGGAATTAGCTGTGCTTTAAAAGTTAAATCTAGCTGTGAAATCATTTAATCCTGATGCTTCCCTCCCGCCTTTTAAATGATAGACTTTTAATCACCATTTTTGTCTCTTCTTATTAAATTTTAGTACTTCCTCTTAGGTCAGTTAATTTCCATTTTGCCAAGAAATCATCCATCTTTTTCTAGGTTTTTATTTCTATTACAATGGGGTTAGTTGTAGTACTTTCTTAATAATCATTTTCATCTTTGTATGCATGTTTTTCTCTATTTGCTCAATCCTAGCATTACCCCTTCTTCTTCCTTTAATCATACTCATGAGATGGTTAAAAATTTAAAGAACCAGCTTTTGAATGTATTTGTTCTTTCGACCATTTTTGTTTTCCACTATATTTCAGCATGCATCTTTATTAATTTCTTCTTCATACTTCACTTAGGTTTATGTTTTTGTTCTTCATGAAACTTATGAAGGTTAGTACTATGCTAATGTCTTAGTCCTTTAACAATGAAGCTATTATAGCTATAAGCCACCCATTTTTCCTCTGATTATAGCTTGAGCTATGTTTCATAACTTTGGATGGAACATAATCTCTTTTTTGATACTAGATAACTTACTATTTTAATTTTGCTTTTATCATGAATTCTACAGCTATTTTGAAGGATGTTTCTTATTTTTCAAGTAGATAAAATTTACTAGCTATTGCTTTGTTATTTAAAATCAATTTTATTTGCTTATGATCCAAGATTATATTCTATCAAAATGTCTACTTCTAAAAAAGAAGTTAAGGTGTTCATTTTAACCTTATGATTTATATTTTATTAATACTCCATGGACAATCAGAAATCTATTTAACTCATATGATATGAGTCCTATATACAAATCTATTAGATTGTGTAGAATATGTTATCCAAATATTTGTCTCCTTTCTTGTATTTGAGCTCCTTGATCAACTCTAAAAGTTTCAAAATCATTTCCCCGAAGCTATTATATTCTTTATTCTAAAATCTGACCAATAAAATACAGACAAAAAATATAAGCCAACTTCACATATACACATAAGGATAAACTTTTGAATAAAATATTACCAAGTAAATTCCAAATCCATCTCAAAAGAATAATACTCTATGATCAAGAAGAATTTATTCCTGGAATTAAACATGATTTAAAGTTAGGGAATCTACCCAATTATTTGTCTGATTAATAAATTAAAGGAGGAAGAAAGGTTTCTAACAGTATATATAGAAAACACATCTGTAAAATTGAGCAGCCATCTTTAATTTTAAAAAGCTTAGTTGCTGTCACTTTCTGTTTCACTTAAACATGATAAATACTATCCACCAAAAAACTATCAAGTAACAGAATTCTAATGGTAAAACTCTCAGGCTCCTTGTAGTAAAATTAGGCATAAGAGAATGTGTCAACTATCTCTTGTCTCAGTAATGCTGCATAACTACCAAACTTCAGTGATGAGCAATAATTAACATGTGTAGCTCACAGTGAGGATCAGAGGATCTGGGCTGGGCCTGCTTCACATCTGTGATCAGCTGTGGATCATCTCAGAAGCTTTGCGATGATAATCAGGCGTATTCATGTGTCGGGTGTCTGGGGCTGGCTAGCAATGGGCTGATTGAGGATGGCTTCTACTAGGACATGGAAAAACTCCACAGCATACTTTGTTCCTGCAACAGGCTAGCCCAGGTAGCGGCCGAGAAGCAAAAGCGAGCCTAGTGTGAGAAGTGTGTTTCAGGCCTCTGCTTGCATCTTGTTTGCCGACAACCCTTTGGCCCAAGCACTCACCTCACTAAACCTAGGCTCAGGATATGAGGGCACGGCAAAATTCACAGCAAAGATTCATGGCGCTGGGCCTGGGTACAGGGAGGAGTCTCTGTATTTGTTTTTTCTTCATATTTGTTTTTGCATTTGTTTTATCGAGTAAAAAACAAATAAGGATCTCTGCTTCCACCAACATTATTCATCTTTGTTTTAGAGGTCCATGTGAATTGAGTGGACCAAGAGGTAATTAGCATAATGAATACAACCAAGTGAGAAATGTTACCTTTTTTGTTGATAGTGTGATTGTATAGCTGTCAGAATGGAAGGACTCCACTAAAAAACTGGAGTACAACACTCAGTAAGAATATTTGACAAGCCAGTTGGACTAAAAAATAAATGTAGAAAATTAGTAAGTCTTCTTTATAGTCATTCATTCAACAAATACTTATTAAACACTCACAGAACACTAAGCATTCATCTGGTCCCTAGAGATATAGTAGTAAACAAAAGAAAAAATAATAATTTTCTTCATAGGGCTTATGTATTAGTTGGGTGTAATGGAAAACACATGAATAAGTAAGCCAGATGGTGACAAGTGCTATGGAGAAAAATATAAAGCCAGAGAAGTATAGTAAATGCGTAGCCAATGGAACGGATGGCAGGCAGTGATGTGTTGTTTTCCATGAGGTTGTTAGGGAGGGCTTCACTTACAATAAGTTAGCATCTGAGCAGAAACTTGAGGTTCGTGAGGAATTCTGCTGTGCAGACAACTGTGACAAGCACATTCCAGTTCAGGCAGAGTGAGCAGCAAGTTCAAAGGCCTTGAGACACCATGGTATGTGGTATGCTCTATTTACAAGAATTATCATTTACAAATGAAGATGGAATTTCCACCACAACAACATAAATTATAAAATAGACTTAGTAAGACACAACAAGAAATAATTATTTAAAGGACATAAAACAGAATCTGTAAAAACCCAAGAAAACTATTTAAAAAACAAAACAGGGGGACCAGGGGAGGGACAAGAGGGGGTGAGGAGGTTGGGGAGAGGTCCTATGGGGAGAAATGCCAGATACAGGTGATGGGGAGTTGGAGGCAGCAAACCACCTTGCCATGTTTGTACCTGTACAACAATCCTGCATGATCTGCACATGTACCCCAGAATCTAAAGTACAATAAAAAAAAAAATAAGAAGAAGAACAGAGGAGGCTAATTTGTCTTTTGCCAGGTACTTGAAGATGTACAAGTGACACTATCAAAACAACTCAATAATGGCAAAGGAGTGAACAAATTGATCAGTACATCAGATTGGAGGATACATCTAGAACTACTGTTGTAGCCCTACTTGCTTATACATTCAAAAGTAAATGATGGGTGGATAAGTGTACACATTAATTTAAATTAAGCAGCAAACGTGTTGGTTTGCTATTGCCGCCCTAACAAATTATCACCAACCTAGCAGCTTAGCCAATACCAAGTTATGATCTTACAGTCTGTAGGCAAGAAGATGGATACAGGCTTCACAGGGCTAAGGTATCAGCAGGGCTACACTTCTCACTGGAGCCTCTGAGGGAGAATCAATTTTCTTGCCATTCTCAGAGGTCACCCATACTCCTCGGCTTCCTTCCTCTGTCTCAAAGTCAACAATGTTGCATCTTTCCAACCCTTCTTCCATAGTGACTTCTGCCACTCAAGGACTTGGGTGACTAGATTGGGCCTAACTGGATAATCCAGAATAATATTCCCATCTCAAAATCCGTACCCTTAATCGTGTCTGCAAAGTCCTTTTGGCCATGCAGGATACCGTTTTCACAGGTTCCAGTAATAAACTCATGGACTTCTTGGGGAACTATCTTTGTGTCCACCACAAACATTTTAGAGAAAATTTTGGGAGAATAATTTTATAACCCAAGTGACAGGGAAATGTTTATGATCAACAGGGAGCTAATTCGTAAGGGACAGATAAAAAGATGAACATACTGTACCATGTAATTTTTTAATTGCATGACCAAACATATCATAAACAAACTCAAAAATACAGGCTAGACAGATGTCTGACAACCTGAGGCAAAGAGTTAATGTCTGCCTTGTCACAGCATCCATAAGAATTAATAAGAAAAATGGGGAAAAGATATAAGTAGTTAACCACAGAAAAGCAAATGTAGATGATCATTATAACCACATGAAACTACACTCAACCTCAGTTTTCAAAAAAAAAAAAAAAAAAAAAATGTATGGTAACAATGAGTATATTTCGTTTCCTAGAGGTACAGTAACAAATTACATGAGCTTGGTGGTTTAAAACAGCAGGAATATATTCTCACGGTTCTGGGGAGAAAAAGTGTAAAATCAAGCTGTCAAAAGGGCCACACTCCCTGTGAAGGCCCTGGGAGTGACTCCCTCTCTATCTCTTCCAGAATCTGGTGGCTCCAGGTGTTCCTTGATTTATGAATGTGTAATTCCAATCTCTGCCTCCATCTTTACATGGCCCTCTTCTCCCTATGTCTCCCCTCTGTGTATCTCTTATAAAGACACTTGTCACTCAGTTTAGGGCCTGCCAGATAATCCAGGATAATTTCATGTAGAAATCCTTAATTATATCTACAAAGACTCCTTTTCCAAATTAGATCATGTTCATAGTTTTGGAGGATTAACACATAGACCTATCTTTTGGGAGTCTACCATTGAGTCACTACAATAAGATATCCCTCCCATCAAATTAGTAAAATTTTACCTTTTTTCATTGGCATATCCAAGCTTGTAATATATTCCAAATACAGATCTATGAAATATATGTGTTGCAGATTTAAAAAATAATTAGTGAAAAGTTTAAAGGAGTGATAATATCCACCACTGTGGTTAGGTGAAGAGATGGGGGGATTCTAATACATTACTGTGGTCTTTGAACTTTTGGAAAACAATCTAGCAAGCTCTATTAATAAAAAAACACAGAGAGATATCATATATTATATGACCCAGCTTTTGGAAGCTAGCCCATAAAAATAAAAGCATTGGTATGCAAGATATCTGTGTACAGGAATTTTATTGCATCATTGTTGTACAGAGGGAAAGAAGAATCTGGAAACCAAGTGAATGTCCAGAAATTGGGGAATAGTTGGGGGAAAAATGTGTTGCACCTGTGTCATAGATATTATATACTGTATATGTAGAGATTTAAGAAATACATGGATGGATGAGTATTAAGTTTTATCATGGCCAGAGTGATAGGTAGATCAAGCAAGAATCCATGTTTGAGGGTTTAAGTGAAAAAGATTCCTTTCTTCTGAGTCACAACACCTGGAATGCTGTATCAACTTTGTCCTTAATTCCTGGTGTGACTGAGCAAAGTCACGTGCAACCAGCCACCCTGGGTCTCTTGTTGCTCAACCTCAGGTGAGGAAGTGGCACCACCTGTGAGCATATGCTAAATTCCAGGAGTAGCCAAGTGTTCTGCCCTCCCTCAGGCATAGGGAGAATATTGTTTTGTGATTTGACTGGACAGATCTAGAGATGTAATCAGTGGCTTTTGAAGAGTCATTGCTGAGTAAGTGAGAAAAATTTTATGCCATTTAGTCTAGGAATTGAGAGAGTCAGTGTTGGATGTGCAGCTCAAAGCTGTCCTACTCCTGTTTCCTGTAATTCCCCTGGAGGATTTTCAGCAATAGGAACACACTGAAAAAGTACACTGCTTCCTCCTCCAGAGAAAACCACATGCATTTAAAGGTATAAACTCTGGTATGTTTGCTTTAAAAAAAAAAAAAAAAAAAAAAGGCACACTTGCCCAGAAACTTCAAGGCTTCCTGGAATTTCTGTTAAGAATTCAGATGTACTGATGATAAATTTCTAAATACCATAATTTCAGCCAATTCTATTAACAAATAGGAAAAAAAGTTTTTATGATCACAAGAACTGTTTTAAAAAATTGTGGGGGAAATGCAGTTACACCTGGTAATCAGTGAAAAACAGATCAGATAGAGCCCTTAATCCTTTCAAATTTATTGCATATTGTATAGGATAGAGTATTGGGTCTGTACCAACTCCAGGACACCTAGAAATAAATTATTCACATTAAATTTCTTAAAAAGCATCCAAAGATCAAGTTACTCATTCTCCCTCCCCCAGGCAGGGCTGGAGAACTACCCAGCCCAGGCTCTTCAAGGTCTTTCTTATTTTGAAAGAACCCTTAGTTATAATGCATGATTCTCAGTTCCTCTACATTTTTATTTTATTCTACTGTGAACATGAATTACTTTCCTAAGCAGGAAAAAGAAAACAGATTAACTTTAAAAACTTATCTATATGACTTGAGAATTACAGTTCATAAAGAATTTGGGAATGAATTTTTTTAAAACAACCAAATTAGTTACAATCCATCACAATCCATAATCATGCCTAGAGACGTTGTTCATGCTGGTTTTTACAGGGGGTTAAAGCCTCAGTTGGTTACAAAGGTCAGAGTGTGCACGCAGCAATGGTGGGAAAGGCCTTCCACATATAAGGAACATGAGGCCAAATCTCAACAATTCGCTTCCTCCTTAAGGCTCTTTCCATCTGTTAAGTAGAGATGATGATCATTCTTATCTGTACAGAGTTGTTACAAGACTTAGGGTAAAAAGTATTTGAAAATTGTACCCGGTAACTAACAATCTATGAAAATCAGACACAGTGTTTCTTCCTGGCCTCATTTTCTTCTTCTTTGTTTAAAATAATCATAAACAATAGCCATACAAGGTGTGTTAGGCCATTTGTCCTCAAAATACTATTGGCCTCTTAATTATATCTCAATAATTATTTGCATGAAATTAAGCCAACTTTATAGCAATTGTATCGAATTGGAACAAATAAAACTTCAGGTCGGAGAAATGATAGAATCAGGTTTGTGGTTCCCAAGAAGCATGGGTATTGCCTAGAAGGGAAGGGTTGTAGGGGATTGGTCAGCCTCAGGTTTTTGATCTGGGTACCAGTGACACAATTTGTGATCCTTCATCAAGGCACACACTTTCAATCTCTGCATGTTGCTATTTTTAAGTGTGTGACCCAAAATAAATAAACATCCTCTGTGTAATTTTTAATGGACCTATTTTAACTTTCTCACATTTCGTATGCACAACATCCAAGAAGAAATAGAAATTCAGTGCTTTAGAACAATGTTTTTAACTAGGGACTGGAATCAAACTGACCTAAGAGTTCATTAGAAAGTAAGACGAAAATCTGTCCCCCAGAAATGGTGATTGAGTAGGTCTGGGGTGGGGCCCAGAAATACGTATTTTTTAAATTCAAAAGTTAGGAACCACTGCTCTGAAGTCTGCAGCACAGGTTCTTACACATGCTACAAGTTGGAATCACCTGAGGAATTCAGCAAGCATTATGGGCTGGGTCCCAAACCCACAGCTTCTGATTTAATTGTTCTGGGGTGTGACCTGAGCATCTGGATTTTTTTAAAGCTCCCAGGTGATTATAATGTTCAGCATGATTAGTGGAACAGCTCTCTAAAACAGATGGACGGAGCTTGGAAATCTGTTGTAGCTACTTAATCAACAGCAGGTGAGAACAGTGAGGGACCTCACATCATTTAACTGCCTCAAGCCAAATCACTAGCATCCCACCGTTTATCTGGTCCATGGATGCCACATAGGGCAAATGTTTATTGCATGTTTCTGTAATTAGTGTGTATTCATATCTCACCTGGGTCATCATCCTCTTTTTAGGCTGTAAATTTCTAAATGGCAGGGACGAGGACAAGAGAACTGCTCTGTATAAGCTACTAAGTGCTACCATTAAATAGATGATCACAATAATGCAGAAATTCCTTTCTGTAGCTCACCAGAGTGACAAACGCCAGCATTTTATATTTCATATGCCCCCAGTGACTTCACTGTAGGAAGAGGAAATGCAGAAAAACAAACATCTTGAAGATTGAATGTCTCTTATTCACAGAGATTAGCATTAGACTGTTGGAAGTAAGGTATGTATTCCAAGATTCAGTCACTCTGGTGATTAAAAAATGGTTGTTTTGATGAAAAAATTTGTGCTTCCTATTACTCACTCACCATTTATGCTTCTTCTTAATTCATTGTCTCCTTTCTAACCTGTGGATTCTACCTTGCATTCAGTGCCTTCAAAAGATGTCTTTCCTCAGATATGCTTTATAATTTCTCATACTATATGGGTAGAGTTAAATAGGGTTAGAAGTGCTAGGGCCTCTCATTGTTTATCAAGAAAGTGAAAGTGGCTCCTTGAAATCCACCAAGATTCAGAACCCAAAGTTTTAATCATTTTACTTGTTTGAGAAATTATCTTGCTAAAGGGCTCTTCGGCGGGAAGTAGCAAAATCAGTACTCAGTTCTTGCTGAGTTCCCTGAAACTCAAACCTAAAGTGTGTGGATAGTAGGTCTTGGCTGGGAAATATTTTTTAAATTCAAAAGTTAATTTTTAAATTCAAAAATTAGAACCTAAAGTGTGTGGATAGCCCTGTTCAACTGACATCCCTAAAGGAGCCATGCTCCTCTGCCACGAACGTCCTCCCCTTCCTTGGTGCTGGAGTTAACTCCTGATCACCCTCCACAGGATACCGCCTCTGTGCTATCCCAGCTCACCAGAAAGGAGGACAAGGGCTTGCTCTGTCCTCTGTACTCTTAACAGCACTTTTGTTCACGTATTGGTCATAGGATGTGTCACAGTATGTTATAAATATTTATCTTCTGGTCAGGCTCTTCTGCTAGACCTAGGCTTTTATTAGTGGAGGGAAACTTACTCATATTCCCAGCCTCTGAACTCAGTCGTATGCCTTGGCACATAGTGGGGGTCACACCACGTAATTGCAGTAGACAGTGTTTGCAAAATAATTGCCCATTTTAACAATGTGGCCATATTTATTAGCAGGAGCTTTGGAAAGTAAAGCTTCTAACTGAAGCTGACATTATCCTAAAATAGGAAGCCACATCAACACTGCCTTTTGACTCAATAAATGTCAGATCTTATTCCATCCAAATAACTCCCGACTCTCCAACTGAGCTCTAATGGAAGATCAAAGAGCCTCTAAGAGCTAGTCCTTTTCTCCATTTCAAGAAGTGGGTTAATGCTGATGGTTAATTCTAAGCTCTTGACTCTAGGCTGGAATGGCAATAAAGGCATATCTGGCCTTTAATTCTAAGTGAAATAAAAAGACTAGAGAGTTATTACAAAGACAAATATAGGAAAGAGAAAACTAAGTGGAAATTTGGGGTAGGGGGAACAAATAATCTTTAGATTAGAAGGACCTAGATCACCTATTTGTGCTGTCGATTACTGCAGCCACTAGCCAAAGGTGGCTATTTAATTTAAATGTAAATTAATAAAATTAAACAAAATTAAATAGTTAGGCTACCCTATTGGAAAGGGCAGATATAAGCATTGTCATTATCACAGAAAGTTCTATTGGACAGCACTTGATAAATTCCATCCTTTTACAGATAGGGAACCTGACAGCTGGAGAAGTTCAGTGACTGACCCAAGGATTCACAGTTGGCCCACACCTGAGATTCAAACCTCAGGAACCCCAAGCTGGCCTCATAACACTCTGTGCTATAGGGTTTGCCTAAGCCAGAGAAAATGAAGAGGGCTAGCAAGTTTCAATTGAATTCAAAAGTGTAGAGTTGCCATTAAGTAGTGTTATACTAGGCAAACTTACTGAAATAAAATTTGCAAGCAAAAAAATCCTGGCACAGTAATTGTCTTAAGTGGAAAACTTAACTTCTGAACAAAAACTTGTCTTTGCACTAAGTCAAAACACTAAGTACTATTCAGTCACTCAATTTAATGTCAGGTGAAGAAGATGCATACTAATCAATTACCTCAGATGCACACACTTGTGCCTATTTAAATGTCTGCCCTTAGTAATCATATACTGTATTATTGTGTAGCCAAATAGTCCCCAAAGAAAAATGCACCTTCCTGCATCTTCTGAGTATGTATGAATGTGATTAGGGCTATCACGCACCATCTTTAGATATTCATTACTTGGCTTTTCCAAATGTTTTATATATATATATATATATATATATATATATATATATATATATGTTCAGATTTCTTTTTTATATTTATATCTTGAGCTAGCTTCAATACTACAATGCTGTACTCATGTTTGACCTTCTACAAAGAATATCAGCTCCCCTTGTCATGTAAATTGGGTTTCCAGAAACCAAGGTGGTGAGTTTTCAGACCCAGGACAGCATTTAAAATATAATTACATGAGGAATTTGAGTTGATGTCATAGTTCCAGGGACATTTTTGGACATAGTATTTCAGAAAACTAACATGGATTTTATTGAATTCAAAGGTGATTTCTTACATTTCAATGAAGACATCTCTATCCTGTTTCTTTTAGCACCTTGGATGATTATGCTGAGAGCCAGCATACTGTTAGAAAGCAGCATGCTGCTGGCATTAAGGGAAGGTTTCCTTGTTAGTCCCTGGAGGCAAATCAATAGCATTTATGTCATTTGACAGAGGTACAGAGTTCCAGATCCAAAATGACTTAATGAAGTTCCTTCACAAAGCAGGAACTCCAGTGGTGGATGGTTTAATTTTGTTAATTGGGTGGCATGACAGATCATCAAGGTGCCCTTCATCTTGTTGCCCTGCCATTGTCTCCATGTTGTCTTTTGTTCCCAGGCTGTCCCCTCAGAGTCACATCTCTAGGCAGCATATGCTCACACAGCTGCATCCAAAGGGCAAAAGAGAAGCAGTTTCTCATCATATGTTTTCACAGGAAGAAAAAAGCCTCTTCTAGAAACCCTCCTCATACTACCTCTAGCAAACTGCTTCTTACATCTAATTGGCCAGAATTGGGTCATGTCCTCATACCTTAGCATTAAGGGAGGTCGAGTGATTCAGTTACCCAATAATGTGTAAGAAATCACTCTAAAACTTAGTGGCTTTAAACAACAATTTTTTAACTCTCATGATTCTTCAGTCTGGGCTGGGCTCAGCAGTGTGGTATTTCTGCTTCACATGGAATCTGCTGGAGCTTCAACATGCAAGGTGACTTGGGGGTTGGCCAGGCATCTATCTTCCTTCATATGGTCTCTCCATGTGGCTAGCTTGGGCTTCCTCACAGCATGGCTGCCTCAGGATAGTCTGACTACTTACATGGTAGCTGGTTTCCAAAACAGTGTAAAAGTAGAAACTACAAAACCTCTTATAACCTAGTCTCAGAAGCCACGCAGTGTCACTTATGCACTCTGTTGATCAAAGCAAGGCACAGGTCAGCTCAATTCAGAAGGAGTCCACTTCTCTTGATGAAAGGAATGGCAAAGTCACATTGCTAGAGACATGCAGGACAGCAGGGATTATTGCAGCCATTTACGGAAACAATCTACCATACTGGAAAAGCAAGTACCAGGCATTTTCAGACTCTAGAGAAGTAGAAGATGGATGGTAACAAAGAGTCTGAGTAAGGTGGGTAATTAACAGTGAGTCTAAACTTAGTGCTGCAGCCACCAGAATGGCATCTGCTTTGCTGTACTGATCACAACCTGGACACAGCCTAGTTTAGTTAAGCCTCCCTACCCTAGATGGCCTTTGGGAATATAATCAGGCCATGCTCAGGAAATTATACCCTATGTCCAAATTCCATTTGAGCGAACTGAATTAATCTGGCCTCATTTTACTGAAAGTTTAGTTGGTAAAATAATAGATTACTGTACCTTTATAACAGAATAAAAACATTCATGGGACAGATGAACACTAAATTCAGCATTATGGCAAAATGATACAATCCAATCAAGGTAGCATGTCCTTGAATTTTGCTATATTGTTCTGTATTCTTTTTTGCAGGTTTGACATAGTATATAATTTTAAATAAAATGACAGATTACCATAATCAGCTAGAGTTTTCTTAGCGAGAAGGGGAAGGGCATTTCTAGTTGATTTTCATTCCTTTCTCCTTGATTTTCATTTCTTTCTCTTTCTAAGGGCACAGCTGAGGAAGGGAGAACTCTCCAGAATGATTGAATGATACTGGGATGGGTGACTTCACACTCTAGGGAAAACTCAGTAGCTTAATGATCAACACGTCTCAACATTCTCAAATCCATTCAAGTATCAGAGTATGTAGAAGTCATGATACCCTTTCACACCACCCCAAAATGATGATGCCAAGAACTTTAAAAAGTAAATGCCTAATTTTGGGTAAAACCAGCTTGTATTTTATACTTGATTCTGGGACAGACGAGTGAGTGGTAGCAGGTGCAAAAAATTATGAGCAACAAACAAAAACTTTGCAGCTGAGAATTTCTATCAAATGCCATTTTTAGAAAATTGATAAAATTAACTAAATTTTAAATAAATTAAACGTTTTTAACTTTAGCCAAAGTTCTGGGTTTTTTTCACTGAAATGGCCCCCATGTAGTTTATGGGACCCCAGTGTTTTATATAGTCCAAGATTACCCTGCCATAGATCAGGAAGAGGGTCCAGGAGCAGAGGGACCTGGTCCAAACATTCAGCTAAAATCCCTTGGTTATGGCATTCTAGTATTGTTATTTTTTTTTTAACTCTAACATTTAATTATCTTATTAGAACTATAGTTGAAATGAGACCACTGAGTTCTTTACTCAACAAGATTTACTGAGAGTACACTATTTGCCAGGCACAGTGCTGAGAACCAGGGAGTCATTAATGAGGACAAGATGGTTTCTGACACCCAGCAGGAAGCTTAGCATCCAGCCAGAGAGAAGGGCGTGAAACGAGGTGCACACAGGGGAGAGCACAGGGAGCTTAGAGGAGGGCGCGAGCACAACACGCTTTGGGATCAGCATCTGCATCTCAGTTTACAGCCTCGCCGCCATCTAACAATATGAATATTAGAATTGGACATGTCCCTGATGCTTCTAGGGACTGAAGACTTAATTTTTACAGCCACCACGGCCCTGGAGCACTTAAAAAGGCAGTTTAGTAAAAGCAATCCATGGCTATGGTGAAAATAGTAGTAACATTGAGCAGTTCAGAAGGATATAAAATGAAATGTAGAAGTCCCCCTCCCTGTCTTCCAGCCCTACTCCCTATAGGTGACCACTCGTTGCATTTTTTCATTTTCTTGTATACCTTACCAGAAATATTGTAGACACAGTATATATGTATATATATATATATATATATATGCACGTACATTGTGTTTAACACAGATGAAATCTTACTTTTTCCTTAAATAATAAAACTTCGGCACCTTCTCTTACCTCTCTATATAACTTTCACTCTATATTACTCTCTCTCTTTTTTCTCAGCAGCCACATATTAGTCCATTGAATGATTAGATGTACCAAAATTTATTTACTGAGTCTTCTGTTAATGGACATTTAAGTTATTTCCAGAATACTGTAATTTCATAAAACCTATAATGAACATATTTATATATGGGTATATATAAATACATATATATTACCTAAATGACTATGTTGAAGGATCAGTTCCAAGATGTAGAATCACCGTGTCAAAAGGCATGTGCATCTGGGATTTTGTCAGATATTGCCAAAATGTTGGACTAATTTGTAGTCTTGTTGACAGTGTGCAAGAGACCCCGAGTTTTCTTTTGCAAGAAATGTACAGTCAGCCCTCCATATCCATGGGTCCTGCATCCATTGATTCAACCAACTGTGGATTGAAAATATTTGGAAAAAAAAAATGCTTACTAAACATGTAGAGACTTTTTTTTCTTATTGTTATTTCTAAACAATACAGTATAACAACTCTTTACATAGCATTTACATTGCACTAGGTATCATAAGTAATCTAGAGATCACAACTCTTTACATAGCATTTACATTGCATTAGGTATCATAAGTAATCTAGATTACTAGATTTAATCTCTAGGTTACTTATGATACCTAATGCAATGTAAATGCTATGTAAAGAGTTATTATACTGTGTTGTAGGTTTTATGCAAATATTACACCCTTTTGTATAAGGGACTTGAGCATCTCTGGTGTCCAGTGGAGGTGCTAGAACCAATCCAAGAGACAATGGACAGTAACTCATGTGCTCACAGAAACACTGATGAAGCCTTGAAAGCAAAGAGGAGTTTTCATTTTATATTTAAATATGTCCTGGCAGAGCCCTGTGTCATTTGCTAATTAAAGGAAGTGGCAGGACTCGATATTCAAAAGGTCTCCCATTTTCTGCGTCTTTCTTCTAAAGTCTTTAAACTGCTGCATCATAGGAATTTAGTTTACTAAATCCAAATGACAAAGTTCAAGTAAGCGCTTACTTGAACTTTGAGTTCATGTATAACTTGGCTTCTGATCTCCTATCGTGAGAGGAAGGCTATAACAGGAAACTATTTTGTGCATCTCTCTTTTGGGGAAGGCTTTCAGGGGATAAGGTGTGGAAAGGTACATTAAGGAAAATGGGAGGGGAGTTGGGGGTGATCAATTAGTTTCTTTTGCTTAGTTAAGCACAGTCCTGTGTAGCCTCAAAGACCTGGGCTCTGTGAATTCTTCTTTAGTGTGGAAATTCATGAGAACAGGACATCTTACTTAACTAATGCCACCTCCCTACAGTCAGATTAGTCAAGACAATTCCAAGAATTATTTTAAGGTATTTTATTTCATGCCTGGCAGAGCATAGAAAAATATTAGCTTCTAGGGCTAGACGACTGCTTTTGGGTCTCCAAGAAAAAGGATTCAAGGTTAGTCATTACTATGCGATTCTGCTGCTGTGACTGATTTTAATGCCATCCCAGGATCAACAATCGCTAGAAAAATCAGGCTCCTTGTCAGAAAAAAAAAGATTTCTTCCCTTAATATTTAATTAATTAAGGTATTTTATTAACCACTTGACTGTGCATCATGTCTCTTAAAGGAGAAACTGAATTGAGGTGTCAGAAAAATCAAAACTTTAATGACTAAAGTCCTTTGAATAAAACTAAGGAAAAACTTTGATTCATAATCATTTTGTTTCAAAACGCTGAGGATCGTTTTTGAAGTTTACAGTGAACATGCCCAGGATATGATGCTGACTTGAGAGAACATTTTGTTTACAAGATGTCTCCTGTGTCAATTCAGACACTTCATATGGGCCCAGAGAGGGTCTCGGCCTGGTGCCTCTCAGTCGTTTGCAGAACATGCCAGGCAGACACTCGAATGTATGGGCCACGAGAGACACGGGCTTTGCATTTAATTCAAGTAACTCAGCAAACTTCCTGAAAGATATATCCATCCCACCCCACCCCCTTCATATCTCAAAAGAAACGTAACTAAGCACCAAATATTTTTATTTCTGCCAGTGTTTTGAGGTTTTCCTTGGCTCATTTTTTTCAGTTCAGACATTATGGAAAACTTTATTGCCTTGCAGACATGTCTCTGGGTGGCTGAGGAAATAGAGGGAAAGCACAACCCAATTCATTTCTTTTCTATAGGCAATCATGTCCGGAAGAGTAAATACTGTCTACCACAGTTAAACATTAGAAAAGGGGAACTAAGCATTGACTTTAAAAGTAAGGAAGTTTTTGGTGAAAGACACTGGAGGTCTTTGCTGGGAATGAGGGAATCTATAAGTAAAGTTGAAGAGATTTTACATTTCTCAACATGATAGGGAACAGCCCAATGCTCTGATATAGACATAGATTATATAGATATAGCTATACTGAATTTTTAGTCATGTCAGTAAGTAGGGAGATTGACTTCAGTCTCAGGATATTTAAAAATATGTTAGAGAGATTTCATGGAAGAAAAAAATGTGACAGCCTTTTAGATATTTTAGCCTAGACTGCAATTAATACCTACTAACCAAGAAACAAACTCTTCAAAATAATTAGATTTTCTTTGAGTAGCTGCTATAATAAAAAGCCAAGTGATATTTTAATTTTCACTTTATTTCTAAAAGGTAACTTGTATTTTAATTATTGGTCCTTCCCTCCTCAACTCCAAAAAAGAAGAAAGGCTGATAGAGGGTTGGATAGGTAGATGAGTAGGTGGATGAGCAGACACTGATACACTTGCTGTTTACCTCAAGAAAAAAATGGAATGCAGTCTCTTTGAAGGTAAAACTGTATAAAATTGCCATTTTTGTAGGTTAAAATGACTGAATGGCAACTTGTTATGTTTCAACCTAAAAGAATATGCATCCAAGAACATTTGGACTTGTGTTTGTCCTTACTAAACATTTAGAAATTTGTGATGCCTTTTATGAAGCATCTTTCTCATAGTGAAGTTGCCTACCTGAAGATCTTGTTGGTGCTTTAAATCCTATGTGCTTGATGTCTTTAAAAATTCCTTAGTATTCATGCAGCTAATAGGCAGCAGTAATAAAGCCCTCATCTGTCCAGTTGCCAGCCTTCCCATTTGGCCAGCAAGCTCTGGCTTGAAACCCCACACTGGGCTCTTGTCCATTTTTCGTGAGGCTCCTCATCCCCTCCCTCTTCTTAGCCAGCACTCTGGACAACAGTCAGAAATCAGAAGGGCTTTATTTCCTTAAGCAAGTCACTTCTTTCAGTGTTTCTGGCATTGCCTTGGTGCAGTGGCTTTCCAATTGATGACCACAGCCCACAGTAAGAAATACATTTTACATAACGACCAAGCATACAAATGGTGTGTGTCTGTACATCAAACAAAAGTTTCACAAAACAATCCTAACTCTTAATAAACGCAGTGAACTCTGACACTCTCCAGCCTACTGTATTTTATTTTTTAAAGGCATGCTTGCTACCCACTAAATTGATTTCACAACCCTCTTATGTGTTGGTACCCATAGTTTGAAAAACACTGCTTTAGTGTGCTTGATTCAACCCGGGAATTTTAAGTCTTGGCAGTCAATCACAGGCTTGCTTATATCGGCAGAAAAAGGCAGGACTATTCATTGCTGGGAACACGGTAAAAACATCCTTTGGCAGCTTTCAGAAAAAATTTTTAATAGAGGTGGAAATAAACAGGTATTAAATCTATTAATAGAGGACAGCCTCAGCCAAAAAAATAACAAGGGGTTAAAAAAAAAAAAAAAGCAGTCACAAACTCGCAGAAAGTAGATAGAATCATGCAGAACCTAGTTCTAGAACTTTGCGTCCAAGTACCACTCTCAGCTGAGAACAACAGAAGGTTAGCCTGTTTTCTAAGTAGTATGAAATATGTAGATAGTTCAGATGTAGACAGTGGAAAATTCACCATGTTGGTTTAAAAAGCCTGGCTCTGCAGCTGCCAATCATACTTCGTTTCTTGTTAAGGCCAGGAACTGAGAGTCTGGGCTTCCAGCCACTGTCTGTCTTCATCCACAGCTTGGCCTACACCCAGCCTTCCTTTTACTACCTTGGGTCACAACTTGTCCTACTCTGGCCACTTGGTAGAAAACTAGTCTTCTAGATTTGGGACAGAATAAAAGGTGCTCTTACAACCTAGAGGAAGTCATGCATCAGGTGCTACTGGTACCGTGATGTGTTAATGTACCATATCAGAATCCTATTCAGTGCAGCTTTGGAGCCACAGCTTTTGCAGAGCTATGATGTAGAGAAAATCCAAGACAAGTGCACAGTAAATTCTGTGCTTGGCAATTTTCGTTATTTATGTGACTAAATGTTGTTTCTTTCTCCTTTTGGCCTTTGGCTACTGGTGTTTCCTTTTAAAGTTCATACCAAAGTAGGGTGGAAATTTATCATTTGACAACAAATAGTAAACTGCATCTAATTGGCCCAGGAACCTACAACTGAATTTCTTTTCCTACAATGCAACATCAGGTTCTGCCTGCAAACTTTCCTGCTCCCCACATCATCCAGAAAACATTTTAAAGGCCACCAAAAGAATGCTCTGATTAAATAAAGATTCTCGAACATTCTCTAGAATTGCAGAAAGCTGGGACAACTCTCCCATTGAAACTGAGTTTTCTTCTCTCTCTTTCAAGTGGAAGAGCTGGAAGAGCATTCTTCAGGGTATCAGAATCCCAGGACAACTCTCACCTCACTTACAAACTAGAGGACAGGGGACTCATACAAATTAAGCTTCACTAGAACTGATTTTCTTCTTCTCTAGACTGGGAAAGCCACTCTTGGCCTATATTGCTCATAGAATGAATGAAAGCTTAAATAAGATAATGCACATGAAAATACTGTGGCAAACATGCAGTTCTACTGCATGGTTCTCTTTCTATTTCAGATAAATTCAGACCTAAGTTGAAGTCTTATAAGTCCTGTAGCCCTATGAATCGGAGTTTTGCAGTAAATGTGCAGGTCTTAGATCTCCTTAAAGGAGAGCAGGTAAAGCTGAAGGCACTGGGGAGGGGGAAGCTGAACAGAGTTATTCAGTGGCAAAGGGAAGAATATGAAAAGGAAACACATGTAAGATACCTGCGTAGAACTCAGTGCATTGGGTCTGCAAGTTATGGTGGCTATTCCGAAACTCTCGAAGAGCCTGGATTTCTACAAGCTACAGGGCCTTCACAAGGTTGCTTGAGCACCTATTTGTGAATGTTAGATTATATTCCTTGGAATTACCCAACTTCAACTTCTGTCAAACTCAGTCTTCAGCTTCTTGCTTTACATGAGCACATCTAAATTAGAAGTGAGAAGCATCATTTTAAACCCCACTCTTGTGCTCCTCCTGGAACCCCATCCCACCCAGGCTAATGGTGAGAAAATGTAGCATGTGCCCTTCTCATTGCCACATGCTTGCTCCTCAGAGAAGTAAAGGTAAAGAAAGGTATTTAAAAATGGTGTTTTCATAGAAGCAGATGTTGCAATGAGAAGACTTTGATATGAAATTCTATTTTATCTAGTCATACCATGGTTATTGGGCTTTGAAACTGAGTTTCAACGTGAATAAACAAAGCTGCTGGTGAAAAACACTGAGCTTGAGTTGCGTGTCCTCACCCTAAGAGTGGATCAACATTCTTCAGCTATATCTACAAGCCATCTAGCTGTTTGTCCAAATGCAGATTTTTGAGATGTTTGGAGAAGAACCTAACAGTTGAGCTTGAAATCTTAAACCATAAGCATTAAGTCTGTTGTGTACAAAATTCCTCCCTTGCCTCTTAGCCGATGATGGTGACAGGATGGAGTGGTGAAGAAATGGTGCATGTCTGGTATGTCTTTCTTTCTTCTCAACTATAGGTATCTTCTTGAGCCAAGCTAAAAAGAGCATAAAAAAATATGATGCTTTCCTTAGAAAGTTATTGTTGTATAAAAAGCATGTTGGTATTGTTGAACACTGCTTTGCCAATAAAGGCTTATAAATGGGAAGAGGTATGTCTTAGTTCAGGCTGCTGTAACAAAATATCATAGATTAGGTTGCTTACACACCATAGATTTGTTTCTCACAGTTCTTGAGGCTTGGGTGTCCAAGGTCAAGGTACCAGCAGATTCACTGTCCGGTGAGGGCCCACTTTTTGGTTTGCAGATGGCTGTGTTCTCCTTATGCCTTCACGTGGTCTTTCCTTGGTGTGTACGTCTGAAGAGAGAGATCTCTCCATCCTTATCTTCACCTAAGGGGACTAATCCCATCACGAAGGTCCCACCCTCAGACCTAATCTAAACCCATCTACCACCCAGCGGCCCTACCTACAAACACCATCACACCGGGGGTTAGTGCTTCCACATGTGGATTTGGGTGGAGGGAGACACAAACATTTAGCCTATAACAAGGCATCACTCACTCTCCAAAGGAACGTTATAAGGCACTAAAAGGACTCTAACCTTAATAACCAATGTAATGCAAAATCACTTTTACTCTAGGTTAAGAATAGGTAATAATTTAGCGGTTGTTTACATGGTAGCAGAAGCACTGTTTTGTTGGGCACTTTAGTTCCATTTGAGATGCAGGAAGTTACCAGGTAGTTGGGGTTAAAAAGTTAGTCTTCCTGGAAGAAAATAAGATTAATGTGGCATCAGAAATGGACTCTATAGCTCATGAGGGAAAGGTAATAAATAATTATCTTTCAGCTAATGCAGCCAGGTGTTGGTAACCATTTTTGTGCCCTGGACTCTGTTAACTATCTGGTGACATCTGTGGACCCCTTCTCAGAATAATCCTTTTAAATGTGTAAGATAAAATGCGTGACAAAGGAGACTACTTCTACTGAAGCAGAGCTTTATCCCTGGACCTTTGGGGACCATGGCCCATGGACCACAGATTAAGAACTCCATGTACTTGATCCTACCAGAAGATAATAAGGTTAAAAAAGGAATATTTTCAGTGTTACAATTACCATCTTACAAGGCAATGTAAGGATGAAATACAAAGTTGTGAAGTGATCTAAAAGTTGCACAAGAACTCATTGCAGTGCTTGAGGAGGGAGCACCTGAGAATGGCTACAGAAACCATGGCTTCTTCCATTGATTCACTTCTCTCTTATGAATTTCCCAGGTGTTTTTCAATATCAGATATTTTATTTTTATCTTGGGCAAGCGAACATGTTCACTTTTTCTATTGTAAATACTTCCAGTTCTCCATTTATGGAATCAAAGTACCAATCAAATTATGTTCTTTGAAAGTTGAAAATTAAAATGTAAGCCAGGCAGAGAGGCTCATACCTGTAATTCCCACACTTTGGGAGGCCAGAACGAGAAGATCACTTGAGGCCAGGAGTTCAAGACTAGCCTAGGCAATGTAGTGAGGCCCCCAGCTCTACAAAAAAAATTAAAAACTAGCTGGACATGGTGGTATGCACCCGTAGTCCTAGCTACTTGGGAGGCTGAGGTGGGGGACTAGCTTAGGCCCAGGAGTTCAAGGCTGCAGTGAGCTAACATAGCACCACTACACTCCAGCCTGGACCCAGAGTGAGCCCCTGTACATAAAAATAAATAATAAATAAAGTAATATAAATATAAAGAATAAATGGTACATATTCATCAGTGAGCAGTTCTGAGCAGCTGCCACATTGGGTTATGGGAATTATAGGTATTTTGAGACAACGTTCTTTCCAATAAGAAGTTAAAAATCTGGAAACAGTTACAGAGAAGTAAAAAGATAATTTCAATACAGTGTGATCAGTGATTTTTTTTCAATTTGTTATCTCAAATGTTGCAATTTAAATAGAGAGATGTGATATGTCTCTTTTCTATAATCCTGGGTTCTTTGTAAGTGAAAAATATATCATCATTTTGTAAAAATGATAATATGCTTTCCTTTCAAGAAGAAAAAATAGTTTTTTCCTGGAGATGCTGAGCAGAGCTTTAGAGGTTATTCTATTCCCCTGCTTTTGGGCCAGGCATTTGCAGACCACACAAATAGAATAAAATCTGCTTGACTTTTAATACATTACGTAACTTCTCTTAGCCAATTTTAACAATGCTCAAATTATTTCTCATTTCTTTTCCAGTTTTTTTTTTATAGCATACTTAATGCCTGCTTCTGTCAGTCCTGAAAATGGAAATTATCCAGACATCATTATGGCTTTTATATACTTCATATATTGTATCAAATAAATAATAATGAATTGGTGAGAGTGAATAAATGTACTTGCAAGGCATCACAAATCCTTCTGTTTTGTACTCTGAATTTCAGTTCTCTTTAATTTTTCTGCATATCTTCTGTATTCCAACATCACTATGGATTTCTTTAACCCACCTTAAATTTCCAAGCCCCTCTTCAGATGAGAATAGAACTAGACTTCTGCCTATTTGGAGGGAAAACCAAGCATAATGAAACTATGTCCATGTGTGGAGCAAATGTCATACCATAATTATTGGCAGGTGAATGCATTATTAATGATGTCAACCCCTAATTGAGAACATCAATTATGTGATAAATGTCAAAGAGCTGATTTATTGTAACAAGCTTGGCTCTTAGAGACTGCCAGTAATTCTTTATACTTTAAACTCATATGTAACATTACTTTTTGCCAAAAAAGCTATTGAGGGTAGGCATCCAGAGTCAGCAGCTGAAATTTGGGGTAGCTTTTTAAGCTAGCTCAATTCTACATATTTCGGGAACTAACTGAATGACTCTTGTTGGTAAATGACGTAAATGTAACTTTGATAACTTTCCACCCAAAATTTTGTATAGATGAAAGAAACTCAAAGAAATCATAGATTTTAGATTTGAGAGGGAACATGTAGGTTATATAGACCAGTCGTTCTCAAAATGAGATCCCAACCAGCAGCATTAGCATCAGCATCACTGGGGACCTTGTTAGAGATGCAAAATTTTGGGTTTGCTACAGACTGACTGAATCAAAAATTCTAGGGGTGGGACCCAGAAATGTGGGTTTCTACAAGCTCTCCAAGTGATTCTGATGCACAGTATATTTTGAATATTGCTGACTTAGATTGGTACTATTGACATTTTGAACCAGGTGATCCTCTGTTGTGGGAGAGTGCCCTGTGTATTATAGGATGTTTAGCAGCACTTATAGCCTCTACCCACTAGATGCCAGTGGCATCCCCTCCTCAGTCATGATAATAAAAAATATCTCCAGACATTGCCAGATAAACCCTGGGGTGGGTAGGAGGTGCAAAATTGCTCCCTTTTGAGAACCGCTGTTCCAGAGCAACCTCCAACCCTGATACGGGAATCTCTTCTATGGCAACCTTGACAGCTACGATTGTTACCAGTGTGAGATATTTTCTTTCCCTTCTGCCTTTGAAAGTCATGGAATTGAGAACTTATCCTCTTCTTCCAAAATCATTACTGAAAACTTAAATATTTTAAGTATTTTTTAAGTTTGCATGTAACTTTTATAAATGATATACATTTAATCACATAAAAGACAAGAGTAAACATTTTTTAGAAAGTATAGTTGATTACTAATCTTACTTTGCTCCAACATCCTGAGCACATACAACTTTCTCTCCCCTACCCACTCACAACAGACACTGGGTCCACCAGGTGCTTTCTGCACACTTATTCCATGTCTTTCTTATAGCAGAGGTGTTGCCTCCTCCCTTCTGCAGTCCTAAGTCACATAATCATATCCATTACTGCATCCTCAGGACCTAGTCCCATGCCTTGCACATTGTGGTAGTAATAACGGCTAACATGTGCTATATGGTCACCACGTCCTAGGCACTGAGCTAAGAGTTTTCAAGTACATTTTCTCATATCTTCACCAGTAAGGCAGGCTCTATCATATTCCTTCCTGCAGATAGCAAAATGGAGATTTGTAAAATTAGGTACTCTGTTCAAGGTCAAAATGTTAAGAAATGATGGAGCCTGGATTTGAAGCCTGTAATTTTTATCCCTGAGCTCAGGCTGCTAACCACTACACTATTGAAAGTGCTTAATAGATGCTTAGCGAATGCATTCGCTTATTAGTAAATATTAAGTTAATAAGCAAATGAATGAATAATTGACTTGACTACTAACAGCCAATGGTGAATGCTTTCAGATAAGTTACCTAAAAGTTCATTCATCAACCAATTGTACAATGTGAATACCAATTATTATACACTAACTGGCAACATTTTGGGGAAATGATTTAGCAACTGCTAAAAACAATACTACTTGGCAAAGTCATATACTTGGAGACTCAAGGACAAGTTTAAACTTGTCCTTGAGTCTCCAAGTATGATAGTGGCTTAATTCAGAAGGCCATCTACAAGAGCATGGAAGAGAGGTTAGTTGAAAAAAAAAAAAAAAAAGTGGAGGACTGCAGGGAGATTTTCCATACTCCTTTCTTCTCTCCCAGTCCCTGGACATTTCAGTATCTGGAAAACGAGTAAAGCCTGTGGTGTGTCAAAATCCAGTCTCTGGTGTATATCAGAATTGCTGGAGAGGGCATATTTGAAATGTAGAGGGTTATGGGGAGGTGAAGCTGAACTATAGACTCAGAATCTCAAAGGGCATAGTCCAGTCTTTTGTGCAGTGTTTTAAGGTCCTGAAGTGATTCAACTGTACACCAAGAGCTGAGAGCCTCTGCATTTCACTGTCTTCTGTCAGTCAGTTCATAAAGTCCAAAGAAGGGAACAGAAAAGAGGCCAGCAAACACCAGAGTTGGACGGCTCTCAAAAACCCAAACAAATACACATTCTCATCTCACTCGTGCTGGAGCCTAATAGGAAACAGAAAGAGGGCCCCAAAAAACAGTGACATGATGGCAAAAGATGGCTCTCCAAACCATCGCCTCAAACATCAGCTTTTTCTCCCTGACTTCTTCCCTTTATAAGAAAACTGTCAAGCAAAGTTTTCAAACAGCAGATACACTAGCTGCAGAGGTGCCTACCTGTAGGCTGGTCCCTCAAAGCAGAGCATTTTTAAGAAAGTTCAGAGTGTCCTGAGAGAGTATATGTTTCAACTTCATTTAATAGATGAAAATGGTGGGACCAGTTGGTGTGGCCAATTTTACCGTTTCATACATTTAGAAGTGATTATTAATGCTTTGGGAAAATGCATGGAGCATTTAAAAACCACTGTTATTTAATTTTTAGTTTTCCAAGACTACTGATCTTTTTTGCACAAAGAAAATAAGACATTTTAATTATCCTTGTGTGAATTTTAAAATGACTGCTATATATTGCTTTCTATGTTCTTTTTCCAAACAAATATGTATGTTTTTCTTGAAATCCAAGATTCAAAGTTCCTCTTTCAACAGTACTGGCAAGAGAAAAGTCCCAGCCAAGAACCAAGTTTGCTGGAAAAATCAATAGACAAGACAAGGGAAGGTTTCATGTTCTCTGACATGAACATATCACTTAGGCTCCCTGAGTCTCACCAATCCATAATCAGTACATTACATGAAAGCATAAGAACTCAAAATAAACTAAATTCAGATGAGAGAATATTAGAGTTTAAGGCTACTTCTGTCTTCAAAAGACTTCAATTCACAGCCGGGCACGGTGGCTCACACCTGTAATCCCAACACTTTGGAAGGCCTAGCCAGGCAGTCACTTGAGGTTAAGAGTTTGCGACCAACCTGGCCAACATGGTGAAATGTCATCTCTACTAAAAAAAAATACAAAAAAAAAAAAAGTTCCATTCACAACCAGGTGGAATTGAAGATTGTTCTTGTTCTTGTAGGCAAAAACAGAAACATAGAGATCATGTGACCTAGAGTTTCTCAAACTGTAAGCCGTGAAAAATAAAAAGTCATGAAATCAGTATAGTGAGTCACATCCAGCCTTTTTTAAATAAAAATGATAGATTAATACAGAAGCTATCAGAATACATCATTCATAGAAAGGTTAATTATTGTTTCATGAAACTTGCATTTAGGGTGTGACTATGTGTGTCACAATACAAAATATATTCCTTATTATAGATCATCAATGCAATACCTTCACTTTACAGATAGAAAAAAAAAACAGGCCACAAGGGGTTAAGTGGCATGCCAAAAATTGCACTATTTAATATAAATCGAGAAAATAAATTTTAAAAATCCACTGTGTCATTTAAAAAACCCCACTTGTTCCCAAAACCTAAGGAACAATTCTGCAAACAATGAGAGAAATTTTCCTTAGACACAACCCCAGGGCAGAGTGGAGGACCAATAGCATTTGTCCCCATGGGCTATTAGAATAATAATTGTTTCATTGAGCTCGAAGAACTGTGTACAATGTATCAGTGAACTCTTCATATCAATGAGCTCTGTGTTAAGTATTCTGTATGAATAACATCATCCAATTCTCCCACAATAAGGTAGGTACTCTAATTATCCCCTTTTACAAATGAGTAAACAGATGATCAAAGAGATTGCAATTACTCCACTACCGAGTGAGAAAGCTGCCGTGGGAATTGAGAAGTAAGCTTACTTGCTTGGTTGCTCTTTCTCAGTTTCTCTTCAGTTGATGAGTAGATGGATACATAAGGAAAAATAGATGTGCAAATTCTCATACATACACATAATTTAGAGTTTAGCTATTGTACATTGTATAAGTATACAAAGCTCATAAAACACAACATGAAAGCCATGTCTCATAAAAAATAAATAGAAAGGCAAATAATATATATGACATGTAAGTGAAACCTTTGCTGGGAATAAAGTTTTCTGTTAGGCTCAGTGTTTCTTAAAATTTAATTAACCCATAACCACCAACTGGGAAAGCAACAATGTCATATTGAGGTAGTGAACCAAATATGATGAATCTTTCCTTCACTTTTTCTAGGCAGACACCTGTGAAATTGAGCTGCTTTGTATGTCATAGATAAGATATAAATGCTTTTAATTATGATAAATTAACAAGAGAAATAGTCAACAAAGAGAGCAGGGAAAGAAGGAAAAGAAAATGGAAAAAAGTGAGACTCACCGAAGTTGTTCAGTGCAAAGGCTATAAAAAGTATTTAGACACATACTCATTTCTGGCTTTTTGAGATAAAATTTTTAATGTTTGATAATACTATGCATACATATAACCCACAAAGAAAGAGAACACAAATGAATCTATAGGAACTTCAAAACAGCACTATTTTGCTTCCCTAGTGAACCCTAATTGCTTATATCTTTATTTTTTGTTCTGAACATTCTGTAATTTAAGTTCATATAAACAGTAGTTCAATACAGTATATACCATTATTGGGCCTGTGTGAGTGCCATCAGATGCAGAGAATGGAAATAAACATAACTTTAGGCTGTGATCTCCCAGTCATTCTTAGGAACACGCTCTGAAGTTACAGGGCAGAAAAAGGCTGGAGCAAACCCCCAAAGATAATCTAATTCATCCCATGCACTCAGGGCAGTCTGGAGACTGACTGCCCAAAGACCGGTTGCTACTGAAAGTGTGGCCCTTGGACCAGCTGCATCGGCATCACCTGGGAGGTTGCAGGAAGTGCAGAAGCTCAGACTACAACACAGAACTACTGAATAAAAATCTGCATTTTAACAACATTCTCAGGGGATACATGCACGTGTTAAAGTCTGAGACCCATTGGGCTGAGCCGTTGTAAGGGGAAAGAAATCCAAGGCTACCTTAGATAAGTTGAGATCAAAGTATAATGACATGTAAGTCCCGCGTGCCAACCAACTGCACCACTAGAAGATCACGTGTGCCCAGGAGTTTGAGACCAGCCTGGGCAACATAGCAAGACCTTGTCTTTACTAAAAATAATTTTTTTAAAAATAGCCAGGTATGGTGGCACACACCTGTAGTGCCAGCTACTTGGGAAACTAAGGCGGGAGGATTGCTTAAGCCAGAAATTCAAGGTTGCAGTGAGTGCTGATTGCATCAAAAAAACAAAATGTGATTTGATGATCATTGATTACCATGAAATCAGTGAAGGATTGAAAGGATGTTAGCAATCTATCCCTACAAGTCAGAAGAAAAGGAAATTAATTGTCTTGGGAGAGATGAATGTTAACTGTCCAATTTTTTAAAGAGAAACGAGAGCTAAAATGCTTTATATCTGACCCATTTCAAGGATAAAAGTATGTGCTAGATACTTCAGGTGGTTTTAGGTGGACCAAGAGATATCTTTTTGTTTGTACCATATTCATTTTTCAGTGACTAATTCATGGTAAATGATACAAGCTTTCTATTTATAGTAGTGATATAATATTTCAATTTTTTAGGTGGATCAATGTAAAGAAGTATAATAATAGGGCAGATGTCAATAATATGAGTGTCTAGGCAACAGGTTTGTTAGATCAGGTTGGTATCACTTGGGTTTCACATTTCACAGGTGAGCATACTAGTTTTTTTTTAAAAAAATAGAAGACTGCCAATTTTTCTATTTTGCCAAATAAAGATATCTGAAAACAGAACAAACCAATATTTACATTATGCTATCACTAGATAAAGAAATAATATTTTCCTAACCCAAAGCAAGAAAAGGAAAGGATAGGCCTTTCTGAAAAAATACGGTTGGCAGCTTCAAAAAGATACATACATACAGACCCATAATTCCTTATTCAAGATCTTTGCCAGACAAGTTTTATAAATCGGTTTTGTTTGCTTGGGTTTTTAAGGGGTGGGGGAGTTCGGAAAGATAGTATTGTGATCTACTGCAGTGGGTAGAACTCTACCCCAGTAACACCTGGGGGAACACCCCATTGCAAACACATTAATAATTCCGCAGTGAAGCATACAAATATTTACACTAAGTTGGATCAATAAAGTCTATGAAACACTCATATAAAATCAGATCAGCGCTGCCACCAACAAAGGTATGAAAAAACTTTCTGTCTTCAGAAGTTTTAGGATTTTGAAATTACAGCTAAGGAATTACGTGCATGTATATCGTTACCCTTCTTCTTCTCATTTAGTTGTTGAGCAGGGACTGCTCTATCTAACATGCACAATGTATTCTAATTATCCAGTTATAACCATAATAACCCTGTGGTGGATGATAAGAGATATTAATTAATGTCATATTCCACTTGAATCTTACTGAAGAGATTTCCAAATGGACACCTGTTAGAATATAAGCTCCATGAAGCAGGAAATATATGTTGTCCACTGAATTACACCAAGCACTTAAAGCTACATTGTAACTACATTGTAGCTACTCAGGATTTGTTAAATAAATGAAAAATGTGCAAATTAACAACCTCCTGCAAATACTAAAATTACTGTTGGCAGATCATTGATAGAGAGAGTTGAGTTGCGATGTGTATGGGTGTGTGTGTGTTTAATTCAGAGCAGCCTGTTACATTCTTTCTATTAGAAAAAGTAGGTGTACATGTGAATGCTTCACAGGGTTCTTCCATTGTAAACAGAATCTGGGTAAGGGAGCTCCAGATGATGATGTCATAGACTGAGTCATCTGAAACTCTCTGTCAAAACAAGCAAGTATTTAGTATTGA
Organism: Saimiri boliviensis; assembly: GCF_048565385.1. Classification (NCBI taxonomy): domain Eukaryota; kingdom Metazoa; phylum Chordata; class Mammalia; order Primates; family Cebidae; genus Saimiri; species Saimiri boliviensis. The sequence goes on along the minus strand of NC_133457.1, from coordinate 39,706,586 downwards.
TATTTGTTTTTTAAAAACAGAATATTTAATTTTCCTTGCTATTTTGGATCCAGAGGGTCTAAAAATAGGTGAAGAGTCAATGAACTTTAATAGGAGCAAAGACCATAGCACAGTAAAACAATCCTGTGAATGAATATTTGAAATTTGAAAAGGAAATTCCTTCGTGCTAAGGATCTGAAATGATTTACCTGGTCACAACAAAACGTGACTACGGCTAGGCGAAATATGATGGCAAACAGAAACTAGTGTCATTGGGACCTAATCCTTCCAGAAATGAATTAGTTCTGTTCTCTTCCCTTGATTTACATGCTATGGTTTTGAGAAAAGTGTGAGTAAGTGAGCAAAAATTCTTTGCCAGGGGAAAAATGTACCCCCAAGTAAGGGTAAGGTTGTATCACTATCCTTTAAGTGAAGCGAACATGTACGTGTATTACAAATTATTGGCAACCTTTTTCAGAACTAAAACAAAATCCTGCAGGCACTTAGCAAACATGGTATATAGGGAAATTTTCGTTGGTTTTCCGGGGGACTTTGAGAGGGTTTTTGGTTGGGTTTTTGTTTGTTTGTTTTTTGAGATGGGGTCTCACTTTGTCACCCAGACTAGAGTACAGTGGTACCATCACTACTCACTGTTGCTTCAGGCTGCTGTTGCCTCACTACTCCCAGGCTCAAGCAACTCTCCTACCTAAGCCTTGAGAGCAGCTGGGACCACAGGTGTGGGCCACCACATCTGACTAATTTTTTTAAATTAATATTTGTAGAGAAGAGATCTCACTGTGTTGCCCAGGCTGGTCTCCAACTCCTGGGCTCAAGCAATTCTCCTGCCGTGGCCTCCCACAGTGTTGGAATTACAAGCATGAGCCCTGTGCCCAGCCTATAGGAAAATTTTGAATTGTCCACAATCCTATCCATCCAAAGATTAAGGAGCTAAATTATTAATAAGCAGCCAATATCTTCTAAACATAATGATCCAAGACCATCATAATCATATTAGCTAAGAGACAAATATTAACTTAGGACGTGTATGCTTTTCTCTACGTCATTTACCATGTGATAAATATTTTCCCTTCTTCTTTTACTGTTGGGAAACAAAGTACCCTAGAGCTTGCATACGTCTACTCTGACTATTAATTATTAAATTAAATTTTCTCAAGAAAAAAATAGTACATGTAGTATATACTGAGACATACAGTACATACTTGATTAAGAAATTAGGCTGTGGAAAATAGCCAGGACAAGCTTTTAAGCTGGAATGTTATTGCGTTCTAATTCTGGTAAGAATAGGAGCTTCTAGGAATTCAAAAAGGGCCCAGGTGTGTGTCTTTTCTTCTAATGAGAACCTCTAACAGGGAAAAAAAAAAAAAAAAAGTAGAAATACTCCGTTCATCTCTGATCAAGTTCAGAGCACTATTTTTTAAAGGATATCAGAGAAGCCCTCCCTTTGCCCTGCACAAGCCCTGTAGTAACCTCATACCACAGCATTTCTTCCCACAGCCATTTGCTTTACAAGTTTAGCCACACTCAGGAACAAACATTCTAGAAAGTTCTGAGTCTTAGCTTCATTACTGTCTTTCCCCTGCTTTTTTGAGCTGCTAATCTTGAGAGGTAGAATAGGAAAAAAAAAAGAGCAAGTTCGGATTGTTTGGTATTTTCATAAGCTGCATGCATACAGTTTCAGGAATAAAATGCACTGGTTTTTAAAAAAAATGGTTGGTTGGTTTTGTAAGGAAAAAAAGAAGAAATGACAATTTGGTTCAGCACTAAATATTCTCTTGTTATATAGAATATTTTACTGCCTTTCTAGCCTCAATGAAAATTATCCAATAAAAAAATTAATCTGAGAAAACAGTGACAAGTTATCCTCATACACCTAGGGAGGGTTATGGTTGGGATGTTGTCACTAAAGGAAAAATTTGTTAGACCAGAGCATCCAAGGGAGAAGTATTTTGGAAATCGGGGAACCTTTCTCACACCCTTGAATCATAGAAGAACCTTGTCAGGGGTCACTAAATAGGTAGAATCCTAAACATTTCTCTGTGAGATTAGATGAAAACTCATTGCGTTTTAATTAACAAGAAATGTTACAGAAGGAAAGAGCTTTAGAAATAAACTAGTCAAGCCACTCCACTTTACAAAAAGATCCAAAGGGCAAAAGGGTTCTCCCAAGAGCCCCTGGCTGATTGGGAACAGAAGTGAGGCTAGAATTCACTCTGCCCACTCCAAGGCCTGTAAATTTCCAGGACACTGTCTGATTTAAATCTCCATGACCTCATGAACTAACTCTCGTTAGCTGTCTTTTCAAGACCTTTGCAAGAATTGCATGGATGCCAGCAATGCTTCTCTTAAGCTCCAGCTGGAAGGGCTGGAACGTATCTAATTTCTAGCCAGTGTGAGTAATGGCATTATAGATAGGTGCTCATAATGTTAGCACCCAAGCCTGCAGGCTCACTTGATTAAATGGTAGCATGGATCTCTTTTCATTCTTGTTATTTTGATAATTAAATGAGATTTCCAGCTCATCTCTGACCTGACACCTGTTTTTCATTTTTAAAGTGAGTCAGGGAGTGAACAATTCATGGTAGTTTAGTAGTACAAACTATACCCATAGCTCATTAAAATCTGTTTAAAAATTAATAAAATTGTACCCTGACCAGTAGTAAACCTGGTTAAGTATCTAACACATCATGCATGCCTTTAATGGCCTGTTTGCTTTTCAAAGATGTGAAGCAAGACCAATTATTAAAAAGAAAGATGCAATACTGCCTTAGAGTTGCAGTTTTTAAAATTTATTTTTCATAGAACCACCTTTTAGCTTTTGTGTTTTCAAAATTTAAAATTTTGATTGGTATGACCACATTTTTTTTAAAAAAAAGGTTTGTTTCCCAATCTGACTAAACACTACCTATTTGTAAAATATTAAAATAGCATCAGTTTAATTTTTTGATGCTCAAATACATTAGATGGTGCAAAAAGAAAAAAAAAGCTAAGAGTTTTGTGAGAAAATAATTCAGAAAAAGACAAAGAAGGAAGGACCAAAATTCTTCTTGAATAAATTATAAAGGTACATATCAAAAAATTTAAATTACACTTAATTTCTTACTGACAAAGTGGGCATCTCATTGCTCAAAATACTTGTCAAGGTGAATAAAATAGTGATGGAACACAGAAGCTGATGCCAACACCCTTAATCAAAAATAACTTAAAGTTGGATGGGTATTGTGGCTCATGCCAGTAATCTCAGCACTTTGGGAGGCTGAGGTGGGAGGATCGCTTGAGTTCAAGAGATTGAGGCCAGCTGGGGCAACATGGTGAGACTCTGTCTCTACAAAAAATAAATAAATAAATTATCCAGGTGTAGTGGCACACACCTGTAGTCCCAGCTACTTGGGAGGCTGAAGCAAGAACATCACTTGAGCCCAGGAGGCTGAGGCCACAGTGAGCTATGATGGCATCACTGCCCTCTAGCCTGGGCAACAGAGCGAAAATAACTTAAGTGTGTGCGTGGTGGGGGGGGGGGGGGGGGACGCTGTGTAGCGGGTATGTATCCATGAATAAGCCTATGGGAACATCTGCCCTGGAGATAACATTAGTAAATCATTAAAACCTTAATCCCTCTCCCATATTTGTAGTATGTTTCTGTAACTTTAATCAAATTGACATTTCTTAGAAAGAAGGCAACATTTTATACTTGTCGAAAAGTGACTGAAGAAATAGGTTGGTTACAAAGCAATATGTTAATATTGCCACAATTCCATGTCCTTCTGTGGCACTAAGTTACTGTGACAAACTATATAATACCCTGCAGACATGGGCCACGTTGCCTGGATGGCTAAGGGTACCCGCTCCAAGGAGAATTTACACAATAATGCCAGTGCTAAAAGTACATAAGAAACTTTTCTGTTTTCTTTCTGTTTTTAATGTCACTTATATAAAATATAATAATGTATATTGCTTAATTATTCGTGTACTAGAATGTAGCACTAGCTACTAAAATTTAAGTATGATATAAAATATAAGAAAGAAAGCAGAAAATAACTCAAAGCTTTAACATCCAGAAATAGCAGGCACAAACATTTGAAGAACATTCTTTCTAGATTATTTATCCATGTGTACGTACAAAATAAAAGTTGAAAACAAGGAGAAAAAATACATGGGTACATAGAAATCATTTTCTAAATATAGGATCACATTATAAATACCATTTTAAAATGTGTTTAATTTTATTTGAATTTATCAGAAGAAAAACTAATGGGAAATTGAAGAAATGGCTGAATTTCAGTTAAATGTTTCTTCACCCAAGGGATGTTAGGTTTCAAAAGATCCCCATAAAATTAAAAGATTTTTCTAAATGAGGTCATTTTTAAATCTGTGGTTTCAACTTGAAACAGTAATTTTTTAAAGATCTCATTACTTCCCACCTTGCTGCACTTTCTTCCAGCTTTTGTTACACTGCATTGTCTTTATTTTGTCAAGGTTTATAACATTTGCATTCTAATTTCACCAACTGTTTAGTCATATTCTGTAGGTAAATAGGTGATGCTCACTATAGGATTTCATTGTCAAGTGTTTTTGTTTGCTTGCTTGTTTTTTCAAGAATCGCTCGGAGGTGCCTCAATTTCCTAAGTTCTTCCATTTTTCAGAATGCATGTCTTTTATAATCTCAATGATGTTGTCTGTGTCCACTCACTTTATTTCAGAATTTTATAGATGTTTGTCTCGTTGTTTATGGGGTTGAATGTCATGAAAAAAATCATGGGCTGGTCAAAATTACTGCCTTTATAGAGAACTTCCTTTGTGTGCCTAATTGACTAAAGAATTATTTTCTTGACCCTGAAACTTGTAACTTATCTAAGATATGGCTAATGGTGTTGAAGAAAAGCTACTTAATGATACTTGTTAATGCATGATAAGGAAGGCTTTCTTCAGGACCATTGGGATAGATACAGGGACCAGAGCATGGGGTGTTGCAGTCAGGGAGAGATTGGGCTCAACCCCAAATGCAGCATGGGCAAGTGAGAATTTATAGTCAGGCGGCAGACTGCGGTCAGTGGATGAAAATTACTAAGAGAAAACAGCAAATGTAAGCGGGATTCTGGTTAAACCAACCTACCAGGATTCTTGCTGAAGACAGGCTAGGGTGTTAGATATCACCTGAGGGATGGTGGAGGATAAGAAACCTGATCAGATATCAATGGTAGGCAGATATGAAGGATAAGGGGTTCTGGTCAAACTGATGTAGGAGGGCTGTTTGCTAAAACTGGATTTTACAAGGAAGTGCGTAGATGAACGCAGGAGAAGGTTCAGGAGGCTGACCGAATTTTGGTCTAGGAGAGAACTTTTGTCAGTGGTCAGTCATTCTTTATCACTTTTTATCCTGGAACACTGTGAGTTTTTTTGATCTGCAGATTCAAGTCTTTTTTTCAGGAAAAGTTTCCAACATTACACCTTTACATATTTTTTCGATTATATTTCTCATCTCTGGAAACACTAATTCTTATGTTCTATTGTCTTGTTCTTCCATCTCTATCCACCTGTCTAACTGCTATAAATTCTGTCATTTTCCTCTTCACTGACTATTTTAGGAAATTTTCTTCTTGTCATTAAGTTAGCTTTATGTTCCTCACCGTTTCAATAGTTTTGTTTCTGTAATTATAGCATTATGGTTCTCAGTTTGTTTCACTCATTCTGCCCCCTCTCCTCCCTTTCCATCCTATTCTATTTTTTATAATCTTCTTTTAATCTCATTTTATTAAATTTTCAGGGGAAACCCTTATATTTCTTGGGTTATGTTTTCTTTATAGATGGAGCTATTCTCTTTCTTCTCTCTCTTTCTCTTTTTTTCTCTCTCTCTACTCCACCTCTCTCCCTCCCTCCCTCCTATTCTCCTCCTGTCTTCCCTTTCTCTCTTCCTCTCTTTCCTCCATCCATAGGTGCATGCCATATCTTTTCATCTTATTTGTATTTAATAAGGAAGCTCTGTCCAGGTTTTTTTTCACTCTGCTAGAGTAAAGGTGAATTTTTCTTGGCATTTTCTCCATGTCATCTCAAAATCCTTCATCTTCCTCACTGAGTACCTTTTGTGGACTGGGTATTAGCTTCCAACGTCTTTTCTAAAGCAAGAAGCTGCAAATGGAAAGCACCAGAGTAGTGTGTTGGGTTTGCTGGGGACCTGGGCTTGGCTTCCTCTTTAAATCCCATTAAATGTGCCAAACCTGGGTCTCCGCCATCAGCTGCAGTAGATCCCGTGGCTGTGGACTTCAGCCCTTTCTCCAATTTGGGTCAGAGCCCTGCTTCTGCCAAGGTTTCATGACTGTACACAAGGGTTCCTGTTTTCTAAGGTGTTTTTCTTGACTTTTACCAAGGCTGCCTCTTCACTATCCTCAGATCACTTCTTCCCAAATCTAAAGTCATCATTAGAGATGGATTCTCAGGAATCCACTCCCCTTCTTTTCTCTGTATTGTCTCAGAGGTGGAGGGGTTGGAGCCACACTGCCACAGCCCAGCTATTCCTGCTCTTCAGCCAAGACATCTTAAGATGAGGATATGGTGTTATACTCCTTTCTTGATTTTGTGGCTCCTGGCCACACTTTGTTTTGACTTGTTTTATTTTAATATATGTTTTTGTTCATTCGTTAAGTATTAAAAGAGGGCAGAAACTCTATGATCTAACTTCACTCTACAAAATTATCTTTTCTCCCTGTCATCTCAAAAACCGTATCAATTTCTATGCAAAATACAGCACTGAACAGACTTCGAAAGTTTAAAGGACATTAAAACTTCCATGTGATATATTTAATTTCATTATTATGATTGTGAAATAGATGCATTCTTTGCAGAAAATTTAATCCAAAATATATTGTAAATAAAATACAGGCATTCATTCTCATATTGTTTTTGAGATTATTTTACTAATTTGCTTATCTTGTTGCTTGTTTTTCCTCTAACACTATACTATCAGCATGTAACATAGCCTTAAATATTCTTTGGAGTAAGATTTTAATAATTTTGTAGCAAATTAATATATTCAAATCTATGATTGGGCATTTATGCTATTTATAATTTTTATTAACAATGCTGGGATGAACATCCTTCTATATAAATCTTAAGATGCATTTCCTTTAAAATATGTTAGTAATACTTTTTAATGAAGACATTTCTAAGATAAGTGTTCTTTGCCTTAGCAAAATAATTTAATGGACATCATTATAAACTTTGATTATTATACAGTGCCATGTAAGTAGATAAAAAGAAATCCTGTACCTGATTAAACTTAAAACATAAAATTTTGAATAAATTTAATATATGTATCTTACTAATTTTTCCTCATAATTTCAAGGTCTAAAATCATGTGATTTCTGGTGAAAATTCTTTAATGAAAAGCACTGAGACATTTCCTAAATTGTTTTCATTATTTCCAAAAAGTGCCACCTGTACTGTCTTGATCAGTGTGCCCTTTGGGTTTTTCTTCAGAGTTCAAAGTAGCATAGCGATTCAGTGAACCAACTCCAGGATCAGAAAGGCCTGGGAGCTCATTATTACTTTTATGATCTAGTGTTCCCTACACACCTCTTTCTTCACTTTCTTTCACTGTGTTTCAGCCGCACTGCCCTTCTTTCTGTCCCCCACGTAGACCAAGATCATCTCCAACTTGGCCCCTCCTATTTTTCCCAGTGTGATACTCTTCCCCCAGTCTACTGATGGCCAACCCTTATTCATCCAAGGGTCAGTTCTCTGCTCAGTTAATGTTCCCATTAACTTTCCCCTCGAGGCATTCTCTATCCAATTATGCTGCTTTATTTTCTTCATAGTACGCCTTATCACTCAAAAGTATCTTAATAATGGCTCCCATTGATGGTATTATTGTTAGTTTACCTCATCACCCACAATTCCCTTCCACCCACCTACAGTTCCAGTGCCCTCTGCTGTAAGGAGGACTGCCCTCTTGTGGACTTTGAGGATATTGCTACTAAAAGCACAAAGTCTAGTTCTATTTTTTGCAACAGGAATGCTGTTTTAGGGGATTCTCTGAGTGTCAAATACTTGCAACCGGCTGGGCACGGTGGCTCATGCCTGTAATCCCAGCATTTTGGGAGGTTGAGATGGGTGGATCACGAGGTCAGGAGTTCGAGACCAGCCTGGCCAATATGGTGAAACCCTGTTTGTACTAAAAATACAAAAATTAGCCAGGTGTGGTGGCATGTGCTTATAGTGTCCGAGCTACTTGGGAGGCTGAGGCAGAAGAATCACTTGAACCCAGGAGGCAGAGGTTGCAGTGAGCTGAGATCACGCCACTGCACTCCAACCTGGGCAACAGAGCGAGACTCTGTCTCAAAAACAATAATAAAACACACACACTTGAAACTTACTGATTTTCAGGTTTATTCATTTTTTGATTAATTGAAGTTTTCAATCTACCTGGAATGAGAATAACTTAAAACGTGAAGTGACCATGGTAATAACGATAGTTCTGTTTAATGAGTGTTTTCTCAGTATCAACCACTGTCCTAAGTGATTTTTCATATATTATCTCATTTAGCTTAGGCATTGTCAGCTGAGAAAACAAAGTGATAATTTAAGACATATAAAGAAAGCTTTTCCAAGTGCTGGGGTAAAGCTGATTCCCTATGTCCAACCATTGTCTGCAACTTTTCAGGAAAAAAAAAAAAATTAAGCGGTACAATAAGCAGTTTTTTCTTTTTTAAGCGCCAAAGGGGCCCATGTTCTCTACTCAACTCTGACCCTAATTGTAATGTGTCATTTAGAAATTTGTCTTCTCAAGACCCTAGTTTCCTCAAATGTAAAATGAAGGTTTGCAGAGAGCTCATGTTCAAAGGTCCTGAGGCACAAGAAACACTGACATGTTTGAGGAACAGAAGGAGGTCTGCGAGACTAGAATGGAGTGAGTGAGGAAAAACAGCCAGAGATGCAATCAGGAGGGATGGGGAACTTGGTTTTGACCCTGAGTGCGATGCGAGAATGTTGCAGGGTTTGGCCCCTACAGATTAAATGAACTGACATGTAATTTGGCCAATGGACACTGATGTCAGTAAGAGATAAATACGTTCCGCCAATGCCAAGCAGAAGCAAGAATATCATGTCTTCTATCTTTCCCCAGTACGGTGCCTTGAAAATTCTAAGAACTAAGACTTCACTTTGGATGATGACATAGGACTTATGTACTTATCACATGTAGTGTCAACAGTTCATTAATACTTTTTAATCCCTTGTCTTTCAACAAAGTTACTTCTTTAAAACTTCCAGAGGTTATCAGTAATTTATGAATGATAGATATGTTTTAAATATAAGCTATGTACTAGTATAATTATCTATGTCTATATTTATGTCAGCAAATATCTATTCTATAAACATTTATTGAGTACTCACTCTGTCTAGGCCGTGGTGCTGGTATGGAAGGAATGCCAGAAAAAAAAAATCCTGTAACTCTAATCCACATGCAGTTTACCATCTAGTGTGTCATTAAGTCATTTCCAGTATAGTCTCCAAAAATAATTGAGGGTAAAAAGCCAAAATTTAAATGCTAGGAAATTGAACATATGAGATATATTATGCATATTGGTGCCACCATAACATAATTTTTAAAGCCCGGACTTTAGGATCTGACACATTATCTTTCAACCTCTTCTTAGCTATGTGATCTTGAGCAAGCCACTTTACCTCTCTGTGCAACCGTCTCCTCACTTGGTAAACAGAGATAATGCTCCCTAATTCACAGTGGTTTTGTAAGGATTAAATAAGATAATGTGTATAAAGGGTCTGGCATACACGTTCAGTACATGACAGCTGTTGGGTGAAAAAGAACAGGAAAGGAGAGAAAAGAAAATTGGAGGCAGTCCAGCAGGCAAGCTGGGATTGGAAGAATGCCCAAAGTCGCAAAATGTTTTAATGTTGCACATAAATGACTGAAAGGCTTAAAAAAGCTCAAGAGCAATGTCCTCTTCCATTATGTTTAAAACCAAAAATGGAATGGTTTACCCCTGTATGTCATACTAATGTTTATTGTCTTTCAATGCGGGGTCCAGATACTCTAGAACACATGCTCAGTTTTAGCCAGCCACCTAAACTGGATGAAAGACTATTTGGAAGAATGAAATTCTACACGTATATGTATTGAGTATCTGCTGTGTGCCCAGCACCATTGTAGTTACAAGAGATAGAGTCATTAACGAAATAGGAAAAAAAAAAAAAAAAGAACCCCATCCTCGTAGTGTTTATCATCTAGTGGGGGATGGGGAATAGGCAGTAAGTACATTAGAAGGTGAAAAGCTCTCTGGTGGGAAAGTGGGAACGTGATTAGGAAGGTAGGTGTAATTTACATGGGTGATTAGGCAAAATCTTATTGAAAGGTAACATTTGGGCAAAGATTTAAAGAAGGCGTTGGTAAGATCTCTGACAACATCTGGGAGAGGAGCTTTGCTGAGAGCTCACATTCAAAGGTCCTGAGGCGAGAGCAACACTTGATATGTCTGAGAAACAGAAGTAGGTCAGCGAGCCTGGAAGGGAGTGAGTGAGGAAGAACGGCCGGAGACGCAATCAGAGGGAATGGGGAGTTTGGTTTTCACCCCGAGTGTGATACCAAAACCATTGCGGGGTTTGGTGCCCGGGGATCAAATGAACTGACATATAGTTTGTCCGGTGGAGTCCCGTGGGACTAATTTATGTTTTTCAAAGATCACCTCTGGCTGCTGTGTTGAGAGCAAAATGTTGGAGGACAAGGATGAAAGCAGAAAGAGCAGGTTATTGTAATAATCCAGGTGAGAGATGGTAACAGTAATGATGGAGGTGGAAAGAATGTTTTGATTCTGAATTATTTAGAATCATCATTTATAGTGATTAAGGAAGACAGAGGATGGAACGAGTTTGTTTGTTTGACTTTTAAGGGAGGCCTGGGGAAGCTCTGTAATCTAGTGTAGACATATCAAGTTTATTAAAGTAGACTATTAGACATCCAAGTCCAGAGTTCAAGGAGAGGTCTGCGGTAGAGACACACATTTGGGAAATATAACCTTATGAATAATATTTAAATCCATGAGACAGAATGAGATCACCAAGGGAGTGAGTACAGATAAAGAATTGAAGAATAAAAGGTATCCAACGTGTAAGTCCTGTCGCAAGTCAAGGGGTGGATGGAAAAGAACCAGAAGAGTCTGAAAAGGATTGGGAGAAAAATCACCAAAATGTCTCATCCTGGAGGGTAAATGGGAGAAGTTTTGAAGAAGTAATGAGCAGCTAGCTGTACCAAGTGCTGCTGGTAGGTCAAATAAAATGAATTCCAAGAATTGCCATAGGATTTAGCAATATGAGCATCATGGGTTGGCTTAACTAGGACAGTTCTGAAGAGGAGGGGCGGTGGGGGGGGACCAAGTCTGACTGGAGAATCTTTAAGAGAAAAAGGCAGGAAAGAAAGTGGAATCAGGGAGTGAGGACAACTCCTTTGCTCTAAACGGGAACGGGGAAATGGAACAGAAGCTGAAGAGTAAAGTGGGGCCCAGAGAGATGTATTTCTGAAGATTCTGGAAACTGCATGTTTGTTGATAGGATGGCCCAGTTGGTGAGTCAGAGTTCCATCGTCCCATGAAAACGCTGAAAAGTTGTTGAAAAGTTGATTTGCATTTTTCTTCCTTTTTTAAACTGAAACGTGTATGTAAACAAGAGGTAAGGGAGAGAATTGCTGGAGCGTGTTCCTAAGTGGGAGGGCTTGGGGTCACATGCACGGGAAGAGAAATTGAGCTTAGAGAGGACTATAGCCACGTCATCTGCAATGGCAGTTCTTAAAGTATGGGCCCAGGCAGCAGCATCGGCACCAGTCAGAATTATGAGAAATGCAAATCTTCAGGCCCTTCCCAGGCCTACTGATTCAGAAACTCTGGGATTGGGGCCAGCAATCTGTTTTAACAAACCCTCCCAGTGATTTTAACATAAAGTCTAGGAACCACTGATCTGTAGTAACAGAATATGTAGGTATAGATCCTGGTCCGAGAGTAGATGTGCTCTTAAGAGTGTAGGGAATTATCTTCCAGTTGCTTTATGTTCTCTGTTAAATAGGAAGACAGGACGTTAGCTGAGAGTGGAGATTGGAGGGAAGTTATTGGAGGTCTAGGGAGATAGGAGAAGTTTGATACAGTTGTCTAGGAGAACGGAAGAGTGAGCGACCTGGGGAAGAAGTGAGAGTGCATGCGGACAGTTAGTGCCCACCTGAGTTCATCACTACACGTCTACCCAGAGCCCATCAATATGATTGTGTCTTTTTCTCCAGCAACGTCCAGGTGGAATTGACGTGATGATCAAGAGAAAGCTACAGAAAGAGAAAATGAATAAAATGACTAATGTCTCATACACAGGAGCTTTATGGGCAAACATTGCTTTCCAGCATGGAAATTGTACTATTTCCTGAAGACCAGTTTACCTTTTATTCTTGCAGTCCAGAATCCAGCCTGCAGCCCCAGCCTACTTATCTCCCGGTGAGAGTCGTGTCTACCATCTTGCTGCTGCCACACAGCTCATGAGTCTAAAGTGCCGGGTATGGCAAGGGCTGGCAGGCTAGTAAGACACAAACTGCTCAGCTAGGGCTAAAGCATGACTCTCCGAGTGCCCAGAAAAGAACATTTCTTCCTTTTCTCTCGTGACAACTATATTTTCCTATTTGGAAAAAATGATTGTTTAGATAAGCACTTGCCAGACAGAAAAGACCACAATATTATATAATTCCATTTACATGAAATAGGCAACTCTAGAGACAGAAAGTGGATTAGTGGTTGCTTAGAGTTGGGGCAATAGGGGAGTGGCAGCTGAAAGGTAGGTTTCTTTTTAAGATGATGAGACTTCTAAAATTCACCCATGGTGATGACCACGCAACGCAGTGAACGTACCACGAACCACTGAACAGTATACTTTCTGTGGGTAAATTGTATGATACAGGAATTATATCTCAATAAAGCTGGTTTATAAAACTTATACACACACAATTAATCTATTCGTCTAAGTGAAAACGAAGACTTGTTAATGAAAATAAGCCAAATCACTTAAATCTATAACTGAATTTCTTTGTACCTATCTTTAAACAAATAGAACTTCCTTTAAATGCTGAGGGCTTTCCAATATATTAAAACCAAACAAACAAATTTCTAGTCTCTGATATAGGAAATAACTTTTAGGAGTTAACTTTTTTTCCTTTAAAAAAAGAAGCAGCAGCAGCAGAGCTAATTCACACTCTGTAGTGCTTTGTTGTGAAAAACTTGGACCAAAGTGGCTATTAATTCTACTTTTCAAAGCTGGATTCTTTCTGACCCTTCAAAACAAATGCTCTCAGGAGTCTTACGGTGGTGTGTTCCTCTCTCGTCAAAGCAGCATATGCTGTTAAGAACATGTTCATTTTTGCTTCTGTCAGCTTTGTGTCTGAGCACTAATAGTGTCCTTGGTTTTACTTTTGCATTAACTTTTTTGCTCTAAGCTTAGGGAAGGACAGTCTTTTCCATGCCGTGGTTGAAATGTGTGACTTGTCCCTGTTTAGAAAAATGCCACCACCTACTTGCTTCATGTATCGGGTGATTTAAATCAACTCCTGAATCATTCAACTCGGCCAGCTTGTCTTTGTGTAGGAACAGTCCCAAGCCCATGTAGAGTCTTGCCTTGCAGCACCTGAAAATAAATTCTTTCGAGACTGATCCTCCATCCTCGAATTTTTGATAAATCTTTATGGGAGGGTTGTTGGATGCTCCTGGAGCAGGCATGGGGCTGCAGTAGGAGCACGAAGGAAGCATCAGCAAGCCAAGTTAGCTTCTCAGCCAGTGGCTCTGTGACCTTGGGCAAGCCATTGAATTTTCCATTTCCACATCTAAAAATAGGCCTGAATCAAGCCATCTCTGGAGTTCCTTCCAACTCTACACTCTAGAAAAGGCAGTGTCAGGAGGCGGAGGCAGAAGAATCACTTAAACCTGTGAGGCGGATGTTGCAATAAGCCGAGATTGCACCACTGCACTCCCGCCTGCGTGACAGAGTGAGACTCCATCCAAGAAAGAGAGAGAGAGAGAGAGAGAGAGAGAGGAAGGAAGAAAGGAGAGAGAGAAAGAGAAAGAAAGAACGAGGAAAGAGAAAGAAAGGAAGAAAGAAAAGAGAAAGGAAGGAAGGAAAGGAAAGGAAGGAAGGAAGAAAGAAGGAAAGAAAGGACGAAAGAAAAAAGGAAGAAAGAAAAGGAAGGAAGGAAAGAAGGAGAAAGAAAGAGAAAAGAAAAGAGCAGTGTACTTCTGAGAGGTTAAGAGCTGGGGCCTCTAGTCAGAGTGACCTGGTTTAAATTCTGGTTTTGCTGCTTGCTAGTAACCTCATGGTTATTTGGCCTCTGTAGGTATCCATGACTTCCTGTTGAAAAAGAAAATAATCATACCTGCTGCGTAGGTAGAGCTGTAAGTTACTGATCACAGGATTCATGCTAAAGTAAAGGCTGTGGGTATTCACGGTAGTGATGTGTCGCACAGATCCGCACTGAGCCTGCACTGCAGGGTATGCGGTAATGTAAACATCTGTACTCGCCACAAAAGCAGAAGAGATGGCCCTGCCCACATGCTTTTAGTCTAGCTGGGGAGCAAAGCTAGCCTGGGTGAGATGATTAACCGTATGGTGCTAAGTACAGGGCAGCGGTCCTTCAGGGGAAGTTCGACACCGCATGAGAACTGGAGCTACAGGCAGCTTGGCACAGGACTGGACTGTGGGCTGGGAGAGAACATAAGCTCAAGGGCCACTTGTTTGTTTGTTTCTTTCCTTCCTCCCCTCTGGCTCTTCTAAGTTTATTTTGGTTTGGAAATCAGGCCTGCCCAGGGGAGTGAATCAACCAGCAGACCCCTCGGCCTTTTCCTGTCTCTGTGCCTCAGACGGTCGGGGCCTCCCACCCTGTTGGTTCTCAGGCGTCGCTGGGTGCCCTTTTTAACTTTTCCCTCTTCCCCCAAATGAGTATGAGGCCCCTGCCTCTGTGCCCAGTCCTGCCTCCTGGCATGCTTCCCTCCACCCTCTTCTCCTCCCTCTCTTCTCTGTTCAAAGCCACACATCTCCAGCCCTGCAGCGAATACATTCATACAAAGAGAGTGTTTTGATTTCTGTCACCAATTTGATCTCAGAAACCTTCAGACCCTGCTTCTCCATGCAGTCCCTTTATTGTTCATACCCTCGCTGTTTTGGAAGTGTTGCTCCGAGTGTGAGGTGCCAAGCCACATAACTGAGCTTCTAATTGCAGAGTTCTCCACGCTGAAGCTGAGTGAATGGCTGTGGAATATTAGCCTCTGCTAGAATGCTCAAGGCCTCACAGTCATTACTGGAGGCCGTGCCACTTGGGTATAACAGTGTGCACCTACTTGATTTGTTCGTGTGTTTAATGGCTTATATTTTTGTGAATAAAGTTTTGTTGGGCTGTGTTCATTCACTCAACATTGTCTGTGGCTGCTTTCACACTACATGGCATGGTTGAGTAATTGCAAAAACATACTGTTTGGCCCAAAAATCCTAAAATATTTATTATCCAGCTCTGTTCAGATAAAATTTGCCAACCCTTGATCTCAATGTAGACAACAGATATTATAGGTCTATAGGGAATAGCCATATAAATTATCTGATTTTTTTTTTTTTTACTATGAAGCATGTATTTCCCTATAGATCTTTAAAAGATCTATTTGATATTCTACAACCTAAAATTAAGACATTTAGTTTCTTCTCAGAGTTTTGCTTTCGTTTTGTTTTGCTATTTGGATAATGTTATAATAAACATCTGGACTTTTTCGTTCCCAGAGTAGAATTATTGAATGAAAAGATATGGATGTCAAAAACATTTATTTCATTTTAAAATGAAAAACTAAAGGCATCAGTAGAAAAATCTTGATAAGCTTAAAGGGCCTCTCCATGAATATTGAGGCCATCATAGATGTTTAGGGCTGGACCAAGACTTCAGGTATCATCTAAACTGATATCACCATTTGGAAAATTGAGGAAACTGAGAACCAGAGAAGGATGTGCTTGAGGTCACATGACAAGTTAGAGCTATCACAACCGAGAACCCAGCACTCCTATCTTTCTGCCTAGGGCTTTTCCCAGTCCTGCAACAACAAACAAAAAAGGTCACAGAACAGAGCTGAATGATGCTGCTGTGATCAGATGACCAACTTCAAATGGAACATCAACATTTCTCTGAATCCTACTAAATGTCTCTGCTCAGATTCCACTTTCTGTACTGCTGCGTCTTCCATAAACCTCTTCATTTCCATAACCTCTAACATCCCGTTGTCCTCCCTTGCTCTCATCGAGTAACCTCACTTTTTCCTTCAGAGAAAATGCAACCTGTCTCTCTGTAACTCTCTTAATTGTCCTGACACCAGACACTTGAAGCCACCTACATCCGTGTCCATCCTTACCTCCTCCCAAGTATGATAGAGGCGTCCCCCCTTCTTGTACAGACTTGAGGCAAATGTCTGTCTCCTTCCAGATGGGATTTCCTCCCAGGATCTTTCAGTATGAGGGTTTTTTTCCCCCTCTCTTTCGAAAAAAAAAAAAATTATATTATTATTAGTATTAGTAGTATGTGTATGTCACCCTTCTAAACATGTCTACATCTTCCATTAAGTTCTTTTAAAACCTATCACCACATATTCCCTGCAGTGAACTCACAATTATTTATTCTCCTCTTCCCCGCCAAAGACTGGGAAGCCAAACTTTGAAAAGTTTTTAGGGCTGGAACAAGACCCGATGTGTACCGTCTCTGTGTCCTTACCTCCCATTTGCTCTCCAACCCCATGTCTCTGGCTTCAGGCCCTCTCCCACTAACCAAGTAATACTTGTTAAGGCCGGTGATGACCCTCATACTGCTAAACCCAGTGACCGTTTTCTAAACCTCATCTTACTTGACCTCTCAGCCGTATCTAGTACCACCGGTTCCTCTGTCCTTCCTGACACAACACTCTTCCCTTAGTTCCATGACACAAAACTCTCTGGGATGTCGTCTTACCTCGCAGACTGTTGCCAGCTCACTTGATCCTCAGACTCTCTCACTAGCTCTCTGTTCCTTCCTAACATTTTAATGTTAGAGTTCTTTAAATGGTAGGTGCTCTTCTTCTTGCTCTACTGCAGTTCTAAAGCAACAGCATCCATCTCGACACCTTCAGTTGCCATTTGTCTATATGACCATGGAGGCCTCCCCTCACCCCTTCAACACAGGAGACACAGTGGTTTTTGAAATGTAAATCTAATTATTGCTGCTTCCTTCACTTAAGACCCTTCAACCTATTCTGACTTAGGATAAATATAAAATCTTGTGTATGGCCTAAAAGGCCCTGCCCGGCCGGGCTCCTGTCTGCCTCTCCAGCCTCATCTCTCTCCTGCTCCCTGCCCTCACCCCTCCACCCACACCAGCCATCTGTCACCCCGTATGTAAGTCCGGCTCCCTTCCTTCTCCATGGAGCCCCCACATGGGACTGCCCTTCACTCTCCTTCCACCTGGGCAACTCCTACTCATCCTTCGACTTCATTCTACTCAGCCTTTCTGGGAGTCTCAGCCCTCTCATCACTTTGTCTAGAAAGCCTTACCTAAGTGAGAGCCCACATTTCGGCCATAAAGGGAAATGACTTGTAGTTGTAATTTTATATTGACTTGCTGAATTAACTTCATTAATATCTATTCTCTCTTAAAGACAACAAGCTTCCTAAAGGCAGATATTATTATTGTATATGTATTGTATTGTGTAGGTATATATTATATTGTATTGTATATGTAATATATGTGTTATTTTTGTTTTACACTGTGTGCCTAGCACTTAGCACAGGAGTTGATCAATAAGAGGTGCTCAAAGAATATTTCATAAAAGGATGCATAGAGGGAGGGAAGAGTGGAAGCATGGATAGACAAACAGGCATGGGCATATTTGAGCTAAGATGGGATGAATATTGTACAGACTTTCCCTTAACCAGGAGCAAAGGAGACAAAAGCATTGGACAACCATGGAATTGATGAAGGCTATGTCTTGGTGGATGTCTCGGTGCCATTTTTCCATTCTTACCAGGGACACTCTATTTCTGTGGGAATACAATGAGTGCAGTGTGTTTCCTAACTACCGCAAATATTTCTGAAATGCAAACTAGTGGCTTCTGATTCATACATGTTATTAGAGAGGAAAACTGAAGCTGTCAGGGGCTCATGAAAAGCTTTGCATTCTTCCTTACTGTGAGTCTACATGACTAATGTCATCAACTGACCACAGAAACTAAGTCATTGGTCATAGGAAAATAAAAATGGTGTATGTGCTGGTTGTGTTTGGCAGGGGGCCTTTGTTTGGGTGGATGTGCATTCCAAGGATCCCTAGAATGAACAACCGCCTTATAGCATTCAATCAGGTCCAAAGAACTGAGCCCTTAAGAAGCAGAAGAAGAAGAAAAACCCTGATATCAACCAACAGAATCCAAAGCATTGCATGTTTTTATTAAATGCCTATGAGGCTAGGAGACTTGTGTTGACTCCTACACATTTAAGTGCAGTCGTCTTCAGTGATTGCCTTGGAAGATGCATATTTGTTTTAGTGACACTGTTCTTACTCTAAATATTTACAGCCACTCATTTGGGACTACCTTTAATAAGAGTACATGTATTATTAAACACATCCTAAGCCTTTGGAAGGGAAACTTGATTTTCAGAAAAACCCAAATGTTATGAATAATCAAATCTAGTGAGTGAACTCAGGGTCCAAACGATTTTAGTTCAAAATGTCAAAATGATAACAGCTTTTTTCATGTGGTAAGCAAAAAAAAAAAAAAAAAAAAATGGTTCTGAGGGACAACTGGTTCTTGGTGAGGAGTTCCAGAAATGTTTGAAGAAATGGAAAACATGCATAGCTTAATAAGATAACAGGGCTTACAAGTTCTGGTGTGTTTGTTTTAAAACCCAATCTCATTTCTTTAGAGATTTGAACTGGCCATCTACCTGGCCAGCCTTGGCTAGCAAGATGTGTTTTATTTGGCCAACATAGTGGTTTTCTTTAAAAATTGAGTCAGGATCGAAAAATCAGAAGATTTCCAGTACAAATTTTGAATTTCTTATCTCCTTGGAAAATCTGAAGATCTGGCAAAACTCTTTCCACAGCCCTACACGACAGTTCCCTTCTGGAGCAGGGTATCTGCTTCCTCCAGTAGGAAAGAGACAGCTAGGCCAGCAGCTCTCACTGCTATCATTGTCTGTCTTGACCTCACTGTTTAAATACTGTACTCCCAATGCCCTTTGCTTCTTATTATTCTATGCGATTTATTCGTATAATTGCCTGTGTCCTCTCCCTCTAGATCAAAAGCTCAATGAGGGCAGAGATTTTTTCTCTACGTTTATTCAGTGCTGTGTCTTCATTGTCTGGGGCATGGCTGTCACTTGATGTCTACCTGTTGAATGAATGGATGTCTAGCCCCTGTAAGCAGTAGAGGTTGCAAGCCTTGCTCTAGAGTTGCACTTTGTAGAAAAGAAGACTAAATGGTTACCTTTTTATAGATATACAACAATCTATCCCATATATACTTTTCATTTTTTTATATATTACTTTATGGCTCTATTATGTTATCGCATCTCATCTCCATAGCATTTTGTAAAGTGTACATTAGCTCTGAGTGTTCCCCTAAATTTTTCCCTTAAATACAGTATTCACTGTATTGTATTGTTTTCATTTATTCTTTTTGGATAGATACCAAATTGTGTACCTGGTTCAGAATCTAAAATGTATTAAAAGGTCTGTAATAAAAAGTCTTCCTCCAGCCCTCATCCCTTAACCATCCGGGTCCCCTCCTCATAGGCAATGTTGTTAGTTTCTTTATGTCTATCCACAGATACTCTGGATATCCTTTTACATCTTCTCTTGGTATATGTGGATGTCACACACCATGTACACTGCTATGTACTTTGCTTTTCTTACTTAACCATATTTCTTAAAGATTATTTCATATCATTCCATAAAGTTTCTCTTATTCTTTTTTTACATTTATACAGCATTCCAGTTGGTGATTTATTCCCAGATGGTTTATTTAACTAGTTCCTGTTGACGGACATTTGCGTTTTACATATCTCCTTTTATAGGCATTCAAGATATAGTTGTTACAGGTGTTTAAGAAGTGAGATTGTGGGTGGTTTCTAGATTTGTGCCATAGTTAGAAAGTCTTCACCACTTTAAATCTGTGAAAGATTTTCTTGTGGTTTCTTCTAGGGCTTTTATTTGTTACATTTAAATTTTTTTGTATACTTGGTGTTTAGCCAGGCATAAGGTATGAGTTATAGATTAAACTTTGATTTTTTTCTAGATGATTACTGTTTATCTCATCTTTAGGAGTTCAATAAACCAGCTTTTATTATATTATAAATTTCCATATATATTGAGATCTGTTTCTGAACTTCTGTCCTGCTCTATTGATCTGCTAACTTTTCATGCACCAATACCGCAGTTTTAATTATTAAGGTATTATACTATGCTTTAATATCTGATAGGCTCTATTTACCCTGATTACTTTTTGTCTAAAATGTTTCATATATTTAATATTCTTTCAAGATAGTGTTTATATAGTCTCACTTCCCTGTGGGTTAAAGTCATCAAGAACAAGCAGTGTATATTTTCCAATGCCATTTTAGCATCTTTGAAGGAGATCAAATACTTTTTTACTCAGTAGACTTAGTACTCTGATTAGCAATTTCAGCATTCCTAATATTAGATTCATCCTTGCTTTCCTGTAAATATTCCATTTTTTCTGGTGTATTGTTCTTTTGATTTTGCTGATATTTTATTTAAGATTTTTTGTATTAATTAAAATAAATCATCTGGGCAAATTTCTTTTTATGCTGTCTTTTCCAAATTTTTGGAATCAGAATTATGCTGATTTACAAAAATAATTGGGAAAGTTTATTTTTTCCCTGTGCTTTCAAACAGTTTAAATAATTTGTTATCTATGAAATAATAACGCACAAAACCATCTGGATTTGGCATTTTCAGGGAAGGGAGAGGCGGGGTTCCTTGATAGTATTTAATTTTTTCTCATGATTTTCAGTCTATACAAATTTGCCTTCTCTCCTGCTTTATGTTTTTTAAGAAAATCAAATAATTCATGAAGATTTTTAATTTATTTGCAGTTATTGAAAATCATCTCTTATAATTATTCTAATCCTCAGGATACGTAACTAATTCCCTTTCTTATTCCTAATTTTGTGAATTTGTTATTTCTCCCCCTTTTTCTCTCCTAGGTTAACTGGTAGTTCATCTATTTGTTTTTTTGTTTTTGGTTTTCCAAAGAATCAGCTTTGCGATATACACATGAGTCCTGTTACAATGTATTCTGATTCTATAAACTTTCTGACTTTATTAATTTCTCTTTCAGCTTTCTTTTATTTGTGGTTTTTCTTCTATAAATGCTTAACTCATTTATTTTTAAGTCATAAAAATGTATAAAACTATGACATTTAATTTAAGACTTAAAGCATTGAGGGTCTCACATAGGTTTTAACATTTGTTATTTAGATCAGAATTATTCTCCACATATCTAGCAATAAGGCTTCTATTTACTCTTTGACAAAGACTTAAGAGATAATTTTCTTGATTTCCAAGTAATTACAGTTTTTCCTTTTGTATGTGTCTGATTTTCTTTCTTTTTCTCTATTTAGTTTCTAAGTTAAGTGTATTTTGGGGAGATTATTTTGTCACATTTCTACCTATTTCTACTCTGGAAAGTTTCTTTATCACCTTTGGTCACATGCTATAATTATTCTTTTTTTGCGGTATTCTGTTTTTCAGATGTGAAATTTGATATCTGATTCTAGATTACCATTAGTAATATTATTGTGATATTCTTTCTTATTTTATATCTACTAAATCTTTCTAGGAATATAAGGTGTGTTAAACAACCACTATTGCATTTCCACGTATTTTTCCTTGAATTTTCTAGTGTTTGACTTCGTACATCTCTTTTTCTTTTTAATAGATAGGATCTCACTCTGCTGCTCAGGCTGGAGCACAGTGATGCGACCACAGCTCACTGCAGCCTCAAACTCTTTAGGCTCAGGGGATCCTCTCATCTCAGTGTCCCCTGTAGCTGAGACTATAGGCATACACCACTCTGCCCCACTAATTTGATTTTTAAAATTTGTAGGACAAGGTCTTGCCAGCTTGCCCAGGCTACTCTTTAAGTCTTGGCCTCAAGCAGTCCTCCTGCCTCAGCCTCCCAAAGTGGGAGTACGGGCATGAGTTACTGTGCCCAGCACTTCATATATTTCAATGCTGTGTTACTTGGATCATAATGTATGATAAATATTGACAAATAATTTTAAGGCAGATGGAGACTGAAACTTGGATCAACAGGCAGTCAATACTACCTCCAATCTATGAGAAGATCTCAAAGTCAGAGACTTCTCAAGGGGTACAGGGAGTTGGTGACAGGTATACCTGCGGGCGAGCCAAGAACAAAGGCATCTACTACTAGGAAGTTTTATTAATTAGGAAAAGTGACATGAGGATATATGTGCTTGGCCTTTTAATTCCTTCTTCCTGGATTTTGTTTCTTCTAGCTATGAATTTTGTGTAAAAAGACCAAACAGTCATGTCTTATTCATGTGCCCAGCAACTAGCACACTGCTTTCCCCTTATCTTTGGTAGATACTCTGGTACTAGGTTGGGGCAAAAGTAATTGCAGTTTTTCCCATCAAAACTAATGGCAAAGATTATATCACTTTAAGAGTTTAATTCTGCCTGCTCCTGTGTGAGAATACTAGCAAAAACAGCAATCACTTTTGCACCAACCTAGTAGTGGTTGGGAATAAATGAATGAGAGAAGCAGCAAAATGCTAAATATGTGTCGCAGACCAGGGTAATTAGCACAGGTATTTGTACCACCTCTCTGTCCAAACTTGCCTCTCCTTACAGGGCAGACTGTTGAGTTCTGTATCCTTTCAAAATTTTTCATAAACTCACTCCTGGAGCCAGCTCATAATGTACGAAGTATTCCTCCTGAATGTGTAAAGATTTCTTCTTTACCTTATGAACCCAGCTGAGAAGGCATAACAGACATACCAGAGACAGGAGCCTGTGGCCCTAGCCATTCATTGTTTAATTTCTAGGTCAGAGGTAAACAGCACTTTCCAGAGTGATCCAGTCCCAAAGTAGAAGGAACAAGTTTTCTTGTGAGGTAGCAAGGTTATATCACTCTAAGAGTTTAATTCTTTGTACTGCCATGTGAAAATGCTAGAGAATAAGGGTTGGTTTAAAATAATTATTATTTTAAATTATTAAAAATATGGGGGAAAAGATCAGAAAGAATGTGCCAAAGTTTCAGTGGTTAACCCTAGGATGGGTTTTAATTTTTTTCTCCTTTATGCTTTCTGTTTTCAAACATTTCCAAGCTGAACAGGAATTAGGCAAAAAATAATCATTTTAAAAGTTTGATTCTTTGAAGCCTTCCACTCTACTATCCTTCAGATTGGGATCTCCTTCAGATATCCTCATCATTTCTCACACATGCTCAGTTCTTTGCTGGAAATAATAATATCTCACACTTAGCAGAAACAGATTTAAATTAAATCAGTGATATTGTTTCTGCTACTGCATTTTTGCAAGGATGTCACTTACATGCAACAGTCAGGATCCAGAGAGGAAACAAAGTCACACTAGGTAGTTCAAACAGAAGGATTTAGTTCAGGGAATTGGTTGTTATAAGGGAATTGAAGCACCAAAAGAGCAAAAAGAAACACTGAGGTAACCCAGGTGCAAAAAGTAGCTGTCACCCTTAGAGTTGGGAAACAGAAAAAGGAGGTGAAATTAGCAGAATCTAAGAACTCAGAGGAGCAGTCCTGTGGAACTGGTGCTTGAACCACTAAGAAGGGAAGCCAACAAACTGCTGCTAGAACCTCTGAGGGATGCAAATCTCTGGTTTTAGAAATGTAGAAAGAGAAAGATAATCCAGCCAACAGCGACTACTGGAGGATGCTCCTGGGGCATGGAAAAGGAAGGAAAGGAAGTTCCTTCTCCTCACCTTCCAGTCTTCTAGTGCCTCCTATTGGCAGAATAGAAAGCCCTCTGGCAAGAGACTCAGAAATAGCCACATCCCAGCCCCAGCATCACAGAGCAGCACAAAGACGGGTGGATCTGGAGCTGAGGGGCAACAGGTAGCAAACTAGCACCCAACATTTAGATCAAAAACTCAGTAGTTATAAATGGCAGCTAGCCAGCTTTATTCATTGTACTATTCCAAATCTTTCCTTTAAACAACTACTGATGTCCTAGATTTCCAGATATCTCTTGGCTTTTTAAGAAAAGAATATTTTCTTCATTAGAGGAGTATTCATTTGTAATCCCTTTAGAAATGTCTCCAGCAGCATCAATATGGGATTGAGCCTGAGAGCTCAATGTGAGGGGTTGGCGTTTCAGGGCAGTTCATTTGTATGCACTCCTACCCAATTCATATGCTTTTAGGGTTCATTCTTATGAACTTGACCTCAACGTGATACGAATAATATCCTCAATCAAATGGAGCACTGATTATTAATAGAACTTCTAATTTTCTGAGCAACCGTGTAAACTTTATTGAACTCAGAAATTTCTCAGATCCATCAAGAAATGTTTTCGTGCCACTTAAGTAATATGTCTCACTGATACAGGGCTGCCATGTAAGGAAGTTCCAGACCAGACTCATCAAGAGTAAACTTTTCAAATAATTGGTTGCATCCCAGCCAAATCCTGTGCTTTATATATTAAATTTTTAGTTGCTTGATATTTTGAGTTACAAATTTTATTTTTGAAGTGTGTGTGTGTGTGTGTGTGTGTGTGTGTGTGTGTGTATCTGTATATATATATATATCCCATGGATGTGATTTTTTGCTCATAGAAAATTCTTAGGACCTTTCATTCAGAAAAGATTGAAGCTCTAATTCTTCACAGAGAAACTTGGATTCGGGGTCAGGAGGCATAATTTTGAGTCCTGACTTTCCCATATAGCCGCATTTATCTTTAGACATTTAACATCTGAGCTTCAGCTTCCTCATCCATAAAAGAGATAATAAAATGAGGTTGTAAGCATCAAATGAAAACAAAAACAGTGTAAAGAGGCAATATAAATGCATGTAATCATTAGTATTCTTGCAAGATGCAGTCAAGTATAGCGATTTAGAGCATAAAGGGATTTGCTTCCTGTCTCTCCCCCTTTAAAATTTTTGCCGTTTTGGGCAAGGGAGTCACATCTCTTAATTTTAGTTCCCCCGACTGTAAAGTGTGAATGCTACCACCTACATCATAGGTTGGTAATACAAGTAATGGGAGTAATAAAGGAGGCAGAACAATCTCTAGGTTCCCTAGAACTTACCAGAACCCTAGAACATGGCAAGCTCTCAACAAATGTTAGCTGCTATTGCTATCATTGCCTCTATTCTTATCATCATTATTATCCCTACTTTTTAGGAAACCATGCACACTGTGTAAGATGAATGGTGATTAAGATATTTAATCATCATAAAGAAGCATTGTTACCTTTTTTTTTCTGTACTCAATTTCATTGAACACAATAGAAACTCTTTACATTTGTTGTAGATTTCTACTCTAAAGTCAAGAGTCATGTTTTGTCTGGTTAGCCTTTGCCGTGGAGCTAAGAAGTGATTTCAGAAACACATTCAGGCATTTCATGTGGGATCCACATTTCTTTGACGTTTTAGAAATAGGTTGATTTTTCTTTCTCTGGTAATCTTTGTTTGCAAATTACATGAATTTTTTTCTGAAAAATGAAATGGTTCCTATGTATTTATAGTCGGTAAATCAACAATGCAAGCTGATGACCAAGATCCACTCTCTTTCCTTTTCATACATAAAAATGAGTCGTTAAGTGGGTCTTGTTTATAATGAACTTTTCCTTGACTCTGGAGATAGTACAACTGAAACGTTCCAAAGTATATCTATAAAAACTACCATTTTGAGATCAAAACTATATTTTTTGAGGGAAAGTAGAGTTGTGAAAAATACTCTTTTACATGTCCTCTCACTGGGGGAAGCATTAGTTGAAGTCCCAACAGAGACTTCAAACGGTTCCTATTAATTGTTGCAGAATTGCTGAAAAGAGTCAGTTATGCAAATGCTGCTGTCCCCAGAGAACTGGGTTATCCTTTCATTAAATCTCTTCTACACAGTATCGTGCTAGAGAACAGAAATCCCACTCTTTCCTAATGTTACCAACTATTATATAAGAAATCATTCATTCTGACAAATATCAACACTGTGCCCTTTTCAAAAACTGCAACCCTCCAACCAGTGCATGAAGCAGATCGAGTTCTCAGTAGTCAGCAGTGGCACTTAGTGAGTGTTCCACTGCCTTCTTTCTTGGCATCGCCATGAAAGGAACACACTTCACCTGCCAGCTCTACTCTTGGTTTGCAACCAAATGACCAGAACCCTATGGAATTAGGTTCTAGTGCCCAATACTCAGTTGTCCAGAACACAGAATTAACTATGCATTACAATAACAACTCACATTTATTGAGCACTTACTATGTGCAAGATTGACTCCTAAGCCCATTTCTTGCATGAATTCATTTAATTCTCACAACATCTCTGTAAGGGACATGCTATCTTCTTTGGGGACACATATACAACTGATATTAAGACAAGCTGATGTAGCTGTTCTGTCCAAGCATCCAGATCCCATGATCAGAATGATACTAATCCAATAAGCTATACTTTATATTACCCACATTATGAAAGACCCTCTGTTCTGTTTTGTTTTGTTTGTTTTGTTTTGTTTTGTGACACAGTCTTGCTCTGTCACCCGGCTGGAGTACAGTGAGTGGCCTTATCTCAACTCACTGCAACCTCTGCCTCCCAGGTTCAAGTGATTCTCCTGCCTCAGCCTCCCAGGTAGCTGGGATTACAGGTGTGCCACCACACCCGGCTAATTTTTGTATTGTTAGTAGAGATGGGGTTTCACCATATTGTCCAGGCTGGTCTCAAATTCCTGACCTCAAGTGATCTGCCCGCCTTGGTCTCTCAAAGTGCTGGAATTACAGGTGTGAGCCACCACACCTGACCAGATCCTCAGTTTATAGCTGGATCTTGACAGAGAAAAATTGGCATGGCTCCTGTGCAGGCAGGCATGGTAATCTGTGGAGTGTCCATGTTTTGTAAAGTTGGGTTTTTTCATTATTCTTTTCCTTCCTCACACACTCATGGCCCTCTGCACTTCTGACAGAGTACAAATACAAACTCCTCTAATTAGAATTGTTTGTATGCATCCAGTCTTCTCTACCAGTCAATGTTTGTCAGAAGGAAAGGGGTGGGGCTTAGTCATCTCTGTGCCTATCACCCAGCTGAGTAATGTGCACCTTGCAGGTGGGAAGCAGAAAGGCTCTGCAGTTACAAGCACTTGTCTGAGTTGGCAGTCTAACGCTTCCCCTTGCCAGCTGAGTGACAAAGGGCAAGTTTCTCAGTCCCCCTGGCCCTCTGTTTCATCAATGAGCAGAAAACGTATCCATTCCTTCAAACGTTCTGATTATTGATGGCATAGTGACCGTGTCCTCCTCAGGAGTTCTCCAGGCACATAGCGGAAGCCCCCAAGAGTCTTTCCACATCACCACATTGCTCACATCTTAGAACTCCCAAAAGAGAAGGTTGAAGCCAGTACTCTGGATAGCCTCCTGACCTTTGATCAACCAGACCCTCTGTGCACTGGTGGGTATGTGTCAAGACTTTGAGCAGAGAAATGGGCATAAGAGCAGAAAGGACATTTCCCCTTTCACAGCTTAACAAGGTGTGCTGTCATTGTTCCATATATGTTATTAGATAACTAACGCCTGTGAGTTCTCAGGAGGGAGATTCACAGGGCTGCTAGCTAAGCAACATCTCAGTTCACTGCCACAGACATATTGAGCTCTGTCTGTGCGGGGCAATTGCCCATCAGTAGATAGTACTGATGTCAGCATGCCTGGAGTTTTCCTTGGCATTATAAGTTCAAAAGTGTCAAAGTTCAGTTTCATACAAAGTACCTGTTTGTTTTCCAAAACTGCCCTGAAGGCCTAGAAAAGACTCCAGAATTTTGAGAGATGTGGAAGTTATTAAGGAAAGCCGTTTAATCCAAATAAATTGTTCTTGAGGTAAGCCTTGATCAAGAAGTTTCAGTTACATTTCTTTCTCAATAAATAGATGTCTGTCTCTGGCAGCAAATGGAAGATAAGGAAGGTTATCTCTCACCCCCAATTCAAAACTCACACCAGAGAAAATCCACATGCCTGACAAGAAATAATAATAGCCTGTTTCTTTTCTGGCTCTGTCTTTAACACCCTGTATGATGCTTCAGTTAGGTGTGTATTTTTAACAGTTTTATTGAGACATAATTTATATAACAAAGTTTACCCATTGAAAGTATACAGTTCAGTGGATTTTGATATATTTACAGCCAAATCCACTGAACTGTACCCTTTTGTACACAAATCCTGACACAAAAGGCCTTCTAGCAGGTGGCACATATTACATGTTGGAGGAATAGGAAGGAGTTGGTGATGCTGAAATGGGGAGAGGAGACAGAAAGGAAGATGGGGCAGATCATCGTGGGAGCCACAGTGGGAATTTGAGCAGAGGGGTGACAGGAGTGGAATCATATTCTAACGTTGGAATGCCATTTTAAACAGAGATGAGAAGGGGCAAGAGCAGATGCAGGAGACTCCTGGATACTACTTTAGAGGCTACGTTAGGCCTCTAAACATACTTTAAAGTAGAGAGGCTACTTCAGTGGCTCTCAGCCTTGGCTGCTCATCAGAATCACCCAGACCACTTTACAAACTGAAGCCTGAGCTACAAACACTAATTGGCCTGGAGTGCACCTGGGCACTGGGGTGCTCTTCAGAGATGCCCAGGTGATTTTGATGTGCAACCCAGATTGAACCTGAGAGCTTTCAAAGCACTAAGTAGTCCCCCCTGGTTTGACTTTGCAGCTAGGAAACAAAAGTCCACGGCTGACCCCACTTGCTCATTGGCAAGGCTGGGTTGAGAGGCAGCCAGAGGTCTCGCTGGCATGGTGGTGGCAGGGCTGGTGTGCAAACTGGGACGGGGCTGGCTGGAGCCCACCTGGACCATCAGACCTGGAGGTCAGTGTCATTCTTTGGCTGTATCAAAAAACGAGCTTCTGAACGTGAGAACAGGGCTTTCTCTCTGTATCTAAGAAAGTGCTTATTGTAATACATCACGGCAGAAGAAAAGGATAAGGCTTGAATCTCAAAAAGAGGCTATGTGATTCACTCAACAAACAGTGTTTAAGAATAATAGTGACAGTGTGCCAGGCATTGTGCAGGGAGCAGCTGAGATACGGTTTAACTGTCCTTGCCCAAGCCAAATGGCTCAAAGTGAGCGCCGTCTAATATTTCAAAATGTGTTATTTGTGGGAAGGCTTTAAATAAGCCAGAGGGGAGGGGGGATTCTTCAGTTGCATATCTGAGCTGCTGGCATTTCTAATTCAGAGGGATGAATAGAACATTATTGTGTTGCATCGGCACAAGTACAGCGGGGGGAAAAAAAGATGCTTGGATCCGTGAGCCGAACATGAATCAGCAATCTGGTTCTATTGTTCGGAAAATAATCACCATGCTGGGAGTATGGAATTTAAGAATCATGCAGAAATGCCCTTCCCCCCCAGCAGGAAACAGACATTGGCTAAAACATGCCGTCTTGTTTTTGGCTTCCTGAGCTGAAAAGAATGTAAAAAACTTGGAGAGGATTTAGGGAAAGCTGATTTGTAAATATGGAAAATACAACCCATAAGAAATGGGAGATAATTTAGACCCAGCGTTGGCAACCTCTCAGAGGTGGCACGCCAAGCGAGTGTTTATTCACTCTTGTGAGCAGGCAGTACAGCTGCCCTAGCTTCAGTACATAACTAATGTTTCTTGAGTTCCTACTCTGCACTGATCACTGTGCTAACTTGGGGGAAAGAAGGAGGGTGGTCCCTACCTTTTGAAGACCTTCTAATTTGTGTCGATGGACAGGGGGGTGCACCAATATAAAGCAGTAGTTTTCAAACTCGAGCGTGCATCAGAAACACAGGCCCCGGGACCCCATCCTCAGAGTTGATAACTCATTAGGGCTGGAGTAGAGGTGGAGTATCTGCATTGCTATCTTGTTCCCAAGTGATCTGATTCTGCTGATCTGCGGACCACACGCTGAGAACCCTGCTCTAAGAAAATAAATACAAGGGCCAGGTGAAGAGGGTTCAATATAGAAGTCCACTAGAAAGGTGCACTTGGTTTGTTGGTGCAATAGCAGGTACCCCTTTTTGGATAGGTTCTCTAGCACATAGCTAATGAGTTTTAATTGGCAATGTGCTTTGGATAAACGGCACTGGCCGTGACTGCCACCATCCAAGGAAGGATGACAAGAGGCATGGGAACAGATGTCTCCGTAGGCCTGAGGAAGTTGAGTAGGACATAATACAGTAAGACATACACATGTGGGCTCACAGCGGCAGAGTGAATGGCTATAGAGTTAAGGAGTAACGGTAGGGTGACCTGTCTCCACGCTCAAACTGAAGCACTTTTCCCAGGAGCAGAAGGTCTCAACGGAATCACCTGAGTGGCCTTTTCTAAGTACGCATTATTGGGCCCAGGCCTGGAGATGGTGAGCAAAGCTCCTCAGATGATTCTGCCATGAAACCCTTTCCTTGGGACCTAAGAACCGCTTTTTCTGCATCCTTTGTGGTTGTGCCCCATACTTATAAGTAAGCAGAATGCAAAGCTAATCTTGGAAAAAGCAAAAAAAAAAAAAAAAAAAAAAAAAAGCACAGTTGGTACACTCCCCTTCCCATTGTGTCTCATTGCCATTTTATTACCACAGGACTTGAGTGTCCCAAATTCAGAGGTGCCCATTTAAGATACAAGTGGCCCTCAGCGGTCACAGTCCACCAACAACTGGATATGTTGGCCGGAGTAAGCTGCCATTCACTGGAAATGTTCTAGAGAAGGCTGACCATGTGCTGGTCAGGGTGGAGAGGTAGGGCTGCCTGCCTTGTATTGAGCCTACCAAGATGGCAACTTAGTTCCTCCAACGTGTTCTTAAATGGATCAGGTGGGTGGCTCTCAACATGTGCGCCCTGGAAAGTATGGCCAGGTCACTGGGGAACTTGTTAGAAATGCAACTAACTGAATCAGAAACTGGGAGTGGAGCCCAGCCACTGATTTTAACAAGCCCTTCACATGCTCACCAAAGTCTGAAAGCTACTAGTTTAGCTTACACTATAGGTAGTTCATTGCTACTTGTAAGTCAGAAACAGAACAGAATTGGAATGCAGGCAACCTGCCATCTATTCATCTATTGAGGTACTCCTACAACTGTTCCAACATGTTAAACATCATGTTTGTCTGATTTTGCGCTCATTTGTCTGACTTTGACCTAAGAACATGAAGCGTTCCGTATCTAGCCAGCTTCTCAGCTATGGCTGGCATCCATATAGTTCCCAGTGATCATCTACTTACTGCATCCTCTTCTCAGATGATGGAAGGGCTGTGTTGTTTTGCTTTTCAGATTCTTCATCATAGCCTCCCCATACGATGTGGGCTCAGTAAACTATTGAATGATAACAAGCCTGATTTATTCCCAGGACTGCCTTCAATCCTGCTAAGACTTCACTCTGTGTCTCTTTCTCGTATTCTCCATGCCACAGTGGTAAGCCAGGCAGACTCACTTGGCTGTATGAAGCTTTTAACGTGACCTTAGGTCAAATGTTGTGGCCATGGTCTCACAAAAAGTAAGGGGTGACAGAAGATTATGCAAATCACACTCTTGCATTATCACTATTATCATTAACAATATTATTAATGATGATCATTATTAATGATCATCATTAATATCATTAATAATATTATTATTGATTTTCAAACTTGTTACAGCCATGGTTCCCAAAATCTATACCAGAGTATCTTGGGTACCGCAGCAACCACACAGAAACACAGTGGGATGTTTTTAATTTTTGAAAGAAACCCAAAAACAACCGTCAGAAAACATGCAAATCCAATTATCAGGCTGTTTGGACTTCATTACTTCATAAACAGGGCATTTAAGTATTTCTTTTGACCTAGGGTCACTGTACAACAATATTACTGAAATACTCAAAGTGACATACAATGAGGAAGTCAGGAATCTCTGTTACAGCATGACTGTCCCCAGGTATAGTTTAAGTTGTTCACATTCTGGCAGGATCATGTATTCAACCGATCATGTTTCAGGAAATACACATTCTAAATTTAAATATGAGTCGGGGAGAAGGTAAAAGAAAATTAGAACTATATGCATCTTTGAGGGGGCGTCTTTCCTTTATAACCTTCCTACCCGGATCTACCTCTCCCAGCTCCTGACACAACCCTTAACCAAGGCTCCTGTGATTTTTCGAAATAATAAATAATAATGATAGAGGCTGAGACAGGAGAATTGCTTGAGGCCAGGAGTTCGAGACCAGCCTGGGCAATATAGCAAGACTCCATCAAATCATCATCATCATCATCTAAGTTCTCATTTAATGTCTCAGCCTTTCATGACTTACATATGATGGATTAATTCTTGCAAATTTGAACTAATAATTGCTCTGGTGCATTCCTGAAAATTGCCTTTGATACACACTGTTGAAAGACAAGTTCAGGCTCTGTGTGCTATACCATGCACCTAACACCTTACAGAAAACTACTGGATTTTCTGATAAAGAGCCAATAGAACCTTTACCAAGCAGAGTCAAACAGGAACCTAATGTGCAGCCGGATGCACTGACTCACACCTGTAATCCCAGCACTTTGGGAGACCAAGGTGGGTGGATCGCTTGAGGCCAGGAGTTTAAGACTAGTCTAGCCAACATGATGAAACCCTGGCTCTACTAAAAATACAAAAATTAGCCAGGCATGGTGGCTTGTGCCTGTAATTTTGTGCCTGTAATTGTGAGACAAGAGAATAACTTGAACAGGGAGGCAGAGGTTGCTGTGAGCTGAGATTGTGCCACTGTACTCCAGCCTGGGTGACAGAGCGAGACTCTATCTTACCAAAAAAAAAAAAGAAGAAAGAAAGAAAAAGAAAAAGAAAAGTGGCACAAGAATGGAGATAAGGTTTCCGAAGTCAATTTCTGCAGGAGCTTTGCAATGTAGCCCCAGGTCCCCTGCCCCCCATTTGATATTGAAGAAGTAGTAAACAGTTATAACTGTATTTATTAGGAGAATTTTATTTTCATCTTCAAGGAATTTTAGGAACAAAGTAGT
Source organism: Saimiri boliviensis (assembly GCF_048565385.1). Lineage (NCBI taxonomy): Eukaryota > Metazoa > Chordata > Mammalia > Primates > Cebidae > Saimiri > Saimiri boliviensis. The sequence goes on along the minus strand of NC_133457.1, from coordinate 39,673,336 downwards.
CTTCATAACACCCCTTTAGGAAAGCTATTCTTTTTATCCCAGTGTTAAAAATCTGAAGGAGCTGACTGCAGGTTTCAGAGGCACAGGCTTAGATTGGGAGACACTGTTTCCCTGGAACAAGACTGAATTTCTTTTTAAATTTCAGATAATACTATCAAGTGGTCAAGTACTAGAGTCTTTTCTTATGAAGCCATCCAGGGTTGGGGGAGGGAGTGGGTTATTGTTATTGTCTTATTCATCATCAAACACTTTTTAAAAATCAACAATAAATCACTTGCTGCAGCATTCTTGTTTGTTTTTCATGCATGTATCTCAGTGAGTCACCTAACCACAATGATATATTCTGGAATCTGGTGGTTCTGCATGGTACCCTCATTCATTCCTTGGGAATTAATTCCCCTGACATGATAAATGTGTTTCCAGTCTGACATTCAACACACACAGACACGCGTGTGTGCACACACACACACACACACGCCTTTAGTTTCCAGTCCGTTCATCACACACACACACACACACACACACACACACGAGCCTTTCTTTAGTTTCCAGTCCGTTCATATCTCACACGCACACACGCACACGCACACGTACACACACACGAGCCTTTAGTTTCCAGCCTGTTCATATCTTTCTCTCTCTCTCACTCACACACACACACACACACACACACACACACACACGAGCAGCCTTTGTTTAGCAGGGAGAAGTTACCCTACTCTCCACCAGGTGTCAGTAGAGTCAGTTTTAACAGCCTGCTTTGGCCAAAGGGGCATCTGTGGACATTGTTTTTCCGGCTATGACAGGCATTTTCTCAAACTACCTCTGTGCTGTCCTCTTATGAGGCTATCTTCCATATCTGAGGGGTGTTCAGAGATGATAGTCCACCTGTAGAGAAAGAAAACTATAAGGAAACTGCACTATCAACAGCAGGTGGCCAAGTTGGTCCTTTCGGGTGGGTCGCATAAAACTTTTACTGCCTGTTTTCTCCTTTACTTTTCTATCACTATGTTATCTGGCTTAAAAGTGCTCCATGTTTCACTCGATGTGACAATCAATTAGATGTGGTTGATGCTTTTAGATTTGCAGGGGGCTTTGTTTGTTTTAAGGCCCACTCCATTTTACCACTGCTGACCTAGTCTTCAGCACAGAATTGGACTTCACTCTGCTTGTAGCCCCAGAACTCAGCATAGAAAGGTGTAGAATACTACCACGGATTAAGTGCGCTCCTGACTCAGCATCCATGTGTAAGTGGCGGGGCCGATGCTCTTTGCAACATTCCGTGGCGACTTTGCCTGGGAGAGAGGTGGAAAAGGAGCGGAAAAGGGGAAGAGAGACAAGTGGGTGATGATTTGGCCTGGATGTCGACTAAAATAAAAAGTAGAGGAAACCCGAGAATAAGATTGTTGAACTTCAGTCGAGATAGTGGGTGAAGTGGAAGTAATAGTGAACTCTTTTACTAAGAACAAAAAGAAATATCAGCAACAGCAAATTAAGTTCAGTTTCAACTACAGACCCCAGTTGCATCATCTCCCTCCCTGAAAGCAAAACGCTTACAGAAACTGCCTGAAAATCTGAAATGAAAAGTGTACCTTTGCCATTCAACCTTCATTTGCTAATGTCTGTTAGGTGGGGCGTGAGTCTCCTGCCACACCCAGTGGAGAAATCCTGACTGCCTCCCCCTGCAAGAGGAGACCCATCTGGGCCATGGGGCAGACGGAGCTTTCACCAGTTTTCCACATTTTTCCTAGCTCACAGTCTTATGTTCCTCTTTAGCCTCATGCCCAGTCTAACTATGCTAGCTTTTAATATTTTTTCTCTTACTGACTTTTTGATACTACATTTCCAAATAGGGTTAATTTTACTGAATGCAAAAGGTGGATCACAGAGATGTATGATTTGAAAACATGTCACCTCTGTTCTCCTATTTGAGTTCTTAACTGATTCCTATCATGAGAAATTCAACTGTTATTTATTCACTTCACTGGGTCCTAGATTTAATATTAAAATGCAAAGGCCTCAGGGAAGGACAACTGGGGCTGCACTTAGGATGCTATTGACTTGGGAACAAATTTATTTCTGTGTCCAAACTTTCTTACGCCCCATAACAGGGTTAAATGAACATGCAAGGTAACCTTGAAAGGAAAAAACTTTTTTCACAAAAGGTAAAATTCAGCCTTGCAAGAGGAGAATGGCAGGTGAAGGAGAGGCAATTCCACCTCCTTTTAATCTTGGTAATGGCAGCATCTGGGCAGGTGGGCTGGGCAGGTGGGCTCTGTGTTGTTGATGAGTCTAAACGACCTAAGAGAAACTTGAAGTTAGACCAGGCAAGAGCTTCAGTTCCCCATGCCTTCGGGATGATCGGGGCTGGCTGGGAGATGAGGAGATTATAATAATAATGCCTATAATGATAAAGAAGCCTCCCAATACCTTACATTTGTGTCCTACTTTTAAATTTACAGGCACTTTTCAATTCCCTTGAGCCTCAGCATAACCCTGGGAGGGCAGGAATTGTGCTTTCTCTTTACAAATGAGGCTTGGAGAGTTAAAGGAACCTGTTCGTGATCCCCAGACTCCTAAACTGAGACCCAAAGCCAGCTGGAACGATGCCCAGTCCAGGAGACTTTCCTCCATACCTGGGATTGGACTGGTTCTTTCAAATATTACCCAGATGCCAGGGTCAAAGGTTTGATGTATATCTCTCCCTCTCCTCCTATGAGGAGAAGAGGAAAAGAAGGGGCAACTCCACTTTTACCCCTGAGAGATCCTCAACCTCACTGCCCTCCTAGCGTGGGGTGCAGCCCACCTTGGGGGACAGCTATTTGCATTTATCCAGCTGTGCTTCCAGATGCCACAGACAGAGCCGTGGAAAGGCTCTAGTGGGGACAGGGTGGGCTGAGGGGCTCCGCCCTATCCCATGAACTCCGGCAGTGCCCAGCACCCCACAATACCAAACAAACTTCACAAAAATAGTTACTTGCTACCTAAACACAACTTCAAAACACATCCCCAAGCTACACGCCCCTCTTACGTGGCAACTTCTTAGGAAATCTAGAGCATTCACTGATTCCACACCTGGTCACATATGCTCAATGCCAAGTGAGAAGATGGATATGTCCTTCCCTGAGGGCCTTTCCGGTTTCGATGGTCTCAGGCTAGGGTATGTAATAACATAACACTCGGGGGTCTAATCTTTTAAAAATGAACCAAGAAAATTGCTAGTGAAGGTTCCCTAACGCAGTCAGTCATGGCTTCCTTGGGCTGCGCATGCAGCACCTGCTGAAGTATTAATAGATGAATGCTGTTAAATCTCATCGTCTGATACACCAGGCTGCAGGGCATTCTGCTACCCTTCCTCCTGAGAGAGCCAAGAAGAAAAACCAAGGAAGACAGTTTGAAAAGGCCACAAACTGCCCTCCTCTGAAAAGGTTAGCAATGAGCTGTGAGGGGAAGCATGTTTTGATTCAGAGCACAGGCTGGATAAACAATGACTCATCAGGTCTACATGGAAAGATTTTTTCAAGGGGCACATTTTACAGATGCCCCTTCAGTGCTGTAGTTTCGATACGGATAAAGAAAACACATGGGAACAAAGGCGTGTGGTCAGGGCAAGCACGCTCGAGTTCTCCAAGATGGAGTTGAGGTGTTCTTGCAGGTGCTGGTGTAGCCTTGTGACCTTGAATACTGAGACAGGAAAGTATTAGGTTGGAGCAAAAGCAAAAGCAATTAGAAGTAATGGCAAAAACCGCAATTGCTTTTGTGCCAATCGAATAGCAATGATCCTACTCAAAGAGGTGCCACCAAAGGGTGGGCCTCCCGAGCAGGCCTCCTCCACACTGCAGCCAGGTTGCCTTTCTCACACTGGATCACGGCCTAAAGACCTTCCATGGCTCCCCATTCCACAGCAACTCTCCCAAGACCCTTCGCCATCTGGCCTCAAACTGCACTTGAAGTGTCACTCATGGTCACTTCCTGCCCCACTCCTACAGTCACACATCCTGTGCTCTTTTGGTGCTTCTGAGCCATGCTTTTCATCCCCAACCTGGAGAAAAAAAAAGTCCCAGCTCGTTTTTCCAAAGCCAAACTCAAATATCACCCCTGGGTTTCCTCATACAGGTGTAATCAATCACACTCTCTTCAGTAGCTTCACACACATCTTTTACGCCTCTTGTTCAGCTTTTCTGCCCCTGAGTTACAAGTTGGTTTTTCACCTACGCCTTGCAAAACTGGGCTCCGTAATTCATCTTGAATGATCTTTTCCAGGTATATATTTTCAGAGGGTTCACGTATACTTTATACATGCAAAACCTATTCACAGATGCCATATTAAGCTTTGGCTACAGATTTTGAGCGTTCTTAAAATGCAGATAGCTAATGGAAAAGATAGAAGTTGATGTAAACGTGATCTAGTGAGTAGAATGAAAAGGAGACACAAGTGCTATTTTTGGTTGAAAGCAAAGAGAAGAGGACCTACAAGAAGTAGATTCCTTTGTGGGTGGAAGATGGTTTCTAAAAAGCAAGCCTGGAGGCTGAAGAGAAATCCATCAACCCAAGGATCTGGTCCAGGGCTGCCCCATTAACCCCAGAAATATAGCCTGTAGTAGCTGGGCACTGTGGACAGGCTATAGCGTTGTCTTTGAACAGAACCTATTTACTAAGTATTGATAATGATTCCATTTACTTTTCAATTTTAGATAATTCAGTAACAACTTCCCCATCATTTGTATTTTTTAAAAATTAACACATTTTATGTGTTTAAGAGTTGATGCCTGCTTTGCTACTCTTCTGATGAGTGGAATGAGCTTTATTTAAGGGACATAGCACTGTGCTGAGAACGGGTGGAACTGGCAGAGGAAGACTCCACCTGCCTGGTTCTCAGCACCACCCCTTGGCACATGGCATCTGTGACTTTTATTTTTAGCTATTCTTTCCCAACCAGCTAATAAAACGGATTGTAAAATACATGAAGGCAGAGAGCCTCCCATCTTAACCTATCGGCATCCACAGTATTTATCCCAGTATTAAATGCCGATATCACATTCCTCACGAGTCTTGTTTCTACCTCCTAAGTGTGACTTGAACACCAAGCCCTCCCACTATCTCCACTACCTCCACTCAAGTTCCAACACCTTTTTCTCTCTGGTGGACCTGCCATGGCCTGACCAGTCTGCTCTCCACCCACCAGCTGCTGTAAAGCTTTAAAAACGCACATTGGGTCATATCACTGCCCTGCTTAAAACCTGTGTAATGTAAAGGAACCACCCAGTTTTTCTGTATGAGGCTCATTCCTTGCAGAGTAGTCCATGGGCCTTAGGAGCACAAGGGTGAGAACCAAGAGCTAAATCATAACCTGGGAGAGGTCTATTTAAAAGAAGGGCCTAAAGGCCTGGGGTCACCTCCATTCAAAATCTTCCCCAAATAAGCACAAATAGAAACAACCTTTCCTTCTCTCGTGGCCCCAGTCTACTCTGAAGAAACAGGTAAGGTGATACCTGTATATATTTTTGCTTTTTTTTTGGTGTCATTCTCTCCCTCTGTCAGTTTAGAAGCTGGTTGTGGACAGGCCACAATGTTGTCTTTGAACAGAAACTAGGGCATTTCCTGAACAGAGTAGCTTCAACTAAGGCCTCGCGATAACCAAATAAATGACCCATGTCAAAGGAATATTCTCCACTTGGGTAGCCCTTGCCTGGAAGACTACATGGGATGACATTTTTCCCTTTTCCTGGTACTGAGCTATTGAAGCAGTTAAAGGGCCATCAACTTTGAAGAACCGTGGTACACAGACCCTCACTGGATCTAACTGAAAACGCTTCCCTGACCAGAGAGCAACAGGTTATGTTTTAATGAATGACACACAAGTGCTAGGTGTCAATCCTTCACTGGCATAGCCACCCCTTTCTAACCCATCAACACTTTGACCCTTCCTCCTCACTGACCTACAAAGCCCTTCGCTGTGCTGTTTCCTTTCTGGCAAGTAAAGAAACTCAGCTTGCTTTACTTTTAAGTTCTTTTGAACTTAGTTTTCTCCTTTGATCTCATGATTTACTGGTGAGCTCCAGGCCTCTGCCATGGCTGTGGAAAGGACCGTCTTGGGATTCCTCTCCTCAGTACAGAGCACTTCACCAGCACCCACCGTGTAGAATAGGGGACCAGGAAAGGAGGCCCCGGACACCCGCCTCCCCTGGGGGATTGTTAGGAGCTTTACATTGAAAACTCTAGAGCTCATTGAAGGAAAATGGTACTAAATACTAAATAATACCGAAGTACTGTAGTAATAGTAACACTAGTATACTATTAATACTATAGTAATAGTATTAGTAATGCTATTACTATAATATTGTAATAGTAACACTAAAATATGAAGGTACTAAATTATACTATGGTTGAAGGAAATAGTACTAAACAGAAAAATTAGTTCCAAATTTTGTGGTGATAATGCTATTTTTAAAGTCTTAATAAGATTTCAGATTTTTTCCCTGTTTCTAGATACTTTCTGCTTCACAGACAATAATTTTCTGTAGTTCATAGGCCTATTCAATTGGAATCTTGAAAGTGAAGATTTTTTTTTAACTGATATCATAGGGACGTAACTGGGATTTTATAGCATCACCTTCAAGACAAAACTATGCCAACACATTTGTATTAATGCTGTATTTTACTACAGGTGTTATCAGTCAGGATTCTTTTGGTTGCAAGTGACAGAGACCTGAGTCAAACCAGCTTACTGGAAAAAGGGTAATATTTTACCAAGGGTATCCAAGGAAGGACTGAGTAGACAAACCCTCAGAGGGGCGGGAGGGAACACAGCTGGGCCTCAGGAAGAGCCAAGAGACACCACGGCTTTCTCCTCCAACTTCAGGCTCTCTGTGAAAGTCAGACGTATCCTCTCTCTCACCTTCAGATGGACTTTTTCCAAGGGGCTGAGAGACATGGTCTTCGTTTTAGAGTTTTAGCTTCTGATCAATTCTGCCCCTAGAGAGGAACCAGACAGTCTCTCTCTCTCTCTCCCTCACTCCCTCCCTTTCTTTCTTTCATCCTGAAAAATCATCTTATTAGTCCACCTCAGGTCCTGAGCCAGTTTGGCCAGTGGTGTGGGGGCACTGTGGTGGGGCACAGTCCAAGCCAAGTTCCTTCACCTCTTTAGAATATTCAGGAGTGGTAGCATGTAAAAACATGGCAGCTTCCGTGGGTTGGGAGGCGGAGGTTAATGGCAGCGCAGTTTCTAAGAGGAGCAACAGAGTCAGGACCCGCCATACTGTAGGTACCACCTGTACTCTCACCTATGGCATCTCAGAACCTGGCGCCCCTCACTCAGAACACTGCTCGATAGGTGAATGAGGATGGGACAGAGAGGGCTTGTGGTGGTGACCCTTGATGACCTAATGAGAGGCAGGAATGCATTTTCCTAGCGGTTAATACTCATCCTCTTCATCAGCTGCCAATTTGGGAGCTTATACTATCTCAACTTCATTCATCTTATTTTATTTAGTCGTTCAACATAAATTGTTGAGTACCTGTTACATATCTGACATGTTGTTCCATGTAGAAGATAGAAACATGTGAAAGACAGTCTCTGCCATAAAGAGATTACAGTGTGGTAGGAAAGGCAGCCATGTAAACATGTAATTTTCACAGAATGGGACAAGAAATATGATCAAGGTTTGAAGTCATTGCCGCAGCATTACATGTGGAGACAGAGAATGAATGGCCATATATAAATCTATGTTATAAACGTAATCTGCACACTTCCTCTGTCTCTTCCTTCTTCTCCAACCAGTTATTTAACAAGATTAAATAACTGTTCCTGCCTTTCATGTGCACAGTACACTATAGATCACCCAGCACTTCCACTCACATAATCTTCAAACCTCAGAAATACCGGCCATGTGAAATAAGTAGGACACGTATTAGCTTCCTCATCTTACACTGAAGAAATTGTGTTTCCAGTGCTTTGAAATACTTCTCCCCATCCCACAGCTAGTAGTACATTATTTTAATGTTGGACCTCGAGCCCATGCCTCAGGCTTCAGTGCTATTTCTAAGCCCACGTGCCACCACCTTGTACCACTGGCTGCAGAACACACTCCAGAAAAGGAAACCTAATCCTAATCTGTCCCCAGCAATATGCTGAAGGGCTCTGACCCAGGTTCATCACCTGCCAGCATCCATCTGTGTCATCCGTCTGTGTGCAGCCTTCCTCGGCATTCTTCCCTGGGTCAGTGCCCCTCTGGTCAGTGACGTGCACTGGGGCTCCGTCCCCCGCCTGAGGGCCAAGTCTCTCTGTTTCTCTTGGATCTCATTAAGGTAGTGGTGAGGGAGGGAGTTCAGTTCTGATGAGGACAAGTCACAAATGGGCAGATGAGAATATGGATTCAGTTCTCTAGGGCAGTGTGCCTTTGATTTTAAAGTGCACGTGAGTCACCTGGGGATCTTGTCCAAATGCAGACTCTGAATGATGGGTTACCCAAATTTTCTATTTCTCACAAGCTGTCAGGCAATGGTGAGACTGCTGACCCACAGACTACACCTTGAGAGGAAAGATCTAGATTAAAGATGCTAATACGTCTTAGCCAGTCCTGGGAAAAACAGCAAATCAGTGGGTGGTAGCTTTCTTAAAAAGCTGAGATAGAAAAATGTGACCTTGAAAAAAATTATATTTAAAGCATGTTTACAGAAGGAACCTTGAGATGAAAATTAAGAGGTCTTATAAATTTCCACATATCCCTTGGCCACCTATGCTTCAATGTCCCCATTTCTAAGTTGAGAGTAACAAATCTTGCTTCAAGGTAGTTAATGCGTATGATATTGTTTGGAACAAAACCGTTTTGGAAAATGCAGATTGTAATCTGTGATTTTGTTGTATTTTTTCTTTGCAGGAGATGTCAGTGAAAAGGGGGATCCAGATGATGACTAACCTATGACTCCCAACAGTATGACAGGTACCATTTTTTTTTTTACATTTTCCTTGTGCGTCTCCATTTTTGTTCCATCTAAAGTGAAATTTTGGGTTCTTAAAGAATAACCTGCAGGTTTTAGCAACCATTATTTCCAGCCCAATAACTGTTATTAAATCCTGTGAATACATCCCTACAAATATACTTCCATGTTCTTCTGATATTATAGGATGCATCCTCATCAGAAACATGATGGAGAGGAAACAACTATTCACAATAAAAAAATTCATTTTTAGCCACCCTTTAGCCATTGCACACTATGTTTACTATTTTCTCTCTCTCTTTTTTTTCTTTTTGTTTTTTGTTTGTTTGTTTGTTTTGAGACAGGGTCTTGCTCTGTCAACCAGGCTGGAGTGCAGTGGTGCACTGCAGCCTCAACCTCCCAGGATTCAAGTGATCCTCCCACATCAGCCTCCCAAAGTGCTTGGATTTACAGGAGTATGTCATTGCACCCAGTGTATGTTTACTCCTTACAGTCATTCTGATTAATATAACAAGTGGTTCTGCATACTCTGTGACCACAGAGTCCATGTATCTTTCCAAAAGTTGTCTGTTTATTCCGTTCAGCAGTAGAGTCAGAATGGAATATGATTAGGTCATGTAAAGTACAAGTGAGTTATAAAACTCTTAGCAAGGGTCAAAGGAGAGACAGAATGACTCCCAGAGAAATTTAAGGTTGGAATCGCGCAAATTCTTTGTGCAATTGATAGGGCGATGGTTGTACACTGAAAGGTGCCAGAGAACAAACCAATAACACCAGTGATGGCAAAGTTGGGTAAAAGGAAAAATAAGTAAACAGAGCTGGAGAACTCTGGTTCTCTCTAAAGGGAAGCCATCCCCCAACTCTAAGCAATCAGTGACAAAAGGGGATGAAGCCCCATGTGTCCAGAGATTTCAAATTTTCAAGAGAAGTTGGAAATTCAGATTACAAATGAAATATCCAAATTTTTTAGATGTTAGCAAGTAACTTATAAAATTGTGTAGACTTAGAACTCAGTTGAAATATGTCTGCTGACTGGAATCAACCCAGGAGCTGTCAGTTTACGACCTCGGCTATATACCTTCCAGCCTAGCAGCAAGCCCACCACTGTGCTTTTTGTTACCATGGCAGCAGGGCAGGTCCCCATAGATCTATGTGTGTCGAGGATGCAGCCTGACCTTTGATTATCTATTCATGTCACCTCCCCACTCTGTGATGACCTAAACATGCAGGAAAATTGCTCCAAGAACTTATTCTCCAGCAGATCTAAGAAACTGAAGCAACTGGAAGTTGTCACTCAGCCTTCCGAAAGTTTGGAAGCCTCCCAATGACCATAAACTTTATCTCTCTCAGCATCATTGCCTAGTCTCCCTACCCACCCATACTGGAGTCCCTGATGCAACAAAAATATGGAGTGTCTGGGCAAACCACAGTGATTCACACCTGTAGGAGGAGAGGGCATCGGAGTCACATATTTTTTATTTCATATTAACAGGCACCAAAGCGCACCCATTCCCACATCTATTCCACTACTAACTAGGTCAAATTCTCTGCCACTAAAGTTGTACTCCTTCTTTATCACAAACAAATGCATTCAACCTTAGCTACAGCCTCAGTGTTTCTGCTGGGATGAATGGGAATCTAGTCAGAAGGAGCGATGGCATGAGTCTTTGCAGGCACAGGCAGGTGTGGACGCACAGATACCATGTAGCAGGTAGCTGCCCTGCAAAATGGAGGGACAGTGTTCCTTTCTGATAAAGGACAGTGTGAGAGCAGGTGCTATGAGGATGGCTCTCTACTCCATGATAATTTGCTCACCTGAAAACATGTCCAAAGATCTAGACTCGAAGAACATACCCTGAGACATACGAAATGGCAAAAGGTGGTTTAAAAGTAGGTAATTAAATGGTCTTTGCTTGCTGTGGGGATTAGTTCTAGGTAGGGCACAGTTCATCTAGGTAGAGTGACCATTCATTCCAGCCCCTCTGGATCAGGGACTGGCCGTTTTTGTTGTTGTCATAAAGGGCCAGTGAATAAATAGTTCTGGCTTTGCAACCCATGCAGTGTTTGTCACAATTACTCAATTCTACCATTGTAGCGCAAAAAGGCATAGACCATATGTAAATAAATAGACTTCTCGGTGCTTTAGTAGAAATTTGTTTATAAAGCAGGCAGCAGATCAGCTTTGGCCCATAGTTTGTGGACCCTTGTTCTAGAATCCAGGGTGGTCCAGGCAGTTCCCTTCTAGCTACAAACCATCTCATTACTGAGAAGAACCCCTAAGTCTGAGTCAGCTTGGGGGCTGAGCTAGGAATCTAGGGCCAATGCTAGACAGCTCTAGGGTAAGCCAGCTTTGACGCCCATCTTGCAGAAGCTGGGATGCTTTCCTCACAGACTGAGCCAGAACCCCAGCTGCCTCCTAGTGGTAGAGGGAGTTTTCACTTCCAGCATTTGCTTCATATTGGAGAAACTATTGTAGTTCTGTTTTCAAAAGAAATCTACTCTATACACATATAGGTACAGTATATGTTAGTGGGCTGAGATGAGAAAATCATTACTTTAGATGCCCTTGTTTGTGTACGAGATAAAACAATGTTCTTTTCCTTCTTTCGATTGCAGTGGGCTCAGGGTAATGTTTTCAGAAACCCAAAAGAAGGCCGTAATGAAGTTGTAAGCTGTCAGAACTAAGTGCTTGCTCTAGGAGCATAAAGGCCAAATATACATATTTTTTCCTTTGAAAAGCATACTAGGTAATATTACTGCTATTCAATACAGGAAATCAATTAAACCTTTATGAAAAGAAAACCGTTTTTTAAATGATGAGTAGTTAATATTTAATCTATTTTCCCAAAACAGAACAGGCCAGCATTTTCAGATAAAGGAGGCATGTTTTTGTAGGCTCTTTCAACCACAATGCTTATTAAATTTATGTGCTTTGCACTAACTCGAATGAATAATTGTTTATTTTCTGAGGTTACTTAATATCAGCTACAGTAGAGTCAGGTCTTGCCAAAATTTTCTCACTGCTTTACGCCACCTAATTTGAAATTAGAACTATATGAAATTATTCATTGAAAAATATGATTCCTTCCAACCTCGGCAGAAACAAGGAAAAAAAATACAATTCTTAAAGAAGAAAGTAAGAAAGTACCTTAATACAATATTTTATTAGTCTAGAACTAAGCATCACTTCCTAGAAAATCTTAGGGAAATTCTGCTGACATTGACGACAATATAATGAGCTCTATTTTGAATAAAACCATCAGCCACAGCGTAGGGAAATTTGTTCTAAGGTATGAGCACCTAAAATGTTAAATATCAAAGTTAGAAGCTTTTGGCCTTGACTGAACAGGAAACCAGGAATTCAAACTGTGCCGGAAGACGCAGAAACAAGGGCCTGTTATGTTTGCGCTGGACCTGGCTATATGAAAGTAGGATATGGCATAAAGCTGGCAAAGTATTTTATGTTTTTGTTGAAACTGGGCCTTCAGTAATTTAAAGTCACTCTATTATGACTCATTTAATATGAATAATATATTCCCCGTTCAGTTATTAACTCAGACTTCTTTGTGACTTGCTTGCTTCTTTAACTTCTCTACTGTGGGAAGGTATTTTCTTTGTCAAGGCATTATTATTGAGTATACCTCAGTAGCAGGGAAGGGATGCTGGCCAAGATAGATAGGAGCTTTCAGATGTTACCCCAATATTTTTCGCCATGTGGTCTGTGTACTGTTTCTTGTCAGCTTGCTTTGGGAGGGACTCATTTGTTAAGCAAAATTGAGAACAACATAGGTTTTTTTTTTTTTAATTTCCCTTATAACTCCTGAGGTTGAGCATTGTTTACGTGTTTATTCGCCACTTGCATTTCTGCACGTGTAACTTGCTTGTTCATACTTAGTGTCCATTTGCCGACTGTAGTTTTTGTCTTTTTCTCATTACTTGTAGAACCTGTTTTTGTGGTATGGACACATGAGCTCTATTTTGGATAAAACCACGATCGACAGCATAGGGGAATTCGTGCTAAGATGTGAATATGCTAAATGTTAAATACCAAAGTTAGAGGCTTCTTTTGCTAAGTTTACTAAGCAAGTCACTTAATCTCCCTAGATCTTGAATTCTTTATCTATTAATCGAGAAAGTGAAACCAGTTCACCTTCAACCCCAGATCCCCTTCCACTTCTAAAATTTGAGTACTGATAAATCACATTTTCATAAAGTAAGGCATATACATGTTGATGGTTGGGTATAAAGAAAAAGTGAACACTAAAGCAATGCATTTTGTCTTTTGGGACTATCCTACCGAACAAGTTTTTCAGAGTCAAACAAAACATTAAAGTTCGGAAAACACGGCATCTTATTGTGAAGCCCATGTCATTTTTCAAAGGTGGACCTCCAGGTGGACCTTAGGTTTTTCAACTGCTTCTTAATGGCCATTTCTTCCTTCAGAAATAGAATCACAGTGATGCATATGTCCTACAACCTACGCAGAATAGCTTTTCGTGGTGTCAGAAGGTTACTGACAACAAAATAATGATACCACTCAAAAATAACTAATGTTAACAATGTACATATTTTTAACTTTCCCTGTTGTCAAATATGCTTCCTCAAAGGGATTTTGTTCTTGGCTACTTAGTAATTCGTCATATGGTGATATAGTCTCTGACTGTCAGGCTATTAACATAATATTCTTATAAATAATATATGATGAATACATATTTATTACATATATATTGACATGATGAATATATAATGAACTTCCTTGTACATAATTTGGCATCTTTCTGATAATTTTTTCAGGATAAACTCTACTATGTTAAAGGAAATGATGGGTCAAAGGGACTGAACAGCTTTAAGTTAGCCCATTTGTTCATTTTTGAGAGGTAATTTATTAGGCAAAATTGTATCAAGTCTTTCAAAACTTTATATGTTTTAATTGATTATAGATTTGACTATATACCCCCTATTTGATTTGGCTCTCTGTTTGTCTGTTATTGGTATACACACATAAACACACTCACGCTGATTGGTGACCCACACTTCACCTTTTGTAACTTAACCTGTTTGTTTAACTTTTCTTTTGTAGTATTTGTCTTTTTTTATGATTTAGATATTAGAGAATTAATTCATTTTCTTTAATAAACAGTATAGATTATTTTTCAATTTAATACATATCTCTTCTTTTTGTTTATGGCAATATTTAACGTTTATAAATTTTTCTTCTTTTGAAATAATTTTATACTTACAGAAAAGTTGCAAAATTAATATAAGAAATTCCAAGCCATCCTTTACCCAAAATCTTACAATGTTAACATTTTATCACATTTGCTTTGATCTTCTTTCTCTTTCTTTTTTTTTTTTAATTTATTTATTTTACTTTAGGTGCATACTGTATCTGGCATTTCTCCCCATGTTATCCCTCCCCACCCTCCCCTCCCTCCCCACCCCAAATTGTCTCTCCCCTACCCCCCACCACTGTCCCCTGTGTGTGATGCTCTTCTCCCTGAGTCCATGTGTTCTGGTTCTTCCACACCCACCTATAAGTGAGAACATACAGTGCTTGGCTTTCTGTTCTTGTGTCAGTTTGCTGAGAATGATGGTTTCCAGGTTCATTCATGTCCCTACAAAGGACACAAACTCATCATTTTTTATGGCTGCATAGTATTCCGTGGTGTATATGTACCACATTTTCTTTGTCCAGTCTATCATCGAGGAGCATTTGGGTTGGTTCTAGGTCTTTGCTGTTTTACACAGGGCTGCGATGAACATACATGTGCATGTGTCTTTACAGTAGAACGATTTATAGTTCTTTGGGTACATACCCAATAGTGGGATTGCTGGGTCAAATGGAATTTCTATTTCTAGATCCTTGAGAAACTGCCACACTGTCTTCCAGAATGGTTGAACTAATTTACATTCCCACCAACAGTGTAAGAGTGTTCCTATTTCTCCACATCCTCTCCAGCATCTGGAGTTTAATTAGATCCCATTTGTCTATCCTGGCTTTTATTGCCATTGCTTTTGGTGTTTTAGTCATGAAGTCCTTGCCTATGCCTATGTCCTGGATGATATTGCTTATGTTTTCTTCTAGTGTTTTTATGGTGTTAGGTTTTATGTTTAAATCTTTGATCCATCTGGAGTTAATTATAGTATAAGGTGACAGGTAGGGGTCCAATTTCTGCTTTCTGCACATTGCTAGCCAGTTTTCCCAACACCATTTATTAAACATGGAGTCCTTTCCCCTTGCTTGTTTTTGCTGAGTCTGTCAAAGATCGGATGGTTGTAGATGTGTGGTATTTCTTCTGGGGTCTCTGTTCTGTTCCAGTTGTCTATGTTTCTGTTTTGGTGCCAGTACCGTGCTGTTTTGATTACTGTAGCCTTGTAGTATAGCTTGAACTTCGGCAGTGTGATGCCTCCAGCTTTGTTCTTTTTGCTTAGGATTGTCTTGACTATGCGGGGTCTCTTGTGATTCCATGTGAAGTTTAAAGTGATTTTTTCCAGTTCTATGAAGAAGGTCCTTGGTAGCTTGATGGGGATAGCATTGAATCTATAGATTACTTTGGGCAGTGTGGCCATTTTCACGATATTGATTCTTCCTAACCATGAGTATGGAATGTTTCTCTATCTGTTTGTGTCCTCTCTTATTTCCTTAAGCAGTGGTTTGTAGTTCTCCTTGAAGAGGTCCTTTACATCCTTTGTTAATTGTATTCCTAGGTATTTTATTCTCTTTGTAGCAATTGCGAATGGGTGTTCACTCTTGATTTGGCTTTCTGTTTGTCTGTTATTGGTATAAAGGAATGCTAGTGATTTTTGCACATTGATTTTGTATCCTGAGACTTTGCTGAAGTTGCTTATCAGTTTGAGAAGATTTTGGGCTGAGACGATGGGGTCTTCTAGATATACAATCATGTCATCTGCAAATAGAGACAATTTGACTTCCTCCTTTCCTAATCGAATACCCTTTATTTCTTTGTCTTGCCTGATTGCTCTGGCTAGAACTTCCAATACTGTGTTGAATTGGAGTGGTGAGAGAGGGCATCCTTGTCTAGTGCCTGATTTCAAAGGGAATTCTTCCAGCTTTTGCCCATTCAGTATGACATTGGTTGTAGGTTTGTCATATATAGCTTTTATCATTTTATGATATGTTCTATCAATACCTAGTTTATTGAGAGGTTTTAGCATGAAGGGCTGTTGAATTTTATCGAAGGCCTTCTCTGCATCTATTGAGATGATCATGCAGTTTTTGTCTTTGGTTCCGTTTATGTGGTGGATTACATTTATGGATTTGCATATGTTGAACCAGCCTTGCATCCCCGGAAGGAAGCCTACTTGGTCGTGATGGATAAGCTTCTTGATGTGCTCTTGCAATCTGCCAGTATTTTATTGAAGATTTTTGTGTCGATGTTCACCATGGATATTGGCCTGAAGTTTTCTTTTTTAGTTGAGTTTCTGGCTGGTTTTGGTATCAGGAAGATGTTGGTCTCATAAAATGAGTTAGGGAGGATTCCCTGTTTTTGTATTGTTTGGAATAGTTTCAGAAGGAACGGTACCATCTCCTCTTTGTACATCTGGTAGAATTCGGCTGTGAATCCCTCTGGTCCTGGACTTTTTTTTTTTAGTAGGCTGTTGATTGCTGCCTCTACTTCAGCCGTTGTTATTGGTATAATATTCAGGGTTTCAGCTTCCTTCTGGTTTAGTTTTGGTATAGTACAAGTGTCTAGGAATTTATCCATTTCTTCCTGGTTTACTGGTTTATATGAGTAGAGCTGTTCGTAGTAATCTCTGATGGTAGTTTGTATTTCTGTGGGATCAGTGGTGACATCCCCTTTATCATTTTTTATTGCATCTGTTTGATTCTTCTCCCTTTTCTTTTTATTAATCTGTCCAGTCTATTTTTTTTTATTTATCTGGTCTATTTTGTTAATCTTTTCAAAAAACCAGCTCCTGGATTTATTGATTTTTTTGAAGGGTTTTTTGTGTCTCTGTCTCCTTCAGTTCTGCTCTGATCTTAGTTATCTCTTGTCTTCTGCTAGCACTTGAGTTTTTTTAATCTTGCTCCTGTAGTTCTTTCAATTGTGATGATAGGGTATTGATTTTAGATCTTTCCTCTCTTCTCTGGTGGGCATTTATTGCTATAAATTTCCCTCTTTTTACTGCTTTAAGGTGTCCCAGAGATTCTGGTAAGTTGTGTCTTCATTCTGTTTGGTTTCAAAGAACATCTTTATTTCTGCCTTCATTTCATTGTTTATCCAGTCAACTTTCAGAATCAAGTTGTTCAGTTTCCAAGTGGTTGTGCGGGTTTGAGTGTGTTTCTTGATCCTGAGTTGTAGTCTGATTGTGCTGTGGTCTGATAGACTGTTTGTTATGATTTCTGTTCTTTTGCATTTGCTGAGGAGTGATTTGCTTCCAATGATGTGGCCAATTTTAGAGCAAGTGCAATGTGGTGCTGAGAAAAAATGTATATTCTGTGGTCTGGGGTGGAGCATTCTGTGTATGTCTATTAGTGCCGCTGGGTCCAGCTCTGCATTCAAGTCCTAGATATCCTTGTTAATTTTCTGTCTTGTTGATCTATTATTGACAGTGGAGTATTGAAGTCTCCCGCTATTATTGTGTGAGAGTATACATCTCATTTTAGGTCGTTAAGAAGTTGCTTTATGTATCTGGGTCCTCCTGTTTTGGGGGTGTATATAGTTAGGATAGTTAGCTCTTCCTGTTGGATTGATCCTTTTACCATTATGTAATGTCCTTCTTTGTCTCTTTTGATCTTTGTTGGTTTGAAGTCCATTTTATCAGACACTAGGATTGAAACCCCTGCTTTTTTTTTGTTCTCTATTTGCTTGGTAAATCTTCTTCCATCCCTTTATTTTGAGTTTATGTGTGTCTTTGTATGTGAGATAGTTTCTTGAATACAACACACCGATGAGTTCTGACTTTTTATCCAGTTTGCCAGTCTGTGTCTTTTGATTGGGGCGTTTAGGCCATTTACATTCAATTAATATTGTTATGTGTGAATTTGATCATGCCATTTTGTTACTGACTAGTTTTCTTTACCATTAGTTGACTCATTTTCTTCATTGCATTTTTGGTCTTTGCCAACTGGTTTGCTTTTGCAGTGGCTGGTACTTGTTCCTTTCCATGCTTAGTGTTTCTTTCAGGAGCTCTTGTAGGGCAGGTCTGGTGGTAACAAAATCTCTCAATAATTGCTTGTCTCTAAAGGATTTTATTTCTCCTTCACTCGTGAAGCTTAGTTTGGCTGGATATGAGATTCTGGGTTGAAAGTTCTTTTCTTTAAGGATGTTGAATATTGGCCCCCACTGTCTTCTGGCTTGTAGAGTTTCTGCCAAGAGATCTGCTGTGAGTCTGATTGGCTTCCCTCTGTGGGTGACCTGACCTTTCTCTCTGGCTGCCCTTAGCATTTTTTCCTTCATTTCGACCCTGGTGAATCTGATGATTATGTGCCTTGGGGTTAATCTTCTTGAGAAATATCTTTGTGGAGGTCTCTGTATTTCTTGAATTTGAAATTTGGATTGCCTTGCGAGGCTTGGGAAGTTCTCCTGGATAATATCCTGGAGTGCATTTTCCAGCTTGGATTCATTCTCCCCATCATATTCAGGTATACTGATCAAACATAGATTAGGTTTTTTCACATAATCCCATATTTCTCTGAGGCTTTGTTCATTTCTTTTCACTCTTTTTTCTCTTGTGTTGCCTTCTCTTTTTATTTCGTTGAGTTGATCTTCAATCTCTGATATCCTTTCTTCTGCTTGATCGATTCGGCTATTAAAACTTGTGTTTGCTTCACGTAGTTCTCATGCTGTGTTCTTCAACTGCATCAAGTCATTTATGTTCTTCTCTAAGCTGGTTATTCTAGTTAGCATTTCGTCTAACCTTTTTTCATGGTTCTTGGTTTCTTTGCATTGAGTTAGAACGTGTTCCTTTAGCTCTGAAAAGTTTGTTGTTATCCACCTTCTGAATCCTGTGTCTGTCAATTCTTCACACTCCTTCTCGGTCAAGTTGTGATCCTGTGTTGTTGAGGAGTTGTGATCCCTTGAAGGAGAAGAAGTGTTCTGGTCTTTGATGGTTTCACCTTTTTTGCGCTGGTTTTTTCCCATCTTTGTGGATTTACCTGGCTGTGGTGTCAGAGAGCTGCTTGATGAGGTCGCTTGTCTGCCTGTGGGGGTGCTACTGGGTTTATAGAGACTCCTACAGGTTACTAGGGAAGCTTCCTGTGTCTTTTTTGTTTATGCTGGAAGATTAGACCTGCCTCTTCCGCTGACCTCTAGGCGCTGCTGGGTTGTCAAGAACGCAGGCCAGTTGCTACCTAGGCTTCCTGTGTTTTTTTTTTAAAACATGTAGCCCAGTCCCACCCCTCTAGTGGTGGGTTGTGCCCTTCCTCCACTGGGCTGCATCATTCAGGGTTCATCTCAGACTGTGGCACTGGCTACACAACCCACTAGAGTCAGAGCTTCAGCCCTCTGGGGTTTGTGGGGGAGGGTAGGGACCCGCCCAGCCGCACCAGACCGTCTCCCCCTTTCAGCTTCCTCTCTCTCTGGTCATGGGGTAGGGACTGCCCAGCTGCTCCCACCTACAGCTCCCTCTCTCTCCCGGAGCGGGGAGGGGGTGATAGCTCAGTCTGCAGACTCTTATTCAACTCCACATTTGCAATTCCCAGTGCTTGACTGGCAAAGATCCCCTGTTCTGTGTATTGCTGAGGCTTTGGGGGAAGCGCTGTATCTGGACCGGAGCGCCAGAGGTAGAGCCTCCGACTCACTGGTCAGATGCACTTTCTGGGTGAAGCAGCACCCCTCCCCGCCTCGGTCTGCCCTGAGTGGGCTTTGCTCACCCTTGGACCAGACCCGTTGAAATGCACCTGGTACCTCGGTTGGAGCTAGGAGATCTCTTGAGTTTCTGCATTTCTCTCACTGGGTGTTGTGCGCTGGAGTTGTATCTAATCCGCCATCTTGGATCCTCAATCCCTTTCTCTTTCTTTCTACCACTCTCTAATTTTTAGTTCAAGCCATTTACAAATAAATTGTAAATATGGTTCCATAGCATTTTGGGACATAGAAAAGTTTTTAGTTTATATATAGTGAGTTCTATTGAGGTGTCATTTTATGATTTATTTCTTTGTGGTCAAGCTTAGAAATGTCTTCTGATAAATACTGAGGTACAGACCTCAATGGGATCTTGGGAATGTGTTAGCACTTTTATTTCAATGTGTAGATTTTTTTTTAATTAAATGCAGGAATGACTTGCTTAAGCTTGAAGATTTTTCTCTCACACACTTACCTTTTGACAACACTCTCACATACTAAGCTTTGTGCATCAACCACTCACACCAAGTGGTGAGCCGCTGAGGGAGGGGAGGGGCAGGCCTGATTGGTGGGGGTCCTTCTGTCCCTTCTCCTGAAGTCAGGACAGCCAATCCCCAGTCCTTCAGACTGCTTACCACTGTAAATGAATGAATAACAGAAGCCAAAAGACAGCAGCTGTGAAGAGTGCCAACCTGACGCTCACTCCCCTTCCCACAGTGCTGTAGAGCTGGGAGGCCTTACATAGATGGACACACTCCTGACGTAGTCATTCTGAAGGGAAATCTGGAGGCTCATTGCACTTTCTCCTGAATTCCTGTTTCCCCAGATGTGACCAAAAATAAAACATAGCCTTGGATTCCATACGGCCATCTATGTGCATTACAAATGTTGCCGTGAATAGTTTGGCAGAGAGAAAAATAGCCTAGATGGCTAGCTCTACTGTTGGCTAAGCTTTGATTTTATTTCCTGGCTCTTTAACCACACAATGTGATGGGGGCCTTTTTGCTCCTCCCTCTGCATGCTGTTACTTCTAAAAGGAATAAAAATCTCACTGCAAGTAGGCTAGAAAGGAAGCATCAGTCTTCCCCCAAATGCCTTGAGAGCGGAAGGGAGGCTATTACACACATCACACAGAAAGCCTTTAAATTCATGCTAACACATCACTCCCGAAGATCCATGCCTCACAGGAACTGCTGAAACCTCACATCCTCTTCGCCCTCTCTCCCCAGAGGCTAAGGCCCTGATGTTTCTGCTTCACACACTGCCTTCCCTCCCCGCTGCAGTCAGGAATCTGGCCCCTTCTCTCCCCTCCCTCTTCTCCCCACGACTACCTCCACCTTCAAGATTGTGAGCTCCTTCTCTTCACTTCCTCAATATGTATCTCCTTTTAAAACCTCACTCGGCAAAATAAGCAGATCTTCCTTGGGACCCCACTCGCCTTGGAAAGCAAAGGAAGGGAAAACCATAAGGGTTTGTCATCTTACTTTTTTCTCCTGTCCCACGCAAATTGGTAGAAGAGGGTGAAAATCATTCCACAGCATCCATCCAGACTAGGGAAGAGAGGAGAGCAGCAACTCGGTTCCTAAGGTTCTCCCGTTTCTACCGTAATAAGCAGCAAATCAAGAGACCACCAGAAAGAACTTCTGTGCAGCTAATGCATCACCTTTTTCTTTAAAACAAGAGGAAATGCACCTTTTTTTCCTCAGAAAACAGAAGGAATGGTAACTCTTCACGCGGTATAACTAAGCAAAAGATGCCCTATAGTCTACCGGAAGAAGGACTGGTCCTCCTGTGCTCTGTCTCTGTCCTCCTCCCATCCCTGCTTTTAACTTCCAGAACTTCTCTTGGAAGAGAAACTTACTACAGAAAAGTAGGGAGCTTTCTGAAAGAGACCAGATTCATAAAATCTCACAAATCCAGTCACGTTAGTGAAAACCTTCCCTCAAATCTCTGAGCAACTCTTAGACAATGACTTCTAGAACAACTTCAGTTTCCAAATTTGAGCTGCAGTTAGGTAATCGGGAAGTTGAAATGTCAAAATGACAAGACTTTATAGAGAGTAGAAGCTGGGAGCAGAAGAGTGAAAAAAAAAAAAAAAAAAAAAAAAAACTTCCTCCTCAGCAAGTCCTGTATTCTTCCTAGAAGGCACCCTTTGCAGTGTTGATTTCTTCTCCTACCCCAACCCCAAGTAACACAAACCCCATTCCACCACCACAGTCATCATCACACCAACCTCCACTACAGTCATCGCCCCAACCATCATCATTTTGATAAACTCATCCCAGGCTCCTGCAAGCCCTGCTGTAACCAAGAGCTGCCCAGCACATTTCTCTACCTGATTTTTTTCCTAACAGTCACAAATAACAACTGTAACATAACAAGTTTCTGTTATGTGGGGATGTTTCTTCCTCTCTGTTCTCCTAAATGCCACTAAAGTCCACAGCAGTTGCACATATATAGGTGCAAATCCCTTCAAAAAAAATATTTCCCAACAAGAATTTGGTTTATAATGACTATATTGTATTATTTTGTTTGCAGTGAGCCAAGAGTTATTTTTATATGGCACCACCACCTGCCACCATTGCCATCTGAAAAGTCGAAAAGTCCCAGGCTCTTGTTTTATCCATCTTTGCTTTTCTTTCAAGTCTTGGCTATGATGACATTCTCGCTCTGGAATTTGGCTGTGCTGTAAAAAGGAAACTAGTGTGGGATGCCAATTCCCTAAGCCTGCAGAGTGTGCATGCTTTCTTGTCTTGGTGCTGTAACTGAACTGAGTCATTTTCTCTGAGCCATAGTTCACACATTAGCAGGCTAAAGCCAATGTGGTGAAGTGTCTTGCCAGGGTCATCACGGCAGACTGTTGAGTATTTGGACCATCAGTTCCCAAAGACTGGGAAACTGTGGGTTAAATGACTTCAGTGGTGATTATAGTTCTTTTTTTTTTTTTTTTTTAACCTTGACTGAGTTCTTTGTCTTTATCATACTAACATTCACACTGAATTTCCATGAAACATGTATTAAGCATTCTTTCTTCTCCTTTTTAGTAAACTGAGACCAAATTAATAAAATCTCACCAAATTTAGTCAGATTAGCAAAAACCTCCCTCAAAATTCCTAGGGATTCAGACAATTGCTTCTAGAACAACTTCAGTTTCCAAAATGGTAACCAGGTGACCAGAAATTTGATCCCTCTCTTTGGAAGAGGACCTAACACTTGTCCTGCTCAAACTTGGCTGCACATTAGAATCCCTCTTGAGAGCTTTCTTTTGGAGACAGGTTCTTAATCTGTAGCCCAGGCTGGAGTGCAGTGGCATGATCTCAGCTCATTGCAACCTCTACCTTCCAGGCTCAGGTGATTCTCCCATCTCAGCTATAGGAACTCATCACCACACCCAGCTAATTTTTGCATATTTTGTGGAGACGAGGATTTGCCACGTTGCCCTGGCTGGTCTCAAACTCCTGGGCTCAACTGATCCATCCCCCTTAGGCTCCCAAAGAGCTAGAATTACAGGCATGAACCACCTGGCCTGGCCACTCTGGGAGCTTTTTAAAGTCTTGATGTCCATTACTTTCTAGACCAGTTTAAAAGTAATCTCCAGGTGGGGGCCCAAGACTCAGCATTCTTTTAAAACTGTCCAGGTAATTCTAAAGTACAACCCAGTGGGACACAGTGGTTCTCAACCCTGCTGCCTATTACAAGTCACCTGGGGATCTGTTAAAAAAAAAAAAAAAACCAGTGTCTGTGCCCTACCCCTAGAGATTCCAATAAACTGGTCTAAGGTGAAACCTCTGATCGCTTTGTTTTTTTAACTCAAGTGATTCTGCTATGCATCCTGTGTTAAGAAAAAGGCCGTTGTTCTCAAACTTCGGGGTGAGATCAGAATCACTGGGAAATTTAGTTCAAAAAGAAAAAAAGTTGTAGCCGACCATGTTACCTAGTGACAAATGCCTTGGCATTTTGGGTGCCTAATTAGCTCTCCAGGTGATTCTGATGCACACAGATGTCTGAGAATCACTGATGCAGAGGGTGTTCCCCCTGCCCAAGAAAATGTTAGTTTGGGCACCTGAGTACAGAAAAAAAAAATCTAAAATATTACCCTTTAATCCATGCCTAACCTGACCAAGGGTGGGCAAGTTGAAATGTAATTAGTGATGCTCCACTCCCCTAGTGATGATTGTGTAGGTGTCTGTTGTTACTTTCACCCATAAATGACATACTCATGGTTCCTGAAACCATGCTTTTGACCAGCGGACATTAGCATCTTCACTTATCCAAATGGCTCATCCAAACAGCAAACTCTCCAGCTCAAATGATCACAAAGTCCTTCAGGCCTGAACTTTAAGGCCAGCATTTTTCTTTTCTTTCTGTCTTTTTTTTTTTTTTTTTTTTTTTTTTTTTTTTTTTTTTGAGACAGAGTTTTTCTCTTGTTGCCCAGGCTGGAATGCAATGGCATGGTCTTGGCTCACTGCAACCTCCACCTCCCAGGTTCAAGTGATTCTCCTGCCTCAGCCTCCCAAGTATCTAGAATTAGAGGTGCCTGCCACCAAGACCACCTAATTTTTGTATTTTTAGAAGAGACAGGGTTTTACCATGTTGTCCAGGCTAGTCTCAAACTCCTGACCTCAGGTGATCTACCTGCCTCACCCTCCCAAAGGGCTGGGATTACAGGTATAAGCCACAGTACCCAAAGACCAACATTTTTCACTGAAGAAATGGAACAATCATGAAGAAATTGTTTCTCTATCCCACAAATGATTTTATAGGCATCGAGCTTAGAATGCTATTTTGGGGGATTTTTGTTGTCGTTGTTTTGAGACAGGGTCTCACTCTGTCATCCAGGCTGAAGTGCAGTGGTGCAATCAAGACTCACTGCAGCCTCAGCCTCCTGAGGAGACCTCCCATGCTCAGATGATCCTCCCACCTTAACCTCGTGAGTAGCTGGGACCACTGGCACACACCACCACACTCAGCTAAATTTTTTTTATATTTTTTGCAGAGACAGGGTTTCACCGAGTTGACCAGGCTGGTCTTAAACACCCGGGCTCAAGCAATCTGCCCACCTCGGCCTCTCAAAGTGTTAGAATTACGGGCATGAGCCACCATGCCTGACCTTAGAATGATATTCTATGCTTCTTTAATGTATTTTTTTATATGTATGGTGCTTTTGGTTGTGGGAGGAGGTATTTATTTATTATTTTTAATTTTTTTAAATAAATTAAAGGACTTCCATTTTGGGGTCTGAAGAGAATATAGCACTCTGGTGAGCAGTCCCCATAGGATTATCATTCTCAGCCTGATCAACATGTTTAACTCACTTGGGAAATCTTAATATTCCCAATGCTGAAAATGCTGAACTTTTCTCAAAGTACTGTGGTGAAAATGTAAGACATGTAAGTCACTTAACATGAGTCTGGAACACTGGAGCGCAACATACAACAGCCATGATGAGGGAGCACCTGGCACATAGTAGATGCTCACTAACTTCATTTGTTGTGAGAAAACAGCCAATAGGATTATCATCCTACAATGGAAAAAAAAAAAAAAAAAAAACAGCTGTAAATAAGTGTTTGTACTTTTTTTTTTTTTTTTTTTTTTGAGACAGAGTATCGCTCGTTGCCCAGACTGTAGTGTACTGGTGCGATCTCGGCTCACTGCTTCTGGTTTCAAGAGATTCTCCCGCCTCAGCCTCCTGAGTAGCTGGGATTACAGGCACCCACCACCATGCCCACTAATTTTTGTATTTTTAGTAGAGATGGGATTTCACTATGTTGGCCAGGCTGGTCTCAAACTCCTAACCTCGTGATTCACTTGTCTCAGCCTGGGATTACAGGCGTGAGCCACCACACACAGCCCCAAGAGTTTGTGCTTTTTTAAGAAGTGTGTTTTGCAGCTAAGCTTACATGTCTATAGCTTTACTTAGCCCACTCCCATAATTCCTGTCTCCTCACTGGTGTCACAGTCAAACTTAGCACCCTAGCTTGAATTTTCTAAAAGAATTTTCTATATGGCTAAGGACTTTTCTTTTTCCTAAAAAAAAAAAAAAAAAAAAAAAGAGAGAGAGAGAGACAAAAGAGTTCTTTGTTATTCTTTATTATTTTATGGAAATACATTTTTAATGAAGTAGTCATCTAAACGTAAAATTTGAAGCAAACAATTCAGGCAAAAGGAAGTAGATAGTTTTTCATACAGTCTCTTCCTTTCTCAATCCCTGATAAAATATGCATCTTTAAACATGTGTTGCTATGATTATTACTGTTGCTTAATTTTTTAACAGGCATCAGTTCTTAGGCCAGCCAAGGCAAGGGACCACACCACACAGTGTTTTCCTGAATGCCAGCGTCCTGCCGGATGTAGGAGTTAGCATGATGCAATCACATCATATAGGAAGTGATAGCAGAAAATGAGGGGATACGTATCTTCCTACTACTGCCAATAAAAAAGTGTTTAAAAGCACTGGCTTCCCATAATCCAATTTCATCTTACTTGCACAGTATCAAATTGTGATTTTCAGCTTATTTTTTTTTTTTTGCCAAGATCCTCTTGTTATTTTCTCCTGATACACACCTCCCTTAAACCCCACATTTTCAAACATTTTACCTGCCAAACCACTTTTATAAAACAATAGCATTCATTGACTGGTTTTTAATCATCAAAGACATTTAATTACTAATCTGATGTTTTTAGTGAGCAGGGTGAAATGATCAATATTCCCACAATATACAAATGTATAGAAAAGTTTCTGTGTCTTTTTCAAAACTCTGAAGGCATTTTTCGTGGAAGTGTCATAGACCGCCTTGAATTACTGTACAGTTTCCCTTGGGCCTTTCCAAACTTTTTAAATGACTCATAGTTTCCTCTGATACTGCTCTTATTGACCTCAGGTTAGAGACATTTGAATAAGAAAATTCTGAATATTCTTGTTCCCCAATTTTCCAAAATCTAAGTAGGAATTACATTCTTCTATTATTTAAATATTCTATTGATATCTTATACATCTTGTAATATTTAAATATTGTTTTAATATCTTAATGTTATAAGTGTGTAATTCCTACTTGGGATTGAGAAAATTGGGGGACAAGGACTATAGAACTATAAATGAAGCCATCAAAATACCGATTACTGCTGGTACTACCTCTAAGCAAAAAAGTCTTTTCAGTATTATTATAAAATCATTCTTCAAAGACGTTTATGTAAATGAATATAAAATAGCCTATCAAACTCAGTAGTGCATAATGAAAATATTCATGAGAATTTTAATCATTTAACACCATGCTCTAAGTTAGATTAGGAAATTATTGGAATAAATCAGAACATTTATAAATTCTTTAAGTTTCTCAACAGAAAACATACAATTTAACATTTTTTGAGCACCTCAAATATTACATACTAGGCATACAAAAATGACTAAGCAATAGTTCTTGCCTTTGAGAAGCTCATAGTCAAGAGATCACAGTTTCTAAACATAGCAGTTCACATTTTTAACATCTGACAAGACTTACAGAAGTTTAGCATTGGAAGGAATCTTAGAGACCATCTAGTTCAACACCCTAAAATGATGGGTGGAGAAACAAAGCCCATTAAAGTAATAAGTGTGTCCCCTGCAGCAGTACACCTCACAGATGTTTCGGTTGTCTGCCTTCACACTTCTCACACCTTAAGCTTCCCTTGACTCTGGTTGGATTTTTAAAATATTGGATGATATAAAAGCTAGCCACGCTATTTGGAATCATAAGGCATCTATTAGCAAAATAATGTTCTCAGCTGCAATAAGTGAACCCCAAAACCTCAGCGACTTTGTACAACAGAACTTTATTTCTAATTCATGTTAAGTCTAGTACCACATGTTCTTGGTTGGCAGGTGACACTTGTCAAGGTCATTTATGGACCCAGGTTCTTTCCTTCTTATATCCCCGTCTACCTCTAGCACTTCAGCATTTTCTCCACTAAACAGGGAGAGAGAAAGACAATGAAACAAGACACATAGGAGGTGTTTCTCAGGCCAGGCCTGGAAATGGTGCCCAGTGCTTTCATTCATTCTGTTGGCTAGACCTCTGTCATATGACCATGTCACACTGCAAGGGAGATGGGAAATGCCATCTAAGGAGTACACAGATTTTAATGATAAGTCTGTGTCATAAAGGGTTATACAAATGCATAATAACATTATAGAGGTCAGTTCAGGAAGGGCTTGATCTATACAGTGAAGTCATCTTTTGGTTTAAAAAGTGTCTATTTCAGTCCTCTGACCCTCTTCCAGGTAGTATCTCTAGACAGGGCTAGGATGGTCTGTTTTATGCACCTTTCGTGGTTGCTGCTGGAGTTGCCATGGAGTAGTGGAAAGAAAACAGACTTTGGAGTCTATGTGTCCTGGGTTCAAATCCCCAGTTTGCCACTAAGTAACCTTGTGACTTGGAGCAAGTTGTTTAAGCCTTAATTTCTTATTGTAAAATGGGGGCAGATAGCATCCTAGAGTTGTGGTGTGAATTAATGAAAACATTTAGTAAACATTTATTCAGAGGCTGCTACATGTCAAGTCCTATGGTATACTCTGGAGAAATAGCAGAGAGTTTTTTTTTTTAAGGCACAGAGCCTAGATTAATAAATGATGTATGTACGGTTATTGTCATGAGAAAGCTCTTAGTAAATGTTAGTGCTCTTGGGTTTTGTCCCTCTGTTGCTAAGATATGAAGATAGGTTCACCCCTAGAAATTCTGGATAGAATAAACTAGTGAATGATGATGGATTTGTAAGATGGATAGGTCAAGTGGAAAATGTTTCAAATGTTTCCATTGTTCCTGTTGTTTGAAATTGAACTGACAGGGTGAGAATGTTTATTTATGTCTATGAAGCATGTTTAGTGTGCAAGGGCGTAAAACATAATGATTTGAGCTGCTAACAAATACTTGTTCAGTCCCAGCAAGAGTAAACAGAGAAACATCGAAGTGGAGAGCCCTCTTCAAGACTGATGGCCTTTCGATTGCCAAGCCTCCTTTACAAATGAGAGGAGGAGGATCTTCAGGGATGGTGAGTGGCTTCCTGAGGACTAGAAGGGCAGTTGAAGTTGCCGCAGTTTAAAATCCCATTAGAAGGTTTGTGCGGAAGACACCACGAAAAGCCAATGACCAAAGCTTCCCGATCCTTTGTTAGGGCCTCCTGCCCCTCCTACTCACTGACAGATCAGAAGGGGCACGCAAGGCCCTCCAAGAGAAGAAAGATAACATTACGTAAGCATCTCAGCCACTGCTGCAGCCTCGGTCTTTGGGATTCAGAGAGCGGTGAGAGTTTTCAGCAAGGAAACCATCACCTTTGGAGCTTCTTGAGTCCTTCTTGTCTCTCGACTTTTGTTTTATTGTCTCCTATGATTTCCAAATAGAGCAGAGGACCTTTATATTTGTTTTGTTTGATAGCCTGCCTGTTTTTTACTATCTTACATCATGTTTCCAGGAAGCTGTTTTATTTCTCTTTATTTCCCTTTTATCTTTTTATCTTAAATGCAGAGTAGTTTGGGGGGAGAGAGGGGACAGAATGAGGATGCTGTGTCTTCAATCCAAAGTACATACCATCGTGACTCCAGCTAGCCCTGTGCCAGCCATTTTGTATGCCCTAAACCACAGCTGCGTTGCTGACCTTTAATGCCACAGAAGAGCTAAAGGCATAGGCTTTGTCCCATCCACCTCAAGTCCACTGTGGCTCTACCTCTTCAGCTGTGACCTTGGGCAAGCCGCTTGTCCTTTCTCGATACTCAGTCTCTTCACCTGTGAAATGGAGATGATCATTACTTATGTCAATATTCATGTGAGGGTCAAAAGAAATAATGGAATGTGCATAGCACCATGGCTAGAATGTAGGTAGTGAGCCTCTAATAATAAATGGCAGGTGCCATCATCCTGATCCCCCACAGTGGCCATATCTCCAGGCCAAATGCACCAACCTTGCCAGGAAAGCTGTGATGGGGACAAATGCAGCTGTCTTGTTACCTTGCTTAAGATTTAGAGGATATATTTTATATTCCCCATTAACCAAATGCCGTCCAGTTTTCTTGAACAACCCATTCCACAGCTGAAAATGGGTTTGTCTCAGAAATGAGTCTTTCAGTCACATTTCCAGGCCTGATCCTTGAGAATTACCATTAATTTTTAAAATCCCTTTAGAACGTTTGTGCAGAAGGCACCACTCAAAGTCTACAGCTAAAGGTTCTGGAGCCGTTGTTAGGGCCTCCCTCCACAATACATTGGATTATTTTGTCTCTTCCTTTCCAGATAAGGATTTTTCTGAAGATCTGTCTGTGTGTGGTTCTTCTCTACCTTCCCTTTGGAGAACTGGAAATATTGACCAGGGCTGGGATTAGCCTTCTCTCTGTTTTCAGGCAGGGGCCGTTCTATCCATGATAAGTTTTCTCTCCTTCCAAAGTACACAGTCCATAGCATGTTTAATTAAAAGAGTCCTGGGTAAGATTCCAAGTTTCCAAGATTAAGAATGTGCTTTGCTTCCTGACCGTGTCAAGCCCCAACCCTTCTCAAGAATTTCCATGTGCCACAAATCAACTAAATAAAGGCTTTTGATCTCCACATGCACTGGCCAAGAGGCTAGAGCCTAAGTTGGCTACAGTATGAGGCTTCTGGACCTGGGACAGCTTGGCCCAATCCAGTGACAATTTCACCAAACACGCTTCCTAATCAGTTTTCTCTTTTCTTCTCTTTTTCTCTCTCAGAAACTGTTGCCATTTAAGGGTCTGGTCTACTTGGCACCCTTACAGTGTTTTGCTACTGTTCGTCACTCCCACTGTACATGTCATACCATATTGCCAGAGCTGCTCACTCCACTAAAAGAATGCCATTGTTTGCCACTCCCCAGGGGCACACTGGTTTAGAAAGTCTGCCAGTTACCTTGGCAGAAGGAATCATCTGAATGTTTTGGCTCAATATTATTTGATCCTAAATAGCTGTTGCCTTAATCTTGAGGACAAATTAGATACAGAGGACAGGAATCTAGTACTTGAAAGGAGATCGCTTCATCTAGATGAGGGCTATTTATTTCACCCATCTTTCTCCCAGGCTGTCTTGGCGCTCCGTCTTCTGTGTGGAAAGGTGCTGTATGGAAAGGTGCTGGTTGTGTTGTGTGTCAGCACACTGGCAGGGGATCAAGGCTTGACTTTGCCTGTAACACTCCAAGTGGCCTGGATAAAATCATACCACCTTCATGGATCTCAATTTCCTTTTCTTTTTCTTGCTTGCTTTCTTTTTTTTTTTTTTTTTTTTTTTTTTTGGAGACAGAGTCTTGCTTTGCCACCTAGGCTGGAGTGCAATAGCATGATCTCAGCTCACTGCAACCTCCACCTCCTGAGTTCAAGCGATTTTCCTCAGCCTCCCGAGTAGCTGGGATTACAGGTGCCTGCCACCATGCCCAGCTAATTTTTGTATTTTTAGTAGAGACACGGTTTCACCATGTTGACCAGGCTGGTCTCGAACTCCTGACCTCAGGTGATCTGCCTACCGCAGCCTCCCAAAGTGCTGGGATTACAGGCACGAGCCACCACCCCCAGCCACCATTTAACAACTTTATTTATTCCCTTTTCTATAAATAAAGTTGTTGAACTAGTGTGGTAATAAGCTCCTTTTTAGCCTACAACTATTCTCTGAATTTTACTACTCAGAGCCCATTAAACAAGGACCAATTGATCTGGTTAATTTGCCTCTGAAACTGGACATGGAATATTGCTGCACATCATCTTAGCATACGTGTCCCTAGTTGAGGGTCATGAAAACAAAGAGTCTGGAGAACAAGATAAAGGTTTCATGAAGTCACTCGAGTGTGGCTTAGCCAAAGTAGGATCCCTTTGGTTTGGCACCATCATAAGCTCGCAAAAAGAATACAGTCTTCAGTTTCTAAGCCTTCTCATTTTAGAAGACATCTCTGCAGTTCGTCCCTACTGCTCATTATTTTGCTCAAGCTGTGTCTGCTTCATTTGCTTAAGCTAAAATCCTACACAGTGTGCCATCCAAATATAGGTCCATGGCAGTCCAGAGAGAAGACAATCTGAGGTTTACAGTGACAGGACATTTTGAATACCTAACAAATGGGCTGTATCTTATCAAAGTCTACCAGTCAATATTAGCAATGAAGGGAAATGAAAGTAAGGTTTGTTGAGGGAACAGGAAGCTTCTTGCACTGTTTCTTCCCTTGCTGCAAAGCAATTGTGATCAATACCAGGTGCAAATCATTGCTTATAAGAAAAAAGCCTTCATGATCATATTTCACAAGCACCATATCACAAATGTACTTACGCATATTATGACTTTTAAAAGTAAGCAGTGCTTTATAAATCCCACCATCTTTTTCTTTTTTGAGAAGGAGTCTTGCTCTGTCGCCCAAGCTGGAGTACAGTGGTGCAATCTCAGCTCACTGCAACCTCTGCTTCCCAAGTTCAAGTGATTCTCTTGCCTCAGCCTCCCAAGTAGCTGGGACTACAGATGCCCACACCTGGCTAATTATTGTATTTTTAGTAGAGACGGGTCTTCACTATGTTGGCCAGGCTGGTCTTGAACTCCTGACCTCAGCTATTCTGCCCACCTCAGCCTCCCAAAGTGCTGACATTACAGGCATGAGTCACAATGCTTGGCCCCCTCATCTTTTATATGTACCAAAAACAAGTGTCCACATTACTATGGAATCCTCCCTAAAAATTCCATTGACTGAAGTTGACTTTCGATTCAATTCGTAACCACTTAAAATAGGTTTCTGCCAGCATTATACCTGTCAGTCATTCATTCCTTACTGTCAACCAGTCTTTCCCACCTGGAATCAGTCATGCTGACTGATAGGAAGGAGATAACAGGTGTATGTTAGGAACTCCAGTGTCAGGTAGCTTAGGGTCAGAGGAAGAACACTTTAAATCAGAACCATGGGAAACTCACTCACCTCACAGTTTCTCAGTCTCAGCACTGTTGACATTTCGGGACAGATAATTCTTTGCTGTGAGGGCTGTCCTGTGCAGTCTAAGATGTTGAGCAAACATCCCTGGGCTGTACCCACTAGATGCCAGTAGCATACACACTCTTAAGTTGTGACCACCAAACAATGCCTCCAGATATTGCCACTGTCTCCACAGAAGCAAACAACAACAACAACAACCACAACAACAACCTGGGTGAGGTCCACCAGCCAGATATCTCCCCAGCCAGGGATCCAATTATTCGGATCCACCAAATAATTCTCATCTGAAGAGAATGTGCAGGAATGGCATTATTCTTCCAGAGCAGCTTCCTCACTTTGGCAGTTTCTTCCCACCCCCCCGATCTTTTCATCTTTCTGGGCAAATATATCCCGAGAATTGAGACAGTTGGAGATAGGGCCTCCCAGGAAGCAAATTGCCAATTCTCCTTGGTGTAGCAAGCATGGACCATTTTGCAGTGCCTCCCACTGAACTTGCCACCTTGTCCTAAGTAAATATAACAATGAAAATATAAAAGAGAGACATGCCACATTTAGGTTGGAGAGCATTTTGGCATCACCATTTTGTTAATTCTGTTCTCGCTGCAGAAGCTGTCATCTGTAGACATGTACCAGAACCAACAGGATAATTGTTAGTGCAATACTTTTTTATTGTTTTGGTTACTATTTGGTCAGAAAATATCTCAGGCCAAATTTTTCTAACTAGAAATGTTTGTTGTATCCTAAGCTGTGATTTTTTTTTTTTCCAAAAATTATGCCTTTCAAGTTCCCAAGCATCAATGTTCAGACACTATTGCTCCATGGGCGAAATGAGACAAGCCTATTCATTTAGACATAATGTCTTTAATATGCTTCTTTTTTTATTGCAGACTCACTGCAACCTCCACCTCCCAGGCTCAAGCAATCCTCCCACCTTAGCCTCCTAGGTAGCTGGGACCACAAATGTGTGCCACCACACCCAGCTAATTTTTTGTATTTTGGTAGTAACAGGGTTTGCCATGTTGCCCAGGCTGCTCTTGGACTCCAGAGCTTAAGCAATCCACTCACCTCAGCCTCGCCAAGTGCTGGGATTACAGGCGTGAGTCATTGCGCCCAGCTGGGCTTCTTAAGAAAAATGGCCTTTCCTCCATTCTTTTTCCAGGAGAGATTTTGCCTCTTGAAGTGCTTTTTTGCTAAGGAAATAGATGAACCTCTCTCAAAGCAATAGTCATGCTGAAATAGCCCGTAGTAATTACAGGAGTTCCCATTTGCCATCAGGCTGGGGCTTGAGGAAGATTCCAAGCGCAGAACTGCTCCTTAAACTAACTTTGTGACTGTGACAAATGCTTTCCCTCTCTGGGCTGCAGTTGCCTCACCTCTAGAAGACAGTAAAGGTATTCTGAAAGTAACTACCTAACTCTGGGTAACATCTTTAGCTCTCTCAACCAAGGTTTTCTTGTTGGTAAAATGGGGCTGATCACAGCATCTCCTTTACAATGTTGTTGTAGTGAGTAAATGAAATCGTATGCACCATGCTTGGCACATCGTAGGCTCTCAGCAAGCATTGACACTCAATATCATACACTCGAAATTATCCTTCTGTCAGTCCTAAATGATTTGGCAGCCTTTTAACCTTCTAGATGGGCAGCTAAGAAACAAAATGATTCTTCATGACCTTGGTTGCTTTCTTGGTTTGTTTTTGCCTTCTTTATAAGTTTGGCCATTTGGACACAGAGCCTATCATAAACACGAACCTTTTTTAAAATCATCATCAGCAACCAGTATAGGAAACAGAATTCTTCCTTGCACAGCTGTCTCGTTTGGTTAATTTACTAGCTGGAGGAAAAGGAGTCTTAACTAGACAAACAGCTCTTAGTGTTTGAGGTATGGGGTGCAAATATCGGAATCTGAAACAGCATTGAGATTGAGCAATAAATTTTTGTTGTATACCAAAAACATATGTTTTCAATTAAAAGATTATGGGACAAAGAATCACAAGACCCATCCCAGCTCTTCCCGCATCTCAGTCACTTTGAACAAGAA
The DNA here is from genome assembly GCF_048565385.1 of Saimiri boliviensis. Lineage (NCBI taxonomy): Eukaryota > Metazoa > Chordata > Mammalia > Primates > Cebidae > Saimiri > Saimiri boliviensis. The sequence goes on along the minus strand of NC_133457.1, from coordinate 39,638,615 downwards.
CGTGACCTCTCTGAGCCATATTTCAGCCCTTGGAATCTGGTTTTTGTGGGTTTTTTGGTTTTTTGTTTTGTTTTGTTAGGCCTGAGATGATCATCTAAGCCATTCAGTGTTGACTTCCCATAAAGGGTGTTGCATGCTCAGCTAATCCTACTTGGGCCTGGATCCTGATTTTGTCATTTATTCACTGCATGAACTTGGGCAAGTTGTTTAACCTCTCTGTGCTCCAGTTTCCTCATATAAAACATGAGAATAACATTCCAGCTCATAGAGTATCATGAAAGTTAAATGAAAAGTGATCAAAATGAGTACCTAACATATAGTAAGCATACATGAAATGTTAGCTATTGCTTTTATTATTTTATTGGCTGTCTTTAGAGAGAGAAAGCGACCAAAAAAAAGAAATAGAAGTATAATCTGAAATCTTGGTGTTTGGATTTTTCCATTTTATGAACCAACTTTACCAAACTAACCACTTAGAAAATAAAGACATCAAATGCACTGTCTTTTACTTTCTGCATGTATAATTACCCTAACCTACAATTCATCAACCACTACTTTCCCCTCTGATTTCTGAATAGGAAAATTATGGCTCTTATCACTCTTTGGTATATATTAAATCCCACCAACATTTCACTTGGGTAACCACATGTGTAACGAATTCTATCCACTTTATATGGAGACTGTGCCCCTAGAACAGAATGTCTCAAACATTAATGTGCATGTGAGTCACATGGGGATCTTGTTAAAATGCAGATTGTGATTCACCAGTTCTGGGGGCAGAAATCCCACAATTCCAACAAGCTCCCAGGAGATGCTGATGCTGCAGGTCCTTGAACTGCACTTTGAGTAACAGGGCCTTAGATACTCACAAGCCATTTGAGCATGGAGGAGGCAGGGGGCACAGCTGGACCAAGTAGGGGTCAAGCAGGTTGGAGAGGAGCAGACCTGCAGGAACTGATGGCCAGACCCCCTCTCCAGCCCCAGCCTCGCCAACTCTATTTTAAGAAATTGAAATGTTTAGGGGTAAAAATAACAGGAAGGTATGGAAAAGACAGTCAAAATCCTACCTACTTCTCTTTGTTTTCCTAAACTGTAAAAAATAGTAATAATAACTCATAGAATAGATTACACCAAGCAATTTGACCCGTCTTCTGTTCTAAGTTATCTTCCACAAGACAGGCAGGTAGACAACAATTTAATTCTCCCCTCTATTTACACTGCTGCAACTGTATCAGTAAGGATCATGTACTAAACTAGACCCTCCTAGGGAAGCATTGCATACCCTGCGGGTGCTTAACTTCATACCAGTAAGGCCCACTTCGTAAAATATGTTTTTTGTGTATTTAAAAGTATTCTGAGGACCTGAAAAGCGCCTACTCTCAAGGAGTTCTTACCAGTGAAAAAAACTCACCTGGTATCATAACCAAGAACAAAAAAGCTGGGCACACTGTGGCAGTGCTTCTATTCCTGAACCAAAGAAATAGCCAAACTTTTCCAGATTGAAATGTCTCCTCCCTAAATGAGTATCTGCCGTGATCTTGATCCTAGTTATTTATTTTTTACACATAAAAATTGAAAATTAGTCCCACCTGGGTACCAAAAAAAAAGTGGGAAATGGTAGTGAGATTCTCTGAAAACCCAGAGGAGGACCTATGTGTTACTCTGCCAACACGAGCATATATTTGTGTGGATTTTGTTAACCCCTGAGTGACATCTGTTGAAAGAATATGTGTGTTTTGCTGCCAAGTACTGAGGCTTTTACAGGGTGATGTATAACATCGGTCTGATTACCCGAGTCATGTTTTGTCTTTCATTTGAGAAATTATAAATCTCAAGGTTTGTTTTTTGTCGACAAATCATACCCCAGTCCTAGTTTCCAAAGTCAGAAAAGATTCGCATGCATTTTCTACCTTGAAAGGGGTATTTCATGTTTGGGAACATAAAATGGGGCGAGTCTCATAAGGATACCTTAGGTTTTTTGAAAAATGTGGATTCAGACTGGCGTCAAGAATAAACATTATGCTCTGAACTTTTGCACAGGAGAAATCTAATCCTGGCAGTAAACATCTGTTCCCTTTTATGTGCATTTGTGGCTCATTAATATGAATGTTTCTGCAACCGCTGTAGCTTTTCTAATATCCTAAATGGAATCTCTGTGGCCTTTCGAGTAATTACCTCAAAGTGTGAGTCATCCAACCTAAGGACTCTCTGATTAAATCCGGTATGAATTACGGAAAATTAAATGACCATTCCTGGGGGAGGATTCCATTGTGTCCTCCGGAAAGTATTTTCCCAGTGCACAGGGCCTCTGGTCAGTGTGCAGCCGGCAGCTTGTTCCTATGTGGTTAAATAATTGTAAGATGTTGCCTATGAACCTGGTCACCACCATGTTTCCATGCAGCCAAATGGAATTTACACCGTGGTCTTTGAACACATGTTGTTTTGTTGTTTCGCTTTTTAATTTTGTTTCAGGTTACACTTCAGATTAATAAGCATCCCCTGTAAATGTTAGACATGCAAACTTTAAAATTGTTTTAATGGTTTTCACTTATCAAAAGATTATCAATCATTGTAGTTTCTAGTTTCAGAGTAATTATTTGGGGTTTCTGCAGCCATGATGATTGTTTTTCATTAGGGTAGTGATTGCCTAATGGAATATACAGGAAAACCAGAGAAGTGGGAGCAGCCAGATAAGGAAAAGATTTGTTTATCTCCTAGCAGCTCCCAAATCTTACCCACTTAATTGACTGAGAATCCCTGCCAATGAAATAAGAGAAACCCTCTGTGATAGCAAACTTAAATTCCCCTGCACACGGGGATAGCCACAAGAGAGAAAATTAATAGACAGGTGCTCAGCAAAAGAAAAAAAAAAAAAAAACATATAGCAATGAAAGACAGCCTACTTGAACAACGAGGCTAATTTTGCAAGACTTTGCCTAAAAGAAGATATTCTGAAGGCATATTCTGAAGGTCCAGTTACATAAACTGGACCAATGTTGAACATGGGCCTCAGCAGACCTTAATGATAAAGTCTCAGGAGTGAAGCAGCAGAGTTCTTCTTGCGATGACTGCACCCTGATTAGGGACATCAAAACATGCTATCTGAGTTAGATAAAATAATGTATGAAAAGTACTTGCAGATGCTATCTGGCATGTAGTAGGTGCTCAATTGATAGTAATTTTAATTTATGGAGCCTAGTCTATGTACCCTGGCTTAAATAAATGCTCAATAAACTTGAGCTGTCATTAACATTATTATTATGCACTTCAGCTACCTTGTATACAATAATGAATATGGTACCCTCCCTTTCTCATCCTATCCCCAATTCCCTTAGGAGCCAGTAGCCAGGAAGACACCCCTTCCACAGCTATGACCTATGTCTCCCTGCGTATAACAATGACCGGAGTATTTCACTCCATCTTGCAGACTTGAATTGTGGAGAATACCAAAGTAGGATCTGTTCACAATCTCAAGAGCTATCTCAGTCTTCATTTTGGGAACACTAACATACACCAACAAGAGCTCAGAAATGATCATGATTGCATGTGCTTAGAATAAATAAGAAATGTATTTTAAAGGAAAAGGAACTCACCACAGACCGGAATAGTAAGGGAAAGCTGTGTGGATAGGACTGAAACTGAGCTGGGAGAGTCCAGAATGTTTGTGTAAATTGGGAGAAAGAGGAAGCATGAGAATAGATCCTACAGCCTCCTTCCCACCAATTGAGAGTTGTGGATTTGGTCTCTGTAATTACTAGTAGTAAAAAAAGGAAAGGGACACTTTGAACACTTCCAGTGTTCCTGTACAAGGCTGGACCTTGTTCATGCATTGACTCATGTATTCTTCACATCAACACTGTGAGGACTTATAGCCTATAACCCTTCCATAGCAATTCTAGAAAGTAACACTAGCAAATTCCCTTTAGAAACAGCCAGCAATTTAACTTTTCACTGTTTTGGAGACGTCTCTCCTCCCTTGTCCAAACAGTCCAAATTTACAAGTCTCACAGCATCAGAGTTCCCCTGCAGAGACCTACATACATGGAAGCAAGCGGGCACTGCAGCTTCTTGCTACTGTTAAAAGGTTCCCAGGCCAGGCAGAGCCACCAGGGTGGATTCAAAGGCACTGGAAAACACAAGCCAGGAGCCTACCCTGTGGTGACCAGCTCACCCCATCCCAGATGTTAGTAGACTAATGGAGTAAGTCAGTGTTTCAGAGGTCTTAGAAAGATGGCCTTGAGATACCAGCTCTGGCATCCAATACAGATGGCAAAGTGAAAACACAGTTGGTTTATACAGCCTGAGGACAAGGAAGAATAGAGCCATCTAGCTGCTCTTTCTGCCTTCCCTGTTGGCAGAGCCTGTCTAAGGCTATGCTACAGTATCGATTGATGGCTGAGCTGCCTTTTGTTGCAGGACTTTGATGCTAACCCATTATGGCTTACTCTGCCTTGCATAGAGCGTATTATTGCTCAGTAAATAGAGTTCCTAAATAAATAAAAATCTGTATGTGTTCTGTTCAGTTTCAGGGGTATTCTGATCTGTTTATTGTATTCAATTATTTCCAAATAATATTTATTGAGATCCTATCATGTTATAGCATTATACTTGGAGCTGTGGAGATTAAGAGACAGATACATTGATTAGAGTCCAATAAGGGGGGAAAGGTGCGTGCACCATTGACATGGTACAAGGAGGACATGGTAAGTTCTTGCCTTACAGAAGAGACAAAAACAAATATTATGGATAATTCACAAGAGAGATTCAATGAGGTAGAGCAATTTGCCCCGAACCACAGCTAATATGTGGTATAGCCAGAATTTGAACCTTGGTAAGCGGAGCCCATATTCTTACCCACTATCTTTTTCTGCCTCTGAAAAGCAAAATGGGTTTCATTTTCACCAGCAGTTCTGGGGGAGTAATCCTATTGGTAGTGCATATTGAACTGCTTGTAATGATAAATCTTCCTAACAGACCAGTGGCTTTTGGATAAGAAAATGGACATGAGTATGTGCCTAGGAAATAGGTTTCTCTTTGCAAAGTTATGAAGGACAATAAATAGTACTTAGAATATTGTGCTAGCCACTATGAGTGTTAAGAAAATTATCTATGTGTGTAAATGAATGTATCACAAGGTAGAAGGTAGCATATGGAGGAGGGAGACATGGAAAGTGGGATGGAAGTTTTGAGAGTGGAGAGATTGCTTCAAGAAAGCTTAAATGATGAGCTATGCCTTGAAGGTAGAGTAAGGATCAAATTTGTGTTTTCATGCTTATGTTATTTGAGCTACCAGGCTAATCAAGCCAGATATAATGATGGTCAGGCAAACCTAACAGGAAATGCTCACTTCACCAAAATTTCTCTCCCCTCTGCCTTGCATAGAAACTAGGAATCCAATTTTAGAGATACATTCCTTGGACCATGGCCCAAATGCTTTCCAGGCATCCTCTTTAAAAAACAACCTCTGCTGGGAGGTGGTGACTCACCCCAGGTTCTTAGCCATTAATATAGTGGTATGAAATAATTTATCAAACTCCTTTTTTGTAGGGGACGCTCTTTAAAAATCATATTTAGAGGAGAAGAGGTTAGAGAGTCAGGTAAGGGAAGAGAGGGCATGTGGATGCATAAATGAAGAACTTAATCTTAGTGCATGCTTACAATGTGCAGAACACTGTTCCAAGACCTTTTTACATATTGACCTATGGGTCATCAAAACAATAGTATATTCCCATTTTACAGAAAACCCGCATCTCTAACGTTCCAGAAGCAACATTTTTTTTTTTTTTTTTGCCTCTCTAATAACCATTTCTCATGAGGCTACCAATAAATTTAAGGAATGAGCCATTCTTTCCAATAGCTTCTGGACTAGGTCAAAGTTTACAGTCCTTGGTAACCAGAAGCAACTCTCACTGAACTCCAGAAGGTCAGGTTTTAGAGTCAGAAGACCTGGGCTTGAGTCCAGGTCCATCATATATATCCATGTCACTTTCTAAACTCAGTTTCCACACATGCAAAACAGGGAGGATAGTTTTATCCACATTCCCCGCCCCCATACAGATTTGTCAAGCACCTAGTATTCATAAGGCTCTTTTACACGTGCTGGAGACACAGTAATGACCACAACAGCGCTCACCCCTATTTTTGGTCGTGCTTACATTTCCAGTGAGGACAGACAAAAAGTTCCCATTGGTGATGAGTATGATGAAGAACATAAAGTAAGATGATAAAGAGAAAATGGTTGGGGAGCTGGTCAGGAAAGGTCCTCTCAAACCTCAATGACAGGGAGCTGGTGATAGAAGGATTCGGGTAGGAGCACTCCAGGCGTAGGAAAGAGCTTCTGCAAGATGCTGCAGTGGGAATGGGCTTCCCATGTTAGAAGCAGCCCATGTGGCTGGAGGATAGAGAGAAGGGGCAGAGCCATGAGCGAGGAGCTCAGCCAGAGGGAGACTCAGCGGGGCCTTGAGGCCACTGTAAGGCCTGAAGACTTTATTCCAATATTGATGGGAAGTCATCGGATGATTTTAAGCAGCAGAGAAGCACACTCTTATTTATACTTTTAAATGCTCACTCTGGCTGCTCTGTGGAAAATGGATTGCAAGTGGCTGAGAGCAAAACCAAGGAGACTTGTTATGAATAAAATGAGTGATGGGAAAATTAAATGAGGTAATAAGTAAAATTTCTAAAGAATTTTCAAAGTGCAAATAAAACAATAGCAATTAATAGGTCAATTGATACTCATCAAACTAACGCTAGTAAGGAGAACATATCAATTAATAGCCCAAAAGGCAAGGAAGAACAGGTGAAGTGCTTCTCTCAATTTTAGGTTCCTTGTCAATCAAGCAGTATATATTCCTTGGATGTTTGTGAAGATAACGTGTCTAGCTTAGTTCCTGGCTCACAGTAAATGCTCAGCCAAACATTACTCTCCTGTCCTGCATGACTCTAAAAAAAAAAAAAAAAAATCAGTTCAGGTGTACATAGTCTGAGAATTCAGCAAGGCTAAACCTTTTGAGTTGAAGTAAAAAATTAGAATGGAAATTAGAGGCTTCATACCTAATAGTCTGATACTGCACAGTGAAAATTCTACATACTCGCTGGGTTTACAAAGCACATTTTATACACACACCCCCAGTGCAGAATAGGGTTTGCAGTCAGTCTCAGTACCTAATATTAATGGCCTTTTAATGCAAGCTAAATTCTTTACATAGAGTGCCATGAAATCCCAGCCTATGCACCTTACCCTTTCCGGCCACTTTGTCATAATCCTATTTCCTTTGCTTTAGCTCTTTTCTAAGGTATCAGCTTGCTCTTGTGTCCTGAAGTACTTGAATATTTTAATACAATTCTCCCTTTTTGATGGACAGATTTCTTTTCTATCATCTTTAATCAAATTTCCAGAGATAGGATGTAAGTAGTTATGTTAATGAGATTTACATTTGATTCTTTTGCAAAAGAACCCTTTGGATCAGTGCTGTGTCAATCAAAGTCATCAGAATGATGGTCATCGAATGCACACCTAATCACTCAAGTCTAAACTCCCTTGAGACACACAAGCCAGTGCGGTTCACATGTCCCTATCTAATTATTTTCTTTTGTGCTACTTATTTTTAATTCATCATAACTAATTGGTTAATTGTGTTGATGTCTAGAATGTAAAGTATTGAAAGCCAGGTGTTAGATGGGATGTATTAAAGAGTAAACAGTTCATGCTTTATAAGAATAACAAGATATGATCATTTCTAGAATGCTCTTTTAAAAAAAAAATACTTCTACTACTGTGTGCATTGTATCCCAGATAATGCTCGGAACAACAGGCTTCTATTTTTAATTTTTTATCTATTTCAATAGGTTTTTGGGGAACAGGTGGTGTTTAGTTTCATGAATAAGTTCTTTAGTGGTGATCTCTGAGATTTTGGTGCCTCCATCACCCGAGCAGTGTACACTGTACCCAATGTGTGTCTTTTGTTCCTCGCCACCTCCACCCTTTCTCAAGTCCCCAAAGCCCAATGTATCATGCTTATTCCTTTGCATCCCCATATTCCACATATGAGTGAGAACATATGATGCTTAGTTTTCCATTCCTGAGTTGCTTCACTTAAGAGTAATAATCTCCACTTCCATCCAGGTTGCTGTGAATGCCATTATATCATTCTTTTTTATGTCTGAGGAGTGTTGCATTGTGTGTGTGTGTGTGTGTGTGTGTGTGTGTGTGTGTGTGTGTATGTATGTATACACACCACATTTTCTTTATCCATGAGTTGACTTATGGGCATTTGGGCTGGTTCCATCTTTTTTGCAATTGCAAATTGTGCCGTTGTAAACATGTATGTGCACGTATCTTCTTCATTGAACGGCTTATTTTCCTCTGGGTAGATACCTAGTAGTGAGATTGCTGGATCAAACGGTAGAGCTAGTTTTAATTCTTTAAGGAATCTCCACACCATTTTCCATAGTGACAACAGGCTTTTTGGTAAATACTTACATCCATACCTGCAATCTACAGTATAATATCTAATTAACATCTGACTGTTAAGGCTTCACTCAGTAGACCTCAAAACGATGGATGAATGCTTGAATAATGATGAAAATTTACTCTGAGGTTATGTAAAACGTTAGAGTCTGAGGAGACTACATGCTTATCCAATATCTGTCAATAATTTATTTTCTTACCTTAAATTTATCTTAACCCTGTGGATCTCAAACTCTGTTGGGTATCAGAATCACCTGGAGAACTTGATAGATTTATGCATGCCTGCACCCTATCCAACTTCAAAGAGCCTCAGTGTTGTTTAATAGTGCCTCAGGTGATTCTGATACACACCAAGGTTTGAGGATCACTGACTTGACCTTTGGAGATGTTAATCTCCCTAAAAAGAAATAACCCATTTGTGTGAGGTTTTAAAGGAACAGAAGGATATGGGCATTAGACATAGGAAAGTACTGAAAACCATTATTGCCAACCATAGGTATGTGGAGGTAACTCGTACTTCTCACCAACAACAGTATATCCAGTAGGTAGCATTTAAGGAGCCTGGTGTCATGGGTGTCTAATCCCGCCTTGGGAATGGAATAGGAATTGCATGTTGCCCCCCTGTTCTTGCAAGGATAAGAATCAAGAATCCTCCTTAAATAAATTTCTGTTGAGTTTTCCCATGACCCAACCGGGACTTCTCAGTCTCCAGGTTTCCCAGCAGTGCCCAACCAATAAACCTGCCAATTAAGCAGCTGAATATCATTATTGCGAATGTAATTACAGACAGTAATTATGAGCTTGTAAATGCCTCCCATGAATGAAGCCCTTTTCCCAAACCAACTCAGCTGCTTTTCTTTGGAAAATGGAAAGCAATCCTATCCCTTGCCTCACCCCAAGTGCAGCCTCCCCTGCTTAGAAGAAACCCCCTTCTTGCTGGCCCAAGGAACATGCCAAGCAAACTTTAATAGGCTGCACATTCAGGGGAATGTCCTCTTGGAGTGAAGCCCCTGTCAGTGTCTCTCATCCAAGCACTGTTTCCCTAAGGAGTAATGAGTACCCAGTTTGACTGTATTTCTTAATTTCTGTGGGGTCAAGGGAATTAATACCAAATTTTAGGAATTTCTGCCGAAAAATCAAATCTTAAAGGCTTTTCAAAATAGTGTAAGAACTTTAACATTATTTAAATTAAGCTTTGTGAGATGCAATTTGCTGAGGATTTAGAGTCTCTAAAAATAAAGCAGACGCCATAAAAAACATGCATGGTGAGAAGACTTTTCATGTCTGTAGAAATAAAATCAATCTCGTTCAGCCCAGAATTAACCCTTGCACTCAGTAACTTTATAGCTAGCTCATGAAAACCTCAAGCCCTTATGGATAATGGTACTTAATTGAGTTATATATGGATATGTTTGGCTCCAAATGCAATACAATCTTTCAAGATCTTAATCTGTTGTTGCCTTTTAATGGATAGTGAGAATAAGTGCCGGTAATTGCACCAGTAGCTAGCACAGTTGAAAATGGTAGAAGTCCAGATCTTTCTGATTTACCATGCAATGAATAATGCCATGTAAACTCTGAAAAGGAAGAGTACGTTTATTTAATGTACCTAATACAATGCTTAGCACAGCCCTTTGCATAGAGGGAATTTTCAGAGCTCTTCTCTGAATAAGATCACATGTTACACCCAAAAGAGCTAGTACAGTACACAGATTTTAAAAGGAGACTTACTGCTTACTGGCCAAATTAAGCTATTTCAAGTCACAGCATTTCCATTTACTATGACAAAGGAATCGTGTTGATTATTACTTTGTTACTATTGTTCATGGTTTTCTCCTGGAGTAGAAATACAGTGTATATGGGCATTGGAATTTTCTTACAGTAATATGAAAACCCGGAAGGGTAAATGCAGCTTTAAAAAGTGACTGAGAGCAATTTCCACTTTTAGAAAAACCCTCCTAACCAACATTAGCTAAAGACGTCTGGTAGCTTTCGAGAGGGTGCTTATAAAAACTTAAAGCAGTAACCCTCATGTTAAATATTTTAAAATTCACTTTAAATGTTTGAAAGTCAGCTTAAAATTCACTGTGCTATGCACAGGTCAGGAGGGACTTGTATCTAAGCACCAGGGATATGGGTATCCATGGTCTTTCTAGTAATTTCAGTGTTAAAAAATATTCAGATATAAATTAGTCTTTTAATCACCATATATGATCACTTTAAAAAGACTGCATAAACTCTGAAAAAGAGGACTCATATTTATATTATATTTTTTCTAATTTTGACAAACAGTAGCTTAAGAATTTCTGAAAATATGGATGACCAGATGGATTATGTGTTTTTAATGTGTACAACATGCATACAAATATGTATACATATTAGCTTGCTCATTTGTGCTCTATCTATGTACAGTAAAGATATTTAAGGAAGTAAAATGTGCCACCAGGGCAGGTCAGTGTCAGAAATTTTTCCATCATATTATTACATTTTTGCCCATTTTCTGTAGGCCAGACCCTCAAGTCCCTATAAATTGAATTAAATATATATATATGTATAATATACATAAGTAATTCACCAACTGTACTCCAACCAAAGAGATTTTAAGCTTATCATTCTTTCATTTGGGCTCTTAATTTGTCCCACATCTAAAGCGCTATCTGCTTTCCTTCATCTGTTCTTATTGCCAACTTGGGACTATATTGAAGCCCTTTATAAAACTTCTATTTGTAAGATCCCGTTTTTTTTTTTTTTTTTCCTTTTTGTAGGCCATCAGGGGCAGAAGGTGGTAAAAACAGAGTTGCCACTGTCGGTGTGGCCACGTGAGCACGTCCCACTTAAGTAACAGGGTGTCCCTCAGGTCAGCTTGTGATAAAACCCAAGTCAAACAAGGCTGAATCCTGGGTGTTTTATGTCCTAAGGATCTGAAAAGTGTTCACGGCCAGCCCTGACCCTCAAGACCTCAAATGGTCATCTAAGCAGTAACATAAATTGGTGTGTAAACTTGCTCCTGGGCCATTGCTGTGGAAGTGGGGCTGGCGAAAGTACAGCCTTGCCATGCAGGAACTAATGTCTTTCTAGGCATTTAAAATAAGGGCGAATGTGTTGATTACTCCATCAGGCAATCCAACTGCAGTGGCTAAATGCCCAAGGCTGACAAATTTTGCATCTTATCACTGCCGTCAAGTGGCATGTGAATATTGTCAGCCCAAAAGAATTGAGAAACAACTTGCCTTCCAAAACTCTGCATCTCAGCAAAATCTTGACAATGCCAACAGCTCGTCATCTCGTGTTTTTCAACCCTTTAGAAAATGGCCTTACAGCCTGGGACAAACCGAAGCACTGTCCAGACCGAGAACACGACTGGAAGCTAGTAGGAATGTCTGAAGCCTGCCTACATAGGAAGAGCCATTCAGAGAGGCGTAGCACGTTGAAAAATGAACAGTCATCGCCACATCTCATCCAGGCCACTTGGACTAGCTCAATATTCCATCTGGACCATGATGATGTGAACGACCAGAGTGTCTCGAGTGCCCAGACCTTCCAAACGGAGGAGAAGAAATGTAAAGGTAACCAGATTTTTATTAGCCTATTATCACGTGTTTCGACAAGGAAAAAAATAATCCTGCTGTAGTTATGTACTCCGTGGTCTACGTTTCTTTTCCAATGTATGGTGTCCACGTGTTTTCTCCAACTGTTCTTTTACTACGCATCATCATCTTCACGTCTTCTTTTAAACGTAAATAAATAAGGGGAATCCAAAGAAAGGCAGTTCATTTCTGTTTCACGTTGTGCTGGGACACTTGGGGTGAAGACATTTTTACTTCTCTAATTAGTGGAGGGGTTGTTCGTTTTGGCTCTAATCCTATTCTTGGGTCTGAGTAGAAACAGGCATCGCTGTATTTTCATGATGTCTTGCTTTAAAGTGTGTCTGTGCATGTGTACATTTCTTTTCCCAATTGTGCCAGTAGCTAATGGGATCTCAGTGCCTACCTCTAACCTAGACAATTCATGCTCAAACGAGAGGTTTTAAGTTGTTGTCTTCTACTCATTAAATCCTTGTGTCATCATCCTGAAAGGAGAGATTATGGTGTTAGGAGGTTGTCACCTCATAAGGCAAAAAAAAACGTTAAACTGGCCTAAGTTCCTGATTGCATTAGATTTAACTGTTCTTTACCTCAGGTCGCCTCCACCCTGACAGATGTCTTTCTGCTGATCGCTTTATTGTCTTAGGGCTCCCCAAAATCTTTGCTTCTTAAATCAATTTGTGTCTTTCAATGTCCAAGAGATCAATCTCTATCTTTAAATGTTTAAGTTCATATAATTTCCCATTCTTTTTCAGTTTAGTCTTTTTTTTTTCAGTTGGGGGGGGGGTCTATTTAGTTTTTCTTTAAGGATCGTGACTCATGGTAAAGTTTCAAATTGTGTTTTGAAAATCTCGCTATCGTATACTAATATATAATAATGAAAGTTTGCAAAGACTCCCATGTATAAGCCATGAAGGACTTTTACAGTTTTTCTACTTTGAACATATACATGTGATTATATTTATCCTTCTTGCAAAAGAACTACTCTTTTAGGTCTTCTGACAATGCTTTGAAAGCTCCTGAAAACTATCAGTTTACCTCGGAAATTGAGGGTTTCAGTTGAAAATAGAGTTTTTCAAAAGTAATAGAGAAATAGCATTATGAGCTCTGATTTGAGTGCAGTCAAAACTATGCATGTCCCTTTGGAAACGTTTGTATTTGGACTCTCTCTCATTTGAGAAATTGAGATGGCTATTTAGAAAAAAGCAAACTAAGGTTTTTCAAAGGAGTCAGGATGTAGGACGTGTGTGTGTGCGCGTGTGTACACGTGTGTGTGCGTCAAACACATTTGCTTGTAATACACTTGAGATTTCGTCTTAGCATATATGACCAGATTATATCTCCAAATTTTATGGGCTGGCATTAAAGCCACTTCAGTTTACAGTGAAATGCCAACAGGAAGCTCTAGCATCCTTGTGATCTAATAATGTCATAAAGCCAATTTGATTCTCTCACAGTTGATACCCATATTCATTCATATATTCATTCATGGAGTCCATCTATGTCTCTATCATTTATAATAAATATTTGCCTTACATATTTAGAGTTCCCAACACTACACATTTCAAATTGTTGGCCATCTTGAAAGCAAGAGGAAACAGTCTCTATTTGGATACACAATGCTTAGTAGAGCGGTTAAGACCACACATATTTGAGACTGACCAATTTGGGCTAGAATCCTAGCCCTTCTACTTTCCGTCCTTGAGCAAACTTATATGTTTGTTAGTACAATTAAGTAAGATGATGTATTTAAGCATTTAGCAAAGTACCTGACTTATAGGTCTGTCTGAATAGCAGCTATCATTATTGTTATGATCATTATTATCAGCTATGCATCATTAAATCATATGCATACCTTGAACTGTGCTGTGTGAGCCTGGTAAGGAATGAAGCAAGAGGAGAATTTCAGATGGATGTGGAGTTGGGCATGAGGTTTCGGGGAGGTTACAGTTGATAATTCATTCTGCATTCATTCAGCTCTCTTTCACTAAAAGTCAGAGATGTAATAAGAAAATATAATTAAATTATTAAAGTCCTTCCTCAAGATTCTAATATTAACAGGAAAACAACTAAAATAACTGTCCTGTGTTTTCCAGAGTAACCACCAGGGTCCACCTTGACATAGGCATGAGGCAATACCTTGGTTCAGCATGAAAATGCCACCAGGAAACCTATGTCATCGTGGCCCAAGAAGCTTATAAACTAAATATCATTCATTCAAAATGGGCACGTGTATTGAGTCAGGCAGCAGTGAGTCCAAGACAGCAATAAAATTAGGCAGCCTTTCCTTATAGAGTTGGTTCTTCTCCATCTGCTCTGTTTGTCAGCTCTATATTGTTACTGTGAAGGGAGTTCTATTTTGATGTTTGTTCATGTTGGGCATTTATTTCCTAGCTGGCTGTCTATCCCTTAAGTATGCTTGACATCTCAGTCCTGGGCTAGTAATACATGCATTCCCTCATCAGTGCTTACCGAGTATCTACCGTATAGAGGATATTGTCCTTTATGTCCAAGCATAAGACAATGGCAGCAGGGCCAAAAGGACATCCAACTAGCCCTATTCCAAGGACCCCAAGTAGAAACAATAAGAACAAAATAGTCCTGAGGATACAAAAGTTAATGCTGCATGACAGGATCCAAAGAACAAATTGGCTGCTTGAAGTTGTGCAGTGAGCCTGTCTGCCAGATCAGTCGTCTAGCAGGCTAGACCAGTGCACCTCTAAGTGTGGTCTGATGACTGGGACCCTTCTGCAAAGTGGTTATTACCATTTCTACTGAGGCAAATACAGAAACTGAGAGTAAGCTTTAGAAACTTTTATAGCAATTTGGCATTGCCACTGGCATTCAAATGTATGATCGGTGAATTCATCTCACTGAACAGGATAAAGATAGTTCGTTGGGTGTTGTCAAACTTGCCTGGTCAGTCACGTGCGGCTTGAACTGTGTAAAAGTCTTGTGCGGTAGAATCATGTATTCGTCCATAATGGACCAGATTTTTAAAATAGTCTTTCACTTCAAATAGTTTGGAAATCACTGATTTATATTTGTAGTAAACTTAAAGATTGTTTCTTTAGGCTTATTTTTGGTAGCTATCTAAGATTTTGTTTTTCATTTTGTTCTGGATACTGCTTTTTTTTTTTTTTTTTTTTTGGAGTTGGGGTCTTGCTCTGTTTCCCAGGATGGAGTGCAGTACCACGATCTTGGCTCACTGCAAACTCCACCTCCCAGGTTCAAGCAATTCTCTGCCTCAGCCTCCTGAGTAGCTAGGATTACAGGCACCCAGCACCATGCCCAGCTAATTTTCATATTTTTAGTAGAGACAGGATTTTGCCATGTTAGCCAGGCTGGTCTCAAACTTCTGACCTTAGGTGATCCACCCGCCTCAGCTTCCCAAAGTGGTGGGATTACAGGCGTGAGCCACTGTGACTGGCCTTACTGCCTTTATTTTAATCTGCATATACCTATACTTCTGTCTGCTGCAGGTATCCTAAATGAATTAATTGGTTAACACATTTAAATAGAATGAGAGCTCTGGAGCCCTTACATTCTGTCACGGGGCCCACAATTTGAATCTGCTGGAGTATCAGAGGCTATTTTAATCAGGAACAAGTGACCCCTTCCCTTCTGCAACTCACCCCACCCACCCACACCCGCTCTTTCCATGCCACACTTCTTGTTAGGCATTAAAAGCACTTTAATCACAATTTGAACTGATTGCTCAGCCATGAGAACCACATCCTACTCCCTGTCCTCCTCCTCCTCCCTTCCCAGTCTGAGATGATATATCCAGTGTTACTGAAAGTATGGTAGCACCAACCAGTGGCACTAGCAGAACCTCGAGTTTGTAGACATAAGAATCTCAGGCCCCACCCAGACTACTAGTTGGAAGCTCTAGAGAGGGATGCAGCCATCCATGTTCTCACCAGCCCAGTGCAGATTGTTAATACCTGGATATCGTGACATGTTTGAGAATAGTCTTAACCTGAAGCACAGGAAAAGGTCTGCCACCTGGTGGGCACTTGGGGAGTGTGCATGTTTCTTCCCTTAACGGACTGCATGTGGGGAGTCCCTTGAGTCCCTCCCTTCCTGGTTGGGCCTGTCTTTGGGCCTGGCTTATCTCCATTCCCAGCTCGACGGTCTGCTTAGTCACTGCCTTATGGCAGATCCCCCTGGGTCTTGAGCCCCTCTGAGAACCTCACACTGTTTGACTGGGGCCCTGATCCTCCCTTGAATTCTTACAAGGCTTTTCCCCTCTGCCCTCTCATGCCCTGCGGTACTTCCCTCTGGGAACCCCATGATCCCCCGAGTCCCACAATGATGGGCTCCAGACAGATATGTGGATCCCTGAAGTTGGACCCAACCAGCCCTGCTGAACCCAGGCAGTCAGGTCTCTATACTTTGATGTCAATCAGGAACCCTCCTGAAACACTGAAACCCAAGGGAAGAAACAAGGCAGGGCAGGGACTCACCCCCACTCCCTGGTGGACTCGGAAAAAGGAGAGCAGCAATCCATGATCTCACGGAAATGTCTCTGTGCTTAATAATTTTTAAAACTGATTCTCAGATACCCTGAAAGGCAAGAGGAAATGAGTCAAAATAATTTTAAGAACAAGTTATTTTCTCTCATTATTAGAGCCTATATGTTCACGGTAGAAGGTAAAAGGTCTACGATTTTTTTAAATTGCAAATTATTTTTTTAAATTGGTTGAAGTTCTATCCCCCAAGAAAGGGCATTATACATTGTTATTGTATTTTGGTCTTTTCTCTATGCATGTCTATTTTTTATAAACGTGGGGTCATATTAGGCATGCCATTTTAACCTGCTTTTAATGCCTAACAATATATCATGAACATTTTCCCACATCGTTTAATATTCTTCTGAGTCCTGACTTTCATTGGCTATAGATTATTCTTGCTTGTAGACGTATCATAATTTATTAAACAAGTCCTCAAGAATAAGACAAGTTAAAGTAATTTTTAAACAATATCTTATGCCAGCAAAAGGGGAAACTATTAACTCATGCTTTTCAGAAAGAGAAAACAGTGAATCAAATCAGTGATGACAATTTCAAATGATGTACCATCCTTATTTACCAAGATAACATAGTGTTCCCAAAGTTGGAGACATAAATGCAAGTCATTGTGTGCATTATAATCCTTCACGTTAGACATTCACATTTTCAGCAGATGATTGCTATCTCTGTCCTTAAGTAAAATACAAGGATATCTCCAGGTGAATTAGTGTTTTAGAATGCGGAGGATTAAAAATCTTGAGCCCTTCCACCAGTACCATCATCTGCTCCATCCATCTCTGCTCTCCACTTTGCCCCACTCACCATACATCAGGCTCTGCAGTCCCAGCTGAGAGTGCCAGTGATTCATATACCTCAAAGGCACTCTGGGAACCTTAGCAATCAACATGAAAACAATGACTGTCTCCCCACTTCTGGCATATGTCAGATAGCTGTGTGATTTGGTACTTCAAAGGCAGGGAAGAGTACCCCATAAGTATACTGGGGCAGACAGAAATAGAAGGTCAAGGAGAAAAAAAGCTACCAGTGAGAGTGGAGGGGAGAAAAAACAAAACACTGCAAATACAGCAATGTCAGAGGAAGGTGGCTATCAGAAATTCACTAAGATGCAGCAGAGAGCAGGGGATGGACCACCCCACGTTTTCTAAGGCCAACAGAACAGTGTCTGTCATGCCGAAAGATGCAGATGAGCCCCACCATACCTCTCCTCGTACTCTGTCCCAGGGAAACACTCACACAGGGCACCAGTCTGTTCAAACAGGTTCTTTGAATCTTAGTTTTTGTTACCGATTAACTGGAAGCAATCTGAATGTCTGTCCACTGGGGAATGTTCCAATAAATTGTGGTAGGTCCAAAGCATTCACTAGAAAAATTAAAAACAGATTTTTTTAAAAGAAGTTATTTTAGGAATGCTTAATCAAAGTAAGCACACATTAAGAATTGTGTAATCTCATTTACAGCATTAAAAGTCTTTATAATTGTGTGTTTACAAGTATGTATAGAAAAAGTTCCCAGATACATATCAAACTTGTTTCAGTAGATACCTTAAAAAGAAAAGAGTGAAATAAGAAGGATTAACTCCATATGCAAGCACATTCAAAACTCTTTACAAATAATGTATTAATGAATATTAATGAATGTATTAATGAATAATAAGGTGTGTGATTTGTTTAATGTTACAATCATATGCTTCACAGTTAGGCTTAAGTTGATTTCTTGCTCTTTAAATGATCAGCTCAGGGAAAATTTTTTAACCTCTGTAACCCTCAGTCAACTTAGTTTTAAACAGGGGTATAATATCTAGCTTTCAGATTTGCATAAAGATGAAAGATATTTCAATGAAGGTTATTTAAAAAAAAAAAAAAAAAAAAAAAAAAAAAGATGAAAAGCCAGGTGCGGTGACTCACGCCTGTAATCCCAGCACTTTGGGAGGCTGAGGCAGGTGGATCATTTGAGGTCAGGAGTTCGAGACCAGGCTGGCCAACATGGTGAAACCTTGTCTCCACTAAAAATACCAAAAAAAAAAAAAAAATTAGCTGGGTGCACTGGTTTGCGCCCGTCATTCCAGCTACTCAGGAGGCTGAGGCAGGAGACGCTTGAACCCAGGAGGCAGAGACTGCAGTGAGCTGAGATTGCACCACTGCACTCCAGCCTGGGCAATAGAGCGAGACTCTGTCTCAAAAAGATAAAAAGAAAAAGAAAATGAAAAGAAAAAAGATGAAAGGTAATATGTGTAAAGCACCCAACATAGAGCCTGGCACTTAGGAGAGACTAAACAATGATAACTGTTCGTAGAATATAGACACATCTCTTAGCCTTGTGCCCACCTCCTCTAGTTTTTGCCATCCTTTCTGACTTTGAAATACATTGAACTATATAAAAATAAATGAAAGGAAGCAAAACAAAACATCATGTACACAGCTCTAGAAGAGGCATAAACAGTTGAAAAAAGAGTCCATAGCAACCCAACCAAAGTATTTTTTTCTTTCAGACCCTCTCAAATTTTTAAAATTTAAATAAGAAATCAAGGGGAAAAGGAAGTCACTGAACTGGAATTCCAACTCAGGCAATCTGGCTGCAGGGTCAGAGCTCTCTCTACTGTTATAATCCCCTATGACTCTAAAGGGTAAGAACGTTCCAGACCCAAAGGAAAGAATTTGGAACTGCAGAGGAAATAGTGATCTACTGTCAGATAAAGATGCAGGGCCATCAGACCCGCTATGATGGAAGCAGTAGGGGTCAGCACGTATCTATTTGTACAGTCTGAGGTCATTTTCTGATGCTGCCACTTACTAGCCATTGAAACTTGGGCAAGTCTCTTAGTTTGCCTGAGCCTCAGTTTTCTCATTTGTAAAATGGAGACCCTCTCTCATAGAATTGTGGAAAGAAACACACTCTTAAATGATCTCATGGGACACAGTGAGTGCTGAGTAAATGGGAGTTATTACTCTTACAACGAGGCAGAAAGACTATGAGAAGCAGACTGGGCGTTAGGAGTGCAGAATGCCCATGTAAGAGTAACCAGTAAATTGTGATTGGCAGGATTGAAGTTCCTATAGCCAGGAATATTATGGACACAGAAGGAACAGAATCAATAGCCAAATCCCTTGACTCTTCCAGCAGGTAGTTTTCAGACAAAATTAGATACAAGTGGATGGCTGATGGACCTTGCACTGAAGTTGGAAAGATATTGATAGGAGGGTCAGCCTTACAAAGACATCGTAGGTGACCACTAGAATCAAAGTCTTTCCTTTCCCCAGGACATCTCCTACAAGTTGCCCTGAATGCCTGTAATTCTACCACTGCCCTTTCATTGTGGTCTTTCAAAACACAAACTTACTGGCTGGATATCTTGTCAATCGCTTCTCCAAATGGAGGAATCAGATAAAATTCCCTTTATTCTTGACAGGGTCCAATAAAGACAATGGAAAGAATGAGAATAAAAGGCAGCTACGAACAGGGTAAGGATAGCAAGGGATAAGACAGAAAGAAAAGAATAAGGAACAGGACTGACAAGTAACACTATGCAGCTTGTCAGGTTGTGAACAGCACTCACCTCATGTGCTGTTCAGTGCTCTACAGACAAACATCACCTATCTCGTTGTTTGTCAAGGCCTGACCCTGAGCATAGGTTTAAACTACAAAGAGTTTTCAGCCAAATCTAGGCTAATGTGTGAATGCCATAATGATGATAAGCTGTCAAGAGATCCCCAAAAGCCTCACCTTACACAGCTGGCCTGCTGCATCGTGTCTTAGGGATGTTGACCAGCACTTAGTAAACACGTTGGAGAATGTTTAGAACAGATGACCATTGGTTCTTGGCTTTGACACTTAACCCGCTATTTCACCCCGGCTAAATCAATCATTCTCTCCAACAAAGAACATAGTCAGAGACTAATTGACCACAAAGAAACCAAAGACATTAATCTACACTCCATTTTTAAAGTGGCCTTCCTCCAGTATGATAATCATATTTCCCCTTGTGGGGAAGACAAGGCAAAATACATTAAATCATTACCGGCCCCCTAAAACAAGCTATGATCATCCTGAAAACATAATACCAGCTCCAGGATACGTTAGGAAATTGGTTGACTTAAACCATCTCTTTCAGTGTCCTTATTTCCCTTGAGGACATCTTTTCCCAGGAACATAGGAGTCTTTGGGCTATCCAAACCCATTTTCAGTTCTCTACAAAGTCTAGGCTTCTTCCCTCTTCAGTTTCGGAAAACATTCTCATTTTCCGTAAAAAAAAAACATTCGCCTGAAGGTGTTGGTGACTAGTACTGACTTATATTCTTACCTCTCCAGGACAGGGAGGCTTTGGGTCTTGAGTACCCCTGGAGATGCAGTGGCCCAACGCCAAAGGTAGCCTCTGATAGTCGCATTGCAGGCTAAGAAGCATGGACCGACGGGAACCGTCTCACCTGCGCTATGACCTGCCCTGGCACAGGGCCAGTTTCTCTCTCCAGTTATTCTGTTCTGTGGCTAATTCTAATTGTGAGCTGTATTTACAGATTGGTCTTTCAGTTATTGGCCAATTCAGCCTTCTTGACTGAACTGGAACAAATATGACCCTCTATCCACACTGCCAGGGTGCCAGAAATTCAGAACCAGCTGAGCTTTTCAAATATGATTAGAGTCAGAAATCCTCCATGGTCCAGAGCTATTTTCCATGGCACTGACCTGACACAGGATTATTATATATTGTAAACCTCTATCCCCATGACATTTGTCAGTATTGGCTTATACGAGGGACTTGGCTTTATTAAACTTTACTGCCTCTTAAAATACAGAACTGTGCTGCATCTGTGCCTGTTTAACTCAATTATCTATATGATAAAGTCACTTGGCATTTGAGTAAGAATATCATGTGTGGGTTGATGGCTTATTAGTCTAGACTGCAATACTCTATGACTGGCAGACTGTACCCCAACCACCCATACTTGCCCCAGACGTCTAGTACAGCTGTAAAGGCCATACTATTGTACGTTAAGCCTCAGGACTAATGAAAAGATACGTATTCAGCTCTTTGTTTGCCTAGTTCTGGAAATAACTTCTTATTATAATAAGACTAAGATATAAAACTAAAGGTCAAAACTGTGTAAGTAAAAGAAGCTACTGCCCTTTAAGGGGAAAAAAATACATGTTAATTTTTGCAGCAATTTCAATTGAATGGGTTTCCAGGGAAACAGGTATCTGCAATGGGTTCATCCCACTTAATATTTATGACAAGACGTAGGAAATTTCTTTCTTTGAATCTCTTCCTGGTTACATATGACATGCTCATTCTTAAGTTTCCTTTGAAGTGATCATTCTATGCTTGAGTCTTATTTGTTCTCCCCAAAAAAAGAAATGAATGCCCATTCTATGATTTGTTAAGACTTTTTGATATCAGGAATATAAGCCTGGTGATCACTACTAGAAAGTAAAATTACATGAATCAATCTGATGAATCAAAAGCTACTTGGTTTTACTTGTTTTATTGCAAATCTGCTTACTTTCTGAGTTGGATTCTGTTTCTAAGAGTTGAAGTGGGAAAATTTAATTGGTGGCAAAGGACCACCACATCTTCAAGGTTGAGTAAATTGTATGTTTTCTCGGAAGAGCTCCTAAGGCAGACCTATAAATTCCTTTTTATATTTTGTTTTAAATTAATCTCAGGTATACCAAAAAATTTTAATAGTGCAAATAATTCCCATGCTCTTCACCTGGCTTCACTAATTGTTAACATTTTACTATATTTCTTTTATCATTATCTGTATGTGTTTGTTTGCATATATACATATTATTATTCTGCCATTTGCAAACCATTTGAGAGTAAGTTACAGATGTCATGTCCTTTTAACTCTAAATAGCTTCTAAAACTAAGGAAATTATCTTAGGAAACCATAGAACAACTATCAGAATTGAGACATGTAACATTGATGTATACTATTTTCTCATATTTACATTTTACGAATTATCCTTCCTGCCACCCCGTTGGAGCGGGAGTTGAGGTGAGGACCAGGGCTAGAAAGAGGACTTGTCTCTTAAGAGGTTTTCAAAGGCTTCATTCCTCTAGACAGGGCTGGGACAGGCCACTAGCAATTGTCCTTTGTAACAATCTTATTTTCTGGTCTGGGATCCAGGTCAGGATCATTTATTTCATCTTTTGCTTTTTTATCTCTTTAGTCTGCTTCTTTTTCCCATCACCTGTCCAGCTTTATTAGACACATTATACATCTTTAAATGATTAAATCAAGCTAATTAACATATCTATCACCTACATCCTTACCGTTTTTTGTGGTGAGAACATTTTAGCAATATTATAGTATACAGTGAGTTGTTATTAAATATAGTCACCATGCTGTGCAGTAGATTGACAGAACTTCGACATCCTGACCTTTTTACCCTTTGATGAACATCTACCCGTTCTACCTCCCCTCCCCCTGCAGACCCTGTTATCACCATTCTACTCTACTCTGCTTCGATTTCAACTTTTTCCATTCCACATACAGGTGAGATCATGCAGTGTTTTTGTTTCTGTGCCTGGCCTATTTCACTTAGCATAATATCCTCCAGGTTCATGTTAGTCTGGGACAGTTTCACAGTTTTTCTTTTTCATGCTATTGAAGAAATATTTCTTGAAGAAGTACAGGCTGATTATTATTTTAGAATGTCCTTAATTTAAGTTTGACTGATGTTTCCTCATGATTTTTTTAGACAAGGTCTCACTCTGTTGCCCATGCTGGAATACAATGGTGAGCTCATAGCTCATGGCAGCCCTGAACTCCTGGCCTCAAGCGATTCACCCGCCTTGACCTCCTTTGCGCGGGGTTACAGGCGTGAGCCACCACACCCAGCTTCTCCTCATGATTAGAATCATATTATGCATTTTGAACAGAGATATTAAAAGATTGTCGTATCACATGGTGTTTGTTCCTATAACATTTTTAATTCAATTATATTATGTAGAAATAGTTTTCAATCTTCCAAATCACTAATATCTCAGTGTGAGCAGGCCTAGATCTTTACTGGTGAGCTGGCTCACTATCTCACTGGATTAGAAGAAGTATATTTTCTAAAAGTCCTCTTATAAGCATCTGTTCAATGCTCTAAA
Source organism: Saimiri boliviensis (assembly GCF_048565385.1). Taxonomy (NCBI): domain Eukaryota; kingdom Metazoa; phylum Chordata; class Mammalia; order Primates; family Cebidae; genus Saimiri; species Saimiri boliviensis. Next base: position 39,614,930 of record NC_133457.1, on the reverse strand, counting down.
GGTGAATGTCAGAAGAAAAAAGTTATTTGTTTTGTTTCTCGGTCACCTCTGACATTTTTAACATTGAAATGATAGGATGATACTTACCTAAGGAACTTCTTTTTCTGTAGTGGGGACAAAGAGCACATTGTCTATGGTTTGAAGACTTTTCTGAAGATAAAAAAAAAAATAGATACAGCCACTTTAGTCTCTTCTCATGTTTTAACTAAACATTCTTTTCTTTTCACAATCCAATCATATTAAATTCCAAAACAACTAAGATCAGAGTATGTCTTAGGTTAATGACGATATTTATTGTGTATCTTTCTAGAATGTTTTGACATTTGAAAGAAAATAAAGAATTTCAATTTGCCATTTCTAGATTTGGATCTCAAGGTTACCAACATGAAGTAGATCTTATTTTTGAAAACTTTTACAAATCCTTTTACTCTACTCATCCTTCAAGGCCCCGTTCAAACATCACTTCCTCTGTGTATCCTTATTCCCCATCAGAATTAATTGGGGTTTTTGTTTTTAATCCTGTGATGAATTTTGTCCAAGTACTCACTGTGTTCTGCCTTATTTAATTGTGGCTTCTGAACATGCCTGCTTGATTCATTGGACATTGTGAATTCATCTCGATTCATACTGACAATGTTTTAAATTGAGTGTGTTCTATGTGTCCAATGTTGTACTGTAAGCTGAGAATGAAAAGTTAAATGCACACCCCTCTTTTCATAGGATTTTCAAACAGAAAATGTTGGCAGAGTTTAGAGTCTAGGCTTGACATGACCAGTGACTCTGTTGACAACCAAGCAATGATGAAAATTCTATTGGCTGGCTAGCATTTGTCTTGGGAAAGAATAATGAAGAATGTAACCTATGTTGTTTCAAAAATAATTCCGTTTTACTCAATGTTCACTTAACGCTTGAAGTATTCAGTGTGTAGGATACTGTTTTCTGCTTGCTGATACCTATTTTTAGTTGGGTTGAAAATTTCAGAGTCAGAGCCATGTCTTCCCCCTATGGTGTTATCTCCATTAGATCTGGGAGAATAACATACGGGGTATTGATACATAAATGATGTAAACTTTATTTTGAGAATCCGTCTTAATTAACTCAAGCTATTTCTAACCCTGCATCTATAAAGCTTCACTGAGATATAATTTACATACCATCAAATTCCCGTTTTAATGTATAGTTCAATGATTGTTAGTATATTTACAGAGGCGCGCAACCATCATCATGTCTTATTTTAGAACATTTCCAACATCCCAAAAGAAACTTTGAGTCATTTACAGTTATTCCCCATTCCTGTGCCCAGCCTCTGGCAACCACTCTTCTTCTTTCAGTCCCTGTCGATTTGCCTTTTCTGAAAAATAACAAAAATGGAACACTACAATATGTGGTCCCGTGTGACTGGCATCTTTCTCTTAGCATACTGTTTTTGAGATTCACCCACAGCATAGCATGTATCAGTACTTTGAACTTTTTTTTTTTTTTTTTTTTTTTTTTGAGACGGAATTTCCCTCTTGTTACCCAGGCTGGAGTGCAATGGCGCGATCTCAGCTCACCACAACCTCCGCCTCCTGGGTTCAGGCAATTCTCCTGCCTCAGCCTCCTGAGTAGCTGGGATTACAGGCATGCGCCACCATGCCCAACTAATTTTTTGTATTTTTACTAGAGATGGGGTTTCACCATGTTGACCAGGATGGTCTCGATCTCTTGACCTCGTGATCCACCCACATCAGCCTCCCAAAGTGCTGGGATTACAGGCTTAAGCCACCGCGCCCGGCCTGAACTTTTTACCTCTTATTATTTTTATAACATTTTCAAGTATAATGTAGGACAGGAGCCTTTACTGACAAAGAATAAATCTTTTGAAAATACATCAGTCATGGCATAGTCTAAATTTTGCACTAGTTGTTCTTAAGGGTGAAAAAGCAAAGTAAATGCAGACGATTCCATTGTTCATTCATTATTCCTATTATTAGGGAAATTTGTTTTAAAATTAATCTCTGACATGTTATTCCGGGATAAAGAAAGTATACTGTAGCTGTTAAATGTCAAAATTATTCCACTTAAACAACCACTCAACTTTTCACATCAAGTCGATCATTGTGAATTACAATGAAATAATTATCTTAACACATTAAGGGGAAATGTGTCTACTTTCTCTAGGTGATTAAATTTAAAAATACACTAAATGAGTTGCTATGTGATATTCAAGCAAAACATAAATGAGATTTATGAAAAACATAAAATATTGAAGGGCATTTTTTTCTAGAGATACAGGGAAACATATTGATAAATAAACAATGTGACATTAAATTAAGCACATCTTTGGAAAAACAGAGTAATCACTAAAGTGATCTTAGAATTTGTGTTGAAACACATTATTAGTCACCCAGAAATTTCAAGACAATAAAATAATTTTCCACTTAGAAAAGCATAGTGTGTCACATGCAAGGATACACAAAGGCTCAAAATAAAGGGATGGAGGAAGATCTACCAAGCAAATGGAGAGCAAGAAAAAGCAGGAATTGCAATTCTCATCTCTGATAAAATAGATTTTAAAGCAACAAAGATCAAAAGAGACAAAGAAGGACATTACATAATGGCAAAAGGATCACTGCAACAAGAAGAGCTAACGATCCTAAATATATACACACCCAATACAGGAGCACCCAGATACATAAGGCAAGTTCTTAATGACTTACAAAGAGACTTAGATTCCCACACAATAATAGTGGGAGACTTTAACACCTCATTGTCAATATTAGACAGATCAACCAGACCTGAACTCAGACCTGGAACAAGCAAACCTAATAGACATTTACAGAACTCTCCACCCCAAATCCACAGAATATACATTCTTCTCAGTACCACATCACACCTACTCTAAAATTGACCACATAATTGACAGTAAATTACTCCTCAGCAAATGCAAAAGAACGGAAATCATAACAAACAGTCTCTCAGACCACAGTGCAATTGAGTTAGAACTCAGAATGTAGAAACTAACTCAGAACCGCACAGCCTCATGGAAACTGAACAACTTGCTCTTGAATGTTGACTGGATAAACAGTGAAATGAAGGCAGAAATAAAGATGTTCTTTGAAACCAATGAGAATGAAGACACAACATACCAGAATCTCTGGGACACATTTAAAGCAGTCTCTGGAGGAAAATATATAGCAATGAGTGCCCACATGAGAAGAAAGGAGAGATCTAAAATTGACACCCTATCATCAAAATTGAAAGAGCTAGAGGAGCAAGATCAAAAAAACTCAAAACCTAGCAGAAGACAGGAAATAACTAAGATCAGAGCAGAACTGAAGGAAATAGAGACACAAAAAAACTCTTCAAAAAATCAATAAATCCAGGAGCTGGTTTTTCGAAAAGATCAACAAAATAGACCACTAGCCAGATTAATAAAAAAGAAAAGAGAGAATAACCAAATTGATGCAATAAAAAACGATAAAGGGGATATCACCACAGATTCCACAGAAATCCAAACCATCATCAGAGATTATTACAAACAACTCTATGCACATAAACTAGTAAACCTGGAAGAAATGGGTAAATTCCTGGACACCTGCATCCTCCCAAGCCTAAACCCCGGAAGAAGCCGAAACCCTGAATAGACCAATAACAAGGTCTGAAGTCGAGGCAGCAATAAAGAGCCTACCACCCCCAAAAAAGCCCAGGTCTAGATGGGTTCACAGCCGAATTCTACCAGACATACAAAGAGGAACTGATACCATTCCTTCTGAAACTATTCCAGACAATCCAAAAAGAGGGAATCCTTCCCAAATCATTTTATGAGACAAACATCATCCTGATACCAAAACCCGGCATAGACTCAACAAGTAAAGAAAATTTCAGGCCAATATCCATGATGAACATAGATGCAAAAATCTTCAATAAAATACTGGCAAACCGATTGCAACAGCATATCAAAAAGATCACCCACCATGATCAAGTAGGATTCATCCTGGGGATGCAAGGCTGGTTCAACATACGCAAGTCCATAAACGTAATTCACCACATAAACAGAACCAAAGACAAAAACCACATGATTATCTCAATTGATGCAGAGAAGGCCCTTTATGCTAAAAACCCTCAATAAACTAGGTGTTGACGGAACGTATCTCAAAACAATCAAAGCTATTTACGACAAACCAACAGCCAATATCATACTGAATGGGCAAAAACTGGAAGCATTCCCTTTGAAATCTGGCACTAGACAAGGATGCCCTCTCTCACCACTCCTATTCAATATAGTACTGGAAGTTCTAGCCAGAGCAATCAGGCAAGAAAAAGAAATAAAGGGTATTCAATTAGGAAAGGAGGAAGTCAAATTGTCTCTATTTGCAGATGACATGATTGTATATCTAGAAGACCCCATCATCTCAACCCAAAATCTCCTGAAACTGATAAACAACTTCAGCAGTCTCAGGATACAAATCAACATGTAAAAATCACAAGCATTCCTACACACCAGTAACAGACTTAAAGACAGCCAAATCAAGAACGAACTGCCATTCACAATTGCTACAAAGAGAATAAAATACCTAGGAATACAACTAACAAGGAACGTAAAGGACCTCTTCAAGGAGAACTACAAGCCACTGCTCAACGAAATAAGAGAGGACACAAACAGATGGAGAGACATTCCATGTTCATGGTTAGGAAGAATCAACATCGTGAAAATGGCCATACTGCCCAAAGTAATTTACAAATTCAACGCTATTCCCATCAAGCTACCAATGACCTTCTTCACAGATCTGGAAAAAAAAAACACCTTAAACTTCATATGGAACCAAAAGAGAGCCCGCATAGCCAAGTCAATTCTAAGCAAAAAGAACAAAGCAGGAGGCATCACACTACCGGACTTCAAACTATACTGCAAGGCTACAGTAATCAAAACAGCATAGTACTGGTACCAAAACAGAGATATAGACCAATGGAACAGAACAGAGGCCTCAGAGGAAATACAACATACCCACAACCATCCGATCTTCGACAAACCTAACAAAAACAAGCAATGGGGAAAGGATTCCCTGTTTAATAAATGGTGTTGGCAAAACTGGCTAGCCGTGTGCAGAAAGCAGAAACAGGACCCCTTCCTGACACCTTACACCAAAATTAACTCCAGATGGATTAAAGACTTAAACATCAGACCTAACACCATAAAAACCCTAGAAGAAAATCTAGGCAAAACTATTCAGGACATAGGCGTAGGCAAGGACTTCATGACCAAAATGCCAAAAGCAATGGCAACAAAAGCCAAAATAGACAAATGGGACCTAATCAAACTCCACAGCTTCTGCACGGCAAAAGAAACAGTCAGTAGAGTGAATTGGCAACCAACAGAATGGGAAAAAATTTTTGCAGTCTACCCATCTGACAAGGGGCTGATATCCAGAATTTACAAAGAACTAAAACAGATCTACAAGAAAAAAACAAACAAGCCCATTCAAAAATGGGCGAAGGATATGAACAGATACTTTACAAAAGAAGACATACAGGAGGCCAACAAACATATGAAAAAATGCTCATCATCACTGGTCATTAGAGAAATGCAAATCAAAACCACATTGAGATACCATCTCACACCAGTTCGAATGGCAATCATTAAAAAATCTGGAAACAACAGATGCTGGAGAGGATGTAGAGAAATAGGAACACTTTTACACTGTTGGTGGGAATGTAAATTAATTCAACCATTGTGGAAGACAGTGTGGCAATTCCTCAATGACCTAAAAATAGAAATCCCATTTGACCCAGCAATCCCATTACTGGGTATATATCCAAAGGATTATAAATCATTCTACTATAAGGACACATGCACACGACTGTTCATTGCAGCACTGTTTACAATAGCAAAGACCTGGAACCAACCCAAATGCCCAACGATGATAGACTGGATAGGGAAAATGTGGTACATATACACCATGGAATATTACGCAGCCATCAGAAACGATGAGTTCGTGTCCTTTGTAGGGACATGGATGAACCTGGAAACCATCATTCTCAGCAAACTGACACAAGAGCAGAAAATCAAACACCGTATGTTCTCACTCATAGGCGGGTGTTGAACAATGAGAACACATGGACACAGGGAGGGGAGCACTACACACTGGGGTCCGTTGGGGGGAAATGGAGGAGGGACGGGGGGTTGGGGAGGTGGGAAGAGATAGCATGGGGAGAAATGACAGATACCGGTGAGGGGATGGAAGGCAGCAAACCACACTGCCATGTGTGTACCTATGCAACAATCTTTCATGTTCTTCACATGTACCCCAAAACCTAAAATGCAATAAAAAAAAAAAGAAAAGAAAAGAAGGAAATATATTGAAAGGTTAGGTGCTTATTCCTGATTGACAGGTTTAAAGATGTATTGTGATTGTAAGTTAACTGTATTTGTTTTTTTTTTTTTAATGGACTGTATTACTTAATAATCAGAAACAAATAAATACAGTTTTTAAAACTTTAAAAAAAAAGCATAGTGTGGAAGTGGGAAAAGTGAGTTCTAGAATAGGAACTAAAGGGGCTAAATTTCAGTACTAACTTCTTCCCTTAGTAGTTATGTAGGGTAGTTTTCCATTATGCAAAATGAATGGAAATACCTTCCCAACCAGTCTCATTGTTTAGTTAGGAAGACCCATGCAATAGACCTCACCATTATTATGAAGCCAATGTCTAAAGTCACACCAAAACTGAAATATTTTTGCATTTTTTTCTATACCATGATGTTCAAGCCACATCAGACTGTATTAGATTCATTAAGGTTTGCTTTTGAATCAAATGTTCATTTATAAAAAAAGAACAGACATTCTACTGTTGGCTTAGAAAATAGAAGACCCATGCAATAGGAAGACCCATGCAATAGACCTCACCATTATTACGAAGCCAATGTCTAAAGTCACACCAAAACAAATATTTTTGCATTTTTTTCTATACCATGATGTTCAAGCCACATCAGACTTTATTAGATTCATTAAGGTTTGCTTTTGAATCAAACGTTCATTTATAAAAAAAAAAGAACAGACATTCTACTGTTGGCTTAGAAAATAGAAGACTTCAATGATAATAATAGCGGTCTGAAGTATATTTAAAATTTTTCACTTTTCTTTGAATCTCCAGCCTTAAGAATACTATACTATTCACTTTTGTATATGTGCATTGTTCTTTTGGTTTGGATCCTGAGCTCTTTCTGAATAGTATGTCATGCTATCAAAGCACGAGGGGACTTTATGATTTGCCTTTGGTCTTAGGAAATAACAGTCAGAATAAAACCCTTGATCTTTATCCCAGGGTTCTTACATGAAAGGCACTGTGCTAGGACTCCAGTCTTTAATCAGCACTGTTCCATTCACTGGAAATACTATGCAAGACAGGCCTTGGAATAGTATAAACATGTCTGGGAATTTTGGACCCTACAATTCATTACTTGAAAACTTAAATGGAACAAATCCTGAATTTAGGCTGAAATCAGACTATATATTATTTCTCAATGTGCAAAAGAGAATTTCATGGACTAAACATCCGGCAAAGATTGTTTAGTAATGTTCCGAATGGATAAATTCCCTTGTCTAAGGTGTATAAATTCCCTTGTCTGACCTAATTAGGCCTAAAACATTTAAGTTTCTGGACCCATCAAAGAGGACAGATGACAAACCATGAAGAATCACTGCACGTCAGTCACCATAGTCCTGCAGTTTCCCAGACTCCAGTGTAAACTGCTAAATGGTGTAAGGGCAGCAAAACAGAGACATACTATTTTGTACATAAATACGGTATTTGCATGCATTTAGAATACTGCTTATCAGACTTACGACTGTGGGCAATTTACAGAACCTCTGCAAGTCTCAGTTTCCTTATTTCTAAAATATCTGTGAACAAGATTGCTGTGAGGCTTAAATGATATAATCTATATGAAAGTGGTTAGCACAGTGCATGAGCCATTGTATGTAGGAAGCAATGTGCGACCAAGCCAGAGAGATACTGTTCAACAAAACTGCCCATGGCTAGCATTCAGGTTATATGAGTGAGTGGCAAGAGACAGGAGTAGAAAGTAGTCAGGAGCCACATTACAAAACATTTCTAAGTCTTTAAACTCTATCTTAAAAAATAAAGATTATTGCACACTATGATTGGGGTTATGGGAGTGGCAATAGGTGACATACTTTTGATTCTCCTTTAAAATCAATTCCCCTAGCTGCGATGTGAAGGATGAGTTGAAAGATCAGAGTAAGATCGGAGGCATAGAAACCTGTTGGGTTAGCCCACTTTTCTCTTAAAAAGAAATTATGAGTTTAATTAAAATAGTAACAGCATAGAATAGTTGGCCTTTTGTGACAAAAGGCTGTGGCAAAGCTACAGAGAGATAAATAAGCTGTCACGAAAAGTCCAAGTAAGCAGTCTCTACTTGAACAGATCTGGATTTGAATCCTCACTCTTCAAATTACCCATTGTGCCCCTTCAGACAAACAGATTTTTTTTTCATCTGTTAAAAAAATATGACATTAGGACCAATACCTAATGCACACTGGTCTTAAAACCTAGATGACATGTCAGTAGGTGCAGCAAACCACCAAGGCGCATGTATACCTATGTAACAAACCTGCACGTTCTGTACATGTATCCCAGAACTTAAAATAAAAATTTTTTAAAAGTGACCAGCCATAGCTGCTGTAGGACTATTGTGATGTTTAAATAAGATGATGCATATAAGCACTCAACACAGAATCCGACACGCTGAGTTTAGTATTGGTATGTGAGGTACCTTGGAATCCAAGGAAAGGGTTTTGGTAAGTGGCTGGAATACAAGTCTGGAAGGCACACAGGAGACTGAGCCCCATCTGCACATAGCGGCAATAGCTAAAGTTGTAGACATTGATGACTTCACCTGGAAGATTATGTATGGTTACAAGAACGCTGAGAATAGAACCAAAGGTATGGCCAGTTGTAAAAGACAGATGAGGAGATGATCCCTTGAAGATGACTGAAAAGAACTGTCCAGAGATAGAGGAGACATCTGGGAAAAGGCTATATGACATGGAGGTTTCTGGTCTACCATGAATAGGTTATGACTGTGGAGTTAGGTAGAAGCAGAGGGCTTGTGCTATTGGATAGTACTATGTCCAAAGATCCAAAAATGTCAGCTACCACTGCTCCTTTTGGGAGTCTGGTGTGACAATGATAAAGTTCGTTAAGTACTATAGTACTGGTAGTACAGGCTCACCAAAACTCAATGTAGAGGCCAGGAAAATCGAGCTGTGCTAGCAACGTGGAGCACACCATTGTTTTTAGCCTAATTAGGCCTAAAACATTTTAGATCAAGGACAAAGCCAATACACCCGCCAGGACTAGAAGAAAACAGAAACTGAAGAAGACAGAAAGGAGTTTTGAGAATCCAGGGCTCACAGTAACAGCTGATGATGCTGGAAAAGTTGACACAGACCAGCTAGAGCAACTTCAGCCTTTACCAAGACAGTGGTTCTCAAACTTTACCTAATGTCAGAATCCCCTGGAGGGCTTGCTATTCCCACCCCTCAGAGTTTCTGATCCAGTTGGTCTGGGGCGGGCTGTAGAATTTGCATTTCTAAGAAGTTCCAGAATATGTTAATACTGCTGGTTCAGAAACCACCGTTTGACAATTACTGACCCAGGGATTTTGGAGTCTGTTTCATAATCTTTGTGGAACTACAAAAGGCTGTTGTCTTTAACTCACTCATCCTAGGAATTGACATAGTTCATGTAGCAAAAGGCTGCTGTCACTGAGTTTATGGTATCTTTTGGACAAATGTGCTAAACCTCTGTGAACTAAAACATGCAACTCCAAAATTTAGACCCACGAAGAGGTGTCCAGGTTGAGAAGGCCACCAGGACCTTGATGAGAGTCTCTTTCCCTTTGGAAATCTCTCAATTCAATTATTGGGCCTGCTTCCATTGGCCTGGGCCCTAAGAGTGTCTTGCTTCTACTTCAATGTTCTAATCAGAGCAATTTGTTGTTTCCATTGCACCAGATCAGAATCCATTCCCTTTATGAAAGTAAAATACTGTCACTTTTTCAAGCACATTTTTGTAAAAGTATACGCTGCTTGGTGATGGATTGTGAACAAAAGTCTCCCCTTGGTGCCCTTTTGTAGAGCTCTGACAGGCTAGAACTATAAAAAGCTTTTATTGAATACCAGTGGAAAAAAAATAGAAACAAATTCAGCGTACAATATGTTTTAAAAGAGGAGAACTCTGAGTTTCTATTCCTACCAAAACAGACTTAACTCAAGAGCCCAAGAGGCCCTGGTCTTGTCCTGCGGCCACCCAGGGATTTGCATTTCCATGTGTCCAGCCCGCCTCTTCTGGCCAGTAGCTTTCCTCCTTGGTAAAGACCCAAAAAAGGACACTCCCCTTCTGCAGATTTCTTCTCTCTGTTTTTGGTGTATAATCTGAGAAATGCATGTTATGTATTCCTGCCTTAACTCCAGAGTATATATCTGACAGAGCAGACAGCTAGGTTTTTCAAAGTATGTTTCATGGAACCCTTGTAACAGATGTTACAAGATACACACAGGGTTCTTCGATCAGACATGTTTAGGACATGCTGTTATACAAAGTCATTCAAAGTGGTATGTGTGTGAATCTCCAAGAGAGGAGCATGTAAGGTGTCATTTCCCAAACTCATTTCATCATACAATCTTTTTTTATTGTTTTCTCTTTAGATCATCTCTTGGGACAGTATTATTGGGCCACTTAGGGAACACTATCTGAATATTAACCCAGTAGCCATGGTGTTCACTTAATAAGAAGTACACCATCACAGTAGTTGTAGGGGAAGAGGAGTCATACTAATTAACACTCCGAGGACTGATGAAGTGAAAGTTTCTAAAATGGTTAGAGTTTTGCATGATCTAGTGACTCGAGGCTTTATATAATTTGGCAGAAATCCTGAGGAGGTAGAATCAATCCCCAGGCTTAGGACAAGTCCATTTACTCCCTTTCCTCCACAGCAGCTTTTTAACCCTACAACACTAGGCCCAGTTGGGAAAATAAAGGCCCCACCTACAATAGGAGAAATGATACAGTCAAAGCAAGAGTGGCTCATGGCCCTAGTAGCCTCCACCTACTGTGTGACAAGTCACTTCATCCCTTTGGGATTCAGTTTTCTCATGATCAGATAAAATACATGTGGAATGCATAGCTCAGAAGTTCCTGCTTCATATCCTAGGATCCTAAGAAACCCTAAAACAGGTCTTAGCCTTCATAAATGTTCCATACGTGTTAGGGTCTAGAGAAAGGGCTGCTTTAAAGTTCAGTGGTCGGGAAGTTCCAGGAGCTTGCCCCTGCTCACATCTCTGGAGTTGCAGTAATGTGGAGTCCTTTTTAAAAAGCAATGAGTCCAAAGACGCCAAACCTTGACAGTCCAAGAAAGCATGCTCAAAACGTTTTTGTACACCGCTTTAGTTTCCCCCAAAATATATTAGATGTGCTTTGAGTGCTTCAGTGGTAAGATGGAAACCCATGCTTCTTTACATTTTAAAGAGAACTTTCCTCAATTTTACTAGCTCCTTCAAAGGGCAGGAAATGTCTCAATCATTTTTACAATCTTTTTTGGGGCAGAGATGATTGGCACTGTAATTCCATAACCTCGATTGAGGTAAGTTTAATAAACAGCCCCATCTCTGTTCTCTTGTGATGAAAATATAAAAGAACAAACTGGTTCGATTTTAGACAGGCAGATATCTCCCAGGAACTTTCAAGCCTAAGAAAATCCACTTATTGCAATATGTAACATTTTATCTTTTTTTTTTTAATGCACACGGATTTTGGTGCATAGAGAGCCCTTCATCTTTTTTCTGAGCGAGCAAATGTTATTATGTATGTGATGAGAGTCAAGGCTTTCAGGCCTCTGATGGAATCAAGAGCTTCCTGACACACAAAGTGTCATTTAAGCTCCAAATAAATGAGAAGGGCTCCGTCCAGTTCAGAGCCGAAGGGAGAAAGATATCAGACACAGTAAAGAACATGTGCAGCGTCCTTGAACTGAGGCAGGCAAAAACATGGAGTGCCCAAGGAACAGTGAAAATGCTGTTCTGATTTATGTCAAGGAAGTGGGAGGGTTGATGAGAAGTGGGGAAGGGCCACCTTTTGGTAGAGGTTTGGATCTTGTTCTAAACACAGTACAAAGCCACTGAAGGTTTTAAACAGGGAAGAGACATTATCTGATTTGCAGCCTGTAAAACAGCACTCTTTGGTGGCTGTGTCAAGAAAATAATAAAGTGACCCAAAGCCAATGAGGAAGCCAGAAAGGAGTCCATTAGGAGATGATAATGGTTTGGACTGTGATGATGGCAGTGGAGAAAAGGAAGTAGTTAGATTAAACATATATTTTGAAGGAAGAACCAATGAACTTGCTAATGGATTGGATTTAAGTAGTGAAGGGAAGAGAAGAGTTGGCTAGAAGGTTATTTGCTTAAGCTCCCAGGTGGATGGTGGTGCTAAAGATGGGAAGACTGTGAGAGGAACACATTTTAGAAAGAATTAAGTTGGGGCCGGGCGCGGTGGCTCAAGCCTGTAATCCCAGCACTTTGGGAGGCCGAGGCGGGTGGATCACGAGGTCGAGAGATCGAGACCATCCTGGTCAACATAGTGAAACCCCGTCTCTACTAAAAATACAAAAAACTAGCTGGGCATGGTGGCGCGTGCCTGTAATCCCAGCTACTTAGGAGGCTGAGGCAGGAGAATTGCCTGAGCCCAGGAGGCGGAGGTTGCGGTGAGCCGAGATCACGCCATTGCACTCCAGCCTGGGTAACAAGAGCGAAACTCCGTCTCAAAAAAAAAAAAAAAAAAAAAAAAGAATTAAGTTGGAGATGCCCGTTGGTTGGGCAAATGGAGATGTCAAGTTGATAGTTGAATATAAGATCCTGGTTTCAGAGAAGACATCTGGGAATCTGGGATGGAGATATCCACTTGGATGTCACATATAATTAGAATTTAAAGCTATGAGACAGGATGAGATCACCAAGAGCAGGGCTTGGCAAACTTTTTCTCCAAAATACCAGATGGTAAATATTTTCAGCAGGCTATAAGGTCTCTCTCAAAAGTACTCAATTCTGCCATGGTGGCACAAAAGCAGCCACAGACAATATGTAACAAATAAAGCCTGTATTCCAGTAAACTTTATTTACAAAGCAGGTAGTGGGTCATGCTTGGCCCACAGGCTAAAGATTGCTGACCCTGACCTAGCGTGTAGACTGAGAAGAGAAAGTAGCACACGACAAAACCTGAGAGACATATATATGTATATAAATTATAATTAAATAATTATTATGTATATATGAAATTATGTCACTTACTATGCCAGTCATCACTCTACGCGCTTTACTTATATAAATGCACTTAATCTTCACAATAACCAATGAAGTGAGTACTGTTATCTCTGTTTTACAAATAAGAAAACTGGGACCTAAGTAAGTTTACTTCTGTTTCTTGAGAAAAAAAAGAAGTCCAGAAGTTGGCAGTTCACAGCTGGTAGGGCTATTCTGTGTACTTCAGCAACCTAGAATTTTCCAGGTCATTCTTCCACAATCCCTAGAGTATACCCCTCATTCTCATGGACCAAAATAATGGCTGGGGCTCCAGACACTGCAGGGAGCAGAAAGTCGAAATGAAGGGGAGGTTAATGGAATGTGCCAGTTGTCTTTTAATCAGTCTTTGAAGTTTCCTAGAAACTGCCTTACAACACTTCTATTACATCTCATTGGCCAGAAATTAGTCACACAGACATATATTGATAAACGAGAAACTAGGATGTATAGATTTTTTTTCTCAGGGGTCATGAACCCGACTAAAATTTAGAGGTTCAATTACTAAAACAGAAAGAACAATCATTAGAGTAGAAGTTAAAAAGCTCTGACCAGTTGCTTTAAGGCTTCTCAATTATCTTTCTTTACGTGCCTTTTTGCAAGTACAGTTCATTGATAGCATCCTTCCTAAGACATTTCTGCTCAGCCATTGCATACCTCAGGCCTCCACTGTTGATGTCCTACATACTCTTCAATTCCAGCTCACTGGCACCTCTTCTGTGAAGCCATCCCCAGCACTCTACGCAGGTTTCTCCTGTGTCCACCCCCCATACCAAGTTTATTCCACTTCTCCTTGTATTTCCTTCTTTCCTGGCCTGCCTCCTTTTGTGCTGCCTCCTCTGCTTGACTGGTTAATTCAAAGGCAAGTGAAACCTGGTTGAAGTGTGGAGGGTAAATTTCTAAGAACTAAGGGAAATATGTAGTGAAACTGCAAATGAAGAAAAAGGATTTAGTACATAGGATTCCCTGGTCCTTGGTGAAGGGACTGGGGTCACGCATCGAGTAGAACAGTGGTTCTCAAATGTTGCTGCTTATGCAAATAACCTTGGGACCTTCTTTTAAAAATCTTGATGCTAAAGTTTCATCACATAATAATTAAAGTGGACTTTCTAAGAGTGACACCTAGGCATCAGTGTTTTTAAAGTTTCTCAGGGCTGAGTGTGGTGGGTGTGAACCACCATCTGTAATTTCAGCACTTTGAGAGGCCAAGGCAAGAGGATTGCTTGATGCCAGGAGTTTGAGACCAGCCTGGGAAACATAGTGAGATGCTGCCTTAAAAAAAAAAAAAATAGCTGGACATGGTGATGTGCACCTGTAGTCCTAGCTACTTGGGAGGCTGAGGCAGGAGAATTGCTTCATCCTAGGAGTTCAAGGTTACAGCGAGCTGTGATTGTGCCACTGGATTCCAGCCTGGGCTACAGAATGATACCCTGTCTCTTTAAAAAAAAAAAAAAAAAAAAATTTATTAGGTGATTTCAATGTGCAGCTGTATTTGAGAACCAACACAATTGAAAATAGAGGAAAAGAGACAGAAAGAGAAAAACAATTTTCCTCCTTCTGAGACCTTGAGGGTTTATTGTTTACCTGTGAGGTTTTCCACACATAAGTTGTTAGTCTTATTCTTTTAGGTTATTTCCTTCCAGGAATAGACAAAGATGTGCATGTATGTGTATATATATATATATATATATATATATATATATATATGTGTGTGTGTGTGTGTGTGTGTGTGTGTGTGTACACATATATATGTATATATATACATATATAATAAATTATTATTGATTGAAGCACTTCTAATGGGAATTATTAAAGTCCTCCTGGTCTATTTAAGGCAGTTGGATGCACTATAAGTGAAATAACTCTTAAGCTGCTCTTTAAATAATTAGAGCAGGCAATCAAGAAAATAAGACAACACCCTTACTGAAGTTTACCCCATTTGTGACACATAATGTGTTTAGATTGCTCTATTGACTTTACGAAGAAGCATGCAAGACTGATCACAGGTGACAGATGTGATCGCTTCTATCAGGATGTGAGGGGCCATGTTTCAAATTCAATGTGAGTGTTGAGCTTCATTTTCAACTAATAGTAATGGGAGTTTCGTGCATTCATTACAAGTAAAGAGTATTCCCACTTGGTATGAGGAGTGTATTTCAGAATGTTTTGTTCTGTTTTCTCCAAACAATAAACGTTAGTGAGGAAGTGAGTGCTCTTAAATATGTTTTAAAACTTTTTTTAGTTTAAAGATTTCTGAGGGAAGTCAGGATTTTTTTAATTCAATAAAAATGCTGTTGATCTTTCAGATGTTTAGCAAAAAGTGAGAGAAATAGTTTTTCAGCAGCCGTTGTTTCCTTTTTCATTGCAGTGTTTATATCCAGTTTCAGGGGAGAATAACTCTCCAATTTTTCAAGCATATTTAGAGATTTCTGAAAATTATTTTTAAGTGTTCTTTTGGAATGAAAGTTGAGGCTCTGATTATAGTTGATATTGTTACTGATGAAAAGCAAGAAATTGGATTTCTGCCTTTAATGAAAAAGAGAGGGAGCCAGGAAATGCATTGGGCAAAACTGCAAAGCAAATGGGTTCAACACAGTGCTCTTAACCAGAAAAAGAGACTTTGGAACATGTACATTTGCCAGAAAAGAAAACTGCTTTATTGAAAGGTTAAGTTTTAGATTAGTCTTGGGAAATTTGAGATAAATAAATGAGATCAGACAAAAAACATAAGGCCTGGATCCTTTTTCCTGGAGTTTTCAGAACATAGTTATTGCTTGGAAGGAAATGTTTTGACATTTCCAGTAGGGAGAAAATGTTAATTGTAATATTGTATATGTGTTCTTAATAACACTTGTGTATAAATCTTTTATTTGTTTTAAGAGTAATTGGAAAGTAAAAACACGATTAAAATGTTAGCTGTGTTCTTTAATCCTTATGGTAGCTTTTCATGCTTTCTAGGATATTATGATTCATTTTCCAGGTTCAGATATATACCAACTGAAAAACATGCTTTTGCATGTTTTATATCAGTTGCAGTTTTTAAAGGAGTCATTACTGTCCTCCACATAGGTCTGCCTGGGTCTCCTTTCTAATTTTGTCGCATCTTTTGCTCATTCTATAATTCCTCACCTTTTTCCCTTAAGTCTATGGCTTCTTTACTACATTTACAAAAAGTCAGCACTTAAAGATAGCACAACTCTGGTTCACTTGACTGCATATACAATACACATGCTATTAAGCTGCTTACTGGCAGGAATGGTGATTGTTTTTCTGAGCGGCCACCTCTGTGGCCACCAACTCCCTGCTTTGTACTTCACAGACACCCCATAGTTTGTGGAATGACTGTAATACCCTCTTTACTTCTGCCATGCGTCCCTGCCCCAGAATTCCATGTTGCAATTGATGACTGGAGCTACATGTCCAAAGCAAATGTCTCACTATTGAAAATTACAATATTACATTGTTGACGGTACTTTAGAGAAAAATACCAACAAGGTCACATGCTCATGGACCAGCAGGAAGCCAAATGTAAACGTCACTACCTGAGGCCCAGCCCTGAAAACAGACTGCCTAAGAAATGGAAGGAATCCCTAGTATAGAAGAGCAGCATCTGCCCTTCCTGATGTCGTGATCTACAGCTATGCATATACGTAACATGCACACACTGGCCACCATCCACTTGGAGAAACTACCATTAGTAATCATCTTAGCAAGCATTTACAATCTAATTTGGTATTTGTTAACTTCTTAGTTAAAATGATGATTCTTACAGAAAATGCTGTTCCCTTTTTGATCACTATCTTTAAGTACATGAATACCACTTAAATCACATTAAACCTTGAAAATAATCTCAAAAGCAGATTTCAATGGGAATAAAATGGCAAGTGTTTACAGTTTTCCACGCACTACTGGTCAGAGTACTATTAAGCACCAACAGAAAAAGAAAACTACTATATAATAGGAGTATTCCTCATTTAGGGGCATTGCCATACGCTCTCTCTCATGCCTTTATAAAGAAAACATAAATCACAGAATTGAACGGTTAATGTAAGCTTTAGGTCTCATGTAGATTGGTGCTTGTGAGGTAAAAAATAATGTGCAAGGAACAGAATAAAACTCACTTGCAGACATCAGCAGCATTTTCAACTGTGTACTTCTTTGGCATGTTTTAAAACCCATCGGGACCTATGTGTCATGGGAAGATGGCTGGATCATGGTATTAAAAGCCAGTCAGTAACATTCAACAACAGATTCAACCACTAACATTTGCACAGCTAGATTAATGTTTTGGAGTCAGTCAGTCATCAGGCTCATTACTACTGGATTTTCTCTGGTTCATGCTAATAAACTAGATTATTGATTTTAGGATTTTCTTTGTATCCAAGGATATTCTCTAAGATGTCTTTATAATGTTTCATGCTTAAGCTGTCAACCAAAATGACATAACAATGAGTAATCATTTTCTAATCATGTTAAAAGGGGTTAAAAACAGCGTATAAAATGAATCTTAGCAGCTTCAGAGTAACATTCTCGCTGTCACTCCCCTATCTGGGTGGAGGTCATTCCTACCTGCCTGCCATCTTCCCCAGGAATTAACTAGCTGCATGCACAGCTTAAGACCTTTGATAGTCATAAATCTGCTTTCCAATATGTTTGGATGGCAGAAGAGCTCAAAAGACACCTCAGTCTAAATAGGATTTTAGCACATCAGGTGCTATTACAAAGTAAAGCAGGCTGGGTTGCTGTGTTGGTGGTGGTGTTTATTCATCTTCCCTTCGCGTTTCATGTGTATGTATGTATGCTTCTCTGCGTATATGCCCAGCTCTCAGGGTGTATGGGGCTAGCGAATGCATGCGTAGAGTGTGTGTATATGTAAAGTAGAAACTGAACCAGGGAAACAAAATGAACTACTGTATGCAAGAAATATATGAAGTGCACCCAGCTGCCGGCAGCAATTGCTACATGCAGTCCACTGATTATTACGCGTATTTCGAAGACAGTCCGGGTTACAGTGGTTGCGATGCTCAGGCTGTGCCCAGTAACAACATATATATGGAACAGGCCTGGGCAGTGAATCAGCCTTATACCTGTAGTTACCCTGGAAACATGTTTAAAAGCAAGGACTCTGACTTGGACATGGCCCTGAATCAATACAGCCAACCTGAATATTTCACTGAAGAAAAGCCTACTTTTTCTCAAGTGCAGTCGCCATCGTATTCTCAGAAAAAAGGTAGGGACCATTTTGCTTAAATTTGTTCAAAGTTTCACTGTTTATTTTCGTTTCCTTTTAAAGTTACGGTTTATATCAGCTTCGTCAAATCTTTGAATTTGAACGCTAAATATTCGCAATTAAAAACGGCAGTAAGAGGGGTTGCTAGGTGATTGAAGGACTCTGGGAACATCAAGATTTCCAAGCACTTTTTTTTCTTCATCTGTGAAAGCTGGAGTGAGTTGGCTCTCTCGGGCTGTATTTTGCATGTGTGTGTATATATTGCCCAAAGTGACTATTGTAAGCTTCTTTGCGAAAGAAAATCTGTAAAAGGTGTCCCGTTGGCAGGTAAGTGTTGTGGTGTTTGAAGTGGGATAATTCTCCCCAGTTCAGGTTCGATTAAAAACTCCTTTAACTTTTTTCTTGGGACTTCATTTTGAAAGTTTATTTTAGTTAACTAGTTAGTAAAATATTTAGTGATTTCTTTAATAGTACTATAATATTGATATGCTAGGATCTATAAATGTTCATTTTAATATATTTACTTAGCCATGTAAATGGTAAAGAATCTATCTGTAACCATGTCAGACTGTAAGAATGTTTGTTCCAATATGTTTGGATGGCAGAAGAGCTCAAAACAAAACTGATAAACTTTACCTTGCTATTGTGTCCCAGTCATATCAAGTGAACTCTCTTTATGAAAGCAAGTGAAACACCCTTCAAAATAGCTAATATTAAAACCAGAACAATATCTATTTATCTTAATAGGCACTGTGCCTTATAATGCTATTTAAATATCTGTCCATAAAACATTTCTTGTGTTATTGAAAACTAAGATAAGAGAGACAAACAGGCAGAACTCAGGGCATTTAGTAGCAACTGGCAAATAGGAATGCTTTTGAAAATAGTGTAAATTCTAGTTCACATATGCCAGAATCTCATGTTTTCTCTATATAATCTATAGGATATTGCATAGAGAACCAAATTTACATGTTTCTGTAATTTACAAAAACATGATGTCCTTTGATCCTCAAACATAAATTTCTCTGTTAAATTCATCTTAAAACGTAATGTGGTTTATTTAGTTGTTTTCTATAAAATTTATCATTTGCTTTTCTTAATGTGACTCTATAATTGAAAGTGGTCTGTTATAAAAACAAATGAACAAAACTTTATAAAAACAAAAACTAGAATCTATTTAATTTTTACTATAGTGTTATTCCATAACTTCCAATTATGAAATATTAAGGGGATTACAACATAAAATATATTTAGAGCTGCTCATCTAATTTTTATTTACAAATATAGAGTTTTGTATCCTTTTGAAGGCCATCAGAATATCATTTATTACAAGGGACACAGAGCGTAAGTCCTCTAATGGAAACATTTGAGATAGATTGAACATGTGCTATTTCATTTAATATTATAAGTAATTTAACTTTGAAAAGAAGAAATTAATATTGCCTCATTAAACATACTTGGATATGCCTTTGGTAGTGTTGTAGGAAAATATCGGTATCTGTCAATCTATCTGGTCATGCTGCTATTCTCAAAAATTCCTGCAGAACTCTTCAGGCGCTTTTCTCTTTTGTCTTTTCACCCTGTTTTCTTCAATCCACACTGGGGAATATTTGCTTATAAAATCTTAAACCCGGGATTCTTTACTAATTAATTTGATGCATGAACTAGAGGAAAAGACACATTGTATGCATATATTGATGTAATTTCAAAGCCATATGTCATTGAAAGGCCACCGCCACCTGCCAAACTCACTAAATCAAAGCAGGCAAATATTCTTAAATGCACCATTATTTACTTTTACAAGTCTTCAAGTAAATCCCAGTAAAACTAAACCCAGCTGTTAACTGTCTCTTAGGACAAAAGGTTGTACCCAACATGTTTATCCATATTGATCCACTATTGATTTTTGTTGTGTTGAAGGACATCAGTAGTGTCTCATTAAGGCAAAATTAAGACCATAAACAGGTGTTCAGTGGGGCAGGCCTCATTTTCCAATTGGATTTTTATCTATTCACAATAGATAAAAATTCATAATTGCTTCATCTGTGTTCATTGCTGTCATTATAGCTTTATAAACTCTAATAATGCAGCTGTCTTAACTTTTTGTTTATTTTTTTAAGGATGGCTTATTTCCTAGCCTTTATTTTCTTCTAGTATTTAGAGAATCATCTAAAAACATTACAATCTTGTTTTTTTTAAAAAAAAAAGAGTTATTATAGGTACCAACTATTGAAATAAAGGAAGGCCACACTACCCGATGTTAAAAATGGCTATCTTAATTGGTAGACTTTAGAATGACTTTTAGTTTTCTCTGGATTGTTTTTCTACAAAGATTTTTTTGCATTCATCGCCAAGAGAGAATAAGTTATCAAGTTCTTGAAGCATTAAGAACATGAACTAAGGAAGAGTCAGATTCCGTTCATTGAATCACATTTAAAATAAAGCTTCAAGAATTGAGGAGGGGAAAACCAATGTAATTTTCACATTGAGGAAGGCTGAAATGTGGAATGTAGTATCTGCCTTATTTTTCATATGAATTATGAGAAAACAAATTTTTTATTTTTCAAAGTTAGAGACAAATGAAAAGAACCGTACCATTCACTCAGAAGAGACGATATTTGCTGTCATTCTGGTGACATAGCTGTGAAATGCTATACTAAGCCCTCACGGGGCCAGTGCTGACTGCACACTTCTGGCCCCCACAAATTCAGGAGAAGAAGGGAGTAAGTTTGGAATCAGATGGAAGAGAATTGGCAACCAGGGTGTTGTGCTTCTCCTCTGTGACTGAGCCTTCATCAAAATAAAAAGTTGACTTTTCTTCCTCTTCCTTTCTGCTTTCTTTCAAAAAACAACATTTGGAGGTGGAAGTGCTAGCTGTTTCCACCACACATTCTAATTACATTCTGACATTCCCAAAGAGTTTCCATCTGCACCTGGCTGCTCTGAAGGCAGCTTTGCAGGTCCAACTCTCAGTTCGGTCCTGGCCAGTCGGGTCTGCTGAAACAGCATCTTCCCAGGAGTCTGCCTTGGGCAACTCTCCTGCACGGGATTCTTAGCTTGACCTTCCACATGCCATCTTACTTGATAGGAATTGCATGTTCAAAAAATTTGCCAGAGTTGGTTATCATGTCCAAGAGAATAAGAATTTCCTGTTTTTAAGCCAGGATCAAGGAGATGGGGGTGAGAGGGTTGTCCTATTCAGTTTTGGTTCTGACTGTATATGTTCTTTCTCTACAATCACATTTTTAGTTGTGCAGAAAGAAAAATTAATAACCGAAGCAGAAACTACACACAGAATTGTGCTTTCTGAAGCAGAAACTACATACAGAATCTGCTTTCATTGCCCCTCTGACTTGGCGACAAAATTCTTTTTTAAAATTTGTTTCGTGTTCTATAGCTCTGTTGACTCCACGTGAACAATTACATAGGCATTTGAAATGAAAATTCAGTGGCAAGTTGGGGGACGTCTTTTTCTCAAGCTTTCCCTTCCTTTCCTTCTTCTTTTCCCTGTCTCTCTCTCTCTCTCTACTTTCCCTCCATCTCTTTCTTCTCTGTCTTCTCTTTTTCTCCCTCTCTCTCCCGTCCTTACTCTTCCCCTCTACTTGAATTTTTATTTAAACACAGATGTGAACAGTCCATCTAGTTGAGTATTAAATAAATACTGTTGAGTATTAAATAATCTCTTTTAAATGTCATAGTTAAGTGGTTCATGCAATCATAGAGTTTTCAACAACATGTATGTAATTTAAGGATGCTGATGGAACATTAGGATTTTAAATTAGGTACTGCCACCCATATACTGTTCAGAGGCAATACCACTCCAGAAAACAGTAAGAAAACTTTTAAAAATACAGAACACATATGCTGTACAAAAGGTTAAATGAAAGTGCCTCTTGGCACCCAGAAATGAAAGCAAAGTGAGGAGAAATAATCGTTTCCAAACCAAGTCCAAGTGCAGACAAAAGAGTGAGCTGACTCTTTCCTTTTCTTTCCTGAGAATTAACTGTCTTGTCAAAGGCATGTCCTTCAGAGATTTCACTGAATGCCCTAACCTCATCCAAAGCATGCATTGCCCTTACTCATAATGAAAGCTAACAGTAGGAGTCTAAAGCATTATGAGCAAATGGAGTCAGACGCCTGGCAGGCTTACAGAGGAAAGGGGGTACTGCTGACTTTCTGCATATGAAGTTCACATCCACCACCTCGCATAGCTCCATGAATACTTTTTCATAATCAAGCACAATGATTTTTTCTCAGCTCTCAGCACTCAGGTGCATTCAGCCTGAAGTCAAGCTGCTTCCCGCTCTGCCACCCACTCTGGTCTAGCTTATATGACCCCATCTTCTTATGGGTCCCTGGCTTCACCAGTGCCCACTTGGTTATCTGTAGTCTTCCTGTTTCCAGAGCCTTGGGAATGCTGCACTTCCGTGCGCTGTCCTTGGTACTTCCCTCCTATCAGCTCCCTGGGTACCAGCTGTTTTAGAGGATTTCCTCAGTTCTCTTGGAGACTTCTAGAATGTGCTTTTGAGCAGTCACCCCACACACCCCTTTTCTCTATCTGCAGATACATCCCAACATGTTGTCCTGTCTTTCTTCTTCCCAGGTTCACCCTCTATTGCTTTCTGAAGCCTTCTGGGGTCAGTTCTTCCCCACACTCTACACCACCACAGGGCTCCTTCTCAAAGTTTTGGGCCCCTTTCTATTATCACAAATTCTACCAACTCCACCCTGCCCTCAAGAGTTCAATTTCGATTCTGGCTTTGGGCTTTTACTCACATCCTCTCTTCCAGAAATCTTGGCCAGTCTCCCCCTGGGTTCCTCTCTCTGTCACCCCAGTCTCCATCCCTGAACTGAGATGCTTTCTTCCAGCTGTCGCCCACTGCCAGCCACACCCTGGTGGTACATCTTGCCACTGTCAGCCTGCATCGCTTTATGACACCAATTCAGCTCACAGCCCACCGGCCTCTTCTATTGACCAACAACACATTCTCTCCATCACCCCTGCTCTCAACCAGCCCTGCCTTCAAAGGCAGATGTCCTTTGTTTTATACAATAGCTCTGAATCCTTTGTGTAAATCACCTTTGAAAATTAATATATATAAAGTATATTAGACTAGGGTTTCTTAACCTTGGCACTATTGACATTGGGGCCACATAATTCTTTGCTATGGTGGCTGTCCCTGATGTTTAGCAGCAAACCTGGCCCCTCTATCAAACACACACACACACAGCAGTTGCAGCATCCAAAAATGTATCCAGACTTTGCCAAATATGCCCTGGGAGGCAAAATCACTTCCGCTTGAGGACCACTGTGTTAATGGTGAAGAACTTACTACTTAGAGAATATCTGAAGTAAAGGATCTTTCATAATGGATCTTTTTATAATGTTAAAATCCCTCCTACATTTCCAGATGTCATATTTAAATGTTCATATATTGACTTCTGTCAAAGTGGAGTGCACTTGAACCTACATAACCATATGTACATGCAACATAACACTTACATATATGTCATAGCTCAATTTCATTGTTGGGATTTGGGTCCTCCTCATCATGTTTGCTTGTTTATGTCAAATCTATCTAGACCATAAGCACCTTGAAACCTGCAACCTCTTTTATTTCGCACTCCCCAAAGCACACGTCCACATGACTGCAGGATACGCCTGCAGGGAGAGCAGTACAGCTCATAAGCACACTGATGGTGTTCTGATGACAAATGCAACAGCTCCTTCCTCTTTGTATAACATAAGGCTGAAGGGCTGATAGCCCACATTTTTAGAGCTATAACCTTGAATCCCATTCTGAATAGATTTTCAGGTAAAGAAATGACACTTGTTTTTCTCAAGGGTACAGGACATGACATAACTGTGGGTTCTTCTGCATGAGCCCAAAGCTATAAATTGCTTCTCACAGCAAAATCAGCGGCAACTATCCCCCTCTCTGGTGACTCCTTCTGTTGCCTCCCCTAATCTTCTGATGACTTTGCCTTCCTGCTTTCTAATTCATGCCCTTTTTTAAAACAGGAAATGATCTCATCAGTACCAGGGTTCTACAACTCCAATGCCTCTGAGTATCGAGAGAGAGAGGGGGACAGAGAGAGGGAGAGAGAGGAGGGGGGCAGAGCCAATTTTTAAAACCGGGAGCTAATTTTTAAAAGCAGTCCTACAATGGCTGCTTAATTAACATTTTTCAACCAAGACACATAATGCTTACATAGTATATGATAAGAATATTTTTCACTTCCATGAACAGTTGTGTTCTAGGTCTGGGCACGGTGGCTCACACCTGAAATACCAGCACTTTGGGAGGCTGAAGAGGGTGGATTAATTGAGGTCAGGATTTCAAGACCAGCCTGGCCAACATGGCAAAATCTCATCTCTACTAAAAATAACAAAAATTAGCTGGGCATGGTAGCGGGCACCTGTAATCCCAGTGACTTAGGAGGCTGAGGCAGGAGAATCACTGAACCCAGGAGGTGGAGGTTGCAGTGAGCCAAGATTGCACCATTGCACTCCAGCCTGGGCAACAAGAGCAAAACTCCATCTCAAAAAAAAAAGAAATATGTTATCATTTTTCTCAAACTACTTTTGTCTTTCCACTTTGATAAAGACAAAGAATTCCATGAAATATTTCTTTATTTATGAAGAGGCATAATGCAAGAACAAAAATAAATAGCAACTGATGCTTAGCCTCAGAGTGGGGGCACAATCGGGAGAGGTCCTGACTATGGAGAGCTAAAGAGGATGTCTGTTTCTCGGGAGGTAGGGCTACCTTTCTGGTTCAGTTGTTTGTTACACTGTGAGAATTTGGGTTCAGTATTTCCAGTTCCTACCGTTTTTCACATGAAGAAAGAATTCTATATGTTTTATGAAATCTCCTGCTTTTAAAAATTGGCTAAGGTTTTTTAAAACAGTCTGAGAGGCAAATGTTGTAGACTGCCAGAATGTGTGCCCTTTCAATTAACATCTTGACTCAAACTCATTATATCAACCTATTTCCTTTCTTAGTCATTTGCATCTTCAAGCATTTTCCCTCTAATTGTAGATTGAAAGGTTATGTCAGCTATTAAGGATTTGAGTGTACAGGGATAACGAAAGGAACATTTCACCAGGTATTTCTTACAGATTATATTACGCCCACACTTGGCCCTAAAAATTAAAAAATAGGCTGGGCACTGTGGCTCATACCTGTAGTCCCAAAACTCTGGGAGGGCGAGACAGGAGGATGGTTTGAACCCAGGAATTTGAGACCAGTCTGGGCAACATAGCAAGACCCCCATCTCTACAAAACTTAAAAATTAGCCAGGTGTGGTGGCCGTGCTCCTGTAGTTCCAGCTACTCAGGAAACTGAGGTGGGAGGACTGCTTGAGCCCAGGAGTTCAAGGCTGCAGTGAGCCATGGTCATGCCACTGCACTCCAGCCCAGGTGACAGAGTGAGACCCTGTCTCAAAAAAATAAAAGTAGAAAAAAAATTGAATTTAAAAATAAATTTAGTTTCAGGAATTCTTGAGTCAGAAGAAATGATCCAAAACTCTTGTCATCCCTTTTTCTGCACTAAAGCCTCCAATGAGAATTCCAGTCCCTTGGCATCATGTCCTCATCCCCTGTTCCAGATTGACACCTCTACTTGATCCTCCTTCTGCTCGCCCCTCCTCCGCCCACCAGTGCTTCAGAGTTCAAAGCCTGGCAAGCCATTGTCTGCTGTCCTCCAGCACCAGGGCCCAGCCAGCCAGAGGGCAAAGTGTAAAGAAAGAGGCCCCAGACCCCAAGCGGGGGTAGGGAGAGTGGGAAAACAATGGCTGTTCTGAGGAAAGATTTTTGTGAAATGGGAGCCCCTTGGGCAGCTCTGCTGAGGATGTGCAGACAGCAATGAGAGAAGGCCTCAAAGTTAATGCCGTTTCAAGTTTGTACCAAGTGTCTTCCACACAGTACACCCGTACATACTGTTAAATAAACAAATGGATGAATGGATGATTTAATGCAGTGTCTAACACAGGGTTAAAGATTAACATGGTGTAGAGCTTGGTACCTAATGCCAAGAATTAAATATAAAAAGAATCAGAATTAGTATATTGGGGAAAGGCTAAAGGATAAGCCTTTCAAGATTTTTGAGTATGTAAAGAAATGATACAGGGAAGGTGCCAGTGGGGAAAAAAGCTTAAATCAAAAGTGTCTGAGCTGCAGGAAGAACTGAGGAGGCTCAGTCAAAAAATCAGAAAAATGACTAAGCATGCCAGTGACTTCGCTCCCTGAAGGGTGATAAAATATAGTTTCATCCCCCATCCTGTCCCAAGCCACTTCGGGTCCCTGATGGCTCTGAGTTGATAGTTCCACAAGATGAATCAGCAACATGGAACTTCTTCACTTCTCTGAGCTACCCAAAGTATTTCCCCCTACCACGAAATCACAGCCCCTCCCTTAAGATGCCAGGACTGGTTCTGCTAGGCAAGTGGTCTTATACAGACGGTAAGATTCGCCAGTTTGGAAAAGATCTCTGAACTCAGCTCTACTCACTTGCTGCTACATGTACTCTCCTTGGCGGCATCTTTTGTTTTAGATCTACCCTCAAGATGAATCTGCTTCTTATTCTATTCCCTAAGGGCCATGTATCTGCCAAGGTGACAAGAGGAACCAGTGTTTCTCCTCCTAGGACCTGAGATGCTCTTATAATTCACTCAAAAGAATTAAACTAGCCAGTCTTCTGATTTGCCCATAGGGTAGAAGGCACTGAATCTGTTTTCAACCAAGAAGCCAAGCTTACTACCTGTTGCATGATTTGCAGTGCAAATGTACAAAAATTTCCCCTTCTACACACCAAGTCCCTCAGAGAATACTTTTTAAATAGCATTAACTGCAAGATATGCAAGATAATACTTAGCAATCAACCAGACATTGCCAAATGTCAACTGAAAAAATCTCAAGTCCTTTGTTGAACAAACAGATGGAGTTTGCTTTTATAAAAATATGCTTGATAAAGTGGCAGCATAATGTATAATCTGAAAAATAATACATCTGAGCAGACAAGAGCTGGGGGAAATATATCATTTTTGAACTACCATATATTGTCATGGGACTTAATTTTTTCTGGAGGGTTATTGACCAGGCTGCTTGAGCAGTCACCTGGGACAACTAGCAGATGCGGTTTCTCAGATGAACAGCTGTAGTTTCCAGGCTTGTGTCTATTTGTTTCTAGGTAGAACCCAACACTGACATTATCACACCCATTAGTGACCACTCTTGGCAACAAAACTAATGATACATGTGCATTTTCTTTGTTTGGTATATTGGCCATTGTGTAACTCATTTGGTGAGTATGACAAAGGAAAATGATGGAGACACTTAAGTACAACGGCAAGAAATGGTTAAGTTCTCTAGGAGAATTGGTTAGTATATAATGTTGTCAATCATGTTCAGCAATCTTAAGAGAATCCTCACCTACCTAGCACTATGTGTGGGATGTTATTCCCTGATGGAAGTTATTTAATGAAGAATAATGGACTTAGGCATAATGATTGATGTATCATTGCCTGTGGGGACTGTTTTGAATAAATAAGATGGTTCACAGTTAATATTTTATAGAAAAGAAAGATATAAGAATATTTCATATCTTGAAATGAAACTAGTATGATCATGTAAGCAACTGCCACCAACTTAAGTAGATGTTTCTGTAGAAGGTTTGATTATGTAACTGAAGACATTTAACCCCCTCCACCCATGAAGAAGATAATCTAAGAGAAATAAGAGAGTAAAGCACACCACCTCTCAGCCTAGTTGTCAGTAAATGAAAGGAGTCCATGCCAGTCACTGATTGAATTATTGTCGGATTCCACAAGAACCTTAAAGACCATCTACATAAATTGTTGAACTACAGGTAGGAAGAAATCTTCAGTGTCCGGCTGCCAATGCCAAAAGCTAAAGCCAAGAGGTCTGGTGAGATAGGGTAGGGGACTATGAGGAGAGCGGGAACTACCTATGTCTTCCCATTTCTGGTTAATGTTCTTGGACAACTTGTTGTGACCCCTCCCAAGTCATGTCCCACAAGTACAACAGTGTTCAGCTGTATTACAATTAGTTCTCATACCTGAGATTACACAGAAATGACTTGTACCTCTTTTTCCCTTATCTCTGCATTCTGTACTTGATACCAAGAACTTGGAAGTCTGTATTCTGTTGGATTAATTGTATATAACCTTGAGGTTATATATGTAGTTTTCCTGACAGTATGGATCTGTATATTCCATCTGCCTTTACCAGGAAGGTGCCTGTTTTCCTACCTGAGTTACTTTGTTGTTTAAAAGTTACTTTGTGTTTCATAAGTAGGTCTTTATATGCACACAAAAGCACATGAGCACACCTCCTTACCAACACTTGTGACTGTCTGCCATTTTTGTTAAAACCATACTAGTGAGTGTAAAGTGGTATCTCATTGTGGTTTTGATTTGCATTTCCCTGCAATGATGTAGAGCATCTTTTCATATTCTTCCCTTCATTTTCACCTCTTTTTTTCTCATTGAGGAATGACCGAGGCTCTAGAAACAGAACTCAGCTTATGAGTTTCCAAAAGAAGAAACCATGTCTTACTGATTTTTATATTCTCAGCACCTAGCACAATACTAAGCACATGTAGACGCTAAATAAATGTTTTCTGAGTTTATAGATAAATGATTGAATGAACACACAAAGCATTCTGGTTCCCTTTTTTCCCTGCCCAGATCCTTCCCAAAATTCCCTTTTTAAAAATTACTGAGGAGAGTTTGAAACCCTTGCAGTGAACTCAACAGATGAATCATGGTTTGCATGATGCAAAAGTAAACTAAGAAAAGCTGTAATATTTAAAAATATAATCCTATACATTACTAAACCTCACTTTCAAGTCATGTATCTGCCTCCCAAGAAAGAAATTTTTCCAAATTAAAGTATGAGCAAAATAATTTCTAAGAAATTATGAAATGGATTCATTTTATTCTGTTTCCATAATGGCTTTTTTTTCTGAAAAGCAATACTTCAGTGACCTAGTTTAATAAAAGGTCTAGAAATGTCATGGTAAAATACACAGTAAGGCATCAGTCATTTCAACCTAGCTAACCTTTATTGAAACCAAAAAGAATGTACTGAGTCAAAAAACTTTGTAAGGACTATGATCAGGAGAAAGGATTGTTTCTCAGCCTCTTCCTTCTTCACATCCCAACCCATCCTGCCTCCTTTTGATTGTTCGGTCTTATGTGAAGCTGTGTGCTTCTATGGTAAACCGTTGATACAGAGGAGACTGAACCCACCCTCCTGAATCAGCATCTGTGTCTGGGCATCCTCTCCACAGGAAGAGGAAAGAGCAAAGACAGGAGGGAAACAGGAGGCTTCTGCTTTGGTGCTTTTTAGCATCCTGGGTCAAGGAATTTAAACTAATAAATTCATTGTCCACTAAAAGAGAGAGTTATCATGGTTGGAGTTTCCTTTTTTCTTAATAAACAAAACCTCTGTCATTCCACACTACCAAGTGTTCCTGGATTGCATAACATAGTATCACAAATTTACCTAATTTTTTTAGGTGGCAAAATTCATTCTACTTAAAGTTAACTCTCTATTTTTAGAAAAAGACCAGCATGTTATACTGGAGGGCTAGAAGTTAAAAGACCTGGGTTTTAGTCCTGCTGGTAATTTCCAGTGTGTCCCTGAGGAAGGCCAAACCTCTGCAGGCCTGTTTCTTCACCTTACAAGTACTTTATCATCCCATCTCCCTGGACCTCTCCAGCTATGAAGTTTTCTGAATTTATTGCATCGTACTATGATTCCAAAGTGGATCAAATCTTTTGAAAACAGGCTTTGAAATCAGCCTTGTTAAAGAGATGTGTTATCTAGAACTCAGAATGCTCAAATCCTGGCCTCTCTGCTTGAGTCACTGGCTCTGCAGCCTTCCTGCCATTCCCACCTGCACAGCAAGTGATCACAGCTATTTCTCTTTTTTGAGGTGGAGTTTTACTCTTGTCACCCAGGCTGGAGTACAATGACACAATCTCAGCTCACTGCAACCTCTGCCTCCCAGGTTCAAGTGATTCTCTTGCCTCAGCCTCCTGAGTAGCTGGGACTACAGGTACCCGCCACCATACCCAGCTAATTCTTTGTATTTTTAGTAGAGACAGGGTTTCATCACGTTGGCCAGGCTGGTCTCGAACTCTTGGCCTCAAGTAATCCCCCTGCCTCAGCTTCCCAAAGTGCTGGGCTTACAGTTGCGAGCTATTTCTAAGGCATTCTGAAATCCTGGGCCTACGTTAACTCTACGAGTATAAGATTCTTACTGTTTGGTTTCATTAAGTCTTTTTTTGTCTTTACAGCTTCCTGGCAAACCAATTTTGTCTCTAGCCTTGCAACCTTAGCTAGCGTGTCTCTTTGATGTTAACATATTATTTTTTAATATTCCTCCTTTTATTTCCTTCACAGGGTACATCCCCAGTTACTTAGACAAGGACGAGCTCTGTGTAGTGTGTGGTGACAAAGCCACTGGGTATCACTACCGCTGTATCACGTGTGAAGGCTGCAAGGTAATTGCCCTGGGTCCACGAGCATGGAGCTTAGGCAGGCTCCAGTCCCCTCCCAGTGCTCTTCCAGAATGCGATGTTAAGTTTAAGTTCCAATTAAAACCAAATTCTAACATCCATGGCCTGCCATCATCCAGGTGTCTGGATGTGTTCTTCATTTTTGACGTGTTCAAGAACTGAATGTTTTTTTCCAAATCATAAATAACTAAATGAGAGTGATATCTGGTTTCATTACTTCTGCAAGTGTTTTTAAAACAGAAAGGAATCAATAAAATACAAAGAAATTAATAAAACCCTTCCTTTGGGTTTAAAAAGCCTAAGTCCTATTTAGCATGTTGTCATCTTGAGAAATGACTGTTTCTCCTCGTTTTATCTGCAATGTTGGAGAAGACTGAGTTTGCTCTACCACAGGCTTTTTTCCACTGTTAGTCTACGTGAATATGCTCATTTTCAAGGGTTCCAGTAGGGAATATCTTTGAGGCTACTTAGATTCAGTTATGTTCTGAAATTATCCAAATTGGCTTTTTGCACAGCCTGCAGTCAATAAGTAGATTCTGGTCATCCATCAGCTAATTTTATGCTCTACAGTCCTATCTGCAGGAAATACTTGACAAGAATATACCAGTGATCAACAGTCCATTCACTTCCTGAAACCGAGCGTAAATTGGCCTGCATACAAGACTTCATCAACAAAATTGAGATAAGGTTTCTGGAAAATATCTTTTGGTCCAACAACCTAGCCTCGAAAATGAAGTCTACCATAAAGAAAAAAGCTTGACCCAGTGCTTCATTTACTGTTTGTTCAGCTAATGTTTCATAAACAAGGAAGTATTTAAAGTCAGAGAAGGACCTGTTAAATACTTGGTCTTTTTTACCTTTCATATTTAAAACTAAATTATCACAAGATGCAAACCCTAAAGCAAAAATTGTATTAAACGTATGAAACATTTCGCCTTTCCTCCTCTGTCATCCACCTTAACTCTTCTCCTCTTCTTCCCCTTCTCCACCTGCCCCCTTGGATCCTGCCCTTGCCCCTTAAGGCCCAAAATCAATGTTAGCTCAGTTTCAAATTAAAGTGTTCTCCTTTTCCCTAATGAAAGATTTTCTATGCAAATTCCCTGTGTTTTATACGTGAAATTAGGAAACATTTAGGAGAAGCCTGCTAAAAATGTCGAGATAGTAATTCCATTGGAAAGAGGTAATTTCTAAGGTTGCAAGACTGTTTTCTGGAATGTGGTACAACATGTTCTCATTTATCCAGACCCCTTTGATCTGGAATTTTTAGTTCTTTAACAAAGACTGGGCTAGAGGTTGCCATTACATCTAGGAAAATAATGTCTTAGGGAATTTAATGAATTTAATTACAAGTCCTGCTATTTATTAAAGACTTGCAGTCTCTTGAAATTTCACTTATATTGGCTAGATTTGAAAGTAATAAAACTATATAACTTTAGGTACCTACTCTTACTACAAAAGTTTGATAATTCAGACTGGGCTTTTGTCTAAATTAGCCCCAATTTATAAGGCTCTCCCCATCTTAGTTGCAGCACTGAGGTCCTTTTAAACCAGTGCATAATGGGGAATTTTGAATTCTGAGAAAAAGATTCTAATGAAAATTCCGTTTAATACTTAATACCCCAAAATGACTCTAAAGAGTGAATGTGCCTTACAGACGACAATACATTATTAGTAATTGACTTAAACAAAGAGAGAATTGAGCCTATTAACCCGTATCCCTGCCTCACATATGCCTTCGGAATGATCAAGCCATCAATTAGCCTATGTCCCCTAGATCACAGGACGTTTAGGGCCTGAATAAGCTGAGGTTTTCTTAAAAGAAGAAGTCGTGTAGCAAAATCTAGATTTTTTTCAGACTCTGTGCCTTTATCTCAGGTCAGAATCCTGTTTCTAGGGTTGCCTTCATTGTAAAGTCAGAAAAGAGCCTGCCCAGTGTAGTTGTGCAGATCACTTAATATAATGACAAAGCATCTTAAAAGAAAACAAACAAAGGCTGGGCACACGGTGGCTCACACCTGTAATCCCAGCACTTTGGGAGGCCAAGGTGGGTGGATCACAAGGTCAGGAGTTCGAGACCAGCCTGGCCAATATGGTGAAACCCTGTCTCTTAAAAAAAAGTAATAATAAAGAAAAAAAAAGAAATGAGTTTTTCAAATGAAACGCAGTTTTTAAGAGTGGTGAAAGATGAAAGGGTTTTTTCCTGTATTGTCCATTCAAACCTGTAATTTAAAAATATTTCTAGCCGGGTGCGGTGGCTCAAGCCTGTAATCCCAGCACTTTGGGAGGCTGAGGCGGGTGGATCATGAGGTCGAGAGATCGAGACCATCCTGGTCAACATGGTGAAACCCCGTCTCTACTAAAAATACAAAAAACTAGCTGGGCACGGTGGCGCGTGCCTGTAATCCCAGCTACTCAGGAGGCTGAGGCAGGAGAATTGCCTGAACCCAGGAGGCGGAGGTTGCGGTGAGCCGAGGTCGCGCCATTGCACTCCAGCCTGGGTAACAAGAGCGAAACTCCGTCTCAAAAAAAAAAAAAAAATTTCTACCCCATATTTGCAATGTGTATGGAGAGAATCCACTTTGCCTATTTTCACACTGAGACCAGTGAAATCTTTTGGAGATGTCTCGTCTATCGTGATATGCAAGTTTTTATGCATCTTTTATAGAAAGGATGTTGATACTGCCCCACACCAAACTGTATTTAGAGGAAGAATCAAAGCTTTTTAACAGCTGCCCGAATACTGAATTAAAAGAGTGAGTTATCTCCTTTTCACATTCATCAGTCAATTTTCTCAAAGTACTAAAAAATGGATACAGATCTCAGAATGTGAAGAAACATGTATGATATTGATATATAAAAGCAAGACCTCTTCTCACCAACACATCATCAATGAAATATATGTCCTTATTTATTCCCCAGGGTATCTCTTTTGTCAGCTCACCTCTAAAAGTATTTTTTTTAAATAAGTAGACTGCTTTAAATGGCTTCAAGTTCATTTCCAAGAGTTAATTTCCATTACTTTTTAGAATTAAGGGAACTGGCATCCTTATGTTTTCACAAATAAAGTGGCTCCTTGTCGTACATCAAAATATGCTTTATTGTAGCTTAAGGAAGGCCAACATTTCAAGAAAAAAAAACAAGGGAAAAAAAGGGCCAACATCTTTAAAAGGATTTGGTCCATGAAGTGCCCAAGAAAAGCCATCAGAAGTAGGCCACTGAAAAGATGGCAGAGTGAATAGCAGAGCTAGCCATCTCAACTCTTTTTTGGAAATAAGCAATGCATAAATTATTTCATTCATTCCAATAAAAAGTACATGAGTAACTTTTTGGAGAAATGTGTGTTACCCCAGTGTCTGGTGTGTCACACCTCATTCTCTGCTTAGCATGCTCTTACTGGTCAATGTACTCCTTGCCCTAACCCCACCCCTGAACATAAGTCAGCATCAGAGTGGGAGACAAGGGTCTCCCGAGCTTTAGATAAACTAACAATCTTCCTATCCTGGAAAGCAGTCAGCATTCTCACTGGATGTCTTGGACTTTGGTATTTCCACTTCTAGGAAATGATTGTTTCCCCCAAAAGGAGACATGCTACCCTACCCCTCTCTTCCCTGTCTGTGACATACATCTTCCTGCCAGGAATCTCTGGGTTTCTTTAGCCCTCCTTCGCCCTCCTTGGTCAGAAGGTAACAAAGATAGAGAAGCGAGGTTTGCAGGGAGGCTTGTTTTTCACCGTCGTGGCATGCTCTGACATTCATGCTTTGGCAAGATTTGCACACCCTGCACTCCCAAGAAAACATTGCTAATATCTCGAACAGCTGCCCTGTGTGTGACTGAGCGAATCTTATAACAGTATATCAACATCACTCATACTAATGGACTCAAGTGCTTAAGAACACAAAACCCAAATATAATATGACAGTTTTCTGTTAGAACTTGAACAATGGAAATGATAGGAATGATAAGGGATTTGCATACACACCCCAGAATCAAATCTGTTAGTCACAGTTATTCCTGATGTTTATCCATTTTATTCTGCCTTGCCCAGTATAAAATCCTACCTTGGACCTTTTCATAATAAGGAAGAGTTTTCATGTCTGAGGGAGGAATATGCAATAGGGAATATGTACATAATCAAAGCCAAAGAACATTAAGCAGGATGATAAAAATTTGGGCTGAATCTAGATCAACTGATAGATATCTCAGTCCAACCATTTGTATGTTAGAGGCCCCCTGTAGGCCTTAGCAGAAAACATCCACCAAAACTTGTTTTGCCACCAGGTGCGATGGCTCACACCTGTAATCCCAGCGCTTTGGGAGGCCGAGGTGGACCTATCACTTGAGGCTAGGAGTTCAAGACCAGTCTGGCCAACATGGCAAAACCCCGTCTCTGGCTAAAATTACAAAAATTAGCCAGGTGTGGTGGCGCATACCTGTGATCCCAGCTACTCTGGATGTTAAGATGTGAGAATCACTTGCACCCTGGGGGCAGAGGTTGTAGTGAGTCAAGATTGCACCACTACACTCTAGCCTGGGTGACAGAGTGAGACTCTGTCTAAAAAAAAAAATTTTTTTTTAATTTTTTTACATTTAAGAAAACTCATTTTGTCTTGTTATTCTACCAACAGATAAAATGAACTTTTTTTAAGAAGTGGGTGGGAACAGGACTATTTATAATCTGTTCATCTAAAACATTTAAATAACACAGTAAAATTTACTTCATTATACATCATATAAGCAGTTAAACAAATAAGATTTGGAGTGCAACTCCTGGATTGCAAGGGAGGTGGGAGCCACTGCTGGGTGGTTTCCATCCCACTCAAGTTCCAGCATGTATTCACCATGTGATTTGCTCTAGTGATTTAACCTGTCTGAGGTTTACTTTTTGAATCCCTACCATGGAAATATTTAGAGCACCTCCCTTATATGGTTGTAGGGAAGATAGAAGGATATCGAACGTTTCTACAGCACTTTGCAGTGTGCCCTCACAATAAGTGCTCACTGCCATTATTAACTTCTGCAATACAGATTACAGTTGCTTCAACTTGAGGATCATGTCCAGAAAAATTTCAGTATTACACATTCTTAAGAATATTACCTAAGTCACCCAAACCTAGAACTAAATAGTGTCCTCAGGTGCTACAGAGGTGCTCTCTCATGTCTTAAGAAAGGAAGAATCATTGAATCTGTAGGTGTATATCTACAGATACAAAGAAAGACTGATATAAAAGGAAAACTTCAATGCAATAAGCTACGAGGAAAAACGTGGTAAAAAACCTGGAACGTTCTACTGCCTGAGTCCTATTGCTTGAAAGGCTAAGTGAGCTAATCTTGGCTGTCTCAAGAGTCAAAAACAAGTATTAAACTTAATCTGTGAAGCCAGCTAGTACATCTGTTTAATTACTAAATTATTAGATTGTTAATTAATCAAGTATTGTACATATCCATCTCTTTTCATTTTTTTCACTTTCCTCTTGGTCTTGGAGCTCTCTTATTTCCCAGTATAAAGTAGCAAAGCTCCTCATAGCTTAATTTAGCAACTCTATGAAATATATCACTCTATCAAATAATATAATTTACTTATATATTCAATATTCAGAAAAAAATTAAAACAAGCACTAGATGTTCCTCCTAGCCTCTTTTCCTCGAATAAATACCAAAAAGGTGTTGTCTCTGTAGTCCTGCAGCATCATCAGTTCATATTTAGAACTCTCTAGATCTTTTTGGGCCAACTGTCTTATATTTGAATATGTAGAGCTAGAGGCCCAGAAACAGGTTAAGGTCCAAAACAATTCCTCTCATCGTTATATGGACACAAAATTCCAGAATCATTGATTTCTAGAAAATATGAAACTGTTGTCTTGGGTCTTTCTTTTCCATATAGGGTTTCTTTAGAAGAACCATTCAGAAAAATCTCCATCCATCCTATTCCTGTAAATATGAAGGAAAATGTGTCATAGACAAAGTCACGCGAAATCAGTGCCAGGAATGTCGCTTTAAGAAATGCATCTATGTTGGCATGGCAACAGATTGTAAGTAGATCTTCATTTGCTTCATATTCAAGGAATGTTGATTAGAAAAGAGTTTGGTTCAAGGAGATCAACTGGGCAGAAAAGCAAGCAGGAATCCATGTGGACAGAGAAGGGAATACCTTGCTTTCACATGTACCCCTCACTCCCCACATCCAGGCTTGCTCTGAAAGGGAGGAGGGAGTCATTGCTGATGGTTTCCGTCCTACTCTGTCGTATCACCCCCTAACTCTCAAAGTATGGATGATGGAGAAGGAGATGCGGTTAAATTATCCCTATCATATTTGCAGGCCTAGTTGTTAGCAACGCTGTTTGAGACAGAGATTATAAATGAGAGGTCTGGTCCGTTAACCTTGATAAGGTATCATTCTATACACGGTGTTCAAATGGTGTAGAGCCTCAGGGACTGGTCCTAATATTTTTTCAAGAGGAAAGAGAGGAATTTATTTTATGGACATTTCTGGAGCTGGGGCGCTGACAGAAAACATCGTGTTCAGAAATTTCCGAAGAATGCGAATTTGAGTGCTATTCCATGAGTCACCCTGCAGTTGGTTGTTTGTCATATTTTT
Source organism: Saimiri boliviensis (assembly GCF_048565385.1). Taxonomy (NCBI): domain Eukaryota; kingdom Metazoa; phylum Chordata; class Mammalia; order Primates; family Cebidae; genus Saimiri; species Saimiri boliviensis. The sequence goes on along the minus strand of NC_133457.1, from coordinate 39,577,204 downwards.
AGCAATAAAGACATTCCGAGCTGAAGTCTTCCTACCCAGTTTTCAAAGCGCTACAGCATATGGTGGTGAGATTAGCCGTTGGGGTCTCTTCTCCCCACACTGTTTGAGGGATTTACACCAGTCACTTTAATTAATCTAATCATAAAAATAAGAATCATGTCATTCAGAATGTGTGGCCTCCCTTTTGCTGGGCATCAGTATTAATGATTTCTACTAGCATAAATTGTTTGCCCATCAGTGAGAGATTCCAACTGTTAGTTAAAAATTTAAAAGAAAAAGAAAGATAAAATATTAAAGAAAGAAGACAAAAGAAAATACAATGATTTTTCCTGATGAAAGAAATAATCATCACTTACATTTATGTGAGAAATAGACTTCTTTCACTGAGGAAAAAAAAAAAATCTGTGAAATGTTCTGGTTTGCCCATTAAAGAAGAAGGAATGGAGAATCTTTAAAAAGGAAGAGGGTTATGTTAGGGTGTTAGGCTGGAAATCCTGGGTTAATCCCCACCTCTGGCTGAGTATGTTCTTTATCTCTTAAAGGCCTTTAGCCCTTGCTGACAATATGCCTGAAAGGATATGTGAATATGATTGACTTAGAGCCAAATGCTTAGACATGCCACTATGACAAACTATTATTATTGAATATCCACTTCAGTGTTTTATTGGGAAATTTAAGATATGAGTGTCTATGGGGTTTTAAAATGCAGTGTTAATCTAGACTGTATGGAAATAAATGTTGAGTGCCCTTATTTGCTTATGAGGGATTCTAAGAGCTCAGGCTTTCTAATCAGAAAAACTTCTGATCAGGTCCCAGATTTGTCACTTCTTGCTGTGTGACCTTTGGAATTAAGCTGAGATTTTCCTTCTGTGAAATCATTGCCTACCTTGTAGAGTTGTTTTTGAAATTAAATTAGATAATGTCCACCAAATGCAACAGTCCCTGGCACACCGGAAGCATTTGGGAAGCAGCTGTGGGTATTATTACCATTCCTCCTCTCCCTTTAGTAACTGAACCAAAATGACTTAACAGGGCTCATTAGTATTTTCCTCATTTGTAAGTGCTCACATGACTTTGACAATCCAATCCAATCTAAATGATATGCAACTGAATATTCTCTTTAAATTAGAATATTTAAATGGTGGACTAGCTAGGCACCTTGGTTCTCCTTCTCTTGGTATGTCTGCTTTTTTTCTTTTCCTACCAGGTCACACCTTCATCAAGAAATGACCCTAGGACAGTGATGTCATAGAACTGGAGTAGGAGTCCTGGGTCTTGCCTTGGCTCTGCCAGTAACTTGCTATGTGACTTTAGGCAAGTCACGCCCTCTCTGCATCAATTTCTTTTTCTTTCTGGAAAAGAGAGAGTAGGGCTGCAAGATCTCTAAGTTCCCTTCCAGTTCTAAAATACTATGACTCTGCAGTGTAAAACCTGAGTCTTTCCATTCCATTGATAGTTACTGGTTTTATTTTTGGAAATTGACCACAGAAATATAGGTTTCTTGTTGCCTGCCCTTCTGATTTTCCTTTCACATAAATGGTAGAACTCAGGACTGCATTTACTGAACACTTGTGTGGTGCATTCTCACATTGAATGCCCTGTGAAGTGGCCACTATTGAGCCCATTTTGTTTAGGAAGAAATGAAAGTTCAGAGAACCTAAGGAACTTGCCAGAGGTCACACAGCTAGAATGTGATAATATCAGAATTCAAGCCCAAGTCTTTCTAGATTCCAAAGCCTGGGCTCTTTAACAACCAGTGGACCAGGTAGAGAAGAATGCACAGTGAGTAGCTGTGAGGCCCAGGCGAGGCCCAGCCACATTCCAATTAGCCCTTCGGGGAGTCACGAAGAGTTGGGGTCCTTTTTCCTCTAAAAAGGGATCACGAGCCTCCCACTTACTGCTCCGTAACATTTTTTAAAATTATTCCCATAACTTTAACCTGAAGGTCTCCTTACTAGGAGCCATTTTAGGGGAAGAGGGGAGAACAGAAACCCGGAGAGTAAATCCAGATGACTGGCTAGACAGGTGTCTCTGTGATGCTGTGGCTAGTATGGATTTCACCGCTCTCTGCTTCACTCTGTTTTAGAATCACCTTCTGTGGAGTTGGTGTGTACAGTGTCTAGGTTCTCTGGGGACTTTGTTTTGAAAAGCTGGCCAGTTGTGGGGAGTTTGGCTCTAGGGACCACGTTGAACAAGACTAGCCAATGGCAGTTTGCTAGTGGAAAGAGAAAATGTCCCATTGTAACCCAACCCTAAGGACCCACTGAGCCATCTGTGCACCAGTGATCCCACCCTTGAGGCTCCGGGAAGGGCAGCCTGCTGTGTGTCTTGGGAGTATCTGTGTGCCTTGTCTCATCTTTCTCCCCTTCCCAGTGGTGCTGGATGACAGCAAGAGGCTGGCCAAGAGGAAGCTGATAGAGGAGAACCGGGAGAAGAGACGGCGGGAAGAGCTGCAGAAGTCCATTGGGCACAAGCCAGAACCCACGGACGAGGAATGGGAGCTCATCAAAACGGTCACTGAAGCCCATGTGGCGACCAATGCCCAAGGCAGCCACTGGAAGCAAAAACGGAAATTCCTGGTAAGGTTTCCTTGCACAGATCGATATCAGTTACACGCCAGCGTTTTCTGCCTCAGGGTATTCAGTTCTCATCACCTTGGGACATCGGTGTTATTGCCTCATTTTACCGATTGGAAAACTGTAGCTCTGAGAGGCTGCGGAACTTGCAAAGCCAGGATTGGATTCTAGGTCTGTGTGAGAATAAAGGCCACTCCTACCATCTGCTCTGTGATTTGCTGAATTCTTAAGCAGTTTCTTAGGCCACATTGTATCAGTTTGCTTTTACTGCCAGAAAGGCCACTCCTGGACCAACTAATCAGTAAAATGTTTAGTCTGCCATCTTTTACTCTGTACACCGATTTCTTTCCTCAGATGCGCAGTATGTGCATACCCTAAATTTAACCCCAAGTATCCCCTTTAGAATAGCCACTAGAATTAAGTATCCCATACCTCAAGTATATTTTTATGTCAACAGAAGTCAAACATTTTTAGCTTAAGCTAAATGAGCTTGAGTCGAGAAGGGGAATGGGAATGAGAAAGTATGGATAGGGTGGGGTGGGTAAGAATATATAGAGGAAAAAGCTCTTCCAGACCCTTGTGATATTGGTGTTTAATATTCTTATAAAAATTAACAGTTGTGAAAGTTCTTCCCATTCTTTTCTCATATAGACTTCGTAGTGCTTTGAGATAAGCTGGAATTTCTACCCCCATTTTACAGACATGCAAATCAAGCCCAGGGTCTTAGCCATTTGCCCAAGATCATACTGCTAAAAAGCCAGGCACGAAAGCCAACTTGATGTTCCGGTTCCAAGTCCGGGCTCTCTACCCATCTCATTGGAAAGACTACCTGCCCCAATAGTTCTGGACCATCTCAGAGACTGACTCTGCTCTTAGTTTATGATGTAAAACGCTTTTTAAGTACCTCCCTGAGGCCTGACAACAGATATTCTGTGGTTTATTTGTGTCCGTAGGGCACCTTAGAGTACTTCCCCGACTGAACAAGAAGATAGAGTGGTGTAATTATCCTTGTATCTCAACATTAACATTACAATGAGATAGTGGATCTTTTTCCTAAAGCAATGTAACAACAACCTTAAAGGAAGTTTTGGAAAGATAAACTTAGGCATAATTCATCTGTACTGACACAATTACTTTCATTGTAATGAAACAATAGTACCAGCACTTTGTTGATGGCTTTCACTAACAGCAATGTTGGCAAATACTTAAATGGCCTTTACCATATGCCAGGTACCATTCTAAGTGCTTTTCATTCATTAACTTCCTATACCAATCCTGTAGGTAGATGCGGTTAATATCTCCATTTTACAGAAGCGAAAACTAAGGCAGAGAAGTTGAGGAAACTTGCCCGAGCTCCCACAACTAGTAGATGGTGGTGATGGAGGCAGCCAGCTCTAGGACCTATGCCTCTGTTCACTACGGGGCATAACAAGATAGAGTCCTACCTAATTGCAAACCTAAATCCATCCTCTTCCCAAATGTGTCAGCCATAAATGGACATTGCAGAAACCACTTCCAGGCCTGGCATCATCTCCTGATTTCAAGTAGTGACCAAGTTGAATTCCAATTAAGGTAGAACTACATCCTGGACTTCTCCTGCGAATTTTATACTTTTATTGTCTTTACTCCCCGTAGAGAATGGACAGTAGGCTAACTAAACTAGTTTCAGTAGTTACTAAGGTGCTTCTTTCCAGACTTTAAAGATTTGTTCTTTTATTTAAGAAGCAATTATTGAGCCGCTACTATGGGCCAGGAAGTGACTAAGTCAGCCACATTCCTGTAGAGGGAGACAGACAATAAGAGCTAAACAAACAAAATAAATGCAGGTAGTAAAGTGGGATGGGGCCAAGAGTTCCTGAACTGGAAGTGGGGACAGACTTAATTTCCCTGAACATGGTGGTCAGAAGAAGCATCTCTGAAAATGTGACATTGTGCTATGTCTGGAAGCTGAGAAACCACCCTATAAAGCAAAATATTATCAAAAAATCTTCATGCTGTGTGGTCTCTTCCGCAAAGACAGCACAATATCTAGTCATTAGAACCAGTCTTGATGTCTGCACTGTTGACTTAAAGGCTCCTAACAGTTCATCAGCCTGACCATCTATGGAAAGAATCTATGGTACAGAATGATTTGCCGTTAGGTTTTTGTCAGAACCATGAGATTACCCATGCCCAAGAGAGTTTTCTTCTCCTTGTAGGGTTGACATGAAATGTATCTTTTTAGATCTTTAATTTGTTCAAGAAATTATCCCTCTTGATTTAAATATAAATAACTGCTTCTCCAAGTCATATTTCCCTAGAGGGTTATTGGGAGAGATCAGCACTCCTCCACTGTCCTGTCTGTCTCTGCAGTGAACTTCATTTCTGTCAGCCAGTCCCCTCCTGTGCCTGGGGAAACCCCTGCATCTGCTCACAGGAGGACAGTGTTCCATTCAGCCTTCACACTTGAGTATCTAGCTACATGTGAATGAAACGTGGTAGCTTTTCTCCAAGATGGCTGCCATCGCATTATTTCTCCTCCCTGTATACACAGCCCATTCTCTCCCAGAGAGAGGTAGAGTCTGTTCCTCTCTCCCCTTGAATCTAGGCTGGTATGTGATACCTTTAAATGGTGCATTTTGGCAGAACTCAAACTGAAGTTACTTCTAAGGTTGGGTCATAAGAAGCCTTACAGTTTCCACTTGAGTCTCTTGGGGGAGAGAAGCTACCTGGTCTCTCATAGCAGTTGGCTATATATTTAAAGAAAAAAAAAATCCAACTACTCTGAGACCACCAGGCAGTGAGAAATCCCAAGCTAGCCATGTAAAAAGGCCACACAGAAGGAGAGATTCCCAACCAGCTCAGGGACCAGAAACGGGAGTAAAAGGCCTTCATGTGACACCAACCTCAACTGCCATTGATGGCAGCTATATGAGGACACCCTAGTGAGAACCTCCTAGCTGTGCCCATCAATCCCCAGAACTCTCAAAGAAAATAAATAATCATTGTCTTAAGCCACAAAGTTGGGGGGTAGTTTGTTACACAGCAATAAATAACCAGAACAGAACTCAATAAATATTTGTTAAACTTGCACATACAGCTCCACTCACCCATCCTTGGAGACAGGACAGTTAAGCCCTGTATCTCAGCCAGTTTACATATTTACACACACTCCTCGCAGGAAGCTGACTCCAACTGAGTATTTATGTTCAGGGTGAAAATTTCACTCTTTTGAGTAGTGAATTAGTCCTGCAAGGACATTAAGAATCTTTACTTAAAGACAGCTTTGCTAAACAGTATGAATGTGCTGAAGGCTACTGTGCACCGAACAGGCTTTTGCACATTAGAGTTTGCATCTCCTGTGGGCTGATAACCCTTTTCCTGTGCTTGCAACACTGCTACATGTTATTTTTTATGTGTTGATGTCCCATCTTGTCCCGAAAAAGAATTTGAGGAGGCCTATCATGTTAATAATAGTTTAAAAATATGTCATATGGCATTACATGTTGTCATTAAAGCCAAAAATATTCATTTATCTAGAATGGTTAAGTACCTTATTCCCTAAAAGGAACTAATGACATAGTTTTAAGTCTAAGACTAGGACTCATTTTCACTCTGAGACCAGCATTCAAGTCGGAATAGAGACAGGGCTGGGCACAGTGGCTCACGCCTGTAATCCCAGCACTTTGGGAGGCCAAGGTGGGTGGATTGCTTGAGCCCAGGAGTGCAAGTCCAGCCTGGGCAACATAGTGAGACACCCATCTCTACAAAAAATAAACAAATTTAGCCAGGCTTGGTGATGCTCACTTGTGGTCCTCACTACCCAGGAGGCTGAGCTAAATGAAAACAGAGTAAAGCCCTGTCTCAGAATAAAAAAAGAAAGAAAGCAAAGCAAAGCAAGAAGAGAAAAGAAAGAAGGAAAGAAGGAAGGAAGGAAGGGAGGCGGGGGGGGGGAAGGAGCGAGGGGAAAAGAGAGAAAGAAAGAAACACCGACAGTGATTTGATCTACATTTTAAATCTATATCTGGGTCTGAGAAAATTAGAGTCTCTGGCAAATGAGGAACTTTTGCAAAAGCCATCAAGATTTTCATAATAAATCTAAAGCCACTCTTTAAAGCTTCTCCCAAAAGCATTTAAATCATATAATTTTCTAGTTTTCTCCAATATACTCAAATCTCTGAGGCTACAGAAATGCCTAATTTCACCACCAACAATTCATGTGTGATGACAGGGAGGATGAAAAGCAGAAGCAGGCTCAGAAGAGAACAAACAGCATCTGATGCCAAACAAGGAAAAGCAGTCTCTCCACCAAGGGTAGCTCGCTTCTAGACCTCGAGTAGCAGCCCCTGACAGCAGCAACCTTGTCTACTGACATCATTTATTATTGTCTGCTGACATTGTATCATTATTCTGCTTCCTTAGTTTTCATGCAAAGTTGTAGCTTTGGGTGAACCGCTACTCAAGTATAAAATGTGACCTTTAGGATCAGGGGAGACCTTTCCTACTTTTCCCCTGGCAGAGATACTGTCTGATTTCACACACTCTACTGGGGTAGCTTCAGACAAGGGGCAGAAGCAGAAGCGTCAGACAGGGTGGGTGATGGGGCCATATGTGGTCTGTGTGCCTAGCCCATAGGACAAGTGCAATCGTGTCAGGAAGGCATCTATCACCCCGTTTATTAGAGTCACATCAGAAGAAGGCAGGATAATCTAGAAGTTACATGAATGGGCATTGGAACCAGACAGTTCCAATTCCATACTTGCCTCTGTTGCTTTTTTAAGTGTGACTTCAGGCAAGTTATTTCACCTCTCTAAGGCTCAGTTGCCTTACCCCGCCCTGAATGGCATAAAGCAATAGATGCAAATGGCTTAACACTGCCTGGAATATTGTTAGCAACCATATAAGTGGTTACTACATGTGTCATCCTTACCACCACCACACCCGCACTGCCACCATCTTATTCCTGCTCATCCCAGGAAAAGGGTGAGGCTGTAGTCACATCCCATAGCCCAAGGACCTTGAATTATTATCTGCCCAGGTCTTCCTGCTTAGCCTGGCAAAGATACAAGACACCCTATGAACAAGTACAGAAGGGAGAGTCCCATCTGGCCCCACTGCATTCTGCCTGTGCCAGGGAGTTGCCTTTTCAAGCCAAGAAGTCCTTGGCTCTGAGCCAAGGACTCGGCAAAGAGGTCAGCTGGCAGCATTTCCTACTTACCTTGAACAATGCTAATGAAATAGTCAAAGCAGAAAGCCAGTTGGTCACGATTTGTATAATACCAGCCTCACCCATGCTGAGCAAGGGCTGATGTCACCCCTGCGCACACACCTGAATCTCTCCTTTTGCACTTTCTACCCCCACTGACCCAAGAAATCATTCTGGATTCCTTACCCCACAGCCAGTCCATTTTGGCCCCTGCTTTCAGGTGCCAACATATAACTGGCATTCTCTAGGCCTCTGCATCGCTACTGCCACCCCCATAGTCCACTTCAGCCTGCCCAAACCACAGCTTTTGCCTGCCTGCTTTTTCCTTTGGCTCCCCACATCTCTTCTCCATGCAGTAACCATCGTGTCATGTCTACACCCTGTTTACAGCACTTCAGTAGATGCCCCATTGTATTTAAAATAAGCCCATCTCCTCTCCATGGTCCACAACGCCTAGTATCACGGGTCCCCTGCCTACCTCCACTCCCTCATTTCATGCCATCACTGGGCTCTAACCACATGAGCCTCCTTTCTGGCCTTGGACTTTGCACTGGCTTTCCCCTCTGCCTTACGTGTTCTTCCTCTGGCCCTAAGGAAGACTACCTCCTTGACATTTCTCAAGTCAAAGTCCACACATTACTTTTCAAAGGGGCCTTGGCTGACCTTCCTTTCTCCTGCCTCCCTACGTATTATCGTGTCACCTCCAGACTTATCAAATTCCTCCATGAATATGTTTCTTATTTATTGTCTATCTATCTTCCCTCACTACAATGCACATTTCCTGAGGATACACTGGTCATTGCTGTAACCTCAGCACCAAAACTAGGCCTGGCACATAGTACCTGCTCAATAAATATTGGTATAAGTATGCATTCATTTAAGTCACTCAACCAACAAGCATTCTGTCCTCCACAACTTGGCCCAATGCATCGTACACTGTAGGCAAAGACAAGTAAGATTTATTCCCTACCTGCTTAAATTCAGATCTTTGGTGTGTACCTACACAACTACAATAAAAAGCGATAGTAATAAATGCCTCAATACCATATGAGTGATAGCTGTGGGCCACCATGTGTGTTTGAATGAGGAAAACATCATTTCAAACTGAGGTCACCTGGGAAAACATCTAGGAGAAGCTAGGACTTGAGTTGGGTCTTGAAGAGAAAAACAGGATTTGGAAAAGACAGAGATGAGAGACAGAAGTGGGGGCTTTGGAGAAAGCAGAAGTCTGGGGAGAAGGCAGCAGTGAAATGGGAAAATGTAAGGCAAGTTGTAGGGAAGACAGAGAAGACAGCTGGGCTAGCTCAGGAGGTCCATTTAGGGCAAAGAGAGGATATCAGAGTAAGAGTTGAAAGTACCACCATGAGCTAGCTAAGGCAGCTGGATCCACAGAGGCAAAAAGCAGGCTTTTCCCTCCAGGTCTACAGTGGCAAATCTACAAGCAAGCCAGAGACTTATCGTCAGTATCTGAGCTTGATCTTGGGCACATAAATATATATGTGTATATGAGCAAAAGTATTTCATATAGTAGTTTACAAGGCTATTAGCTGTAATAAGATATCTAATAGGTTCAACTAATGTCAACTATTTGTACTCTATTTTTGACATCTTCCAAATATTTTTTAAAATTTTGTATCTTCGTTATAAGTGAAAAATCTTCAGGAAGTAACAAACAGTGTTTTATTGCTCAACCTTGATTAACTAGATGGTAACTCAGGTCAACTTATGGATATATACAGACAGATAGATAGATTCTTTTTTGTTGTTCCAGTATCTAAGATCCATTATGGAAAAAAATTTTAATGATAAAATTGAAGGGTTTAACTTTAAAAGTTTTACTTCTAGCAATTTTATTTGCCATTAAACATCCAGAGGCTTAAAAGTAAATTTTTTATTCTACCTTGATATATATTTTCAACAGAAAATTTGTGAGGTTGTTACATTTGGGGGTTTAATTTTACTTAAAATTGCCGTATTTCTTTGCATACTTTTTCTCCTTTTTTTCAAATCTTTAGACATGTCACAAGTGGAATTCAAATAACCCACACACCCACAAGTTGAATGAAAAAAATTAACATTAGTATTAACCCACCAACATTTCAAAGGATACTGAGTGCCATTTAAATACATCAGATTAGATCTATCAGTATTCATTGAGAGATCTTTAGATTCAGCCAGGCCAAAATGATGTTATTACACTTTTCAATTTTATTTTTATTTCTAAAAAATCTTCACCCTACATATTTATAATTTATATATATATAATTCTCTACCTTTTTGAATGTGGATCCACATTCCTTTTATCAGTTGACCTTCATAAAAGACTTGTCAAGTAGACAAGGTCAGTGAGATGAGCCTCAGTTTCAGGAATGAGAAGAAATTATAAAGAAAAGCAGGGATGTCTGAAGGCTGCACGGAGCAGCATTACCCAAAGGAGCAGAAGTACCTTTTCCTTTAGCTCAATCTAGGTAAGAGGGAAGGAGGCTGTACACGATTACGTCATCAATTCTGTCTGCACCCAGAGAGCCGGCTGAACAGCAGCCTTCCATGGGCTTGCTATGCCAACAGTTGCCCCAAAACATTGTCAATCATTACAAAACTAGGTTTCATCCACTCACTGCCAGCAACAGAAACAAAAAAATAAAGTAAAAAAATTAACAGGACACAGCAGGATAGTCAAAAAAAAAAAAGTTAACTGCAGCCAGCCTTTTGTTATATATTAATAATACGTTTTTAAAACCTTCCCGAGGCTATAACCATTACTCCCTGGCTACTCCTGTTGACCCTGGTGCTCTGGCATCAAGAAGAGTAGAAGAATCATCTTTTGCTTTTCTTCCTGCTAAAAATGTGATGTGCACAGTAACAGGAGACATGTGGGAGGAAGCATGGGAACTGGATTACCCTAAGCTGGAGTTGGTTACTGCTAACTCAGTGGTTCCCAAAGAGTGGGCCCAGAGCAGCTTCATCAGCACACCCTGGGAACCTGTTAGAAATGCAGATTCTCAGGCTCCACCCCCGACCTGCTGAATCAGATACACTGGGGAGGAGGCCCAGAAATCAAGTGATACTGAGGCACAGTGAAGTTTGGGGGCCACTATGTTAAGCTAGTCTCACTACACTCAGTGTCCTCACTGCTCTGCAAGTGAGGAATTCAATCTTGCTCAACTCACAGTGCCAGTTCCTCATTCCCATCCCCCCACCCTTATCCCTCCAAGCCCCTGGGTGCTGAAAAGAAACTGGCCTTTTCCTGTCTATTTATTGTGCCTCTAGGCAAAGGTGGCCACCACTGGGTAGGGCCTGAGTCTCTGTGATCTCCTTGGTCCCATTCACATCTTCCTGGGAGACAGATGGAGAGGTTGACAAAGAGCATGTTCAGAGGAGTAGAGATTCTGTTCCCTCGTGTCAAAAGGTCCACAAGGAGTAAAAGCCTTGCAGTAGGGTTGCGGTGGGGTGGAGTTCTGGGGAGACTGCTGTGTGGAGTCAGGGTCACCCAGATCACAGGCCTGGCCTCAGCAGCTTGCTCTTAACCTTTCTGAGCCTTGGTTTGCTCACCTGCAAATCAGGATTCGAATGAGAACTACTTGAGACAGGGTAGTATGCAAAGCGGCTGGCTCACTTGTAGGCCACAAATAAATGGTGGTTATGATTATCACAAAGATAAGGAGGAGAAGTCGAGCAGACTCTTCCTGAAGGAAGTACTGGGTGACAGCAGGAGATACAGGAACACAGATCACATCAGGGAGGTCACAGACTGAGAAACTTAGATGGCGGCTATGGACACTGGGAAGCACATAAGTCACCTGGGAGTCTTGCCACAGTGTTAATTCTGCACCATCTGCTCTGGGGAGGGGCTTGGGAAGAAGTCCGCAGACACCCATGCTGCTGTACTTCCCTTGGGGCAGCAAGGCCATGGATTGTTCTTGAGCATGTAGACAACAGAGAGATGCCCTAGGGACATTAAATACTAGTAAATTTGTCATTCTGCCCCAAGATTTGCCAAATTTCCTGTAGACAGCCTAGCAATCTTCCCCCTCAAGCCTCAGCTGAGACCACCTCAAACTGGAGTCCGTAGGACAGAGGGGAGCTTCAAGCCCTAGCTGGGTCAGAAGCAAGAATCTACAGGGCACTGTTTGCTAGGGCCCACCCTCTGCTCTATCACTGCCCACGTTGTACCCACCTCCCACACACAGACACACGTCAGCATGTGCAGTGCTCTGAGCATGCCATCCCAGAGCCCCTAGAATTTATGTCACCTTACCTAAGAATACACCCTGTGTGCATTCAGAAGCAAGCCCCAAATTCCTCTCCTGGCTCTTCTCTCTCCCCACCTCCTCCTCCCCCTCTCCCCCCCCCCCTTCTTCTGCTTCTTCTCTCTCTCTCTCTCTCTCTCTCTCTCTCTCTCTCTCTCTCTCTCTCTCTCTCTCCAGCAGCAGTCCTGTAAACATTGTCACTGGGGGCCTATTAAAGCGATGGCCAAGGCATATATCTTTGCTCAAAGAAATAAGTGATGTGTAAACCATACAGATTGTTAACAAATGATGTGAAAACTGGAAGCCATATAGGACATCAGTTCAGAAGAGATTTTCTGCCACATAAGAACTATGAAAAATAAAGCTCCCTTCAGCTTCCTCGTTTAAATCTTTTTTTCTCCTCCTTAGCCAGAAGACATTGGACAAGCACCGATAGTAAATGCCCCAGAAGGTGGAAAGGTTGACTTGGAAGCCTTCAGCCATTTTACAAAAATCATCACACCAGCAATTACCAGAGTGGTGGATTTTGCCAAAAAGTTGCCTATGTTTTGTGAGGTGAGAATGTTTTTCCTTCTGCATTATTTTTAATTATAGTTTCATATGTTTCCAGGAATACTGGGTATTACTTACAATGTAATGTTAATTGGTAGGGACTTAATCATATGAAAGCAATGTCAGCACAAAATGAAAATGCTTTCTATTTCATCTGTATTTCCCACTTTCTGTGTTTAGTCATCATTCATTAGCTTGTCCCTGCAAGGTCCATCAGGGTCCTATTCATCCACCTGATTCCAGGCATTGAGAAATAATGATAGCAATAGCTTCCATTGACTTAGCACCTATGATGTCCTAGTTACTACACTCAGGTACTTGGATTGGCCCACATTAAATCTAATCCTTCTAACAGATTTGCAGGGTCGCTCGTATTAACCCCATTTTCAGATGTGGACGATCAAGATCAAAGAGATTAAGTTAACTTATCCAAATGTGGTGCCATGGTTGAAACCTAGGTCTGTATTCTTCCCAGTGCATAGCCCAGCCAGATAACTGTGTGGTCATGTCTTAATCCTCAAGAATAAGTTAATTGCCCCTCACAGAACCAGGCTCTTAACATCTTCACACACCTTTCCTCTTTTCCTATAAGCTCATTCTTGCTTGTCCTATCTTCAGGGCACCCTACAGAGCTGTCCCACCAGAGGTCATCAGCTTTCCCTTTGGGACACTTTATCAGTCCTGCCCTGTGGTGGCCGAGGGCACTGTCTCTACAGTCAGCTAAATGGGCAAGAATCCTAAACAAGTTATCCAGTATCTTCAAACTTCACCTATCTCATCTGTAAAATGGGAATTACAATAGTATCTGCCTCTTAGAGCTATTGAACGGTTTAAGTGGGATAATGTATCAGTAAAGTGATTAAGCAGTGCCTGGGTTATAATAAGTATTTCATAAAGTTTAGCTGCTCATACTGCTTTTATTTTATCTGTTACATTTCCATCCTGCCTCTAACTTCCTTCTTCTGAATCAAGTGGGGTTGATTATGTTTTCTGGAGAACTTTAAAAAAAAAGTACTTCATAAGGTGCTTGTCTATTGCTCTGTATACATTCAAGGGGACCTAGAAAGATACCAAATAAAGAGAGGGTCACAGACAGCTGTGAGCCTCTTAGGTAAGTGGGCTGAGTGATAAGTGACCCTGGTCTCACCTAAAAAGAAGCTAAGTTTCCTCACTTAGAATGGCTGCCTGCTGCCTTGGTTCCCAGCTCTCTTGTGTCTTTGAGTTTGCAGTAACAGGACCCCAGATGGAGACAGAGAGACCTCATACATTATGGGGACACTTCTCACTGCCCATTTCTGAGCCTCTATAGAAGCCATACCCAGAAGGACAGGGAAGTGTGTATGTCATAAGACAGCTGTCTTCTTACTGTGTCCCCTCATGGCAGACAGCACAAGGGAGCTCCTGGTATCTTTTACAATGGCACAAATCCCATTCATGAAGGCACCACTCTCATGACCTCCTGACCTCCCTAAGGCCCACCTTCAACACCATCACACTGGGGATTAGGCTGCAACATATGGATTTTGAAAGGATACAGACATTCAGTCTACAGTACCAGGAGACCCGATAAGCTAGTACCCACAGCCTTGCAGTAGCAATGACTCATACCCCAGCCCTAAAGAAGTCTGTAGGCACTGAGGAAGAGACTTTGATTTCTATCTCTGTATTGGGCATGGAGCTTCCCATGCCTTTGACACCTTTTCTAAAAGTAGACATCTATTAACATTTTAGATGATATTGTAAAAATTTTACATATTCATTGAAGGTTTATTTATATGACATAATAAAGGTAATGATTTATGGTAAGAGTACCACAAGCTTTTGGCACCTTGTTTTTTTTTTCAAATATTTTTGTGTGTACACACACAGACATGTACACACATATATATGTGAAATATAAAATATATTTAATATAACGTATACCATAATGTACTTTCAGTGTATGAAACTATTTTTAAATTTTTATTAAAGAATGAAGTGCATATGTCATAAGGGTGCAGCTCAGTAAATTTTTACAAACTAAACCCACCCACATGATCAGCACCAAGATAAAGAAACAGATCGTTACCGGTACCTGTCACTGTACCTAACTTTTTACCCTTAACGGCAAGACATAGCATTTACATTTTCTTTTTCACAAAATGATTTTCAATGACCACATAGTATTCCAAAGAATATATCTACCATAATTTATGTTATCTGTTTACTGGATCTATAGTTCATTTCCAATTTTTCACTAATAAAAATATGCTGCCATGAACATTCTGACAACTATATCCTGCTCACCACTGACCCACTGACTGTGTCTGAAGGGTAAAGCCTGGACATGGAGTTTAAGGACAAAGACATACAAGCTTTTTATATGTATTGCCAAATTGCCCTCACGAGAGAAAGTACGTGCACTCTCACATCCGCTCTGACAGGCTTGTTTCCCCTCATTCCTGCCAGTGCTGGCTGTCATCTTCCTCTTTTTTTGTGGGGATGGTTTTGTTTTCCTGGACCTCTCTTGGTCCTCTCTCTGGCTGTGTCCCTTTGCCCCCAGTTCTTTGGTCTGAAGAGGGATGCTACTGAGTTTGTGACCCCTACAACTCCAGCCAGCCTGCCAGTCACATAGTGCCTTTGAATGCCCCTCAGAGGTGGTTTTTTTAAAAATGTAAAGCTCATGTAAACCAACCACTGAAGAGATATTTCAGTTGAAGGAAGAAAACAGAAGCAGCAGCCATCTCCACCACCAGGAGCAAACGCACTGTGCACTTTCGTCCATGGCAAGGGCAAAGGGTCAACATCGAACTTTTCAAGCGTGGGTTGTGGCAAGCTTATCTATCCAAGTTTCCCTTCAAAGTCCAAGCCCGTTTCATTTTTGATTCCATCTCTTTCTACCCTGATATCGTGCGGTCTGCAAATTACAACAGACGATGGCGGTAGGATGGTGGGAGCACCTTTACAGCAGAGATGCATATGTTTTCCATCTTTGAGGCCTCCTGATGACCTTTAGCCTTTTACACTCTCTTTGAAACCCAAAAGAAGGGAATGAACTGTATAGATTCCTGGGCTACTCATGGACTGGGCTGGAGATCTCAGGTGGTCTTGAAAGCCAGGGGTCTCTTGTCAGAGGCAGTTTATCACATCTGCTATTCAAACTGTGTTCATGATAATTGTTCTTCTAAGATCCATGCCATCCCACCAAACAAGATTGGCATGGCACCAGCGGCTTCACAGGAGCTGAAGTCATCTCTGGCAGAGCTGCCAAAACAACATGCAAAACCACTTCTAGAGCGCAGAGCTGTGTCATCTTTGTCAGTCAGCCTGAGCGATGCTCTCCTAAGGAGGCAAGAAGCACCTGTGGGAGTATCCCTGCATCACTGCCTGTCAGGCCCTTGTTGAGTGTACTCACAATGAAAGCATTTTGGCAGGTGTCTAAGAGATTATTTGCCCACGTGTTGAAACAAATCTCACCAGGATCCTACAAATCCCTCTTAAAGGAAAAGGCATCTGGCCCAGTTTTTAAACCATCGGTGATCCTTTGCAAATACTTATTCAGCTTTTATTTAAATTTGAACTAATCTTCAACCGTTGGTACTTAAACCAGAAATTTGGAAAGGAAAATTTCTACTTCATCTACAATCAGACTTGTTTCAAAAGTGGGGACTTCCCAAGTTTGCATACTTTGTGACACATTTTAAAAATAAATGGTTTGATCTGATTAGTAACTTCTCATTGCTCTTCTGTGCTGGTAGTTCTCAAGAGTTGGATCTGTGAACCAGCAACATAAGCATTACCTGGGAACTTTGGGGAAATACACAAACTCAGTGGTTGGGGCCAGCTATCTGTGTTTAGCAATCAGAATCTAGACAAAAGCAAATCACAGTGCTTTTTTAAAAATGAGTGGAAGGAGTGAATTCATATAAATGGATTCCAGAATCAAGTATGCAATGACTTTTATTTTGTAGAAACAGCCAAGCAGTTTGAAATTAAATGGTAAAGAGACTAGGCTGAGCTAGTAAAAAATACAAAACACCCAGTATTTTAGATGTAATTCAGTTGTATTGCTTTTATATAATAACCCAAATTGGACTGGTCAAGAATTGCCAAGAGCATTTCCCAAAAGGAATTTGTAACTGCTTTAATGAAGAGATAGATATTAGGTGTAACTCACACATTTGGTGTTTATGGAAACTTAGTAATATCCATGGTAAAAAGAATATGTTCCCTTCTTCTCTTGGCATTGGATTCTGACAGATCCAGTTTCAAATCCTATCCACGAAATATTCATGTGACCACCCCCCCCCCAACCCAGCTTGTTACCCTCTCAGTGCCTGGATTTCCACATCTGTAAGTAATATGGAATTATGATATTTACCTCATTGTATTGCTGTCAAGATTAAATGAGGTGATGCATGGAAATCTGGGCATGATGCCCAATTCATCGAACACACCCATTTACTAATAGCCTTCCAAATTACTTTGATAATAGCATTTGATTAAACAGTCTCCCCTTCCAGAAAATAAAATTCTGGTTTTTATTATTTTGCCTATGAGCAAAGGTATTTTTTATTATTAATGTTGCCACGTTCTCACAAATCCTGATTAACAGGGTAGCCACATGAGCTTAAAAGGAGATTGCAACACCAGCAGAAAGACCCGGTGTGTTGAGTGACTCCTGTGTCTAAGGTACTGAAAAGAAGACAGCCTTGGGAGCCAGGAGGTCTGAATTCTGCCCTCCCCTCTGCCTTTAAGTCCCCGGGTGACTTTAGATGAAGCTTATATCTCTGGGTCTCATGGGCAACATCTATCTCTGCCAGCAACGCTCTAGTTCTCTGCCAAGAGGCTCAAAGAGCAAATGTGCTTCACAAACCAAAAGGAAGCCCAGTTGCCAACTAAACAGTAGGGTAAGCTCTTACCTATTCAAGCTACAAGACAAAAAAACAAACAAACAAAAATGGAGAGTTTAACATAAACCCTGCTCTCAAGTAGTTATCAGTTGAAGTTATAAAACAAACCCCCAAACTGAGGGGTTATTAGCACAGTTTCACACATGACTAATAGCAGTTGGAGACCTGCATCTGTCGTAAAAACAGTGCAAACTCCTGAGGTTGAAGTGGGCAAAGTTTACAGCCAACTTTGAGTATGAAATATGGTGGTTGAAAGTCTGCCAAGTAGGGAAGGGAAAACCATGGGCTCAAAGAACGCAGGATAAATGTTAATGACAGAAGGTTATTCCTGTTGCTTTTAAGTGATTGTGTGTTGTTCCTGACTGGCGTCTGTCTATTTGTTCTTCGCTGACATGAGCTGGTTCTTTTCAGCTGCCATGTGAAGACCAGATCATCCTCCTCAAAGGCTGCTGCATGGAGATCATGTCCCTTCGCGCTGCTGTGCGCTATGACCCAGACAGTGAGACTTTAACCTTGAATGGGGAGATGGCAGTGACACGGGGCCAGCTGAAAAATGGGGGTCTTGGGGTGGTGTCAGACGCCATCTTTGACCTGGGCATGTCCCTGTCTTCTTTCAACCTGGACGACACCGAAGTGGCCCTCCTTCAGGCCGTCCTGCTGATGTCCTCAGGTGAGTGTGCCTCGGCTTGTTAGTGGGCATCCAAAGAGCTTTGGCTCGTCTAGTGCTGATTCCAATCACTTGCGTTCCAGTCCCCCTTTAGCTTCGGAAACATAGCTCACTCTTCTTCCGCAAGAAATTGCAGGTTTGCCAGTGGACTGGGAACTTAGAGGAGGGATGTCAGAAGTCTGATGCTTTTTGCAGTGTCCCAGGGTAGAAAGAAGCCAAAGGAGCCATCTTATAGACTCTATGAAGTGATCCACCTTTGGTGGACGCGGTGCAGCCCTCTTCGTAGTCTGCGGCCAAAGCTGCCTCCTTCCGGTTTGGGGTATGCAAGATATGGATGTGAGTGACCACACGATTGTGTGTTAAGTTCTGTGTGTGGAAACCATGGATGCAAGCTAGAGTTTGTTCATGGCTCAGCTACAACTGAGGTTTCAGTTATCTATTGCTAAATAGCACACCAACCCAAAACTTAGTGGCTTAAACATCCAGAATGACTGGAGTTCAGCTGGAACATCAAACGCTGGTTCAGGCCTCCCTCATGAGGCCTCTCCTCCTGCAGGGTAGTTAGACGTCTTACTTGGCTGTTGGATTCCAAGAGAGAGTTCCAAGCACCCAAAAGCAGAAGTTGAAGATCCCATGAGCCTAAGACTCAGTCTCAAATCACACAGCATCACTTCATCCACATTGGATAGGCCCAAACAAGTCTGAGTGCCAGCCCAGACTCAACAGTCCCCCTCCAGATGGGAGAATAGCACAAAACGGGGAGCCCTCCGTAAGCCACCGTAGCTCATCACCAAAACATCTAACTCCCGTCAGCTGGGACAGATAATAATGCTGGCTTTTTTTCCTTTGGGGATCATGTCATAATAAATAAGAAATACAAAACACATCAAACCCTTTCAGGGAAGATAGTTTTAAATGGAAGTGGTTTCAGAGTCCTCTGCATTTTCAGGGAACCCAAGTGTAGCTGTGCTCTGGCACCAGCCACTCTGCACTGTAACTACCTGCTTCGCTTGTCCACGTAAGTCCCTGTGGACTTTTTTTTTTTTTTTTTTGAGGACACAGATGTGTCTACCTGTATATCTAGCACCTAGGCTAGTGTTCAGAAGAATTCAAGAAAAGCTTATTGAATGAATGGCTGAATATGTGGGTAAAATATCAGTCACAAGTACATTGAGAATCCTTTGTAGAGTTGTTGCTTCCTGGTTAAATCAGTAGGATTCTTTTATTTATTTATTTTTTTAACCTGAGACAGGCTCTTGCTCTGTTGCCCAGGCTGGAGTGCAGTGGTGTAAACACAGCTCACTGCAGTCTTGACCTGCTGGGCTCAAGAGATTCTCCTGCCTCAGCCTCTCCAGGCACACACCAGCACCCCTGGCTATTTTATTATTATTATTATTATTATTGTTGTTGTTGTTGTTGTTGTTATTGTTATTTGTAGAGACAGAGGGGTCTTACTATGTTGCCCAGGCTGGTCTTGAACTCCTGAGCTCAAGTGATCTCCCTCACTTCAGTTTTCCAAAGTGCTGGGATTATAGACATGAGCCCCCATGCCCGGCCTAGAATTCTTTTTTAAAGCTGATCTAGAAATGTATTTGCTATAGAAAATTTAGATATGGCAGACTTTTAAAAAAGAAATAATTCTTTTTATTACAGAAAATTTCAAAGATAAGTAGATAGAATAGCATAACGAACTCCCGTGTACACTGTGGCACACAGACTCTAGACCGGCTCCTCAGACTCTACACCTCGCAGTGTTCACACCCTGATCATTTCCTGTCCTTCACTGTGTATAGAACCCGTGCCTCGCTTCTAACCAAGAGAATATGGCAAATTTGATGTTACCCCCATGTGATTATATTGCAGAATCTAACATTCCCCCTTGCTGGCAGACTTGCTCTAGGGATTCTCTGTGCCAGCTTCATGAGGGAAACCACCATGTGGGGAAAGTTCCTATGACAGGAGCTGTAGATGACCTCTAGAACTAAAGATGGTCTCCAGTGACAGCCAGCAAGAAATGGGGCCCACAGTCCTTCCAGAGAATTATCCTCAAATAAAATTTATAGCTTGTCTACAGACTCCCTGTGTGACTTTGGGTGGCCCCCTAGCTTCTCTGAGCTCCAGTGACCTTTAAAATGAAGAAATTAAGCTGCATACACAAGAATTCTATTTCTGGAGGGTCATTTTTTTAGCTTGGATTTTAGTGGTACAAAGACAGGTTTAAATAATGTTGAATCACACCATGAGAAAGCTATTTCTTCGACAGTTTTCTTCCTGGTTCTATCTCCTTCCAAATAAGGCAAGGAGAGAGACTCAATGTGGTGCTAGTCTGCCTTTAACACCTCTCTAACACGCGCTAACCTTCCTTTTTTAACGAAGAGAGAGTGGATCTCAGGAGCAATGTTCAGCCTGAACCTTCAGCTCCAAAGGGCCAAAGGCTTTTGCCATGCTTCCATTTTTGTGCTTATCTTCTTACTTATGTTAAATGGATTTTTGTTACTGAGTAATAAGATGTTTCCACTGTAGTGGGTCAGTTTAACAGATTATTAAGCAAATAATCTAAGTAAGGTAGATAAAGAGAGAAGTAGGTAGAGATGACAAAAACCGTGAATGTGACGCCAAACACTATCAGACACCAAACTGTATGATTCTTCCCAATTCTCTCATGTCATGAGGCTGGCACTGCCTGACAGCTACAGGACAACTTAACAACTCTTCACAATCCACCCTCTCTAGTGATGCGGGCCCTCTCCGTTAATACTGCAAAGACCGGAAAAATATTACAAGACACTGTGCATCTGGCAAATGACAGCTGCCTGTCGGAGCTCCCAGTCTCCAATTCCTTCACAGCCTGATGTCCTAAGCCCCATGTGTTGTGTGGCATTTCACTTACACTGTATATTAGACGTTTTCTTCAAAGACTTTTCCACTAGCCACTACTTCTAAGTTCCTCGGTCCTGCAGTACTAAGAGAAAAAATGAAAATGATCTGAGGGACATTTTTTGAGAACTTTTGTCTTAAGGAGTTAAAAATGGTCTTCTGTCTTTAAAATGTTTCTCTCTTCGTAAACCTGTTCAGTGCAATTCAAGCATCATCAAAATGTCAGTTCGTTCTCACTATGTCATTTATGTGACCATCTTATCTTTATCTCTTTGATGCCACAAAATCCACATTATATTTTCCCTTTGAAAGAATACATCCAAAGCAATAAGACGTTGATCTTCTATCTGGATCAAAAGTTAAAGGACCCTGTGGAAAATTCTTGCACACTCAAAGAAAGAGAGAAGATAGGGGAGAGGGAGAGAGAGTGAACCAGAAAATCCACAGAGCAGCTTCGTCAAATATGAAGGAAAACGTAAGATAAAAACGCACAAATTGCCATTTGAGCTAAATAGGGGATTCCAAATGCCCATATGGTTTGTTAGTTTGTTTATACTGTGAAGGGTGAATTGAGACACTAGTCCTGATCCTTCCTTTCCAATGAAGCAGAACCCTGTTTAGATTCCTACTGATACAGACACCTCAATAATTGGAACTTTGAAGTGTGAATTCATTTGATCAGAGCCACAGAAAGCAGACTGAAACTGAAACTGAGAGAGAACTGAACAGGGGTGTGTTGGGCCTTCTGGAGCTATTTGAGGAATTCATCCAGGTTTAGAGATTATTTTTGTCACCCAAGGGTCTGCAGCCCTGCTCTTCCCCAGTTGTCCAGCCTCCTTGTGTCACCCCTTTATCACTTTTGGAAACTGACTTGAGCCTCTCCCACATACTGTGGGAAGCCCAGGGGTCTGTGCAGGACTTGAGAAGATGTCCTGGGCTTTCTGGGTCCCGGTGTCCACTCACTCCAGCTCCTACTATAGCTATTCTCTTCCCTGCATGGGGTGACTCTGGCATAGCTCACTTCCCTGTTTCATTTCATTAAAATTCCCAAACCAGGACTAATATAAGGCTGCTACTGGTAGCAATTTCACTAAAGGTATAAGGGAAGAGAAAGGCCAGTTCACTGCAGCCTGGAAGACAATATAAAATTAAACATGGTGTATCTTGGTCCTCAAGGAAAAATGTTCTACTATCCCACATTCTTCCTTTGGCCTCAGGCCTGCTGCAATGTCCCCAGTCCCTTCATACATCTACCCTTTCTATGCATGTCCACACTCATCCTCTCCCCTCTTGCAGGCAGCCAGTGGAAATTCAAAACTGTTCCCCTCATCTTACAGAATATTTCAGATGTCAGGCTTCTCCTTATGTACCCTGGCAGGGAGATACCACCTTTCACAGCCAGGAAGGTGATCTGTCTAAAGAGAAATATTTATCTGAACAAAGTACGGACTCTCTTCCTGTAAGTGGTACCACTCTCCTCGTACCTGGTCCCTGGAGCACCAGAGTTCACACTGCATCCACGCTCAGGGCTAAGAGGGAAGACCTTAGATCTTCCGGGTCCCACTAAAGACCTGGACTTGGACAAGGCAAGCCTTCCCCCCTCAAGCTCTGAATCAATGTCCATCTTCTCTCTTCCCCACAGATCGCCCAGGGCTCGCCTGCGTTGAGAGAATAGAAAAGTACCAAGACAGTTTCCTGCTGGCCTTTGAACACTATATCAATTACCGAAAACACCACGTGACACACTTTTGGCCAAAACTCCTGATGAAGGTGACAGACCTACGGATGATAGGAGCCTGCCATGCCAGCCGCTTCCTGCACATGAAGGTGGAATGCCCCACGGAACTCTTCCCCCCTTTGTTCTTGGAAGTGTTCGAGGATTAGACTGACTGGATTCATTCTCATAATTCCTACAGCACTACTGGGTGTCATTTCATTCCATTGCCTAGCTCTTTTTTGTTTGTTTCTTTGTGTCAGGAGGGATTCCTTGGGAGGGGAAAGGGAAGTAGTCCTTGGCATAGACATGGATGAAATTGCCCCTTGAATGCGGGTACTTGAAACTATTGCATTTCGTTCTCCAGTCCTTTGATGTGAATGCTCTGAAGGTTTTACGGTTGTGGACATGGGGTGGGGGACAGTCATTAACTCACCAGCACCCAAGCATCACCAGCTCCCACCCGTCCCTGGTCTGAGATTTGAGCGAGCAAAACGGCACTGCAGGACACTAAAGAAGCCTTAAAACCAAGATAATACGACCACCTCCACCCAATCCTGATGTTCGCAGGGCTCCAGTTAGCAGAGCACAGACCACCTTTAGTTAGATGTGGCTTTCAGCTTTTTAGAGAACGACTTGAACAAATTGTCATCTATTCAGGAGCATGCTATTTCCAGCACTCTATGGTCTCCCAGGAGCATAACTTGGAAGGTACAGGAATATTTGTGTCCCAAAAAATCAGCTTCCCTTCCAATATCATTTTTATAACCTTATGATTTAATTCAAATTATACAAAGGCGTGACCAAGGATATGCAGGTATTTGACTAGGCCAAAGAGGAAAATACTTGTTTTCAGTGAGCCCAGAGAAATTAGAAATCTTCACCAATGTCCCTGACTCCATGGTTTCCAAAAATTCACATAGGGTGACCTCACAGTAAGAAGGCTTCTTTACCATTTAGGCTCAGTGAACACTTGTACAGAAATCAAACCTATCTACAGGGCGACAGCCGTTTTCTGTGGCATCTGATCTATCTCCCAAGCTCCTTAAGTTCTGTATCCAGGTTGCGTCTTTGCTGACCTGACAACAGATTTCCCTATGGATCAAATCTTCTAATCAAGGAAAGATAAGGTGAAATTTCAGTGTTCTGGAGAAATTTTGAGGAGAGATGAGTGCAGCTACATTGAGTTGAAGGAAATGCAGTGTTCTGAGAGCCCCTGCATGTGCTAATGGCTGGAAGATGCTTCCTTCTCCTTCGATCTTCAAGCTCCTTGCTTCATTGACCAGTATCTCCTAGTCCCCTTTTTCCCTCTCACTCTGAGACACTAGATAGCTTGACTATCTCTAAACAGAGTGGCCCTGCCACTGACCCTCCTGTCCCTCTTATAACACACCCTGACAGATACATACTCAACAGAAAACACCTGCAGACCATGTGTATACTTATCTTTCCTGCCCAGCCTGCCTCCTCAATGGACCGTGCTGGAATAGCTTGTGCCCAGAAAACAAACGGTGATGCCTCATCTCTTCAGTGTCAGAAAATGGGCATAGAATGTACCCATGCAATTGAATGTATCTCATTCTCCACTGGCGTAGTAGATATAAACTATTCCTTTGCCTACCTTTTACTGCCTTATCCTGGAAATATTGGGGAAAATAAGCCATATCAGTGAGATTTACCTAAAAACAAAGGAAGGAAAGTCACTGAAAACCAAGTAGATTTTTTTTTTTTTTAAGTTTGGTGGAGCAATACTGGCCCAGAAGTCTGGGTTCCTGAATTCTAGTACGCGCTCTGTCAACTGGTAGCTTTGTAACTTTAGGTCTTGGTTTTCTCACCTGATAAATAAGTCATGATCTCTAAAACCCTTCCTGCCCTTAATATTGTAAGAATTTCAGGGGGTAAAATATCTGGTTCCTTTGTTGGTTTTTTTAACACTTAAATTTCTAACTTGATTAGACAAGAAGCATGGCCCACTTAACAGTTAAGAAACATACATTTGGTATTAACTCAAAATAATAATTTGATGCAATACTAGTCAACTATTTAGAGGCTTGGAAAAAGAAGAGGAGCACACCATAATCTGGGGGCAGGGAATTAAATGTTCAGTGCACAAAAGCAATTGTACTGGCTTCTGGGAAAAAGGAGACAAGAACCTCTCTATGGAACTTGTTACCCAGAGAAAGGAAGTAGGTGAAAAGATTTACAATTTTAGGCACAAAGTTCATTGGCAGATTACCTGCTGTAGCTACAGACAGATTGTTTTGGGGTTTGGTTTTGTCTAGGCAGCCTCTAGCCAGGCTCCTTAAGTGTTTGCTCTGCTAACATTTCAGCCTTCTCTCTTGACTCCTTGAGGAACCACTCTTTGAAAGATAAACACTTAGCCACCTCTACGCTCCAGGGTACCCTGAGAAGCCCTGCTGTCTAGGGGAAGCTTTCTTTCCAAAAAGAATGACAGGAAGGAAAGCAGGCAGGGTCCTGCAGCATCAGGCCTTCTGGGGAAAGTTTCCTCATTTTGTTAGGATCCTCAGTACATCAGACACCCAGATTTGAATGTAAGTTCAGAGCCTGATCTCAAGCTAAATCAGAATGCTTTGGGAACTATGATCAAGAATTGGCCAAATGATAAGGTATACAAACAGCCATCCAGCCAGCCCCAAGTAAAGGAACGTTTGATCCTTGGCACCTTAAATGATTGCCTTCAATAGGCAAACTGCTGGTCTGGAAATCTTGTTAAAGGCTGAGTACTTCATGTCGAGTAGGACAAGTCTTAGCACACTTCAGATTGAAAGAAAAGGCCATAGGACTCAAAGGATAATGACTCTGAAACTAAACTTCCTTCTGGAGCTGACGGAGGTTCGTAGTGCATCTCAAGACTCCATCTCATAAAACTCATTTGTGAGGGATTTGCTCTAGCTTTTTCTAAACATTTTTTCATCTATTGTCCAGACTTGCAAATCAAGTGTGGACCTGATGGAGACACCCTGCACACCTGCGCTCCCACCCCTTCAGCAGGGAGACGTCTCAGGAGAGGAGAACACACCCGTTATGCTGGGATTCGCATTTCTCAATCACTTCCCTTTTAGGGATGAGGGATGTGGGGTGTGTGTGCGCGTGTGTGCGCGTGTGTGTGCGTGTGTGCGCGCGTGTGTGACCCCCAAGTGTACTTTGCTCTTTAATTTAGATGTGCAGTATTTCCAGAAACAGTGAAAAAAGTAAGATGTTTTCTTCTTTATGATTCTGCTCAAAACACCACGTGCCGCCTCAGAGCTTTTTCTATAGAGCCTCGGTCCTCAAAGACGCGCTTGACGTGTTGATGCCTCAGCCCAGCGAAGCCCCCTCATCTGTGCCCCGGGCGACAGCTCTTCAGTGTGCAGTGCAGGCCTGGGGTGGACTGCCAGGACCTCGCTCTGTGCCAGCCACGCCATTCTTGTTGCTCCTCCATGAACAGGGGTACAAGCCCTAGCCCCTCCTCGACACTAAACCCAACAGACTCGGCCTCCACCGAACCGCTGAGCAGCCCTCGAAGCATGTCATTGTCAGTGATACCTTTTTATTCTATGGAACTCTAACCTATTTGTGTCATATTGACCTTTTGCTGCATGAGTCATAAATTACGAAATCAGTCTTATGGTTTTTGAAATGTAGCCAGCATTTGTAAGGCTAAACCTTTTTCATGAACTGAATTTAAGTGAATAACCAAGCCACAGTTCCTCTTCAAATGGAGAGTGATGATCGACATTTGAAACTCTTTGCCCTTTCCAACGGCTATGGCATCAGGTTCTAAAATAAGCTCGTAATTTTTCCTGTTATTTTAATAATATGGAAATATTAGCATAGTGTTTCTTTTGATAGTGATAGACTATAATCCATATTTAAATTTTATAGAGAAGAAATTTTATTGTACTGTGATGTAGATATTTATTATCCAGGTAAGGATTTGCCCGGTGTGTATTTTTTACAATTGAGACATTTTACTTTAATCTTTAAAAAAAAAAAAAAAAAAAAAAAAAAGCATTAAAAACACATTCAAAATAAAAAATAAAAAACCGACTGGGGGAAAAAAGGTTTGGCCTTATCACAGAATTTTTACTGTGCTGTATAAATGTTTGCAAATGCGAAAAGTGTGCATTTATAGTGTGTTTCCACATTAATTAATGCCGCCTTCAAGAGCAATATTGTGCAGGTAAAACGCTGTTTGTGGCTTTCTGTTGCCCAGTTAAAGCTGACCCACCCTATGCACAAGACAATCAAATATAAATCTGTCCTTCTCAGGATGCAGATAATGCTCGTGTACGTTATGGAGCACAATGTAAGACAAAAGGAGACACTTTACATATGTATTGTTGATACAGAAATTATCAGGGCATGAATGAGCTGATGTGACATTATGCCACTTCTTTCTTTTGGTTTTTCCTTAATAACTTGGCACTTTTAATTTGACCTTAGAGCCAAATTAGTTCTCCATGCTTTCCTCATAGAAAACCCTTTTTGTTCCCATAATGTTTTCATGCCCTGAGAATCAGAAAAATACTAAAGAATAGGAAAAGATTTACAGTCATTGGAAGACTTGTGTTTTGCAAACAGTGTTAAGTGATATTGCTAGATGGTGATATTTTTTTCAGCCTAAAACTCTGTTGAAATCTGTGATCAAAATGTTTTAAACTATCCAAAAAAAATTTGTATATTTGGGAAAAATGGATTTTTACATAGCTTTTGTATGCAGATATAAAACTGTAATTATGAATATAGTGGGCGTAGATAAACTCATAAGCTTAAATTCTAAAAAAAGAAAAAGCTTATAACAGATATTCTTTCCCGTCTCTTTCTTTAATATTATTACTTTCTACATGCCTGCTCTTCTAAACCTCAGCTGCAGCCAAAAGGAAGGCAACAAGGATGTACAGGCATTTGTTTCCAAAATAAACATCTACTAGAATAAGCAAATGCACTTGGGAGGAAGGTATGGAGGGAAGGAAGAAACTAAGTAAAATGCTGATGGGAGTTTCCCTCTTTGGAAGGGGCCACAAAGATGAGGGGAGAAGGAGAGAGGTAAAGTTTTGCTTTTCAAGGACAACATTGATCTCCTCATCTCAAATTATTAATGGAATTATATTAACATCATCTACCAACATATATCTCAATCTTAGTTGCCCTGAACACATGTGAATTGGGATTCTGTGACAAGTTAAAAAAAAAAAACAAAAAAAAACAAAAAAAACTCCAACTGGCTTAAGCATCAAGGAATTATTGACTTCAATATCTGGGAAATCTAGGGCATTTGCATACAAAACTTCAGACATGGCTGAATCTGGGTGCACTTAGTGTTTATTCTCAGGAAGCTCCTCTCTTCATCTTGTCATTCATGTAGATTTAATATTCACATGACCTTTCACCTTATTGTGGCCTCCAATAGTTGCAGGATTGGCTTTACAGCTCCAAATATATTGAAAAGAGAATTTGTTTTCCCCAGCAATTCTAATGAAAATTCTGGCCTAATTCTCATTGGCCCAGGTTGAGTCATGTGCCCATTCCTGAGCCAATCACTGTGGTAGGAAAACAGATGTATAATCAACCTTATCCTCGGGAATCCTGGAACTGGGTGAGGGGAAAGGACAGTCAGCCTCATCTAAACTATGGGCTGAGACTTGAGGCAGGATGATTCCTCAAAGGAAATTCTAAGTCTTGCTGCTCTAAGTGAGGGAGAATGGTGGGCAAGCAAAAGCAACCAATGTCCACACCAAAGGTAAATCTGAAACCACGTCCCATTTCAGTATAGCGAGGGGGTCTCCTTCACACAGAAGCAGCTCAGCTCAAAGTGTTTATTTGGCCAAGACGTGAACCAATAAAACACTTTCCAAAAGAAGTGTTTGATCACATTCTTCCTGGTTCATGAAAACGCCAGTCCAGGTAAGATGGGACAAGCATCAATATTTCCCTAAGGTAGACCAGTTCGAAGTACTATTTTCTGAGTTTTTCCACTCTCTATTCAAAGGGCCAAGTATAACCTTTATATATTTATCTCTTTTCTACATTATGTACCTCCCAATTGTACCCTAATGAACATCTCTCTCTCCTCCAAAAAATTACTTGATTCATTTATTTTGGAGAGCTGGAACATACATATTCCAGGTTGGTACCATTCTTAACCCCTTCACACAGGCAAACCCAATCCTAAACTAATATAATATCTAATGGTTTGATTTATATGAAGCTGGTGTTGTGTCACAAACCTGGGCAAGTCTAATAATCTATGAAGAGGAATCAGAGGACAAAGTTGGTTTGCTTCTCTACCCTCAAGATGACAGCTCATTCTGGTTTTCTATTTAGACACTCAGGGCTCTATAGCTTTGTAAATAAGTGGAATTGTCATTAGGTTCAAGTACACAAATTCTGACACATTAAATGTTGTTTAAACCAAAGTAAAACTTAGTACAACTACTGAAATGCAGCATGTTACAGATACCATTTGGGCATGTATCTCAAGAGGATTCACTGACTAGTTGATGAAATGTACCAGGTTATACTCTTTAAAGACAATCCACCTAACCATACACTGATGAAATCATAAACAAAGTCTGTATCTGCACAGTGATACTGCCTGCAGGCTATATTACAATGAGAAGAGAATTGCCTTAGCACAGGTTGCCCAGGAAGGAGAGCTCATCCTACAATTTTATTAGGCATTATCATGCCCAAGGAAGAAGGAGTAGAGGCAAAAGTGAATGAGGCATAGAAGAAAAGAGAATAAATATAAAGGTGCATTGCTAAGTTGGCCACACTTAGTACCAAGCACAGCTGAGTACTCAATTGTGTAAGACCCTCTTCTAAGGGGCCATATGAACTATACTGATCTAGGAGTGAGAAAGAATTTGTCTACTGGTTCTGCCATTACCAAAGATAGGGCTACCTTCCCTCCATGTCTAGGTTGCATATCCCTGGCCACAGGGCAGGTCCTGTGGTGCTTCATGCTTCAGGAGTGAAAGCAATCCCGCACATGGGGAAAGCTGGTCTCTACTTCCACAGATGGGCATACTCCACCTGCACTGGTTGGCAGATCAGGTGGTAAGTGGGTGAAACAAGTGGCCCTGGGCCCTGAGGAGATAAGTGAAACTTGGAGGATCTGCAGTTTTCTGATACAAGGGCTGCTTCAGCCAGCAAGTTCTTCCAATTATCTGGACATGGGCCATCAAGTTCCAAACAGAATCATGAAGCTCAATAGGCAATCAAACTTATATTTCACTGCACCATGGATCTGCCCATATAGGGGCTTTTAATATAATATAAACTGGTCATGTAAATTAATTATCCTCTTAGTTACATTTTCTTGCAGTAACTGAAAAAATTAAGTAGATGTAAACTAATCTTTTAATTATACTACCTTAGTTTTTCATGTAGCTGTTTCATTTCAAGAGCAATTTCTTTTCTATATAAATAGCTATCTGAAAGTTTTATAGAAGCCAATAAAAATTTTTTATTTTTTCATATAAAACTTCACTTAGTATTAACTTTTTTGGAAATAATATATATAAAGAGTAAAGTCAGAAGAAGTTGAACTGAACATTCTTTTGCTTTCAGGACAGACTGATAATGTTCTGTATATTTTCTTTTAACTTTCTTGTACGTAAAACCAATAGCAATGAGGAAGATGCATATAAAGTAAGACATCTTCAAGTTAATCAAAAAATTCTTATGCCCGGCCGGGCGCGGTGGCTCAAGCCTGTAATCCCAGCACTTTGGGAGGCCGAGGCGGGTGGATCACGAGGTCAAGAGATCGAGACCATCCTGGTCAACATGGTGAAACCCCGTCTCTACCAAAAATACAAAAAATTAGCTGGGCATGGTAGCGCGTGCCTGTAATCCCAGCTACTCAGGAGGCTGAGGCGGGAGAATTGCCTGAACCCAGGAGGCGGAGGTTGCGGTGAGCCGAGATCGCGCCATTGCACTCCAGCCTGGGTAACAAGAGCGAAACTCCCTCTCATAAAAAAAAAAAAAAAAAAAAAAAAAATTCTTATGCCCACAAATCTCAGTGAATACAGAGATATGAAAAACACTCCTCCGTATTACCCCAAGTCCTAAAAAGAGACTGTAGTCTTATTTATTGCAGATATGCAGTTAGGTTTGCATTCCAATCATTTTATGTTTTCTCCAATGGGAGCTTTTAGCCCTAAAGAGATATTTTAGAATATCCTTCCATTACATAAAGTCAAGGCCAAGTAGCATCTGTGTAATAAGTTACATCAAAAGATGAATAACCTCCTGGGTGCAATGGCTCATGCTTGTAACTCCAATACTTTGGAAGGCTGAGATGGGAACATTGCTTGAGGCCAGGAATTTAAGACCAGCCTGGACAATATAGAAAGACCCTTGTCTCTACAAAAACTTCTAAGAAAAAGATTCTCCTGGCATGGTAGCATGCATTTGTAATTAGCTCCTTAGAAGGCTGAGTCAGGAGAATCTTTTGTGCCTAGTTTGGGGCTTCAGGGAGCTGTGATCCTATCCCTGCACTCCAGCCTGTGTGACAGAATAAGCCTCTACCTATTAATAAATAAAAAATAAATAATAAAATAAGATGAGAAACCTGAGATCACCAAAGATTATTCATTGGTAAGTGAACTATCTTCTGAGACTCTAGTTTAAAATTTCAGAAAATTCACCTCCATTTTCCCCAGCACTTTGACAAAAGTTCCATTCATTGTTACTTTCCACTCAAGAGTCCCAGAAACCACCCCAAAGGATGTGCTAGGTGTTTGTGCTCCCTCCCACAGTGCTTCACCATCATGTTGGAGTATGTAATAATTGCCCAAATGTAATGAACACCTACTGTATACCAGAAATCATGCTAGACCCTTTATATTACCTCTAATCCTCCCAACAAACATGGAAGTAGGTGTCAGTATTCTCATTTGGCAATAGGGACATGGGACTCAGTGTGAATAAGCAAATTATCTAAGATGACACCATTGGCAGAGATCATGGGGTTCCAAGACCTATATTCTTTTTACAACCTGCACTGAGACCAGGGTAAAGCCTCAGCCCCTTTAAAAAAAAAAAAAAAGCAAGTCTGCTCTGGAAATGTTTGTCATTTCCCTTCCTAAAAGTTCACCTACTCTAATGAAAAAAAAAAGTATACATTATAAAGGAAGGTTACCTGACTTCTCATTAGACTGTGTCCATTACAAAACAACTCACTGCTATTGCAGCATAAAATGTAATTTCTCTTTGTAGGACCCATGTATAACCCAGCTGGCTGCTGGAGCTGTTAGTCTGAAAAGAGGACATTTAATTTTCTAAGCATTTGAGGCTCCGAATCATCAAGTTTTGGGAGAAACTAATTGCTCTGCATAACTGAAAAAGAATTTACGGTAATGGAGGTTGGAAGTGGGGAGGGCAAGCAAACAACATGACAGAAACACTTACGTTTCAAGATGTGACACCATGCTGTAGCGTTCTCAACTTTAGATAATCAACTTATTGGCAATTGCATGATGCAGATGAATTCCTTGTAGAAATAAATGAAAGAGACATTCAGGCATGTTTATATGGAAGTTATGAGCCCCAAAACAAAGGGGATCTTAATATAATTATCCCAGAATTCATAGGATTCTAGGGGTTACTTCATCTAGGTTTTTGCTTGGTTTTGTTTTGTTTGTTTGTTTGTTTGTTTGTTTGTTTTTGAGACAGAGTTTTGCTCTTGTTGCCCACGCTGGAGTGCAATGGCATGATCTCAGCTCATTGCAACCTCCACCTCTGGGTTCAAGAGATTCTCCTGCCTCAGCCTCCTGAGTAGCTGGGATTACAGCCATGTGCCACCATGCCTGGCTAATTTTGTATTTTTAGTAGAGTCGGGGTTTCTCCATGTTGGTCGGACTGGTCTCGAACTCCTGACCTCAAGTGATCGGCCCACCTCAGCCTCCCAAAGTGCTGGGATTACAGGCGTGAGCCACTGCACCTAGCCTACTTTGTCTAGTTTTAAAGAATTGAGAGAAGAGCTTTTCAAAGCAGTTTTATGTAGCTCTTTGAAGGGAGGGCTTTAGCTGACATCTGGTAGATAGGTTTACTTAAAACTGTACTTAGATGTAGGAATAAATTAGCAAATTGAAGGTTCTTGTGGAATTTTCCACAGGAAAGCAATAATAAAAGCCCAGTATTCACTCACACCTGCAATTAAAGGAAAACAACAAGTCTTAAACAAAATACAGCAAACCAAACTCAGATACATTCAAGAGAGAACTCTTTTATGATAAGGTATTTGCAATATCTGAAATGTCGCAGAATTAACATCAGAAATATGCAGCTGGATTTTGTAAATCAACAAGAAAAACACACAAAATGTCACAGTAAAATAGAATATTCACAGAAGGAGAGGCCCAAATGGCTAAAAAGTATATGAAGAGATCCCCCACCTCATGAGGAATCAGAAGTATGAAAACTGACATCGGTCTATACCCACAAATTAGGTAGAAAGAAAATATCAAGCATTAACAGGAATGTAAAACGTTAAGGACCCCGTCTCCTGCTAATGAGAGTGTAAATTATGGTTCAGTCCTTTTTTCCTAGAGCCAGAATTCCCATTCTGGGAAAATATCCCAAGCTCTTACAGAGATCTATAGGCATAGGAATCCTAACATCCCATACTTTGCAATATTAGGGAGCTGGGTTCAGACTAGGCCAGAGGAGACAAATACTGGGTGGAGGGATCCCTACCATGGAAATCACTACAGCATAGAGAGCACTGAAATACGCCTGCATACTGAAACATGTAAAACAACAACAAAAAGACCTATAATACAATACTATTTATGTAAACTGCAAACACAAAGGAATACCATACATTTTGTATAGAATCATATATAAGCAAGGATATACATCCAGCACATTACACTGGGTGCCTTTATAGAAAAGATGAAGGGGGGAAAATGAAATAAATTGTAACCATCAGAAAATAAGAAGTATGATTATCTCAAGTCCCCACACCTAAGGCCATTCTCCCACCAAACTGCCAAGTTTTAAACATCTCTTTACCATCCCTTCCCTGAGACAGTTGTTATAGCAGTTCCTGCATGAAAATGGACATTAAATGATTGGATAACAGAATCCTGGGTGAAAAGCATAATCTATGGCCTCAGAGACAGGATGATGACGTTAAAAATGGCCTCACAGTGACTATGGGAAGAAAAGAGAGAAAAAAATGAGAACACAGTAGACAGTCCTGATTGATTGATAGATGGTCTTCCAGCTGCAGAATCTATTTTTCCAGTCAACAATATCGAATGTGAAACTCTGATACGTAAGAAAGAAAAGGCTATTCAGCCACCCCAAAGTCCCCAAAGTAAATCTGTCTCTAGGGATCCCTAAATCTCCAGTAGAACTCTGGAAATCTCTGATCTAGAAATTCTTTTATGTTTAAGCCAAGTCTAGTGTGCTGAGTGGGTGAGTCAACTTTATTTAAAGGGCCAGAGTAGAGCCACTAAGTCTCCTTTGCATCATCACCAGTCTACAGAGACTGGACCTAAGGCTATGCTGCCTGGGACAAGGATGGGGAAACCTGAGAGACAGTCTTTGCTGCCATTACTCCTGCTTTATCCTCTGAAAGCAAATTGACAAATGTCTTTCATTTTTATGGGCATGATATTGAATGTTCAATTTGCTTGTGTTTAAACTAAACTATTTCTGTCTCTTCCCAGTTTCCCCCAATTCAGAGGCTTATGAACCAGGACCCAACCTATTTCATACGGGGAATGACCCAAGGACTTGGGAACAGTTAGCCTGTAGAAGATTTGAGATAGCAGTCTAGCTTACACTCAAGCTAGCTGCCAGGTGGAACAGAAAATCAATTTGTTCTGTGCTGCTTCCAAAGATCACAGCCAAGACTAATGAAAGGATGACTGGATAATACTCAGAAGTCAATATCAGCTCAACAGAAGGAAGAATTATATAATACTTAACTGCCTACAATGGAAATAATTAGTTCCCCCATTACTCAAGCTGTTCAAGCAAAGACTGAAATATCATCTGACAATGAATGAGGTTGTAAGAAGGCTGGAACCTCAGACAAATGACCTCTCAGATCTGCTTAAGCCCCAGCTCACATTATGATCATGACCATGACCATGTCCTCAGGGATCAGCTTTTAGGCTGCCCCTGCTGCCATATTTTAGGTTCGCCACAAGGAAACAGGTGAGATCGACCTCAGTGAGATCTGACTTCTGGGGCCACTTACTTAGAATGTATAATCAGTCCCTGCAAAAGCAGGCGAGCCAGTAAAATAGTCTACCATCTGCCTCTCCATGTTGTTTTTTTAATAATCATTCCACTAGCTCCTGAGAAAACCTCTGTGCATCCATGAATCAGACAAGCTAATCTGAAACCATTATCAGAGAGAATGATGTGCCAGAATCAAAGAGCAACTCGAAAGTGAGAAAAAATATAGGAAATAAATTCTAGGGTAGTCTGATACACTGGGGACATTTCTTTGTCATTGGTTCATCAGCATGATGTCAAAAACCACAGTAGCTTTTGAGTATCCATCATAAAATGAATCTCGATTCAATTATCTCTTGTTGAGATTCTGCACATGTGTTGTTTGCTCAGGCACGAATTTATTTTGACCAAAATTAGTCTTAATCAGCTTGGCTGAGTAATGATATAGCCAAAAAGCACAGCCAGTGGGCAATTTGAGAGGTTTCTCTGACAATTCATTTATCAGAAACAAATAGAACTTATAAAACATGTTCTGCAAGAAGTTAATTCTTCTTCTGCATTTCGGAACACTTTCATTCAGTGCTATGGTCATTCGCCATGGAAAGGCATCTGAGGAATAAAATGTGCCCTTTGGACAGAGTGCTGCCTTAAAATAGTCAGGGTAAAGGGTTGTATTTTACTGTTCTGCTTACAGGATCTCAGCTACTTCTGCGTGGGCGCCTCATGAGGCTTTAGAGCTAAGCAACTGGCTTATTTTGAATGTCTATCAGAAACGGGCATAATTAGATTCCGGCCACTCGAAATTACTGTGGATTCTAAGCAAACTAAAAATGTGCTGGAGCAACTTTTGCCTCCAAAAGAGTGATTACAAGTCACACATTTACAAGGATCAATGACACCCAGCTTGTCATAAAAACATTTCAAGTGCAATCAGTCTTATCATCTCCGGGAATCCTTTCATTCCACTACCAAGTGCAGCTTCTTTCTCTCCAAAAACAAGATCATATGCTCTACGCAAAAACAAAAATGCACAAATACATCCAATACAGACAGAGATGTTGGGGCAGGCGTATCGAGGAGAAGGAGTGCCATACTTCCAAAAAGCATGGTGTCCATGGCATGTAAAAATAAAACCACTGACTCCAGAGACTCAAAGCCAGTGTATTCGTAACTTGATCCCAAGTATCTCTGGAATTCTGAGAACTTATTCTCAGTTGTTAACAAATGTTTACTAATTTTTTTTTAATTTCCAGTTTCATTCCAAAGTAATTTTTAAAGCTTACATATATTTTTGCCATTGTGAACAGTGCTACAATAAAAGTACGTGTGCATGTGTCTTTATAGTAGAATGATTTATAATCCTCTGGGCATATACCCAGCAATGGGATTGCTGGGTCAAATGGTATTTCTGGTTCTAGATTCTTGAGGAATCGCCACACTGTCTTCCACAATGGTTGAACTAATTTACACTCCCACCAACAGTGTAAAAGTGTTCCTCTTTCTCCACCTCCTCTCCAGCATCTGTTGTTTCCCGACTTTTAAATGATCACCATTCTAGCTGGCGTGAGACGGTATCTCACTGTGGTTTTCATTTGCATTTCTCTAATGACCAGTGATGATTAGGCATGGATGAAACTGGAAACCATCATTCTAACACAGGAACAGAAAACTAAATACCGCATGTTCTCACTCATAAGTGGGAGCTGAATAATGAGAACACATGGACACAGGGAGGGGAACATCACACACCAGGGCCTGTCAAGGGATGGGGAGTTAGGGAAGGGATAGCATTAGGAGAAACACCTCGTGTAGATGACGGGGGTGGATGGGTACAGCCAACCACCATGGCACGTGTATACATATGTAACAAACATTCTGCACACATATCCCAGAACTTAAAGCATAATTTTAAAAAACCTACATATATTCTTAATCATCTAGATGAGCTCAAAACCAAATAAAATTTCAACCATTCATTTGTATTCGTCTTTACAGTGCCTGGAATATGAGTCATTACCCGCCTTTAACTGTTGCGAGCTAATGAGGACAAAAGAAATGCAGACAATATATACATGACACAGTTCACACCCAAACCCGCAGAATCTGGCTCACTGGGTCCATGAATGGTTTTTTTAGTAATCAATAAGACAAAAGAGGTGGGCAGCTTCAGTTATCACAACTGAGGATATTGTTTTGGGCTTCCCAAATTTGAGGCATGTAAGAACCACCTGAGAGGCATTTGGCCCATATACAGGCATATTTCTTAAAACAAGATGTATTACACTTATAATAATGTTTTTCAATTAATAAATTAAAACAGCATGATTGTTTTGTCAATGAGAAAAGATATTGTTTGAGATCTTTCCCCAGGTGTCTTGATGATGGATAGCTTGTGCTGTAGTGAGATTCTTCTAGAACAAGGCAAATTTTCTGGCCTGAGACTAGAAAACATTCCCTTGACTATTGAGGGGAGAAGGAAAGCAAAAGAAACTTCAGTTAAGTCTGGGGCAATTTGAGAGTGAAAAGGATTCCTTTTCTTGGGCTGAGGCTATGAAGACAGCAAAAGCCCTGAAAGAAATGGACCCCACGTGATGTATGAGTTCTCCAAGCCTCAGAGTAACAAGGAAATGGTCAGATAATTTCATGATGCTGAGAGGGGCCCAAAATAGCCTGAGTTTAGATAATAACCACAAAATTTCCCATAGCTCAATTTGATAGAAGAACAATAGAAACACCACATGCACAGGGTACCTAAGAATGGCCCAAAAATTAGCTGAGAGAGAGAGAAAATTTGACACACAAGAGCTTGCAGTCAGGCACGAGGGAGAAGCTGGACCCCACATAGATCAGCAGGGGAAGACTACGTCTCAGCTGATACCATTGTGGACTGTTTACTGATGACATTATGAATGAACTGTCCTCCGCCATGACTTGACACCATAAGGAATTATTCCCAGATTTTAACGTGCATCAGATTTTTCTGGCAAGCTTGTTTATCATGGATTCCTGGGCCCCAGA
Organism: Saimiri boliviensis; assembly: GCF_048565385.1. NCBI lineage: Eukaryota > Metazoa > Chordata > Mammalia > Primates > Cebidae > Saimiri > Saimiri boliviensis. Next base: position 39,539,272 of record NC_133457.1, on the reverse strand, counting down.
CACACAGCTGCTGATTCAGCTGGCCTGGGCTGGAGAGTGAGAATCTGCATTTCGAACAAGTTCTCAGGTGACGCTGAGGTTGCTACTCTGGGAACCACACGTGGAGAATCGCTGTTCTGCTGCGTCCTAACCCCTGACTTACATGAAACTCAGATAGAAGTAGGAACCCCCGGAATCAGAGAGCTCATACTGGGAGTATATTGATGGGAAGATAAAGATTTACATTTCTCATACATCTGTACATGGGGACTAAGGTTTGTTTCCATCATGGAGATAGGAGCAAATGGCTTTCTAAATCTCTATTTTCTCTTCTGGAAAGTATCACTTCCCTATTTCAGTAAAACATTGAATGTAATTATTAAATATACCCAATAACATAGTGATGTATTTCTTCAACACTTAATAAAAAAAAAATTATTCAGTGTTAAAACCCACTGCCCAGTATAAAATATTTTCAATATAGACAAGATAGCAATGCTTTTTCCAAAATACATTCTAGCAAGTCACTTCTCCGCTCAGTATTCCCTGTTGCTTCCTGCTTACCCAGTTAAGATTTTCAGGCCCTTGCTCTGTGGCCTGCAAGGCCGTGCAGGACCTGGTGGCCCAGCGAACACCCTGTCCTCTTTCCCTATACTTTCAGCTCACTCACTCTGCCCTGGCTACACTAAACTATCTGCTGTTCCTTGAAAAGCCCAAGGACATTCACACGTCAAAACTCTGTATACTGTTCCCTCTGCCTGAAAGAGCAGCCCCTGAGCCTCCTCCCTCCTTTCCATTAGGCCTCCACTCAAAATGTACCTTATCAGGAAGAATTTTCCTCTTTACCCACAAAAATCAGCTCCCTTCACCTTCATCTTCCTTTACTCTCCATCTGCTCTGCCCTAGTCTGTTACTCTTCCCATCACTTACCATGGCCTGATATATGTCATATTTCAGTTGTTTTTATCTTTTAATTGTCTAGTAGAATATAAACTTCATGAAAGAGGAAATTTGCTTTGTTTACTGCTATATCCCCCGGAAGTACCTGGCACATACCCTCACTCAGTAAATAATTGTGAAATGAATGAACAGAACGAAAGGCCCAGCAGGCCCAAGGAATCAACAACCCTACTCCTACAAACACCCAAAGAGGCCTGTGGGAAAACAGCCTAGCCGGTATGGCAGCCCCAGTTGCTTTCACATGCCCACCTTCCCCTTTCTCTTTCACCACCAAACACCCACGCACCTGCATTAAGGAAGAACTACCCATGTGCTGTCTGCGAGGAAAAAAAACGAGGTAAAAACTCAGGGTGAGTGAACTGCAAACTGGAAAGCCAGGGACAAGGAGAAAACACTTGCTCACCTGAAAAAACCCACCCTCAGCTGAGAACACAAAAGAACTGCCTGTGATTCAACGGCCCCAGGAGAGCCACAGCTGACATCTGAGTAGACAGACATCCTTCCGGACATGTTTATATGAATACACAGGCATATTAAACACTGTTTCAACTTTCAATGTAGACCTGGTTCCAGACAAAGATGTCTAGGAGTTCATCCATAAGGAATATAAAATCTCAAAATTAGATCAACAGAAGAGACAGGAATCGGGGGGCGGGGGGTGGGGAGGGCATTACACTTAAATGATATTTTCCAGAGGCTTTCTGGAAGCTGAGAATTCTCTGCTACAAAGCCCACAACCATAACTGTTTTTGTTAAGTAATGTGTTTAGATGAGTGATGTCACAGGGGTCACATTTTTTTTTCATTCTCAGCTTTTATCAGAGACATGGAAGTACCACAATTTAGCCCTCACTTATCACCATCTTCCTTGGAGACATTTGAGAACTTAACGAGTTTATCCTTTTGTATGAGCAGAGAGTTCAAATGGAAAGCATTTTTCTAATGAATCACATCAACATTTATTCCAAGTGCCTTTTTAAATTTGGACCTTTAAAGAAGACATGGAGTTTTCTAGAATCAAATATATCTTCTTCCTTAATACAGTGATAAATTCCCACTGAAGCTGCCCAAAGAATACTTCAGTGAAACCAACGATCTAGAGAAGCTGCAGAAAAGAGATTGAAGTGACTTTCAGTTTAAAGTGATTAGGAGTTCAGAAAAGGCAACTTTTCTAAATGTCGAAGTTCTACAGTCTCAAGCTTTGAGTTTGGAAATTTAGAACACTGTTGTGTTAAGTGGCCCTGACACATTCCACGTATGAGTATATTATTTTCCTACTCCTTTCTCTCTGTGTTCTCCAACCATTCCTACCGCAGAGGCAGCTACATAGGTAGTTTTTAGTAATATATGTAAATGAATGGATGAATACATATCCTTGCATACCCATCAGAAAGCTCAGCACCTTCTGGAAATTTTTTAATATTAAGTTTGCATTTGTTATCTTGTGATTCATAATAAAAGACCAACATGGCATAATTATTTTTCTAAGAGCCCTTCCAGAGGACAGCAACATACAGTAAAATGATCATGGGCTTCAGAATACAGATGTGGACTGGAATCCTGGTCTCACTATCCCTTGTTTCCTTACCTTAGCTGTTTAACTTTCTTTTACCTCAACTTTCCTGTTTGTGAAATAGGAATCAAAGTACCTATTTTGTGCTAGGAGAGACAGTTCTATGGGTCTCTCAAAACCATATGCAATGTGTAAGATATGCCAAGAATGGAAGGCCCTGTGTCCTATTTATCCAAGCTATTTGTCAGGGTTGTGCTTGCAGTGAGCAACTTGAGGGACAAAGTAATGTCTCCTGCTCTAGAACAAGAACACAACTACTTACTACTTGCTATAAAAGTAGTAGATTCTCCAAGCTCAGTGTTCCCTGGTATGATACAAACTCACTGTGGGTATAGCATACCTCTGGACCTGTGTCAGCTTGCCCTCTGAATTTTAGTAGCAAAGCGAGCTGATACTGATGCTCTTTGCTGTGATGGTGAGTAATAAAGTTCTTTGTCTCTGACCTAAGAGTCTCAGGTCTTCAGCTACCATAAAAAATAAGAGACTAATTAGCTCACTGGAAAATACACTTTAAACATTAATAGGCATTAATAGGTTAATTTACTACCTTGTAAGTAGGGTAAAAGAAAACCCCTCACCTGACATTTTACAGGACTGTTGAAAGGCTAGATGCAGTAGCCTAAATAAAACATCTGGCACTAAATAGGCTAAATAAACACACACAAAAATTTTCCTTTAGTGTCTTATTTAAATTTCCTTAACTATCTTAGATGACAAAATTATAATGGCAGCCAGGCATGGTGGTTCATGTCTGTAATGCCAGCACTTTGGGAGGCCGAGGCGGGTGGATCACCTGAGGTCAGGAGTTCAAGACCAGCCTGACCAATATGGTGGAACCCCGTCTCTACTAAAAATACAAAAATTAGCCTGGCATGGTGGCATGTGTGTATAATCCCAGCTACTCGGGAGGCTAAGGCAGAAGAGTCGCTTGAACCCGGAAGGCAGAGGCTGCAAGACTCCATCTCAATAAAAGAAAAAAAAATTATGATGGCAGGAAGGTTGCTCCTCCCTTCACCTTTCCCATATAATCTATCTTTTATCTGTCCCACATGGAGTGGTAAGGTAACCAAATTCTCCTACAAGGGCTTATAGCAATTACCTCTCTGGAGGTAGAAGTGCCTGTAATAGAAGGATACTGAAGATGTAAGCCATGGGTCTGTAACAATGGAATTTCAAACGTGGGGTGAGAGTAGATGTTTTGGGGCAGGAGACCACATCTAAACTTCAAATTCCAACACTACTTGCAATATTCATTACCCTTCCATCCCGACACTGGATCCTCTGAAGTTTACTTCACATCAAGAGAGGGGAAGGAAGGAAATTTTAGAAACAGAATTTATGCCAAAATTCAAAATCATTTTCTGATAACTCAGAAGATCTACGTGACGCAAAAGAATGTAACAAAACAGACTCTTCACAGGATGGTTATAACCTGGTCTTTATCTCCCAACATACCTAGAAGCAAAAAGAAAACTAGTACAGAGAGCAAGGTACCTATTTCTGCTGTAACAAATCCCCACAAACTTGGTGGCTTAAACAACACATTTGTTGTCTGAAAGTTCTGCAGGTCCAAAGTCCAACACAGGTCTCATTAAGCTACAATCAAAGTGTCAGCAGGCCTGGTGCCTCTGTGGAAGCCCAAGGACAGAATCTGTCTCCTTGCCTCTTCTAGCTTCTAGAGACTATGCTCATTTCTTAGCTCCTGACCCCGTTTTCCCATTCCTGGCAGGTCAAGCTCTTCTCACACTGCCCTCTCTCTAGTTCACCGTAGCCAGAAAAGATTCTCAGCTTTTAAGAACTCCTTTGATTACATTGGGCCGACTGGGATAATCCAGGATAAGCTCCCCATCTCAAGGACCTTAACCTTAATCAAATCTGCAAAGACCCTTTTGCCAGATAAGGGAATATATTCGCATGTTGGGAAGAGGGGGATGATTAAGATGTAGAATAATTAGTACTAATTGGGACTTGGAGAGGCATTCTTCTGCCGACCACACTCTGCTTCTAGAAGCCTCCTGAGATTGACTCACTCCCAAAGATGTTCCACTTGACCATTTCTCAAGAGAATTGAAATGGCTCCAAAGGTAAAACATTTCTACCACAATGAGGCAAATGAAAAGTGCCCAGTGGCGGGGCACTGTTTAATTTTTGTTTTAATTTCTACACATTGCCAGGAAAAAATAATTAGAGGAATGTTTTTGAGATTCTAAAAGAGAAGCCGGCTACTCAGCTCCAGTAACCATGGTGATGGAAATTCTGAGAAGAATGTTAACTTCCATTATGTGAGAGCAGATGAAACCAAAGCCTTGGCCCACACAGCAAACTTTGGGTAGCAACGTGTTCTAGAAAAATGGAGCCCGAAGAGTCCAGATTGCTTTTTCTTGAAATATCAAGCAAGTCTAAAATGATTACTACCCACGAGACTTTTTTTAATGCTGTTAGGTTTGGGGGTGTGTTCGATTGTTTTGCATTGCTATAAATGAATACCTGAAGCTGAGTAATCTATAAAGAGGTTTAATTGGCTCACATTTCTGCCTAGCCCTGGCATAGTTGGCTTCTAGTGAGGCTTCAGGAAGCTTTTACTCATGGTAGACGGCAAGGGGTAGCAGGCATGTCACATGGCAAGAGAGAGAGCAAGAGAGAGTGAAGGAGTTGCTAGGTTCCTTTAAATTGTAAACTAACAGTAAGAACTCACTCATTTCCATGAGGATAGCACCAGGCCATTCATGAGGGAGAATCCCTCCTGACCCAAATACTTCCCACTGGGCCCCACCTCCAATGCTGGGAATCACATTTCAACATAAGACTCAGAGGATGAAAACACTCAAAGCCTACCAGGAGGTAATTAAACTGATACGACAATGTGAGATCTATGTTACCTGGAAGGTAGCAGCAGGCATAGCAGATGGTGGGAAGAAGAAAAGTGCCTATGTACCTTGGAGATAACACCCACAGAAAAATCTATTCAAAAACATTCGTTGAGCGTCTCTGCATTAAAAAAGGTACCATGTTAGGTGCTCTGGACTTGAGGATGCATTAATCGAGAAGCTTATTCTGAGGGAATTTGCGCTCTAATATTGAAGATAAGAAACAAACCATTCTTTAAGCATAGGAGACGAACGGTAGCCCTCTAGACCAGTGCTTATCAAACTTCGTTGCCTACATGTCTTGTTAAAATGCAGATTCAGTAGGTCCAATGTAAGGCCTGAGATTCTACGTTTTTAACAAGCTCCTAAATGATGATAGTGCCAGAGCTGCCGGTTGCAGGACCGTGCTTTCAGTAGCAAAGATCTAGAGCAGCATTTCTTTGTGTGTGTGTGTGTGTGTGTGTGTGTGTGTGTGTGAGAGAGAGAGAGAGAGAGAGAGAGAGAGAGAGAGAGTCTCGCTCTGACGCCAGACTGGAGTGCAACGGCGCAATCTCGACTCACCGCAACCTCTGCCTCCCGGGTTCAAGCGATTCTCCGGCTTCAGCCTCCGAGTAGCTGGGACTACAGGCACAAGCCACCACGCCTGGCTAATTTTTATACTTTTAGTAGAGACCGGGTTTCACCATGTTGACCAAGATAGTCTCAATCTCTTGCCGTTGTGATCCGCCTGCCTCGGCCTCCCAAAGTGCCGGGATTACAAGCGTGAGCGACCACGCCCAGCCTCGAGCAGCACTTCTTATACCTCCCGGTGCTTGAGAATCACCTGGGGAAATTTAACAAACAAATGATGCCCAAGGCTCCTTCCACATCTTTCGGTAATAATTAGCTACAGTGAGACCCTGGCAACAGTATATGTTATGAAAGCTCCCATGATTATTTTAATATATAGCTAAAGACTGAGTAGTGTTAACACAAACCATTATAGCTGTTGAGAAATCTTGGTTCTTGTTGGTTCTTAAAATGTGGGCCCCAGACCCACAACATCAGTAATCACAGGAGAACTGGTCAGAATTGTAAATTCCCGGGCCCTCCCCTAGGCCTACTGAATCAAAAACTCTGGGTGCCAATTAAAGTAAAAAACTGTTTTAACACACTTTCCAGATGAGTCCAATGTGCAATCAAGTTTGAGCCCCACCAATCCAGGGCAGGTGTTCCACGCAGAGATGCACATTCGAATCAGCTGGACTGTTTCAAACCCAGAGCTGTCCTCGCCTCACTCTATTCCTGAATCAATTGGTCTGCGGTGGATTCCTGATTCCGGTATTATTGAAAACATGCACAGGTAGCTCAGAAGTGGCCCCAGACCAAGAACCACTGATGGAGGGTGTGGCCCAGAAAAATCATCCTCTTTTCGTCTCATTCATTTATTCATTTCTTCTACACATTGCGCAGAGCAACTACCCAGTCCTCACCATCAAAGAGCCCTCCTCCATTTACAGAAGACTAAAGAGCTTGGAGGTGGGGAGCAACACGAAATGGGGAGTAGACTAGGTAGAAGGGACCAGTACAGAAATAAGGACCCCGAGCAGAGAGGACAGATCCAAGGGGGACAGCCTGGAGGCTGGGGAGGCCAGCACAATGGCCTGCACGCGAGGCGAGCCCTTCCTCCTCAAGAAGTGAGCCCTTCAGAGGAAGAGATGAGAAAAGGAAACCCCTGTGACTCATCACCGTCAGCCTTGGCTTGCTGCTCCATTGGCGGCCCTTTCTACTTGTGATCCATATGTGCCGATTTAGCAGCACAGCCACTCTGTCTCTCATTCTAGACTAGAGTGTGCTTCAGCCCTGTGTTAAGTATGTTTTAGAATGTCAGGGTCCGGTCATTTCATCGTCAACAGATTCAGTGACCAGAGAGAAGAGGAAACACCGGGAAGCTTTAAATTAATAAAAGTCTCCCCCTTCCACACTGTTCATGGAAGCCTTTCTCTTCTTTCCCTCTCTTTCTCTACCTAAATAAAATCATCTTTCTGCAACAAAATAAAATAAAATAAAAGTCTCGCATTGAGTATTCCTAAAGAACAGTAAAAATAAGCAGTTTGCCTGCTTCTTTTCTCGTGACAGTCATGAATTGGGGCCTATCCCTTCCCAGAGCTCCTGAAAAGCGATTTGATCCAGTCTCCAATCCAGAACCTGAATGGACTTTTTGCTCAATACAGCTGCTGCCGGCCAGTCAGCTTCGCGGAACATGTGCCAAGAGGTCTTCCATTCCATCTTGAATAAACAAATTCAAGTCCCAATAAAAACTCTTCCAATGAGCCCTTTTGCTGAGCTAAATTCAACATATGTAGTAATCTAGGAGGATGCACCAGAATAGAAAACTACTTTAAGCCACAGAAGCTAAAGGAGCAATTGTAATGTAAGTGTTTTCTACAAAGTATGCATGTAGGATAAGCAAGTATGGCAAACGCGCACCAGCCGCTGCAGGGATTCGGGGCTATAAGTGCATGAAGGCAGAGTTGAGACTGTGGATTCTGAAAGAAGAATCCCCTTGAGAGAGTATCTAATTCAAAATGCACCCATATATGGCTTAAAAGCCAGCCAGGTTATCATATCATCTGTAATGATTATTCACTAGAGCCAAGAGCATTTACATTTTGAAGATCAGAATAAGATTCCCAACAACACAGTAAGGGAGTACTTCAGGGAGCAGTGGGAATATGTGTGGGATGAAGCCAAATTATAAAGTCATTATTAGGGCTGGTGTGGTGGCTCACACCTGTAATCTCAACACCTTGGAAGGCCGAGGCAGGAAGATGACACGAGCCCAGGAGTTCGAGTCCAGCCAGGGCAACCATCAGGCTGAGGCAGGAGGGTCACTTGAGCCAGGGAGGTCAACGCTGTCGTGAGCTCTGGTGGCACCACTGCACTTCAGCGTGGACAACAGAGCAAGACCCTGTCTCAGAAAAAAAAAAAAAAAAAAGTCATTACTTTAAAGGGCTTCCAAAGACTACATAGAATGAACTGCCAGCAGCCCAAGGAATTATAAAGGAGCTCCATGTATTTATGCAAATGTTGAAGGCATGTATTCATTTCAAAGAGTGTTTAGTTCCTGCTGTATTATCAATGCCTGTCAGGACAACATAATGTTTATGTTGATTTGATTCCTGATTGCTATTAATTGACATGAGACCCTATGCAAGGTCCTCACTTTTCTCATCTATAAAGTGGGAATAATAATAATAGTAACATCCTAAAGATTATTGAGGCCAGGCATGGCGGCTCCCTCCTATAATCCCAGCACTTCGGGAGGCTGAAGTGGGTGGATCTCCTGAGGTCAGGAGTTTGAGACCAGCTTGGCCAACATGGCAAAACCCTGTCTCTACTAAAAATACTAAAGTTAGCTGGGTATGGTGGTAGGCACCTGTAATGCCAGTTACTCAGGAGGCTGAGGCAGGAGAATCACTTGAACCTGGGAGGCAGAGGTTGCAGTGAGCCGAGACAGTACCACTGTACTCCAGCCTGGGTGACAGAGTGAGACTGTCTCAAAAAAAAAAAAAAAAAAAGAGTATTGAGACAATGGATTAATATATAAGGTTACTAATACTGTATCAGGCATATTAGAAGTACTCAATAAATTTTGTCTATTATTATGATCCTTTCCAAGAAACTAAGGTTCTCAGCATGTTGACGGAGGAGGATTACATGGATCAGGGTATACTAAAGACAGTTTGTCAAGACCTAGTAAACACAGTAAATTCTTCTAAACTATACCAGTATTCAGTGCTTAAACTCAATCAATTCCTTACTCTTCAAATCTTGGAAAATGGCTGATGGATTGCATTTTGATGATGTTGACCATGGAATCAGAAGAGATTAAATTCATGGAAAGGCTTTCAGAAATTCCAATTGCACATAAAATTTTATAACTGAGTAAAAAATTAGAAATATAACAACGAGACTTGCAACAGAACCTGGTTAGACTTCCACTTCAACTCTACTTCAATTTCAAAAAAAAAAAAAAGTTTTCAGAGTCATTTTTAATAAAAATTAAATTTAGTAAAGAAAAAAATCATTTAAGCAGTTATATGAATTAACAAACATTAAAGCCATAAGATTGTACAATTCCTTAATGCTGTCTACACTGGCCAGACAATTGCAAAACAAAAAACAACTTTCTTTTTATTTATTCCATTGTTAGGGTATCTATGATAATCTCCTACAGCCTTCTTACCTACAGATTTCCTGGGCCTAGGAAATGTAGATGCCATCTAAAAAAGTTGAACTCAGAGGAAGAATGGAGAATGGAGACTACCAGAGGCTGGCAGATAGGGACAGTGGGGACAGGATGGAGAGATGTTGGTCAAATGGTAAAAAGTTTTAGTCAGACAAGACGAATACGTTCTGGAGTTCCATTGCATAGTATGGTGACTATAGATCATAATCCTGTATTATATACTCAAAAACTGCCGAGGAAGTAGATTTTAAATGTTCTCACCACAAAAAAAATATGTGAGGTAATGAAAATGTTAATTAGCTTGATTTAATCATTTCCCAATGTATATATGTATCAAAACATTATGTTGTATACCATAACTGCATACAATTTCTATTTGTCAATTACGAAATAAAAACATATGCCTAATTCTATTTTTATAAACAAAAGTTAAACAACCGGGAATTTCAGAAGCAATGTAATTTGTATCTATCTAACAGGAGTTGCAGATCAGAAAAAAAAAAAGATTGAATTAGAATGAGGAATAACTCCAATAAATAAATAGAAAAAGTTTTTCAAAATACATGTTTTCAAATTGAAAGAGCAGGTGACATGTCAAGAAAGATGAAAAAAAAAAAAAAAAAAAAAGACCAGCATCTAGAACACTGAGATGACATTTCAGAAAACCAAGGATAAAAACAAAATCCTAAAACTTTCCAAAGTAAATGAATAAACATATAGATAGATAAGCAAATAAATAAACATATGTCAATCAGATGGTATTGTAGTTCTCACTCATAATATTATGAGCAGGAAGACAAGAAAACAATACTTTGAAATTATTTTAAACTTATTACCTAGTCTTTCAAGAATGAGAGAAAAATAAATATTTTCCATAGTCAAAGACTCAGGAAGTCTGTGATTCACGAGCCCTTTCTGAAACAGATGTATAGACAGCATGCTTGGGGGAAAACAAACCAAGAACAAAAAATGAAACTAAAAGATGACACAGAATAATAGCTATCTGGATCCCTCACACATGAGGAGTAACGAGGAAAGCATCAGAGGAAAGAAAGTAAAGAGAGGCATATGAAGAGCTTTTTAATTGTTTGAGAGATGGAAACAAATATTCAATAGGATAAATGTATAATTTAATGTGTAGGTTAGCAAGTTTTACTGTTGTTTTTTACACAGTAGTAAATAGCAACGTAGGTGTATATAACCTTAGGAAGCCCTCAGAAGCGATACACTAACCACAGAAGCCATAAGAAACAGACTGACAAATTTGTGTACGTAAGAATTTAAAACTCTTAGGGGCCAACGAAACTTCAAACAATGTTAATATGGCAGGGAAGAGACAAGTCTCAGACTTGGAAAAATATTTGCAAATAACGTATCTGACAATTTGTATCTAGAATATATAAAGAACTCTTAAAACTCAATAGTAAGAAATAAAACAACCCTATTTTTTAAATGAGCATATTATTTAACAAATATTTCACTAAAGAGGATATGCAGATGGAAAACAGGCACACAAAAGATATTCTACATCATTCAACATTAGAGAAACACACATTAAAATCACAGTAAGATGCTACTGCACAGTTATTAGAGCGACAAAATAAAAAATACACCACAAATGTTGAGCAGGTGTTATGCAACTGGAATCTATACAGTGAAGACAAAAAAATAGTAAAGATACTTTGGCGCCAGGCGCGGTGGCTCAAGCCTGTAATCCCAGCACTTTGGGAGGCCGAGGCGGGTGGATCACGAGGTCGGGAGATCGAGACCATCCTGGTCAACATGGTGAAACCCCGTCTCTACTAAAAGTGCAAAAAATTAGCTGGGCGTGGTGGCACGTGCCTGTAATCCCAGCTACTCCGGAGGCTGAGGCAGGAGAATTGCCTGAGCCCAGGAGGCGGAGGTTGCGGTGAGCCGAGATCGCGCCATTGCACTCCAGCCTGGGTAACAAGGGCGAAACTCCGTCTCAAAAAAAAAAAAAAAAAAGATACTTTGGAAAACAGTTTGACAGTTTCTTATAAAGTTAAATGCACACTTAACAAATGATCTGTTAATCTCACTCTAAAGTACCCAAAGAAACAAAAATTTACTTTATACAAAAACCTATACCTTGTGGTTTAGAGCAGCAGTAGTCATAACAGCCAAACCCAGACACAACACAAATGTCCATAAAAACTAGAATAGATAAGGAAATGGCCGGGTGCAGTGGTTCATGCCTGTAATCCCAGTGCTTTGGGAGGCCGAGGTGGGAGGCCAGGAATTCAAGACCAGCCTGGGCAACATAGTGAGACTCCCCCTCTCTACAAAAAAAGAAAAAGAATAAATAAGGAAATCGTGATATATTTACACAGTAGAATCTAGACAGCAATGAGCAGAAATTGCCTACAATTACATGAAATGATACGGAGGAATATCTCCAACATAATGTTAAGAAAAAGAAGCAAGACACTGTAGCATACATATTGTATAATTTTATTTATATAAAATACAAAAAAAGTGATGCATGAATGGGAAGCTGGCTGGGAAGGTGCACAAGCTGGATGCTGGTAATATTTAGTTTCTTCATCTGGGTGATGGTTGCAGGGGGTGTGTTCAGTTGTAAAAATGTATACGTTTACACACTTAGAATCTATGTTCAGTCCTATTGTAAATCATACTCGAAAATGTTTAAAGAAAAAATATATAATGTAAGCCCCACAATAATCATCAAACCTGTAAAATGATCAAACTACTAATATTTAGGGGAAGACTAAGGCAAAGTAAATCATTTAGTTTACCATTTCTTTTACCCATATGAGATTGGCAAAATCATAAAGATCAAAAATATTAATGTTTTAGGAGTGTATGAGAAATATATACTCTCACATACTGTTGGTGGCTACCCCAAAGGACTCAGCCTTCCTGAAGAGAAATCTGGCAGTATTTATCAGTGAGCTTAAATGTGCATGCCATGTGATTAAGCATTCCCACTTATAGGTGCCTGTTCTTCCTATATAACAAGGCATACACAATGCTGGCTATTGTACCATTTGTGATACCAGAAAGTTAGGAACCATGTAAATTCCCATACAAGCAAAATAAATTTTGGAACATTTATACTGTGAAATACTGCACGTCTTCTACAGAGGATGAGTTATATACAACATAAGACATAATTTTAGGCATTTTTTAAATTATGTCATAGAACAGTATATAGAATATATCATTTATTTGTTAAAAATATTTATATATGTAGATATAGTTATATATACAGAGAAGCAGAAATATACTCCAGACTGTTGATAGTGATTTTATTTCCCTTTGGAAGGAAGTGAGAACGGAGAGAGGACAGGAAATGAAGGAGGTGCTTTCACGATTCATGCTCTAGGTTCTGCATGGTTTCTGTGCTGAATCTCTTACAATCATAATATATTCTCATATTATTAGTGCAATTTAAAAATGTTAAAGGGTATATTCACAACTTTAAAGAAAATACGCTACAGAAAACACATAAAGTAGAAGTCAAGCTAAACACAACGGTGAAGCTAAATTTAGTGACAGTTAGTAGATACCACAAATTGGTGAATTATAACAATAAACAATCATACTCCCACATAAAATTCGGGCTATATGAAATGATAAATTCAACAATTGGTTGGTGGAAACTGACACAACCAAAGTACAATTTTTTTTTTTATTTACAGACAAAATGTAGGGGGAAAATCTGTGGCAGGTGCAGAGCTTGGCATGTTGTGGCAAATGCAGCCAGCCCGTGGACAACAGGCATGATGCCTTAAAAGGCAATGCAGTGAGTCAGGAGCTGCCCTCGGAATTGGGGCCATCAGCCAGGCACTGACTTACCTTACCCTCAGCCTGCTACTCACGTTGGTACTGTCTGCGTGGCCCATGTAGGCATTTGACTTAAGGGGCCCCAAAACTGTGAGAACGTTATAAAAGTAGAGTTAGAAATGCATATTGGTAACAACCGTAAAAATAATAACCATAATCCTAAAAACTACCTGATGGTTAACATCAGTATCATGATAGAAGGCATTGAGATGCCGAGTATGGTGGCTTATGCCTGTGATCCCAAAGCTTTGGGAGGTTGAGGTGGGAGAAGCACTTGAGCCCAGAAGTTCAAGATCAGTCTGGGCAACATAGGGAGACCTCATATCTACAAAAAAAAAAAATTAATTAACCAGATGTGGTAGTACATGCCTATAATCCCAGCTACCTGGCGGGTTGAGGCAGGAGGATTGCTAGAGCCCAGGAGCTGGAGGCTGCAGGGAGCAATGATTGTGCCACTGCAGTCCGGCCTGGGCAACACAGAGAGACACTGTCTGTAAAAAAGGGGGAAAAAAAAGCATGGAGAAATGAAATCACCATTAAATAAGCATAGTAAACTGTAAATTAAAGAACAAAAATTCAACAATTCTGAACAACAGATAACACATACAATTAAACAAACACCTGAAATTCAAGAAAAACAGGAAGAAATAGAATGAAATTACAGACCTAACTATTCCAATATTATAATAGCCAAATGTATCAGCTTTTGAGATTTTTCTATCTGCCTGGTACCATTCCGAGCACTTTACATACATCGTCTCATTTAATCCTCACAACTTCTCACAAATCCTCACAACATGTGGTTGGTATTGTTACATCATTCTCCTCATTTCACAGATAGGAAACTAAGACTTGAGAAAATTAAGTGACTTTGCCAAGAAAACTCCGCTAGTCATAGGTGAAGCTACGGCTGAGACTCAAGTCTTTCTAACTCCATAGCCCATTCTCTTAACCACAGTAGTGCATTCTCTCAGTACAAAATAATCAGAAAGCTAATCATAAATAAAAAATAAAATAATAGAAGACATTGCAGAGTTGATCAAGAGAATCAGTCAAACAATGGAGAGACGCAAAAGGTAGAATAGAATAGACTTCATTTTTAAGAATATAAGGATGTATAAAAATTTATCATATTATGGATGAAGGTAGACAAAAAGAAGTCAGAAAGTCTAATATTTCACAATATTAAAACAATATAATTAAAAACTAAAAGTTCAATCAGATTTGTATCAGCTTTATTTATAATAGCCAAAAACTGAAAACAACCTAAACAACCCAAATGTTCACTAACTGGTAACTGTGGTGCAACCACACAATGGCACACTATACAACAATTAAAAAAAAAAAGAGAGAAAGAGAGAGAGACCAGGCATGGTGGCTCACGCCTGTAATCCCAGCACTTTGGAAGGCCAAGGCCGGCGGATCACGAGGTCAAGAGATGGAGACCATCCTGGCCAACATGGTGAATCCCCCTCTCTACTAAAAATACAAAAATTAGCTGGGTGTGGTGGTGCACACCTGTAATCCCAGCTGCTCAGGAGGCTGAGGCAGGAGAATTGCTTGAACCCAGGAGGCAGAGGTTGCAGTGAGCCGGGATCGCGCCACTGCACTCCAGCCTGGTGACACAGCAAGACTCTGTCTCAAAAAAAAAAAAAAAAAGAAAGAAAGAGAGAGATGGAGACCATAGTGGCCAACATGGTGAAACCCCGTCTCTGCTAAAAATACAAAAAGGGAGGCTGAGGCAGGAAAATTGCTTGAACCCAGGAGGCAGAGGTTGCAGTGAGCCGAGATCGCGCTACCGCACTCAGGTAGCACTCCTGCCTGGCGACAGAGCAAGACTCTGCCAAAAAAAAAAAAAAAGCATTCTGTGATACATGCAACACATGGGCGGATCTTAAAAATCCGACTTTGAGCAAAAGAAGTCAGACACGAATGACTACATGCTGTGCAATTGCATTTATATGACATTCCATAAACGGCAAAACTGTAGTGACAGAAAACAGATCAGTGATGCCCAGAACCAGGAGTAGGAGAGAGAGTTGACTGCCAAGGGGCGTGGGGAGCTTCATGAAGAGGCAGAAATGTTCTATATCTTGATTGTGGTGGTCGCCACACAATTTTACACATTTGTAAGCCCTCACTAAACTCTTTGGTTAGAAGAGGTAAATTTTATTGTATATACATCACATCTCGGTGAACTAGAGTTTTTAAATGCATGTGCAAACAAAAATGTTAAATACTTCCTACATCAAGAAAATAATTCTAGGCCTGTGTGATTCTGTCCGTCCTGCGCAGCTGTTCTCTGGAGCAGTAGCTGTTTATATCCATCTGCCTTTTCTGCCACCTACGTGCATGCCGCCACTCCATGGAAGATTCAAGTGACTTGGACACAAGCCACCTGTGGCTCCAGAACTACGTTTTGGTTATGAACTAAAGGCCGACAAGGGTGATTGCTTTAGGGTGGATAATGATGAAAATGAGCGCCAGTTATCTTTAAGAATGGTCAGTTTAGGGGCTGTGTAAAAGACGAATTGCACATTGTTGAAGCAGAGGCAATGAATGACGAAGGCAGTCCTATTGAACTAACACTGGGAACTTTGAAAATGTCAGTACAGCCAACGGTTTCTCTTGGAGGCTTTGAAATAACATCAGTCGTGGGATTACAGTTGAAGTGTGGATCAAGACCAGTGCATATTAGTGGGCCAATGCACGTGAGTAGCTGTGGAGGAAGAGGCAGAGTCAAAAGATGAGGAGGAGAATGTGAAACTCTTAAGCATTTAATCTATCTGGAAGGCAGTCCTCCACTGGAGGTAGTAGCAAGTTTCTGCAGAAAAAAGTAAAAATTGCTGCTGATGAAGATGATGATAATTTTGATGATGAGGAGATTGAAGAAAAAGCTCCAGTGAAGAAATCTATGCAAGATACTCCAGCCAAAAATGCACCAAAATCAAACCAGAATGGAAAAGACTCAAAACTATCAAGACCAAGATTGAAAGGTCATGAATACTTCAAAAAAATGGGGAAAACTTCTTAAAAATGCCAAAAGGATCTAGTTCTATAGAAGACATGAAAGCAAAGACGCAGGCAGGTACAGAAAAAGCACGTCGAACAGTCCTGGGCAGTACTGCAAAATTAAGTCCAAAGACAGGGAGAGAGAAAAGAGACAAAGTCCATGCTGAGTACCATCAGCCATCCAGACTGAAGTCTTCTGTTTTCAACTGAATGCCCTTTCCTGATGTGCCAGCCATGCTCCTTTCAGGCTGGAAACAAACTCACTCTTACGTCCTAAAGCACTTTCTTGTGATAGCTGTGATGCTGTGAGCCTTGCCCTTTGCTTTCTGTTACTTGTGTATTTGCCTCACCTCTCTGCCCATATTTTAATCTCCTTTGGATCTCCTTGGCTGCTCAGTAAATATTTGAACGAAACAAAAAAGAAAAGAAAAAAGAAAAAAAAAAATCCCTAATACTACAGAATACTTTGAAATGATATTTCTGTATTAAAATTGATGGAGTACTACCATAGCAGTGTTCAGAAACACTCTTTTTTCTGAATTAGTAACAGGAAAAAAACATAAAAGCAAAGCCTTTCTCTGTTAAGAGGCTAAAATGAAAAGCCAAAAGAAAAGAGGAAAATGAAAATAATAAAACTAACAAAATAAATGAACAAAATGCTTAAAAAGTTGAGCTGAGGCCTAGTACAGTGACTCATGCCTATAATTCCAGCACTCTGGGAGGCCGAGGTGGGTGGATCACTTGAGGCCAGGAGTTCAAGACCAGCCTGGCCAATATGGTGAAACTCTATCTCCACTAAAAATACAAAAATTAGCCCAGCCTGGTGGTATGCACCTGTAGTCCCAGCTACTCAGGAGGCCGAGACAGGAAAATCCCTCAAACCTGGGAGGCAGAGGTTGCAGTGAACAGAGATCACTTCACTGCACTTCAGCCTGGGCAACAGAGTGAGAGACTCTGTCACAAAAAAAAAAAAAAAAAAAAGTTGAGCTGGTAAATCAAATTAATAGTTGACTTTTTAAAAATTAACAAAGTTGAGGACATGTTTCAATTAACAAAAAAAAAAGAATTGGCAAATTTATCAAATATGGTAAGATACAGTGAGATAAATTAGCAAAAAAAAAAGGGAGAATTGGCAAATTTATCAAAAATAGTAAAATACAGGGAGAGAGAAAATATCAGCAATGAATAGAAACAACTATTTTAAAGTAGGGATGATAATATTCTAAACTATATATGAATAATTATCATTATCAATACTCTAGGGATAGCTGCTAAAGTATTAAATAATAAAATGAGTCCTAGCAAAATAGAGACTACAAATGCACCAATAAGCTAATCACAGAAGAAGTAGAAACAGTTATAAAAAGTTTATGCCTCCCTTCAAAATGATACTAAAGAAGTCATTGAAGTGTTTTCTTCAATTTCCCAAAAACAATTTACTCCTTTGTTATTACCAAAACTATTCCAAAACAGAGAGAACAGCATGCAACTGATTTTTATGAGGTGAATGTGGTTTTGATCACAAAACCTAAAGACACCAACAAAAAAATTAAATGATGGCTCAATCTCACTTGTGTACTTAAGTATAAAAATTGCAATAAAATGTAGGATACAAGGTATACGTTTACAGAACTAACTCTGCAGCAGGGACTGGCTCCAAGAGAGAGCAAGAAGCACCCTCAAAGAACATAGGGTGCAAGACATTGCAGCAAAAACATCACAGACCCCACCCCAAACCCAGAGGGCTTGGTTTACCAAGTTCCGAGCTTATTCAACCTGCGGCCCAGGACAGCTTTGAATATGGCCCAACACAAACTCGTAAACTTTCTTAAAATATTATGAGAGTTTTCTGCATTATTTATTTATTTTTTTTTTTTTAGCTCATCGTTAGTGTTCACGTATTTTGTGTGTGGCCCAAGATAACTCTCCTTCTACCAGTGTGGGGCAGGGAAGCCATAAGATTGGACACACCTGGTTTAGACAGTCATGCCAAGTACTGTGCAGGGCTTGGGACTACAAGACCACACGGACCCCAGCATCACAGAGCTTACATTCTACCTAAGGAAATAGATATTTAGTAAGAAAAATTATTCAAGTCTTGGAAATAAGGCCTAAAGAGGACTACATGTCTTTTCAAAGTCATACCAAAACTTCACTTAATAGTCCCTGCTCCTACGCCAGTGTTTATTTCATTATCTAGCAGAAAGTACCTTTATTTGATTGATTATTAATCATTGATTAAAGCAGAGCCTCTGTGAAGTTACACGTTAATTTGTAGGCTTTTGTCTAGTGAAGTACAAAAGACAACCCCAAAGGTTATAATTTTATTGCCTGTAGAACATTTCAAGAACCAGGAGTAGGATTTTCATCTATAATGTAGCAAACTTGCTTCATACCTTCCACAACTTACAAATGCTCTGTGAATCAGCCCAATTATGCTTCTAGTTTCCTGAGTTAGATCAATCTTTGGCATGCACTCACTACATATTTGGAAGAAAATCATTTTTAACTTTTTAAAAATTAAGCAGTTGATAAAATAGACAAATAATTACATAAATAATCACCTAATTAGAATTGTGGTAAGCAACTGGGAAAGCAAAAGGGGTAACATACCTTGACCCAAAGGGTCCTTGGAAGCTTAACCAAGAGCCTGAATGATGGCTGCACCTAAATGAGGTGAATGGACAGGAAAGAGCCCTCCATGAGCTTGTCCCTCCCAGGGTGACTTTGGAGCTATATGTAGAGATTCCCCGAATGACAGAGTAAAGGAATCAAAGATTATTCTCTACAATTGCTAGAGCAAAATTATCTTGTACTTCTGCACCAAAGCAGATTTGAAAATAAAACTAGTAATAACAATGACAATAATATCTACTGTTTACTGAGTGTTTATTTACAATGTCTCAGGCCTTGTACTAAACACTTGAAGCGAATTATCCTATATAATCCTTATGACAACCCCATAAAGTAGGTACCACTACTATCTCCATTTTACAGATGAGAAAACTGAGGCTCGAAGAGGTTAACTTACATGCTCAAGGCAACGCACCAGACTTGCCTGATTTTAAATTTTTACCTCTTTTGCCATCCTATCTTCCAAATGTAGCTCTTCTTGTTTGTGCTACTTTATAATGGGGAAGGAGTACATCAGTTTGGTGTTTTAACATATTTCTTGCAGATTAAAAGAAGGAGGGGATAGGAAGGTGATGTGTGTGGAGAATGTTCAGTGTTGACATTTGCTAGTCTTGTTCGTTTCCTGAAGCTCCCTGCCGCAGTAGTTTGGAAGCAAAACGCAGGATCTTGCTCAGTGGCTTTTCAACAATAAAGACTGTCTTGTTGAAACCTGTTTACTCTATGCCTTTGCTTTTAAGTTTCCCCAACACAGCTCCCTCTGTGGCCTTTGTCTCCTCTGTAAGCCCTGAAGCACTTCTCCAAAGGCTTTTAAGCCCAGCTGAGTGGACAAAAAGCCTTCTCCGCCTTTTACCTTCCAACTGGTTTTGAGTTTCTCTTGAGTGTTTGTTTGACTGTGTAGCTAAAGATTGAGAGTCACGTGGTCAAGAGAGAAACCATTTGCCTTGGTTGTGTGCATGTTTTCCAGAGTTGACCTATTAGCTTTCTGTTCCTTTCCTTTCTCCACTGGTACTCGCAGCTCTTAGGCAAAGGATTATACAGCAATGTAATTATCCAGCCACCTTCCTTAGTCTTATATTTAAAGAGAATGGATGTCTTCTATATTTACAGAAATATTTTCCAAGTAACCCAAAGTGATGTTGAATTCCATCCTGGCTGACTTCTGACATCTCTTTTTCCCTGTGGTTTGGAGTCTAATACTAGCCATGTTTCCTCATGACTCTAAAAAAAAAATCTTGAACAGCCTACAACATAATCACAGAATTCCAAAATATCCAACATAAGGCCTCTTAGAGACCATCTAGTCCACATTTTACACAGTGCAAAACTAAAGCTGGTAAAGTTCCAGTACCAAGAACGCCACAGGGTTTATTAATATTTAACTTATATATTTGCCTTTCCAATTATATACTCTTTGAGAACAGAGACCTTTACTTCCAATTTTTTGTACCTCATTTCCCACATGTATTTATGCATGTACTAGATATTTAGAAGGGATGGATCCATGGGCATTTTATAAGAACTTTGCTCTAAAATGAATGGTTTCAGACCCAACCAATAAGGGATGCATGAGGTTTTAAACGACACAGAGACCTAGAGAAATTTCATCCAGACCAATGGGTCCCCAGTGCTCTGGATTTTGTTCTGTTTGTTTTTTATTATGTAAGTAGTACGTGGATACATCCTTGTAAAAATCCAGGCACTACATAACTACACAGAGTAAAATATAAAGGAGCTCCAAATTTCCTTCTTTTTCACTTCCCAACATTGGCCACTACTTATAGTCTATATTCTTCCACTCCTTTTCAATATATTTCTTCACATATGTAGGGTTTGTTTCTTTTTTCTTTTTTTTTTTTTTTACAGAAATGAGATTATGTTTTATTCATTGTTTTGCAACTTTCTTTTTCATTTAAAAATACATTGAAGATTTTTCCATGTTAGTACATGGGCATAGTGTTTCATGAAATGAATGTACTACAAATTATTAGCCACTCTTCTACTGATGGACTCTGAAGGTGACTAATTTTTTGCTACAATGAACAACACTGCACGTATGTGAATATTAATTCAGAATAGATTCCTAGAATGGCATTGGTGGATTGATGCTTATTTTCTCTGAGCGAATAGATCAAAAGTAGCAAGAATGATCCAAGCTAAGTATTTCAACAGATGCTCTTGGACAAATCACTGCATCTCTCCTGAGCCCAAAAAACTGGATGCCTGACCTAATTCATAGAATGATACAGGTTTAAACGAGATAAAGTTAGGAAAGGTCTCTGGAAATCAGGAACTGCTATGTAAATGCAAGGAACTGATAACCCGAAGATAGTACCATGTTATTGCATCAACTAACCACACACATGACTATACCATATGATCTGTAAAGGACACAGTGCATATGTCCAAATATCCTTCTCTTGTTTGAGTATGACTCCCCCTTTCTGTTAGGAAGTTGCTCCTCTCTCAACTCCAACCATGTGGTCCAAGTAAAGGTTATCAATTGTAACACACAATGAATGATCCAAGGATGGACATATTACTTCCACAAGGCCAGTAAGGACTTAGCCCTTGGATTTTTTAAACTGGGCCATGGGAGAGAAATGTATCCCTCATTGGCCTGAAGTTGTGAGATGTGTGTGGCATGACATTTAGCTCTTCTTGTTTGTGCTACTTTCTATGTGTGGAGAAAGTTGGAGAGATGTGAAAATGCATGTCCTGATGGCATGGAAGGTCCTGGTTCTTGTTTCTGAGCCATGGCTTCATTCTCACTCCTCTTCTGCATACATGTGCTGTCTAATGTATTCCTTCTTGTGCCGAAGTAATCTGAGTTGGGTAAAGGTGGCCTGTAATCCCATTTCTGCAGACTCCTGCCTGCTCTACCCATGGTTCTTCTCTTGGCACTGTCATTCCCTCCTTTCGGACCCACCTGCCAGGACACATAATGATTGCTCTTGGTAGAAGGTTGATTTTGGTTTGTTTTCTTTATCTGAGCAAGATAACCACATGTGTACTTCAATAGAGAGCATTTTGACAGAGAAAACATGAGACTTCCCTGGGTATGGCAGTCTCTGTTTCAAATTTCTGATCATCTGTGATAGCTTTGGCCACATGGTAGGCAAAGGCAAAGCTGGGGTGGGAACCAGGTTTCTATAAACAACAGTATTCAGCTATGATAAGATCTAAAAACATTGATATTTCCCAAACTTCAAAATCTACTTGCACACTTAAAACTGAACCCTGATTCTTGCAAAATGAAAACCATCGTGGCATTTCCTAGATGAGAATATTTATTTTTAAAGCAGCAGCTCTGGCCATTAATTTTCATCTGTCCTTGCCATTAGGGCACATTTAAATATAGTCTAAAAAGAATTACCCAAAAGGAGATTTGTCACTATTTCATCTTTGACCCCCCTTTTTAAATTTTACTTTAAGTTCTGAGGTACATGTGCAGATCTTGCAGGATTGTTAAATAGATACACACACGCCATGGTGGTTTGCTGCCTCCATCCCCCCATCACCTACATTAGGTATTTCTCCTGTTATCCCTCCCTAGTCTCCCACCCCCCGCTATCCCTCCCCTAACCTCCCACTCCCCAACAGACCCCAATGTGTGATGTTCCCCTCCCTGTGCCCATGTGTTCTCATTGTTCAACACCCACCTATGAGTGACACCATGTGGTGTTTGGTTTTCTCATGTCAGTTTGCTGAGAATGAAGGTTTCCAGATTCATCTGTGTCCCTTCAAAGAACATGAACTCTTCCTTTTTTACGGCTGCATAGTATTCCATGGTGTATATGTGCCACATTTTCTTTATCCACAAGTCTATCTTTGATGGGCATTTAGGTTGGTTCCACGTCTTTGCTATTGTAAATAGTGCTGCAATGAACATATGTGTGCATATGTCTTTATAATAGAACAATTTATAATCCTTTGGGTATATACCTAGTAATGCAATTGCTGCTTTGACCCCTTCTTTTTGTCAAATGTTCATACTCACGAGCTAGTTCTGTGGTGCTGAGAAAAAGGCATTGTCATTTTAATGCTAAAACTCTAATTATTTTAGTAAAATTCGACTTAAGCCACAGCAGCATACCAGCTAAAGAAGAAATGTATGACTTTCAAAGGCATAAAAACCTAGCTCTGCAACACAGAAGATTTAGAGAGGCCTGAAGTAAAATATCTGACCTGCCACTTACTGTTTTAGTGACCTGGGACAACCCATTTTAACACCCTTGTATCTCAGTGTCTTCATCTGTAAAATTAGAATTTTTAAAAGTCAGCTGGTATGGTTATTGTGATGATTAAATGAAATTTTATACATATACATACACTTTATATATTAAACTATCAACACAGTGCCTGGAGCATGTTATGTGTTCAGTAAGTTAGTATTACCATTAACTATTAGCAATAATTCTTCACATTTGAATAGTAATTTTCATCTTGATCCTGATAGCAATCATGTGCAGTACAAGGGATCAGTGTTCTCCCACTTCGGAGATGAACAAATTGAGGTTGAGAGAGAGCGAGTGGCTCACCCAATGCCTCATTGCTGGCTAGTAAACGGCAAATCTGAAATTCAAACCAAGCCTCTATGAATCAAAACCCCTTTTCTTGTCTTCTGGAATACTACCTTTCATTAATGATGAGACATAAATGAGATTCAATCAACAAGAGTTTTTAAATTATTGAATATCTCATAGGTGCCAGGTTCTATTCTAGGCACTAAGTCTAAAGTCAACAACAAAACAGACAAAAATCTCTCTTCTTATTCTTGAAGGTGAAAGCAGTCAATGAAAGAACAAAAAGGTAAAATATATAGTATGTGGTGGAGGATCATCATGGCAGATGGGAGGCAGTACTAGTTTGCAGCTCCAAGTTGGACAGACAAAGCAGGGTGTGGAGGCTCACATTATGGATTTTAGCTCCAGATTGACTGCAAGAACAGTAATCCTGAGTGGACCCACAGACCCTGTGAAGGAAGTGGACTGCTCCTGCAGAACCCTGGAGACACCCCAAATACTGTGAGTCCCCAGCTGCAGAAGTAGGAAAGGGATCTCTTCCTCTCCCGAACACACACCCCCACTTAATAAACGGAAGCTATGTTTGCAGGAGACGTTTCCTGCAATTTAGCTGAGTCAATTTAGAGAGCCAAGTGAAATACAAGGGTAGCGGAAGCAGCAGAAAGGTCCT
This sequence comes from Saimiri boliviensis, assembly GCF_048565385.1. Classification (NCBI taxonomy): domain Eukaryota; kingdom Metazoa; phylum Chordata; class Mammalia; order Primates; family Cebidae; genus Saimiri; species Saimiri boliviensis. The sequence continues at coordinate 39,514,996 of NC_133457.1, read as the reverse complement.
GGGAGTTCACTGGGTCCCCAAGCAGGCCATTCCTGCCTGGCACCATAGGTATCCATTGAAACTTTGTAACAATTTGAACAGGGTGAGAAGCCTTCTGGCCAGAACTCTGAGGGCACAAATCCAATGTGCAGACTTCTCAGGTGTGAGAGGAACCAAGCCCTTTTCTTTTGCACCTGGGAGGCAGGCAGTCTGGGGCAAGTTCTCAAACCCAGTTTGCCCACTGACTGGAAACAGGCTCTGCTCTTATGGGGGACACGGTGGGAGTGAGACCAGCCTTCAGTTTGCATGGAAGTTGGGTGAGGCCTGTTATTGCAGCTTTCCCCCACTTCCCTGACAACCTTCATGACTCAGCAGAGGCAGCCATAATCCTCCTAGGTACACAATTCCACTGACCTGGGAATCTCACCCCCATCCCCCACAGCAGCCGCAGCAAGAACCCACCCAAGGAGAATCTGAGCTCAGACACACCTAGCCTTGCCCCAACCTGAGAGTCCTTCCCTACCCACCCCGATAGCTGAAGACAAAGGACATATAATCTTGGGAGTTCTAGGGCCCCTCCTACCACCAGTTCCCCTCCATAGTACCACAACTGATGCTCTCTGGAAAGCACCACCACCCAGCAGAAGGCCAACTAGCACAAAAACAGAGCATTAAACCACGAAAGCTAAGAATCTCACAAAGTCTATTGCACCCCTCTACCACCTCCACCAGAACAGGGGCTGCTATCCATAGTTTAGAGACCCATAGATGGTTCCCATCACAGGACTCTGTGTAGACAGCCCCTTAGTACCAGGCTGAAGCTGAGTAGACTTGCTTGGTGGCTAGACCCAGAAGAGAGACAACAATAACAGCAGTTGGGCTCATAGGAAAACACATCCATAGAAAAGGGGGAGGGTACTACATCAAGGGAACATCTCAAGGGACAAAAGAATCTGAAAAACAGCCTTCAGCCCCAGACCTTCCCTCTGACAGAGCCAACCCGGATGAGAAGGAACCAGAAAACCAACTCTGGCAATATGACAAAACAAGACTCTTTAACACCCCCCAAAAAAATCACACCAGTTCACCAGCAAAGGATCCAAACTAAGAAGAAATCCCTGATTTTCCTGAAAAAGAATTCAGGAGGTTAAGCTAATCAGAGAGGTACCAGAGGACAAAGCCCATTGCAAGGCAATCCCAAAAAACAATATAAGAGGTGAAGGAAGAAACAGTCAAGGAAATAGACAGCTTTTTAAAAAAATCAAAAATTCAAGAAATATTGGACACACTTGTAGAAGTGCAAAATGCTCTGGAAAGTCTCGGCAGTAGAATTGAACAAGTAAAAAAAAGAAATTCAGAGTTCAAAGACAAGGTCTTCGAATTAACCCAGTCCAACAAAGACAAAGAAAAAAGAATAAGAAAACATGAACAAAGCCTCCAAGAAATCTGGGATTATGTTAAATGACCAAATCTAAGGATAATCAGTGTTCCTGAGGAAGAAGAGAAATCTAAAAGTTTGGAAAACATATTTGAGAGAATAATCAAGAAAAACTTCCCCAGCCTTGCTAGAGCATCCCAATACAAGAAGCACAAAGAACACCTTGGAAATTCATCTCACAAAGATCATTGGCTAGGCATAGTGTCATCAGGTTATCTGAAGTTAAGATGAAGGAAAAAAATCTTAAGAGCTGTGAAGCAGAAACACCAGGTAACCTACAAAAGAAAACCTATCAGATTAACAACAGATTTCTCAGCAGAAAACCTATAAGCTAGAATGGACTGAGGGCTCTATCTTCAACCTCCTCAAACAAAATTATCAGCCAAGAATTTCGTATCCAGTGAAATTAGGCATCATATATAAAGGAAAGATATAGTCTTTTTCAGACAAACAAATGTTGAGAGAATTCACCACTACCAAGCCCACTATAAGAACTGCTAAAAGGAGCTCTAAATCTGGAAACAAATCCTAAAAACACATCAAAACAGAATCTCTTTAAAGTATAAATCACACAGCACCTATAAAACAAAAATACAAGTTAAAAAGCAGAAACAAAAAGCAAAAGAAGTGAAGTACACAGGCAACAAATAGCATGATGAATGCAATAGCACCTCACATCTCAATATTATCATTGAATGTAAATGGCCTAAATGCTCCACTGAAAAGATACAGAACTGCAGAATGGATAAGAACTCACCAACCAACTATTTGCTGCCTTCAGGTAACTCACCTAACACATAAGGACTAACATAAAGTAAAGGGATGGAAAATGGCATTTCATGCAAATGGACACCAAAAGCGAGCAGGGATAGCTATTCTTATATCAGAAAAATCAAATTTTAAAGCAACAGCAGTTAAAAGAGACAAAGAGGGGCATTATATAATGGTAAAAGGCTTTGCCCAACAGCAAAATATCACACTCCTAAACATATATGCCCCTAACACTGGAGTTCCCAAATTTATCAAACAATTACTTATAGATCTAAGAAATGAAATAGATAGCAACACAATAATAGTGTGGTACTTCAATACTCCACTGCAGTGCTAGACAGGTCATCAAGACAGAAAGGCAACAAAGAAACAATGGATTTAAAGTATACCATGGAACAAAAGGACTTAACAGATATATACAGAGCATTTCATCCAACAACCACAGAATACACATACTATTCAACAGTGTGTAGAACTTTCTCCAAGACAGACCATATGATAGGCCATACAATGAGCCTCAGTAAATTTAAGAAAATTGAAATTATATCAAGCACTCTCTCAGACCAGAGTGAAATAAAACTGGAAATCAACTCCAAAAAGAACCTTCAAAACTATGCAAATACATGGAAATTAAATAAACTGCTCCTGAATGAGCACTGGGTCAAAAACAAAATCGAGATGGAAATTGAAAAATTCTTCAATAAACTGACCGACAATAATGATACAACCTATCAAAACCTCTGGGATATGGCTAAGGCGGTGCTAAGAGGAAAGTTCATAGCCCTAAACGCCTATATCAGAAGGACTGAAAGAGCACAAACTGACATTCTAAGGTCACACCTAAAGGAACTAGAGAAACAAGAACAAACCAAACCAAAACCAGCAGAAGAAATAACCAAGATCAGAACAGAATTAAATGAAATTGAAACAAACAAACAACAAAAAAATAAAAATAAAAAAAATAAATGAAATAAACTGGTTTTTTGAAAAGATAAATACAGTTGGTAGATCATTAGCAATATTAACCAAGAAAAGAAGAGATAAAAATCTAAATAACCTCATAAGAAATGAAACAAGCAATATTACAAATGACACCGCTGAAATGAAAAAGATCATTCAAGGCTACTACGAACACCTTTATGCACATAAACTAGAAAACTTACAAGAGATGGATAAGTTCCTGGAAAATACAACCCTCCCAGCTTAAATCATAAAGAATTACATGCCCTGAACAGACCAATAAAAAGCAGTGAGATTCAAATTATAATCTTAAAATTACCAACAAAAAAAAATCCAGAACCAGACTGATTTATAGCAGAATTCCACCGGACATTGAAAGAAAAATTGGTACCAACCTTTTTGACACTATTCCATAAGATAGAGAAAGGAAGAACCCTCCCTAATTCATTCTATGAAGCCAGCATCATACTAATACCAAAACCAGGAAAGGACATCATCAAAAAAGAAAACTACAGACCAATATCTTTGATGAACATAAGTGTTAAAATCCTTAACAAAATATTAGCTAACCGAATCCAACAACATATCAAAAAGATAATTCACCATGATCAAGTGGATTTCATACCAGGAATGTAGGGATGGTTTAACATGTGCAAGTCAATAAATGTGATACACCACATAAACAGAATTAAAAACAAAAATCACATGATCATCTCAAATAGATGCAGAAAATAATTCAACAAAATCCAGCATCCCTTATGATTAAAACTCTCAGCAAAATAGGCATACAAGGGACATATTTCAATGTAATAAAAACCATCTATGACAAACCCACAGCCAACATAATACTAAATGGGGAAAAGCTGAAAGTATTCCCTCTGAGAACTGGAACAAGACAAGGATGCCCACTCTCACTACTCCTCTTCAACACAGTCCTAGCCAGTGCAATCAGACAGGAGAAAGAAATAAAGAGCATCCAAATCAGTAACTGTCACTTTTTGCTGACAAAATGATCATTTGCCTTGAAAACCCTAAAGTCTCCTCCAGAAAGCTCCTAGAACTGATGAAAGAATTCAGCAAAATTTCTAGATATAAGGATTAATGTACACAAATCAGGAGCTCTTCTGTACACCAACAGTGAACAAGCAGAGAATCAAATCGAGAACTCAACCACTTTGACGACAGCTGCAGAATAAAATAAAATAAAATACTCAGGAATATACCTAACCAAGGAGGTGAAAGACCTTTACAAGGAAAACTATAAAACACTGCTGAAAGAAATCATAGAAAACACAAACAAATGGAAACACATCCCATGCTCATGGATGAGTATAATCAATATTGTGAAGATGACCATACTGCCAAAAGCAATCTACAGATTCAATGCAATTCTCATACAAATACTACCATCATTCTTCACAGAATTAAAAATAAAAATTTCTAAAATTGGCATGGAACCAAAAAAGAGCCTGCATAGCCAAAGCAAGACTAAGCGAAAATAACAATTCTGGAGGGATCACACTACCTGATTTCAAACTATACTATAAGGTCATAGTCACAAAAGCAGCGTGGTACTGATATTAAAATAGCACATAGACCAATGGAACAGAATAGAGAACCCAGAAATAAAACCAAATACTTACAGCCAACTGATCTTTCACAAAGCAAACAAAAACATAAAGTGGGAAAAGGACATCCTTTTCAATAAATGGTGCTGAGATAATTGGCAAGCCACATGTAGGAGAATGAAACTGGATTTTCATCTCACCTGATACAAAAATCAACTGAAGATGGATTACGGACTTAAATCTAAGACCTGAAACTATATAAATTCTGGAAGATAACATTAGGAAAACTCTTGTAGACACTGGCTTAGGCAATGATTTCATGAGCAAGAACCCAAAAGCAAATGCAATAAAAACAAAGATAAATAGTTGGGACTTAATTAAACTAAAGGGCTTTGCATGGCAAAAGGAACAGTCAGCAGAGTAAACAGATGACCCACAGTGTAGGAGAAAATCTTCACAATCTATACATCTGACAAAGGACTAATATCCAGAATTACAATGAACTCAAACAAATCAGTAAGAAAAAACAAACCCATCAAAAAGTGGGCTAAGGACATAAATAGACAATTCTCAAAAGAATGATATACAAATGGCCAACACACATATGAAAAAATGTTCAACATCACTAAATGATCAGGGAAATGCAAATCAAAACCACAGTGCAATACCACTTTACTCCTGCAATAATGGCCTTAATCAAAAAACAGTAGATGTTGGTGTGGATGCGGTGAACAGGGAACACTTCTACACTGCTAGTGGGAATGTTAACTAGTACGATCACTATGGAAAATAGTATGGAGATTCCTTAAAGAACTCAAAGTATAACTACCATTTGATGCAGCAATCTTGCTGCTAGGTATCTACCCAAAGGAAAGGAAGTCATTATATGAAAAAGATATTTGCATGTGCATATTTATAGCAGCACAATTCACAATGGCAAAACTGTGGAATCAATCCAAATGCCCATCAATCAATGAGTGAATAAAGAAACTGTGGTCTATTTATACAAAGAAATACTACTCAGCCATAAAAAGGAATGAATTTATGGCATTTGCAGTGACCTGGATGAGATTGGAGACGATTTTTCTAAGTGACGTAACTCAGGAATGGAAAACCAAACATCATATGTTCTCACTGACATGCGGGAGCTAAGCTGTGAGGATGCAAATGTGTAAGAATGATACAGTGGACTTGAGGGACTTGGGGGGAAGAGTGGGAGGCGTAGGAGGGATAAAAGACTACCACTACGGTGCAGTGTATACTGCTCGGGTGATGGATGCACCCAAATCTCACAAGTCATCACTAAAGAACTTATGCAACCAAATACCACCTGTACCCCCAGTAACTTACAGAAAATAAATAAATAAATAAATACATTGGCATGTTTGTTGAAATGAAAAAATAATACAATAGATAGTATGTTAAATGAAAGGAAATGCTACACGGAGATTAAAGCAGGGAAAGGGGATGGCGTATACCCAGGAGTAGAAAGCAGAGTGCAATTTCAGACAGGATGATCTGGGTTGACCTCATTGAGAAAGTGACATTTGAAGGTGGGCATGGTGGCTCAGGCCTGTAATCTCAGCACTTTGGGAGGCTGAGGTGGGTGGATAACTTGAGGCCAGGAGTTTGAGACCAGCCTGGCCAAAGCAGTGAAACCTCGTCTCTACTAAAAAAATACAAAACTTAGCTGGGCATAGTGGTACATGCCTAGTCCCAACTACTAGGGATGCTAAGGCAGGAGAATCTCTTGAACCCAGGAAGCAGAGGCTATAGTGAGCCAAGATCGTGCCACTGCACTCCAGCCTGGGCAACAGTGAGAATCTGTTTGAAAAAAAAATAAAAGTGACATTTGAGTAAAGATCTGTTGCCAGGCACTGTGGCTGTTACCTGTAATCCCAGCAACTTGGGAGACCGAGGTGGGAAGATTGCTTGAGCACATGAGTTCAAAGATCTGGCGGGGTGGGCAGGGGTGAGTGAGAGAGGAAGTCGGAAGTTACACAGACAGCCTGAGAGAAAGCAATCCAGAAAAAGAAAACAGGAAGTGCAAAGACCCTGAGGTCATTGCAGGTCTTAGCAGGATGTACCATGCTACATACATCCAAAGAACGAGATGAGGGCAGAGAAATATGGGGAAGATCTCTGGGGACCAGAAAGGGAAGAGCAGTAGGGCTCTGTAAGGACTTCAGCTGTTACTCTGAGATGAGAGCCACTGGAGGGTTTCACACAGAGGAGTGCCATGTTCTGACTTACATTCTAAAGGAGTCACTCTGGCTGCTATGTTGGGATCAGCCTATATGAAGGTAAGGGTAGAAGTAGGGAAACATGTTAGAAGATGATTGCAACAGAAAGAAGGTGGTGGCTTGAACCAGGGTAGTTAGTGCAAGGAGTGAGAAAACGGTCAAATTCTGAAAAGACCCTTTTTTATTACAAAAATTTTCAAATATTAAAAAAGTAGAGTAATATAGCAAATTTCTATAAATTCATCACCTAAATTCAATAATTATCAAAACTTTGCCATGTTTACTTACCCAGCTGTTTTTTGTTTTTTCATGGGATTTTTTTGCTGAAGTATTTTAAAATAAACTACATACATTTGACTCAGCAATCCTACTATTGTGTATATACCCAAAGGAATAGAAATCATTCTGCCACAAAGATACATGCACGTGAATGTTCATCACAGCACTTTTCACAATAGCAAAGACACAGAATCAACTTACATGCCCATCAACGGTGGATTGGATAAAATAATGTGGTACATACACATCATGGAATACTACACAGCAATAAAAAAGGATGAAATCATGTCCCTTGCAGCAAAACAGATGCAGCTGGAGGCCATTATCCTAAGCAAATTAATGCAGGAACAAAAAAACAAATACTGCATGTTCTCACTTATAAATGGGAGCTAAACATTGAGTACACATGGACACAAAAAGGGGAGCAATAGACACCAGGGCTTACTTGAGGGTAGAGGGTACAAGGAGGGGGAGGATAGAAAACTATCTATTGGGCACTATGCTCACTACTTGGGTAATAAAATCATTTGTACACCAAACCCCAGTGACGTGCAATTTATCCTTGTAACAAACCTGCACATATATCCCCTGGATCTAAAATAAAAGTTGGAAGAAAAGTAATAATTAATTTTAAAAACAGCTTCTTCAAAAAAAATTACATACATTGTATAATTCCACTGCTACATATTGCATGCAATATGCATTTATCTGAAAATATGAACATAAATACAATCACATTATCACACCTAATTAGCCATCACTCTTTGATATCAACGCATACTATAACCCAATTTCCCTAATGGTCTTCAAATTTTCTTTCACAGTTGATTTGTTTGAATCAAGGTATAAATAATGTAATACTCTACATTTGTTCGTCATGTCTCTTAAATCTCTTTTAATCTAAAGGAGCACACATGCCTGCACGCACACGCACGCACGCACGCGCGCGCACACACACACACACACACTCATTTTTTTCCCTTTAGCATTTCCCTGTGATTTGCAAAATCCATATAATATTCGTGCATAATGCCCCACATCCCAAATGTGTCCCTTTGCTCCTCTGTTGGTTAGATTTAGTTTCATCCTTTTCATCAAAAACATTTCATAAACAAAGTATATTTTATAAATCATTACATCAGGAGTTACACAATATCTTGTTCCATTTATAGTGACATTCAAGGTAATGATCAGTCCCCATCCACATATATCTAATGATGCCAATCCACTGATGACCAAAAAGAGCATATATCCTATTTTATTTTTATCAAAAACAGTAGCAAAGAATATCTTTGTGCATTTTTCAGTGTGTATGCATGTGAGAGCTTCTCTAAAATCTAGGGCAGGAATCAGAAACCTTTTTCTATAAAAAGCCAGGTAGTAAATAGTTCAGGCTTTGTGAGCCATATGGTCTCTGTTGCCATTATTCTGTCAGGTAGCATGAAAACAGTCATAACATTGTGTAAATGAATAAGCATGCACACAGCTGGGTTTTTATAAGAGTTGATTTACAAAAACAGGTGGTGGGCCAGTTTTGGCCTGAAGGCCATAGTTTTCTGACCCCTGGTATAGAGTATCAAAGTAGAGTATATTCATCTTCAACTTCATTACTTATTTCTGTTTTCTTTCTTTAAATGAGTTACACCTGCTTATACTTCCAACAGCAAAGTATAAAAGTGACTGTTTTTCCACATCCTTGCCAACACTTGGTGTTATCTAATTTCTTAATTTGGGGGCAATCTGATGGTTATGAACTAGTTTCTTATAAATGTTTCCATTTTCATAAGCCCAATGATAAATGTTTGAACATTTTTCATGTCTGCTTTGACTATTTAGATTTCTCATCCTTAAATTGCCAGTGTATAATATTTACCTACTTTCCATTGAGTTGTTTGCCTTTTTCTTACTAATTTGTGACTTTCATATATTCTATTAATAGATTGCATTTTTCTGTTGATTATATGCGGTATAAATATCTTAGTTTGAGTTTGTCTTTGCTCACAGTATCATTTGTTGAACAGAAGTTTTGTTTGGTTTTGACTTTATTTTTAATGTGCATGGCTAATTGAATCCTTCCGTTTTCTATGTTTGATGTGTGTGTTCTTTTTTTACTTTGTATAAGAAATCTTGCCCTACCCAATTATCATAATATTTTCCTATATTTTCCTTTTTAGAAAATAATTTCCTTCCACACTCAGGTTTTAGTACATCTGAATGTATCTTTACATATGGTAGTTATCTAATTTTATCTTATCCTATATACACAATCAATTATCTGAGCCCCCTTTATTAACTAATCCATATATGTGTTCTCCATTGATTTTAATGCTACCTTTGACTTACTGCACATTCCCACATATCGTAGGTCTGTTTCTAGGCTCTGCATTCTGCTTTCTTGGTCTGCTTTTACTAGTCTATTTCTAGGCTGATACCGTATTATTTTAATGCAATAATTTCATAAGTAGTCTTAATATCAGGTAGAATTAATCCCTCCCTATCGTTGACATCTTTGAAATACTCTTGCTTCATCTTTACTCTTTGTCTTCCTTATGAATTTTAGATAAATCCCAATTTAAAAGTTTGCAAACAAATGTTTAAAAAAAATCTAAGTAACTTTTCCAAGGCCTCATGATTAATAAGTAGATGAGGTGACTTTCAAACCCATACAGAATAATTTCAAAGCCCAGATCCTAAGCCACTACATCCACAATACCATCTCTACATTTAGATTATAAAGTGGTATAAAAATCTGAATTTAATGCCAGTAATCCTTAGGCTCTGGGCTAGGTTCATTCGCAGACAAGTTGCTTGAGTATCTCTTTGGACCTAGTTTCCTCACCTACAAAATTGTTACAAAAATAATTTGTCTCAGAGCTATGAATAAACAGTCAATATAAACTGTGAAGCATTGATTCTGTAAAAGCCCATAGATACTGGTTAATTTCATATGTCAACTAGACTGGGCTACAGGGTCAGTGCTCAGACATATAGTCAAGCATCATTCTGTATGTTTCTGTGAGAGTATCTTTTTTTTTTTTTTTTTTTTTTTTTTTGAGATGGAGTTTCGCTCTTGTTACCCAGGCTGGAGTGCAATGGCACAATCTCGGCTCACCACAACCTCCACCTCCTGGGTTCAGGCAATTCTCCTGCCTCAGCCTCCTGAGTAGCTGGGATTACGAGCACGCGCCACCATGCCCAGCTAATTTTTTTAGTATTTTTAGTAGAGACGGGGTTTCACCATGTTGACCAGGATGGTCTCGATCTCTTAACCTCGTGATCCACCCGCCTCGGCCTCCCAAAGTGCTGGGATTACAGGTTTGAGCCACCGTGCCCGGCTGGAGAGTGTTTTTCAATGAGATTAATATCTGAATCTGTAGACTGAGTACAGGGCACTACCTTCTCTCATGTGGATAAGCCTCATCCAGACAATTGTAGGCCGGAGTAGAACAAAAACACTAGGTAATAGGGAACTCTTGCTGTCTGACTGCTGTAAGATGAGACATCAGTCTTTTCCTGTGTTTAGACTTGAACTGAAACATTGACCCTTCTTGGATCTCAAGCCTGCTAGCTTTCAGATTGGAATTTACATTATCAACTCCCCTGGTTCTCAAGAACTAGAACTAGACCATTGATTCTGCTGTTTCAAGTTGTCCGACTGCAATGGACCTTAATCATATGAGCTGATTCCTTATAATAAATCAACAAACACACACGTATATCCTATTGGTTCTGTTTCTCTGGAGAACGCTGACTAATACAGATTCTGGTACCAAGAATGGTCATAGAGGAACATAATTTTAAGCATGAGTTTTCTGAATTGGTTTTGAAATTGTTATTTCTCCAGTTTTGAAATGCATGATTAGAATAGACTTACTCAACAGCTAGCAGCATGGCCTCGCTGGTTCCCTGACCTGTAGAGTGAGGGCTATTACGGTGGAAAAGGCAAAATGGAAGCTACTAGAACTCCCTCTACCTACGAAACTAGTCAATCAGAAGCAACACAGATTAGTATTGCAGAAATTAGTGCCATCATCAATGACTTGAAACATGAAAGCATGGTGATTCCCATTACCTCCCCATTCAACTCTCCTATGTGATCTGCGCATAAGACACACAGATCTTGGAAAATGACAGTGGATTATCGTAGGGTTAACAAGGTGGCAACTTCAATTACAGCTGCTGTACCAGATGCGGTTTCATTGCTTAAGCAAATTGACATGTTCCCATGTACCTGATATGCAGCTATTGATCTGGTAAATACTTTTCTCTACCCCTATTAATAAAGACCACCAGAAGCAGTTGGCTTCAGCTGGCTACATTTTCACTGTCCTATCTCAGAGGTATATCAGCTCTCCAGCCTATGTCATAAATTGCTTTGCAGAGATTTTGATCACCTTTCCCCACCACAGGATATTACATTGGCCCATTACATTGATGAATTGATACTAATATGACCTGGTGAGCAAAAGAAGTAGCTACTACTCTAGACCCATTGGTAAGACATTTCCATGTGACAGAATGAGAAATAAATCTGACAAAAACTCAGGGGCCTTCTACCTCTGTGAAATTTTTAGGGGTCCAGTGGTATGGGGCATATTGATAAATTTCTCCTGAGGTGAATAAAAAATTGCTGCATCCGATGACTTCTCCAACCAAAAAGTAAAATAAAGCACCTACTAGGTCTCTTTAGATTTTGGAGACAATGTATTCCACAGTGGGTATGTTACTCTAATCCATTTACCAAGTGGCCCAAAAAGCTACTTATTTTGAGTGGAGCCCAGAACAAGAGAAGGCTCTGCAACAGATCCAGTCTCCTGTGCAAGCTGCTGTGCCACTTGGGCCATATGATCCAGAGCAATGATACTTGAAGTGTCTTCAGAGATGTGGATGCTATTTGGAACCTCTGGCAGGCACCTATAGGTGAATTACAGCACTGGTCCTTTGGATTTTGAAACAAAGCCCTGTCACACTCTGCAGTTAACTACTTACCTTTTGAGAACTGGCTTTTGGCCTGCTACTGAGCCCTAGTAGAGACTGAACCCATGGGCCACCAAATTACCATGCAACTTGAGCTGCCCATCAGAAAATGGGCGATATCTGACCCACGACACCATAAAGTTTGGTGAGCACAGCAGCACTCCATCATCAAATGGAAGTAGTGTATGTGTGATCAAGCTCAAGCAGGCCCTGAAAGTATGAGAACGTTACATGAAGAAGTGGGCCAAGGCTGAGAGTGGTGGCTCACACCTGTAATCCAGCATTTTGGGAGGCAGAGGCAGGCAGACCACTTGAGGTCAGGAGTTCGAGAACAGCCTGACCAACATGGTGAAACTCTGTCTCTACTAAAAATTTAAAAATTAGCTGGGTGTGGTGGTAGATGCCTGTAATCCCAGCTACTCAGGAGGCTGAGGCAGGAGAATCATTTGAACCTGGGCAGTGGAGGTTGCAGTGAACCAAGATCATGCCATTGCCCCCAAGCCTAGGTGACAGAGACTCTGCCTCAAAAAATAAAAATAAAAAGTGGGTCAAATGCACATGGTCTCCACTCTTGTTTCTCTATGTTCTCTCTCCATCATGTGAGGACACAGAAAGAAAAAAACTATCTGCAAGCCAGGAGAAGAGCCCTCCTTAGAACACAACCATGCTGGCACCCTGCTCTTGGACTTCCAGCCTCCAGAACTATGAGAAAGTAAATGTATGTTGTTTAAGCCACCAAGCTATGGCACTTTGTTAAGGCAGCCTGAGAAGACTAATACACCATCTAAATTTAAGATTTGGTACAATAAACCAGTTTATATTTTACTGTAAAAAAAAATCTATTTTACATCTCTTATTTATATTCTATGCAAATTCTCTTTCATGGAATGTAGATTGGAGAATCTTCAGGTAAACCATTTTGCTTTTCCTGACTTCAAAATGGAAGTGAAGGGAAAACTGTCACTCAAGTTATTTTGTCTCTAAAGATAACAGAGAAAATATTGCAGAACTTACAGAATCCGCAGTATTGCTTCAAAGTCATGCTCAGCCAGACCCACACCCTGCAGGAAGTGCACAAAGATGAGTGTGGGCCCAAATGAGGAAGAAAAAAAAAATCATTCTGATGTAAAGGCAAATTCCAGATGTGCACAACACATTGAGAAATTGTGAGTAAGAAGTTCAAATGCTTTGGAGTCATTCTCTTTGGAAAACCACCCAGATGGGTGGCCCTCGCTGTGGCGTTTTCATACCAGAGTTAGGCTGAGCCAAAAAAGAAACCAAAGTATCTAACAGTGTATCTAAGCCTGCATTCCTTCCTCTATTCCTTTCAACTTCTGCTAAAGCAGAAATAAATGGTCAACTATAAAATAAATCCTAAAAATAAAATAAAATAAGGTTAGTTTTTTTACGGTCCTCAAGATGGAACACAGAAATTTATAGGCTGTTTCGGCCTGAGTATAATTGAGAGATGGATGTATTTATCCCTAAGTTTTACTTTTGTCTCCCCTTCTAATTTTGCTTTATTCATAGATGTTGTCCTAGGTCAGGTTCTCCCAGAAACAGAATCTAAGCCAAGAATTCAGGTGCAAGTTATTGATTAAAGAAATTCTCCCAGGAGAAGCCTGTAAGGGAGTGGAAAACAAGTTATCAGCTGTCTCACAAACTGAGGCAATACAAATCAGAGTTCACAACCATTAAGGCAGAGGGGCTCTGATAAACACCCCCAAATTTACTTACGACCTCTGAAGGATTACATCCTAAGAGTAAGATTGACTCTAAATAGACCAGGCCTTCCAAAAACTAAAATCCAATTTCAAATCAGCTCAGTGACTGAATTAAAGCAATGAGCTCCTACTTTAACTGCCTGACAGAAACTAAAAAAAAACCTTCTTTTGGCGAAGATAATATCACCCAAGCAGCTATCATTTTTCAACACAATGTTTTGCCATTAATAAAAAATGTCCTTGTATGCCAAGAGATAGGCCCAAGAGAAAAAAAACAGACAATAGAAACAGAACAACAGATGACCCAGATATCAGAGTTATTAGGTATGGGCTTTAAAATAATAAAAATAGGCTGGGCATAGTGGTTCACACCTGTAATCCCAGCACTTTGGGAGACTGAGGTGGGCAGATCACCTGAGGTCAGGAGTTTGAGACCAGCCTGGCCAACATGGTGAAACCCCATCTCTACTAAAAATACAAAAAAAAAAAAAATAGCTAAGCTTAGTGGTGTGTGCCTGTAATCCCAGCTACTCAGGAGGCTGAGGCACAAGAATTGCTTGAACCTGCGAGGCAGAGGTTACAGTAAGCCAAGATTGCACCCCTGCACTCCACCCTGGGTGACAGAGTGGAGACTCCATCTCAAAATAAAAAAGTGAAGACATCTGTCCCACCCTAACCGTCCTTGAATCCTGCATCTCCAAGAGATACAGTAAACACATTCAGCTCTTTCTTCTGGTGTTTACCTGCAACATATTTAAGCATCTCTCAAGTAGCATATCCCATATGTCATTTGAGTATATTTCAAATGATATGCTTATGCTGATATCTCTGGATTCATCCATTTTAGACATTATCTATTAACTGCCTATTAGGGTTAATAATATCTTAGCTCTCTCGCAACTTTCCCGCCTTGCAAATCTCTCTTATACATTCTCACTCCTTTCCCTCCCCTCATACAGTATAGTTACAGCCAATATATGGTTAATTCAGACTCTTCAATGAATTTATAAAACCGCTAGCAATACTATTTTCTACATGATCGGAAATACATATGGTTAACTATAAGTTCCAGTTTATTTTCTCCAGAAACATCCCTCCTAAAGTCTTCCATATTCCCCTGCTCCAAAGCAGACTGATTGCTCTCTAACACTGCCGCACAGCTATCATCTTGGGACCTCATTATTTGTAAAACTAGGAATTCCTTTATTAATATGCTGTGTTGAACCCCATGTTTCCTGGCTCCCATGTCTTGCTTTTGCTCCTTTGTTTCAATGTGACTTCTTAAGAAAGTATACATTTGCAATCTGAAATAAAATGCTTGGGATTCTGCATGGGTCTGAAGATGACCTTATTCTCTGCTCACATTTGATTGAGTGGTTCTTCTGTGCAGAGAATTCTCATTAGAAAATTACTTCCCTCAGAATTTAGAGGGAAAATTCCCTCCTAATTGTCTTCTAGTTTCCCGTGTGTTGGTTGAAATGTCTAAAATATTATTCCAAACTCTTTACGTGTGATCTGTTTTTTTAATATCTGAAAGCTTCTAGGATCTTCTCTCTGTATCTGAAATTTTAAAATGTGCCTCAGGAAGAATATTTTTAAATTTATATGGAGACATAAGTCTCAGTTCTGAGAAATTGTCTTGAATTATTTCTTTGATAAGTTTCTTCCCACTGAAACTCTTATCAAATTTTTATTATCAATTTCTGGATCTCCTGTAACGAACTTTAATTTGTTTATCTCTAGGACAAATCAACTTGTTTCTCCTAGTTTTTTAACAAAATTGAGGTTTTTATGTCCATTTCTTATTCTCTCTGTTTCCTTGATGTGATTTGAGAGAGAAGATGGACCTGGAACATTTTACTCTGCTCTCTTTAAACTAGGCAGAACTATATTGCTTTTTATTGTTTATAGAGCCACAACAGCAAAAAAGAAAAAAGTTTCATTTAAACTTCCAGTGTGTGGTTCAATGATAGACATTACAAGGGAAAACCACCTCCATACATCAAGAGCTGAGGAAATTCTGTCACAAACACAGTTGAATATTGTCCAATCCTTCAAAAATCTCCTCATTTCTAATTGAGAGAAAATCTAAGAGAACTTTTTAAGGGAAATATTAATCTTTCTTCTGAACTGGAATATTAGACACTATTTTTAAGTTACTGCAGCACTGAGATTAGAGCCATTTATCAAAAGTTACAGCCCACACTCAAGACAACCTGAAGGGGGAGAGCTGTTGGAAATCCATTCAAGTCAGTTTTGACTGACCAAGGCGAACATGGTTAGGGCAGATTTTTCATGCAGGGTCTCAGCAGTGTTACTAAACGCAGCCACTTCATGCTGGGACACAGTACTTTACAAAGCTATGTAGAAGCCAAAAGCACTTCTACTTTGAAAATGCTTCAAAAGCCCTAAAGGAAATTTTCTTAACTACAAAATATAAGTGTTAGAACCTTTCATTCCTTTCACCTTATTTTCTAACTTCTAATTTACTTGGAGGGTATTGGAGAAAGAACTCTTCAAATTCTTGCAATGTGTTTAAATGGCTTTAAAGTAATTAGCTTTTAAGACTTTCTACTCTGTTTGAGCAACAGAATATGTTCTTATGCTTCGTTTACCTAGAATGCTTGAAGAACGAAGGATCCCATGTAAGTCAAAACCTCCATGGGACGCTGCTTTTGGTTTCACCCCCTACACACAGACACCCAAGTTTTAATCCATTTGGATGAAGGTCTTTGGAGCAGAGGGCTCCAGTAAACACCAGGGTATCACTTGATGCAGGCTGAAACTCATAAGCAACAGGCAGGAAATATACACATTTATTGTTCACTCAGCAGCCCGTGGTGAGGCCCCAGTGGGCCAAGCGCAGCTGGACAGGACGTGCGTCTGTGCTATAGGAGGTAGCTTCAGACCTCCACTACTTCCCCTTTTTCAGAGGAAGAATCGAACTGTCTCCTAATCAGGACGCACTGTGTGAGTTTGGGTGCCACCTTCACAAGGGAACGCCAGGATTACCAGATGCCTAGCTCTGGAGGCCTTTTGGGAAGTTGTGCTCATACCCAGCACCTTCTACTAGAAGGAGAGGGAGCCCCAGATCCAGAGAGCATAATGCCAGAAAACCTGCTGGGGGTCTGTGGGCTTATTCAGAAAGAAATCTCGGTTTTCCACAGTATTTTTAAAATATCATGTTTTGGTTGCCTTCTTATTTGGAGTATGCCATGCCTTTGGAATTTGTACCTATTCCTGTAGTATTTGTGTCTTCTCCCTTGCTGTCACTGACCACTTCTCAACTTGGGATGTCAGATTTCAAATCCTCTAGCTGCTAATCTGCCAGGGACTCAGAAAACAAAATAACCAGGGATGTTGAGGTTGTATATAAAATAAGCATACATGGCTTTTTGTGAGAACGTGCAAGGCAGCCTTGTAATAAAGAGCATGGTCCACTGGACCTAGTATTATCCCTCCAGACCAGTGGTTCTTAAAGTATGGCCCAGGGGTCCCTGCAACTCTTTTAAGGGATTCATAAAGTCACAGCTATTTTCATAACAATATTAAAACATTACTTTTTTTTTAACCTTCATTCTGTCATGAATGTAAGCAGAGTTTTCCAGAATATATAACATGCAATATCACAACAAACTGAATGCAAGAAGCGGCTATGAGAATCCAGCTGTGTCCTATTAAAACAATGAACAGATGTGCAGGAACGTAAAACAATGCCATCCTCCTCACTACATTCTTTTTGTTTTGAAAAAACATGATTGTTTTTCAAAAAAATTTATGCTAACATATGATGGGTTTATTACTATTATTTTTTTCATTAATGCAGAAATATTTTTTATTTTTCTCAATGCTGATTTCAAGTACAGCCTATATTAATAGCTACAACTCACATAAACAAAAATTATTCGGAATTTTCAACAATTTTTAAGAGTTGAGATCCAAAAGCTTCAGAATCACTGCTCTAGATAATCTCTTTTGAGAAATACATCCCAATGGATTACTTCCTGTAACATACGAAGAGGTAAACCACAAAATCTTGGTCCAGTGACAGGCCAGGGTTTTCTTTACAAATGTTTTAACTCATGTTAAATTTCACAACATAATAGAAGAAGGGAGGCGATTAGAGATAACACAATCACTTGATAAGATTCACAACTCAAAAAAGACCTGGAAATTATTTTTCAAAGCTGTGCAGAAGGTGAAGTCTCAGAATGTTTCAAAGCTGTGAAATGCAAAGTCACTTTGGAAAGTAATGCCAAGGATATTAAAATTCTACTTATGTGGCCTTTCAGGGTAGTCACACACACAGCATATGCTATTGATTTTTTAAAACTATTATCATTTTCCACAGAATGGAAAGAATCGTGAATGTACTTTTCTATGAGGATTCTGTTTACCTACAGTCAGGGAACAAAAAGTGAAGGTTATACTTTGGAGATTCAGCCAGAGTCCAGTTTGTTTGAAGCTTGGAATGGGGCAGGGGAAGACTCTGAAAGATATGTTGAAACCAGCTCATGGAAGTTCTTGAACACTAAGCCAAAGAGTTTATTTAAATTTGTTTTCTTTTCTGGTTTTTTCTCGGGGGGTAGGGAAGGAGGGTTGTGTGTGTGTCTGTTTGTTTATTTGTTTATTTGTTTGCTTTTGAGACAGAGTTTTGCTCTTATTGCCCAGGCTGGAGTGCACTGGTGAAATCATGGCTCACCGCAACCTCCGCCTCCCAGGTTCAGGAGATTCTCCTGCCTCAGCCTTTCGAGTAGCTGGGATTACAGGCATGCACCACCACACCAGCCTAATGTTGTATTTTTAGTAGAAACAGGGTTTCTCCATGTTGGTCAGGCTGGTCTTGAACTCCTGACCTTAGGTGATCCGTCCACCTTGGCCTCCCAAAGTGCTGGGATTACAGGCATGAGCCACTGCACAGCCAAAGAGTTTACTTAAAACAACGGGAAATAATAATGATTTTAAGCAGAAGTAGGGTGACCATTGATTTTGCCATCCAAGCTAGCAATTTTGAGAGTCAAAGATGGCATTATCAATTACCATCTAGGAAGACAGATGTAAACCCAGACTATTCCATGCAAATGAGGATGGTCACCTGAGATGGAGGACAACGTAATTAGAGCCGTCCTTTAATATAATTAATGCAATGGTGTATCAGTTATCCATTGCTATAGAACAAACTGCTCCAAAAGACAGTGACTTAAAACAAGAATCATTTATTAACTCCATATTTAGTGAGTTGGCAATTAAGATAACACTCAGGCAGCAATTTTTCTGCTCTCCTTGCCTAAGCTTACACAGCTGCAGTCTGTTACAGGTGCTGACTGGTCTAGGTAGGCTTAGCTGGCATATACAGCAGTTGGTGCTGGCAGTCAGATGGTGGTGAATGCACTGAATGATATGCCTCCAATAGACCAGCCAAGTTTTTTCCCATGTTACCAGAAGGGGGTCCCAGCAGCCAAAGAAGGCAAGCCCCTATAAGCAAACCCGTCTCAAGCCTCAGCTTGTGGCACATTTCCTGTTGTCTCATTGGCCATAGCAAATTAAATAGCCGAGAACAGAGTCAGTATGGGAGAGAACTACTCAGGCTTAAGGAAAGGGAATAGAATTTCACTGGTGATTTTGCAAATATTCCACCACAGATTGTAGTGTCTGAGCTGGATTGAAGGAATAAGACTAAACATGAAGAAAGCAATTCAAAAATAATTATGATAGGGATCATATTTTCAACATTATTTTGTGATATTCAAGGCATTCTACATTTATTACCTATGTAACTCTTACACATTCCTATGAAATAATTATTATCCTCATTTTGCAAATGACAAAACCGAAGCTTAGAGAAATTCAATAACTTTAGCCAAGATTACAAAGCTAATAAGTGGTATAGGCTGGGCACGGTGGCTCACACCTGTAATCCCAGCATTTTGGGAGGCCGAGGTGGGCAGATCACTTGAGGTCGGGAGTTCAAGATCAGCCTGACCAACACGGAGAAACCCAGTCTCTATTGAAAATACAAAATTAGCCAGGCATGGTGGCAGATACCTGTAATTCCAGTTACTCAGGAGGCTGAGGCAGGAGAATCCCTTGAACCCAGAAGGCGGAGGTTGCGGTGAGCCGAGACTGCGCCATTGCACTCCAACCTGGGCAACAAGAGCAAAACTCTGTCTCAGAAAAAAAGTGGTGTAGCTGGATTCAAACCCAACCAAACTGGATCCAGAGCACAAACACTTACCTAGTCATACTACCGCCTTGCCACTAAGCCAATGTACGAGGGAAAATGAAAGTCTGAAGCAGTGTGTTGGCAGTGAGAGAGAAAAGGAGGGTTTGAGACATAAAATCAGTAGAACTTACTAACTGGATGTGGGAGTTAAGAAAGAAGGATGACTCAGAGATGATTCAGATTTCAAACCAGCATGGCAGGGGAAAGCATGTGAAACCAGATGTTAAATTAGAAGTTTTGACTGAGGCCCCAAGATATGTAAGATACCAGATACCAAAGGAGATGTGCGAGACAGACCAGCTAAATACAAATACAAATTAATTTAGCTGATATGAAATACAAATTTGCAAGTGAAATGCTGGAGAGTCAGTTCTATACCTCTTGGAGATCCTCTTTCAGTTCAAGGACATAGAAGACCCAAGGGAGTTGAAATCTGAGAAGAATTTGCAAGAATATATTTGGAAGACACCCTGCTATGAGGAGTAGCCAGCCATCTAAGGGGAGGTATAAGAGAAACTTTCCCTTCACCCAAACCCACTAACAGGGCCTTCACGGACATTGCTCAGACAGTTCGACATGATTCAGACTCTGCCTGAGAAAACGAGAGCCTTCCTTAGATACAGACTAAAGAGCCATAGCTGGGTAGTAATTAAACTTTCCTCAGATCAAAGGCATAGGAATCCTGGGGATCCGATGTGGAACCTGCAGCAGGAACGTGAGCCTAGGGCTATTATAAAAGGGATCTTGCCCTAGAGAATGGCCTTCCAGGCCCGGGGAACCCAGCAGTAATAGCCTGGAGAAGGTATTAATATTTTAGAGTCAGAGTATCCTTGGGGATCAGCAGCTGCCATTGATAGAGAGGCATCATTCACCTCATAGGGGTCCTAGAGGAGCCAGAATGCGATTTGCAAAGAGCCCACAGAAGTGCCCCCAAGAAAAAAAGCCAAATATAAACATCCGCACAGCCCAGGAAGCATGAAGCCATCTCATGGTAATGTCTATTAAGTGAAAATGTACCTTTCCTTACTTATGTCTAGTCTCTTCAATGTTGGTGGATTCAGGAGCAGCAGCTGGGGAGTCTAGGATGAGGTGAGTGAGAAAAGTAGAACCTGATCATACTTTACCCCAAAGGAATGCCCCCAGGACCCCACAGCTAGCCCTCACCGGGCAAAGAAGTGCTTAAAAGAAAACCAATATGTTAAGGTCTTAGACCCGACATTCTAATTTCTGTATCAAGACTATGTCTTGTGACAAGCTTTCTATTATCTAAGAATGAATAGACGAGTTATCAGCCTCCTCTATCCCTGGCAGAAGATAAACCACTTACTTGTTCAGAAGTAAAAAGAAACAGTAAGTGATAAAAATAACTTGGTTTATACCCTGAAACTGCTGTCCATTTAACACATTCATTTACAGAAACTGGGAAGTAAAGAGAAGTAGCTGATTTGAGGAATTAAAAAAAAATATGGTAGAAATGAGTTTGCATCTTGGCAGAGAGGTCAAAGCCAGTGACAGAAATATAAGGGTCATCTGCTTAGAAGTGGTAGCTGATGCTAGGGAGCAGTAGGTATTAGAGGGAGAAGGTAGAGAAAAGAGGGTCAGGACAAAGTTTTCATTGATGGTTACAGAAATTAGAAAAGGTTTGGAAAATTCACTAACAATAACTCAATATAGCATCAAATGTTAATGAAGGACCACTAGACACCAGTAAACTCCCCCTGAGCATAAATAGCAGGCATGGGTGGTGTAACCACTCTCTAGTCTCATGCTTCTCTTCCGAAAAGCCGTAAGTGAGGAAGCCAGGCCTGAGCATTGTGTCATCAATGAATGGCTGACTTGGCACAGTGGCAGGAAAGCTAATGGGCTAGTATCCAGGAAAGGGCCAAAAGTCAAGAAGTTACCATGTGAATGCAAAGAATAGCCAGCAGAAGAGAGGACATGAGAGAAGGGGAAAACAGACCATGGTTAAGAGGACAATTCCAAGTTATAGATCCTAGGTACTCTTCAACGTGGCAGCCCCTTTATGAAAATGCCAAAAATTGTCTCCAGCAAAGATTACCTGGTCACTGCAAACTCCAATCTAGTTATTATCATGGCAGGTGCACGCCAGAAAAAAGGAGAAACACGCCTTGATTTAGTCCAGCGAAACATGTCCATCTTTAAATTAATAATTCCCAGTATTACCCAATACAGTCCTCACTGAAAACTGCTTATTGTTACTAATCCAGTGGATATCTTAATTTACGTAGCCTGGAAATTGAGTGCATTTCCCAAAAACCGTGTTATTGGAAGTCGCTGTAATCTGGACTCGGCTCGTTTTCGTTACTTTATTGGGCAAAGGCTTGGCATCCACTCTGAAAGCTGTCATGGGCTGGTCCTTGGAGAGCACGGCGACTCAAGTGTTCCTGTGTGGAGTCGTGTGAACATTGCTGGTGTCCCTCTGAAGGACCTGAATCCAGATATAGGAACTGATAAAGATCCTGAGCCGTGGGAAAATGTCCACAAAAAAGTGGTTTCCAGTGGCTATGAGATGCTCAAAATGAAAGGTTATACTTCTTGGGGCGTTAGCCTATCAGTAGCTGATTTAACAGAAAGTATTCTAAAGAATCTTAGGAGAGCGCATCCAGTTTCTACCCTAAGTAAGGGCCGCTATAGAATAAGTGAAGAAATATTCCTTAGTGTCCCATGAATCCTGAGAGAGAATGGTATCGCAGACCTTATAAAAGTAAAACTGAGCCTTGGAGAGGAGACCTGCTTGCAAAAAGAGTGATGAAGAGATTGATGCCCTGAAGGGCATACAAGAGGCATGGAGCTGGGGCTTCAGGTGTTAAGAATGAGTCACCAGGAGGAACATCAAAATCACCAAAGATTATGGCAGGAGATTAGGCAAGGAGTTAGATCATAAACTTTGCTCTAAAGTCAGCCGATTTGGCTGGGCTCACACACGTTGGGAGGCTGAGGCAAAAGGGCAGAGGAATTTAAGGGTGTAGTGAGCTATGACTGCACCACTGCACTCCAGACAGGTGACAGAGTGGGACCCTGTCTCTAAAAATAAATAATAAAAATAAAGTCAACCAATTTGTCCAATGCTGCCTTAAGAAGCAGAAAATTGCCAGGCGCGGTGGCTCAAGCCTGTAATCCCAGCACTTTGGGAGGCCGAGGCGGGTGGATCACGAGGTCGAGAGATCGAGACCATCCTGGTCAACATGGTGAAACCCCGTCTCTACCAAAAATACAAAAAATTAGCTGGGCATGGTGGTGCGTGCCTGTAATCCCAGCTACTCAGGAGGCTGAGGCAGGAGAATTGCCTGACCCCAGGAGGCGGAGGTTGCGGTGAGCCGAGATCGCGCCATTGCACTCCAGCCTAGGTAACAAGGGCGAAACTCCGTCTCAAAAAAAAAAAAAAAAAAAAAAAAAAAAAGAAGCAGAAAATTAAGGGTCATATTTTTTTAAAGATTTCCATTTTTAAAAAATATATACAACTTTTAAATTGGAAGCATTAAAATGACTGAGCTTCCCTGGTGGTAGAGTGTTCATGGCAAAAAAAAAAAAAAAAAAAAATACAAATTTAAATAATTAAATAAAAGGATTAAGCTTCCGTTATCTGTAGAATCCTCTAGACCCCAGATGATATTGGAAGATATGAGCATTACTGAAACTTTTTAAGATTATCTGAACTGACAGATAATCTGAGATGATCTGTAGAAAAACCAAAACTCAATGTATCTTTAATCATGGCAAATTAAACCTGTTGAAAAAATGCACAATCCTCAGCCTTTACTGGTTTTACATTTCATATAATCTTTCAGTGATTTGCCATTGCTACCGCAAGGCTTAAATTAATTTTATGGCATTCCTGCTATATGCCAGGTATTGCCAATATAAAGATAAATAAATCTTAAGAAGAAAGAGTTTACTGGCTGGAGTTGTCAGACTTAGCAAATAAAAATACAGGGTACCTTGCTAAATTTGAACTCAGATAAACAATGAAAAAATTTTAATGTAACTATGTCCCAAGTATTGCATGGAACATTTATTCTATAAAAAAGAACTATTTGTCATTTGTCTGGAATTCAAATTTATCTGGGCATCCTATATTTTATCTGGAAATTCTAATTTAGTCCTTTTTTGTCTGCGATAAAAAGGCTTTAGCCAGAAGACATTTTGAAAGTAGTAAAAGAAACAATTACAAACTATGCTTTGCTTATTTTTTTTTTTCTACATACAAATTCAGTGGATTGCCAACTGTTTCTGTTGGTCTCAGGTATGCAGGACGGAATCTGGTCGCTCTAACCAGCCCTTGATCACATAACCTCCCTAGTCACATGGCTTTATGGTGCACTGTACATTTTCACAGGGATACTGCTGTATTCGTCTAGGGTAAAAGCTAATCTGTTATAATAAAACCAGTGGGGAGGGGCTAAGGCTGGCAAGGCCACACCCAATGTGGCCTTCTCACATCTCTATGTCAAGTGTCTGCTCAAATTGTTACCATTTACCTGCCAGTGAGAAAGAAGACAAAAGAAAATAGAGGGACCCAGTTTTCATTGTGAGGCCGGGACCTGGACGTGGCACCCACCACTTCTGTCACCCTCGGCTGACTGGCGTGGCCACTCCTAGCTGTAAGGGAGGCTGGTAACTACACTGCCCTCTCCAGCCGCCTGCCCTACTACTCCAGGATGCCCCGGGTTACTGAAAAGAAGAGGCTAAATGGGGAAGGAGGCAATGAGAAGTCTCTGCCACTGCCTATCACAATGGTAATTAGATCTTTAGTGTGTAATTATTAATGACTCCCTTCCCCATCTAGACTGCAAGCTCCATGAGGGCAGGGGTATCCAGCTCTTTCTCCAGGACCTACAACCCTTTCTCGAAACGTTTCACAAATGTCTGTGGAGAGAAGAGAGGAAGAGGTGAAGTAAGAAAAAGGGAATGACTCTTCCCAAGGTCTTTGCCTTCCAGTCTCTGTGCTTAAACTAGAGCTCTGTGAGGCCCTCCCCTGGCTTCTGCCCACTGCCCTGACCTGAGGATTCAGATCTGCTCTACTCTCCTCCCTCCCTGTCTCTGGGTCCTGGAGGACAGCATCTGCTCTCAGCTACACAGGCCCAAAAACACTCTGTGTGGCTCCATCTGTCCACATGGGCATTTGACTCACACTGGCCCAGCCAATGAACAATGTATACCTTTGCTATAGGACCCTCCTCCAGACATGTTTGGACAGGAGCCTCAGAGAAGCAGTGTGATGACCCCCTCAGTATCACAGGAGATTCTAATTCTAATTTTGCCACAACTTCCAATGAACAAACCTCGTTTTGAAGGGACCTGACAGGAGGCTCCAACTGGCACTTTATGTGCCTACATTCTACATGGGGTGGAATTTTCCGATTGCCTAGAACAGCTGCAATGACTAAGATGTGAGACAAAGTTTGAGTCTTTAAAACATTGTACAGCTTAACAGAGACAGTTAGACATTTGGAGACAGACAGCTGTATGTTCATGTATCATCTCAACCACCTTTTAGCTGTGTGACTTAGGAAAAATTACTAACCTCTATGAATCTAGATTTCCTCATCTGTAAAACATGAATAAAATAACACCTAATTATGGATTTTTGTGAAGATTGAGTAAACCATATGTTTTATTCAATGTTTGGTATTAGTGAATGTGATGGTTGTTGTTGTTGTTTTTAATGGCCATAAATCCCTCACACTACCCCCATTAGGAGATGAAATAGATCTCTTCTCCGATTGACTTTGAGTGGGCTTATGACTGTTTTAACCAATAGAGTATGATAGGAGTGATCTCCAAGGCTAGAGCAAAGAAAAAGCTTTTCAGAGCTGCCTGGTCTCTTGAGATGCTTGCTCTGGAAGGAGTGAACTCCCATGCCCACAGCCTGGCTAGCCTAACATCACCGTTGATGGAGCAACCACGTGCAGGTAGGTACTCCAGGCAACAACCCCCTGGAGCTCCCATCAGACAGGTAATGGAAACAGGCAGCCACATGAGTAAGCCAGCTTCACATCCAGCCCAGGAAAGCCTTCAGATGCTGAACATCTGGCTGCAACCCCAGCAAGAACCACTCTGCAAAGCCCCTTCTGGAGGCCTGGCCCACAAAATCATGAGCCAAATACAATAGTTGATACTGTGACATGTTGGGTAGTTTGTTACACAGCCGTAGTAACCAGAGCAATGAACAACAGTAAATGGTAGCATACGCTAATACGAACATAGTTTCTAAATCACATAAGTCATAGAATCAGGCCTTTCACTTTCCAGCGTGTGAATATTGGGGGGCATGCCAGCCAAGAACTGGCCTGGCTGAATCCGTCTACACGTATAGTGACCTCTCTTCAGAGCCTAGTTTCCTTCCATTCTCTGCTAGGTTTCCTGTCTAACTTCTAGATCAAGAAAGTCTGGATAAACTTCAGATAAACACTTTAAAATTATTTCCTGGAAGCGCACCAAACTGAACATGTGAATCCTCCCCAGTCTGCACAATTGAAAACAAGTTATATAATTTCTGTTTCTCAAGGCGGAAAGGGCTTTGCAAGACTGAGAACACTGGGACTGTTGCCTGTCGTCTGGAATCACATTTTAAATAAACAGACAAAGTGAACTGCATAGAAATGATGAATAATGAAATGGTAGAAATAGAAATTAAAGAGCAATGGGGACTACAGAAGTTATTTCTGTCTCTCACTGAGAATTCCTCATGGCTTAGGTTAGCTGTTTATTTCTAAGGGAGTGGATTATTTTTAATGTCTGTGAACAGAACGCCTCCATGACATCCATTATTTCCAAATGCTTAAGATGTGCTTCTCAGATCTAAACGTCACTGAAGGACTCAGGAACAGCTTGAGGCTCACGCTAAGTGCGTATGTTTTTCTTTCAGCTATTTGTTCCATCAGCTATCTCAATTATTTATAGAATTCATTCTCCAATGAGGAAGTTATTTTCTGTAGAGACTAGAATTATTTTAAGTTCTGTTTTTCTCCTCTTGTCTGCCTTCTTGACTGGTCAATGCTCCCCAGTCCATCTATTTAGGACAGCATCCTCTGGGATGGAACTTGAAACTTATAGAAGACAGAAAAGAAACAGAGATTAGATCTCAGCCTCACAAATATTATATTTGTGGTTGTGTCTTCTCCTCCTAATCTATACTTTCCGGATGTCTTGTGACATATTTAAGAAACATTTGCAGATGTGTACGTATTTTTAAAACATTGAGGATCCTGGGATCGTTTTAGCAAACACTTTAAAATAGTTATATGAATATCTAGAAAAATAAAATTAGATTGTTAGTGCCCTAGCATCTTGGTCCCTAAACTTTACTGATTACTGGAACCACTCAGAGAATTTATAAAAATGCGGATTCCTGGATTTTTTCTCAGGAAAATGGAATTAGACTCTCTGAGAGAGGGGCTCAAGAATTCATGTATATTAGACATTCCCAGGTGACTTGATGGCCTGCCAGCTTTGGTAGTCTCAGCCCAGCTGCACCTATGCCCTGCCAGAAAACCTCATGAGGAAGGGGCTGTCAGCAAGTAATGTGTGAGGACGAGGGGAAGGTCCACCATTCACCCAGACACTTCCCAGTGCCTGAATAGGACTATGCAGGCCCTCCTTCCATTTATTCAAACAACAAACATCTGTTAGTGGTCTAATGTAGGTGAAATATAAGAAGGCAGGGAACAGAATGCAACTTTCTCTGCCATCAAGAAACTCAGAATCTACTGTCAGTCATTCATTGATTCACCAAATGTTTATTAAGTATCTATATATACTGTTCTAGACAATCAAGATATAGCAGTAAACAAGCATAGTTCCTGTCTTCCTGGAATATGGTATTTAACACAGTTTACTTCCCTGTTTTAAGAAGATAAACAGGTAACATATAAGCTTGGCTTTGACCGTTGCATTAAGGAGTTCTTAGGCAGAAGCAATACCTAATTTGCATTAACCTCAGCATGAGTGCCTCCTTAAATTCTGCACCCCAGACACCTTACCTGCCTCATCCTAGTTCCAGTCATGAAGTTCAGTGATGTCCTAGAGGGGATCACAACATGTGCAAAGGCAAAAAGATGCAAACATGCATAAAGTGTTCCAAAAATAATGAATAATCTAGGACAGCTTAAGTATAGAACACGGGGTAGAGGAAGTGGCTGAAGATTTTGAAGTGAATGAAGTGACTTCAGCTGCAATCTTTGGTTTGTGAAGTTCCTGGCATGCCCAATGTCATCCTTCTGTCTGTTTGATAATCGTATTATCATTTTATTTCTTAGAAAGATCACTAAGATGATAATGAAAAAACGGGGGTGAGGGGGAATGGATCAGAGACCAAGAAACAAAGTTACTATTATAATAGTATTATAAAAGGGTAATGGCTGGGTACAGTGGCTCATGCCTATAAATTCTAGCACTTTGGGAGGCCAAGGCAGACGGATCACGAGGTCAAGAGATCGAGACCATCCTGGCCAACATGGTGAAATTCCGTCTCTACTAAAAATACAAAAATTAGCTGGGTATAATGGTGCATGCCTGTAGTCCCAGCCACTAAGGAGGCTGAGGCAAGAGAATAGCTTGAACCCAGGAGGCAGAGGTTGCAGTGAGCCCAGATCACGCCACTGTACTCCAGCCTGGCAACAGTGCGAGACTCTATCTCAAAAAAAAAAAAAAAAAAAAGGGTAATAAATATTTGAAATGAGGCAGTTTCCTAAATGGAAAGAAAGCTTGGTACTCAAGGTTACAAGGATGTAGGTGAGAGAAGAAAACTCTAGGACCACCAATGTTGAGGAATCTAATTATACCCTTCTCTGTAAGGGTGAATGAGAAACAAACAAAGGTAATAAAGTAAACTGGCCTGTTTCATCCTTGGCACTGCCTGAAGGGATTTTTTTTTTTTTTTAGTTTTTATAATTCACTATCACAGACTAGTTCTCACATAGGCTTGTGGTCCAAATTCATACTAACAATGTGGTAAACATACCACACACACACACACACACACACACATATCACTCAAGTATAGAAGTTAATTTAAAGTTACTCCTGGGTTAGCAGTATGCCAAGGCAAATGGAAGAAACAAACACAAATCCTCACCGGAGTAACATCATCATCCCAAGCTTCAAAAAATTCTCATAAAATTCCAAGGAAAATGAACAGCTCACAGTATAAAATGTAAAACACAGAGAAACACCGTATTGTGAATGAAAGCCAGGAAAAACAATAGAACATACAATCATCCCCATAAAGACTGCCAATATTGGAACTACATGATACTTTTTAAAAGTAACAATATTTTATGTGGTTAAGGAAATAAGACAACTTTGAAAATATGAACCAGAATGCATCTCAGAGACATCAAGAGACAGAAACATAAAATAGTGGTTTGAAAGCTTGGAGGATAGTCTAAAGGGTCCACCATGTGTCCAGTTAGAGCTCCAGGAAGAAATAATACAACGAGGAGGAGGTGCTACTCAAGGAAACCATGGTTGAGACTTTTCTAGAACTGTGAAAAAGTAAAAATCCTTACATCAACGTGGTGATGTATTTAGAAATTCTCACCGAAACAAATCAATGAAGCTTCAGAAGGCAAAATACAAAGATTTCCTACAAAGACGATTATAGTTGAATTGACAAAAGCAAAAATGAAAGCCAAAACACAGTGAAACAATATCCTTATTGTATATGGAAAGAAAATAACTGTCGTCTTAGATTTTCTTGCTTAAAGAAACTCTTTTCAAGAACAGGAAGAGGCTGGGTGCAAGGGGCTGACTCACACCTGTAATCCCAGCACTCTGGGAGGCTAAGACGGGGGATCACATAAGTCCAGGAGCTGGAGACCAGCCTGGCCACATGGCAAAACCCCGTTTCTACTAAAAATGCAAAAATTACTCTGGTGTGATGGCACCTGCCTGTAGTCCCAGCTACTCGTGAGGCTGAGGCATGAGAATCACTTGAACTGGGGAGGCAGAGGCTGCAGTGAGATCGCACCACTGCACTCCTGCCTGCTGGGTGAGAGCCAGACTCTCTCTAAAAAAGAAAAAAAAAGGAACAAGAAAGAATTAAAGTCAGTTTTAAACAAACAAAAAATGAATGAGTTTGCCATCAATAGACCTTTAATAAAAGAAAATTCTAAAGGACTCAAGCTTAACAGAGTCTGTTTAACAAAGTCTAAAGTTTATATCTTGTTAAAATATAAATGATATGCTCCATCTCTGCAGGATTCAAAAAATGAAATAGAGGGTTTCTCTTTGTTTGAGTCCCCCCTCCCTCTGACTCTGTATGGGGAACTGTTTTCTTCTTCCTTCCTTCTTTCTTGCCTAATAAACTCTCCACTCCTAAAAACCAAAAAAAAAAAAAAAAAAAAAAAAAGAGGCCTCAGAGGAAATACAGCATATTTACAACCATCTGATCTTCAACAAACCTGACAAAAACAAGCAATGGGGAAAGGATACCCTGTTTAATAAATGGTGTTGGCAAAACTGGCTACCCATGTGCAGAAAGCAGAAACAGGACCCCTTCCTGACACCTTACACCAAAATTAACTCCAGATGGATTAAAGACTTAAACATCAGACCTAACATCATAAAAACCCTAGAAGAAAATCTAGGCAAAACCATTCAGGACATAGGCGTAGGCAAGGACTTCATGACCAAAATGCCAAAAGCAATGGCAACAAAAGCCAAAATAGACAAATGGGACCTACAAACTCCACAGCTTCTGCACGGCAAAAGAAATAGTCAGTAGAGTGAATCAGCAACCAACAGAATGGGAAAAAATTTTTGCAGTCTACCCAACTGACAAGGGGCTGATATCCAGAATTTACAAAGAACTAAAGCAGATCTACAAGAAAAAAACAAACAAGCCCATTCAAAAATGGGCGAAGGATATGAACAGACACTTTACAAAAGAAGACATACAGGAGGCCAACAAACATATGAAAAAATGCTCATCTTCCGGTCAAAATGGCGATGAGACTGATGTACGGACGCCGGGAGATTCTGCGCCTGCTACAGCCCGGGCGTCAGGTCCACAGCGTCGCAGGGCCCTTGCAATGGCTCAGGAAACCGCTGACCCCGCGGCTCCTATTCCCAGCCGCTCAGTGCTGCCGTCGCCCACACTACCTCTTTGCGGCTCCCGGCCCCCGCAACTTCAGTACATCTGCCATCTCGTTTGCAGAAGTCCAGGTTCAGGCCCCTCCTGTTGTTCCTGCAACTCCCTCACCTACAGCAGTACCTGAGGTGGCTTCTGGAGAGACTGCAGATACAGTCCAAGCTGCTGCAGAAACGAGCTTCACTGAACTGGGGCTGGGTTCATACACCCCAGTGGGACTGATCCAGAACTTACTGGAATTTATGCATGTTGAACTGGGCCTACCTTGGTGGGGGGCCATTGCTACCTGTAAGAGGAATATACCCTGAGACATGGGTTAGGGATAGAACTTCATCAATGGCAATTCTTTGAATGGATTCAGGAAGTAGTTGCAGAAGCTCTGGGGTCAGAAAAGCAGATGATTTCAAACGAGTGATAGAGGCTCATGATACCTAGATGCACTCTACCTATATTTCTTAAAAGAAATGTAGGGATTATAGGTATGAGCCACCATGCCTGGCAAAGGATTGATTTTAAGGTCTAAAGTGTCTGATGCAGAAAGGCCAAGTATAATAAAAGTGGATTTAGCAATGAAAAAAAAAAAGAAAAAAAAAAAGAAAGAAAAAATGCTCATCATCACTGGTCATTAGAGAAATGCAAATCAAAACCACATTGAGATACCATCTCACACCAGTTAGAATGGCAATCATTAAAAAATCTGGAGGCGACAGATGCTGGAGAGGATGTGGAGAAATAGGAACACTTTTACACTGTTGGTGGGAGTGTAAATTAATTCAACCATTGTGGAAGACAGTGTGGCAATTCCTCAATGACCTAAAAATAGAAATCCCATTTGACTCAGCAATCCCATTACTGGGTATATATCCAAAGGATTATAAATCATTCTATTATAAGGACACATGCACACGAATGTTCATTGCAGCACTGTTTACAATAGCAAAGACCTGGAACCAACCCAAATGCCCAACAATGATAGACTGGATAGGGAAAATGTGGTACATATACACCATGGAATATTACGCAGCCATCAAAAATGATGAATTCGCATCCTTTGTAGGGACATGGATGAACCTGGAAACCATCATTCTCAGCAAACTGACACAAGAGCAGAAAATCAAACACTGCATGTCAGGTGTTGAACAATGAGAACACATGGACACAGGGAGGGGAGCACTACACACTGGGGTCCGTTGGGGAGAAATGGGGGGGTGGGGAGGTGGGAAGAGATAGCATGGGGAGAAATGACAGATACAGGTGAGGGGAAGGAAGGCAGCAAACCACACTGCCATGTGTGTACCTATGCAACAATCTTGCATGTTCTTCACATGTACCCCCAAACCTAAAATGCAATAAAAAAATTTTAAAAATTTAAAAAAAAGAAAGAAAGAAAAAGAAACAAAATATAAATGGTAATTATCAAAATAATAGGCATAAAACATAGGACTTCTAAACAGAGGGGCAGGTGTCATGGAACAAGGAAAAGTGGAATATGTATCTTATTTATATATACACACATATCATTTGTTCCACTTTTGTTTATATATAGTTATATATAGTTATATAGTCACAATAATATATATAGTTATATAGTCACAACAAATATATAGTTATATAGTCACAATAAATAAATGTAGCTAAAGTCTTTAACTGAAAAATACAGAGTCTCAAATTGGGTTTTACAAACATTCAGCAATATGTGATTAAAAACAAACACACCCAAAACGTAAGGACACAGAAGGTGAAAGTAAAAGAATGGAATACAAATCAGGGTCCCAGAAGAAAACAGACAGCACACACAGAAGGGTAACTGAAGACCAGTGTGTGTAGGGGTGAAGGTTCCTGTAGGGAATGATGAAGTACCCACAGACCTGCAAGAACAGGAAGCCTGTTACCTCTGGGTCACTGTCTCTGGGCCTAAAAGAGCATGGGAAAGGAGCAATTACTGAAAACAGGCAATTGCTGCTTGAAGCTATACCAGAGCCACTGCTAATTCACAGAAACGCAGGAAGAGACCCAGAGGAATAAGTACCCAGCTTCCCTTGTCTCCCTGTTCTGTGCTCCCACTGGTGGTCCTCATTGGCCAACCCCAACCAGAAGCCAAGGAATGAAGGAGCCAAGATGATGCTGTCCACAACTGCCAGCCCCTTGACCAGAAGAAAGGGAAGGAGTAGAGAGGGAGCCTGGAGATTCAAACAAAGAATATTCAACATACCAGAAGAAAGCTGGCACATATCCATGCTAACATAGTACAATATACACTTCTAAGCCAAAAACATTGCTAGAGAGGATCACTACCGATGTGGTTTGGATTTGTGTTCCTACCCAAACGTGTCGAATTGTGATCCCCAGTGTTGGAGGAGGGGCCTGGTGGAAGGTGATTGGATCATGGGGGTGGACTTCCCCTTGCTGTTCTCATGATAGAGGTCTCACGAGAGCTGCCTGTTTAAAAGGGTGTGGCACCTCGCCCATCTCTCTTCCTCCTGCTCCCACCATGAAAGGCATGCTTTCTTCTCTTCACCTTCTGCCATGACTGTAAGTTTCCTGAGGCCTTCATAGGAGAACCCTGTACAGCCTGCAGAACTGTAAGCCAATTAAACCTCTTTCTTTCTTTCTTTTTTTTTTTTTTTTTTTTTTTTGAGACAGAGTCTCATTCTGTCACCTAGGCTAGAGTGCAATGGCATGATCTTGGCTCACTGCAACCTCCATCTCCCGGGTTCAAGCAATTCTCCTGCCTCAGGCTCTGGAGTAGCTGGGATTACAGGTGTGCACCACCACGCCCAGCTAATTTTTGTATTTTTTGTAGAGACAGGGTTTCGCCATGTTGCCCAGGCTGGTCTCAAACGCCTGGCCTCAAGCAGTCTTCCCACCTCGTCCTCCCAAAGTGCTGGGATTACAGGTGTGAGCCACAACACCCAGCCCTCTTTTCTTTATCAATTACTCAGTCTCAGGTATGTCTTTATAGCAGCGTGAAAACAGACTAATACAACTACCTAATAACAGAAGATTCAGTTTCTCAAGAAGTTAAAACAATTCTATACCTGTATGCTTCTAACAACATACCCTCGTAACACAAAACATTGCCTGAAAAACAAAAACTGATAAAACTATCAGTAGAACAAAAAAAGAAAATACTCTTGAAGTAATTTATAAATTGAGCTGATCAAAACAAAAAAAAAAGAAAAAATCATAGAAGATTTGAAAAGAATTATTAACAAGCTTGATCTCTTGGGCATGTAGAACGTCAAACAGGAGACCAGGAGCAGTGACTCATGCCTGTAATCTCAACACTCTAGAAAGATGAGGTGGGTGAATGCCTTGAGCCCAGGAGTTCAAGACAAGCCTGGGCAACATAGCGAAACTCTGTATCTATAAAAAAATAATTTTTTTATTTTTTATTATTCATATTTATTTTATTGAGATGGAGTTTCACTCTTGTTGCCCAAACTGGAGCACTATGGCACAATCTCAGCTCACTGCAACCTCTGCCTCCTGAGTTCAAGCGATTCTCCTGCCTCAGCCACCCAAGTAGCTGGGATTACAGGCACCAGCCACTACATCTGGCTAATTTTTGTGTTTTTAGTAGAGATGGGGTTTCACCATGTTGTCCAGGCCGGTCTCAAACTCCTGACCTCAAGTGATCTATCCACCTCAGCTTCCCAAAATGCTGGGATTATGGGCATGGGCCACCACACCCAGCCTAAAAAAACATTTTTTAAAAAATTAGCCAGGCATGGTAGTCCACACCTGTAGTCCCAGCTACTCAGAAGGCTGAGGTAGGAGGCTCACTTGAGCCCAAAACATTGAGGCTGCTGTGAGCCATGATCATGCCACCCATACTCCAGCCTCGGTTATAGAGTGAGACCCTGTGTAAAAAAAAAAAAAAAAAAAGATCATCCAACATGATAAACAGAAAATGCACATTCTTTTTAAGCACACATGGAACATTCATGGAAATTGATCAGAGGCTGGACCACAAAGCTATCCTCCAATGTCAGAGGATTTGGCAATATACAATCCTCATTTTGTGACCAAGGTATCATGAAGTTAAAAATCAATAGGAAGAAAGATAACTAGAAAAACAGTTTTAAATATTTTTAAGCCCTCTTCTAAACTATACATGCGAATATATATGAGACAAAACTAGAGTGTACTTAGAGGGAATTTTATATATTTTAACATTTATTTTCAAAGTCAAGGCTAAAAGTTATGGAGCTAAACACCCACCTGAAAAGTGTTAGACTCTTTACCCTCCACATTCCACCCAAACTCCTCACTGGTTTCCTGTCTCACTTGGAGTAGATACCAGTCCTGTGCGGTCCTATGAAACCATGATGCTCAAGTAGCTTCCCTTACTACCTGCATTACTGCTATCCAGCCTCACCGACCTTGATGTTGTTCCCCTGTTCCAGGAGATAGATAGCCTCACCATCTCTCCCTCACCTCTGTCAGGTCATTCCCAGAGAGGCCCTGCCAACCTCCTCTCCTCCACCTTGCTTTATTTTTCCCTGTAGCACAGGTCACCATGCAACACAAAACTCTGCTGACATTTAAGCTCCATGAGCACTGAAATTTTTTTGTTTCTGTTGTTTTGCTAACTGGTAGGTATCTTTGACATCTGGAACTGGAACCTGACACATAGAATGTAATGAGTAACTAACTACGTGTTAAATACATGAATAAGGAACAAAAGTTGAACGTATGTAGGAACTGTAGAATCAACTCCCAAAATAAAGTAAATGACAGATTAAAGACAAGAGCAGACACTTATAAGGGAAAAAGAGCTAAAAATAAGGAGAATTAGCAAAGCTAAAAAATAGTTATTAGAAAAGATACTAAAATAGGCTGGGCATGGTGGCTCTCACCTGTCATCTCAGCCCTTTGGGAGGCGAAGGCAGATGGATCACTTGAGGCCAGGAGTTTGAGACCAACGTGGTGAAACCCCGTTTCTACTAAAGATACAAAAATTAGCTGGGCCTGGTGGCACGTGCCTGTAATCCCCAGCTACTCAGGAGGCTGAGACATGAGAATTGCTTGAACCTGGGAGGCAGAGATTTCAACAAGCCGCGATCACACCACTGCATTCCAGCCTGGGTGACAGAGTGAGACTCTGGAAAAAAAAAAAAAAGAAAGAAAGGCAGAGAGAGAGAGAGAGAGAGAGGGCGAGAGGGAGGGAGGGAGGGAGGAAAGAAAGAAGGAAGGAAGGAAGGAGGGAGGGAGGGAGGGAGGAAAGAAGGAAGGAAGGAAGGAAGGAGGGAGGGATGGAGGGAAGGAAAATTCTTTTTTTTTTTTTTTTCTTGAGACAGAGTTTCGCTCTTGTTACCCAGGCTGGAGTGCAATGGCGCGATCTCGGCTCACCACAACCTCCACCTCCTGGGTTCAGGCAATTCTCCTGCCTCAGCCTCCAGAGAAGCTGGGATTACAGGCATGCACCACCATGCCCAGCTAATTTTTTGTATTTTTAGTAGAGATGGGGTTTCACCATGTTGACCAGGATGGTCTCGATCTCTTGACCTCGTGATCCACCCGCCTACCCGCCTCGGCCTCCCAAAGTGCTGGGATTACAGGCGTGAGCCACCGCGCCCGGCCGGAAAATTCTTAAAAAAAAAAAAAGAAAAGAAAGAAAGAAAGAAAAAGAAAATATACTGAAATAGACAAATGCCTGTCAAGCCTAGACAAGAAAAAGGAAGCCCCAGAAAATAATGTCAGGAATTGAACAAAATACATAACTACAGATGCTGCCAAGATTCAACAGATAAAAGGATATTGCAAACAATTTTATACCAATAAATACTAAAATTGAGATGAAATATACATTTCTAAACTAAAATAAAACTAATCAAGACTAACCCAACAAGAACTAGAAATCCTAGATGATTCCCTATAAATCTATGTTTTAAAACAGAAACTAAACAAAACAAAACTTTCTGTGAAAAAATGATCAGGCCCAGAAAAATTGTTTAACAAATTCCGTTACATTTCACGAAACAGATCATTTAAATCTTCCACAAACTCTTCCACAAAGAAAAAGAGGGAATTCTTCACAACCCATTTTTGGTGACTGACATGCCATGAGACAGCAATCTGATAAGGACAGCAAAAGCTAGAAAAACTGTCATTAAAATAGGCCAGAGGTGGTGGTGCACACCTGTAATCCCGGCACTTTGGGAGACTGAGGCAGGGGATTGCTTGAGCCCAGGAGTTTAAGACCAACCTGGGCAACGTGGTGAAACTCTATATCTACAAAAATACAAAACTTAGCTGGGTGTGGTGGCACATGCCCGTAGCCTCAGCTACTTGGGAGGCTGAGGTGGGAGGATTGCTTGAGCCCAGGAAGTCAAAGCAGCAGTAAACCCACCTCTGCACTCCAGCCTGGGTGACAGAGTAAGACCCTGTCTCAAAAAAAAAAAAAAAACTGTTACTAAAATAGATGCCAAAATTCTACATGAAATATTAATAATTCAAATCCAGCAATGTGAAAGCAAGATAATCTATAATGACCAAATTAGATATATCCCGGATGCATAGCTGGTTTACTATTAGGAAATAAAATAACATAATTTGCCATATTAAAATCTGAAAGAAAAGCGACATGGTTGTCTCATAGATGTATTAAATGTGTACAAAAGCATGCAATAAAATTTCATCCACTTCTACAAATAAATGACTGAAATTAATGAGTTTGTAATGGTAAATATATATTACCTAAAGTCAATGTAATGCCAAATGTATATACATAAAATCATTATCTTTTCTGGAACAGGTTGGATCATAGACCAATGGACCAGAAGGAAGACTAGAAATAGATCCATGCAAGTCAGTGAAGAAAGGATGGATTATTTGCACAAATGCTGCTGGAAATAAATTTGAATGGGAAAAAATGAAACTAGGTCACCACGCCATGCACAAAAATTAATTATGGCTCAATTAAAGACTGAAATTATAAAGGCAAAACTATAAAACATACAAAGTACAATATAGAAAGATGAATATATGACTTTGGAATGGAAAGATTTCTTAAATAAGATGCAAAAACTGTTAATTACATAGAAAAAATTTGATAAATTTGACCACATTAAAATTAGGAATCTCTATGCTTGGGATTTGTTTGTGTTTTCTTTGAATCTCCTCTACCACCAAGCACAGTGCATACACACACTAGAAATGTCTCTACTACGTTCCAAGGCTGGCTCCTCCAGCAGCACGCCAGATTCTAGTTTCTAAGTTTCTCTCTTCAACTCTCATCTTCTTTGGGTTCTGTTTCCAGTGGCTTTTTTTCAGCCTTAAGTCATTACCTCTTCATTATAAGACAATCTTCCCTTGACCTTGGACCCCTAAGTTGCTAATTTGCTTCTCTTGAAAAAGTGGTTTAGGATCATTGTCTCCAAGTTCATTTCTCAACCCCCTGCAGCCTGGTATAGGCAAAAGTTAATAATAAAAGGAACTCTTGTTTACCCAAAACCCAGGTTAAAAAAACAAAACAATAATACTTTTACGTATACCATCCTAATTTAATTCCCCTCCTTTCTGCTCTCCTCCCTCCCTCCACTTCCTAATTAGAATCTACCATGCAGTATTTTATATTACTTATGTCTATGCTTTTCCTCATAGCTGTTATGACCTACGTGTTTCTAAGCAATATAGTCTTTCATTTTGTTCTTTATATTTGCATAACTATGTATCACTGTCTTGTTTACCTTTCTAATTTAAAGGGGCTCAATGTTATGTTTTTGAGATTTATCATATTGATGCATATATTGGTAGTTTATTTTCTTTGCTGTATAGCATTCCATTAAGGAAAAATTAATACAAATTCTAAGGTTAGAAAGCTAGGCCCTGTTTACTGGAGAAAGAAGACAAGGCCATCTATGACTAAAGAATAGGAAACAAAGCAACAAAGTTGTAACAGACAAAGAAAGACTGAGGAACTGTTCAAGGAGACTAAAAAGGAGCAATACAGAGACCAAAGAGTTAAAAATATTTGGCTTTTCAATGGACAAGAAGTCATCCAGAGATAAAATCAATAAGGAAACATCAAACTTAAATTATACTTAATGCTAAATTGACCTAACAGATATATACAGAACCTTCCATCCAACAGCGGCAGAATGCACATTCTTCTCAAGTGTACACAGAACGTTCTCTAGGCTAGATCATATGCTGGGTCACAAAACAAGCCTGAATAAATTTAAGAAGGCTGAAATAGTATCAACTCTCTTTCTAACCAAAATGGTATAGAAATAGAAATCAATAACAGGAGGAATTTTGGAAAATTTATATATACATAGAAATTAAACAACATGCTCCCAAATAACCAATGGATCAAAGAAGAAATCAAAAGGAAAGTTTTTAGAATATCTTAAGACAAAAATAGACATACAACATACCAAAACTTATGAGGTGCAGCAAAAGCAGTTCTAAGAGCGAAGTTTTTAGTATAAACATCTACATTAAAAAAAGAAAGAAGATCAGAGGTCAAGGCATGAGGATCATGAGGTCAGGAGTTCGAGACCAGCCTGACCAATATAGTGAAGCCCTGTCTCTACAAAAAATAGAAAAATTAGCCTGGCATGGTGGTGCGTGCCTGTAATCCCAGCTACTCAGGAGGCTGAGGCAGGAGAGTCACTTGAACCCAAGAGATGGAGGTTTCAGTGAGCTGAGATTGTGCCACTGCACTCCAGCCTGGGAGACAGAGCAAGACTCCGTCTCAAAGAAAAAAAAAAAGAGAAAAGATCTCAAATAAACAACCTAACATTACACCTCAAGAAACCAGAAAAAGAAGAAAAAAATAAGCCCAAAGTTAGTAGAAGGAAGCAAATATTAAAGATAAAAGCAGAAATAAAAGAAATTGAGACTAGAAAAACTATAGAAAAGATCAGTAAAGCTAAGAACTGGCTCTTTAACAAAAAAAAAATTGACAAAACTTTAGCTAAACTGAGACTAAAAGGGAAACGATGCAAATAAAATCAGAACTGAAAGGGAAGGCATTATAATTGATACTGCAGAAATACAAAGGATAAGAGATTACTATGAGCAATTATACAACAACAAATTTAATAACCTAGAAGAAATGCATAAACTCCTAGACATGTATACCCTACCAAGACTGAATCATGAAGAACCAGAAAATGTGAACAGACCAATAATGAGTAAGAAGATTGAATCAGTAATAAAAAGCATCCTATCAAAGAAAATCCCAGGATCTAATGGCGTCACTTCTGAATTCTATTCAACATTTACAGTAGAACTAATAGCAATCCTTCTCAAATTCTTCCAAAAAAATCATAAAGGAAAGAATACTTCTAAATTCATTTTACGAGGCAAGCATTACCATTATACCAAAACCAAAAAAAAGACATTTCAAGAAAAGAAAATTACAGGCCAATATCTTTGGTGAACATAGATGCAAAAGTTCTCAACAAAATACTAGCAAACTGAACTCCACAGCATTTTAAAGGGATAATTCATCATGATCAAGTGGGATTCATCCCAGGGGTGTGAGGATGGTTCAACATACATAAATCCCTAACGGTGATAGACGACATAAACAGAATAAAAGACAAAAACTATATGATCATCTCAACAGATGCAGAAAAAGCATTCGACAGAGTTCAGTATCTTTTCATGATTGAAAGCTCTCAATAAATTAGATATAAATGCATCTCAATACAATAAAGGCCACATGTGACAAGCCCATAGTTTTATACTCAATGGTGAAAAGTTGACAGCTCTTCCTCTAAGAGCAGGAACAAGATAAGCATGCTCACTCTCATCATTTCTATTCAACATAGTACTGGAAGTCCTAGTCAGAGAAATTAAACAAGAGAAAAAATAAAAGGCTTCCAAACTTGAAAGAAAAAAAAGTTAAATTATCCCTGTTTTCCTGATTAAATAATATTATATACAGAAAACATTAAAGACTCCATTAAAAAACTACTAGAATGAATAAATTCAACAAAGTTGCAGTATACAAAATCAACACAAAAAAATCAGTAGTGTTTCTATATATACGCTAACAAGAAGCTATCTAAAAAAGAAATCAGTAAAACAATCTCATTTATAGTGGTTACCGAAAATATTAAATACAGTTGATCCTTGAACAAAACGGGGTTTCAACTGTGCATGTTCACTTACATGTAGATTTTCTTCTGCCTCTGCCACCTCTGCGACAGCAAGTCTAACCTCTCCTCCCCTCATCCTCCTCCTCAGCTTATTCAACAAGATAACAAGAATGAAGACCTTTATGATGCTGTACTTCCACTTAATGAATAGTAAATATATGTTCTCTTTCTTTTGATCTTCTTAACATTTTCTTTTCTCTAACCTGCTTTATTGTGAGAATACAGTAAATAATACATATACTGAATGTATGCCATTTATGTTATCGCTAAGACTTCTGGTCAGGAGTAGGCTATTAATAGTTAAGACTTGGAGGATACAAATGTTATACAGGGATTTTCAACTGCACAGGGGATCAGCACCCCAACCCCCCATGTTGTTCAAGAGTCAGCTGTACTTCAGAATAAATTTAACCAAGGAGGTGAAAGACCTATACACTGAAAACTATAAACTATTTATGAAAGAAACTGAAGAAGACACAAGTAAATAGAAAGATATCCCATATTAACTACGTTACCCCATGGAAAAAGGAAGAAAGCTATCTCATGCTAATAGATTGAAAGAATTAATACTATTAAAATGGCCATACCACTCAATGTGATCTTCAAACTTAATAAAATCCCTATCAAAATTCCAATGGTGTTTTTCACATAAATAGAAAAAAAATCCTAAAAATGTATATGGAACCAAAAAAAGAGCCAGAATAGCCAAAGAAATCCTGAGCAAAAAGAACAAAGCCAGAGCATTGTTTGGCTTTAAAATATATTACTAAGCTATAGTAATCAAACCAGCATGATACTGGCATTAAAACAGACATATAGACCAATGGAACAGAATTAAGTGCCCAAAAATAAATTCATGCCTTTATGGTCAAGTGATTTTTCAAGAGAGATGCCAAGAACACGCTTGGAGAAAGGATAGTCTCTTCAATGAATGGTGCTAGGAAAACTGAATATCCACATGCAGAAGAATACAGCTAGACTCTTGCTTCTTACCGTATACAAAATCAATTCAAAATGGATTAAAGCAGTCATGCTCAGAGTCAGATAGGAGAAGACTGACCAGGATGAGCCTCACTCCTGGAAGACAACCCTGTCCTTCCCATGGCTGCCCTATCTCCTCTTACCTAGACACCTGCAGACAGATCTTCATCCATAAACATAGCTGCACACCTAAGACTCCTGCACCCAGGTGCTGACTCCACTTGTCCATAAGGAGTTGTTCGCAGACTGTTTTTAATGGTTGATATTGGATGAGATGTTAGAAATTACATTAGAATGAAAGGGAATCATCTAGATTTAATTCAAAAGTTATTCATTCTATGCCAAATATGTACCTAGATTCTGATCCTTACAGTATGTGCTCTCTTTA
The DNA here is from genome assembly GCF_048565385.1 of Saimiri boliviensis. Taxonomy (NCBI): domain Eukaryota; kingdom Metazoa; phylum Chordata; class Mammalia; order Primates; family Cebidae; genus Saimiri; species Saimiri boliviensis. Next base: position 39,472,234 of record NC_133457.1, on the reverse strand, counting down.
AAGATACAGCATTTAAACATCAAAAAAAATGTAGGGAAATAGAGTATAAGGATAATCACAACAACATCTGCCATAGATGTAGTATTAACTCTGTGCCAGGCACCATGTTAGGAGCTTGACTGTCATTGACTCTAATTCTTAAAACAAGCCTTCAATGTAGGCACCATGATCCCCATGTTGCAAATGAGTAAATCAAGGCTCAGGGAATTAAGTCTTACCTCCTACGATCACACAGCTAGTAAAACGCAGAACCAATATTTGAACCCAAGTTTGTTAATTTCAAAGTCCATATGTGTGCCACTGTATTTTGGACCTCAAAGTAAGGCACTAAAAAATATCATTACAGGCCGGAAATGTTTTGAGTGGTAAAGAATGGCTGAGTTCAGTGCTGCTCAGTATTCCTGGAGAAATTTCCAAAGGGCCAAGAGGTACTTTCTCATCTCTGGATGCTGCCTAGTTTGCTAAAAGTTCATTGAACCCAATATTCCTAGTGTAAATGCTACTGGAGAGTCTACCATAATGAATTTTGAGGCCAAAATTAAGGTACTGGGTCCAAACCAGTCTTGCGCTAAGGAGCGTTAATACTAAGCCCTCCACCAATAAAAAGGCTTTGCTCTAAGGACAAAACGCTTTGCAAATGTTTTCAGTCAATCCCCACAGTTACCTTATTCAATCATAAAAATATGCTTCAGACAAGTTTAAAACAACAAAAATCAGCTTCTTAAGTATCAACTGTCTAAACAATACTTTCTTGATTTATAATACATCATCCAATCTGCCCTTTAACTTCTAGAAAATAAAACTCAACAGAACATACTATAAAAACAGCATTAAAAATTCTAAAATTTTTATTTTTTTAATTTTTTTAAATTTTTAATTTTTTTAATTTTAATTTTTAAATTTTAATTTTTTAAATTTTTAATTTTGGCCAGACAAAAATGAACATACTTAAGGCTCAAAAGGTGTTTTTGCTATCCTTTAATTCAGTTGAAATCAATTTCCACTCCTCTCTTCTGTTGCTTTCTTTTATTAACTAATTATCCTGTCTTCTATTGATTAATTTTCTTCTGAGTATAATTCATCAACTTTTTAGAACACCATTCTGGCTTTAACAAGCCAGAAATACAGAACAGTCTGTGGCTGCTTAATTCAAGCAGATAAAATAGTGCAATAATAAAACATAGGCCAGTGATTTCATCTCAGAAGCACAGTACCTGGGACAAAACGGGCACCAGTGAATAACAGTAAGATTAACTGGTAGGGCCGGGCGCGGCGGCTCACGCCTGTAATCCCAGCACTTTGGGAGGCCGAGGCGGGTGGATCACGAGGTTAAGAGATTGAGACCATCCTGGTCAACATGGTGAAACCCCGTCTCTACTAAAAATACAAAAAAAAAAAAATTAGCTGGGCATGGTGGCGCGTGCCTGTAATCCCAGCTACTCAGGAGGCTGACGCAGGAGAATTGCCTGAACCCAGGATGCGGAGGTTGCGGTGAGCCGAGATCGCGCCATTGCACTCCAGCCTGGGTAACAAGAGCGAAACTCCGTCTCAAAAAAAAAAAAAAAAAAAAAAAAAAAAAAAGCACCGGGCGCAGTGGCTCAAGCCTGTAATCCCAGCACTTTGGGAGGCCGAGGTGGGTGGATCACGAGGTAGAGAGATCGAGACCATCCTGGTCAACATGGTGAAACCCCGTCTCTACTAAAAGTGCAAAAAATTAGCTGGGCATGGTGGCACATGCCTGTAATCCCAGCTACTCAGGAGGCTGAGGCAGAATTGCCTGACCCCAGGAGGCGGAGGTTGCAGTGAGCCGAGATCGCGCCATTGCACTCCAGCCTGGGTAACAAGGGCGAAACTCCGTCTCAAAAAAAAAAAAAAAAAAAAAAAAAAAAAAAAAAAAAAAAAAAAGATTAACTGGTAAAGTCATTACTACAGGCAGGTGTTTTACTACTTTGGTTTCTGGCAGAAATGCACTTGAGTCTTGGAAGGCAGGGCAGGGAGGGAGGTTGGGAGTTGTTTTGCATGCTGGAATTGAGAAAGGAAGAAGAGACATGACCCACCTACACTGCTCCTGGAAACAGAAGCCCATAGGAAGACCGTACCAAGAGCATATCACCCAAAAACGCTGGGGAAATTGGAAAAGGGGGATCTTTTCCCCATATTCTGATATTTTAGTAGATTCTTGCTTTGACTGAAGCACTTAGGTTTTGACATGATACAAGAATGGTAACAGCACAGTGCCTGGCCGTGGTAAGCAAGCAGAAACGGAGTGCTTTCCATCTATCATCTCACTGAACCACCGTGCAAAGTGGGTGTGAATAGGCCCATGTCACCTTCCCGGGAAGATTTGTTGCTCCTTAGGGTGGGATGTAGCCTGCTAGACTATCGGGTTCTTTGTCTTTTTTGTGCCGTGACCCTCTTCGGCAATCTTGTGAAGTCTACAGATGTCTTCTCAGAATTATGTGTGCAAGTTCATAAAATAAAGTATAGAAGGTTACAAAGGAAACCAGTTGTGTTGAATCACAATTCTATCCATAGACTCCATGGAACCACATAAAGAACTCCTGGTGGTGAGAGAAATAGTTCCACACAAAGCGTGTGTCTATATTATTTGCCCTGTGGCCCTGCCAGCAGGCTTTAAGAGTAATGTCTGTTCTTGAGAGACAGAGGAGAGAGGATTCTATGAGATGCATAACTAGACTAGTAACTGGGGTCAAGCCTGTGTCATTGATGTGCACTTGACATCCAAGAACACAGACCAAAGCAAGTGGAATGTCCTGGGCAGCATTAGTGTCTCCCTCCTATGGCTGATGATCTACTGAAGGTGACTGCAGGCCAGGCAAGGACTGTTCACACCAGGCTCTTTTGTGGTCAACCAGGTCACAGGAGGTGGGTTGGATGCAATTTATCCCAGATGTTTAGGGAGCAAACTAGAAGGTGGGCACGGGGCAACCAGACTGCTTCTGTTTCAGCGGTGATACCTGGTGGCATCATCAGGCACCCAAACTGGCTCATTAAGCAAGCAATGGCAACCAGAACTGAATTTGGAATCGAGAAGGTATTCCCCAGAAGTCCTGAAGGAAATTCTGGGAGAGAGCCCTGCATCTATCAGGCTCTCAGCAGGAAACTGAGAGCACTTTCAGATGGACAGACTGAGGAGGGCTTAATAAAGGCTTTATTTATAAAGAGTCACGTGAGTTTAATGGAAACCAAGAAAGGTTACCTAACCTGGATTAGCTGAGGACATTGGCTCTTAGCACCTGTGAACAGTTAAGGGAAGAGAGTAGTTATCAGAATCCAGAGAAGGTGGGAAATACCTGCTGACTGCACTCCCCGCTACCCTGCAAATCCCCCTGATGCTTCCCATTGGCTGCAAAGGCCTTAGAGGTCAGCCTACAAGGCAGAGAAGGGAGGAGAAGAATGAACCATTGCTCTAGAAAGGCAGAGTCTAGCCAAGGATGCTTTTCCCAGAAACTGGAGGAAAGGTACTCAAAGCCATTTAATTTGTAAAATAAGTTTTACCTCATGTTAAAACATGAATCAACAGGAGATACCAGTTACCTCCATTTTCCAGGTAATGAAACTGAGTCTCAGAGAGGATAAGTCACTTAGTAAAGATTATTTAAAAAAAAAAAAAAATGAACAAAAATGCGATTCAAACTCCAGTCTGCCTGACAACAGAGTCCATACTTACAGCCACTCTGCCACACTGCCTCTAACAGTTATACTTTAAAAGTTGAATTTTCCAACTGCAACAGGACTTGGATACAACCCATTCGCATCTCACTGCTCAAAATATTGTTTTCTAAAACTATGACATATGGACATTTTCATGTAAAACCCTCTAGAGAGAATTATAAGCCCTTATATGAGGACAAGCAGTACGGAAACTGGTTTATGTTTGGAAATAGTCAACCCAAAATAAGAAATAAACTAACGTTTGAAAGGGTAGATAGAGCTGCTTGTCTCCGTCTGGGCAAAGCTTCAGTTTCCAGAAATCCATGAAGATTAAAATGAGGCCTCAGAAGAAGCCAACACTGCTGATTGTGTGAAAGCTTAGAAAGCAAGGCTGATTAGGCAAAATTCCATTCCACAGACTTTATATTCAGTCAGCAGTGGGCAAAAGGGAGGGTTCCTTTCTTTCCTTAGCAACCTTTTTCGAAAAGGAATGCATTCTGTAACTACTTGACACCAAGGAGAAAGCCTCATCCAGAAAGCATAATTACTTTTTTTGTTTCAGTAGGTTTCACAACACTTTATTCTGTTCTCAGATTTTTTTTCCTTTTCCCATATTCCAGTAATATTCCTTTTTACACCCATGGTAGGTGTCCCTATGCATTTATACATTTCTGTACACATACATTTCAAGGTAGGTTGAGCCCTCTTTAGATTCTGTAGTAGGTAGGATCCTAGGTATTAGAATAGAAAGGTGTTTAGTGGACAGGCGCGGTGGCTCATGTCTGTAATCTCTGAACTCTGGGAGGTTGAGGCAGGAGGATTGCTTGAGCCCAAAAGTTCAAGACCAGCCTGGGCAACATAGCAAGACCCCACCTCTTTAGAAAAAAGAAAAAAAGAAAAAGAAAAAGAAAGGTGTTTAGCAGCCTTCCAGGCCAGGCACTACTGTCTGACAAAGAATTCCACTGACTCCTTTCAACTGAGTCAAATCTGAAGAATGGAATAATCTCTTCTCTACCATCTTGGTATAGACAGATGAGAAGCCAAGTGCAGGTCATTTTTAAACATTGTACACATTAAATATGTATATTTTTATGTCATTCATACCTTAGTAAGTGGCTTTTAAAGAGAAGAAAAAGAGAAACAATGTGAAAACAAAAGTTAGGACCTGAAAACCAAAGTTACTTGTTTCCATAAATTAACTTTCAAAGTTTCCTTCTCAAAAAAAAAAAAAATTATTTGCAGCATCTAAGAAATTCTGTAGCATCATAGAACATGTCTTCAAAGCCTGTAGAAACAGTCCGGGTTCTAGACCAAACCTTTCCAGTTAGTCCTAGCTGTGTGTCATGAGCAAATACTCTCTCTGAAGCCTCAGTTTATCCAACTATAAAATGGGATCACAGCATCCAGCTCACAGGGTGATTGTGAGAGTTACATGAGGATAGGTCTCCTGCCTTTCTTTAAACCAATTCAAAGGCTGTCTTCAGCTTTTCTGCCCATAAATCCCTCCCTTTCTGCCCAGCTTAGCAGAGCGCCTTTCGATTTTGCAGGTGGGATACTGCCCAGTTCATGAATCACTAGTGAAAGTCAATTCGCTCTTTAAGCTCGATTTGTTGAAATTTTGTTCTTTGACAGCTTCCTTGATCTGTTATGCTCTCTTAGAAGGATCTAGCATCTGGCTTTTGCAGTAGGAGCAGCTTTTCCAACATCTAATTCTTGCAGCACACACAGTTCCCCTGCACCCAGTTCCTATAATGAATGACAACTTGTAACACCTGGCATCCAACTTATGTGGTCTTGTAGCATCATACCTCTGGTGACATATCTTCCCATGACCAACTTTTCCTGGCACCCTAGAGGGTGATTTCCATCAAGTTCCACCAGTGAGGCCTCACAGCAACCTCTCTACCCTTCAGTGAGCCATGATCCTACCCTTGCCAACAAGGTTTTAGAGCTCAGCCCTGGGAGAATAGGCTCTTCCTTGGGCAAATGTTCTCAGCCGTAGGGGTGATGACTGCTCTGCTCCTTATATATGCTTTTTGTTTCATTTTGTTGGTGTTGTTGTTTGTTTGCTCATTTGTTTGTTTTGAGTTAAGATCTGGCTCTATTGCCAAGGCTGGAGGGCAGTGGTGTCATCTCAGCTCACTGCAAGCTCTGCTTCCTGGGCTCAAACCATCCTCGCACCTCAACCTCCCGGGTAGCTGTAACTACAGGCACATACCACCATCCCTGGCTAATTTTTGTGTTTTTTGTAGAGATGGGGTTTTACCATGTTGCCCAGGCTAGTCTCGAACATGAGCTCAAACAATCCACCCACCTCAGCCTCCCAAAGTGCTGGGATTAGAGATATGAGCCACCGCACCCAGCCATATCTGCTATTCTTATATAACTTAGAGATCTCTTTACTTCTTATTAGCAATCACTTGTTATATAATCTCATTATATTTAATAATCCTTTACATTAAACTTTCCTTTTTCAAATTGTTGTATGCTTTCTCAATCTTGATTAGATCCAAACCAATTCATCTCTCAATAACGCAATAAATCTTAGTATATCAGTATCCAAAATAATTCACTATATGAGATGACTGACTTCTCTTGGTCATGTTGCTGTATTCATGAATTCGTTTACTTATTTTATCCATTTGTTCAACAAATGCTTATTGAAGACCTACCATGTGCCAGCTGGAGCTACAAAGTCTTGCCCTTAAGGAGCTTACAATCCAAAGCAAGATAAAGACAAGTGTTAGAACAAGCATAACCAGTTTATGGAGTAGTGTGAGCCATGTAGCATACAAAGACGAAATCGTTTTATTTTTATTCAAATACTCTCCCTGATGACCCTATCTCATGTTGCTTCTTCTCATAACAACATCTCAGGCAGATCCTGTAGCTTTCTGGTCATTTTCAGCTATTAAAATTCCATTTTTAAACTCAGACATAAATGTTCTCTCTTCTCCCAGGTCAGGCTGGACCCAGGAGTAACAAAGCAGCGGGTGGCATGGTCTGCTTCTGGAGCACCTTCTTTCTCTCCCTCTTGTGTGCTGGGGCAGAGAGGATGAATTAAGAAAAGTATCTTATATAACTGATTCTTGAGCCCTCACGGAGCACAGCAAGTACATCCTCTAGGAGGCCCTTGGTGGGGGTGCTTTCTGTAGTGCAGGGTTGCTGACATGGAAGATCCCACCCCAGCTTAACCTCTTTCAGATGCCCTCTTAGCTCTTGCCTTGGCAGAGTCTCCACAGCAGCTTCCTGCTACAGTCTCTTTGCCTGGAAAGCATTCCTTTCTCCTTAGGTATCAGTAAGCTGCTTCGAGCTCACGCCATCATTTCTTGCCAGTGGTTTGTCCTGCTCTGGCGGCCCCAGGGTTCAACAACAAATCCTAGTCCGTTGTGCTTTGCAATCTTTCACCTGAGAAGTGGGATCCAGGCCCCCATTCTTGCAGATGTTTCCAATCCTTGAATTATATTCTAAGGAGTTGCAGCTCCACTTGGCTTGAAGAGAAAGGAGAGCAACCACAGGAAAGGATGAGAAAAGCCACAGCCCTCCCCACCCGGCAGACAACCTGTGATTCTCAAAATGAACCCCTTCTGTCCTCCCAGACTTTATTTAAAACTTGAAACAGTGCTGGGTAGTAGCATTTCCAAGCAAGCTATCCCTCAGTAAGCCCTGGAGTGGCTACTAGGCCCAACTGTCAGCAGCCTTCCTAGCATACGGGGAGAGACTTAGCATCACTTTCAACCCACATTGGGTCCTCTTGATAGTTTTAGACAGAAAGAGCCTCTCAGCTTCCTGTTACACAAGTAAACAACCTATTAAAATACATGATTATACACACATATGTTTACTGCAGTACGATTTATAATAGCAAAGATCTGGAACCAACCCAAATGCCCATCAATGACAGACTGGATGAAGAAAATGTGTCACATATATACCATGGAATACTGCAAATTGCTTTATTCTCTTAATTCAAATTTGTATATTTTTAAAAGCTACATTTATTTATTTATTTATTTAATTTTTTCTCCTATTGGTTCCATTACAGGAGGCAATAGGGAAATTTCTAGTGTTTTCTCTATCACAAACAGTGATGATTGTCTATATTCCTGCAGTCACAGGATCCTTTGGGTGTTGCTTCACCTGTCAGAAACCTCTGTGGCTGGCAGCGCCTCTGCCTGAGTTTTGATCTTGTATTAAGTTACCTCGTTGCAACTTTTGTCAGATTTTAAATTATAAAATCTGGGCTGGATGTGGTGGCTTGCACCTATAGCCACAGCACTTTAGGAATCTGAGGCAGGATTGCTTGAGCCCCAGGAGTTTGAGACCAGACTAGGCAACATATCAAGACCGTGCCTCTAAAAAAAAAATAAAATAATAACTGGACAGTAAAATATTAATAAATTTGACAACATCCAAATTTAAAATTCCTACACAACAAAAACACCATAATAGAGTTTAAGAGGAGACAGATTACAGAATCTGTTTGTAATGTTTATAAGAAAAGATTAATATCCAGAATATATTAAGTACTTCTACAGATGAATAAAGCAAACCCAATACAAAATGACAAATGAACAATTCAAAGAAGTAGAAAACCGATGAACAATAAACATAAGAAAATGCATTCAATTTCGCTAGTGGTCAGTAAAATGGAAATTAAATAACAATGAGAAACCAGTTAAGGCTCATTTGATTATCAACATTAAAAAGTTTTATGATTTCAAATGTTGGCAAGGATGGGGAAGAACTCTCATTGCTCTAGTGAGATTACAGACTTTTGGGAAAGGCAATTTGCAAAATCTATTGAAATTTTAGATGTGTTTAGCTTTTCATTCAGGATTTCCATTAATTATCTCTACTAGAGAAGCACTGACACATCCACAAAAAGGCAGTGATAGGGGCCAGGGCCCATCTGGAATGGCCACTGTGAGAACACCAGCTGCAGCAGGGGACGCGCGGCCAGGGCTGTGCGCTCCGTGGAGCCAGTGGGGGTCAGGATCAGGTGATCCCAGTGGGAGCCCTCTGCCCTACCAAGTTTGCAGGGTGAGAGACCTCACTCCCAGGCACAGCTGCCGCTGCCCAACTATGACTCTAGACCAGGACATCCCTGCTCTCTGGGGCGGGGAAGCCCCCTCAGGCTCAGAGGTGGCTGCTCACACTCCCTGGCCCCTTCCCACTCCCAGCGCCAACTCCGCACCAGAGCAAAATTGTAGACAGGTCCCCAGAGCCGAGCCTGGGCACTCTCACGACCCAACCAGGTGTGCACACATTTGAGGCAATGATGACACACCAGTCCCCCACTGCCTCAGCCCCTTCTGGAAACTTCGGATGCTGACAAGCAAGGGAGGGAGACCAGAGGGCTGAGGGTAGCTCAGCCAAGCCTGCAGGCACCGCTTGATGTGGACACCCTGAGTGCTGCGGATGGTGTGTTGATGGCACAGGAGGCAGACAGGTTCCTAAGAGGGAAAGAGTGGGTCTCCAATGAAATCCCACCTTCAAGTCAGGGAAGGCCTGAAGCTTGGGGGCCAGGCTGCCAGTTCCGCTTCCGGGTGAATTCCACGAGCTGGAGGGAGAACTTCCGTGATGCCTTTTGGCCAATCAAGCGGTGCTTTTCACCACCTGCCCGTGGACCAATCAGCACACACTTCCTCCACTCTGAGCCCATGAAAAGCCTGGACTCCGCCTGACTCAGACACACCTGGGGACGACCTGCCCGCAAATAGGAGCCACCCACTTCAGGTCTCTCGTCTGCTGAGAGCTGTTTGGTCACCCAGCAAGCACTTCTCTGCCTTGCTCACCCTCCAGTTGTCCACATAACCTCATTCTTCCTGGACACGAAACAAGAACTCAGCACCCGCCGAACAGCAGGAGGGAAAGGAACGGTAACGCTGCCTGGCTGGCTCTCTGAGCTCTCAGACTGCAGGACTGAAGAGTGGCAACTCTTCCAGGGGCTCAGACCTCGCAGAGCTGTAACACTGTAGCCCTCCTGCCCGCCCCCGATACCAGGCAACCCCCCACCAACAGGAAGCAATTGTGGGGCCGCACCATCCCAGGAGCTGTGGGCCAAAGTGAAGCAGAGGGACTGAAAAAGCTGTAACACAAACAGGCTGAAACATGCCCCCCAACCCCCGCCCAAAACATCCCTCCCAACCCCACTCACCATGCTGCGGGCGAGAAGGAGAGAAGAGCTGCAGCCCTTCTAGGAGCCCAAACCTCAGGGCTCCCTGAGTCAGGGCTGTGACATGCGGTAACACCCTCTTTGGGGGCCCTGTGGTTCCTGGCATCTCTGGGCTTACAGGCGCCACCATGTTCCCCGTGTCCAGACGCTGATGCTGGCAGCAGAAGCTACTTGCGGTACCTCTGGTTCAGCCACAGCCTCACACAGAGCCAGCGCCTGTGCCAGCGCCCCGAGCTGCCTGCCCCACTGCAGCAGCTGGCATGCCTGGCTATGCACAGTGGCCGGACCCTGCACTCTGTGCTCACTTGCTTCACACACCCCACACTGCCCCACGCCTGGCTCACCCTTGACAGGCGTGGGATCCGGGCTGGTATGACAAGCAGAGCACAGCCTGCAGGGCCAAGTGAGCGGAACAAGACCAGCAGGCACGAGCAAAACTTAAGCAGAGGCACCACCAGCCACAGGGGTTTCTGGCAGGTAAAGCAACACCCAAAGGATCCTGTGACCACAGGAATAAAGACAGTCATCACTGTTTGTGATAGAGAAAACACTCGAAATTTCCCTATTGCCTCCTGTAATGGAACCAACAGGGGAAGTAGTTAAATAAATAAATAAATAATTGTAGCCTTTTTAATATGCAAATTTGCGTTGAGAATAAGGCAATTTGCAGAACATATATAAAGTGTGCTACCATATTTGTAAAAGCAGAATTGAATCTTCCTCTATGTCCATTTATTATGCAAATGTATTTCAAAAAAGTCTTAGAAGAGACACACGAAACTGGTAACAGTAATGACTCTGGGGAGATGATCAACAGTAACTTCAGATTTATCTACTTGAGTACATTACAATGAGAATATAGTTTTGCAGTGCTTGTGTAATTTTTAAAAACATTTTAGGAATAAGAGTAGCGCTCCGTAACACATTGCCAGAAACCTTCCAATAGATTGGCCCATAAACATTTTCCATATGATGATACCTAGTGTGAACCAGGCATGTCAACATCCTCTTATTCCTTATGCTTTACTCAGGAAGATGGAAAACAGAGTATCTGTGTGAGCACCATTATGCACCAGCTGCTACTCTGGGAGCTTTTCATAAATTATTTACATACCCTCACAACAGCTCTAAGAGATGGGCATGATTTTTTATATTTTACAAATAGTAAAATGAAACCCAGAGCCAGGCACTGTGGTTCACACCTGTTGCCCCAGCTACGCAGGAGGCTGAGGCGGGAGGATCAACTGAGGCCAGGAGTTCTCAGTTACAGTACACTATAATGGGCCTGTGACTAACCACTACACTTCAGCAAAACCCCATTTCTTTATAAAAGAAAAAGATTAAAAAGAACATGAAATCCAGAAAGGTGAAGTAACTTGTCTAAAGTCACAGTTTTCAAGTGGCCCATTGAAGATTACTCAAATCCAGTTGAGTCCAAAGCCTATTCCACTTATTCTATAATAGTCTACTTCCTCCTCCACCCCTGAGAATGAGTACCCTTAGTTAAGTTGCCCCAACCCAGTGCATTTCATCTGGATGGAGAGATGTCCAGCCTCATGGACAATGATGTGTCTTCCAGATCCCCCTTCAAGGAAGGACTTTTTGCCCAGCTGCTGGAAGTGCCTCCAGCTGTCAGCCCCTATGAGGGTTGCCTTGGCTACAGAAATAGGAAGTTAGCCAGAAAACTAAGCCTAGGCTGTTGACAGGGGGGTTATCTCCCTGAGAAGCAGAGTCTGGAGGGAGTTCAGAGGATATGATATACATTAGAGAGCACTCTTGGAATCAACACCTCTGAAAAAGAGAGAGGAAGAGATCAAGCGGAAGGGAACCCAAGCCTCTGACATAGGTCCAGCAGCCTCAGTTAACCTGATGCTGAGCCCTGGAGCTAAATGGCCCATCTGAATTACACCAGGTAAAGAGAACATGGCCAGGCCTTTGTATCTCTTCCTCCATCAGTAGCTGGATGTGGCCCACCAGGAAAGGACACAACCTTGGTCTGAGACAGTCCATGAAGGAACGACAGCTGAAGGCTGTCTGCCAAAAGAAACTGGGGCAGCGGGTCCTTTCTTGAAGGGGAATTTGGGAGGCACATACTGAAAAGCAAGAGTTTTGACTGAAAGTCTACATCAGGGACAGTTAGATCTCAGGCTTACACTCTCCCTGACCCCTGCAGGGAAAGAATGTTCTAACCTCTGGGGAAATGTACAAGAGAAGCTCCACACTTGAAATTCAGGTATAGTGGAGAGTTGGGGGTGAGGTCCTGTATTACAAGCAGTGGATTTTCACAAAGTCTGCCTCCTGAATGATAAGAATCCCTCCCAACTTCCTTTCCCAGCCAATCTCCCAGAAATTTCACAGCCAAGCTGGGGAACCTCCAAGTGGGATAAAAAGATCCTTGTCAAGAGAAACTGGGCAAGCCCAGAGGAAAGACGGCCAGGTACTAAAATCTTGGAATCTCCCAGTGAAAAAGCCAGCTTCCTACCAGATCACTCCGAAACGACAGCCACCAACGAGCAAGCCTCATCAATGCTCACAGAGTTGCCAATTATTTTCTCAGAGCCTCAGTCTTCATTCTAACAGATCCCTGGTTTAGGCTAACCTGACATTTAAAGACAGCCTTGCACTGGGCACCATGCCTCACACCCATAATCCTAGCACTTCGGGAGGCCAAGTGGAGGTAGATCACTTGGCATCAGGAGTTCAAGACCAGCCTGATCCACATGGTGAAACCCCCTCTCTACTAAAAATACAAAAATTAGCTGGGTGTGGTGGTGCACGCTTGTGGTCCCAGCTACTCAGAAGGCTGAGGCAGGAGAGTCATACGAGCCCAGGAAGCAGAGGTTACAGTAAGCTGAGATCACACCACTGCACTTCCAGCCTTGGTGACAGAATAAGACTCTGACTCAAAAAAATAAATAAAATAGGCCGGGCGTGGTGGTTCATGCCTGTAATGCCATCACTTTGAGAGGCCAAGTCAGGCAGATCACCTGAGGTCAGGAGTTCAAGACCAGCCTAGCCAACATGATGAAACCCTGTCTCAGCTAAGAACACAAAAATTAGCTGGGCATGGTGGCAGGTGCCTATAATCCCAGCTACTCAGGATGCTGAGGCATAAGAATCGCTTGTACCCAGGAGGTGAAAGTTGCATTGAGCAGAGATCATGCCACCACTGCACTCCAGCCTGGACAACGAGAGCGAAACTCAGTCTCAAAAATAATAATAAAATAAAATAACAAAGACAGCCTTGAACATAAAATACAGAGAGCAAAGCAAACAAATAGAAAAGCATAGGAAGAAACTGGGCTATGCAGAACATCAAAAAAAAGCAACTTATTAAAAAAATACAACAAAATCATAGACATAGTCACAAGAGACACTGTCACATTCATGAATGAAAGGCAGGCTGCCTTTTTTTAAAAACGCAACAAAGAACAAGAAATATCAAGAGCTCTTGGAAACTAAAACTACGTTAGTCACAATTAAAAATCACTAGGAAGGTTGGAAAAGGAAATCAAAGAGATCTCCCCAGTTATAAATAGAAAGAAAGGAAATAAAATGAGTGAAATGGACAGAAAAGAATGAGAAATGAGAGGTTCAGCTGACAAGGTTCACTATCCAAATAATTGGAGTTCTAGAAATGAAAACTGAAAAATATTGGGAGGAAGAAATTTAAAAATAGGAATAGTTACAGAACTGGAACAAGTGAATCTTTGGATAAAAAATGACCATTTAGAACCAGGCACAGTAAATTTTAAAAGACATCCCCCACAATCATTGCAGGATCTCAAAAGAGCAGGAATAAATAAGAGATTAGAAAAGCTTCTAGGGAGAAATGGAGAAAAATAGCTAAAGCAGAGGAAGGCACAGGATTTAAGAAACAGGAGAGCCAACAGAGTAGAGCAGAGGGAGAAGTTATAGGATGAAAAGAAGCTGCAGGAGGACAGCAGGCCCAGAGAGCACAGAGTCCAGATCTGAGCTGGAGGACACCAGGAGGGAGGTCTGGGAGGTCGGGGAGTGAGACTGTCGAGTTATCTGCTGGAAGGTGTGTGACGCATTAGCAATAGGTTCAAAGAAAACTAAGCAAATGTTGATGCAATTAACAACTTGGGAAAAAATAATATGAGGCCAGGCGTGGTGGCCCACATCTGTAATCCCAGCACTTTGGGAGGCCAAGGTGGGCGGATCATCTGAGGTCAGGAGTTCGGGACCAGCCCGGCCAACATGGTGAAACTCCATCTCTACTAAAAAGTTCAAAAATTAGATGGGCATGGTGGTGCATGCCTGTAACCCCAGCTACTTGGGAGGCTGAGGCAGGAGAATCACTTGAACCTGGGAGGCGGAAATTTCAGTAAGCCAAGATCATGCCACTGCAATCTAGCCTGGGCGACAGAGTGAGACTCTGTCTCATAAAAGCAAAGAGAAAGGAAGTGTAATTTTACTGCAATAGTTGGTTAGTGGCAAATAATATGTACATGGAAACAATATTTACATAGGCATAATCACATAAACACTGAATATTACTCTAACCAGAAACACTCACTAGACCGTATCAGGAGACGAAGAGCAAATCAGCTGAATGACAGGGTTGGGTGGGAGTCCTGTAAGAGCTAAATGCTCTTCTGCCATAAGTGGAAGTCAACCAATCAATCTTTAAAAGTCTAAAATAAACAAATCACGATAGTATTTAGGAATTCCAGATGTAACTGCTGCATAGATAAAAAGTGGGTCTCTCCCAGAAACAACACTAAGGGTGTGGATAGGATAGGAAACTTTTTGTTTTGTTTTGTTTTGTTTTTTGAGCTCTGTTACCCAGGCTGGAGTAGAGCTGTGTGATCATAGTTCACTGCAACCCTCAACTCCTGGGCTCATGCAATTCTCCTGCCTCAGTTAATTCCAAGTAGCTGAGATTATAGGCATGTACCATGACACCTGGCTAAACGTTTTTATCCATTTTTTTTTTTTAATGTAGATGGGATCTCCCTATGTTCGAGCCCAGAGGCTCGAACGTCTGGGCTCCGGAGATGCCCCTGCCTCGGCATCCTAAAGTGCTTGGATTACAGGCACGGACCACCACGCCCAGCCAGATTGTTAAATTTTAAGACTTTGTGTCCTATTTCACTTTTTTAATGTTGGTAATAAAATAACTTTTAATAATAAATAGAATAAAGAGAGAGCTCTTTATTAAGAGAAAAAGCACCACTGGCCTGATTCAATCTGATAAAGCCTACAAGTAGCATCAATTCAATCCAATCATGAACTGTTCTTTATCTAGGCTGGCTTGAAAAATCAACATCTTCCCTTTTAAACAAAGCTCAGCCTCAGATTAATTAATAGCTGAGCTGGCACACACTTGTATTCAAATGATTCCTTCAGGTTCAGTCTCAAATTAATTAATGACTCTCCGCTGCACTTGAATGTCATGTATTTTGTCTTTCACAATTACTTAGTTTGCCTTCTCTGGACAAAGATTTACTCTTTGGCTCTCAATATACTAATAGAAATTTACTCCTACCCTGCAAACAGGAGGAGAAGAAGCAATTCATCAGCCCAGGAGAAGGCTCAAGGTGAAGACCTCCTCTGTCTAAATCACACTTTGATTAATATGAAACTGACAGACTGCAATGAGCACATAAGCTGACTGTTTTTCTGTGCTCCACTTTTAGAAGAAATCTCAGGGTGTATCACACATACATACACACACAAGAGCAGATATTAGAGACGGAATTCCAAACAGCCAGACTCAGGACAAATCCTGAGGCTAGCGCATGTAGACACCTCTAACACCCCAACTCACGTCTCTCAGCTCCCCATTTTACCTCAGATCTTCACAGGCTTCAACGCACCCGCCAATGATGGTGCTTCCCCTCAAGCAGACGCTGGGACTTCTCCAGTACTCCAGAGCCCAGCGGTTTCATCAAGGGCTCACAGGGAGAGTTACCAACCCACAGGCAAACCTCAACTAATGGGGGCCATGAGTCGGATGGATAAATCTCTGTCTTGCCAGGTGCGGTGGCTCACACCTGTAATTCCAGCACTTTGGGAGGCTGAGGCAGGCAAATCATTTAAGGTCAGGAGATCTAGACCAGCCTGGGGCAACGTGGCAAAACCCTGTCTCTAGAAAAAAAAATACCAAAATTAGCTGGGCATTGTGGCAGGCGCCTGTAGTCCTAGCTGCTCGGGAGGCTAAAGGCAGGAGGATCGCTTGAAAGTTGAGGCTGCAGTGAGCTAAGATTGCCCCACTGCACTTTCATCCTGGGCAACAGAGTGAAACGCTGTCTCAAAAACACAAAACAAACTTCTTGCAGTTGTAAATGTCCCAGGGATTCCCCATGAATCAGTGCCAAAACTGGGAAAGTCCCAGGCAAGCCAGGATGAACTCACCTGAGTAAGACAATGACTTTTTGTCCAGTCTTTGACACTTCTGATGTTATTATATGAACAACTTAAGCATTGTTGTTCTCTATTATTTTTCATCAATTCATTCAATATTTACTTGGCTCATACTCTGCCCCAATCACTGGGAATGAGAGATGAATGGGATATGTCTCAGAGTTCTCTTGGTCTGGTGGGGAAAACAAATATAAACACATCATAGCATGTTGCAATGCATATTGCGGCTGAGTAATACATAAGGCACCCCCAGGGCACAGAAAGAGGCCCATCTCTGTGGTAGAGGTGGCAAAAGAATGCAGAAGCAGGCCAGGCACAGTGGTTCATGTCTGTAATCCCAGCACTTTGGGAGGCTGAGGCAGGGGGATCACTTGAGCCCGAGTTTGAGACCAGCCTGGACAACATGGTGAGGCCCCCATCTCTACAAAAGATACAAAAATTAGCTGGGCGTAGTGGTGTGCACCTGTAATCCCAGCTACTTGGGAGGCTGAGGCAGGAGGAACGCTTGAACCCAAGGGGTAGAGGTCACAGTGAGCCAAGATTGTGCCACTGTACTCCAGCCTGGGCACTGGAGCGAGACCCTATCTCAAAAAAAAAAAAAAAAAGAAAGAAAGAAAGAAAGAAAGAAAAAAAGACAAGCACATTCTTATTTACCATTAACAAGCAATTAAAATTTGTAGTATTTTATTTCATGTTATTATAAGAGTCTCGCTCTGTCACCCAAGCTGGCTCACAGCGGCCTCTGCCTCCTCAGCTCAAGCAATCCTCCCACTTCAGCCACCTGAATAGCTAGGACAGCAGGTGCACAAAACCATGACAAGCACATATTTGATTTTTTTTTTTCCGAGATGGAGTCTTACTCTGTTACCAAGGCTGGAGTGCATTGGCACAATCTCGGCTCACTGCAACTTCTGCCTCCCAAGTTGAAGCAATTCCCCTGCCTCACCCTCCCAAGTAGCTGAGACTACAGGTGTGCACCACCAAGCCCAGCTAATTTTTGTATTTTCAGTAGAGAGGGTGTTTCTCTATGTCTGTCAGGCTGGTCTTGAACTCCTGAACTCATGATCCACCTGCCTCAGCCTCCCAAAGTGCTGGGATTACAGGCATGAGCCACCATGCCTGGCCTGAATTTTTGAATTTTTGTAGAGCTGAGGTTTCATCATAGTGCCCAGGCTGGTCTTGAACTTCTGGGCTCAAGTGATTCGCCTGCCTCAGCCTCCCAAACTGCTAGGATTATAGGTGTAAGCCACTGTGCCCAACCAGAAATTATAATTTTTTTAAATTCCATTCATCATAGCAACAAAAATTATTAAATGCCTGAGAATACACTTGAAAAAATATACAAGACTGATATGAATAAAACTATAAAAATTCACTCTCAAACATAAAAGGTGGCCTGAATAAAGGGAAACACATTCCATGCCCTTGAATGTGAAGGCTCACTTTTGTAAAGGAATCATTTCTTTCATAAATTATCAATGCGAACTAAATTAAAATCCCAATATGATTTAATAATGAAACTTGATAAATTGATTATAAGTTTCCTCTGGATGAGAAAATGTTTGAAGATAGTCAATAAATGTTTTAAGGTGGGGTACGGTGGCTCATGCCTGTAATCCCAGCACTTTGGGAGGCCAAGGTGGGTGGATCACCTAAGATCAAGAGTTCAAGACCAGCCTGGCCAACATGGTGAAACCCTGTCTCTACTAAAAATACAAAACTTAGGCTGGCGTGGTGGTGTGGTCTGTAACCCAGCTAATTGGGAGGCTGAGGCAGGAGGATCAGTTGAACTTAGGAGGTGGAGGTTGCAGTAAGCCAAAAGAAATGTTTTAACAGTAAGTAGGGCTTGATCCACTGGCTACTAAAAGATTTTTACAGTCTACCATTGGTGCAATAATAAACGAAAGAAATGAAAGACAGGAGGAAATTTGAAAAGAGACTCATTACAGATCAGAATACATTTAGGCAAAATGGTATTTAAAATCAATAGAGAGAGGAAGAATTATTCAAGAGATGAGGACAGGCCGGGCGCGGTGGCTCAAGCTTGTAATCCCAGCACTTTGGGAGGCCGAGGCGGGTGGATCACGAGGTCGAGAGATCAAGACCATCCTGGTCAACATGGTGAAACCCCGTCTCTACTAAAAATACAAAAAATTAGCTGGGCGTGGTGGTGCGTTCCTGTAATCCCAGCTACTGAGGAGGCTGAGGCAGGAGAATTGCCTGAACCCAGGAGGTGGAGGTTGCGGTGAGCCGAGATCGCACCATTGCACTCCAGCCTGGTTAACAAGAGTGAAACTCTGTCTCAAAAAAAAAAAAAAAAAAAGAGAGATGAGGACAATAGGAGTAGGATTTTCTTTTTTTAATATATATATATATATATATTTTTTTTATTGCACTTTAGGCTCTGGGGTACATGTGAAGAACATGCAGGACTGTTGCATAGGTACATACATGGCAATGTGGTTTGCTGCCTCCATCCCCATCACCTTTATCTGGCATTTCTCCCCATGTTATCCCTCCCCAACCTCCCTACCCACTGCCATCCCTCCCCTAGTCTCCCCAACAGACCCCAGTGTGTGATGCTCCCCTCCCTGTGTCCATGTGTTCTCATTGTTCTCACTCACCTATGAGTGAGAACATGTGGTGTTTGACTTTCTGTTCTTGTGTCAGTTTTCTGAGAATGATGGTTTCTAGGTTCATCTATGTCCCTACAAAGGACACAAACTCATCGTTTTTTATGGCTGTATAGCATTCCATGGTGTATATGTGCCACATTTTCCCTGTCCAGTCTATCATCAATGGGCATTTTGGTTGGTTCCAGGTCTTTGCTATTGTAAACAGTGTCGCTATGAACATACGTGTGCACGTGTCCTTATAATAAAACGATTCATAATCCTTTGGATATGTACCCAGTAATGGGATTGCTGGGTCAAATGGAATTTCTATTTCTAGGTCCTTGAGGAATCACCACACTGTCTTCCGCAATGGTTGAACTAATTTACAGGACTTTCATTTAGAAAACATTAAAGCTAAAGCCCCACCTCACACAAATGCTTACTAAAGATCTAGTGATAAGCACTAAAACAAAGAGACATTTTCTGTCCTGTGGCAAGGGCTACCAATGAGTGCCGCTTGCTGCTATGAGAACTCAGAATGTGCCTGTATTAAGCCAGATAAAAAAGTAAGTAAAAATTTTTAAAAAAAAAAAAAGAAAAAGAATTCAGAAGAGTGGAAACCGGCTTAGTGAAGTCAGGAAAGGCTTCCCTGAAACAGACTGAGTTGGGTTCTGAAATCTGAAAAAAATGAGGATTTGTCTGGCGAAGAGTTGGAAGGCAACGCACCTCGCACAACAGCTCATGGAGAAAGGAAGCAGGCAGGCAGCATTCCAGGAAGTGCAGGAGCTTAGCGCGGCTGGCGCCTAGAAAAGAGGGAGCATGGCGTAAAAAGAGCCAGCAAAGGCGGGCAGGGCCCAGATCACGCAGAGCCTTGAAGGCCACATTAAAGGTTCCAATCCATATCCTAAGAACTATCGGAATCTACTGAGAGTCTTTGCCAGGGGAGTGACCAGAAGAGATCTTGGTTTTGAAAAGGTCAACACAGGCTGCAAGGGAGAAAACTGGACTGGCTGAGAGGCTGTACTGAATAAGGGAGTAAGGAGAATGTGGACGATAGCCATGGACCACACAAAAGATACTGATGGTGGCAACGAAAATAGAGGTGGGCCAATTTAAAATGTATTTAGAGGCCAGGTGTGGTGGCTCACGCCTGTAACCCCAACACTTTGAGAGGCTGCGGCGAGCAGATCACTTGAGGTCAGGAGCTCAAGACCAGCCTGGCCAACATGGTGAAACCCCTTCTTTACTAAAAATACAAAAATTAGCTGGGTATGGTGGTGTGCACCTGTAATCCCAGCTACTCTGGAGGCTGAGGCAGGAGAATCATTTGAATCCAGGAGGTAGAGGTTGCAGTGAGCTGAGACCATGCCACTGCACTCCAGCCTGGGCAACAGAGTAAAGCTCCATCTCAACAAATAAAAATAAAATGTATTTAGGAAAAGAAAAAATGCATTTAGAAGGTAAAATGTATAGACATTATTAGTGGATTCGATACTAAGGGTATCAAACACAAAGGTGTCAAGACTAGAAGGACGGGTATGCAACCCACTGAGATAAAGAGCACAGGGTTAATTTGGAGCTGGGGAAATCACAGACTCAGGCTTGGAGATGCCGAGTTTGAGACATCTTTGAGATATTCAGTTAGAGCTATAAAGTAGGCAATAGAGAACCTTAGAAAAAACATTTATGTATCAATTTTTAATGGAACATAAAATAGGGTATGATTAACTGCTATAACAAATAAACCCCACAGTTTTGCAAATGTAACTGAAGTTGATTTTTCACGCGCAGAACAGTCCAAAGCAGCCCTTGTCCATGTGCATTGTGGGGACTCAGGTTTTGTCCTTGTGACCTGCTCCTCCCCTAGGGCCTCACAGGTCATCTGCATATAGGCAGAAGTGGAGAACACACATCTTAACCACCTCAGCCAGAGTGACACACCTTACACATCATTTCTCACTATACGCCATTGGTAAGAACTACTCATATGCAAGGAAGCTGATAATTAGTCCCTAGCTGAGCAACTGCTCCCAAGTGTAGCATTGCCAGACAAATTACAGGACGCCTAGTTAAATTCCAGTTTCAGTCCAAAGTGAATGGTGTTTTAATATAAGAACGTCCCCTACGTTGTATCTGAAATTCAAATTTAACTAGGTATCACATTTTTCAAGTTCGTTTGCTAAATCTTGCCACCCTATCTCAGGGACAATCCTATCTATGGCAATGGGTCACATATTTTGATGGATAGTTAGTCATGTCTGCCGCAGGATACAAATAACTTAGAGAAAATGTGATACAAACGTATCGTGGAATACTATACAGCCATAAAAAAGAATGACATCATGTCCTTTGCAGCAACATGGATGTAGCTGGAAGCCAAAATCCTAAACTAACCCAGGAACAGAAACCCAAATACCACATGTTCTCACTTAGGACAGGGAGCCAAACACTGGGTACTCATGAAGATGGCAACAATAGAAAGTGGGGGGCTACTAGAGAGGGAAGGGAGGCAGGCAAGGGCTGAAAAACTAAGTATTGGGTACCCTCCTCAGTACCTGGGTGACAGAATAATTCGCATCTCAAACCTCAGCCCGACACAATATAGCCACGTAACAAACCTGCACATGTACCCCCGAATCTAAAATAAAAGGTTTCCTTAAACATGGCTTAGAGCAGACCTCTTCCATATTTCCTGTATTAGCCATGGGTAGGGTTGTGGGGAAGGTATGCAGAAAGTTTTTCTTACATTTGAGAGACCAGGAAAGAGGACTTATAAGTAGAGGATGAATGAGGAGCACCCTTGATAGATCCTAAAGTCAAAAAACTAGAACCTGGCACAATTCCATGTACTGTATCCATTTAGTCGGTGAGCATGTATTGAGCACCCGCTATGCTCTGAGTGCCACACTAGAGGCTGAAGATACTGAGATATTACAATCCATGTCTTCAAGAAGCTTACAGTTGTGTAGAGTCAGGGGGAAAAGGAGGAAGCAGAACTCAGTAGATGAAGGAGCCCTTAAGTCAAACTGGTGGAAACCCCAAAGGTGGCCCAAGGGAGATGGCAGCTGAATTGCACCTTAAACGTCAGGCAGGTAGGAATGAAGCAAATGAAGAAACACAGATTGCTACAGCCACTCATGGAGTAGTCATTGGTACGGGACATACCCTCCACGATAAACATCTAGAAAACCAGACAAAATATATGACACAGTTAGCCCTGGGTAGAGCAGGGCTGTGACACCTGAGAGAAGAGAGACAAACAAGGGGAACCCTCGCTGCAATTGCCCTGGTTTGCTTGGAGGCCATTCATGGACCTTGGCAGAGGGAAGGGAAGCCAGATAGAAACTGGAAGTTTCACTGAGTGGAATAGACAAAGATAGGCATTTAGGGAGTTTGATGGTTAAGTGTTTATGTGTCAACTTGACTGAGTTAAGCGATACCCAGGGAGCTGGTAAAACACTTCTGGCTGGCTGTTTCTGTGAGGATGATTCCAGAAGAGACTAGCATTAGAATCAGTAGACTGAGTAAAGAAGAGCCAGTGTAGGCGGGCATCACCCAATCCACTGAGAATCCTGATGGGACAAAAAGGTGAAAGAAGGAAGAAGGGTAATTCTCTCTCTCTCTCTCTCTCTCTCTCTCTCTCTCTCTCTCTCTCTCTCTCAGCATATTACAGGCTTCTTGGCCTCCAAAATTGAGTGAGCCAATTCCCACAATAAACATACTTTTACATACCTGGATATATCCTGGTGAACCCTGACTAACAGAGGGAGGCTAAGGTGGCTGGAATGTATGGACCAGAGTACCAAAGAGGAGGGAGCTACACAGAGAAAACATTCCATAAATCTGTGCGAGGTTCTCCTCAAGGGTTCCACTGAATCCTAATCCATACCAACTTAGGGTAAAGCTCCATGAAGCCAAAAAAAAAAAGACAACTTTCAGGTCGTTCTGAGATGAACATTCTCAGAGCCCATTTATGGTTGAGAGAGGTTTTGAGCTCCTCTCAGTCAGAGTAGAGAGGACTCATTTAATATAAGGGCATTCAGAGAGACTCCAGAGTGTCACGCCTTTGTGGTAGAGTAAACGCTACTCTAGACCAGACCCAACGGAGCTGAAATCGAGCCTAGAAAAAAAATCAAGCTTATCTGTAAGTAAGTTTACCACCTACCGAAACAAATTTCAACATTACTTAGACAACAAAATCCAAACCCTCAACAAAGTATCATTCACAATGTCAACATCTAATTTTAAAATTACTAGACATGCAAAGAAGTGGGAAAATCTGATTCAAGCCAGGAGAAAAGTTAGTCAATAAAGACAGAGTCAGAAATAACAGTGTAATGGAATTACCCAGTGAAAGCGTGTGGGAAGGCAGTAAAATTCCAAACCAAGAGAGTAGTCGACATGCACAAGGCTTCTTTTGGTTGCACTGGTGAGAACAAGTTGTACAGCCTCCCACTGTCATCAGAGGGGCTGGGTGACATGGGACAAAGGTAGAGGTAGGCTCTTCTGAGAAATCTGGAAGACCAATGTACGTCCCATTAACTGACAAACAGAATGGCTGCCTTCCTCCCACTAAGCTGCTTCAAAGTCCCTGGGACAAGCCAGAATTTGAGTGTCTCTGTCCTAATCACAGTTTTCTCACTTATTTCTAAGATGAACTTGAATTAAATACTTGCATTTCTAAAGAAAGGAATGGGAGCTCTTTAATGAGCACCTACTATGTGCCAGCAACTATACCTAGGCACCCTCAAATTCGTTACTTCACTTAATCCGTAGACCAGCCTTGAAAGACAGGTACTTATCTCTTTCGAAATGGAAACCGGACCGGAAATTAAGGAACTTGCTTGTGTCAGTCAAGTCAAGTCAATTTGAACTGAAATCTATGAAATTCAACGAATCAAACTGTGGTGAATGTTTTGAAGTCCTCTTGTGTAGTACTGTCTTTGCAGTCAACACACTGGGGTTCAATTTTCAGCTTAGCCACTTGCTAGCTGTCTGCCTTTGGAAAGTTCCCAACCTCTTCAAGACTCAGTTTCTAAATCTGCTGAGCAGGAGAACAAATCATACTTTGTACAGTCATAGGGAAGATTAAGTGAGGCAATTAAGAATGTGAAGAGCCTGGAATAGAAGCAAGTATATACCAGGTGTTCAACAAATACCTGCCTACTCTGTCCTCTTCCTCCTCCTCCATTCACTAAATGTCTGACTCTGACCATATATAACTGCAGGAGGATGAAAACCAAAGCCAAAACCAGATCAAACAGAAAACTTTTTCTGCAAAAGTATGACAGTGGTTCTCAAAATCAGGTCCCTGGACCAACAGCGTTAGCACCACGCAGAATTTCTTTAAAATGTACATTTTATTACCCCACCCCAGACCTACTAAATAAATTCTGAGAGTGGGGGCCAGCAATCAACTTTTATAGAAACCTTGGCATGATTTTGATACACACCAATGTTTCAGAACCACTTGTATGATAGCTTTTATTGCATCAATTTAATTCATATATTGCATAGACTGTGGCTAGGTCTTAATAATCAATCTAACATTGCTCTTTCTTCTTTATTTATTATAGAGTGCCTTCAGATTACTTTATTCTGAATTATCTCTCTCCAAGAAAGAGTAAACAAAGTAAAATGGTGTGTTACATTAAAAATCTTACCCAAAAAAAAAAAAAAAAGACTAAGCTATTGATGTGATACAGAAAGACAAATGTAAAGAAGTTCTTCTTGAGAAAAACTATTTGAATGACCAAGTAGAGAAAGTGAAGCCTAAAGTGTAAGCATTTTCCCTAATTCCTAACAGGTTACCACAAGTGACCCTTCAAAAATCATTTTCAAGACTATACTTTCAGGGATCATTTCTATAGTTTGTTACTAGAGAAGTTTCTCTGAACGTGTAGAGCACCGTAACAAACAAACAAAAAATCCAACCATTTTCACAATAAATATTTTTTTCTCTTAATTTAGCTGTTCCTATTCCAATCCCTTTAACTAAACTTTAATTCCTAATTCAGCTGTCCAGTCTTCCTGACTTGAAATTTGGGGAAACCAGAAAGCAATTTTGATTTAGAAATCAGGCACTTGTCATTAGGTGCAAATGTTTCCGTGCTGAAGACCTCAAACTGTTGAAAGTTACAAAACAAGCACTGGGTGTGGGGTTGGGCAGCTGAAACCAATTATGCAGATTTGGCATCTAAAGAAAATGGTACATCTGAATACTTAGAATGATTCCCAATTATATTCCAGTTGCTTTCATTTCTTCCAGTTGCTGCAGCCCTCCTCCACAGCCCTCTCTCAAGGCTGTATTCCTCCATCCTTGCTTGCAGATGAGTTCAATTGTTTTCTATTTTTTTACTCTTCTCTTTTATCTCCGATGCTTTTACTTCCTTCCTCATTTCTTTTTTTTTTTTTTTTTTTTTTTTTCACAAGATACTCATGCGATGATTCTACAGATACAGGGATTTTTCTTCCTGTCCTTGAAACGATAGCCTGTCTTTCCCCTCAAGTGTCTTTGTCGCAATGCCTGATAAACTGTTTATTTTTCCTAACGGCTTTCCTTTTTGGCCTGAAAAACAAACATTAACCAAAAACCTCCTTGTTTCACTAGAGTGTCACTTTCAATGCAATCCCTGGTGCTGGAGCGCCGCCTGCTGAGTAAATGAGAATTAGCAGGTCATAGTGCCTTTGGTTTCGCTGCAGAAAAAGTAATTGACCGTTTTTTCATCAACAGATTCTTCAGAAATGACTGGTGTAATGTTCTTGATATTGTTCCTTCCCCGGCCATGCTGCTTAAGCCATTGTACATTATCTGTAAGAACTAATCCAAAGTATTTTTAAAACTGCCTATTTTAGCACCATCTACTAAAAACTCAGTAAAATGCCCTCCATAGAATAGATGCTCAGTAAAAACTTGTAGATAGCAGTTAATTAATATTATGTGAAAACATTTATGAAACTGTAGTTCAGTTGCCTACTTCTCTTTCTAACTCCTTGCCCCCTTGAGGGGAAAAAAAAAAACACGCACTTTTTTAAAAAATCCTATATATTGACCAGGCACAATGGCTCACGCCTGTAATCCCAGCACTTTGGGAGGCCGAGGCAGGCAGATCATTTGAGGTCAGGAGTTCAAAACCAGCCTGGCCAACATAGTGAAACCCTATCTCTACTAAAAATACAAAAATTAGCTGGGCATGGTGGCAGGTGCCTGTAATCCCAACTACTCAGGAGGCTGAGGCAGGATAATCGCTTAAACCTGGAAGGTGGAGGTTGCAATGAGCTGAGATCGTGCCACTGCACTCCGGCCTGGGCAACGGAATGAGACTCCATCTCAGAACAACAAAAAAAAAATTATATATTTCACTACTTGACCATAGCACTTAGCTAAGTTTGTGTAATAGGTATTCAAAATACATTTTCAGAATACTGATTAATTCTAAATATTTAATCGTCATCATTTCTAGCACTCATTATGTGCTAAGAACTGTTCTAGCTATTCAACCAACATTTTCTCTAGTCCTTAAAACCTGCCCAACAATTCTTGGAAAAAGCTCCTTATCAGCTGCCAACCTGACCTCCCAACTGAACACCAAACCCTCATTTCCAGGAATTCTGTTACTCTGACAAATTCTTTGCACCTGGCTTTTCAGAAGCTTATATTTTCTTTTCTTTCTTTCTTTTTTTTTTTTTTTAAACAGAGTCTCACTCTGTTGCCCACAACTGGAGTGCAGTGGCAGGATCTCGGCTCACTGCAACCTCCGCCTCCAGGTTCAAGCCATTCCCCTGCCTCAGCCTCCTGAGCAGCTGGGACTACAGGCACCCGCCACCACGCCTGGCTAATTTTTTTGTATTTTTAGTAGACACGGGGTTTTACCATGTTGGCCAGGCTACTCTTGAACACCCGACCTCAGGTCATCTGCCTGCCTTGGCCTCCCAAAGTACTGAGATTACAGGCCTGAGCCAGCGCACCCAGCCTAGAAGCTAACATTTTCTTTTCTTTCTTTTCTTTTTTTTTTTTTTTTTTTTTTTTTTCTGAGACGGAGTTTCGCTCTTGTTACCCAGGCTGGAGTGCAATAGCGCAATCTTGGCTTACCGCAACCTCCGCCTCCTGGGTTCAAGCAATTCTCCTGCCTCAGCCTCCTGAGTAGCTGGGATTACAGGCACGCGCCACCATGCCCAGCTAATTTTTTTGTATTTTTACTAGAGACAGGGTTTCACCATGTTGACCAGGATGGTCTCGATCTCTTGACCTCGTGATCTACCCGCCTCGGCCTCCTAAAGTGCTGGGATTACAGGCGTGAGCCACCGCGTCCGGCCTAGAAGCTGACATTTTCAACAGTAGCTTGGGACATTTTCCTGCTAGTGGTCCTTACACAAGGTGAGAAATCATGCACTGATAAAAATTACAACCCCAAGTGTAATAGATGAAAGAAATGGTCACCAATTCTTTCCCTCCTTGTACCTACACCCTGCCAATGTGACACTAACTCCTTACATCAAGAAGTAAAGTCTTTTTCTCCCCTTCTTGAATCCGGACTGGCCTTGAGATTTTCTTGGGCCTACAATTCAAGAGGCCTTGTGTGTTTCTGCTCTCATGCATGGAACCCTGAGCTGCCATGAGATTGAGCCCAAGCCAACATGGGAAAGAGTGAGTGATCACATGGAGAAAGACTGCTCATCCCAGCCGAACGCACCGTTGGTCAACCCAAACTACCAGCTGACTACAGACACATGAGCAAGTGCATCCAAAGCCATCCAAAGCCATCCAAGCTCAACCTCGACCAGAAGCTCTTCCCAGCTTATCCCAGCCCAAATTAAAGACCAACCTGCAGAATCATCAGCTAAATAAATAGCTATGCTGGCCGGCCATGGTGGCTCATGCCTGTAATCCCAGCACTTTAGCAGGCTGAGTGGATCATCTGAGGTCAAGAGTTCGAGACCAACCAACTTGGCAAAACCCCGTCTCTAGTAAAAATACAAAATTTAGCCGGGCGTGGTGGTGGGTGCCTGTATTCCCAGCTACTTGGGAGGCTGAGGCAGGAGAATCACTTGAACTCGGGAGGCGGAAGTTGCAGTGAGCCAAGATCACACCATTGCACTCTAGCCTGGGCAAGCAAGCAAGAGTATGTCTCAAATAAATAAATACATAAATAAATAAAAGCTATGATGCCATATAAACCAGAAACATCACCTGTTATATATTATAGCCTAAAACAGTTAACTTGCATCTAATCAAAACTCATATCTAATTTCCAGTTCACAGAAAATGTAAGATAAAGGAACAAGCTAACTGATGTGTTGAGATGAGGCAGCAATATATAAATACACACATACACACACGCCACACACACACCAATTTACACTCTTACTTTAATGGGTTAAGTTAGCCCAAAATCATCTCAAAAAAATGTTTAAAGGATCAAACTCTCATCCCAACACTGCCCAGAGTGTTTATAGTATTCTGCCAACGGAAGATGTGAAGTTGTATTTTGTGGATCCCATAGAATGTTGAAGTCTAGCCACTTTAGAATCTGTGAAGATTTATCTATATACAGTCTCTGGATTGATCACTTTCCAGTTAAATCTTTTTTAGGACCATTTTAACAGTCAGTTCCTGGAGCCAGCCATACAGTCTCAATGATTCACTCAGAGTCAGGGGAAAATCATCAGACTGACCATTTTTCATCTTAAAATTTTTATTCTCATTGTCATAAGAAAGGATTTATTATCAACTTCTGCAAGATGCAGATACTAAATCAGCCTTGGGGTTTGAAGTAGAAATGAATAAATATGGCAGGAGTTTGAGTTCATCTGGTGTCTGGAATGGTTTGGGGTTTTGAAATTCTTTTTAACTACTATTATACGGTTTTAAAACCCAAAACATATTTTCTTAAGGCTTTTCTCCTTCATGTCTAAATCCAAGTGTCTGATCAAGGAAAATGGAATCCGTGCGCTATTGAATGTATCTGCACTCCATTCAGTTCAGGGCAGTCAGTGTAAAATACTGACATTCTCTTTTGCAGGAGTTATTTCAAGGCCTAAATAATTCTGAAGCTAAACTTTTAGAAAATTTTCTTTCCCAGCCACTTAAAGAGTCCCAAAATTTGCAAACCATACTCTTGACTCCTCACCTGGACTATCAGGTTCTTAAAAGTTTTCATATTCACATGATGGAAAGATTAGGGAAACAAATTCTTCCACTCTCTCTTTGTCCTTGGCTCTAACTGCTCTGGATGAAGAGAAGGAAATGGTGTCTTTATGAAGACAGTCAATACAATCTTGCAACTCACTCAGCAACGGACTGGAATGGATACAGTAAAGAAATAAAAGGGCCGGGCGCGGTGGCTCAAGCCTGTAATCCCAGCACTTTGGGAGGCCGAGGCGGGTGGATCACGAGGTCAAGATATCGAGACCGTCCTGGTCAACATGGTGAAACCCCGTCTCTACTAAAAATACAAAAAATTAGCTGGGCATGGTGGCGCGTGCCTGTAATCCCAGCTACTCAGGAGGCTGAGGCAGGAGAAATGCCTAAACCCAGGAGGCAGAGGTTGCGGTGAGCCGAGATCGCGGCATTGCACTCCAGCCTGGGTAACAAGAGCGAAACTCCGTCTCAAAAAAAAAAAAAATAAAATAAATAAAAATAAAAATAAAAATAAAAAAGAAAGAAAAGGCACAGGATGAATACAGAGTGCTACCAGGCTCTTCACAAAGCCTTTGCAAAATATCGTCTCCTGTTATTGCAGCCTCCCCAGGGGGAAGGTGGAGAATTGTTAATAGTACCACTGGAAAAGCTTGTTAATGCAAGCTCAGGAGAGTGTCCTTACCTCCTCGAGCTTCCCGTGCTGCTTCTGGAAAGTGACAGACTACCCTTACCCCAAAAGATGTTATGTGAGTGTTTCTCCTGCGCATCCATCATAGTGCTGGCAGCTGAACCCTCCATGCTTGGGCAGATGAGCTAGTGACGCTGCAAAGGAGCAGTTTTGAAGACTAGCAGTGTCTCAGAGAACTGGCTGTGCAGAAAGGAAAGTGCTTACCTAGGAGGATTTTAAAAAACAAAGGTTTTGTGCATTAATTAAAAATTTTTTTTGAAATACAAAAAAAATTAGCTGGACATGGTGGCGCGTGCCTGTAATCCCAGCTACTCAGGAGGCCGAGACAGGAGAATTGCCTGAGCCCAGGAGGCGGAGGTTGCGGTGAGCCGAGATCGCGCCATTGCACTCCAGCCTGGGTAACAAGAGCGAAACTCCGTCTCAAAAAAAAAAAAAAAAAAAAAAAAAAATTTTTTTGGTGGGATGGAGTCCCACTCTGTCACCAGGCCAGAGTGCAGTGGTGTGATTTCAGCTCACTGCAACCTCCACCTCCCAGGTTCAAGCGATTCTCCTGCCTCAGCCTCCTGAGTAGCTGGGACTGCAGATTCACACCACCATGGCCAGCTAATTTTTTATATTTTTAGTAGAGATGGGGTTTCACCATGTTGCCTAGGATGGTCTTGATCTCTTGACCTCGTGATCCACCCACCTCAGCCTCCCAAAGTGCTGGGATTACAGGCATGAGCCACCACGCCCGGTCTAAGTAAAAATAAATTTAAAAGGATAGGTGCGGATAGATTGCACTGGCCATCATCTGTGGAACGTATCACGTCAGATGTTGCTGATATTCAAATATAAAAGATTTTCAGCCGGGCGCGGTGGCTCACGCTTGTAATCCCAGCACTTTGGGAGGCCGAGGCGGGTGGATCACGAGGTCGAGAGATCGAGACCATCCTGGTCAACATGGTGAAACCCCGTCTCTACTAAAAATACAAAAATTAGCTGGGCATGGTGGCACGTGCCTATAATCCCAGCTACTCAGGAGGCTGAGGCAGGAGAATTGCTTGAACCCAGGAGACGGAGGTTGCGGTGAGCCGAGATCGCGCCATTGCACTCCAGCCTGGGTAACAAGAGCGAAACTCCGTCTCAAAAAAAAAAAAAAAAGATTTTCAATAACTTATTTTTCAAGTATGAATTAAAGTAGATCAGAAGTTATCCCTATAAGAATGCCACTCTTACCAGCATTTCCTAGATTAGTAAAAGATACTATTACCACTAGGGTCCTGGAAATTGTATATGAAGTGTTCCAGTTACTGTTACTGCATAACAAAGCACTTCGAATGCGGAACTGTAAAACAACTGTCATTTTATTTTGCTCACAAATTGCATGGGTCAGGAATTCAGCTTGATTGGACAGTTCTCACTTGGGGTCACTCAAGAGGTTGCAGTCAGATGTTGGCTGGGAATGCAGATAATTGAAGGTTCTGACACCAAGACAGTGCCCCCACATGCCTAGCAGTTGACTGGGAACCCCACTGGGGCTGACCAGACAGCCTGCTTATGAGGGCGCAGGCATGGCCGTCTCAGGGTAGCTGACTTCCGACACAGCAGATCAAAGCTCCAAACGCAAGGATCCCAGAAACCAAAGAAGTTGCATAACTTTTTATGACTTGACCTTGGAAGTCACATAGATCACTTCTGTCATATTCTATTGGCCAAAGCGGTCACAAACATGCCTAGATTTCAGGGAGGAAGCCAAAAACCCCTCTTAATGGAAGGTGTGTTGAGAATTTACAGGTAAGACTTTAAAACCATCACAGTCACTATAAATGCTATCACAGAAGTGCATTATGTCATCGGAAGTTAAACACGGAGGCAGACACTATCACTGCCCTCCCCTATGTCCCCCTGGCCCATGTCTGAGTTCACTGGCAACTTCAGTGGACAGTTCCTGTGACTGCTGGTGGCTTCCTACCTCAGGTCCCCAACTGCAGAATCCTCCAGTTCCCTCCAGTTTTCCCTTTCTCCTGGCCAAGAAATACAGGGTGCCTTAACTGTTCTGTGACCAGCCAACCCCGTATTTTTCCCTGCAGGCTTGAACCGAAGCCAGGCCTTGAATCTTCCCAGACACTGACAGACTGGCTTAGGTTGTTGCCCGAACTATTAAAAAACAAGCACGTTGCTTCATATGTAGAAAGTCGTCCCCATCCCTAAACGGAATTCCTTAGACACTCACATAACTGCGTACCTGGATCTGCATGCTATAGACATACCTCGACGATCTTGTTTCATTGTCCATCAGGGGAACACGCTGCAGCCCCACCACACATAATTTCCCCTAACAAGTGTTTGCACCGATCGCCCCGGCATTTAGTGCTTCTTTCTTTGGAACGCCACCCAGCCCCATCTCAGGATGGTTTGGAGCAGGTGCCTGCAGGAATTCCCCTGCTACCACTTTTGGGCTGATTCCAGGATCCAGTTCAGCCAGACAAGTCTCTTTGTTTCTCGGCCTGAGGGCTTTCTCTGACTCAGCTCACAGAGGTAAGCTTCAGCCAATAAGAGACAGACAGTAGATAAATATCCTGACTCCCTTGTCCCTGAGCGGGACAATTCTGAGGCGCATTCAAGTGGTCCTCAACGTGACTGAGCCCAGGTACCCTTGGTGGCACCCAGCTCATTAGACCCAGCATGGCTCTCCTCTGCCCCTTCGGATTTCTCCCTCCCTCATTTCTGATTCCTGGCATCACTTCCCAGCACCCAACTGCTTGTCTCTGACTTGGCTGTGGGAGGACTCAAACTAAACACCCATTATATGTGTCTGGGTCTGAGAATAAATGACCTCTAAGGTCCCTCCCTAGTCTGAATTTCTGTTATCGTTATTGTCATGTTATGGAAAAAAAAATTAAAAAACAGGATTTCCTCTGTGCCCAGGCTGGAGTGCAGTCATGTGACCATAGGTCACTGCAGCCTTGAACTCCTGGATTCAAACGATCCTCCCATCACAGGTTCCAGAGTAGCCAAGACTACAGGTGCACACCACCATGCCCAACTAATTTCTTTAATTTTCTGTAATTTCTTTAATTTTCTATAGAAGTTGTGGTGGGGGTGGGGGTAGGGTGTCTTGCTGTATTACCCAGGTTGGTCTTGAACTAGTGATCCTCCTGCCTCAGCCTCCCTAAATGCTGAAATTACAAGTGTGAGCCACTGTGCCCGGCCATGTTATCATCCATTTTATAAACATGGTTACTGAGAAGTTCTAGGATTGCCCTGAGTTCTCAAAGAAGTCACAGGGTAAAAGCAAAATCACTCCGATGCCAGGGTGGATAACAGTGTTTCATTAGTTGATCCCACCTTCCAAAGAAAATAAAGCATTTCTTACTCCAAAAAAGAAAGTCGTTGCTCCCATAAAATAGCCATAAAAGTCAGCACTAAACAATGGTCTAAAGTCTGAAAAATTTAAGTGAGACTGCAAATAGAAATATCCCAGTAAAACCTAAACTTTCATAGACAGGAAACTTAGGGTAATTGCAATGTCTATAGCTAAGAGTACAGTTCGTTTTATTCTTTAACTTCTCATGCCTCCAAGAAGTAGTCACGCACCACATAACGACGTTTCAATCAATACAAACCCACATATTGCCAGGCACTGTGGCTCGCACCTGTAATCCCAACACTCTGGGAGGCTGAGGCAAGTAGATCACCTGAGGTCCAACATGGTGAAACCCCGTCTCTACTAAAAATAGCTGGGTGTGGACGCCTGTAATTCCAACTACTCAGGAGGCTGAGGCCAGAGAATCTCTTGCACCTGCGAGACGGAGGGTGCAGTGAGCCCGTACTCCAGGCTGGGCAACAAGAGTGAAATTCCAGCTCCAAAGAAAAAAAGAAGAAAAGCCACATATATGACAGTGGTCCCCTTAGATTATGCCATATTTTTACTGTAACTTTTCCATATTTAGTTATGTTTAGGCAACAAATACTACTGTTTCAGAACTGCCTACTGTATTTAGTACATGCTATGCAGGTTTGTAGTCTAGAAGCAACAGACTATACCATACAGCACAGATGTGTAGTAGGCTATCCCCTCTAGGTTTGGGTAAGTACACTCTATGATGCTTACAGGACGAAATCGCCAAATGACACATTTTTCAGAAAGTATTCCTGTTGTTAAGCAACGCATGCATCCAGGCTCAAGTTATGTTCTGAAATTAGCTTATCAAATGAATCAACCCTCCCTTGGCTCTTAAATCTTATATAATTAGCTTTGAAACATAATGCGTTCAGCGGCTGTGGGCAAAGCTCAGAGGAGTGAGAAAACCCATTTAGGGCAGTTGCCAGAATTTCCGGTGTTTCCTCAAGTTTGGCTGTTAATTCATTTTCTTGGCACAGCCTAGGATGGATCCCACATCTGCCAGGCCCTTCTGGCTTCCCCTCCATTGGAAATGTCTGGAGAATCAGTCTTCTGTTACTCTGGGGCCTTCTTTTGATGTCCCACTTGAATGAAAGAAATGTAGTCACAGAAACGAAAGAAGTTCATCATTTGTCAAACCTCGGATTTGAGCAGGAGTTGATTAACTATGTATATGCCAACCAGCCCCAAGAGATTCTTAACTCCCAGAGCGTGTTACCAACAAAAGCCGCAAAACTGCATAGGAGACAGATAGGCAGTCGTTTTCTTGAAAGGACTCCAGAAACCAAATTATACAATTTCTAACATTGGGCTAATTCAGGGACCTGGTAAACACAGAAACCACAGAGGGGAGGGAAGAGGAAGCAGAGGCGAGCAGGATGTCTGGTCTAATTCAGCATTCACTTTGCTCTGCTCTGTTTTATAACAATGTCAGCTCTATGGAATAAAACAAAATGTGGTTTCTGTGTCTTTAAGGCCCAGGCAGCGCTGGCAATGGCTAGGTTTCCATAGCAACTTGTAATTCCACTGTCTATTAAGTGGAAAAGCAACAATAGAAAATCCCTAGCAAATAAAGTGTGATACGTCTCAATGACAATTATCTGCTTATTACAGTCTCACTCTGAGTGCTTAAAAATACAAACACCTAGAATCTTTTACTATGTTTAAATGAAGCAGAGCTCTTTCTTTGCTTCTTTTTTTTTTTTTTTTTTTGAAAAGCTCTTAGATACAAAAGAAGAAACAAGTTTCTGAGGATTTTGAGATGTCAAGCCTCTTTGGTGGCCACAAGAGAATTCTCCCGCTCTACACGCACACTGCACAAAAGCAGCGAGGAGGATTAAGAAATTCAGAAATCTACAGCAACATGAGGTAGATTCCTACCACAGGACCTCATCCAATCAGTGTCCATCAGACTTGCTTGTAAAAGGCCTGGGACCATATTAAGTCTGGAGCAGTATACTTTGCACACGAAAACATTTTTTTAAGATTATAACCTCGCTAGGCGCGGTGGCTCATACCTGTAATCCCAGCACTTTGGGAGGCCGAGTCGGGCAGATCACGAGGTCAAGAGATCAAGACCATCCCGGCCAACATGGTGAAACACCGTCTCTACTAAAAATACAAAAATTAGCTGGGTGTGGAGGCACACACCTATAATCAGCTACTCCGGAGGCTGAGGCACGAGAATCGCTTGAACCCGGGAGGTGGAGGTTGCAGTGAGCTGATATCGTGCCATTGTACTCCATCCTAGGTGATAGAGCGAGACTCCATTTCAAAAAAAAAAAAAAAAAAAAAAAGATTATAGGGCTGGGCACGGTGGCTCATGCCTGTAATCCCAGCACTTTGGGAGGCTGAGGCGGGTGGATCATGAGGTCCAGAGATCAAGACTATCCTGGTCAACATGGTGAAACCCTGTCTCTACTAAAAATACAAAAAAATCAGCTGGGCATGGTGGCGCATGCCTGTAATCCCAGCTACTCAGGAGGCTGAGGCAGAATTGCCTGAATCCAGGAGGCGGAGGTTGTGGTGAGCCGAGATCGCGCCATTGCACTCCAGCCTGGGTAACAAGAGCGAAACTCCGTCTCAAAAAAAAAAAAAGATTATAACCTCAATAAAACATCGATAAGCCTTCCATCCATAGTTGTTCAATTTAAATAACATTTATTGAAAGACTGTTAGGCAATTTGTGAGACACTAGAAAAACAAGAAAGACTGATCTCTAGAAGCTCACAAATAGGGACTGTAGAGAAAAACAAATCTTTATATGACGAGGTTACCCAAGTGTTATAAGCTGAACTGTACTCCCCAAAATTCGTACGTTAAAATTATAACACCCAGTACCTCAGAACATAAACTTATTTGAAGACAGAGTCTTTAAAGAGGTCATTAAAATGAAGGAATTAAGGTGGGCCCCATACAATCCCACTGGTGTCCTTAGAGGAAAGACAATGTGAAGACGAGGAGAAGATGCCCCTCCACAAGCCGAGGAGAGAGGCCTGAGCCGCACCTTCCCGACAGCCCTCAGAAGGAGCCAACCTGGCCCACACGTCGATCTCAGACTTCCAGCCTCCAGAACTGTGAAGACACTCACTTCTGCTGTTTAAGCCACCGAGTCCATGGTCCTTTGTTATAGCAGCCCCAGCACGTGAATAGACAAAGCTATATATATATATATATTATATATATATAATATAATATATATGTGTATATATACACATATATATGTATATATACACACACATATATATACACACACATATATATGTATATATATGTGTATATATGTATGTGTGTGTGTGTGTATATATATATATATATATATACTTTTTTTTTTTGAAATGGAGTTTTGCTCTTGTCACCCAGGCTGGATGGCACAAACTCTGCTCACTGCAACCTCCGCCTCCCAGGTTCAAGCGATTCTCCTTCCTCAGCCTCCCGAGTATCTGGGATTATAGGCACCTGCCACCATGTCCAGCTAATTTTTTTTGTATTTTTAGTAGAAACGGGGTTTCACCATGTTGACCAGGCTGGTCTCGAACTCCTGACCTCAGGTGATCCACCTGCCTCGGCCTCCTAAAGTGCTGGGATTATAAACAGGCATGAGCTACTGCACCTGGCCCATAAATATATATATACACACACATATATATGCATATTTTTTTTTTTTTTTTTGAGACAGAATCTTGCTCAGTCACCCAGGCTGGAGCGCACTGCAATCTCTGCCTCCCAGGTTCAAGTGATTCTTGTGCCTCAGCCTCGAAGTAGCTGGGATTACAGGCATACACTACCACGCCTGGCTAATTTTTTGTATTTTTAGTATAGATGGGGTTTTGCTATGTTGGCCAGGTGTTCTCAAACTCCTGGCCCCAAGTGATCATCCCTCCTCAGCCTCCCATAAGCCACCATGCCTAGCCCCAAGCTATATTCTTCTAGAGCAGTGGTTCTCAATCTTTTAGCTGGAAGAGAATCACCTGGAAAACTTGTTAAAACACAGACTGCTGGGCCCTACCCCCAGCCTTTGATCCAGGCTGTCTATAGTATGACCCCAGAACCTGCATTCTAGGTAATGATGACGATGGTTGGAGGACTATCCTTTGAGAACCACCAGCCTAGAAGATATTCAAGATACCAGCTGCATCTAATCCTAGCCAAACCAGGAGGCGTCATGGTCTCTCCTCCCTGAATCTAAAGTGGACATGATTCCAACCTGAGTTCCACACCCAGATGCAGTCACAGGAGGTATGCTGCCCAGGTATGCTTGCCACACAGGAGAATACAGTCATCAAAGCTGTATCCTGCAGAGACCCTAAGCTTCAAGGCACAGTAAACTTGTCCACTACTAAAACATGGCTGATGAATGAGTGTCCCAGGTTCTGAACTATTAGACCAGCGATTCTCCTTTCATTGGGAAATGAGGCAGGTGGATGGGGGTGGAGGTTTTCTCTCTTATCCAGGCAGAGGCACATGGTTGGGAAGATGGGACAGAAGTATTCTCCCTCTTTTCTCCTCCCTGCAACTCAGGCTACTAGGTCCACCGAAGCCCCACCTCTGGCCCGACTCTGACTGTGACCCTGCGCTAAGCCAAAAGGACACACCTGCTCAGAACCCAGAACCTCTTCTAGACCAAGCTCCAACTAACTTAATTCCCTGACCAGAGGGACCTGGGCCTTCCAGGGCCTGCCTGAGACTCTCCTTGGTCCTCTTGCAGGCAGGCCTCACTGCCCACGTGCGCAGGCCTGGCCCAAGAGGTGGCTCAGGGGGTGACTGTGTGAAAGATCAGGTAGATAGCCTGGACCTAGGAGCTGGGATGTCCTCCATCACACGTAAGAGGCTCCGCTGCAGGCAAGTACTTGGGGCTGTAGCATTTACTGATTTCCATAAAACCAATACTACTCCCACCATGGTCAATCTCAAGCTACCAACGTGAAGTCAACTGGCTCACAGAATTCCTGAAACACTGGCTTTCATGAGCTGTAACAGCTGGCCCCAGCACACCACCAAAGAGGTCCTTCAGGCTGGGGGACAATGGCAAAAGTGGAAAAAGGACAAAGGCAGACTGAGGACCTTCATCTGTATTTTTGCTCTGGCATTTCATGTGTCTGGCCCTGCATTCTTATCAACCCGGATGTTTTTCAGGTCACCACTGATAGTGGCCCTCAGTACTGAGCTCACCGAGAAGGACCCTTTCCTCCTTAAAATTCAGTGTAGAAGACATGAATGAAGCTTGGTGGCTGTATTAGTCCATTGTCACACTGCTATAGAGAACTACCTGAGGCTGGGTATGGTGGCTCACACCTGTAATCCTAGCACTTTGAGAGGCTAAGGCAAGCGGATCACTTGAGCTTAGGAATTCAAGACCAGCCTGGGCAACACAGTGAAACCCCATCGTCTCTACTAAAAATACAAAACTTAGCCAGGCATGATGGTACATGCCTGTAGTCCCAGCTACTCGGGAGGCTGAGGCAGGAGAATCACTTGGACCTGGGAGGCAGAGGCTGCAGTGAGCCAAGATCGCACCACTGCACTCCAGCTGAGCGACAGAGCAAGACCTGTCTCGAGAAAAAAAAAAAAAAGAACTATGTGAGGCTGGGTGTGGCGGCTCACGCCTGTAATCCTAGCATCTTGGGAGGCCAAGGCAAGCAGACCAGCCTGGGCAACATGGCAAAACCCCATCTCTACAAAAATTACGAAAAAATGAGCCAGGCATGTTGGTGTGTGCCTGTAGTACCAACTACTTGGGGGGCTGAGGTAGGATAATCTCTTGCCGTGAGCCAAGATCGCACATGTGCACTCCAGCCTGGGTGACAAAGTGAGACTCTTATCTCAAAAAAAAGAAAAGAAAAGAAAAAGAGAAAACCAAATTAAAAACAAAAAGAACTGGATGGGCACAATGGCTCAGCCTAATCACCTTTTAAAGGTCCTACCTCTTAATACTATTACAATGGCAATTAAATTTCTACACAAATTGTACTGGAGAAAGTCAAGCCATAGCAAGTACATGCTGCAATGATTCCATTTACACAAAGTTTGAATACAGGCTATTCTCTTCTATGATGAAAAAGCAATTACTTAATATCTGTATAAGGCCTCACTGCAGAGGGCCTTTGAATACATTTCATTCAGTCTTACAACCACTGTAAGTAGTTTATCCTTTTTACATGAGAGAAAAATATATTTAGGGGCTGGTGGAAGATAACATTAAATTCCTCTTATGTATTGAATCTTTGACTAGGATCCAAAGCTTCTCCTTCACCTACTCCCAAACAATCCCATAAATGAGTATGAGCTCCACATATGTACAGATCAAAGCAAACTTACCAAAAACCACTCTGCCAAGGAGGAGACTCCAAGCCCAGTTAGGAATACTGTTAAGAGGAGGCTCTGGGGCCCAAATGCCTGTGTTTGCAGCCCAGCCCTTATTTAGCAACTGTGTCACCTTGAATAAGTTCTTAAAACTCTGAGCCTTAGTTTCTGTGTCTAGAAAGCAGAATTGCCTCATGGGGTTAAGATCAAATGAATTAACGTATGAAAATAGTGCTGCAGTGGTAAATGTTTAACAACCAGCTCTCTGGAAAAGAAAAATGTGTGTATATATTTATTATTAACTTTACTAAAAAGGCATACAGAGAACGATTTATAAAATGGACAATACTCTTTATTGTAAATTCCGTAAAAGTAACTAATTCTCACAGAAAGCAAAGTATACTTGATTTCTGCCTGAACAGCCTCTGACCAACAAGCATAGTTGTGGCATAAATGTAGATTGATATTTGAATGTATGTTAATCAGTGAAACAACAACAACAACAAAAAAAAAACAATAAAAACTATGTCAGGACTTCATGTGTGTGACTTCTTGGCTGAATTTTAAAACACTAGAATATTTCTTCAGTTTTCCGTGCCGTCCACAATGGTAACCGCTACAGACATGACGTACTTCTAAATTTAATCTGTATTGTTAACATTTTCCCCGTCACTTTCTCAAGTCTAGACAATCAACAAAGTAATAACTTAAATCCTGATTTTCATAGTACTTGCAGATTTCATGGTATAAATAATCCCACCCTAGCCAATTCTGAGCTACCAAGGTGCCCTCCCGAGCAAGAAAGGGATGTGCAGGTGCATGCCGTTACGAAGTGTTTTCACCACACAGATAAACAATGAAGGCATTTAACCTCAAAACTGCAAATGACAGGCAAATCATTAGGAAGTAAATTTTGAGCATTATCTTTTAAAAATAGAATTCATTTCATAGAAAGCTTAATTTCATTGGTAATAATGAGTGAACCTATAACAACTGGCTCCCTAAATTCCTGGAAACAAGAATCAGACCTCAGGAGCCCTCACAAGCCAGCTCCAGCACACAAGGCCTACAACAGCAATACCTGGCAATTATCCTTCAAAATACAGGGATTGGTAGCCATTGTGCTCCGCGTGCAAAAAACTTCCCTAACACTATCTGAAGTAGTTGCCCAGCATTTCATGGAACCTCATTTTTCATTGAAATTTTTTAAAAATCCTGACACATGGATATTCAATAAATGTGTGCAATTAATACGGGAGTAGGCTGGGCACGGTGGCTTACAGCTGTAATCCCAGCACTTTGGGAGGCCAACGTGGGCCTCCCACTTGAGGCCAGGAGTTCAAGACCAGCCTGATCAACATAGTGAAACCCTGTCTCTACTAAAAATACAAAAATTAGCTGGGTGCAGTGGCGTGCGCCTGTAATCCCAGCTACTCAGGAGGCTGAGACAGGAGAACCGCCTGAACTCAAGAGGCAGAGATTTTGGTGAGCCGAGACTGTGCCACTGCACTCTAGCCTGGGCGACAGAGTGAGACTCCATCTCAAAAAAAAAAAAAAAATAATAATAATAATAAATGACTAAACTATTAGTCCATTCATTGAAAATCTGGTCAGATAAAACAGTTTAGGAAAACAGCAGCCACTGTAGGGAACAAAAAGTTGATCAAGAGAATTAAAGTAGGCGCTTTCCCCTTTGGAAATGACCCTAACTGCATTTCACTGCAAAACTCGAACAGGAAATTAAACAGCTATTGCAGGGGAAGAGAACAGATGAGCATCTATAAGCTAAGCAACAAAATAATAGGGGAAAACTGCTGGAGTTAAGGTGTTCAGAGCAAAATAAGACAATAGAAAAAAAAAAGAATACAGAACTGACCTCAGAGACTTCAGAAGATCATATTTGACTCTGCAGACTTCAGTAGCAAAAGTAGGGGGAAACATTTTAGGAACACGATATTCACCTGTGGATTTTGTTTTTGAGTCATTTTGAAAACACTGATCCCACCCTTGTGAGTAACATGCATTAAAAAAGTATGGGAAATGCTAACTTTGAGAGCATGTTTACATTCTGGGGAATGTGCCCCATATGAAAGCAACTGGATAGATTCTGAGCTTCCTCCAAGACCTCCCTTTGGGCCTCCTATACCCACTGCATTCAGTGTCATTCTAAGTGGATTTTTGTATTCCTAGTGTCAAAAATCACCCCACAGCAACCAACTCTTACATAGTGAAGAGCAACTCTGATGTGGCGAACACACATGCCACCGCTGTTTCTAAGCTGCTATATAGACAGAGAATTTTAAAAATCAAACAACGAATTTTAACACAGGCCCAATCTCGTGTAAAAGCTAAAACCAGACCCATGAAGGTGTTATCCTGTATTCACAGGCAGCATTTCTCCATTTCAGAAAGAATTTAATCAGTTTTGTTTTCCATCAACCACACATTTACTCGGAACTCGCCTATTAAACTATGCAAAGAGGGCCGGGCACAGTGGCTCATGCCTATAATCCCAGCACTTTGGGAGGCCGAGGCGGGTGGATCACGAGGTCAACAGATCGAGACCATCCTGGTCAACATGGTGAAACTCCGTCTCTACTAAAAATACAAAAATTAGCTGGGCATGGTGGCACGCGCCTGTAGTCCCAGCTACTCGGGAGGCTGAGGCAGGAGAATTGCTTGAACCCAGGAGGCGGAGGTTGCGGTGAGCCAAGATCGCGCCATTGCACTCCAGCCTGGGTAACAAGAGTGGAACTCTGTCTCAAAAAAAAAAAAAAAAAAAAAACTATGCAAAGAAGGGCACAAAACAAAATGCTAATTTGTGCAATAATCCACTGAATTCGATCAATATCCTGATCAACACCCAAAGTGAGTATAAGGTTAACAAGGCTTTTTCTCCTAAGAGCTGTCTTTCCCAGAAGTCCCAGTAAGTGCTCAGCACACACACACACAAAGGCAAAAGGGTTACTTAGGGGAGAAAGTTTGATGAAAACGGCATTCCATTAAACGTTTCCTTAAAGGATTTACAACGAATACTGTCTCACTGGAGAACAGGACTAACATGGAGACATCTCAATAACCTTGTTTAACCCAGCGTTTCCAAATTTATTTAATCAAGGAGCCCATTTTACCCACCTAACATCAATTAATATCCACAGAAACATAGTGGATATTTACGGCACAAGCTGCTCCAGACAGCCCATGGCTGAATCACACCAGCTGCAGCAGGAGGTACCTCAAGGGCTGCATGCTCCATAAAGCTGGTGGGAGGCCCACCCTCCCAGGTGCAGCTGTAGCTGCCCTAACATCCCTGCACTGTTATTTTTGGTTTTGGAGAGGGGGGCAGTTTGAGGCAGAGTCTCCCTCTGCTGCCCAGACTGGAGTGTGGTGGTGCGATCTCTGCTCACTGTAGCCTCAGCCTCTGGGGCTCAATCA
Organism: Saimiri boliviensis; assembly: GCF_048565385.1. Classification (NCBI taxonomy): domain Eukaryota; kingdom Metazoa; phylum Chordata; class Mammalia; order Primates; family Cebidae; genus Saimiri; species Saimiri boliviensis. Next base: position 39,429,424 of record NC_133457.1, on the reverse strand, counting down.
CCCTGCAATCTTGGGGCACGAGGAAGGCCCCACCCCCACCCCCACCCCCACCCTCACAGGCTCAGAAGTGCCTGCTCCCACTGCCTGGCTTCTCCCTGCTATCAGCCTCATTCCAACCTTGGAGCAAAGTTCCAGCTGAGCCTGTAGATCTTGAACAGCAGCAAGAGACAGGTTCCTGGCTGGAAGGAGGTTGGTCCTCAGTAAGGCCCCACGTTCAGGCCACAGAGGGCCTCACTGGGGACTGAGCTGCCAGCCCTGTGGACCCAGAGTGGGAACTTGTGGTGCCTTTTCCAAGCCCGCCCATGGTTGCCATGGACCAATCTGCACGCACTTCCTCCTCTGAGGCCCATAAAATCCCTAGGCTCAATCAGCTCTGGGCACAGGTAGGGATGACCAGCTGCAGAGAGGACCTACCCACTCCAGAGCCTCCTCTCTGCTGAGAGGATGGTGAAACAAAGGGATGACCAGCTGTAGAGAGGAACTACCTTCTCTCCTGAGAGCTGCGGAGAGGACGGGCCAACCTGCCTGCAGAGAGGAGCCAGCCACTCTAGGGCCTCCCTTTTGCTGAGAGCTACAGAGGCAGTAAGACAACCTGCCTGCAGCAAGGGGCTTCCCACTCCAGGTTCTCCTGTCTGCTAGGCCTAAACATTCACTGAAATACCCTGGCTGCGAAAAGGAGCTGCCCACTGCAGATGCCCTCTGAGCTGTTCCATCGCTCAACAAAGCTCCTCTTCATCTTACCCTCCACTTGTCTGAGTACCCTCATTCATCCTGGTTGCAGGCCAAGAACTTGGGACCCACTGAATGGCAAAGCTGAAAGCTGTAACACAAACAGAATTGAAACATGCCCCTTGCTCATCACATTGTAGAAGGAGAGAAAAGCTGCAGCCCTTCACGGACCCCACACCTGGGAGCTCCCCAAGCCAAGGCTGTGATTCCCTCTTTGGGGCCCTGTGGTTCCTGGCATCTTCAGCCTCCCAGGTACCACTGCATTCCCTGGCAGCAGCTTGGAAAGCTGCTTATGGTGCACCTGGTCCAGCTGCAGCCTCCCAGAGAGCCAGCACCCGTTCCAGCACCAGGAGTTGCCCACCTGGTATCTGCGCAGCAGCTGGATGCCACACTCACTTATATATCCCTTGCTGGTCCACAGCTGACTCAGTCTCCCTTGGAGGCATTGGATCCAAGCCAGTAGCGCGAGTTGTTTTCCAGGCCAAGTAGGTGGAACAAGCTCAGTGGGCCCGAGCAAAATTCAGGCAAAGATGCCACCAGCCACAGGTTTCCGGCTACAAAAGTAACAACCCAAGATCGTTTAACAGTATTACTGCAGATAATGAAGATTTAAGTAGCTATCTTAATTTTGCCAGCATGGGTACAACTAACAGAAGAGGGAAAAGGGGCTAGTAGCCTTGCTGAGGTGCCCTACCCCATTCATGGCCAAGGATGATTCTTGGTGGTATCAAGTAACCCATTCCTCTCTTACAAATCCTACCTAGAAAGACTACCTTATTAGACATAATGAACCGTTATTCAGTTGGCATTATAAAAATTAGCAACAGTCAGCTGGGCACGGGGGCTCACACCTGTAATCCCAGCACTTTGAGAGGCTGAGGCCAGCAGATCACCTGAGGTCAGGAGTTCAAGACCAGCCTGACCAACATGGAGACACTCTGTCTCTACTAAAAATACAAAATTAGCTGGGCATGGTGGCACGTGCCTGTAAGTCCCAGCTACTCGAGAGACTGAGGCAGGAGAATCACTTGAACCCAGGAGGCAGAGGTTGCAGTGAGCTAAGATTATGCCACTGTGCTCCACTTTAGCCTGGGCAATAAGAGCGAAACTCCATCTTAAATACATACACACATACATACATACATACATACACACAATGGCAACAGTCCTTGCCAGAATCACTGAACTCTAAAATCTTTTCTTTTTAAGCTGTGTGTGTGTGTGTGTATGTGTGTGTGTGAGACACACACACACATTTATTTCCCCACGCTGAATCAGAGGTTTACATATAAGATCCTGCTATGTGCTCAGGGAAAAGATAACTTGTAGTGGGTTATAGTTTTACAAAAAAGGTAAGGTAGATTAAGATTAGACACCAACTACCACACTTGGTTAGAAATATTTATTATCCCCTCCCCCCACATACAGATTACTTCTCAGAAACATGAAGATATTATCAATGTCCTCATCAATTACAGCTTGTAGAAAATAAACAACTCATATCCCATCAACAATGTATTTCTACCATTTTTTTAACAATAGCCATTTCATTTTTCCATGTTAATTCCAGAGTAGCTTCAAGTTTTATCTTTTGGATCGAATCAAGTCAATCTTTGCTTATAGGTAACACTTTCCTGACAGATCCCCTCCCCCCAACCCCTAAAAAAATTCTATATCCTAAGTGATAAACTCTTCTTGTACATTCAGCAAACTTTATATTGGAAAAGAAAAAGAATAATTGAGATAGGTATTTACTCTCGTGCACAGTAATACATCTAGCTGAGCTGCTACACCTTGCTTTGCAATGATGTTTATGTAAAATAAATCATCTCTTATCAAGTTACAATGGTAATTTCTTGAAATGTAGATATGAAAGCTATACACTTAATCCACTGAAATTTCCTTCCAATTTTTTAATCTGTAATTAAACCATCACCATAAGGACAAGCTTCATCTCAAGATGTTCCCCCCTTTCCCCTCAGCTATTTCTAATAACTTGAATCCTCTCTCTGATCATGTAAAGAGATACATTAAAAGCACAGGAAAAAAAAAAATGTTTTAGCTTGCTGACATAATGCCCTTAAGTTTGCTGACATAATGCCCACATTTTAACTTTAAAATGTAAAAATCAAAGTTAAAGCATCACTTAATTCATACAGTACATTATCAATCAACAGTGTCCCACCAACTCAGAAGTTTCCTAAATTGGCTGCCTTCTCTGCATTTAGTTAAGTTTATAACCAATGACTCAATCAAAGAATGTGCTTGTAATAGGCTGCTGGTTTAATTTTAGAATCAAAAGTTTCATATTGGGCTATTTTCAAATACAGAAATGCTATGAGTGACATCTGAACTATTAATTTTGTTTCCCATTACCTACAGGAAGAATTTATTCAAATAAAATTTTACAAGACAAAATGCAAATCTATATACCTATACAGAGATGTATATATGTATATATTGAACCTAACTAAAGTTTTATAAGCGATACTAACATTGTTCTGGTTACACATTCCTAAAGGCTTAATTGTTTTAAAGATACATATTATAAAGAGGCTTATGCAAAAGGCAAAAATTAAGAATCAACATGATCTTTGAGGTTTTCAATATTACTTCAAAAAGCTGTTTCTATCCCCCATAGAAGAAAACTATGCATTTATCTTAGGAAAAAAAAAATTATAAAAAGATAATGCTATCATGTAAAGATTCACAAAAACTATACTGTATATCCCATAAGAGTTATACCTATTTAAGGTAAATCACAATTATGGTTTATATTGTATTACAGACATCACCATCCCCTTTCCTCTTTAATAATGAGAGGGTTTAACTTTTTTTTTTAACTTACTTAACTAGTGCCACAGTAAATCAAGTCCCAGTAGCAACAAGTTAAACAAGATTACAAAATAAGGCATTCTGCTCACACATCATGAAAGTAACAGGCTTAGTACAGTAAAGCGGGCTCTTAATATTTTTGTAATTTTATATAATCCAAATATTATACAGAAGGCAATCTTTAGCAAAAAAAATCCAATTAATTGCTATTTTCCAGGGAAACATACGTAAAATCCTCAACTTTGGCTATTTCTCCTACTATCATAAACAGATGCTGATCTTATCTATTTAATAAAGTCCACTATTAGAAATGTGGATAAAATGTCTTTGACTATACCATTTCTAAGCCTGTAGGTCACACACTAGATGATTTTTCAAATTATAAATTAAATCTAATGACAAAATCCCTGTAGTGTTTAGAAAAAAAAAAAGTGGACTCAGAACATACACACACGCGCATACACACACATGCCATCATATTAAACAGTTTCTTTAAACATTAATTAGTTCTTCAGAAAGAAGAAAAATTCTTTAACATCAAGCTGCAGCATGTGTATAAGGGACAGCAATGCAACCTTTTTCAGTACAAGGTAAGAATATTAATCAACTAGTACTCTGAACCAAAGGTTTTGCCAAAGATGAACTCTAAAATAAATGGTTTTTCTGTTGTCGAAATTTGGACTCAACTGCCTGCTGCATTTTTACATTAAGTGTTGCTTAAATAAACAAAAATAGAGCATAAATTCAATATTCTACTGCCTAAACATTTTAAAGCAATGGTTATGCCGTCATCAACAGGTAAAATGCACCTAATTTTGGGTCTTTTGACACCACTTGTTTTAAGTTTACTGTATGATAAAGTTCTTCACAGTTTAAAATATTGTGAAGAAATATATTTAACTATATTCACATACATATTATGTACATGTACTATGTATTTGTTGTACCCACAAACTTTGAAAATGTGTGTATCAGTAGGATACCCTGCACATATGCAGGAACCCTGAATAATATGGTTGGTGTGGACTGTGAAATGATTTCCCAGAAAGGCTTAGAAATAAGAAAAAAATATTATTGTGAATAATTGTAATAACAAAAATTTTACCTTATTTACATAGTGCCTATCTCCCAAGAGGTAAATATGCTTTACAGACATTTTTTAGTAACTCTGTGAGGTGGGGCATTGGGGACTCTACCAATTCTCATTTTCCACAAGCAAGTAAACTGCCCAGGACCACACACTTTTTAACAGTGGTAGAGTAAAAAGACAGACATGGAGATCTCTTAAATCCCAAAGTCTCCAATTACCAGATCAAATAGTCTTGTGGTAGTAATAAGATTTCCATTGTTCAACGGAACTCCTACCACAAAGGTTTAATTTCTAAGTCCTCATACACTTGTGATTGTGCGCTGTATTTATACCACAGGGAGATCAAAATGGTTTTTGGTTTTGGCAGATGAAAAAGTCTAACATTCAGTGTGATTATACTTCAGTGTAACTTCTCCAGTTTAAGTGCGACACAGCTGATTGGTCTATCAGGGAGATGCGGTCAACGTCTAATCATGGCTGAAGAGTTCTCAATCCAAAGAGCTACTGCATGATTACAGAGATAGCCTACAATCTTTTATTGTCTTAAACGTCTTTTCTATCTCCACATATGGTATACACATATAAATAAGCATTTTAGCACAAAATGTACAGTTACCATCAGTTCATGTTTAAACAAAGGCCTTAAGGGTGAACTTTAAAGGCCAAGAGCTCCTCAGAGTGCATGTTGTTTAAAGATCGAAGATCTGGCAACTTTAGAAGTAGTTTTGTAAAAATAGAGGCCTCATTTGGATGGTTTTTCATTATTAAGGTCCTTAGTGCACGAATGAGGGTCTCCTGCAAAGCCTCCACAGAGTTGACATTTTCTATTCCAGATCGATCTGAGAGAGACCAGGAATAGGGAAATATGAAAGAGAGGATAAATTATTAACATTAAATATACATAAAATTCTTGCTTATCAACGTCACTAATGAATTTAAAACAAGGTTTTTTACAATTGAATAAAGGCAAAAGTTAATTGACAAATTTCTCAAAATCTCAATGACAAATCATTAGCTAGTTACTATATTACAAAGCATATAAACCACATAAAACATTTGATAAATCATAATTCTTTACTGCTTAAGAATTTTTATTCACAAAAACAAGAGGTTCTGACTTTTTAAGATTAGATGTCATCTGATTTCAATTGCTTCTAATTAGCAAAATAAAATAATGTACCTATTTTCAATACATATGTATATTGTATATCATCACATGTGGTAGGCAGCCCCTAAAATGGCCTCCAGTGATCCCCTCATCCTGGTATTCACACCCTTATGCAATCTCCTCCTCTTAAGTGGGCCTAGACTTACATATGAGACACAGCCCTGTCCACAACTTAACTACAACCTCCTAAGAAACCCTGAGTCAGAGGCACGTATCGTATCCTATCCCTCATATCATATCTTAACCCTCAAAAACTGTGAGATTAAATAAATGTTTGCATTTGTAAGGCAAGGAATTTTGGGACAATTTGTTATGCAGTAATAGGTAACTAATACACTATGCAACTTTACCGCAATGTTACCCTGCATTCACTTTCATTTAGCATGTTGTGTTTATTAAATTTGTCATACAGTATGTTAATAAACCAGTCATTTGGCGTAAACCTGTAATAAAGTATCTTAAAATTAGGCAAACCTATGGAGATTACCCATAGACCTTTTCATCAGCAAGGGTTTTTTTTTCTCCCTTTACAACAGTAGGCAGGAATACAAAAAAAATATTCAATGCCCAAGATGGGAGGTTATAATTAACAAGAAAAAGCCTTCTAACTTCTACAAGGGAGCAAGACTTCTGGCCATTCAAACCCTTTCATTTTTTTTTTTACAAGGATATTGAGGAGGTCTTCTATTATAAGCAGTAGCTGAAAAAGGTCATTTGCAATGCAAACACTTAGAACAAGGTGGGGAATAGGGGAGGGACGGCCGCGAGGGCGGCGGGGGGAGTTGGGAAGAGATAGCATGAGGAGAAATGCCAGATATAGGTGATGGGGAGGAAGGCAGCAAATCACACTGTCATGTGTGTACCTATGCAACAATCTTGCATGTTCTTCACATGTACCCCAAAACCTAAAATGCAATTAAAAAAAGAAATTTAATAGTAAAGGGTAAAAAAAAAAACAGTTTAACTCTAAATGCAGAAATATAATAAAAAATAAGTTTATCTTATATTTAACAAAATTTAAATTATAACAACTATGCGCCAATTGTTCTGGAAAAAAACAAGGCCAAGCATGGTGGCTCACACCTGGAATTCTAGCACTTTGGGAGGCCAAGGCAGGAGGACTGCTTGAGCTTAGGAGCCCAAGACCAGTCTGGGCAACAGTGAGAATTTTTCTCTATTAAAAAAAAATTAATTAAATGGGCATGGTGGCACATACCTGTAGCCCCAGGTGAATAAAGTGGGAAGATCACTTAAACCCAAGTCAAGGCTGCAGTGATTCGTGACCATTCCACTGCACTCCAGCCTGGGTGACAGAGCAAGGCCCTGTCTCGAAAAATAGAAAGAATGTTGGGGCAGGGTGTGGTGGCTCACACCTGTAATCCCAGCACACTGGGAGGCTGAGGCAGCTAGATCACCTGAGGTCAGAAGTTCCAGACTAGGCTGGCCAACATGGCGAAACCCCATCTCTACTAAAAATACAAAAAAAAAAAAAAAAGGCTTGCACTTAATGAAATCATTTGCCAAATGTTTATTAAATTTATGTGCTGGTTACTGTTCTAAGGTGCTTGGAAATCAGCAGTGAACAAAACTAGAATTTCTTTAAGGAGCTTACATTTTGACAGAAGAAAATAGTCATGTGCCATATAACAACGTTTCAGTCAATGGCAAACCACATATAAAAGGGTGGTCCCATAAAATCATAGTATTGCTGAAAAATGCCTATCGCCTAGTGACATTGTAGCTGTTGTTGCAACATCATAGCACAACACATAAACAACACGTTTGTAGTGGTGCTGGGGTAAGCAAATCTACTGCGCTGCCAGTCATATAACAATCTCAGGGCATACAACTGTGTACAGTACCTAACAGTAATAGTCATGTAACAGTCTCAGCACATACAACTGTGTACAGCACCTAACAGTAATAGTCATGTAACAGTCTAAGCGCATACAACTGTGTACAGCACCTAACAGTAATGGTCATGTAACAGTCTAAGTGCATACAACTGTGTACAGCACCTAACAGTAATAGTCATGTAACAGTCTCAGCGCATACAACTGTGCACAGTGCCTAACAGTAATAGTCATATAACAGTCTCAGTGCATACAACTGTGTACGGCACCTAACAGTTATCGTCATATAACGGTCTCAGCGCACACAACTGTGTACAGCACCTAACAGTAAGTCATATAACAGTCTCAGCGCACACAACTGTGTACAGTACCTAACAGTAATAATCATATAACAGTCTAAGCACATACAACTGTATACAGTACCTAACAGTAATAGTCATATAACAGTCTAAGTGCATACAATTGTGTACAGTACCTAACAGTAATAGTAAACAACTACATCACTGAAGTATTTATTATACTATACTTTCTATCATTATTTTACAGTATAGTCCTTCTACTTTATTTTTTTTTTTTTTTTTTTGAGAACTCCTGACCTCAAGCAATCTACCTGCCTGGGCCTCCCAAACTGTTAGGATTACAGGTGTGGGCCACCTCACCTGGCCCTTCTACTTAAAAAAAAAAAAGTTAACTGTAAAGCAGTCTCAGGTGGGTCCTTTGGGAGGTATTCCTGAAGAATGCATTGTTTTCACAGAAATATAGAAGGTAATAGATGACAGTTCCATGCACGTTACTGCTCCTGAAGACCTCCCAGTAGAACAAAGCATGGAGATGGAGGACAGTGATACTGATCTGAGCCTGTGCAGGCCTAAGCTAACGTGTGTGTCTGTCCGTTTTTAACAATGAAATTTAAGAAGTTAAAAAAATATTTTTTAATAGAAAAAAATTGATAGAATAAGGACATAAACTATTTTTGTATAGCTGTACAATGTGTGTGTGTGTGTGTGTATGTGTGTGTGTGTGTACGTGTGTGTGTTAAGCTAAGTGTTATCACAAGACTCAAAAAGCTTTTAAAAATTTAAGTTTATAAAGCAAAACAGAGTGAGCTAAGGTTAATTTATTATTGAAGAAATGAGGGATTTTTAAAATAAATTTAATGTTCCCCAAGTGTTCAGTGTTGATGAGGCTACAGTTGTTTAAGGTAATGTCTTAGGCCTTCACGTCCCCTCACCATTCACTTACTCATTCATCCAGAGCAACTTCTAGTCCTGTAAGCTGTATTCACAGCAAATGCCCAACATAAGCATAAAAGTTTTTATCCTTCATACCTATTGTTACTTATCTTTTCTTTGCTTAGCTATGTTTAGTACACATACTTATCATTGTGTTACAAACTGCCTACAGTACTCAGCACAGTAACGTGGTGTACAGGTTTATAGCCTAGTAACAATATAGACTACACCATAAAATCTAGGTGTGTAGTACGATATACCATCTAGGTTTATGTAAGTACACTCGACGATGTTCACACAATGACAAAATTGCCTAAGAACGCATTTCTCAGAACATATTTATGTCATTAAGCAACGCATGACTCTGGTTTCATTCACATGATTAATAATTTTTTTTTTTTTTTTTTTTTTTTGAGACGGAGTGTCGCTCTTGTCACCCAGGCTGAAGTGCAATGGCACGATCTCGGCTCACCGCAACCTCCGCCTCCTGGGTTCAGGCAATTCTCCTGCCTCAGCCTCCTGAATAGCTGGGATTACAGGCACGCGCCACCATGCCCAGCTGATTTTTTTTTTTTGTATTTTTAGTAGAGATGGGGTTTCACCATGTTGACCAGGATGGTCTCGATCTCTCGACCTCGTGATCCACCCGCCTCGGCCTCCCAAAGTGCTGGGATTACAGGCTTGAGCCACCGCGCCCGGCGATTAATAACTTATAATACCGAAAACTGAGAAAGAATGACAGTAATCCCCACAAACAAAATAATCTAGATGGGCAAAGAAAGAAACAATTGGTAAGTGGGGAAGGTATCTGAGTGGGAACTAGTATTATTAGTAGTTGGTTGGACAGGTGTAGAAAGTCACACAAAAACTTTAAAAAATTTTTTAAGTCTTTGGTCTTTCAGTGGTTATTTTGTGTCTAGATGACCTATGCTTCATTGTACAACTCAGAACTTCAGAGAAATGGATGCCTATACCTAAAAACATAGATTGTAATACATTTTTCTAAAGTCTCAATTTCTAAAACCATGGTTTTTAAGATTTCAAGGCCAAAGAACCTACGTACAAATCTGGTTGAAACCTGTGTACAAATTCTGGAGACCATAATGTTACAGGACACATAATGAAGTGGAAATTCATCTTCTACATGGTATACTAAAGGCTACACTAGTACTGCAGAGTTTAATTTATGACACATCTATCTTCTATTTCCTTAGCTGGTTCTTCATTGCACTCCCAAGCTTCTAATCCTTACCAAATATTCTATTTATTTTCATTTCCTATAGGATGAAAGTCAAATACCTTCTACAAAAATCTCTATGAAGGCCGGGCGCAGTGGCTCATGCCTGTAATCCCAGCACTTTGGGAGGCCGAGGCGGGTGGATTACCTGACGTCAGGAGTTCGAGACCAATCTGACCAACATGGTGAAACCCCGTCTCAAAAACAAAGAACAAAAATCTCTATGAAGACAACTGAAATCCGTATGTAAATAAGCCTTGACCTCACAGCTAGATGTCAGTCCTTAATCTTCAACTGGAAGTTAATTGCTGTCACTTTAAACAACCTGAAAAGAAACTTACCTTCCAGTTATAATTCCCTTTCCATTATTTCAGGATTCTTCCAATCTCACAGGCAGACATCGTGTTTGAGATTTTTCTCCCCCTTAGCAGCTAGAGCTATTCTGTTAACAAGCAGTATAAAGGAAAGGCTTTGAAGCCAGACTGATGGGAGTTCAAATACTTCCTTAATTAAAAATGGACACTGTGTAAATTACTTAACCCCTCCGTTCCTCAAATCCCTTGTCTGTATAACTGAGAATTAGCTCACGGGGATCTGCTATGAGGATAAAATTATATAATGAGACACAGAAATTAACTAGCATTTCTTCTGACAACCCAAAAACAAGAGGTTCTCTCTGAACTATCCGAAAGAAATTATGTATAAGTAAAGGTCAAAAAATGTGAGTATATTAAAATTACAAATAAAACCATTAAAGTAAATTAAAAAATAAAACCTAAAAAATTGAGAGGGAAAAGTAAGGATTCTTTTATTTATAAGTTATACTAAATAAAAAGAGGTATAGGCTGGGCGTGGCAGCTCACACCTGTAATCCCAACACTGGGAGGGAGAGGTGGGTAGATCACCTGAGGTCAAGAGTTCAAGACCAGCCTGACCAACAATGGCAAAACCCCATCTCTACTAAAAATACAAAAATTAGCTGGGCATGATGGCAGGCACCTGTAATCCCAGCTACTTGGGAGGCAGAGGATGCAGTGAGCTGAGATCACTCCACTGCACTCCAGCCTAGACGACAGAGTATGACTCCATCTCAAAAAGAAAAAAAAAAAGTAATGGAGATATGAGCATTGTATTCAGAGTTGCATGGTCAACAACCAGAAAATTAAAAAGAAGGATGTTAAGAAATCTAGTTTTCTGAGGAATAAGGCTGGGAGTAGAAGAAAGAAGCAGAGACTTTTCATCTTAAACTCTTCTGTAGCTTTTGAATTTTCTTTTCCTGCCTAGATACTGCTTTAAAAACAGCTAGTAATTTTTAAGTGGCAAAGATTAAAATTTGACATGAAACTTCATATATGTGTACTTGTATATGTTCATATAGTGATACCACAAAAATGAGAATGTACTGTATTCTTTTACAGTCAGTTGTTTCCAGTTAATATTTCAATTTTTAAAATATATCCTATATAAATCAAAAGGTAAATGGATAGATGGATAGGTAAATGAATAAAGACTCCCAATGTTAATAGTGATCTTTTCTAGTAGTGATATTATAACCTTCTTTTTCCATCTTAGTATTTTCTACATATTCAAAAAACCCATATTAAACTTATAATCAGGGGGAAAAAAAAAAGGCTTTTTCAAAAACAGATGAAATCACACTAAAAATCATGTCCCTAGAGAAAATATAAATGAAATACCAAGGTTCCTGGCATAGAGTGCTCCCCTTCAGCCCTTTGCCATCATTTCTTTCTCTGAACTACCTCTGGGATGTTGGCCCTTCCACTTCATCTCCCCTCCCTCATTTAATTTAGGAGAGTTCACCCCACTGCCTCATACGTAATGTCATTTCAAAAGCTTCTCAACGTGACTCTGTATCACTAATGACTTACTTGTCTAATCGGCCCACCACAATAAAAATACAGAAGTAATGTTAAACATCACTTTGTTCAGCTGGATCACTCCCCTACTTAAAAAGGCACGCAGACTTTCTTCTGTTCCGTATTTTGGTTAAAAACCTCTCTGCTTAGTTCTCATAGCTGTTAGTCCATAACCTGGTGCTCCCCAACTCTGAAGGCTTTTGTCCCCCTTCCTCCTTGAAGTGCACTGCAGGCTTTGGCCACCTGACCTTCCCTGGCCCTATCTTGTACTCTCCCATGCTTTTCCATCTTTTCCTCATTGGGAAAGCCTAATAATTCAACCTTCCAATTCCAGCTCCAATTCTATTCTTCCCCAGAGCCTTCCAAGATGATTTCATCTTCCTTTCTGTAACTCCAACTGACCTCAGTCAGAACTACACAGTTTAGTAGCGAAAAGCACTTTGTTTAGTTCCCATCTCTCCAAATAGAATGAAAACGCTTAGCAAGCTTGTGCCTTAAAGCTTTTTGTCTCCGTCTCCCCCTGAGCATCTAACAGGTAAGGTATATTCATGAGATAATTTAACAAGAAATATCTTTTGTTTCAAAATAATCAATTTATGAATCTAACGTCAACTCAACAATACTAATTACTTATCAAGAGTTCTGTAAATGATAGATAAAATGCAAGCAGCACTGTAAGTTAGCGATAAAACAGGTATCCCTTACTGACATACTCCTTTCACACTACTCCCATATCATAAATGCATTTTTTCCCCCTTGAGACGGAGTCTTGCTCTGTCGCCAGGCTAGAGTGCAGTGGCGCAATCTTGGCTCACTGCAACCTCCGCCTGCTGGGTTCAAGTGATTCTTCTGCCTCAGCCTCCCGAGAGTAGTTGGGACCACAGGCGCATGCCACCATGCCTAGCTAATTTTTGTATTTTTAGTAGAGACGACGGGGTTTCACCATGTTGGCCAGGATGGTCTCAATCTCTTGACCTTGTGATCCGCCCACCTCAGCCTCCCAAAGTGCTGGGATTACAAGTGTGATATAAATGCATTTTTAGTTACCCAGGTAGAGCTAGTCAGAAAAGGTAGCCCAATTATGCTTCCAAATGGCATGTCTTTATTTGTTCCACTGAGGTACAGGTCATTAAAATTATACAAATAACTTGTTCTCTTTAAAGAGGTACTAACTGATAGTTCAGAGGTCAATCTTGTAACTCTCACAATGCCTCCGTGCCCTTTACACAGTAGGAAACAAATGGGAAACAAAGTCATAACCAAATACTAAAAACTCCCAACAAATGTTATAAAATGTTATCTAAAAACAGCTGGCACTTACTTAGATGTCCCCAGGAAAGTGTCTCAATTTCCAATTTGTTACTGGGAGTAACAACCTCTGCCTTAATAGATACTGTCTGAATTGAAACACTTTAGGTCAGGAATAACTAAACGTAGCCGGGTATGGTGGCTCAAGCCTGTAATCCCAGCACTTTGGGAGGCCGAGGCGGGTGGATCACGAGGTCAAGAGATTGAGACCATCCTGGTCAACGTGGTGAAACCCCATCTCTACTAAAAATACAAAACATTAGCTGGGCATGGTGGCGTGTGCCTGTAATCCCAGCTACTCAGGAGGCTGAGGCAGGAGAATTGCCAGAACCCAAGAGGCGGAGGTTGCGGTGAGCCGAGATCGCGCCATTGCACTCCAGCCTGGGTAACAAAAGTGAAACTCCATCTCAAAAAAAAAAAAAAGGAAGAAATAAACGTGAGATGGCAGGGAAATTGGGAAACATCATAAATGACTCACATAAACATTAAAAACTCAAAAATCTTGCTCACTCAATCAAACAGTGAATGAGTAGCTCTTCCATACCAGGCACCACACTGGGTTCACAGGCTACAACCCCTTCCTTTGTCAGGATGAGGAAGGAATCCAAGACCCGAAAGAGTAAAGTTTCTTTTCACCCAAGTTACACAAAAAATTCAATCACAGAGCTGGACTGAAGCTTCCAAGTTATTCATATTTCTCTGCCACAAACCATATTAATACCTTGATATTTTTAATGTTTTCAAGTAAGCCACATTTTATTTGAATAAAAAATGAAAGTCATATTAGAACTACCCACCCAGAGATACACAATGTTCTAAAAAAAAAAATCATGAAATAAAGATTTAGACTCACAAAAATAATTATGAACAAAAAGCTAAAGACTAACAGAGGTAAATGCAAGGCCCAGATGTAAGCATTATTTTATTCCTGTAGCACTTTGACATGTATTGTCACAATGAAAAAATTAGTTACACAAAAATAGCAGGATCATACAATTTACCATTTCCTTAAGGCCGTATTTCCTTTATACAACTTTCTGGAACCTAGTTAACTGCCACTTTCTCTCCAGCTGATCACTACACGGTAGGTGTGGCACAATTCTGAATCAGCTTGCTTACCTGCAGATACCAGGACAACAGCTGTAAACAAACTCATCTCTTCATCACTAAGCTGGAGGGCATTCAGCTTCTCACTAAATTCAAACATAGAGTTGAGCAGATCTCCTGCTCCCATTGAGTGTAAATCATCCACACTATATTTCTTTCCACTTAAAAAGGTGACAGTACGTTCCTTTGCGTCAAATAATGATGCAAACCGTACCATTAAAACCTGGAAAAAGAAAAAGACTTAAATCTATTTGGAGAAGTTTAACAGCAATACTAAAAAATAACTTAGTATTCAAGTCAGTTATGAAACATCCCACATGTAAATTTATAAAAGAAAAACAGGGTTTATTTTTACCCTAAACCACTTTATTTCATTCATTCATTCATTCATTTTTTTAATTATTATTTTTTAAGATGGAATTTTCTTCTTGTCGCCTAGGCTTCAATGCAGTAGCACAATCTCAGCTCACTGCAACCTCTGCCACCTGGGTTCAAGCGATTCTCTCGCCTCAGCCTCCCGACTAGCTTGGATTACAGGTGCGCACCACTATGCCCAGCTACGTTTTGCTTTTAGTAGAGATGGGGTTTCGCTATGTTGGCCGGGCTGGTCTCAAACTCCTGACCTCAGGTGATCCACCCACCTCAGCCTCCCAAAGTGCTGGAATTACAGGCATGAGCGACTGTGCCCAGCCCATTTATTTATTGAGACAGTGTCGTGCTCTATTGCCCACACTGGAGAACAACGGTGTCATCACATCTTACTGCAACCTCAACCTCCCAGGCTCAAGTGATCCTTCCCACCTCAGCCTCCTGAATAGCTGGGAATACAGATGCATACCACCACACCCAGCTAATTTTTGTATTTTTTGTAGAAAAAGGATTTCATACGTTGCCCAGGCTGGTCTCGAACTCCTGGACTCATGTGATCCACCTGCCTTAGCCTCCCAAAGTGCTTGGATTACAAACATGAGCCACCACACCCAGTCCTGCAACCACTTTCTTAAGACAAATTCTCTACCAAAGCCTATAAATACTCCAAGAACATTAAAAAAAAATTCTAGCCACCAACTGCAAAATACTTGAGTCCTGTGATACTGACACTCTATTCAAAGATTCTGAAATACAAATATAAAATTAGAGCAAGAAATAATGCCAGTAAGTTTAAAACTTGTACCATGTAATAATTGACATCCAAGTTAAATCAGTTAACAATTGTATTACTTAGTTATCTTACTCCCTCCATTATACTAAATCCAGGGAGAATAAGCAAAAATATAGCCCTGGCTCACTTCTTCCATCGATCCAAGGTTCAAAGATTTGGCCCACCAAACATCACCCTCCTCTCAGCACCCCAATCTCAGTTATCCTTAATTAGGTCCCAAGGCGCTACACACCTCAGCATCAAACGGGAAGCCCTGGGGCAGACCGAAAGTGAAAGACACCTAACTAAGGACCAGGAGAGGCACTTCTCTAAGTTACACAGTAGACACTACCCCCAAGCCCAGGCAGGACACAATGTTGTAAGAGAAGCTGGAGCAGCCAAGGATCCTGAGACAAGGAGCATCTGAGGTGGCACATTAGAAATACCTGATACAGCCCCAAAATATTCTACAGTCCCTCAAAAAAAACAAAAACCACATTCTATTTGCCCTTCTTATTCTGTATCAAATATAGTAAATGCTAGGCTAGGCTCTCAGAAGGTGTCTAACACTGCAGAAACTTGTTAAGTCCACATCTGAAAGCAATACCAGAACCTAGGAGTTCATATGCTAGAGATACAGAATACCTATATTTCAAATCCTAAATAATAAAAACTAAATATAAAATCCTAAATATTTCTGGATTTACCAAGTCTCTTCCCAAAATCCTGAAATGATTATTATTTTGTTGATAGATCCAAACTCTGGACTATAAATACTGACTTAGGAATGAATGAAAAACAGCCAAGCACAGTGGGAAACACCTGTAATCCCAGCACATTAGGAGGCCAAGGCAGGCACATCACAAGTTCAGGAGATCGAGACCATCCTGGCTAATAGTGAAACCCCGTCTCTACTAAAAATACAAAAAGTGAGCCAGGTGTTGTGGCATACACCTGTAGTCCCAGCTACTTGGGAGGCTGAGGTAGGAGAATGGTTTGAACCCAGGAGGCAGAGGCTGCAGTAAGCCGAGATTGTGCCTGAGCGACAGAGTGAGACTCTGTCTCAAAAAAAAAGAAAGAAAGAAAGAAAAAAAGAATGAAAACATCTGCCAGGCACAGTGGCTCACACCTATAACCCCAGCACTTTAGGAAGCCAAGGTGGGTAGACTGCTTTGAGCTCAGGAGTTTGAGACCAGCCTGAGAAACATTGCAAAACTCTGTTTCTACAAAAAAAATTAGCCGGGCATGGTAGCTCACACCTGTAGTCCCAGTTACTCAGGAGGCTCAAGTTGGAAAATGCTTGAGCCCAGGAAGTGGAGGTTGCAGTGCACGGTGATTGTACCACTGCACTCCAGCCTGGGTGACAGAGCAAGATTCTGTCTCCAAAAAAAAAAAAAAAAAAAAAAAAAAGAATTAAAACATACATGAAAATAAAATACTACATGTTCTTCCTGCATCACTATTAGGATAAATAAAACCTACCTCAAAAGTCCCAGCCTTTAAAAGGTTGACCTGGTCATGCTGAGAGAGATCTCTGAAACCAGGAATACGCTTTGCAAATTCCACCACTTCTTTCACTGCTGGAGTGAAGCTCATCGAAAACTCTTCCCAGATTTCATGCCCCGATTTATGAGGATCCACATATGGAGACTTACTCATTGGACAAACCTAGTATACACAAAACAGAAACACTCTTAAATACTAGCAGGTGGTAAAGAAATGTGAAAAGTGGCATCTCAATTATCAGAAACCCCAAAATAAATTTAACCCCCAAAACATAAGTAAAATCTACTGAGATACTAGTACTTTATCCATTTGCTGCCCACCACACTGTAGAAAGCCTCTGGGCAACCTAATACAAATAGTAATTTTTTTTATCATAAAATACATAGCCTAAGCAAAAACACCATCTACAACAAGCTATTTAGAACACAGTTTTCAGAGTTTATTTTGTAACACTTCTGCCACCTTATGCTAGTATATGGTGTTTTACGATTTTTCAAATTCACACAAATGTGTTTGATCCTCAACCTATTATTCATGGCAGATTATAATCTCCATTTCTTAGGTGGGAAAATGAGACTCTGAGAGGTTCAGTGATATGTCCCACACAGCTAGAGGTCACAGGCCTAGACCCAAATTCGCATTTAGTTAATATTTCAAAACTCCCTTATTTCTAAATAGGCAGAATTACAATGTTGTAATTTCCAAGAGGAAAACACAGCGAAGTGCCTCATTTTGTTAAAAAGGTCACTGCCTGGCTGGGCAAGAAGGCTCACGCCTGTAATCCCAACACTTTGGGAGGCCGAGGCAGGTGGATCACGAGGTCAGGAGTTTGAGACCAGCCTGGTCAAGAGGGTGAAACCCCGTCTCTAATAATAATTTTAAAAATTAGCTGGGAGTGGTGGCAGCACCTATAGTCCCGGCTACTCAAGAGGCTGAGGCTGAAGAATCACTTGAACCCAGGAGGCAGGGGTTGCAGTGAGCTGAGATCACACTACCACACTCCAGCCTGGGCGACAGAGCAAGACCTCGACTCAAAAAAAAAAAAAAAAAAAGTCACTGTCCACTTATTTCAAAAACAATGGTGTGATCACTGACTTCTACTTGTTCAATTAGGAAACAAAAACTGCAGATACAGGTGCACCTTCTAAATGAGGACTGAGTGAGGGAAAACAGGAAGCCAAGAAGTATAAAAGCACCAAAGAGATGATGAAACACCCTCTGTATGTTCTATTAGTAAAATCAGCCTTTAAATTTTCACTAAATCCTAGCTACTTAGCCCCAAAGAAAAAAAGACTAAAAAGAAAAAGCAAAATAAATTTTCACTAGATCCATACAAAATCTAGGAATTGGGATGATTATAAAACCATGTAGAGTATCATGAAATGAGAACCTAAATGCCTACAGATTTTACCGTCATTAAAGCAGCCATTTGGCCAGATGTGGTGGCTCATGCCTATAATCCCAGCCCTTTGGAAGGCCGAGGCAGGCGAATCACTTGAAAGCCAGGAGTTCGAGACCAGACTGGCCAACATGGCAAAACCCAGCTCTACTGAAAATACAAAAATTAGCCAGGCACAGTGGCACACACCTATAATCCCAACTACATGGGAGGCTGAGGCACGAGAATTGCTTGAACCCAAGAGACGGAGGTTGTAATGAGCTGAGGTCATGCCACTGCACTCCAGCCTGGGCAACACAGCAAGACTGTCTCAAACAAACAAACAAACAAAAAGGCAACTTACTTAGCCTAACAAAGCGTTCACAGAATCAAATACTTGAAAGTGACAACAAAAAATTTAATGAAGACTGAAGTAGAGTCAATTATTTTGAAAACGAAAAAGAAGACTTTAATTACCTGTCAGTAGAAAATATCAAGCACTATCAACCTCAGGGTTTAAACTGGAAATGGTGTAGCTCTGTTTTTGATGAAATTTTGGCAAATATGAACACTTTACTTTCATGTATAATGTCGTATTTGATGGAAAAATTTGAATGATGTGACCAACATTAATTCATCTCATAAGATGAAGTCTGAGAAAATCCTTAGAAACTAGCCTATGAAATTAAAATACTCCTGAATTTATCAAACCATAAAGCATCTATGTTCTATATCCAAAGACCTTTTTGCATAATAACGGTTAAAAAAAATCTTTCTATAGAAATCAAAGAATTTCGGCCGGGCGCGGTGGCTCAAGCCTGTAATCCCGGCACTTTGGGAGGCCGAGGCGGGTGGATCACAAGGTCGAGAGATCGAGACCATCCTGGTCAACATGGTGAAACCCCGTCTCTACTAAAAATACAAAAAATTAGCTGGGCATGGTGGCACGTGCCTGTAATCCCAGCTACTCAGGAGGCTGAGGCAGGAGAATTGCCTGAACCCAGGAGGCGGAGGTTGCGGTGAGCCGAGATCGCGCCATTGCACTCCAGCCTGGGTAACAAGAGCGAAACTCCGTCTCAAAAAAAAAAAAAAAAAAAAAAGAAATCAAAGAATTTCTAACTATGGCAAGTGAAAAGTTCAGCCCTTTGAGGAAATCCCAAAGCTAGTAAGGTACTAATTAATCAGAATGCTTACATTTTCAAAGGGATTTCCAAGAATTAAAGGACAAATTCTGCATGAATCATACTTTACATAAAATCCTAATCCCAATCACAGTAGCAGTCAAATCACATGCTCGTACCTAGCTGGGTGTGAAATTAGGTCATTCATCAAATGATGTTGATTAAAATTATTTGACCTAAAATACTGTACAAAATTGATTCTATGGATTTCTTAGGTTTTCTGACACCATCCCCTCAAGTTAGCGTATCTCCCAAATAAAAGAAAACTTTCAAAGCTTTCCCCGATACAACATGAGCAAAAAGTTAATTTCACTATACCAGATGCATTCTCCCTCCAGTGTTGCACAGGTAACTATTCTTGTTCTCATTCTGAGAAAATCCATCTATTGGAACTCTATCACATACTCTTTGAGTATAAGCATTGGAGAAGTTCATACAATGTCCATTTGCAATACAAATGGCATGCCCATTTGGGTAATGCATTATGTTCCTCCCTTTGAACTGTCCGTTGAGATGCTGCTGGCTCTCACTACAGGGAAAATGGCTGCTAAGCCCATTGCCACAATGGTCATGATTTAAATTATATTGCTCCATGTTCTTGGGAATCCGTTCTCCTCTCTGGGGCTGCATGCTCTCTGCTGAGTTTTCTCGCTGCTCTTGATTATACATAAAGGTATCCTTGTGAGCTCTGGTAACCATGCCAATCACTTCTTCCTTTGCAAAATCAGAAGAGGGAGGAGAAGAGCTTTTGATGTTTTCTTGTTCCAGCTGGGGCTTGGGTCGCAGCTGTTCCTGGGCTGGTAAGGCTGTCTGTTCATGATGTTCTACCAATGTGTCATTTTGCAAGTGACCACTGAACTGGCTGTTCATCATGGTCTTCATCGCACTTTGCATTTCAATTAGCATCCTCTGTTTTTCACGCTTAGGAATACGACCAAACCGAACAGCTATTGAAGAAAAAGATATTTAACATCTATAGTCTAAGTAAGACCTGTTTTGTATAAAAGAATAACACAAAATTATCCAATAGCTATGGCCTCTAGTCATACAAGTAAAGAATGAGTCTACATGTCTCTGGTCCACATTCTTCTAAACTTGCTGGTCTTGATGCACCAAAGGAAGTAGGAGAAGGTAAGAAAATTTTACATTTTCCCCCAAAACAAAGTTAAACAAATCTATCTCCTAGGTATTTCATGAGCAAAATCTAAGAAAAGAAGTAAGAAATTCAGACGGGTGCAGTGGCTCATGCCTGTAATCCCAGCACTCTGGGAAGCCAAGGCAGGTGGATCAACTGAGGTCAGGTGTTGAAGCCAACATAGTGAAATCCTATCTCTACTAAATCTATAAAAATTAACCAAGCATGGTGGTGGGTGCCTGTAGTCCCAGCTACTCAGGAGGCTGAAACAGGAGAACTGCTTGTACCTGGGAGGTGGAGGTTGCAGTGAGATGAGATGGTACCAAAGCACTTCAGCTTGGGTGACAGAGCAAGACTCCATCTCAAAAGGGTGGGGTGGGGGAGGTGACAATTAGCTAATGAAAAGTAGTTTGGCCGGGCGCGGTGGCTCACGCCTGTAATCCCAGCACTTTGGGAGGCTGAGGCGGGTGGATCACGAGGTCAAGAGATCGAGACCATCCTTGGTAAACATGGTGAAACCCCGTCTCTACTAAAAATACAAAAAATTAGCTGGGCATGGTGGCACGTGCCTGTAGTCCCAGGTACTCAGGAGGCTGAGGCAGGAAAATTGCCTGAACCCAGGAGGCGGAGGTTGCGGTGAGCCGAGATCGCGCCATTGCACTCCAGCCTGGGTAACAAGAGCGAAACTCCATCTCAAAAAAAAAAAAAGAAAAGAAAAGTAGTTTGAAGCAGACCAGTATTACTACATACTCCTTACTAACAAAGCGGAGGACTGTTCTGAAGAAAGCATGTGAGATTCAGCTACACACATCCTTTACTATTCATAAATGGTAGGTGCAATCATTCCCTGAACATCTAGCCCTTGCCAATTGATTTTTGTAATCTTACTCTCAAGATCTAACTATTATCTGCTGTCTTATTTTCCAGCCTCTTTAAAAAAGAAAAAAAAAATTCCATAATCAGTAGAAATGCACTTACTGAAAAATAAACTTGGTAGATTTTAATTAAAATCAGGGAAATAAGTAAAAACGAGATAAGTCATCCTCTATTATTTTAGAAGCTGGTCTTAGAAGGTGTCCTGTCTCCAATAATCCTATCCATGAAAGAAAAGCTTTTTTCTAGTCTACTATTTATACTGAGATAATAAAAATTCAATATACTTGCCCAGAAAGTTTTATTAATTTAATCATAGCCTCTGACATTACTGCTATCAGAAAAAAAACAACTTAATCATGTTTGATACTTTACCTCTACTTCTCCCTTCACAAATGATTGTCAGTTTTATTTATTCAGGGCAATCACAATATCCATCAACTATTTTTATAACACTAGTACTTTTAGCACTATAAAAAAATTTTCAGGCAACTGAAAAAAACAAAACATCAATTGCTGAAACTTGTTATTCAAGAAACTCGTGGCCAGGCACGGTGGCTCACACCTGTAATCCCAGCACTTTGGGAGGCCGAGGTGAGTGGCTCACTTGAGGTCAGGAATTCAAGGCCAGCTTGGTCAATATGGTGAAACCCCGTCTGTACTAAAGACACAAAAATGAGCTGGGTGTGATGGTACATGCCTGTAATCCCAGCTACTCAGGAGGCTGAGGCATGAGAATCACTTGAACGAAGGAGGTGCCGAGAAGGCACCACTGCACTCCAGCCTGTCAACAGAGCGAGACTCCATCTCAATTAAAAAAAAAAGAAAAACTCCTTATTGTAATACTCCATAACTGTATCAGTAAGATACTAGAGTAACCTAAGGAATTGCTTAAATGGCCCTTCCCTAGATAAACATGAAGTCCATTTTTACCAATCCTTTTTTGAGACAGTCTTGCTCTGTCACCCTGGAGAGAGTGCAATGGAATCACCTTGGCTCACTGCAACCTCTGCCTCCTGGGTTCAAACGATTCTCCTGCCTCAGCCTCCCAAGTAGCTGAGACTACAGAACTGAGCCACCATATCTGGCTGCTTTTTGTCTTTTTAGTAAAAACCATGTTGGCCAGGCTGGTCTCAAATTCCTGACCTCAAGTAATCCACCCACCTCCACCTCCCAAAGTGCTAGGATTACATGCGTGAGCCGCCCTGCCCAAGCCCATTTTAAACAATTCTTAAATAACCCTACTGGTCCCTTTGAAAACCTCATACCTCTGTTATGTTACTGAAAACAAAACAAAACAAAAATCCAAAAATGAATAAGCATAATAGAAGTGTCCAATCTTCCAATAATGACATCCACAGGTAATACTTATAGTCCCACAAATTACTCCCAACTTCTATTTTGTATGAGAATAGATCACGCCGGAAGTGAGCAACCACCTCCACTCCAGACCCTACTGCTTCTTTCAATTTTGCATTCCTTTCCATGTGTTCCAAATCTGTGCCCCAAAAGCACATCATCATCCCAGAGCTAAGAAAGAGAGAGAATTCATGTAAGAAGAAATGAGTTCCTTAGCAATGCTAAGAAATCAAAAAGAACCAACGATTCCTCTATCAACAAAAACGATAGTGAGGTTTGGGCTTCTGGTTAAAAGAAAAACATATATATATGTTAAATTTAAAAAAAATTTTTTTAGACTGAGTCTCACTGTGTCACCCAGGCTAGAGTGCAGTGGCACAATCTTGACCCACTGCAACCTCCACCTCCTGGCTTCAAGCTATTCTCCTGCCTTAGCCTCCCAAGTAACTGGAATTACAGGTGGCGTGCCACCACATCTGGCTAATTTGTGAATTTGTGTGTGTGTGCGTGTGCGTGTGTGTGTGTGTGTGTGTGTGTATTTTTAGAAGAGATGGGATTTCACCATGGCTGGTCTCAAACTCCTAAAGTGATCCACACACATCAGCTTCCCAAAGTGTTGGTATTACAGGTGTGAGCTACCATTCCCGGCCATATAAAAAATGTTTTTTAAATGCCATCATTTTTAGGAAAAAATAAAAAGTAATCAAATTGCACAGAAAAAAAAATTGGCTCTTTTTAGAAGAAGTGACAACAACAAAAGTTTAGCCAAAAACTGTTTCTGGGATAATGCTAAAATTTGACTTTAATGAATTTGGTGTCCTATAAGGCAACAAAATGCGTTTTCTGAAATTCTGCTTCACCTCAAACACAAGAGGGTCCTTAGTAACTGGCTCATAGCTCTAGTTCATGCTGAGGTATAAAAGCCAAGTACCACTTAAGGAATACTCTTTAAACTGGGAACATACCATCTCTTGACATTCCAACAGAGAGACACTTTTTGAAGCGACATTGCTGACATCTGTTCCTATTCATTCTCATTATAGAACAGTTTTCATTCTTCAGGCACTTCTTGTACTGGATGTTTTGTTGAATACTTCTCCGAAAGAAACCCTATGAACAAGGGAAGATTTGCGTATCCATTTAAAAACACCCGGATGAACTTCTCATTTAACACTGCTCCCATACCTATCTAGTATATATGACTAACTATAGTCCCAGTACATGACTAGCTATCTGGAAAACATTATTATCTTAGAACAGAGGGAAATATAATGTTGACACACAGAATTTAATTAGATTCTTACTGGTATGATTAAGCACCTACACCTACTAGCCAAACAAAATTCTTCTTCCCTTTGGAGATTCTTTGCACTTACCCAAAGCACCCTTGCAACAACCACACCACCCTGATACCAGACCCTGCCTGCAGTCACATTTTCCATCTCATACTTTAATTCACTACAAATTTCAAAACTCTTGAAGTATGAATGACTGATTTTTTTTTTTTTTTTTTTTTTTGAGACAGGGTCTCTCATTCTGTTGCCAAGGCTACAGTGCAGTGGCATGATCACCACTCACTACAGCCCTGACCTCCCTGGCTCAATTAATTCTCCAAACAGAGCCTCTCAAACAGCTGGGACTACAGGCACATGCCACTACACACACACACTAATTTTTGTATATTTTGTAGTGATGGGGTTTCACCATGTTGCCCAGGCTGATCTTGAACTCCTGACCTCAAGTGATCCACCCACCTTGGCCTCCCAAAGTGCTAGGATTACAGGAATGAGCCACTGTACCCCCCACACACCTTTTTTTTTTTTTAATAGACAGGGTCTCACTCTGTTACCCAGGCTGGAGTACAATGACACAATTATAGCTCACTGCAACTTTGAATTCCCAGGTTCAAGCAATCCTCCTGCCTCAGCCTCCCAAGAGCTGAGACTACAGGAATGTGCTACTGCATTCAGCTTTTCTACTTAAGAGGAGTGGTCTTCCTACGTTGCCCAGGTGGGTCTCACACTCCTGGCCTCAGATAATCCTCCAGCTTCCACCTCCCAAAGACCTAGGATTACAGGCCTGAGCCATCCCACCCAGTCTGAATGAGTGCTTCTTAAAAAGATGACTGAGAAATATGTTTCATAGCTATAATCCCTCACTAGAATTGTGGATTACATTCATAGAAGTTGGTCTTTCCCGGATCATTACCTGCTGATACTGCCAAGGCCTACTTACACATGCCATAAGTCACTGACTACATGTCAGCAACAGGTAAGTGTTACAACACACACCAACGGACCAGCTAACTATCCAAGGAAAGAGAGTTCCCAACTAGATGGTTACCAACAGCCGCCTTTACTCCACAAACAATTCAAGTACATGTTCTGTGACAGGTGTTCAATGATCTCCAGTTTCATGGTTCCAGGGAGGACAGAAAACTCAAGAATGCAATTACCAAAATTATTTTAAACTGCATTTTCCTTTTGTATGACAACTAAACACATTTCACAAATCTACACTAGTAGTCATCGGACACAACATTTTTATATTTTATTATTGTGATACTATACACTTAAGTTGGGTACTACAAGAGCTGAGCTAGACACATTTTGCGAGTACTAAACAGATGTGTATTTATCAAGAATACCCAACCAGCTTATTCAGTATGTGCTTTTATTTTCTGGCTATAAAGGAAGAATAGTGCCTGTCCCAAAATTACTTCACATTTTTGTAAAAAAATAAATATATAGAGAGAGAGAGGGAGAATTTAAACAATGGAAAAATGCTACATCTATTAAAAATACTGACTAATCTCACAAAGTTACCTGGCCATTAAAAGCTAGCAAAATCACAATTCATTCAGAGCCACACTTGAAAATATTTCCTCTCCCATCACGTATATTCATTATCTTGTTTACCCACCATACCTTGCCAAACAGGATTCCTGCTTGCGGCCTCAAGTCAGAGAACAGCAAGAAGCAAGAACATGTGTCTTCGCCACATTAATTTTTGATACTCAGGAGAAAAGATTGGGCGAATTTTTTTAAAAAGGGAGAAAGACTCCCTGTATACAGGTAGGGAGGTAGAGACCATCCCACTTGGAATTATTTGACCAATACTCTAAGACCAATAACTAGGAAATATTCAACTAAACTTAGAAATAAACTAGCTTTCCCAAGGGCTCAACTTATATCAGGATTATTTTACTCACTTGGCATTATTTCTTAAAACATAACATTATTTTAAGTATCTAGGAATTATTCCCAGCTCCCAGTACCTGAAGTGTCAGAAAGTCAAAGCATGTGATGAGATCTAACTCAAAGTTTGGTTTAAACTAAGTTCCAACAAGGCAGGAGTAGTGCCTTGTCTGTTTTGTTCCTTGTTATTTCACTACCACCTAGAACTGTGCTTGACACACTAATGAATTAGCATTTGGTGCACTGGGTGCAAATGCACTAAGTATGTTTAATTAAGATAGCAAATTTACTTTGTTCAAAATCTTAAAGAAAAAAGAAATACTTTCACAGAATTAACATTTTTCAAAACAAGTTATGCTTATATACTACATAAAATCCTTGAAACTTAAAAAGAGCAGCTGACTTCTCACTCTCTCTCAGATTATCAATTGTGGAAATTGGTAAATCTAAACCCAACTTCTTAAATCCCAGAATCAGTAGCTTAAAGAAACAAAGCATGCTTTACCTTACAGCCTTCACAAGCATGAACTCCATAGTGGAATCCTGATGCCACATCCCCACAGACTTTACACAGTAGAACCATGCCACTAAATTCTAGGGCACAAACGGACATGAAGTAAAAAGTCGGAAGAAACACTGAATTTGAGTTTGTTTTTTTCCCAATATTTTATTTCGTTCAACTTGCAAGAGCTTTTAAAAGATACATATCTCCTTTTAGAATGTAAAAGAAAAATCTTTTCAAGTTAAGAGTAATCATAATCGTAACTTTTTTTTTTTTTTTTTTAAGATAGAGTCTCACTCTGTCCTCCAGGCTGGAGGGCAGTGACGTGATCTCAGCTCACTGCAACCTCCACACTTCCCAGGTTCAAGCAATTCTCATGCCTCAGCCTCCCAAGTAGTTGGGACTACAGGCACCCACCACCACACCCAGCTAATTTTTGTATTTTTAGTAGAGATGGGGTTTTGCTATGTTACCCAGGCTGGTCTTTAACGCCTAGGCTCAAGACATCCGCCCCACTCAGTCTCCCAAAGAGCTGGGCTTACAGGCGTGAGCCACCACACCCAGCCATAATTTTCTTTTAAACACAGCTTATGGCACGGACAAAAATACCTCATAGACCTGGATTTTTCCCTTTCCTGACTTTAGAATTACACTGAAATTTTGTAAATTTTATGTTTTTTCCAGACCTGTCAGCAGGAAGTAAGAAATTTTGCAACTTTAGAGTTACTTTACATCATATATGCAATTAGAACTAAGAAAACAATTCTCTGGATAAAAATTAAGAATTCAGGCACAGAAGTCAGTCAATAAAGGCGGAAAGGGATGTCTCTCCACCGACAGCTTTGTCAGTTTACTTCACCTACAGGGGCCAGATAGGTCCAAATCCTACCACTCATTTGGTTATCCCGATCTAACATTTCCTAATCCCAAACATCCCCATCTCCAGTTTCCCTAATGTGACCCCTTCCCACAATGAGCAAGTACTCTGTTCTAGAAACAAGATTCAGTTCTAGTATTCAAGAAGAAAAGTAACCGTAAAATGTGGTAAAAGAGGGTACTCTAGAGGGACCAAGGTCAGGCAGAGTACATAACCACGTACCTTGCCCTGTGGCAAGAATTAATGACAGTCCCTAAGTTATAACTTCTAAAATCATCACTGATTTCTTCTCTAACTACTGATTTATGATTAACCAGCAAAGAGTGAAAACTGTACGCAGAAACATAATGGCCCCCTCTAATGAAAAGCTGATAAAATAAGCCCCATTTTGCAATTAATGGCAACAATCTTTAGAAAACTAAAGTAACTTACTTGTCACACCACTATGACTTTTTGTCATCCCAGGTGCACTGGATTTGCTTGTTTTCACAGAACAATCTATTCGATCATTCTTCAGGATGCCTTCAATACTGGAGAGATCACCATTCTTGGGATTACCATTGGCATCAGAATTAGAGCTATTTGGAGAAGATGGAACAGAAGAGGAAGAGGACTGGAAACTATTCTCAGAACCCTCGCTGTGGCAAGAGGCAGGGCTTGAGGCTGAGCTGGAAGAACTGATATAGGCAATCACACCTCCTGGAAAATGGGAGGAAAATCACATAATTAGATACAAGATAATATGTATTTTTTATTTTTGCAAGTCTCAACAGTAAAGCCATTAACTTTAGAAATAGGATACTGATATGAAATGTTTGCGTACACCAAAAGCAGAAAGCAAAGTATTTCCTTATTTCCCATTATTCG
The DNA here is from genome assembly GCF_048565385.1 of Saimiri boliviensis. NCBI lineage: Eukaryota > Metazoa > Chordata > Mammalia > Primates > Cebidae > Saimiri > Saimiri boliviensis. Next base: position 39,400,972 of record NC_133457.1, on the reverse strand, counting down.
TCCTACTTCTGCAAAGTTCGAAACATATATAACTCCCCCTGATTTAAAAAGGGGCTGGGCTCAGTGGCTCACACCTATAATCCCAGCACTTTGGGAGGCCAAGGCAGGCAGATCATCTGAGGTTGGGAGCTCAAGACTAGTGTAACCCAACATGGAAAAACCCTGTCTCTACTAAAAATACAAAATTAGCTGGGTGTGGTAGCATATGCCTGTAATTCCAACTACTCGGGAGGCGGAGGCAGGAGAATCACTTGAACTCAAGAAGCAGAGGTTGCGGAGAGCCAAGTTCATGCCACTGCACTCCAGCCTGGGCAACAAGAGCGAAACTCTGTCTCAAAAAATTAACTAATTAGTTAAATACAAAGGGAGATGGGCCCGGCACAATGGCTCATGCCTGTAATCATAGCACTTTAGAGGCTGAGGCAGAAGGATTATCGCTTGAGCCCAGAATGCGAGACCAGCCTGGGCAACATAAGGAGACCCTGTTTCTACAAAAAAATTAAAAACTTGCTGAGTGTACTTTGCACCCAGCTCCTCTAGTAGTCCCAACTATGCAGAAGGTTAAGGCAAGAGGATCACTTGAGCCCAGGAGTTCGAGGCTGCAGTGAGCCATGATCATGCCACTGCAGTGTAGACTGGGGACAGAGCAAGGTCTTGCCTCAAAAATAAATAAATAAATAAAAGTGAGAAGGATTTCACTGGGCTTGGATATTCTGAGCACATGAAGCCCTCACACCTAAAGCTTTTCATTTTCCAGTCTTTTCCTAAAAGTACTGAAACATGCTCCTGAGTGACTGGCTTCACTGCTTAAACAAACTGGCCATGAAGAATTGTTGTTCCGGTCTCTTCCTTGCCTCCCATTATACTGTTATCCAACACAATCCCACGAACAATGAATTCATCATTTGCCTTCCCCAACACTTGGCTAAAAGCACAGGTTAATCCAAAACAGATGTAACATTTACAATGGTGGATAAGATAATTTATCTCAAACAGAGATCCTTTCACAGCCCTTGCTCCCATACCTTTCTGTTTGGGCATTCCCAGAAGACGTATGTGGCTATCCACTAACCAATCCCCAGTTCGACACTCTCCCTTCTCCACCCCATTCTGCCATTCATCTCTAGGCAGCTCTTAGGAAATCCAGACTCACTATTTGTTCTGATTCACTCTATAGATGTTAAAGATGCTAGAGGGAAGAATGCATCCTATACCAGAATAACAGTAAGGCTGACGCTAATTCCCTCAACACAGAGCTATTCTCAAAACGTTATTTACAATTTAACATAACCACCACAACCACCCCCCCGAAAACTGGCCCGACCTTTTTTCTTTGAGACAGAGTGTCACTCTGTTGCCCAGGCTGGACTGCAATGTCACGATCTTGGCTTATGGCAACCTCCACCTCCTGGGCCCAGGCAATTCTCCTGCCTCAGCCTCCTGAGTAGCTGGGACTACAGTCACAAGCCACCACTCTCCACAAATTTTTGTATTTTTAGTAAAGACGGGCTTTCCCCATGTTGGTCAGGCTGGTCTTGAACTTCTGACCTCAGATGATCCACTTTTGGCATCTCAAAGTGCTAGGATTAGAGGCGTGAGTCACTGCGCCCAGCCTATCAATCATTTTTAAACAAAAATCCACACAGCAAAATGGTGAGGCCAAAAGAATCCCCAGAAGATAAAAAGACATTTCCATTTACAGACAAGAAAAAAAAAAAAAAAAAAAAAAAAAAAAACAGGCAAAAAGACATTTCCATTTACAGACAAGAAAAAAAAAACAGGCAGAGAAATTTAAAGTCACTTTTAGTCTATCAGGTATTAGATATGAGGTATGTATTTAAGCACCAATTATACATTTTGAGGCTGAGAAACAAACCGCCTAAGGAGGAAAGCACAATCCCAAGTCTCACAGGGTTTGAGTGCAACCCAGAAGGGAAGATAAAACAGGTGCCTACAGGGCCGGGCGCGGTGGCTCACGCCTGTAATCTCAGCACTTTGGGAGGCCAAGGCGGGTGGATCACGAGGTCAAGAGATCAAGGTCATCCTGGTCAATATGGTGAAACCCCGTCTCTACTAAAAATACAAGAGATTAGCTGGGCATGGTGGCAGGTGCCTGTAATCCCAGCTACTCAGGAGGCTGAGGCAGGAGAATTGCCTGAACCCAGGAGGCGGAGGTTGCGGTGAGCCGAGATCGCGCCATTGCACTCCAGCCTGGGCAACAAGAGCGAAACTCCGTCTCAAAAAAAAAAAAAAAAAAACAGGTGCCTACTATGCCAAGAAACACACAATGTTGTTTATCAGACACAAGTTTTTTGTTTTTTTTTTTGAAACAGAGTTTCGCTCTGTCACCTAGGCTGTAGCAGAGTGGCATAACCTCCGTCTCCCAGGTTCAGGCTCCCGCGATTCTCCTGCCTCAGCCTCCTGAGTAGCTGGGACTACAGGCACATGCCACCATGCCTGGTTAACTTTTTCTATTTCTTTTGTTAATAGAGACAAGGTTCCACCATGTTGTCCAGGCTGTTTACAAATTCCTGACCTCAGGTGATTCACCCACCTCCACCCTCAAAATGCTGAGATTCCTTATAGACACAAGCCACCTCGCCCAGCCCAGACACAAATTTAACGTGCATAAATTCAACTATATGCACTTGATTTTTAAAGACAAGAATATCAATAATGTAGACAAATCCATCTATCGTTTTATTCATGAAACCTATGCCTGAAATCAATCATGAGGTCAGAGGTGGGAATCCGCTCTTCCTACCGTCAGACCCACTGTCCACATACTCTCTTGGTATGTGCACCTCACCTGCCAGAGGAAAGTCAGTACTTTACAATTAATATTTTTCCTGCAACGTGGTCCCTAACTACAAGTCAACCATCTCAAAGTGTGGGCCTTGGACCAGGGGAATCAGTATCACCCAGAATCTCTTAGAAATGCAAATCATCAGGCTCCACTCCACACCTACTGCATCAGAAACTTTAATAAGCCCTGTGGTGACTCTCATGCACATCCAAGTTTGAAGAACACTGCCACAAGCCAACTACTTCATCTGTGCTCCCTAGATGACAAAGTGACCAACGGTAGTTTTCATCTACCATTCATTTTAAAATCTAAAAGCTCCAAGGCCGGGCACAGTGGCTCACGCCTGTAATCCCAGCACTTTGGGAGGCCGAGGCGGACAGATCATGAGGTCAAGAGATAGAGACCATCCTGGCCAACATGGTGAAACCTTGTCACTACTAAAATATAAAAATTAGCTGGGCATGGTTGTACGTACCTGTAGTCCCAGCTACTCGGTACGCTGAGGCAGGAGAATTGCTTGAACCCAGGAGGCGGAGGTTGCAGCGAGCCGAGATCGCACCACTGCACTCCAGCCTGGCACCTGGCTACAGAGTGAGACTCTGTCTCAAAAAAATAAATAATAAATAAATAAAATCTAAAAGCTCCAAAACTACAAACACAAGAAGATTCCCAACTTTGAGTTTATTTTCATCACCCAGAGAAATTATGTAAAATACTTATCCTCAAAACTAGCTGGTGCTTTCTCAAAATACATGTTTCCAAAGCTGTGCCCAGACTGGAGAAGACATCCTCAGAAATGTGAATTTTTAGCAAGTTCTCCAAGCATTTGCACACTGAAGTTTAAAAATGGCTACAATCAGTGAATTCAAACACAAATTGGCCCATAGTTTTAAAGAGTGATGTTTTCATCAATACAACTGCCAGAATATCATTAATACCCTGTAAATCCAGAGAAACCATTTTAAACTGGAAACCTAGCCAGTGCCATGTTACTAGGTGAAACCATTGTGCTGTCTTTATAAAACTTTAGAGATCTTAAGTCTAATTAGAAATTCCAGGTATTGCCGGGCGTGGTGGCTTAAGCCTGTAATCCCAGCACTTTGGGAGGCCCGAGGCAGGTGGATCACGAGGTCAAGAGATCGAGACCATCCTGGTCAACAAGGTGAAACCTCGTCTCTACTAAAAATACAAAAAATTAGCTGGGCATGGTGGTGCGTGCCTGCAATCCCAGCTACTCAGGAGGCTGAGGTAGGAGAACTGCCTGAATCCAGGAGGCGGAGGTTGCAGTGAGCCGAGATCGCGCCATTGCACTCCAGCCTGGGTAACAACAGCGAAACTCCGTCTCAAAAAAAAAAAAAAAGAAAAAAGAAATTCCAGGTATTAGCACACAGCTACTTTTTTCACACGTATCTCCACTCAGAATAAGACACTGTACAAAGACAAATGCTCTTAGTCCTCAAACACCATTGAAGTTTCACAGCTATGTGTCTTCTCTAAAACCAGTGTCTTAGGTACTAAATTCTCACCTAACATCTAAGGAAAATTAAATTAAATTAAAAAAAGAAAGGCATGTTTTTCCTTGGAAGTGAGACTTTGCTAGGGCCTGCACTTTCAGTCACCTAGGTTCACGAGATTTGCTGACTACCTTCACTAAGAAACAAACTTTTAGAAATCAGAGCTATGCAGATGGCTTAAAAATTGGTTGAAAACACTGATTGGGCAATGGAATGTATTGTAATTAACCAAAAAACAGTTTCCTTTGCAAAAGCTTCAATATCCATCCTAAAAAAAATTACTGGGCTATTATTACCAATCCAGTTAAGACCCAATTCCTGTTTTAAGAATTAACAAGAATTTGAGCCGGGCACCAGAGAATCAAACAGGACCCACAGAGGTAGCTGCATTCTTCTAACAAGACCTTCAGTATTGATTTAGTTGTCTTAGCAACCACTCTTGCTACTAGACACCCAACTGCGAACCTGATTGTTAGCAACTCAAATGAGTTAATTTCCTAGAAGGTAAGGAGTACATCTAGTAGTTCCTTCACCTAATGAATAGAGGAAAGTGAAACTACAAGTCACCAAGTACCTACTGGATGTCAGGAACAAAATGACACAATCTCATCCTCACAGGAAGAACTCTGTGAATTAACTTTCCTTAACTCATTTTTGCAATCAAGGAGCTCAGAGCTCAGAGAGGATAAGTCAGCCAGCCACTAAGTGGCAGGCCAGAGTTTAAAGTCAAGGTTGTCCAATTCCAAAGCACAAATTGTTATTTGGTGAGAAAACCTGAGCAAGCAAGTGACTTTCAACCTTTCTAAACCTGAGTCATCTTCTGTAAAATTGGAGTAGCTGTCAGTTATTACAAGACTGAAATGAAATGGTGTTCATAAAAAAGATTATTAAAGTACTTTTTACATACACTGTTTTGATGATAAAGTAAGAAAAGTAAAAATCCCCAAACCAGCAAGTCCCAACACCTCCAGGAAACAGGCAGAATTTACCTCTTAGAAACCTTGAGCTAAAATTAGCTGAGGCAGTCTTCTCTATTTCAGTTGAAAGAGACCCTGGACCCGGGCCAGGTTCCCATGCTAGCGCTTACCCAGCGGTCAACTTCAGACAAGCCGTAAGTCAATATCCAATTTTGTACTGCTAGGAAGCACTACTATTCCTGTATGTACTGGGCTTGCCCATCATCAAAACCCACCCAACTCCCACTGTCCATGATCCTAGAAAGTATGTTTGACTTCAAATCATAACTGTATTTTTCTGCATGGTGACTTAGAACCAAACATTTTAATCACCAAGAAGCTCTAGTTTCCTCATTTTTAAAGTGTTATAAATAATTCCTACTCAAAGGTGGCAGAGTAGATCTAACTGAAGCACTAAACTTCCAATTATGTCCTGGGTGTCAGGGCTCCAGAGAACAGCATGGTCCTTTCCCTAAAATGTCTTACATGTCAACTGGGGAAACACCTACATTAGCAGTAATGTTTCATACAAATGATTGTGAACTGCTGAGAATCATACTAAAGAGGGCAGAGATCAAGAGGGGCAACACATCCAAGGTGACAATATCTAAGTGGGGAATTGAGGGCTGTGTAAATTATTGAACGATGTATCACAGAAGAGATATCTTTTAAATGGGGTGACAAAAAAATGGTGTTTTGTTTTTTGGGGTGTTTTTGAGATGGAGTCTTGCTCTTTCGTCCAGGCTGGAGTGCAGTGGTGCAACTTGGCTCACTGCAACCTCCACCTCCCAGGATCAAGCGATTCTCCTGCCTCAGCCTCCTGAGTAGCTAGGATTACAGGTGCGTGCCACCACACCTGGATTTTTTTTTTTTTTTTTTTTTTTTTTTTTAGTAGAGACGGGGTTTCACCTTGCAATTCAGGCTGGTCTCAAACACCTGACCTTGTGATCCACCTACCTCAGCCTCCCAAAGTGCTGAGATTACAGGTGTGACCTACCACGCCCAGCCAAAATGGGGTTTTTTGGGTGTGTGTTTTTTTTGTTTTTTTTTTTTTTTGAGATGAAGTTTCACTCTGTCGCCCAGGCTGGAGTGCACTGCAACCTCTGCCTCCTGGTACCATCAAGCAATTCTCCTGCCTCAGCCTCCTGAGTAGCTGGGATTATGGGTGCCCGCTACCACCTGGCTAATTTTTGTATTTTTACTAGAGATGAGGTTTCACCACGTTGGCCAGGCTGGTCTCAAACTCCTGACCTCAAATGATCTGCCCACCTCGGCCTCCCAAAGTGCTGAGATTACAGATGTGAGCCACTAAACCCAGCCAAGTGAGTCTTATTTTGTACAACAGACAGTATTTTTATCTCCAAATAAATTATTGGAGAAGGGAGTTCAAAGTGTAATCTCATGTCTGGAAACAAGCCAGCAGGACTAAAGAGAGGACTGATAAAACTGGGAGGTCCTACAGATGACTGTCCTTTTCCACCAGCTATAACCTACATATATCACTGCAAACTAAGTGGGACCCAGACACACGCTGTATGGCCTTCACCCCCAAGAAGACAGGGCCACTAAGTTGTGCACCAGTCTTCAAATGGTATGCAGATACAGTGCAGCACAGTAGTTAGCAGTTTATGTTCCCAAGTAAACTTCGTGGATTCAAAATCTGCCTCTACTACTTGCCTGGGTAAGTTATTTAATTACTTAGCCCCTCATCATTAAGATGGTGGCAACAGCACCTTCCTTCATGGAATTAACGTGAGGAACACATGTAAAAGGCCTGGCAGAGTAAGAAGCTGGTAATTATTTGTCATCATTATACTAGAAGAGTTCCATCAGAATAGTTCAGGCCAAACTAATGCTCTCTATCCATACTTTACCTCATTTTTTAATGTGTCTTAAGGATCTAGTGGTTTCTTTGTAGGTTATTTCTACACCACCTTTTGAATCTTTTTTTTTTTTTTTTGAGATGGAGTTTCGCTCATTACCCAGGCTGGAGTGCAATGGCCCGATCTTGGCTCACCACAACCTCCACCTCCTGGGTTCAACCAATTCTCCTGCCTCAGCCTCCCGAGTAGCTGGGACTACAGGCACGCACCACCATACCCAGCTCATATTTGTATTTTTAGTAGAGACAGGGTTTCACCTTGTTGACCAGGATGGTCTCGATCTCTCAACCTCGTGATCCACCCGCCTCGGCCTCCCAAAGTGCTGGGATTATAGGCATGAGCCACAATGCCCGGCCGTTGAATCTCTTAATCCTACTGATCAGTAGAGCACCTTCTTACTTCATTTCAGATTCTTGCTTTTCCTAGCTCCAAGTAGAGACTTCTTTGCCCCCATGTCTCCTAATTTTTTCCAAGTTTTTCCCCTCACTGTTTTCACATCTGTTACTCATGGGGCAAGCACAGAGCTGTCATGAAGGGCAGTAAGATTATATGATCACTGGTTCAATGATTGTCAATTGATATCAAGTTAGAAAGAAGGACTGAGGTGTGCCCCACAGCACTGAATCTGGCCCCACCTTGGTCAATGTTTACAAAAATTCGAAAGTTAAAGGGCGTTTTTTTGTTTTTTTTTTTTTGATACAGTTTCACTCTTGTCGCCCAGGCTGAAGTGCAATGGCGCCATCTCAGTTCACTGCAAGCCCCGCCTCCCATGTTCAAGCTATTCTCCTGCCTCAACCTCCTGAGTAGCTGGGATTACAGGCACCCACCACCATTCCTGGTTAATTTTTGTACTTTTAGTAGGGACGGGGTTTCGCCATGCTGGCCAGGCTGGTCTCGAACTCCTGACCTCAGGTGACCCACCCTCCTCAGACTCTCAAAGTGCTGGGATTACAGGAGTGAGCCACCACGCCCAGCCAGTTAAAGAAAATTCTTATTAGACCTCCCGTGTACAGATAGATGGTAGAAACTTAAAATACTGGGTAGTAGCTTGTGACAGCCTTAAATTTAAGGCCAAAAGAACAAGAGAAAATTTAAGAATGATCATTGCACATTCCTACACTTCAGGTCATGCAATTACCTGCATCACGAATGAAATCTAGCTTCATAATAGTTCACATGAAAGGTCCTAGTTGATTGCAGTTACTGTGAGTCAGCAAAGCAACATGCCAAAATAACTAAGTCTGCCAGGGAATTCATTTGCAGCAGGATCCAAGACAAAGAGGGCGACTTGGAACTTGATAATTATCCAACTACTTCCACAAGGGCTTTTTCACTTCTGGGTGCTCCATCCCAAAGGGTAACAAGGATGAGTGACCAGAAAAAAATAACGCTGGGCAAAGACCAAGAGATAAGAACTGAAAATGGAAGAACTGGAGGGTTAAGGAGATGGTCAACATTCACTCGGAGCAATTTCTATAATGTGTACTCCATAAGGCAAGATTTTGATCAGCGAAGTATTGGAAGAGGGCTCAAACCAGATAAAAACTTCCTAATTGAGCCAGCCCTTTTGAGGCTGCAAAGCTATTAGAATTCATGCTAAAGGCTGGCTTAAAGAGCCTGGCCCTGATCACCTCTAAATTCTAACATGTAAAAGTTTTGTGGGTTGTTTTTTTTTTTTTTTTTTTCTTTTTTGAGACGGAGTTTCGCTCTTGTTGCCCAGGCTGGAGTGCAATGGCGCGATCTCGGCTCACCGCAACCTCCGCCTCCTGGGTTCAGGCAATTCTCCTGCCTCAGCCTCCTGAGTAGCTGGGATTACAGGCACACGCCACCATGCCCAGCTAATTTCTAGTATTTTTAGTAGAAACGGGTTTTCACCATGTTGACCAGGATGGTCTCGATCTCTGGACCTCGTGATCCACCCGCCTCGGCCTCCCAAAGTGCTGGGATTACAGGCTTGAGCCACCGCGCCCCGCCTAACATGTAAAAGTTTAATTCTATGACAGACTTAAACTTTTTAAATACTCTCAAAGGCTAAATAGGCACATTAGGTAATTAAAACACAATTAGATACAGATTTTTGTGAGGTAGGTTAAAAAATAAGTAAATTTAAAAAATAAGTACATAAAACACAATTAGAAAATGGCTTTATTTTTACTGTTGATGAAAAGTTCACAATATACTTATTAAGGAGGCACGATTCTTAGAGACGCTTATTAACTCAAAAATTAAAACAAAAGCTGGCTGTTTCCATAACCTCACTTACTTCAGGTCTGCCCCACCATTTGTCTGGGCACCCTATTGTTCTCTGGCAATTTAACAAAATCTGACAAGAAAAATATTTATAAAGCCAAATTCTCTTGATCAGATTCAGGAAAGGTCAGCGACCCTCGGGTTAATTTTAATTTAAATGAAGAATGAGCAGTCATACATGGTGTTAGTGTCACCTATGATCACCTGAGTCATCCTGACCGTAAATGAACTGCACGCTCAGCTCCGGGCGTGACCTGTTTACAGGAAAACCCCAGCCCGAGGGGATCGGGGAGGTTTTTAAGACTGCGGGTGCTTGAGACAACAGGCCGAGTCCTAGAGGAAACGGTGTGGTTTTGTTGTTGTTGTAAACGGCTGGCTTCGTAACAGGTGCGGTGCTACCCAGTCAGCCGGAATCGCTGCACCTCGGAGCTCCCGCGAGCGTATCCCTTCGGGAAAGCCCCAAGCCCACCCCGAGCGCCTCCTTCCGCCAGCAGCACGCCCCCGCCCCGCACTTCCTCCTCGGGATCTGCAAGGTGTGCAGCTGCCAGCCTCCTCGCGTGCCGGGGTCGTGTGGCTCCCGCAGAGCCCGCGGCTTGGGGTGACCTCCCTTAAGGGCGAGCGGCCTCCGGGGCACTGCGGCGTCAGCGCCCGCCTCGGGGCCGCCCAGCCGCGAGGCTCAGCGGGCGCGCACGCGCGGCCTCCTCCGCAGTGTGCAACCCCGCGGGGGAGGAGGGAATCGCGGCGACGTCACTGCCCCGAGGCTTCCTAAGGGGCGGGGCCTCCCGGGAGGCTGCGGCGCTCCCCAGCCAGCGCGCGCCCGCGCGCGCGCCCGCCCCCACGTGTCCCTGCGGCCCCGGGGAATGTGGGTCAGGGAGCCGAGCGGCCTCACGTGTCCCCGCCCGCCGCCGCCGCCTCAGCGCCCATTATGTAATGCCGCGTCACGCGCCCGGCCAGCCAACCGGCGCCCGCGCGCCGCCGAACGTAAACACAGCGCGCACGTGGCTCGCGCGGCCGGGCCATGTGAGGGGGGGCCGGGCCGGGCGCCGCCGGGCCGCGCTGCGGCTTTGCAAGGAATCGGGACGGCGGGCGCGGGGCGGGACGGCGGGCGCGGGGCGGCCCGGGGGGCGACGGAAACCGAGCCCGAGGCAGGCACGCGGCGCGCAGCAGCCCACCCCGCCCCACCGGCCTTGGGGACACCGCCTGCCGCCGCATTCCGAAGTGCCCCGCGGGCTCCGAGCGCTCCCTCCCGCCATCCCCCACCCGCCGCAGTCCGGCTCTTACCCGCATTCACCTCCATGGTGCCCTCGCGGAGGGGTCCGAGGCCGCCCGCTTCCCGTAGAGGGGGCAGCGCCGCCGCCGTCGCCTCAGCGCCGCGCCGCCCCAGGCTGGAAGCAGCGGTGGTCGCGGGGCCCCCTCATGGGCCGAGCGGGCGGGGCGCCCGGGCCCCGGGCCTCGCAGCGCAGAGCGGGCTGCAGCGAGAGAGGGTGGCGGCGGCCGGCGAGCGGCGCTCCTCGCGGGGTCCCTGACAACAAAAGCGGCGGCGCGGCGGCTTCCTGCAGCCAGCGCACCGCGGCGGCGAGGGCGGCTGACGGGGAGGGCAGCCGCGACCATGTGACCCGCGCACACACCCCCTCCCTCCGCCCGCCCTCGGCCGGCCGCTGCGGCGACTCCGCCCCGCCGCTCCCCTGCCTCCCTCCCTCCCGCTTCCCGGCTCCGCGGCATCCCTTTTCTCCTGAGCTTCCCACTTTTCCCCTTCCTCCTCCTTGCCGAGCCCCTCCTCTTCCCCCGTTTTCCCCTCCGCGCCGTAATCCTCTTCGCCGCCGCATACTCCTCCCCTCCTCCTCCCAGCTGCCCTTCCCGCCTCTGGCCGGGCCCCGCTCCATGCCCTGCTCCCCAGCCCTCCGCCCCGCACCTGGTCGCTCTCCGGTCCAGGCGGTGGCTAGGCGCCGAGCAGGGGTGCTTTCCAGGACCCCGGCTGGCTTGGGCTTGCGCAACCCCCGGCCTCCCCTCTGCTGCCACCCGACCGACCTCCGAATGCTGCTCTCTGAGGACAGACCCTTCCTTTTTCCTCCGCACCCCCTAGGTGATTTATCCAATCTCATAGCTTAAGTAGTCCTCTGTTCTGGTGATTCGCAGATTTATATTTCAAGCCAAGACCCCTTTCCTGATCTCCACATTCCTACTTTCATCAGCCCGTTTGATTATGCTCCTTTTTTGCATCTCAAATTTTAGGCGAGCGTACGCGTGTGTCCGAACTCAGCTAACTGCACTCAAGATCTGGGCATTTCACCTTGAGTGTAAATTTTGGATCAAAAGAAAATGCTGTAAACAAACTGTATGCGTGCTGAGGTGAATTCTGATGGAAAGCGCATTGATTCCCGCAATTTAAAAGCATTGCTAAAGTAAGATGGGCTGACAGAGGCATGAACAGATGAATATAGTGAGATGTTACACTTAGGCGATGGGGATATGACATTCCTTGAAAAAAATCTTCGCAGTTTGCTCTGAAATTTTTCAGTATAGAGTGTGGGGGAAAATGTCACGTGCAAAACATATTTACATGTGCAACACCCTGTTTCCCCACCACCAGCTTTCTTCACCATACCAATCTTTACTATTTTGGTAAATCTCCAAGTTCCTGAAGCCAGCAAAATTGTTTCTCTCCTCACACTCACTCTTACTGCCTTTCATTATCCATTCAATCCGTTAGCAAATCTGAGCTAGTCTACCTTCAAAATATGTCCAACACCTGTTTCTCACCGTTGGCATTGCTAAAGCAAACCATTCTGTCTTGTCTCAGTTATTGCTATGGTTCCCTAACTAGGAGACTGCTCTTTGGGTCCTCCTACAGTCGCTTCTCCCCAACAGTCATCGTGTTACTTTTAAAATGTAAATAAGATCTGATTACTTTGCTCACCTCCAGTGGCTTCATGTTACACTTTGAGAAAATTCAACGACTTACCTTGACCTGCTTCACCGTGCAAGGATGTGGGTCCTGCTTCTCTTTCCAAGGCTCTCTTGATGCCCAAACCGGTCTAAACACAGTTCCCTAACCACAGTAGCCCTCTTTTCTCCACTACCTCAGGGCTTTATCGCCCCCCTGTGATGCTGATGCAAGAGTTCCCCAGGCCACACTTACAGGTTGCTTGCTTGCTTTTTAATTTTTATGTGTCAACTACCATCTACTTCTACACAGCTGAAATGAGGTTAATATGAACGGTTTAGAAGGCAGAAACGAAATCATAAAAGAGGATACCACTCTAAAAAGGCTATGTACTGTATGATTCCAAGTATATATACATATGACATTCTAGAAAAGGCAAAACTGTGGGGACAGTAAAAATAGCAGTGGTTACTAGACGTTATAGAGGAGGGAGGGATGAATAGAACACAGAGGATTTTCAGGGCAGGGAAACTATTCTGTATGATACTATAATGGTGAATACATGTTTTTATATGTTTGTCAATACCCATAGAACCTACAGCGTCAAGGGTGAGCCCTGGCTGGGCGCAGTGACTCACACCTGTAATCCCAGCACTTTGGGAGGCTGAGGTGGGAGGATCACTGAGCCCAGGTGTTGGAGACTAGCCTAGGCAACGTGGCAAAACTTCGTCTCTACAAAAATTAGCCAGGTTTGGTGGTGTGCACCTGTATTCCCAGCTACTCAAGAGGCTGATGATGCAGGAAGATCTCTTGAGCTGGGAGGAAGAAGCTGCAGTGAGTCATGATCTCCCCAGTGCTCTCTAGCCTGGGTGACAGACCAAGGAGATCCCATCTCAAAAAAAAAAAAAGTCAACTATGACTTTGAATGATAAATCAGCATAGGTTCATCAGTGCTGACAGATGTACCACTGGGGTGCAGGATGTTTGATAGTGGGAGAAGCTGTGCATTTGTGGAGGCAGCAGGTGCTTGGGAACTCTGGAGTTCACAGTTTTGCTGTGATCTTCAAACTGCTCTAGGCCAGGCGTGGTGGCTCATGCCTGTAATCCCAGCACTTTGAGAGGCCAAGGCAGTCAGATCACTTGAGGCCAGGAGTTCAAGACCAACCTGGCCAACATGGTGAAACCTGTCTCTACTAAAAATACAAAAATTAACTGGACATGGTAACACAGGCCTGTAATCCCAGCCACTGGGGAGGCTGAGTCACGAGAATCCCTTGAACCCGGGAGGCGGAGTTTATCATGAGCCGAGATCACACCACTGCACTCTGGCCTGGGCAACAGAGCAAAACTCTGTCTCAAATAAATAATAAAGGCTATTTTAAAATGTGTAAGAGGTTACCACTATTTAAATTTGTAAAGAAGAATGTAAGTGAAAAATAGCCATTGCAAACCTCAGGGTTTCTTACAGACTGCCTTCTTCCTATGAGACTTTGGAAATAACTATCAGAGGCTGTAGAGCTATAACCCAAGTCAATCACCAGCCACACCACTGGCCACTGGAAATTTGCTGGGCTCCTCGGTGCCAGAAGATGCTCAGCAGTACCCAGCGTGCTGCAGTGGAAATTGCCTTTTGCTGCTGTCATTCCAGGGAGCCTCATTTATTAATCCTGTGGTATCTATGGCTCAGTCTGTTGGGATTCTCAGAATATTCATAGTGGATTTCTGCCTACTCAACCTTCCTCATTCTGAACAAAATAACTCTGTTGAATGAAGTGCTGTGTCTTCAAAAGTTATCTGTTAAAAATGCAAATTACTTCCTGGGAAAGCTGCCTCATTAGCCCTTGCATACAATTAACAGAGCTTGCAAAACAACACAAGATAGGGTCATCTAGATGTGAATAAAGGAAAAAAGAGCCTCAATATTAGAGTCCTCTCATCCCAAACTCAAGTAAAATAGGCCAAGTGGTGCCCTGCAGTATGAGGATCTAGATGAAGGAGGGACATTAGGAAAAAAAAAAGAAAGAAAGAAAGATGGAGTCTGTTAAAGATAAGGCCAATTAAAAGCATTTTAGGTCATTCCTCATTTTAAAATATTCCAATGAATCCTGCTAGCTCCTAATACCAAAACAACATGCCACTTAAACTGCCTTTTCTATGCCCTAGATCAGCAGTTCTCAAACTTTCAATCTCAGAACTCCTCTACAGTCTTAAAATTATTAAAGACCACAGAGTGCTTTTGTGTGTGTGTGGTTTATATCAAGATCTACTTATTAGAAATGAAAACAGAGAAATTTAAAACACAAAAAAATTTCAAGCATATTTGTCTCAGAGCAGTGACATCATCACATAGCAACAAATAGCTCAGGCAGTTTGCTCTGCCACAGCAAATTGCAATTGCCATTCATCACATTTGTGACTTACCTTCTTCCAGACTATTTTTCTCTTTACCGTTCCATTCATAGTATTAGCTTCTAATATTGCTCTACAATTCTGCATCAATAATATGTCTATATTTTAAATTTAAAACTTTGTCTAAACTTAATTTTTAACTAGGAAAAATGATTTTGTTATAATGAAATAATAAAAATGTCTGTTTATGATTTATGTATCACTATGTAAATTATGTCTTCTCATTTGATGTCTTCGTAAGATATTCAAATAAACACATTCCACTATTACATCTGTGCATAGAAAAAAACTCATTTAAACTGAATCAATCCGTCGACACCAACAAGGTGTTTTTGGGCAAGGCTGGAAACAGTGCACCACTCCAGTGCACACACTACAATGCAATGATAATAGCTTATGAGATGCTGCAGTTAAACACAGTCCGACCAAAACAGTCAAGTTGTGTTTAATGAAAAAAAAAAATGCTTCACACTGTTGCAGGGTTATTTTTGTATTTTTTTAAGAAACAGGTCTGGCTTTATCACCCGATCTCCAGAACAGTAGTACAATCATAACTCACTGCAGCTTCAAACTCATGGCCTCAAGAGATGCTCCCGCCTCAGCCTTTCAATTAGCTAGCACCACAGGTGGGTGCCACCACACCCTAATAACTTTTTAAAATATTTTGTAGAGGTGGGAGTCTCACTATGTTGCACAGGCTAGTCTTGAATTCATGGCCTCAAGCAGTCCTCCCACCTCAGCCTCTCAGAGTGCTGGGGTTACAGATGTGAGAATACCCACCCAGTCAGTTTTAAATTTAAATTAGTTAAAATGAAATAAAATTCAAAATTTAATTACTTAGTTGCACCCACATTCCAAGTGTCAATAGCCACATGTGACTAGTGGCAACCAGATTGATCATTACAGATTTAGAGGCTTTCTTCATCTTCCTGAGTCAGTTTGATAAATTATTATTCTAGGAGTTTGTCCATGTTGTATAAACTTTCACATTTAATAGGATAAAGTTGTTTATATCCTCTTACCTCTTTGATCAATATCAACTCTAGTTTATCATTCTTAATTCTGTTTATTTGTGCTTTTTCTTTCTTGATCAGTGCTACTGAACTTTTATCTACTTTGTCAACTTTTTCAGTGGCCTAATTTTTTGCTTTATTGAGTCACTAAATTTGTTTTTAGTTTCATTGATTTCTGCTCTTTATCTTGATCTCTATCCTTCATTTTATTTTAATCTTATTTTTCTCATTTCTTGATTTGGACATTTATCATATATATTTGTTCAATTAGCCAGAGTCAGTTTATCTTGTTTGTAACTAAGGAAACCTCACTGATAGAATTATTTTGAATCACTCTCACCTGTTTTAGGGAACATTCCAGTCAACTACTGCAGTATAACAAATCACCCCATAACTTAGTGGTTTAAAATAACAGCATTATTTTCTTATCTCTGATGACATCTGTTGGTCAGGAAGCTGGGAAGCTCTTGGCCAGGCATTGCTGGCTCAGGGTCTTTTGGCAATCAGACAGTGCGTGGAGCTGGAACAGCACAGGGATGGAGCTGCTAGGGGCTAGCTGAGCATTTCCCTCTTTGGGTAGTTTCAGCGCTTCTCCACAGGATCGCTACACGTGGGCTACTTTGGACTTCCTCACAACATGGCAGCCTCAGGGCAGTCAGACTGCTTACAGAACAGTTCGGGGTTCCAATCCAAGTGTTCCATGGGATAAGGCAGAAGTCGCATCACCTTTTCTGATCATACCTCAGAAGTCATGTGGCCTGAATTTTGCTGCATTATTGGTTAAAAGGGAGTCATAAGCACACCCAGATCCAAAGGTAGGGGTCATAGACTTCATCTCTTTATAATGGTAGCATCAAGGTCATATCTTGAATAGGGTAAGAGATGGAATATATTCTTGCAACTATCGTTGTTCAACAGGAAACAATTTTAAAGAATCACAAACGTACACAGTGCACCCTGACTTAAGGACATATTTTGTTACAATTTTAAGGTGGCTGGGCACAGTGGCTCACACTTGTAATCACAGCATTTTGGGAGGCCGAGGTGGAAGGATGGCTTAAGACCAAGAGTTTGAGACCATCCTGGGGAAGGGAGACCCCTGTCTCTATAAAAACTTTAAAAATTAGTTGGGTGTGGTGGCTCCCGCTCGAGGTCCCAACTACTCAGGAGTCTGAGATGGGAGGATCATTTGAGCCTGGGAGGTAGAGGCTGTGGTGAGTGGTGCTTGCAGTACTACACTCCAGCCTGGGCAACAAATGAGACCCTGTCTCTTAAAAAAAAAAAAAAAAAAAAAAATTAAGATATTCTACTTCTCAATTAGAGTGTTTTATCCCCTCCACCTGGGAGTATTTTCCTAAGTGTTAGGATAAGGAGAACGGATGCTCCAGAGAAAGGAATGAAAGTTAGATAAGAAGTGGATACAGGGCCGGGCGCGGTGGCTCAAGCCTGTAATCCCAGCACTTTGGGAGGCTGAGGCGGGTGGATCACGAGGTCAAGAGATCGAGACCATCCTGGTCAACATGGTGAAACCCCGTCTCTACTAAAAATATGAAAAATTATCTGGGCATGGTGGCGCGTGCCTGTAATCCCAGCTACTCAGGAGGCTGAGGCAGGAGAATTGCCTGAACCCAGGAGGCGGAGGTTGCGGTGAGCCGAGATCGTGCCATTGCACTCCAGGCTGGGTAACAAGAGCGAAACTCCATCTCAAAAAAAAAAGAAAAAAAAAAAGTGGATACAGAAGAGCCCCACTCCACATAATAGTTTCACTCTATTTTTGAGGGGCCTATTCTCCGTGGAGCTGAAGGTCAGAAAAATGATATTTCGGATACCCAATCTCTTGCTTATTCTGAGTCTCTTATTGTCCAGTCTCAATAATATCTAATATATTTTCATTCATTCAGAAAGAAATCTGGTAGCAAAAAGAGTTACGTCTACATTGTAATCAGTGCTATCTACACAACAATGTATATATAAACATCCAAGGCAAGCAACATCAGAAACCATTTGGCCAAGATGCTTCATTGAATAGAGTGGAAAAAATATCTAATGCCATCTGGAAACCCTGGTTGAATTTTTGTAAGTGCTCTATTGATTTAATAACATACTAAACAGATATAATTTTTTTAAAAAGTAAGAACATAAAGAAAAGTTGCATGACTGTTCAATACAGAAAAAATGCTATATGAAATGCCTGATTATTTTCAATACTCTCGGTTACAGTTAAAAAGAAATTCTACTTTTTCCCTGGGGTGAGGGAAAAAACAAAAAAAATCAAACACAAAACTTGCTGTAACAACAGGGCATGCTATCTAAAGGAACAATATATATTGCTGACTCGAAACTTTTCCCATTCAATCTTCCTGTTTATTCTTTTGAAAACCCATTTCAATGAGAATTCTTCCCAGCAGTGCAAACTGTTCTAGTATGAGTTCATTTCTTTTTTTTTTTTTTTTTTTTTTTTTTTTTTGAGACAAAGTTTCGCTCTCGTTACCCAGGCTGGAGTGCAATGGCGCGATTTCGGCTCACCGCAACCTCCGCCTCCTGGGTTCAGGCAATTCTCCTGCCTCAGCCTCCTGAGTAGCTTGGATTACAGGCATATGCCACCATGCCCAGCTACTTTTTTGTATCTTTAGTAGAGACGGGGTTTCACCATGTTGACCAGGATGGTCTCGATCTCTTGACCTTGTGATCCACCCGCCTCGGCCTCCCAAAGTGCTGGGATTACAGGCGTGAGCCACCGCGCCCGGCCTAGCATGAGTTCATTAACTCACCATTCTCCTAAGTTTTCTTTTCTTTTCTTTTCTTTCCAGATGGAGTCTCTGGCTCTCCATTCACTGCAACCTCCTCCTCCTGGGTTCAAGCAATTCTCACACCTCAGCCTCTCAAGTAGCTGGGACTACAGGCGCACGTCTGGCAAATTTTTGTATTTTTTTGTAGAGATGGGTTTTCGCCATGTTGGCCAGGCTGGTCTTGAACTCTGACCTCAAGTGATCTGCCCACCTAAACCTCCTGAAGTGCTTGGATTACGCCGCCCCAGGCCTCTCCTAAATTTTCTACCCCACATTGTCAACAATACTCAGAGGAGACTTAAGAGACCCAGGTGGTTCCCTTTTCAGCAATCAACTCGTTGCTCAGCTTCAGTTCATCAGCAGCTGTCCTCCACTGGTGAATTCTTCAGAGCATTGCATTCTTCCCTCCCTGGGAAAGTCACCTAGACCAATAATCCTCAGAGTGGTCACTGGATCAGCAGCATCAGCATCACCTGAAAACTTGTTAGAAGTGCAGTTTTTCTCCATATCCAGAGTAACTAATTAAAATTTATTTATTTATTTATTTATTTTGAGACGGAGTTTCGCTCTTGTTACCCAGGCTGGAGTGCAATGGCGCGATCTCGGCTCACCGCAACCTCCGCCTCCTGGGTTCAAGCAATTCTCCTGCCTCAGCCTCCTGAGTAGCTGAGATTACAGGCACATGCCACCATGCCCAGCTAATTTTTTGTATTTTTAGTAGAGATGGGGTTTCACCATGTTGACCAGGATGGTCTTGATCTCTTGACCTCGTGATCCACCCGCCTGGGCCTCCGAAAGTGCTGGGATTACAAGCTTGAGCCACCGCGCCCGGCTATTTATTTTTTTTAAGACGGGGGTTTCACCATGTTGGTCAGGCTGGTCTTGAACTCCCAACCTCAGGTGATCCGCCCGCCTTGGCCTCCAAAGTGCTTGGATTACAGGCGTGAGCCACCGCGACTGGCCAGAAATTTAAAATTAAAAAAAATTAAAAAAAAAAGAAGAAATGCAGTTTTTCAGGCTCTACCTCAGATGTAATGATTCAGAAACTCTAGGGGTGGGGCCAGCAATTGGTATTTTAACAAGCCCTCCACGTGATTCTGAGGCACTCTCAAGTTTGAGAACCCCAGCTTAGAGAGCCAGTAGCCAGAAAATTGATCAGCCCTGTATTCCAGGGCTCACAGGCCAATGTGGCTAAGTATATAAGGTTAGTGGCTGCCTCCCTTCAGAATTTCTGCACCACACCTCCAAGTAACCAATATTTCTGCCCTGTAATATGATAGGATAGAATTTTAAATGCAAAGAGACATCACATTTCTTGAGTTTATGATCCCAGACCTTCCTCCAGGCCTGGATGGATTTCTGCCTATAGACTCTAGACTCTAGGACAAACCTGCTATTCTCATAATAAACTCTCCTATTATGCTTATTCAATGAGTCCCCGACCCCCCCCCCTTTTTTTTTTTAAGATAGGGTCTCTCTCTGTTGCCCAGACTAGGGTGATGTGATTACAGTTCACTGCAGCCTCGAATTCCTGGACTCAAGCAACTCTCCCACTTGAACCTCTCAAGAAGCTGGAACTGCAGGTGTGCACCAGCACACCGGTCTTATTTTTTTTAAATTATTTGTGGAGGTGAGGCCTTGCTATGTTGCCTGGGCTGGTCTTGAACTCCTGAGGTCAAGCAGTCCTCCCGCCTTGGCCTCCCACAGTGCTGAGATTCCAGGCATGAGCCACTGTGCCTGACCATAAGCCTTTACAAATTATCTGGCTATAGGTATATTTATCTACATTCTAGAAAACAAATGTATTTCTTGGGAGGTGTGCTGGCTCACACCTGTAATCCCGGCACTTTGGGAAGCCAAGGTGATAGAGGATCACTTGAGCCGAGGAGTTCCAGACCAGTCTGGGTAACATTAGCGAGACCTTGTCTCTGCAAATAATTTTTTTTTAATTTGCTGGGGATAATGACACATGCCTGTGGTCCCAGTTACTTGGGAGGCTGAAGCTGGAGGATTGCTTGAGCCTATATGGTAGTGGTTGAGGTTCCAGTGAGCCCTGATCACACCACTGGACTCTGGCGCAGGAGACAGAATGTAACCCCATCTCGACAACAAAAATAAAAAGAAAACAAAGTTAACTGATAAGTTGTTTTTTTGGCTAATCAGAGCCTCAACCATTAACACCTTTCTTTCATGAACTAATTTCTTCCTTCTGCCTTATCAAATTTTGCAGATTTTTCCTTTGCTAAGATTTAATTTTATTATTTTTGAGTTGGCAATAAATTTTACCATGTTTAGTTTTAGCCATTGTCAGGGTTTTGTAACAATAATATTTACTATGAAATTGATATTCTTTAAAGCCTGATGGTTTCTGCTTCTTTTTTAAATCTAATTCATGAGGTGGGAGGATCCATTGAGCTCAGAAGTTCAAGACAAGCCTGGGCAGCATAGTAAGGCCCTGTTTCAAAAATAAAAAGAACTTGAGAAAGCTTTAAGATCACCTTCAAGGTACAAAGGGAAATAGAGGGTGGACTGGATTGGAGCGGTCCTGCTGAGCAGTCCTCACAGCCTTACTTTCCTATTCTTTCAGGATTTAGAAATCATGGATTGCATGGATCTCTTAAGCAGTCTTCTATAGATTAAAAAAAATCTCAGAGCTAGTAAGTCTTCTGATATTCTCTGAAAGTTTTTTTTTTTTTTTTTACCAGAGAGCAAGGATGTATGCTTTCATTTAAAGGAGGGAAAATAACCTTTGAAAAAGGCTTTATTTTCTCAGAAGATGGGCAAGTTGTGAATAATCACCATTGTGGTTAGTGCTAATTCTTGCAGAGTGTGTCCTTGTAGGTCAACCAGATCCCTTTCTTTTGCTTTATAAATTGAGTTAAAATAGCTCCTGCTGACTCGAGAGTGCTGCCAGCATGCCCAGAAGTGCCACCCCTGCAGGCACTGTATAATGAGACGATCCACAGGGCTGATCTCAGCACAAAGAAAAGTTCAAGCTGGGACTTAAATTTTTAACACATTTGCAGAACGAAGGCAAAATAGCCAGAGGAACTGCAACAGAATGACCTCATTCAAATTACTGAATAATCAGTTTAATCATTCAAATTCCCAATATCACAGGAGACTTATCACTATGACAGCATGGCCCACAGCTGCCTAAAATGTGTGCTTTCTTACTTTATACCCACGGCAAGGCATAAGGATACAATTACTTTTGGCTTTGGTTTTCATTTATTGGAGTGGTTTTTTTGGGGGTGAGGAAAGGTGAGATGACATTTGTTTTTCTTTATGGGAAAAAAAGTTTCTGCCTATATGTGATGGAACAAAGGAAGGAAGGAAGGGTTGGTAAACACGTACAGACAAACCGTCCCCATTTCTTTTGAACAAATATAAAGTTCGGTTCGTTACTTTACCATTCTTTGAGCTAAATTTAGAAACCTCTTGCTATGGTCTGAAGGTGTCCCCCCACATTAATATGTTGAAACTTAATCATCATGTGATAGTATTAAAAGGTGGGCCATTAGGAGTTATTAAGTTATCAGGGCAGAACGGTCATGAATGATATTAGCCAAGTTGTAAAAGATGTTGCAGTGTCCTGGCCCATTTTGTTCTGTGTTGGATCCTTTGTCTCAGTGCTAATTTTTCTTTGTGGCACCGAGCATCTGTTTCCGGCATTCTGCCACATGAGAATGCAGTGGTCAAGACACCATGTTGGAAGCAGAGACTGGGCCCTCTCACCGGCCACCCAACTTGTGGGTGTCTTGATGTTGGACTTTCTAGCCTCCAAAAGTGTAACAAATTAATGTTCTTTAAGCCACCCAGTCCACAGTAATTTGTTATCGAAGCGCTAAGTGACTAAGACATCCCTCAAAAACCAATTTTTATCCCCTTAGGGGTGATATTACCCCAGAGAATGCATGTATAAAAAAGCAGGACCTGGCCGGGCGCAGTGGCTCATGCCTGTAATCCCAGCACTTTGGCAGGCTAAGGCGGGTGGATCACGTGAAGTCAGGAGTCCAAGACCACCAGCCTGGCCAGCATGGTGAAACACTGTCTCTCTTAAAAGAAAAAAAAAAAAAAAAAGCAGATGGAGAGTGGGAGTGGGGGAGATAGGCACAGGAATTATTTGCCTGTAGACATTTATCCCAAACCCCATATGTTATATAAGCTGATATATGCGTACAACAGGGTTTTCTAAATAGTGGTGCTATTGACATTTTGGGCTGGACAATTCCTTGCTGTCCTGTGCATTGCAGGATGTTTAGCAGTATCCCTGGCCTCTACCCACTGGATGCCGGTAGCAATACCACCCACTTCCCAGTTGTGACAACCAAAAATGTCTCCGGACATGTCAAATGTCCCTGGGGGACAAAATTGTTCCCCTGCCTCATTGAGAACGACTGGGATAGAGTTACAAGAAACCAGCAACAGTAAGGAAGAACGCTGGAGGCGTGAGGCAGGAGAGAAAATAACTTCTATGTGTGAGAGTAAATGACAAAAGCGGACAGCAGAACAATATTGTATTTGTTTTCTACTACTGCTCTAACAAATTACCACAAACGAAGCGGCTTAACACGATACGGAGGTACGATCTTAACAGTTCTATAGGTCAGAGTCTAATACACTAAAATCAAGGTCTAAGCAGAGCTACATTTCTTTCTTGAGGCTCTAGAGGAGAAGCTGTTTTCATATTCTTTGCAGCTTCTAGAGGCTGCCCACATTCCCTGGCTTCTGTCTGCCTCTCATCTTGAAAGTAATGTCAGTAATGTCAGGTTGAGACCATCTCACCTTCCATCACTCTCTGGCTCTCATGTTCTTCTGCCTCCCTCTCTCATATCTCACCCTATCTCAAAGTCAGCTGATTTGCAACCTTAATTCCTCTGTTCTTAATAATGTAACATATTGGCAGATGTCCAGTATTAGGAGTGCATATCGTTGGAGGGGCCATTATTCTGCCTCCCACAAATACATATGGAGTGATTCTATTAATGTTAACATTACTGACTCCCAGTGTAGAGAAATCACCCCGACTTTGGAGGAAGAGGAAGTAAAAGTGGAACACACTGCTAGTTCCTGCTCTTTCCTATGAGAGGCACCAGCGATCTTCTCTGCCGGTTTTCTTTCTGAAACTATAGAAGTTATTTTGTAGCAAATAATCATAAACAGTCCTTATGGGAGATTAAATTGTTAGAAAGGTACACTTCAGGTCATGAAATCACAGGTTAAGTAAGGGGCAACTTCATGTCATTTAGTGTATAGCAATTTATGCAAATGACTGGAATTTCATTATGTAATTTCTTTCTCTGTTGAGTCCCCTTTAATTAAGCCCTGTTTTATAGGCACTCTCACAATAACAGATGTTTAAAGTTGCCTCCTGGGACTGACTCTAAACACCCCTGGCAAACTCTGTCATATCTATAATCACTTCTGACTTCCATTTAGTTGTGAGTTTTCAGTTTCATAATTATATTCATCTCATTGAGAAGAGAATTAAAACCTTCAAGCCACGCTCCTTTCTAATCACCTGTAGTCAGCTGGCTTACAGAAGTTCTTCCCTAGCTCTCCCCTCAAAATTAACCTCTCCATTCACAGCTTTAAAAACCAGCAGCAAGCCCTGCTGACTAATAATAAGCATCACTGTTCCAAACAATAGAACACCCTGTCTCTGCCCAGTGCCCACAGAAAGGCGACAGCCTCTGGGGCAAGGAACAGACAGCCAATGCCAAGTTTCTGAACTTACTGGGTAGTTAAAGGCAAGAAACCAAATTTGAGTCTCATGACCCTCTGCTACTTCCTGAAACCTGCCCTTCTCCACCTTTCTTTTCTCTCTCTCTGTCTGTCTCTTTCCTTTCCATTTCTTTTTCCTTCCTGCCACTAATATTTATTAAGCCTATTGGTGGACAAAACAAACAAGAAAATGAATGCATTTCTTTTAAAAAAAAAAAAAATTCTTATTTTTTACAAAGATGGGGTTTCACCATGATGGCCAAACTGGTCTTGAACTGCTGACCTCAGGTGATCCACCCACCTCAGCCTGCCAAAGTGGTAGGATTACAGGCGTGAGCCACCACACGGATGTCTTTCTTGTTTGGGAAGGTGGCTAGATAAACAATAAATAAATAAGTTAAACACAAGAGCATGTCAGATGGTGATGATAAGGAGACAAATAAAGCAAGGGAGGAGGACAAGGAAGTACCAAGGGTGAGGACAAGGAATTTTAAATTTTAAGTAAAGAATCTGGGAAGGTTTTACTGAGAAATGGATGTTTGAGGAAAGACCCAAAGTAGGCGAGGGAGTAAGCCATGACTATATTTGTGGGAAGAACGTTCCAGGCAGAACAAGCACTGCAAAGAGCCCAAAGCTGAACGTACTTACCTAAAGGAATTTGAGAGAGAGAGGCCAGGATGGCTGCAGAGGCAAAAACAAAGAGAAATGTAGTAGGAAATGAAATCAGAGACATAACCCTGTGATTGAAGGGAAGATTGGTTGTTTTGTTTGAAGCTTTACCAAGAGTTTCAAATCACTTCAGAAACCAGGATGATGAAGGAAACACTGTTTATGGTATTGGAGCCACTGATAGTATACACAACCGCATCAGGCTGCATGCACGAAGATTCTGAATACAGGAATAAACACCATCTTACAACTTCATTATATCCTCCGATCTAATTGTATCCAGATGTTTACATATTGAAATACATTGTTTTGTTGTTTTATCATAGATTACCTTTACTTTGGCCGGGTGTTGTGGCTCACGCCTATAATCCCAGCACTTTGGGGAGGCCAAGGCAGGAGGATGACTTGAGTCCAAGGCTGGGCAACATGGCAAAATTCTATCTTTACAAAAAAAAAAAAAAAAAAAAATGCTGGAAATGGTGGCATGTGCCTATAGTTCCTGCTATTTGTTTTTGTATTTGTAGAGACAGAATTTTGAGATAGAGGTGGCAGGGTTGGGACAATAACCTAAGTCCAGGAGGTCAAGGCTGTAATGAACCATGATCGCGCCACTGCACAATTGTGCCTGGGTGACAGAGTAAGACCCTGTCTCAAAAAATGAAAAAATTAAAAAATGTACTTTTATTTTTTCTTTATATTAGGATTTGGGCATCATATTGACTTTTGTTATAATTATAATTATTAATTTATATTTGTAAATTAGTTATTGTATATAAATTTAATTTCATAATAGTAAAGAGGGCACTAGAAATTCCTATTATAAAAAGGTAATGTTGAGTCCTTTCAACCCCAAAATAAGATTGAAAACTGTTTGTAGGCTGGGTGCAGTGGCTCACACCTGTAATCCCAGCACTTTGGAAGGCCAAGGTGGATAGATCACAAGGTCAGGAGTTCAAGACCAGTCTAATCAACATGGTGAAACCCCACCTCTACTAAAAATACAAAAAAGTATCCGGGCATGGTGACACATGCCTGTAATCCCAAATACTTCGGAGACTGAGGCAGGAGGATCTCTTGAACCTGAGAGACGGAGGTTGTGGTGAGCCAAGATCCTGCCATTGCACTCTAGCCTGAGCAGCAAGAGTGAAACTCTGTCAAAAGAAAGAAAGAAAGAAAGAAAACTCTTTGTATAGTGTAGAAATTTTGACCTTTTTTGGGTCTTATTTCTCTTTTATTCTGAGATTCAAAATCAATGAAGGGTTTCAAGCAAAAGACTGCCATGATCTGACTAGCTTCAAAAACATCACTCTTGCCTTTTGGAGAACAAATTGCAGGGAATCCAACCCAAAGTGTAGAGGGTTTAGCAGGACCTTCCCCCTGCACGGCTTGTTCCAGTACACTTTTATCCCTTTAGCCCACCAAGGCTGTCTGGGTGTTGATCAGCCTCTCACACACTCAGCGACCCCCTTCAGAATCAGCAAATGTCCCCAAGGATGAAACAGCTCTGAATGTGACACCATCTCTGGATTCCCCATGTGCTTCCAGATCTGGGTTCTGTCATTTTTCATTGCTTGTTAGCTCTCCAGTGCCTTTAAGTAGACTCAATATATATGATGTATTATATGTACTTATAATTTGACCTGCCTTTCTAGTTGTCCTTGGAGTGATCGTCCAGATTATCCATTCCACCAATTACTTATTCCATCGTTATGAAAACTAGAAATCCTATCATTTTTTTCCAATTAAGAAAGACTGGAAGAAAATAAACCAAAATGATAGCATGGTTCTCGCTAAATAAATGAGATTTGGGTAATTTTTTATTGTCTATATTTTCCAAATTTCCTGATCTCTTATGTGCTGGCATTATGTTTAAGAAGTCTGAGAATCCCACGAATTTTAAGTACACTGAAGCATAGAGGCCAGGTGCAGGGGCTCATGACTGTAATCCCAGCACTTTGTGCGGCTGAGGCAGGAGGATCACTTGAGCCCAGGAGTTTGATAGCAACCTGGGCAACATGTGGGGATTCTGTCTCTACGAAAAAAAAAAAAAAAAATTAGCCTGGCGTGGTGGCATGCATCTCTAGTCCCTGCTACTTAGGAGGCGGAGGTGGGAGGATGGCTTGAGTCCGAGATGCAGAGGTTGCAGTGAGCTATGATCATGCCACTGCTCTCCAGCCTGGGTGACAGAGTGAGACCCTGTCTCAAAAATAAATAAACAAACAAACAAATAAAAGTTTTCAGGTAGTCCAAAATATGTTTTTTTTTAAGTTTTTGTTTTCTTTATTTTTTTGAGATGGAATCTTGCTCTGTGGCCCAAGCTAGAGTGCAATGATGTGATCTTGGCTCACTACAACCTCCACCTTCCAGGTTTAAGCCATTTTCCTGTCTTGGCCTCCCGAGTAGCTGGGATTACAGGTGCCCAGCACCATGCCCTGCTAATTTTTTGTATTTTTTTTTTTTTTTTTTTTTTTTTTTTGAGATGGAGTTTCGCTCTTGTTACCCAGGCTGGAGTGCAATGGCACGATCTCGGCTCACTGCAACCTCCGCCTCCTGGGTTCAGGCAATTCTCCTGCCTCAGCCTCCTGAGTAGTTTGGATTACAGGCATGTGCCACCATGCCCAGCTACTTTTTTGTATTTTTAGTAGAGACGGGGTTTCACCATGTTGACCAGGATGGTCTCGATCTCTTGACCTTGTGATCCACCCGCCTCGGCCTCCCAAAGTGCTGGGATTACAGGCTTGAGCCACCGCGCCCGGCCAATTTTTTGTATTTTTAGTAGAGACGAAGTTTCACCATGTTGGCTGGGCTGGTCTCGAACTTCTGACCTCAAGTGATCCGCCCGCCTTGGTCTCCCAAAGTGCCTGGGATTAGAGGTGTAAGCCACCACATCTGGCACAAAATATGTGTTTTTAGAGTTAATTTTAATTTTCGTTTCAAATTTATTTTCTTTTTTTTTTTTTTTTTCTTTTTTAGAGATGGAGTCTCTCTCTGTCACCCAAGCTGGTGTTCAGTGGTGCGATCTCAGCTCATTCAACCTCTGCCTCCTGGTTCTAGCAATTCTCCTGCCTCAGCTTTCTGAGTGGCTGGGACTACAAAACTACTTGGCTAATTTTTTTTGTATTTTAGTAGAGATGGGATTTCACCATGTTGCCCAGGCTGGTCTCGAACTCCTGAGCTCAGGCAGTCCACCTGCCTTGGCCTCCCAAAGTGCTAAGATTACAGATGTGAGCCACTGTGCCCCGAGTTGTTTTTTTTTTTTTTTTTTTTTTT
Organism: Saimiri boliviensis; assembly: GCF_048565385.1. Taxonomy (NCBI): domain Eukaryota; kingdom Metazoa; phylum Chordata; class Mammalia; order Primates; family Cebidae; genus Saimiri; species Saimiri boliviensis. Next base: position 39,372,802 of record NC_133457.1, on the reverse strand, counting down.
TGAGACAGGGTGCACTTTGCCCAGGCTGGAATGCAGTGGCACCATCACAGCACATTGCGTCCTTGAATCCTCACATTCTCAATCTCCTCGGCTCAAGCAAACCTCGCATCTTAGCCTCCCGCGTAGCTGAGACTACAGGCACATACTACCAAGCCCAGCTCATTTTTTTTTTTTTTTTTTTTTTTTTTTTTCAAGAAACAGCGTCTTGCCATGTTGCCCAGGCCGGTTTTGAACTGCTAGGCTCAAATGATGCTCCTCCCTCAGCCTCCCAAAGTATTGGAATTACAGGCATGAGCCACTGCACCCAGCCTAAATATTCTCTTACGTAATGTTGTGGGCCAGACGAGGTGGCTCAGGCCTGTAATCCCACCGTTTTGGGAGGCCGAGGCAGGTGGATCACCTAGTGAGGAGTTTGAGACCAGCCTGGGCAATATGGCGAAACCCCGTCTCTACTAAAAATACAAATAATTAGCCGGGCATGGTGGCGCGCACCTGGAATCCCAGCTACTTGGAAGGCTGAGACGGGAGAATTGCTTGAACCCAGTCTGGGTGACAGAGTGAGACTCTGTCTCAATAATAATAATAATAATGTTGTAAAAAATTTAGAGGAACTTACTATTCCTTGGAATACTCTCCATACTTCATTAGCAAGTAAGTCAAACATATGTTTACTACTTATTCAAAATTAAAACTGATTTAGGGCAAGCTTTGTTAAAAACACTCTGATGTATTTTAAGATATGTGAGAAGATATTTTTTGGAACACCCTTGGCCTAAAAGTCACAATATTTAGTTGCTTATTAGAAAATCCTTGTCTGTAAAAGAGACTATATATAATTAAATAATTATGCCTCTGGTACAGGCACAAATGTATTTTGAACACCAAATTTAAATATTTACCTAAACCTGGTTAACTTTTAATGACAGTTCTGAAACATCCAGTGAGATAAATAATTCAGAATTGTTCATTGGTTTTGTCACACTTGAAATGGTAGTTTATTGACAATAAAAGTGCTTTCAGGAAAAAAAATCCCAACTAGGGCGAGAATAACGAGATCGCTGTGATTTTCTGAGACAGACAGTGTTAATGCTCAGCCAGATCCCTTTGGATCTTTCTACTGTTTCTTTTCTTTTTTCTTTTCTTTTTTTTTTTGAGACGGAGTTTCGCTCTTGTTACCCGGGCTGGAGTGTAATGGCGCGATCTCGGCTCACCACAACCTCCGCCTCCTGGGTTCAGGCAATTCTCCTGCCTCAGTCTCCTGAGTAGCTGGGATTACAGGCATGAGCCACTACGCCCAGCTGATTTTTTGTATTTTTAGTAGAGACGGGGTTTCCCCATGTTGACGAGGATGGTCTCGATCTCTTGACTTCGTGATCCACCCGCCTGGGCCTCCCAAAGTGCTGGGATTACAGGCGTGAGCCACCGCGCCTGGCCCCTTTCTACTGTTTCTATGTTGCCCTCCAAAGCTTCTGTGTGCTTCTGTTTCTACTGGCTTTACCTGTGACTCTCCTGGGAGAAATGCCCTTGAAGCTATTGAAATCACTTGGCTGCTATTGGAGCAAAGTGTCTGGGAGTTTACATTCTACTCCAGTAGCTCCTAGCCCATGACTGATGGGTGCAAGAATATAAAAAACAGTATTCTTTTTGTCTGTTTGGTGTGTGTGTGTGTGTGTGTGTGTGTGTGTGTGTGTGTGTCTTGCTCTGTCACCTAAGCTGGAGTGCAGTGGCCTGATCTCAGCTCACTGCAACCTCTGCCTCCCAGGTTCAAGCCATTCTCCTGCCTCCGCCTCCGCCTCCGCCTCCTGAGTAGCTGGGATTATAGGTGTCTGCCATCATGCCTGGCTAACTTTTGGATTTTTAGTAGAGATGGGGTTTCACCATGTTGGCCAGGCTGGTCTCGAACTCCTGACCTCAAATGTTCTACAAAAAACAGTATTCTTGCCACGAGTTGGTACAAACTCTGAAGCATAACTTCACTCCACAGTTCTCCTGTGGGGTCAGGAAGAAACAACTCCGTGTAGGACTTTGGCTGAAATCACAATCTGACTTGGCTTCTCTCTTTCTTTTCTTTCTTTCTTTCTTTTTTTTTTAAGCCTAAATCATGCTTTGAGGTTTCTCTTTTTTTTTTTTGGTCTGACTTCTTCATGCCCTTGTCAGTTTCCCCTAAAAGCACTTCAGTAATAAACAACTAGCACACAAATCCTTGACTAGGAGTCAGCTTCCACATATGGCATTATCTCAAATTAAAATGTTTCCAGGAAAAAAAATAGTATAAACATTTTTTTTCTAAATCGTGTTCAAGATGCAACAAGATCTTCTTTTCTCTGCAAGTCAAATATGACCCACATCAGAATTAAGAATGTAAATTACATTTTATATATTTAGAAACTTATTGTCAGTTCATCAAGGAGTTATGGGGGATTGGAGGGTTAGTGAGCACTGATGGTATTGAAAAGAGACTTGGTTTTTTTTTTTTGGACAGGGTCTCGCTCTGTTGCCCAGGCTGGAGTGCAGTGGTGCGATTTTGCCTTACTGCAACCTCCATCTTCTGGTTTCAAGTGATTCTGCTGCCTCAGCCTCCTGAGTAGCTGAGACTACAGGTGTGGGCTACCATTCCTGGCTCGGATGATGTGTGTGTGTGTGTGTGTGTGTGTGTGTGTAGAAAGAGAGAGAGAGGAGAGAAAGTCTTTGTTGCCTAGGCTGGAGTGCAGTGGCACTATGACCTCCTTACTGGCATGCACCACCACACCAGGCTAATTTTTTGATCTTTTGTAGAGACACGATCTCACCATGTTGCCCAGGCTGGTCTGGAATTCCTGGGCTCAAGCAATCCTCCGGTTTCAGCCTCCCAAGTTGGTAGGATCACAGGCGTGAGCTACTGTGCCCGGCCTTGGATGATCATTTTTTGCATCTTTCTTTTTGATAAGAAAAACTTCCTAGCTTAGTTAATTATCAACCTCTGGAAGTTAAATAGTATGTTTACACTCTCACAGAAAGAAGTTTTGTGATTAGATGACTGGTAATTACATCATCTATCAGTTATAGTCTGTAACTAACTAGGACTGCCAAATAATGAACTTCTCTCTAAATGACAGTGAGAATTGCCAGCAAATGAGTTTAGATGTTCACAGCATGCCAATTAAATCAAGTGATTTCATCAGTTTTGGAGGAGTGAGTTGCCCTTTGCCAGGATTTCAGAGTGAGCTGAAGTGTCTGTTCCAGCTAAGCATTTTGTTACGTTTGAATGCTTTGATTATGAGGTTTAACGGCACAAGCCAACTACAGCACCTTTGCAGTAGATTTTTTTCTTTCCTCAGTTAAAAAATATAGAGATGGGGCCTCACTATGTTGACTGGACTGTTCTCAAACTCCTGGCCTCAAGTAATCCTCCCACCTTGGCAGCCCAAAGTGCTAGGATTACAGGTGTGAGCCACTGCACACAGCCTACCAGCAGATTTTTCTTTTTCTAAAGAAAACTTGAGCAGCATTTTATATTAAAAAGCTTTATTTTCAGTTTATTTTTCCTATATAAAAATAGGTTGGAAACTGTATTTATAGTGATGTTCACTGCATCATTAATAAGAACTGAAATCAATGGACAAGCTAAATGTCTAGCCAACCTTCCCAAGGCTGAACTGGAATGATATTGGGGCTGTGGAGAGTGTTGCTGGTTAAAACCTGCCACATGGATTTCATCCTGTTTGGGGCAGCTGATGGTCAGAGTGTAGCTCGTTGGGGCGTGCCACCCCCTATTGGTATTTCAGGCCAGCTTGATCCTTCTAGGACAAATCCAAAGCATTGCTTCTTCTCTGAATGATGAATATTTATACAACTGATTTCAAAGATCCAACAGTTTGACAAAAGATGCAGCCAAATTGCAGCCAATGGAAAACTAAAAGTCTTTTTAGACCAAAACCTTTTTTCTTAGAAAAGGTGTTGTAGCAGTTCATTCTTTTACAGTTTGTACCATTGGGATGAAACCTTTTTTTTTTTGAGACGGAGTTTCGCTCTTGTTACCCAGGCTGGAGTGCAATGGTGCGATCTCGCCTCACCGCAACCTCCGCCTCCTGGGTTCAGGCAATTCTCCTGCCTCAGCCTCCTGAGTAGCTGGGATTACAGGCACGCGCCACCATGCCCAGCTAATTTTTTGTATTTTTAGTAGAGACGGGGTTTCACCATGTTGACCAGGACAGTCTCGATCTCTTGACCTCGTGATCCACCCGCCTCGGCCTCCCAAAGTGCTGGGATTACCGAGGCTTGAACCTCGGCGGGATAAAACTCTTATCAAAAATTTCTAAAAATCTAGTATCACCCTGACAAAGGAGTGGTAATTATACAATTAAAATATCTATAGCAACGAATACTATTCTGATATGAAATCTATATATCAAATTTTTATCATAAAACTAGACTTCCTATGTCTTGTCTTCATCTGCTGAAAAAAAGAAGAGGAAGAGAAAACAGAAGGAGAGGAAGAGGAGGAAGAGAAAAAAGGGCCGGGCACGGTGGCTCAAGCCTGTAATCCCAGCACTTTGGGAGGCCGAGGCGGGTGGATCACAAGGTCAAGAGATCGAGACCATCCTGGTCAACATGGTGAAATCCCGTCTCTACTAAAAATACAAAAAAATTAGCTGGGCGTGGTGGCGCGTGCCTGTAATCCCAGCTACTCAGGAGGCTGAGGCAGGAGAATTGCCTCATGAGGCGGAGGTTGCGGTGAGCCGAGATCACGCCATTGCACTCCAGCCTGGGTAACAAGAGCGAAACTCCGTCTCAAAAAAAAAAAAAAAGAAGAGAAAAAAGAAGAGAAAGAAGGAGCAGGAGGAGGCGGCGCAAGAGGAGGAAGAAGAAAGAAAAAGGACGAAAGAATTTCAAGGGTCTAAATTGGCACTATGGCCCGGTGCGGTGGCTCATACCTGTAATCCCACCACTTTGGGAGTCCGAGGCAGGCATTATCTAAGGTCATACCTAAGGTCAGGAGTTCTGAGACCAGACTGGCCAAGATGGTACAATCCTGTTATCTACTAAAAATTCAAAAATTATCCAGGCAAGGTGGTAGGTGCCTGTAATTCTAGCTACTCGAGAGGCTGAGACAGGAACAATTGCTTGAACTGGGGGGGCAGAGGTTGCAGTGAACCAAGATTGCGCCACTGCACTCCAACCTGGAGACAGAGCAAGAATAGGTCTCTAAATAAATAGATAAATTGGCACTATACAACAGAAATTTCTGTGATGGTCAAAATGTTTTCTGTGCTGTACAATATGGTAGCCAATGTGCCCAATGAGCATTTGAAATGTAGCTAATATGACTGGAGAACTAACTTTGTTTTTTTGAGATGGAGTCTCACTCTGTCACCCAGACTGGAGTGCAGTGACATGACCTCGGCTAGAAGATGACAAATAACAGAAGGTCCATTGGTTTTAGTTTAATAGACATTTATTCCTTTAGTTGAACCTCTACACAATCAAAATGTATTACTTAAGATCTTTTCCCGGGAAGAAATTTAGGTCTCAAGAACTTTGATGAACTTGCCGAGTACCTCCTGGAAATCAATTAACTGAGCCTTTTGAAACCCCTAGAGAAGATAGAAAACCAGGTTCAGAAAAATGAGCATTTAAATTAAGTCAGGAGTCAGAATTTAGAATTGGGCAATTCCCTACCTTTTATCTTGACACTCAAATTCACCCTGGAAAACAGTAGCCTAGCCTCCGAAGAGACATGATGCTAACAAAAACGCCTTGTGGTGGTATTGCTTACAGCCAAAACGGGCACACAGGTGATGGCCCAACTTTTGTGTACTGCTAAGGATTTTTAGGGTCATTTGGCCAAGAACGAGAGAAATAACTGCAGGAAGCACATAGGGTTGGAAACCATGCATTTGTATGACTTTTCCTTAAGCCTATGGGAGTGGACAGAGGGAGTAACCCAAGTTATTTGTAAGACTGACTGGACGAAGAATGAGGAACTTCTAGCCAACTATTTTCCCCACCCATGTGACTGAAGGGATTCACGATCACAAATTAGTGTTACATGGTTAAGTATTTTAGGGTTGACATCTAAGCTCACACTTGAAAGGTATTTATCTAATGGTCACTGGCTGGCCAGCTTCCCACCCTAGCACTGATTACTAGCTTACCAACTTTGAGGCTAGTAATTTTATCTAACATTCAATTTCAAAACACATCAGTGTTAATACCATTACCAGTAACGAATGAATGCCCTGAAGCCACTGGCACTGAATCAGCTTTCACCTTTTATGTGAACTTAAAATGGTACTACGGAGACTGAGGCAATTTTCTTCAGGCTAACCCAGATTTGTGCCCCTAATTTTCTAAATATAATCATGACATAGTTAAAATGCCCTCCTCTCACCTTACAATTTCTAAAGCAAAGCCCAACTTAAAAAGCCCGTACCTGCCAAACTAAAAAACAATCCCAGCCACTTTAAAGCAGCAGAGGATTGCCATCACCCAATAAAGCTGCAGGTTTCATCACATGCACCAGACAAATCTACAGGGCTAGTTTCAGTACTCTTCTTTTAAAGTTTATTTTAAACCTATTATACCACAGTATGTTTTATACACCGACATATAACTCCCTAATAAGATAAAGCAAAGACAAAAATGTTTATCTTATTAGAAACAACATACACCATATCATGTATTGTCTTCAAACATTATTGCACTTTAACTTTCTTAATTTGACAAAGCACTCATGAAAACAATCAGCAGACTAATTTTAACAGACAAAGAACACCTGTAAGCAGACATGACTGTCCTAAATTGTTTATTAGGTATGAATTTTACAAACTTTACTTATATTAGCGGTAACGGTGAAGCTGGAGAGTATTGCGCCTTCTCCAAGCTGCCCGGCGAGAACCACCAATAGTGTGGTGGAACTTATGGCCCTTTCCAAGGCCACGGCTCTTTCGGCCTGCAGATGTCAGCCCACGCATCTCCCTGTGCTTGTGGACTGGTTTGGTGATCCACTGGGTGTCAGGATTTCTTCTGATAGCTTTATGGAATGGATCAATGAGAATAACCTCAAAAAATTTGTATGTGGAATCTTCGCCAACCCAGTAAGAATTCAGGACTCTTAGAGCCCCACAGTGGCGTCCAGCTCGCTCCTAGAATAGGAAAAAAGGCCCACCATCAGTCTCCCACATTGCCTATAGCAGCAAGTCAGAAAGAACTTTAATTCTCAACTCTAGTACACCACCAGACTAGTCTCTTACTATTCAAGTATTTACTAAGCATCTCTCCCCAGACTGTCTCCAGTAAGCATAACGAGATAAAGCAGCTAAAACGTCACACATAAACAAAGCCTGAAACACATTCATTCCCTTATCACTCCACTACGGACCAGGGCATGAATGTTAACATCTGGCTAACAAAATTTAGGGTTTGGGGACCTTATCTTTTTCCAATACAACTGAGAGCTCAGAAATGTTCAGCTTTAACAATATTTAGTACGCATTTTAGGGTGTGCAAGCCACATATGGTCTCTTCTGGATATTCCTGACTCTTTAAGGAACAAAACAAAAAAATTTTTAGCTAGTGGAGACAGTCCCTAGTTTGCCAATGCCTACAACAGAGCATAGCTTAATTTACTAACCCGGAAGAAAACCTGCAACTGACTACATAAAATTAGCAACATAAATGCAGCTTCTACACATTTGGGGAAATGTGGTCTAAGACAGTTTACTGTGCCTCAAAAGCTTAGGTTCCACAAGTACTTCCAGTTTATACACACACATTTGTAACAATGATTTACAAGTCTTTCAAGCAATTACTCTTTACCAAGATTAGTAAAAGTCACAAACTCTGTTTTATTCAAGAGACAGCTCACGTCAATCAGAAAAGTTGCTTAGATCTGTCTCTCCCACCATCCCCAAGCAGAATTCAATATAACTGCTACTCAAAACCATTTACCTCTGCAACAGACTGAAGGCTTCGAGCAAACTTCAGCTGGTTAACACCATGATGGACAGGCTTGCCGTAAGTTGCACCCTTAGGAACTGGGCGTTTTCGGCCACCACGGCGAACACGAATCCTATATATAACGTAACCTACACACAAACACACACAAAATTAGTGACTTTATAGGAAGCCATATAAGGCTTAAGACTCAATGGCTTGTCACTAACACTGCACCAAAAATACTTCAAGAGTAAGCTAATGCTATCTAATGGGAAAAAAGATAAAACACATTCCAGTCTTTTTCAATTAATCACACAGGAGGCACACTGTTGATTCTGCTTTAAACTCATTGAAATTTGTAACCTTTGACACAGTTGCCACTTTAGACAACGGTGTTATTCCGTAACTGACCAGTATTGCTACCTCTATTCCGCCAAAGCCCTATGCGAATAAAGACACTGGGGCGACAGTGTCTTCCTAACAGCTGGTTTCCAACTTTCCTCGAATATAATTTCATCCAAGCATCCACGCAGCCGACCACGTACCTTGCTTGGCCTTGTAGCCCAGTCGGCGCGCTTTATCAGGCCGGGTGGGGCGGGGAGCCCTGTGGAGAGCAGAGAGCTGGCGGTACTGCCAGCAGCGGACCCTCAGAAGGAAGCGCATGACATCAGACTGCTTCTTTCTCCATAGCTCCTGGATGTACTTGTATGCACCCATCTTGGCTTACCTGCGAAATCAGACAGGGCATTAGCTATGATCTGCTTCAAGTACAGTAAGACGACGACCCTACCCGTCCATCTTAGTTCGCCAGCAAGCACAAGGACACCGCCGGGAATGAAAATGGCTCGCCACCAACCGCCGGGGACAGCTGGCCCAACCCCCACCGCAGCGCCCACGGAGCCGCGTTCAGTCACCTCCGCAACCGCGGCGCGGAGCGGCGCTCGGCACGTTTTGGTGGGGGGAAATGAACAGAACCAGAGCTGAGCACCGAGGGGGCGGGTGGCTGCGGCAGGCGGCGTCCCCAAGGGGGACCTGTAAGGAGATGTCGCTGACACCACAGAGCAAGGTACTGCTGCCGCCATGGAGAATTAACTCTCGAGGAAAATACATCTACCCCACCCAACCAGCAGCCTCACTTAGGCTGCCTTGTTCCGGGCGCCCCATCCGTCAGCCTCACGCCTCCTCCAGGCTCCGGGCCCGGCTCAAATTCGCGCCGCCATCATATCTTCGCCCAACCCGCTCCGGGGGACGCCTCTCCACCCCCTCGCTGTCCCGCATCCTGACCAACTCTTGCCAGACAGGAGAGAGACCTATTTCCGAGGACGCAGGGTCCCCGAGCCTGGATGGCTCAAGAAGAAGACGATGAAAAGCGGATGAAGAACAGATCCCCAATGCTGCCTACCTGATGGCTGCCGCCAAACGGAAAGGAAAGAGCTGTACTCCCACAATCCTTTTTGGGCTCCTCCCCCACCTCAGCCAATCTCTTTCCGGTGGAAAGCTGCGGCCTCCCAGAGCCTCATGGGACATGTAGTTCCGGCATCGCGCCTGGTGGGCGGAGTTCTGCCGAGTGGCGCGCAGCCGCCCCTATTGTCCCGCCCCCTACTCCGCAGGATTCGAGCCGGAGCGACCTGGGCGTCTTGAGGGGTCAGAGAGTTGGCTGCGAGCCTTCGGCCGGTAAGCGAGCGTAGGCTACGATCCCGCAGCGAGAGGAGGCAAGCTGGGCTCCAGGCTCCAAAGCCGGTGGCCGCGGGCCGCGGTGGAGCCTCTGTCTTCGAGGTCGGAGGAGAGAACGGGTTTGTTTCACGCACCGCGGGCTCTCCCCCTACGGAGTCTCTGCGGGTTTCTCCAAGCTGCTCTGTCTCTCTCCTGTCCCCACACGGAGAAATCTGGGCCCCAGCGCTGCGCTGGGACCCCTCAACGCTTCCCCAACCCCCCAGGGAGGCCTTCGCGGAGCCGGGGGCAGCGCGGGTGCGGGCGCTCACTGCGTCCCTTCGGCTCCAGTCTGCGTGAAGCTCCCGCAGGCCCCAGCTCCCAGGGATTTTGTCCTAAAAAGGGTCACCGAGTGGGTGGATTGCGGGCTGCTGGGCGCTTTTTCTGCATGCAGATTTCGTTCCAAATTTGCTAACATCAGAACCACAATTTTTCAGAAAAGCAAAATATTTATTTGCCAAGACCTAAAGAGGTCTTGGCAGGTGTGAATGTTTTAGGGAAGAAACGCTGAGAAAACGCTGGCATTTTGCGTTGCGTTTTTTTTTTTTTTTTAAATTAAGAAATAGGTTACTGGCTTATTTTGCTTCTCCAGAATATTTTCACTTTTGATATAGTCATGTGGTCTTAATTTCCTTCCAGATTATGCGTTCAAATGTGGCAAAGGTTTAAGAGAATCGTATCTCTTAGTCGTAGCAGTTTCGATTATCTTTTTTTCCTACATCATGGTTTTCTGTATCTTTAAATCACAGCTTTACCTTTTTAAGAGTCCCCATCTGGTTCATTGATTGATTCAACAAATATTTATTAAGTGTCTAATACGTGCCAGGCATAGCTGCTGGGGATGCAGCAGCAAACGCAGAAATTTTGGCCTTCTTGGAAACGGGCAACAGGCAGAAGTAAGCTTTGTATTGGGTTTGGTGGTAAATGCTAAGGCAAAACGCTAAAGGGAGGGAAGTGATGAGGGAGTTTAAGGGGTGGGGGGTTGCCATTTGGGATGGAATGTCTAGGTGAAGTCTTTTAGAGAAGGCAACATTTAAGATAGGACCTCAAGGATAAGAGTTTGGGAGTAAGAGTGGGAGACTGATTCAGACAGAGGGAAAAGTGCCAAGACTGGAGCATTCAGATTAATAGAGGAACAGCAGGGAACCTGTGTTGCAGGAAAACACAGTAGGGGAAAGTGGGAAATGACGTTAGGGCGGTCAAGTTTCTTGCATGGAATTTGGATTTCATTGGAAGATTTTAAGCAGAGGGATGACCTCATATGGCTTACATTTTTTTTTTTTTTTTTTTGAGACGGAGTTTTGCTCTTGTTACCCAGGCTGGAATGCAATGGCGCGATCTCGGCTCACCGCAACCTCCGCCTCCTGGATTCAGGCAATTCTCCTGCCTCAGCCTCCTGAGTAGCTGGGATTACAGGCACGCGCCACCATGCCCAGCTAATTTTTTTGTATATTTAGTAGAGACGGGGTTTCACCATGTTGACCAGGATGGTCTCGATCTCTTGACCTCGTGATCCACCCGCCTTGGCCTCCCAAAGTGCTGGGATTACAGGCGTGAGCCACCGCGCCCGGCCTGGCTTACATTTTTAAAAGATAACTGGGATTGCTCCTTTTGATGCTAAAAGGAAAGAGAAAAAAAGGGAAGCAGAGAGACTGCTTAGGAGGTTGTGTTAGTCTTCCGTTGCTGCTGTAACAAATTGCAGAAACTTTGTTGGTTCATAACGCAAATTTACCGTCTATAAGTCTGTAGATCAGACGAGGTCTGTAAATCTTACTAGGCTAAAATCAAGGTATCAGGAGGGCTCTGTTCCCTTTGGAAGTACTAGGGGAGAATACATTTATTTCCTTGGCTTTCCCGCCTTATGAAGCCTGCCTGAATTCCTTGGCTCCTGACTGCTTTCTTCATCTTCACAGCCAGCAGAAGAATATCTTCAAATCACACCCTCTGCTCTCTCCAGCACTCCTGTGTCTCTCTTGTAAAGACACGTGTGATTACATTGGGCGCACCTGGGTAATTCAGAATAATATCTTCATTTGGAAGTTCTTAATCACAACTGTGAAATTCTTGCTTGAGTATGTAAAGTAACGTATTCACAGGTTTGGGAGATTACAATGTCTTTGAGAGATCAGGTGAGAGAACTTGGTGCCTCGCTGGGCCCACTTCAGTAGTGATAAAAATGGTAAGCTGTGCAGCCCTGTATGTATTTCAGAGGTGAGGATGACAGACTAAAAAGTTGAATGAGCTACTCTAGGCACACTGCCTATGAGGGTAGTCCTGCAAAAATAAAATATAATGAAAAATAAACGTTGGGTGGATCATTTGGAAAAACGATTCTAGCAGTGTGAATAATCATTGCTGATTTATCAATCAGGTTTGCAGTTTTGTTTCTCAATTTGTAGTTGCTCAGTTAGCAGTTTTACAAGATTTGGATTTCTGTTTCCAATGGATTTTGAGATTCCAGAGGACAAGGGATGATTTCTGTTTTTGCTCCCTAGTTTGCCCCTGATGCCTGGCATGATGGTAGGCCCTCAGTAAATGTTTGGTAAATGAAAGACTGGTAAGCTAGAATCTGCGTATTACATGTTATTTTGTGCAATATTGTGTGCAAAAACCTGTTGCATATATGGATAAGTAAAAGTATTCCACTCCATATATAATGTTGACATAAGTACACAGTGTAGGTGGCTTCCCACATGACAGTGTTTTTATTTTATTTTATTTATTTATTTATTTATTTTTTTGAGACGGAGTTTCACTCGTTACCCAGGCTGGAGTGCAATGACGTGATCTCGGCTCACCGCAACCTCCGCCTCCTGGGTTCAAGCGATTCTCCTGCCTCAGCCTCCTCAGTAGCTGGGATTACAGGCATGTGCCACCATGCCCAGCTAATTTTTTGTATTTTTAGTAGAGACGCGGTTTCACCATGTTGACCAGTATGGTCTCGATCTCCTGACCTCGTGATCCACCCGCCTCGGCCTCCCAAAGTGCTGGGATTACAGGCTTGAGCCACCGCGCCCGGCATGACAGTGTTTTTAGAGATTTGTAAAATCTCTCCTATGATGTTAACAGTGTTTTGGTATTAATGTTTTTCTGGTTGCATCAGAAAGTTGTGTTTTACTTACAAAAATAGAATGATGCACTTACATAGAGGAACAGAAGCACTAACAGTTTTGGGGAGCTGTTTCTGATGGCTCTTCAAAGAGAGTGTTGACAAAGCATTTCACAGGAATGGTTGAGGCCACATATTCTGTTTTTTTTTTTTTTTTTTTTTTGCCTCAAGTTGGAGAGAGGAAATTGTATTTTTTGTCAGCAACGTTGTTGATTGGCCTGGAAAGTAAAGCAATATGTATATAAGACTGCTCTGGCTCTTTCCTATTAAGCACATTCTCTTAGTAATTTACATCAGATGAGGTTTAATAGGTCACAGATGGAATTTTTTGCCCAGTTTCTTAGGGGAGGGATGTGGCAAGTAGCTGTAACTACTGCTTTTTGTGTTCACCTCAGTGTTGTTGTGTTCTGTGGATAAGCAATGTCTTTTTTTTTTTTTTTTTTTTGAGACGGAGTTTCGCTCTTGTTACCCAGGCTGGAGTGCAATGGCGTGATCTCGGCTCACCGCAACCTCTGCCTCCTGGGTTCAGGCAATTCTCCTGCCTCAGTCTCCTGAGTAGCTGGGATTACAGGCATGCGCCACCATGCCCAGCTAATTTTTTTTGTATATTTAGTAGAGACGGGTTTCACCATGTTGACCAGGATGGTCTCCATCTCTGGACCTCGTGATCCACCCGCCTCAACCTCCCAAAGTGCTGGGATTACAGGCGTGAGCCACCGTGCCTGGCCTGCAATTTCTAATATCATAGTATCACACTATGATAGAAAGAAGCCTGAAGGTCATCCATGTACTTGTACCGAGCCTTTCAAATTAAGGGGCTTGGTTACTACAGGATGGGTTCATGTGATTCAGTACCCATTCAGGTGCTGCAGAAAACCATCTTTTTATATTTCCCAGAAAGTGGTGTACATCTATTGTGTTTGGGAATTAGGAAATAATTGTAAGTGCTTCAAGAGCCACACTTTTAGTAGTTTTTATTTGAAAATGTGAAAATAAACCTGAGAACCACTTATTTGTAATGTGAGTTCCTGCCATAGTTATCATATACAGAAAATAAAGTATCTTTGTGTATGTGTCATTCAAAATGTTTATTATTTTTATTTATTTTTATTTTTATTTTTTTGAGATGGAGTTTCGCTCTTGTTACCCAGGCTGGAGTGCAATGGCGTGATCTCCGCTCACCACAACCTCCGCCTCCTGGGTTCAAGCAATTCTCCTGCCTCATCCTCCTGAGTAGCTGGGATTACAGGCATGCGCCACCATGCCCAGCTAATTTTTTGTATTTTTAGTAGAGATGGGGTTTCACCATGTTGACCAGGATGGTCTCGATCTCTTGACCTCATGATCCACCCGCCTCGGCCTCCCAAAGTGCTGGGATTACAGGCTTGAGCCACCGCGCCCGGCCTATTATTTTTTAAAGAATTCTTACTTTGTAATTGATGGTAGCAAGTCACTAATCTGCTTTGTGTAGTGTTGTTTTCTATTTGGAAAGCAACCAGGAACCCAGAATATTTCAGCCATGCTTTGATTAATCACACTTATTTTTTCATCTTTGTTTTCTTTTTGATAGTGTAAAATATTTAATGAAATCTGTTCTCTCTCTTCCCTTTCTTTCCAAAAAATTATTAAAATCCTTAGCTAGTGTTTTGAGCTACCTTTATTCACTTTTACTATTTGCTCATGATTAAGACTTCTTTTGTAATATGAGAATGAACTCCCCAATTTATTAACATGTACAGACAATAGAAAACAATATATGATTTTTAGCAAACCTTGTCTGTTAATCCTATTTATCAACCAGTGAACAAAGTACAATTGTGGTGTACTACTTTTAAATCAGATATAGTAAAATTACTTCCAAATGTACTTTGGAAAACTTAATTTCTGAATTTCTCAGATTTCTGTTGGTGTTAGATTTTTCCAGTTTGCTATAGGCCCCAGCACTCAAATTTGCCTCTTTTTTACAGAGGGTCTGTTGCTGTTGATCATTGGGTGCTTTTTTCCTTGTAGCTGCATGTTTCACTCAGCTATAGTATGTTGCTGACCTTTTGAGTTTTTATATGTATATAAATTCAAAGAGACAGAGTCCTGTTACGGTGCCCGGGCAAGTCTCGAGCTCCTGGCTCCAGCAGTCCACCCACCTAGGCCTGCCAAAGTGTAGAGATTACAGACGTGAGCCATGCACTCAGCCTCTTTTGAGTGTTTTGAAGATTGGCACAATGTGTGGATTAAGGTGCATTTTTTCAATTGAGCAGGAAAGGAAGAGTAGTAAAAATTGATATTTAGAAATTCCACTGAGAGTAAGATATTTTCAGAGAAATAGAAATAACAATAGAAAAATTAGGATTTAGATTCCACAGCAGCCTTTTCTGACAGAATCGTGCTGTGCTGTCATTTTCCCCACACTGTAGGAGATTTATTTCTTTTTCAGACTCTTCTCATGTGCCCACATGGCAGTTTCCTTTAAATTTTAACTATCATTTTTAAAAAATCGTTTTAAGGAAGGATTCAGTAGTATCATAACTTACAAAGAAATCACAGTAGGCAGAGTCCTTTGATAAGTGAAGTGACATTAAATTAATCATAAATTCACAGGTATCTGTAGAAAACCTTTTAAAATAGGCTGTTGTTGCAGACATAGGAAATATACCATAGATGAGCAATGTCACATAATGCTCTGCACTTATAAATAAAGGCTGAGAATTTTTCTATTGCAGTTAGGTTGAAAATATATAAAGAAAAGAAAATCCCCTAAGGGAAGTGATTCTCATGGAAGCCAGTGGTAAAAATATTCTTGGAAGATTTAGAATCTGAAATATGCCACCCAGGAAAAAATGGTTGTATCTCGTAAGTGATGGCTAGTTGTCTGTTGGTAAAGTGTGGTGTACTACTTTGAAAATAAATACTGTATTATTACTGTGCTACAAAAATGGCAGCGTGAATTTTTTTTTTTTTTTTTTTTTGAGACGGAGTTTCGATCTTGTTGCCTAGGCTGGAGTGCAATGGCGCGATCTCGGCTCACCGCAACCTCCACCTCCTGGGTTCAGGCAATTCTCCTGCCTCAGCCTCCTGAGTAGCTGGGATTACAGGCACACGCCACCATGCCCAGCTAATTTTTTTGTATTTTTAGTAGAGACGGGGTTTCACCATGTTGACCAGGATGGTCTCGATCTCTTGACCTCGTAATCCACCCGCCTCAGCCTCCCAAAGTGCTGGGATTACAGGCTTGAGCCACCACGCCCGGTCTAGCAGCGTGGAATTTTTTATATGAGATTAGTGTGGTGAGTGATTTGGGTCATTAAAAAATTACAGACAGAAAATACAGTAGAGAAGACTTCAGAAAATTTTTTTGTGGCGTAATGTTTCCAGTGTTGGTAAAAAACAAAACAAAAACAAAAAACCAGTATTACTGTGCAACACACATGCATGCAAATGTAACTATTAGACTATCACCATTAAGATGTATTCTGCACTTTGGGAGGCTGAGGCAGGAGGATCACTTGAGGTTAGGAGTTTGAGACCAGCCTGGCCAATGTGGTGAAACCCCATCTCTACTAAAAATACAAATATTAGCCAGGTATGGTGGTATGCACCTGTAATCCCAGCTACTTGGGAGGCTGAGGCAGGAGAATCGCTGGAACTCAGGAGTTGGAGGTTGTAGTAAGCCAAGACTGCGCCACTGCACTCCAGCGTAAACAACACCAACAACAATATATATATATATATATATATATTTTTTTTTTTTTTTTTTTTTTCTATAGCTGATGTGAGCAGAGGAGGATCTCTTGAACCCAAGAGTTGTAGGCAGTAGTGTTTTGTAATTATACCTGTGAATAGCCTCCAGCCTGGGCAGCATAGCCAGACCTCGTCTCTAAAAAAAAAATATGCGTTCTGTGTTGGGTTTTTGTTCTCACAGCTCAGTGGGCACATGAGTGCAGAAAGATACCCAGCATTCCTTTTGTCAGAATGCTTATTTAAAACTTTTTTTTTTCTTGAGATGGAGTTTTACTCTGTTGCCCAGGCTGGAGTGCAGTGGTACCATCTCAGCTCACTGCAACCTCCACCTCCCAGGTTCAAGCGATTCTCCTGCCTCAGCCTCCTGAGTAGTTAGGTTTATTACAGGTGCCCACCACCACACTAGCTAATGTCTTGTACTTTTAGTAGAAACAGGGTTTCACCATGTTGGCTGGGCTGGTCTTAAACTCCTGACCTCAAATTATCTGCCCACCTCAGCCTCCCAAAGTGCTGGGATTACAGCCGTGAGCCACCGTGCCGGGCCATGAACTTTCTTGTTAGAGTTCTTTTTTTAACTATATTTTATTTTTTATTTTGAGTCGAAGTTTCATTCTCGTTCCCCAAGTTGGAGTGCAGTGGCATGATCTCAGCTCACGGCAACCTCCACCTCTCAGTTCAAGCGATTCTCTTGCCTCAGCCTCCTGAGTAGCTGAGATTAGAGGCGCCTGCCACTACACCTGGCTATTTTTTGTATTTTTGGTAGAGATGGGGTTTCATCATGTTGGCCAGGCTGGTCTCAAACTTCTGACCACAGGTGATCCACCCACCTTGGCCTCCTAAAGTGCTGAGATTACGTGCGTGAGCCACCATGCCTGGCGTTAGAGTTGTTTTTGACTGCAAGGAGTTGTGGTGTCCCTTTTAGCCTGGTTTATAACATGTTCATTTCTAAGTAAGCAGAGAATTGGAGGAAATAAGGAGGTAGTGGGAGATGGCAAACAGCAATGTAGAAATTTGAATTATTTGTCAAAGTATTCTGTTGTATTTAATGATCCCTTTTTACTTTCTGCCTTGACTTCTGGTACCTTGCGTTCTAAAGCAGCCTTGAGGAAAATTGAGGGAAATGTCGCCTAACCTTGTTCTTTCTTAGTTATAAGTTGAGAGGCTAGGAGAGATTAATTTTCCTTTTCTTTCCAGTTTCAAGTGCATGGGCAATTTTTCTAGTGTTATCTGTTCTTCCTCAAAAAGAAGTGTGACTAAGAAAGCCCATGTGACAGCCAGGTGCAGTAGGTCATGCCTGTGATCGAAGCACTTTGGGAGGCCAAGGCAGGTGGATCACTTGAGGTCAGGGGTGAGACCATCCTGGCCAACACAGTGAAAGACAGTCTCCACTAAAAATATAAAAATTTAGCTGGACATAGTGGTGGGTGCCTGTAATCCCAGCTACCTGGAAGACTGAGGCAGGAGAATTGCTTGCATTTGGGAAGTGGAGGCAGCGGTGAGCTGAGATCTTGCAACTGTACTTCAGCCTGAGTGACAGAGCTAGACTCTGTCTCAAAAAAAAAAAAAAAAGCCCATGTGACCAAAATCCAGTTTCTTCCTCTCCTGAGAAAAGACTGACATAAACTAATTAATGTTTATTTAAAACATCATGCCCATTCTCTAAAAATTTTATCTTCAACCCTCCTTAAATTTTTACTTAAATGTTTATTTTTCCAGGTAAACATTGATGAGTAGGCAGTCTCTTTCAAGGATTTAGGAGTCTGTTGGATTCCTAGGCTCAATCAGTATTGAAATATTCTTAATATAAAATGTATTTATCCTTTTTGAACAAAGATGTATTCATATCCATGTAATCTTTTTTTTTTTTTTTTGAGCGGGCGGGGGTGGGGGGGCGGACAGCATTTTGCTCTTTAATCCAGGCTGGATTGAAGTGCAATCTCAGCTCACTGCAACCTCCAACTCCTGGGTTCAAGCAGTTCTCTGCCTCAGCCTATTGAGGAGCTGGGATTACAGGTTCATGCCACCACGCCCAGCTAATTTTTATATTTTTAGTAGAGATGGGGTTTCACCGTGTTGGCCAGGCTGGTCCCGAACTCTTGACCTCAGATGATCCACCTGCCTGGCCTCCCAGAGTGCTGGGATTACAAGTGTAAGTTTACTCGCCCTGTATACTTATATTTATCTTCATTGTCTCTGTGAGATACATAAGAAACTAATAATGCTTATTGCTGTAAGGGAGCAAATGGGAGACTGGGGAATGGGATTTGGATGGCTGTATGTTATTCTATATCTCCTTTTCTATATTTGAAAGTTTCCCCTGTGCATGCGTCACATATTAAAATGAAATATTGAAAGAAAAGGAACAGGTTGATTTCAACAGTATGCAATTTCTATTCTCTCCACAGTGATATCCTGAGAGAAGATGGGAAAGGGCTGCAAGGTTGTGGTTTGTGGATTGTTATCTGTGGGGAAAACTGCAATTTTGGAGCAGCTCCTTTATGGAAATCATACTATTGGTAAGATTGTGTTCCTCTAGTTTGTTTGTAAGTTCTGGGAGCTGTCAGAGGTCTTTTGTTGCTCATGGTATACTAAAAATGGTTGATGGCACAAAAAAGGGGAGGTATAATCCAGAGGGACCAAAAGTTATTAAGAGGGAAGAAAAGAGGAGGGAAAAAGTCTTGATATTATTGAAATTCAAGAGTGCCTGCTGTAAGTTATGACAGGTAAGAAAAGAAATGGTCAGTGGCTGGGATAAAAGGCAGAAGAACATGAAAATAAAAAAAGAAAATAAATGGCCAGCATGGGTATATAGTCCTTTGTATATATGTGGTTTCCTCTGTATTTACATCATGAATGGTGGTATATGAATCATAGAATCACTGATTTAAGAAAACATGACTTTCCACTGGGCATGGTGGCTCAGGCCTGTAATCCCAGCACTTTGGGAGGCCTTGGCAGTCGGATCACCTGAGGTCAGGAGTTCAAGACCAGCCTGGCCAACATGGTGAAACCCCATCTCTACTAAAAATACAAACATTAGCCAGGCATGGTAGCAGGTGCCTATAATTCTGCTACTTGGGAGGCTGAGGCAAGAAAATTGCTTGAACCTGGGAGGCTGAGGTTGCAGAGAGCCAAGATGGTGTCACTGCACTCCAGCCTGGGCTACAGAGCGAGACTCCGTCTCCAGTTAAAAAAAAAAAAAAATTGGGCCGGGTGTGGTGGCTCAAACCTGTAATCCCAGCACTTTGGGAGGCCGAGGCGGGTGGATCACGAGGTTGAGAGATCGAGACCATCCTGGTCAACATGGTGAAACCCCATCTCTACTAAAAGTACAAAAAATTAGCTGGGCATGGTGGCACGTGCCTGTAATCCCAGCTACTCAGGAGGCTGAGGCAGGAGAATTGCCTGAACTCAGGAAGCAGAGGTTGTGGTGAGCCGAGATCACGCCATTGCACTCCAGCCTGGGTAACAAGAGCGAAACTCCCTCTCAAAAAAAAAAAAAAAAAATTGTAGGCCAAGTGCGGTGGCTCACACCTGTAATCCAAGCACTTTGGAGGCCAAGGCGGGCGGATCACATGCGGTCAGGAGTTCAAGACCAGCCTGACCAACATGGTGAAACCCTGTGTTTAAAAAAAAAAGTTCAAAAGAAAAAAAAATTGTAGCCTGGGCACGGTGGCTCACACCTGTAATCCTAACACTTTGGGAGGTAGAGGCTGATGGATCACAAGGTCAAGAGATTGAGACCATCCTGGCCGACATGGTGAAACCCCATCTCTGCTAAAAATACAAAAAATTAGCCAGGCATGGTGGTACGTGCTTGTAGTGCCAGCTACTTGGGAGGCTGAGGCAGGAGAATCAGTTGAACCTGGGAGATGGAGGTTGCAGTGAGCCAAGATCACACCATTGCACTCCAGCCTGGGCGACAGAGTGAGACTCTCCATCTCAAAAAAAAAAAAAAGAACATGACTTTCCAGTGCTGCTGTATATAGGTTTTTAAAAATAGAAGAAGGCCGGGCGCGGTGGCTCAAGCCTGTAATCCCAGCACTTTGGGAGGCTGAGGCGGGTGGATCATGAGCTCAAGAGATCGAGACCATCCTGGTCAACATGGTGAAACCCCGTCTCTACTAAAAATACAAAAAAATTAGCTGGGCATGGTGGCGCGTGCCTATAATCCCAGCTACTCAGGAGGCTGAGGCAGGAGAATTGCCTCATGAGGCGGAGGTTGCGGTCGGCCGAGATCGTGCCATTGCACTCGAGCCTGGGTAACAAGAGTGAAACTCCGTCTCCAAAAAAAAATAAAAAAATAAATAAAAAATAAAAATAAAAATAGAAGAAACAGCCATTTGGTGAGTATGACTTAATTTTGTGAATTGGGCTAGCTCATTCATTTATTCATTCACTGAGTCAAATAATTATTAGTTAATATTTGCTATATGATACTTGTCATCAGGCCTTGGGTTACGGAGATAAGAGCATTTCTGGAGGTCACGGTTCAGTAAGGAAGATAGATATTTCCGGTTAGAAGGAAATGATGTTTGTGTTAGGTAAGCAAATAGAGATCATCAAAGCATTTATTTCTGGCTAGTAACTTAAAGTACATTTCTGTTTTTCTGAGATAGAGTTTTACTCTGTCTCTTGGGCTTGAGTGCAGTGGTGCAGTCTTGACTCACTGCAACCTCCGCCTCCCAGATTCAACTGATTCTCCTGCCTCAGCCTCCTGAGTAGCTGGGACTACAGGTGTGTGCCACCATGCCTGACCAATTACTTTCTGATTTTTTTTTTTTTTTTTTTTTTAGTAGAGAGGGAGTTTCACCATGTTGGCCAGGCTGGTCTTGAACTCCTGACCTCAAGTGATCCTCCTGCCTCAGCCTCCCAAAGTGCTGGAATTAGAGGCATAACCCACCACCCTTGGCCCACATTTGTTTTTCATTAACCGTTTTGATGAGCTCTGCTTCTCTTTTAGCTTTCTAAAGTAATATTTAATGATTGTCGTTAAATTCATATTTAGTGTTTATTACAATACCTGTGTCAGTAGTTCTCCAATTTTTTGGTTTCAGAATCCTTTTGCCCTGTGAAAACTTACTGAGGACCGCAAACAGTTTTTTGTTTATGTGGCCGTATCTTTCAACATTTACTGTATTAGAAATTAAAACTGTGGCCAGATGTGGTAGTTCACACTTTTTTTTTTTTCTTTTTTTGAGATGGAGTTTCGCTCTGTAGCCCACGCTGGAGTGCAGTGGTGCGATCTCAGCTCACTGCTACCTCTGCCTCCCAGGTCCCGGTTCAAGCAGTTCTCCTACCTCAGCCTCCCAAGTAGCTGGGATTACAGGCATGAGCCACCATGCCCAGCTAATTTTTGTATTTTTTAGTAGAGACGGGTTTTCACCATGTTGGCCAGTCTGGTCATGAACTCCTGACCTTGTGATCCGCCTGCCTCGGCCTCCCACGGTGCTGGGATTACAGGTGTGAGCCACTGCGCCTGGCCAGTAGCTCGCACTTTGGTAATCTCAGCAGTTTGGGAGGCTGAGGTGGGAAGATCACTTGGGCTCAGGAGTTTGAGACTGGCCTGAGACCTCATTTCCACGAAAAACAAAAACAAAACAAACCAAAAGAGAAATAAGCCAGGTGGGCATGGTGGCACGTGCCTGTGGTCCCAGTTACTTGAAATGCTGGGGTGGAGAATGACATGGGAGGTTGAGGCTGCAGTGAGCCATGATTGTACCACCGCACTCCAGCTTAGACTCCCTGTCTCAAAAAAGAAAAAAAAAAAAAAAAGAAAATGGAGATGTTTATAAACCACTTATTTTTTTTTTTCTAAGTGATGCTAGTAAACTCATATTCTAAAATAACTTTATGAAAAAAATTATATTTTCAAAATAGAAGGCTGGCATTGATTTACTTTTTTTTTTGAGACACAGTCTCACTCTGTCGCCCGGGCTGGAGCACAGTGGTGCCATCTCAGCTCACTGCAAGCTCTGCCTCCGGGGTTCAAGCAGTTGCTCTGCCTCAGCCTGCTGAGTAGCTGGGACTACAGGCGCATGCCACCACACCCCGCTATTTTTTTTTTTTGTATTTTACTAGAGATGGTGTTTCACCGTATTGTCTAGGCTGGTCTCGAACTCCTGAGCTCAGACAGTCTGCCCACTTCGGCTTCCCAAAGTGCTGGAATTATGGGCGTGAGCCACTGTGCACAGCCATTGCTTTACTTTTTAGAAAATTCTTCTGATGTCCAACTTCATAGAAGGCAATTATCATCTCTATTAATACTTGCCTTTGTAATCTATTTTGATGTGGTGTTTTAGTTTAAATTTATGAAGAAGGCCAGGTGTGGTGGCTCATGTCTGTAATCTCAGCACTTTAGGAGGCTGAGGTGGGCAGATCACCTGAGGTTGGGAGTTTGAGACCAGCCTGACCAACATGGAGAAACTCCATCTCTACTAAAAATACAAAAAATTAGCTGGGCATCTTGGCACGTGCCTGTAATCTCAGCTGTTTAGGAGGCTGAGGCAGGAGAATCACTTGAACCTGGGAGGCAGAGTCTGCAGTAAGCTGAGATCGAGCCATAGGATTCCAGCCTGGGCAACAAGAGCAAAACTCTGTCTCAAAAAAAAAAAAAAAAAAAGAAATATATGAAGAAAATCTAGCTTCACAGAGATGTGTAGTTCGAAAAGGTAGGAGGAATACTTTAATAGCCTTTTCAGATGATTATGGATATTTTTCTTCGGTATTTCACTAAAACTCAACAAGTGATGGTTATTTTAAAGTTATTTCAGTATAGAATCTGTAATCATATTCGTGAACATTTTGTACTCTGCTACATTAAAATCTCATTGATTGATCCTGCACTTTAAATGGGTCTTTTACCCAAGCATAGTTTTTTAGCATCATGAATTGGTCATTTGGAAAATTTTGGTCTTCCATATCACTTTTGTTAATGTCACTGCCAATTTCTTTTTTTTTCTTTTTCTTTTTTTTTTTTTTAAAACTTTGATTTTTTTTTTTTTTAATTGCATTTTAGGTTTTGGGGTACATGTGATGAACATGCAAGATTGTTGCATAGGTACACACATGGCAGTGTGGTTTGCTTCCTTCCGTCCCCTCACCTGTATCTGGCATTTCTCCCCATGCTATCTCTTCCCACCTCCCCACCCCCGCCCCTCCCCCATTTCCCCCCAACGGACCCCAGTGTGTAGTGCTCCCCTCCCTGTGTCCATGTGTTCTCATTGTTCAACACCCGCCTATGAGCGAGAATATACGGTGTTTGATTTTCTGCTCTTGTGTCAGTTAGCTGAGAATAATGGTTTCCAGGTTCATCCATGTCCCTACAAAGGACGTGAACTCCTCGTTTTTGATGGCTGCATAATATTCCATGGTGTATATGTACCACATTTTCCCTATCCAGTCTATCATCGTTGGGCATTTGGGTTGGTTCCAGGTCTTTGCTATTGTAAACAGTGCTGCAATGAACATTCGTGTGCATGTGTCCTTGTAGTAGAATGATTTATAATCCTTTGGGTATATACCCAGTAATGGGATTGCTGGGTCAAATGGGATTTCTATTTTTAGGTCCTTGAGGAATCGCCACACTCTCTTCCACAATGGTTGAATTAATTTACATTCCCACCAACAGTGTAAAAGTGTTCCTATTCCTCCACATCCTCTCCAGCATCTGTTGTTTCCCGATTTTTTAATGATCGCCATTCTAACTGGTGTGAGATGGTATCTCAATGTGGTTTTGATTTGCATTTCTCTGATGACCAGTGATGATGAGCATTTTTTTCATATGTTTGTTGGCCTCCCGTATGTCTTCTTTTGTAAAGTATCTGTTCATATCCTTTGCCCATTTTTGAATGGGCTTGTTTGTTTTTTTCTTGTAGATCTGCTTTAGTTCTTTGTAAATTCTGGATATCAGCCCCTTGTCAGATGGGTAGGCTGCAAAAATTTTTTCCCATTCTGTTGGTTGCCGATTCACTCTACTGACTGTTTCTTTTGCCGTGCAGAAGCTGTGGAGTTTGATTAGGTCCCATTTGTCTATTTTGGATTTTGTTGCCATTGCTTTTGGCGTTTTGGTCATGAAGTCCTTGCCTACGCCTATGTCCTGAATGGTTTTGCCTAGATTTTCTTGTAAGGTTTTTATGGTATTAGGTCTGATGTTTAAGTCTTTAATCCATCTGGACTTAATTTTGGTGTAAGGTGTCAGGAAGGGGTCCTGTTTCTGCTTTCTGCACATGGCTAGCCAGTTTTCCCAACACCATTTATTAAACAGGGAATCCTTTCCCCATTGCTTGTTTTTGTCAGGTTTGTCGAAGATCAGATGGTTGTGGGTATGTTGTATTTCCTCTGAGGCCTCTGTTCTGTTCCATTGGTCTATATCTCTGTTTTGGTACCAGTACCATGCTGTTTTGATTACTGTAGCCTTGTAGTATAGTTTGAAGTCCGGTAGTGTGATGCCTCCTGCTTTGTTCTTTTTGCTTAGAATTGACTTGGCTATGCGGGCTCTCTTTTGGTTCCATATGAAGTTTAAGGTGTTTTTTTCCAGTTCTGTGAAGAAGGTCATTGGTAGCTTGATGGGAATAGCGTTGAATCTGTAAATTACTTTGGGCAGTATGGCCATTTTCACGATGTTGATTCTTCCTAACCATGAACATGGAATGTTTCTCCATCTGTTTGTATCCTCTCTTATTTTGTTGAGCAATGGCTTGTAGTTCTCCTTGAAGAGGTCCTTTACGTTCCTTGTTAGTTGTATTCCTAGGTACTTTATTCTCTTTGTAGCAATTGTGAATGGCAGTTCGTTCTTGATTTGGCTCTCTTGAAGTCTATTACTGGTGTATAGGAATGTTTGTGATTTTTGCACGTTGATTTTGTATCCTGAGACTTTGCTGAAGTTGTTTATCAGTTTCAGGAGATTTTGGGCTGAGATGATGGGGTCTTCCAGATATACAATCATGTCATCTGCAAATAGAGACAATTTGATTTCCTCCTTTCCAATTTGGATACCCTTTATTTCTTTTTCTTACCTGATTGCTCTGGCTAGAACTTCCAGTACTATATTGAATAGGAGTGGTGAGAGAGGGCATCCTTGTCTAGTGCCAGATTTCAGAGGGAATGCTTCCAGTTTTTGCCCATTCAGTATGATATTGGCTGTTGGTTTGTCGTAAATAGCTTTTATTGTTTTGAGATACGTTCCGTCAATACCTAGTTTATTGAGGGTTTTTAGCATAAAGGGCTGTTGAATTTTGTCAAAAGCCTTCTCTGCATCAATCGAGATAATCATGTGGTTTTTGTCTTTGGTTCTGTTTATGTGGTGGATTACGTTTATGGACTTGCGTATGTTGAACCAGCCTTGCATCCCCGGGATGAATCCTACTTGATCATGGTGGATGAGCTTTTTGATATGCTGTTGCAATCGGTTTGCCAGTATTTTATTGAAGATTTTTGCATCTATGTTCATCATGGATATTGGCCTGAAATTTTCTTTTCTTGTTGAGTCTCTGCCGGGTTTTGGTATCAGTATGATGTTTGTCTCGTAAAATGATTTGGGAAGGATTCCCTCTTTTTGGATTGTCTGGAATAGTTTCAGAAGGAATGGTATCAGCTCCTCCTTGTATGTCTGGTAGAATTCACCTGTGAACCCATCTGGACCTGGGCTTTTTTTGGGTGGTAGGCTCTTTATTGCTGCCTCGACTTCAGACCATGTTATTGGTCTATTCAGGGTTTTGGCTTCTTCCAGGTTTAGGCTTGGGAGGTTGCAGGTGTCCAGGAATTTATCCATTTCTTCCAGGTTTACTAGTTTATGTGCATAGAGTTGTTTGTAATAATCTCTGATGATGGTTTGGATTTCTGTGGACTGTTTGTTATGATTTCTGTTCTTTTGCATTTGCTGAGGAGTGATTTATTGCCAATTATGTGGTCAATTTTAGAGTAGGTGTGATGTGGTGCTGAGAAGAATGTATATTCTGTGGATTTGGGGTGGAGAGTTCTGTAAATGTCTATTAGGTTTGCTTGTTCCAGGTCTGTATTCAGGTCCTGGATATCCTTGTTGATTTTCTGTCTGGTTGATCTGTCTAATATTGACAATGTGGTGTTAAAGTCTCCCACTATTATTGTGTGGGAGTCTAAGTCTCTTTGTAAGTCATTAAGAACTTGCCTTATGTATCTGGGTGCTCCTGTATTGGGTGCGTATATATTTAGGATCGTTAGCTCTTCTTGTTGCAGTGATCCTTTTCCCATTATGTAATGTCCTTCTTTGTCTCTTTTGATCTTTGTTGCTTTAAAGTCTATTTTATCAGAGATGAGAATTGCTACTCCTGCCTTTTTTTGCTCTCCATTTGCTTGGTAGATCTTCCTCCATCCCTTTATTTTGAGCCTTTGTGTATCCTTGCATGTAAGATGGGTTTCCTGGATACAGCACACTGATGGGTTTTGGCTTTTTATCCAATTTGCCAGTCTGTGTCTTTTGATTGGGGCATTTAGTCCATTTACATTTAGGGATAGTATTGTTATGTGTGAATTTGATGCTGTCATTTTGATGCTACCTGGCTGTTTTGTTGGTTAGTTGATGCAGATTCTTGATTGTGTTGATGCTTTTTTACCATTTGGTGTGTTTTTGGAGTGGCTGGTACTGGTTGTTCCTTTACATGTGTAGAGCCTCTTTCAGGAGTTCTTGTAGAGCAGGTTTGGTGGTGATGAAATCTCTGAGTGCTTGCTTGTTCACAAAGGATTTTATTTTTCCTTCACTTATGAAGTTTAGTTTGGCTGGATAGGAGATTCTGGGTTGAAAGTTCTTTTCTTTGAGGATGTTGAATATTGGCCCCCAATCTCTTCTGGCTTGTAGGGTTTCTGCTGAGAGATCTGCTGAGAGTCTAATGGGCTTCCCTTTGTGGGTAACCCGACCTTTCTCTCTGGCTGCCCTTAGCATTTTCTCTTTCATTTCAACCCTGGTGAATCTGACGATTATGTGCCTTGGGGTTGCTCTTCTTGAGGAATATCTCTGTGGTGTTCTCTGTATTTCCTGGATTTGAATATTGGTCTGCCTTGCTAGGTTAGGGAAGTTTTCCTGGATAATATCCTGAAGAGTATTTTCCAGCTTGGATTCATTCTCTTCATCACATTCAGGTACACCCATCAGACGTAGATTAGGTCTTTTCACATAGTCCCACATTTCTTGGAGATTTTGTTCATTCCTTTTTGCGCTTTTTTCTCTGTTCTTGCCTTCTCTTTTTATTTCATTGAGTTGATCTTCGACCTCTGATATCCTTTCTTCTGCTTGGTCAATTCGGCTGTTGAAGCTTGTGCATGCTTCACGAAGTTCTCGTGTTGCGTTTTTCAGCTCCATCAATTCATTTATACTCCTCTCTATGCTGTCCATTCTCGTCAGCAGTTCGTCCAATCTTTTTTCAAGGTTCCTATTTTCTTTGCGATGGGTTAGAACATGTTCTTTTAGCTCATTGTAGTTTCTTACTACCCACCTTCTGAAGTCTGATTCTGTCATTTCATCACCCTCCTTCTCCATCCGGTCTGGTTCCCTTGCTGGTGAGGAGTTGTGATCCCTTTTAGGAGGAGAGGTGTTCTGGTTTCGGGAGTTTTCATCCTTTTTGCGCTGGGTTCTTCCCATTTTTGTAGGTTTATCCACTTGTTGTCTGTCTCTGTCCCAGGGAGTTGGAGCTTTATGAGTTTCCCTTGCACTACTACCTTTTTTGATTTTTCTTTCAGGTCGGACCCGCAGAGCTAGCAGCACGCCTAGCCACTGCCTGCCCGCAGGGGCTTTGCTGAGCTGCTGTGGGCTCCGCCCAGCTGCCCTGAGCTCTTCCCTGTAGTCCTTTTTATAAGGGCGTAGTTAGAACTGTCTCGGCAATGGTGGCCCCGCCTCTGTTATGGCGGACTCTCTCTGTTGTGGCACGTTGCCTCGGCAACGGCGGGTTGCCTCGGCAACGGCAGCCTGCCTCCGTAGCGGTGGAGAGTCTCAGTAATGGCGGAAGCCCCTCCCCCAAGGAGCAGGACTGTCCTGGTTCAGCTGTGCTTGGTTTGAAGGGCTCAACCCAGAGGGTTTCCAATTACTGTTTTTGTTTTCGTTGTTGTTGGGGGTGGAGGGGTGGGACCAACCGAGCCTGATCACCTGGCTCCCTGACTCCGAGTCTTTTCTTTTAAGTTGAACGACCCCGCGTTCCGGTCGCTTGTTGAAAAGGCGCCGGGATCTCCCGTGCTGCGACTCACGGAGTCGGCTCGAACTGCGGCGCCGGCTCCTGGCGGATTTTTTCCCTAGGAATCTCCTGGCCTGACTCGCTATTTCAGCTGACTGGGCAGCTCTGCCGTCTCAGGGCTCTGCTCGCCAGCTAAGAGGGCTCCCAGACCAGTGGCTTTTGTACGGAGAACCGCAGCAACAGGGAGTGGTCACAGCAGCCTCGCGGGCGGAATCAGCCCTGCGGGGGCCAAAACAGCCGCACCAGCTGGGACTGCGACGCTGGCGACCCCTCTGCCTGGGTATCTCCTGGTCTGTGGGCAATAAGAGTTCGTCTGGAAATGCGGCGTCCACTCACCCTCTGCACTTTCACTGGGAGCTGAAGTCCTGAGCTGTTCTTAGGCGGCCATCTTCCCAGCATCCGTCACTGCCAATTTCATCAGTATTGGGAAGCCATCAAGTTCATGATGATGGATACAATTCTCATTTTTGCTTGAAAGCTCAAAGTTTATTGACAACAAATACTGTTACCATAGTTATTTTCCTTGAAATGATAGAGACTTCCTTTATTTTTGAGAAAATGTTTGTCAAATATCATAAACACATAGTTTTTCTGTCATTCCTTCTTTTTAAAAATGACAGCTAGTTCAGCTTGCAATTCAAAACACACAAGATTTTCCTCGAGACAGTTACCATAATTGTATACAGAAATGCTTTATGCATAGTTCCCATTTAATCCCATAGAATATCGAAAAGATACATACTCAGGGCTTGAGATTTAATAAAGTTCGTCATTTTTGTTGCTTCATTAAGGACATTCTTCTTTTTTTTTTAATCGCATTTTAGGTTTTGGGGTACATGTGAAGAACATGCAAGATTGTTGCATAGGTACACACGTGGCAGTGTGATTTGCTGCCTTAAGGACATTCTTAAGTAAAACTGGCTTTTTTTTTTTTTTAACCACAAGCACAAGATGATGAAGAATCTAATGGCAACTATATCCTTAGTACCACTGACTTGTTTTGCACTAAGGTATGGGCAGTTTTGCCCGCCATTGCTTTTGCACCATCAGTACAAATGTCAACACAGTGGAAAAGACAGATGCCTTAGTATTATTATGAATATCGTTTTGCCCATGCGGATCCCCTGAAAGGAGACCTCAGGAGATCTCAGACCAAGTTGGAGAGCTGCTGGCATAGGTAAATGCAGTACAGTTGACCCTTAAACAGTGCAGGGGTAAGAGGTGCCAACACCTCCCCCAGTCAGTTGAAAATCTGCATGTAATTTTTGACTCCCCAGCAATTTACTAACAGTTTACTGTTGACCAGAAGCCTTAAAGCTGATAACAAAAACAGTTAATTACCATGTTATTGTATGTTGTGTGTATTATGTACTGTACTCTTAAAGTAAGAGATAAAATGTTATTAAAATCATAAGAAGCCGCGTGAGGTGGCTCATGCCTGTAATCCCAGCACTTTGGGAGGCTGAAGTGGGCGGAACACTTGAAGTCAGGAGTTCAAGACTAGCCTGGCCAACATGGTGAAACCCTGTCTCTACTAAAAATAAAAAAAATTAGCTGGGTATTGTGGCACATGCCTGTAATCCCAGCTCCTTGGGAGGCTGAGACAGGAGAATCGCTTGAACCCAGGAGGCAGAGGTTATAGTGAGCTGAGATTGTACCACTGCAGTCTAGCCTGGGAGACACAGCAAGACTCGCTCTCAAAAAAAAAACCAAAAACGCACCTACGAGAAAATCTATGTACTATTGAGTAACTGGAAGTGGTGCATCGTAAAGGTATTCATCCTCTTGGTTTTTATGTTGAGTAGATTGAGGAGAGGGACTGGCCTTGCTGCGTCAAGGGTGGCAGAGGAGAAGAACATCCACATGTCATGTGAAGTTCAAACCTCTGTTAAGGGTCAGCTGTGTTCTCAGCTGAGCAGTATAGTATACTGATTGTTTTTTTTGTTTTGTTTTCATGGAGGCTCATATTTACTTTGTCATTTCTTTAGTTTTGTTTATACCTTTTGCTAATTCTATTTTTTTCTTCGCTAGGTTCTTCAAGGAGCTCTGTGTTCTCTTACCTACCATGCCACCACCATCATAGAACCTCCCCTTTGTTTCCTCCCTGGTTTTTTTTGTCTTTTTTTGTCTTTTTTTTGAGGTGGAGACTTGCCCTGTCACCCAGGCTAGAGTGCAGTGGTGTGATCTCAGCTAACTGCAACCTCTGCCTCCCGGGTTGAAGCGATTCTCCTGCCTCAGCTTCCCAAGTAGCTGGGATTACAGGCATGCGCCACCACTCCCAGCTAATTTTTATATTTTTAGTAGAAATGGGTTTCACTATGTTGTCCAGGCTGGTCTTGACCTCTTGGCCTCAGGTAATCCGTCCACCTCGGCCTCCCAAAGTGCTGAGATTACAGGTGTAAGCCACTGCTCCCAGCCTCTCCCTGGTTTTGATTTCCTGTTTCCTCTATCTCTTATCACCTTCTTTTGGTTTATACCTTGTTTTTTTCCTTGATGGAGCACATTTTCTAGAACTTTTCTGGAGTTGAGCAAGTTGTAGAGTGGAACAGAACGTCCAGTGATAATGGCCTTCAAAATGCCCTCTGCCTGGCACAGAGTTGTGACCCTGGGGTTTCTGAACTGAGATATTGACTCATTGTGCTTGGGATTTCCTTTACTTCATATCTGTGTTAGGTTCTGTTTCTTTCTCTTTCTGTGGTTACATGTTTTTGTTTTGTTTTTTTTTTTTTTTGAGATGGAGTCTCACTCTGTCGCTTGGGCCGGGGTGCAGTGGTGTGATCTTGGCTCACTGCAACCTCTGCCTCCCAGATTCAAGCAATTTTACTGCCTCAGCCTCCTGAGTAGCTGGGACTACAGGCACCCGCCACTACACCCAGCTAATTTTCTGCATTTTTAGTAGAGATGGGGTTTCACTGTGTTGGCCAGACTGGTCTCGAACTCCTGACCTCAGGTAATCCGCTCACCTTGGCCTCCCAAAATGCTAGGATTACAGGTGTGAGCCACTGTACCCAGCCCAATTACATGTTTTTTTTTTTTTTTTTTTTTTTTTTTTGAGACGGAGTTTCGCTCTTGTTACCCAGGCTGGAGTGCAATGGCATGATCTCGGCTCACCGCAACCTCTGCCTCCTGGGTTCAAGCAATTCTCCTGCCTCCGCCTCCCTAGTAGCTGGGACTACAGGCGTGTGCCACCATGCCCAGCTAATTTTTGTATTTTTAGTAGAGACGGGGTTTCACCATGTTGACCAGGATGATCTCGATCTCTTGACCTCGTGATCCACCCGCCTCGGCCTCCCAAAGTGCTGGGATTACAGGTGTGAGCCACCGCGCCCGGCCTACATGTTAATTTTTATGGAGGGTCTCCTCAAATACTTTTCTGAAAAAATATACATGATAACATGTTTTGAGGCTTTGCGTGTTTGAAACTGTCTTTATTTTACACTAAAGTTTGAATTATAATTTTGATGGGTTTAGAACTCCAGGTCAAAAATAATATCCTTTCAGAATTTTGAAAGCATTGCATGTATGGTTTAATCAATAATTACGAGACAAACCTTGACAGAATCTCCACATGGATCAAAAAATATAGCATTGAGGACACGCCAGTGGCTCCCTGCGTTCCTCTCTTCAGTGGCAGCTCAGTCCTTCCCTTGACTTGGTTAATCATTCTCTTTAATTGCCACATATGTATGTATCACTAAATGGTATAGTTATTTTTTTTTTTTTTTTGAGACGGAGTTTTGCTCTTGTTGCCCAGGCTGGAGTGCAATGGCGCGATCTCGGCTCACCGCAACCTCCGCCTCCTGGGTTGAGGCAATTCTCCTGCCTTAGCCTCCTGAGTAGCTGGGATTACAGGCACGCGCCACCATGCCCAGCTAGTTTTTCGTATTTTTGGTAGAGACGGGGTTTCATCATGTTGACCAGGATGGTCTCAATCTCTTGACCTCGTGATCCACCTGCCTCAGCCTCCCAAAGTGCTGGGATTACAGGCTTGAGCCACCGCGCCCGGCGGTATAGTTATTTTTACCTTATGGATTTTATATGAATTAAACTCATCCATGTGTGGCTTCTTTCACTCAACATTATATTTGTAAGATACATCAGGCCAGGCATGGTGGCTGACCACTGGAATCCTAAAACTTTGGGAGGCTGAAGTGGGAAGTTCACTTGAGCCCAAGAGTTTGAGACCAGCCTGGGAAGCATCAGGAGACCCATCTCTATTTAGGCAAAAAAAAAATTCAGATTCATCCATTTTGCTGTAGCTGTGGTTGTTTACTTTTCATTGCTATACCTTATGTTGTATAATGCTACCACTATCTCTTCTGTCTTGATGAACATTTGGGTTATTTCCCGTTTGGAGCTATTGACAATAATGCTACTCTGGAACATTATTGTACATGTATCCTGGCTATTACATGATAAATCCTGGGATGCATATCTAGGAATGAAATTGCTTAGTCATAGAAGGTGTGTCTCTAACTTTACCGGCTTCTATTGTCTTCTTCTGGTGCTACTTTTGAGAATCTGGGAGCCATTATGATTCTCAGTGCTTTGTCTGTGGAAGCTTTTCTAGGCTCTGTTCTTTGTTCCCAGTTGCTGTGATTTGAAGGATAGTGTCCCTTCCAAACTTCACATTGAAACTTCATCCTCATTGCAACAGTATTAAACGGTGTGGCCTGTAAGAGGTGATTAAGTCATGAGGGCTCCACTCTTCACCTTCTGAGGACTAATCCCTCATGAAAGATTAGCATCCTTATAAAAGGCCTTAGGTTGAAGGGAGTGCTCTCTTGCCCTCTGTCTCTCCTGCCACACAGCATTTGACCCCTCCCAAGGAGGCAGCAATAAGGCTTCATCTTGCAGTGGAGACTGAGCTGTAACAAGACACCAGACCTACTGGCACCTTGATCTTGGACTTCCAGCCTCCAAAACTGAAGAGAGAAATTTTCCATTTATAAGTTACCCAGTCTGTGGTATTTTGTTATAGGAGCACAAATAAACTAAAACACCGGTGTTCTGAAATTTCAATGATGTGTCATATAATTGATCTTTTTTTTTTTTTTTTTTTTTTTTTTTAAAAATGATGGAGTCTTACTCTGTTGCCCAAGTTGGAGTATGGTGGCACGATCTCAGCTCACTGCAACCTCCACCTCCTGGGTTCAGGCGATTCTCCCACATCAGCCTCCTGAGTAGCTACGATTACAGGCATGTGTCAACATGCCTAGCTAATTTTTGTATTTTTAGTAGAGATGGGGTTTCACTATGTTGCCCAGGATGGTCTCAAACTCCTGACCTAAGGTGATCTGCCTGCCTTGGCCCTGCAAAGTGCTGATATTGCAGGCGTGAGCCACCACGCCTGGCTAATCTGTTTTCACTTACTGTAGTGGACACTTAAAGGGCCCCTTCTACATGGAAATGCATGTTCTTCAGTTTTGAATTATTTTGTTGTTGTTTTCTTTCCTCTGTGTTCTCTGCTCTTTTTTTCTGAAACTCTCTTTGTGGATGCTGGACCTTCTGGGCTAGTCCTTGAATTTTCTGTTCATAAAAATGAACACCTAGGCCCAGTGCATTGGCTCATGCCTGTAATCCTAGCACTTTGGGAGGCCGAGGCAGGCAGATTCTTTGAGCTCAAAAGTTTCAGACCAGCCTGGGCAACATGATGAAACCCCTCTGTACAAAAAAATACAAGAATTAGTGGGGCTTGGTGGTGTGCACCTGTAGTCCCACCTACTTGGGGTACTGTGGTGGGAAGATCACTTGACTCCAGGAAGTCGAGGCTGCAGTGAGCTGCGATTGAGCTGAGATTGTCCCACTGAACTCCAACCTAGATGACAAAGTGAGACCCTGTCTCAAAAATAAATACTGAGGACTTAAAAAGCCAGTTGGAGGCTGGGCGCAGTGGCTCATGCCTGTAATCCCAGCACTTTGGGAGGCCGAGGTGGGTGGATCACAAGGTCAGGAGTTCAAGACCATCCTGGCCAACATGGTGAAACCCCATCTCTACTAAAAATACAAAAATTAGCCGGGCGTGGTGGCATGCGCCTGTGGTCCCAGCTATTTGGGAGGCTGAGGTAGAAGAATAGCTTAAACCCAGGAGGCGGAGGTTGCAGTGAGCCGAGATTGCGCCACTGCACTCCAGCCTGGCGACAGAGCACGACTCCATCTCAAGGGGGGGAGAAAAAGCCAATTGGAAGGTCTGAGCATCTGGTTAGGGTTCATGACTTGGAGCTTCACTAAGGTGATCTGGCTGGGGCATTTGCTGGGGAACTCTAGGTGTCAGTATATTTAGGATTGTTTCCTTTTCCATTGGCCAGATTCTCCAGATTCCTCTGGATGGGAATAAAGACCCGGCTGCCAGTGTTTGGGGAGCAGAAAGGGAGAGCCAGAGGACTTCAACATTCAGTATGTGTGTGTGCAGGCATGTCACTTAATTGCCCCGTTTTCACCCTGGAACTCATACCCCTTATCCCACAGTCCAGACAACCTCTATTTAACCTTCTCCAGAGATTGCACCCTTAAGCCTTCCCTTGGTGTGCGAGATGGGTAGTTGCCCAGCAACATGGAGTGGGAGAGGAGATCTAGAGAACTAGTGGAAGATTCCTGACTTGATTTGATCTTTAGAGGACCAAAATATCAAAAGGTCTGAGCTTTAGAACCCTTTTGGAGAGGCAGGTAGGGGTGGGATAACTGGACTGGTTGTTTGGTGGATAAAACATCACATGACAAAACGCTTGGTAGTTTTTGCTTTTAAATTAATTTGTTTTGTTTTTTTTGTTTTTGTTTTTGAGACGGAGTTTCGCTCTTGTTACCCAGGCTGGAGTGCAATGGCGCGATCTCGGCTCACCACAACCTCCGCCTCCTGGGTTCAGGCAATTCTCCTGCCTCAGCCTCCTGAGTAGCTGGGATTACAGGCACACGCCACCATGCCCAGCGAAGGTTTTTGTATTTTTAGTAGAGACGGGGTTTCACCATGTTGACCAGGATGGTCTCGATCTCTTGACCTTGTGATCCACCCGCCTAGGCCTCCCAAAGTGCTGGGATTACAGGCGTGAGCCACCGCGCCCGGTGCTTTTAAATTAATTTGTAATCAAAACCCAATAGGTTTGTGTTTTAATAGATAACCTTTAATTACCTTGAGGCTTAATTTATGACAGGATGACACAGACACATACATACATAATCAAATTTATGAACAATTTTACCTTTCTAAACACTGAATACATTCCTTATGAGTTATGTTGATGAAAGTAAATTTTTGGTTTCTCATGATCTCATCTGTGTATCATCATGTGGTTATTCCTTGTAATCTAATACTTATGGAGATTTTATGTAATCTAATGCTCATGGACACTTCATGTCGGGCACCGGGAACGAATCATTCTACACCATTTAGGTTGTTTAGGAAAACTGTAACTAGAATTTTCTAAAAACTTATATGATTGGGGATATAGGATGTTATCCATGTGATTTTACTTCTGGATATATCTCATTTATTAATTTTAATTATAATTTTTTTTTAGATGAATCTCTCTGTGTACTCCAGCCCAAGGTGGAGTACAGTGGCATGATCTCGGCTCACTGCAACCTCCACCTCCCAGATTCAAGCAATTCTCCCTGCCTCAACCTCCTGAGTAGCTGGGATTATAGGTGCCTACCACCACGCCTGGCGAACTTTTGTATTTTTAACAGAAACGGGGTTTTGCCATGTTGGCCAGGCTGATCTCAAACTCCTGACCTCAGGTGGTTTGCCCACCTAGGCTTTCCAATGTGCTGCGATTGCAGGTGTGAGCCACTAAGCCTGGCTTCATACTTAAATATGAAGGTGGTTACTGGGACTATACCCTACCTGTCTTATCAGATGTCTCTCTACTACGTATTAAAATTCAGAGAGTTAATCTTTTACCTTTAATTCCTTTATCAAAAAGGGCTTATTGAGTATTTGCTGTGTACACAGAATGGTTCCTTTCACTCAGTAAACTTAGAGACTAGTTGAAGAGACAAACTTGCATAAATGTAACCAACTGGTAAAATGCATCTTTAAAAGATGGTAAACAAGAAGGGAATTTTTGTTTTTTTACAGAAGAAATATATTTAAAAATAATTTTGTTTAGGCCGGGTGCAGTGCCTCACACCTGTGATCCCAGCACTTTTGGAGGCCAAAGTGGGTGGCTTGCTTGAGCCCAGGAGTTCAAGACCAGCCTGGGCAACATGGTGAAACCCCGTCTACAAAAAATACAAAAATTAGCTGGGCATGGTGGCACCTGTAGTCCCAGCTAGGAGGGACTACTTGGGAGGCTGAGGTGGGAGGATCCCTTGAACCCAGGAGGTGGAGGTTGCAGTGAGCTCAGATTGAGCCACTGTACTTCAGCCTGGGCAACAGAGCAGGACCTTGTTTAAAAAAAAAAAAAAGTAAGATGTGATTATTATATGTGGTAAATAGGAAACCTAGAAAGCCAGTTTCTAAAAGACAAGAAAATACTGAGCAATTGACACGGCTTAGCCAAAAAGAGTAATTTCATTTCTTAATCCCAGGAATGGAAGATTGTGAAACAATGGAAGATGTGTACATGGCTTCAGTAGAAACAGATCGCGGAGTAAAAGAACAGTTACATCTTTATGACACCAGAGGTCTACAGGAAGGCGTGGAGCTGCCAAAACATTATTTTTCATTTGCTGATGGCTTTGTTCTTGTGTACAGTGTGAATAACCTTGAATCCTTTCAAAGAGTGGAGCTTCTGAAGAAAGAAATTGACAAGTTCAAAGACAAAAAAGAGGCAAGTGGACATGTTAAAAATGCCAAATGTGAATTATGCCATGTAAATTACAGCGTAGACTTTTGGCTAGTTTATTTTCAGATCATTGCATTCTTAATATCTGTAAAACTTTTACAATTTTTTTTTCTTTCTTGTTTTTTGAGACGAAGTCTCGCTCTGTTGCTCAGGCAGGAGTGCAGAGTGCAATGGTGTGATCTTGGCTCACTGCAGCCTTTGCCTCCCAGGTTCAAGTGATTCTCCTTCCTCAGCCTCCCAAGTACCTGGGATTACAGGCGTGTGCAACCATGCCCAGCTAACTTTGGTATTTTTAGTGAGGACAGGGTATCACCATGTTGGCCAGGCTGGTCTCAAACTCCTGACCTCAAGTGCTCTGCTGGCTTCGGCCTTCCAAAGTGCTGGGATTATAGGCTTGAGCCACTGTGCCCAGTCTACAGTTTTTTTTCTTAACCCAAGAAATACAGGCCTGATTGAACTTACAGGACCAGAATTTGACTTTCTGCCTTTTGCTTGTTACCATGTACAAGCTGCATTTTAATGACTTCTTAAGTACTACATAATTCATTTCATGCTGTTTGGTATTGCTGTTTCCTTGCACTTTTTATTATCTCCTTGGGTACATAGGATTCTTGTCTTCAGCCTTACAAAAAAAAAAAAGAAAGAAACCTAATAATTATTGGATTCTACCCATATACCACTTAAACGTAAGATTCTTATGCCTTACAGTGGTCTGTAAAGATTGAGATTACCTGGCCCATGCCTGTCCTTTTCATCTTGTCTTAGTCATCTATCCATCTCTCACTATACTCCAGTGACACTGACACTCGTCTGCTTTCTGTTTTTTTCAACATGGTAGTTTTGTTCTCCTATTAAGCTTTCTCAGTTGCTTGTTTCCATGCCTGGAACTCTGTTATCTCAACTCTTTCTCCAGATCCTCACGTGGCAGACTCTTGATTGTCTAGGGAACCAGATAATATACTGGTTAACAATACTGGCTAGATGGTAGGAAAAAAACAAACAACAACAAAAAGTACTGGCTAGATGTTCTTAACCTAGATTTTTATATATTTTTGTTAAGCTTCTTATTTTGAGACAATTACAGAGTCACATGAAGTTTTAAGAAGTAGTACAGAGAGATCCCGTACCCAGTTTGCCCCAGACCTACCATCTTCAAAACTCTGGTACATTATAACCAGCATATTTGTGTTGATTCAGTCAAGATACAGAACTTTGCCATCACCACAAAGATCCCTCATGTTACCCTTTTATAGCTGCCCCAATTCCCTCCCATCTTCACCCCCGCCATAACCTTTGGTAACCACTAATCTGGTCTGCATTTTTATAATTGTGTCATTTCAAGAGTGTTACAGAAATCAGTGGTCCCCAACTTTTTTGGCACCAGGGGCCGGTTTTGTGGATGACAGTTTTTCCACAGATGGAGTGGGGGTGGTT
This sequence comes from Saimiri boliviensis, assembly GCF_048565385.1. Classification (NCBI taxonomy): domain Eukaryota; kingdom Metazoa; phylum Chordata; class Mammalia; order Primates; family Cebidae; genus Saimiri; species Saimiri boliviensis. Next base: position 39,333,914 of record NC_133457.1, on the reverse strand, counting down.
TGGGGATGAAACTGTTCCTCCTCAGATCATCAGGCATTAGATTCTCGAAAGGAGAATGCACCCTGGATCCCTCACATGCACAGCTCACAGTTGATTCTTGAGCTCCTGTGAGAATGCCATGCTGCCGCTGACCTGACAGGAGGCGGAGCTCAGGTGGTAATGCTGTCGCTGGCTGCTCACCTCCTGCTGTGCAGCCTGGGTTCTATCAGGCCCTGGACTGGTACCAGCGCATGACCTAGGGGCTGGGGACCCCTGATTTCAAAGCATACAATATGTAATCTTTTGGGATTGGCTTTTTTCACTCACTTAATCATCTGGGGATTCATCCAAATCACTGCATGTATCGGTAGTTGATTTCTTTTTCCTGCTGAGTAGTGTTCCATGGTATGTACCAAACTCTTTTTAACCGTTTACTTGTGGTAGGACATCTGGGTTATTGATATGTAGAATATTAATTTACTTTGTGACTAGATACAATATTCACAAAGCTCAGTCTTTATTTTCTTCTGTGGACCTGTGTAGGCCACAGAAAAGATGTAAGACGGCATGAAGGCTCCTCTGCCCACTGTTTGCCATCTTTCTGACCTAAACAGGCAAGGCAAATGCTATAATTCTTTACTTGGGTATCCTCCAGAGACCCTTCTTTGCCCTACAGAAGTTGAAAGGTTAATGAACACTCATGTACTAGACAGTTAAATCTTGGCTTTTCTTCTCAGCTTTTCTGCTTCAATTTCCTCATCTGTAAAATGAGAATAATAGTACCTTCCTCACACGCTTCAATCCCCCCATAGTTATATTACTTCAGTGAATGCTTACTGCGCACCTACTATGTGCCAGGCGTTGTTCTAGGTTCAGGGAATGCGGTAGAGAACAAAACAGTCCATATCCCCACAAAGCTTCCATTTTGGGAGTGGGAGAGACAGTAAATAAATATATCTAATACATTACAAAGAGAGGGTGCTATTTTCTGTAGGGTGACTCAGCAGATATTTGAAGGGAGTAAAGAAGGAGGGAGCAAAGCTGATGTCTGGAGGGAAGAGTGCTCCAGGTAGAGGGAAGAGCAGTGCCAGGGATCTGAGGTTGGAATTTGCTTGCCATGTTCAGGAAATGGCAGAGAAGCCAGAGTGGGCTAGGAGGTGTTGTAGGTGATGAGGGCACTTTGCCTTTCACTTTTGGTGAGATCAGAAGGCGCTAGTTTGGGGCAAAGGAATGACATATGCCTTCATTTATATATTTTCATGTTTGGTTTTAAAAAATTGAATAGGTAATGTTTGCACATGGTTCAAAAATGAAAATCCTATATGAAAAGGACTGTTCAGTCTGGTTCCCACTGCTGTCCTCAGCCACCAAGATCCTGTACATCAAGCATGCTTTTTAAAATATTTTACCCCTTTACCAGTTTTGGGGCAGTTGTCCAAAGTTTCTTTCTATAAATACAAGCAAATAGGAGTATACATTAAAAAAGATTTTCCTTTTTTTTTTCCCCCTCTTATTTCAGACAGTGTCTCACTCTGTTGCCCAGACTGGAGAGCTGTGGCGTGATCATAGCTTATTGCAGCCTAGAACTCCTGGGCTCCGGTAACCTCCTGCCTCAGTCTCCTGAGTATCTAGGACTGCAGGCCTGCATCACCATGCTTGCCTGATTTTCTTTCCTTTTTTTTTTTTTTGTTAGTAGAGACAAGGTCCTGTTAGGTTGCCCAGGCTGGTCTCCAACTCCGGAATTCAAGTGATCCTCCTGCCTTGGCCTCCCAAAGTGCTGGGATTACGAGCATGAGCTACCGTGCCTAGCCTCTTTCCCCTTTCTGACACCAGGTAGCATACTATCCTGTACCTTCTATTTTTCATGTAACATATCTTGGAGCTGTTTCCATATCAGTACCCAGATTTTTTTCTTTTTTTCTTTAATTGTAGAGACAGGGTCTTCTTATGTTCAGGCCGGTCTAGAACTCCTGGTCTCAAACCATCCTCCTTCCTCAGCCTGCCACACCGTTGGGATTACAGATGTGAGCCATCACACCTACTCCCCATTTTTTTCCCTTGGTAGCTGATGTATAATACTCATTGTGTGGCTATAGATATATCATCCTTTTTTTTTTTTTCCTGGAGATGGAGTTTTACAACTGTTGCTCAGTCAGGCTGGAGTGCAGTGGTATGCTCTCCAATCACAGTAACCTCTACCTCCTCGGTTCAAGCGATTCTCCTGCCTCAGCCTCCCAAGTCGCTGGGAGTACAGGTGCTCGCCGCAATGCCTGGCTAATTTTTGTATTGTTAGTAGATACAGGGTTTCACCATGTTGGCCAGGCTAGTCTCGAACTTCTGACCTCAGTTGATCCACCCACCTCGGCCTCCCAAAGTGCTAGCGTTACAGGCGTGAGCCACCATGCCTGACCGTTTATTTAGGTAACACTGTGTTTCTATGCTAATGGAAGAAAACTGATGATGAGGGGACTAAGTGTTGGAGTGACATCCTCGTCCAGGTAGAGGATGGGTTTCAAGGCAGAGCGAATGTCCTTGGAAGATGGTTAGGTTGTTAGATGTGGTGGTGGAAGCATGTGGAAATTCTCTTCTAATTGCCTATCTTACTGAAACATCATCAGCTGAAAGGAAAGTGGGGAAGAAAGAGGAGATACTGGAAATTGTATGAGATGTCTCATTACAGAGTAAATGGATAAAATGTAATACATTTGCCGGAGAACACCAGTTCGTTTGAGATCAGTGGCATGATCTAGGCCAGCAGGGTTGTATGTTTTTCTCCAGCTATTCAGCTAAATGGTGTAGGCACCGAGTCTGGTTAACAGTTAACAAAGGAGGGGTTTCGCCAGGTGAATATGGTGGGATAATGGGGGCAAGGGAGTGAATAAAACTAGTCTAAGCTGGGTAAGGAGGAATGAAAGACATGAGTAGAGGGGAAGGACAGTGATGAAGGTAGTAGAGCCAGTGGGTTGTATGTCCTCGTGGTGGTTTAGAATTCTTGCACAGGGGGCATTGGGCATGACTGGGAAGGCAGGAGTCAGAGTGGGATGCCCAGAATTGAAATCATATAGAGCAGTTACAATGTCAAGGTCTAGGCTGGGTGTGGTGATTCACACCTGTAATCCCAGCACTTAGAGGGTCTGAGGCAGGACGACTGCTTGAGGCAAGGAGGTTGAGATCAGCTCGAGCAACAAAGTAAGACGCCATCTCTAAAAATTAAAAAAATAGCTGGGCATGATGGCGCACACCTGTGGTCCCAGATGCTTTGTAGGCTGAGGAGGATGATCAGGATTGCTTGAGCCCAGAAGCTCAAGGTTGAAACCAGCTATGATCAAGCCACTGCACTCCACTCTGGGTGACAGAGCCTGTCTCTTTAAAAAGAAAAAACAAAACAAAAAAATACAACAGGTCTAGGATGTGACCATGGGAGTGGTGAATGTCTAAGGTGAGGATGATGAGACCATTGGAGAAGTCAGTAAGAGACCGGGTTACTGGAGGCAGCATCTGCATGGCTAGTGAAGTCACTAAGAATTATGATGTGAGTAACCTCGAGAGTGGGTTGACCATGAGCCAGGTCTGTGATGAGGAGCTGAGGGGATGGGCCTGGGGTTAGTAGGTACAACAGACTGATAGCATCAGCCTTCTGCAGGGGTTTTAGGGAAGGACACCATTGGAGGCAGCAGTGAGGGACAAGGAGGACATCTTACCCTGACCTTGTGGTGGTGGCAGGAGGGGAGTGATAGAGCAAATGGGACTGCAAGGCAACGAGGAAAGAAGGTGAAGGGAACGTTCAAAGCAGAGGTGGAGGACGCAGTGGGGGTGGGTCTTGCTGAATTCTCAGGGGTAAAGTGAATTGAGTTTCTGCAGCTGGGAGGAGAGGGAGATGGAGGTCACAGCAGGGGATGTACATGAAGATGAAAATTTGAGTGAGGAAGAATGACAGGAGGGCTTGAAGGGTGAGATGAAGTATGAGATTTACCAAGAAAACTGGAGCTCTGGGCTCACTTTCATCCTGCCAGCAAGGCATGGCCTTACCTGGAGCACAGGGAGCTCAAGCTCAGCTTACAGGAAGGAAGAAAACAGTGGGTCCAAGGGCCGGTGAGCTACCTGCTGCTCCTCACAGGGGCCTTCTTTGACAGTTCTTGCTGCCCTCCCTCTACTGTCACAGCATCCTGTGTAATCTTTGTGGTCACTGTCTGAAAAGCTGGTTGGGGTCTCTCTTCTCCTCCCTGAGCTTTGACTGCTGTATTCCGGTCTGCTTTAGTGCCTGATGTGTAGGTAAGCATTTGTGTAAAATGTTCCTATTGGCTCATCTATTTTCCCCCTATACATTTAACAGATACTTAGCAGGCACCTTTTTAGTCCTGGGAATAATGTGAACACAACAAAAATTCCTGTTCCCATGGATGCAGAATTCCCACAGCTCCAGTTCTTACTTTGAAGTACTATATTGCAAGTCTCTCATACATCAAGTTACAGCCAAACTGAAATGCAGACACATTGAAACCAGTCTTTATCCTAGATGCCAATTTCCCAAGTCTATCTTCCATTCAGGCCTGAGCTGAGTAACTGTTAATTTTTTTTTTTATACCGGTAGCAAACTACAGAGCATCTGCATTTTTTTCTTTTTTTGAGTCAGAGTCTTGTGCAGTCACCCAGGCTGGAGTGCAGTGGCACCATCTCAGCTCACTGCAACCTCTGCCTCCTGGGTTCAAGGGATTCTCCTGCCTCAGCCTTCCAAGTAGAAGGAACTACAGGCACACACCACCATGCCCAAATAATTTATTTTCAGTAGAGACTGGGTTTCACCATGTTTGCCAGAGTGGTCCTGACCTTAAGAGATCTGCCTGCCTGGACCTCCCAAAGTGTGGGATTGTAGGTGTGAGCCACTGCACCCAGCTGAGAGGCTACATTTTTAACAAAAATGCATTAAGGAGTAAGGTGATATCCTAATACCCACTCACACTTGAGAATCAGTTTAATGAAGCAGTTCATTAAGTGAGATAGTTTTCCTCATGTCTCCATTTTGTCTAGGAACTGATGTTGACAAAGTACTAGTATGATCTTTTCAATCTGTTTTCTTTCAGGTAGCAATTGTTGTATTAGGAAACAAAATCGACCTTTCTGAGCAGAGACAAGTGGATGCTGAAGTGGCACAGCAGTGGGCAAAAAGTGAGAAGGTGAGACTGTGGGAGGTGACTGTTACTGATCGGAAAACTCTGATTGAACCATTCACTTTATTAGCAAGTAAACTTTCCCAACCCCAGAGCAAATCAAGTTTTCCTTTGCCTGGGAGGAAAAACAAAGGGAACTCTAGCTCTGAGAACTAAAAATCAGTAATTCTACAATTGTATGTTGAACAGTGATCGCCTTTAAGTGTCTGTGAACGTGGAGTAATATTACCGTTTAAAATAGGCCGTCTGTATCTACCTTTGGTCCTTAGGAAGATTCCTAAGGAAGTCATTTAATGCACTTTAGATGTTATAATTAATTACTTGGGCTAAGTTTATTATTGCCTGATATGAAATAATATATTCGTACTCTCATTGTTTGAAACCTGTCTTTGAAATGAGCACCTTTGTTTTTTATGTTGTACTTGTGAAAACAGTAAAAAGTTTGGGTAGTTATGCAAATGCACATACTTGTGTATTCCTCCCAACCCCAAGGTGTTTGAGAATATACCATATTCATTCTGTGTAACATTATGCAAAATGTTAAAGTAAACGAACATAGCAGTATTAGGTGGTGGTTTTCAATATTGTTTATTAGCACAGTAACAAATGCAGACTTTAGTAGTCCACAACATAACCAATCCACTGAGCAACTCCTATTCCACGCCTTACAGTTAACAGCTTAAGGTATTTCACTACAGGTTTTCACAAGTCCTGATTCAGACCTTTTTAAACAAAGCAGATTGGCATATAAAATAAAACAGTCCTTTTTATATGGTGTTTTACAGCCACGTGTCCACTTCATATATATGAGATGACAGTCTCTAAAAACTCTGTTTAAATATCAATGTTCCCTTCCAAGAAGGGAAAACAAATTCCAATTTTGTTTTAAACAAAAATTATGTAGTCTTACAGGGACTTTACATAAATGGCCATATGTGTAACCTGTGCAAAATTAAGCTGTTTTAAATTTACAGACTAAAAGCAACTGAACCCGAATGTCTAAATGTACATTCTTTTCCGTACTACATTTTAGCTAATATTGCAGAACTAATGACAATTTTAAAAGTTGCTATTACCAATTCTGTCTACTGTAGCAAGATACCTTAAGTTACAACAAAATCTTAGGAAATAAGACTGAATAATATCTGTTATAGAAATACCCTACTCTTTACCAACTTCCCACCCTCCCTGACCCCTTCAAAATCATAAGCAGCTCTCTTCTGTGACAGACAAATAATGTAAGAATTGTGAAAACCCAATTTATGTAGCGTATCTCTTGGTCCACTGTCTGGCCATTCTGTCATGTTCTGCTCTGTTGGTCATATACTGAGTGGCAATACTTCCCACCAGAGGGTCGGCTGGAAGAAAAGAATGTAGGTTACTTTGGAGAAAGGAAAAGAACATTTTAAACTTTAGCAAATCAATCAGTGACAGCTTGGGTAGACAGGTACAACAAAGTATGTGTGATCAAACCCATCTTTGAAACACCACCATGCTGGATGTTGTTCTATTAAAAATTTAAAAACGTGGGGGAAGAGGGAATGCTCAGGCTTCAGTGTACTGGTCAGTCTTTATCTTAGTTCATTCCATTTTTCTCCCAACAAACAACACCCAATTGGAGTGTCTGTACTCTTAGGTGTTAGGCTGAGTTCAATACAGACTGGAATGGTCAGAGCCCCAGGCTACAATGAATATCCAACTGTGTTCACGTCACCTTTAGTTCAGTGTCACCAATTACAGCATTGTGAATACTGTGAAGTCTTTGGGGCTGTTGCAATGCAACACTATTTACCTTTACAAGCTGGTTAAAGATCCAGGCTGCCAGGTCAAAACCTGGACCTCCAATTAAGTATAGTGTTTCTCTGAATCTTGGGATCTTTAATAACTAAATTTATATTTGCTTTACCTAGAAACTAATATATATACATATATACGTGTGTGTGTATGCATGTGTATTTGTATTGTGAATGTGTGGTGGTGGTGGTTTTTTTATACAGGGTCTTGCTTTGGCACCCAGGCTGGAGTGCAGTGGCATGCTTATGGCTCACCGCAGCCTTGAACCTTCTGAGTTCAAACGATCCTCCCACCTCAGTCTCCTTAGTACCTGAGACTACAGAAAACTCTCTTTTAAATGAAATGAAGTCCCAAAAAAGTCACAATAGTCACTTAAGTATTTAACAAATACCATTTTCAAAATTTGAGTGCCATCTCAGTGGGGAACTCCACAGGCACAGGTGAGGCTTGTGAGGCAGATGGCTCGACATTTATAAGTATATGATTTGTTTTATGAGAACTGTATGGGAAAATAAGCAACAGGAAAAATAGAAAAGGAAGAATGAAACTGTAAAAACCTAAGGCAAACTTACGTAAGTCTTCAGTTTAAAATACCTTGTTGCTAGAGTATACCGATTAATGAAGTTGTGTTTCTCAACTAGTAGATGGGACTTCTCTTGATTAAAACTTTCTTTGAAAAGCAAATTTTTATATTCACAAAGTTGTACAGAAAAATTAGTTTTGTCCTTTGAAAGCTTTTGAAAAGAACTATGTTTCAGGTGACGAAGAGTAAAACAAGGTAAAGAATTATTAAGCTTACCAGGATTACAGTCTGTGAGAAGTGAGCAGATAGAAAGGAGGACTTTAGAAATGGTTAGTGCTGGACTCCAATTGTCTTTCAATATGTCCAAGCAAATAACACCTTGACTGTTAATATTACAATGATAGATTCTCGTCCGAAACGTAACCTAAAAAATCAAGGAAGTGTCAAACAATATTTAAACAGCAAACAATTAAACTTTTTACTAAGTATTCTACTGAACGACCCTAATTAGAAACCAAAAAAACTCCCAGATATGTAGGTTTTAAAAAGGTGAATAAAAGCTGTTTTAATTAAAGCTGTCAAGAAAATAGACTTGTTTAATAAAGGTGATTAGAAAGTCTTCACTGATATCATTCATAGGAAACGTGTCAAGTTCTTTTAAAATGTTATGTCCACTGAAAGGTATACTTCCTAATTTCATCTTTGGCAATTTTAAATGTTTTAAATATTAACATCTCCAAGTTTGAATAGCTCATTGTTGGCTGACCTCTTGTGTTAGCTGACAGTACTACACTGCCTCAAAGTAAGCTTTGAGAAATACTGAGAAGCATAAATACGTCTTAAAAACCGGAGTGCAACATAATGGGTACACAAAGATAATTAAACAACATACTTAGCAAACAATGACCACACACCCAGAAAGCTTACCAAATTTGAAGAGATACCTATTTCTGCTTTTTTCTGACCTTTAGATCAGGTCCAGTAGACATCCTGTCTACCTAAATCACAGAATTTACTATTATGAAATCAAGTCTCCATGGATGCAGAGCCAGTCATGGGCAAGGGCCACAGCAGAACACAAGCCACAGGAGCATGTGTTATTTTGTTTGGGCTCTTAATTTTTATTTGTGAAATACACCGAAACACAAAAATTACCTGTAATTTTACCAATTTTTTTTAAAAAAGCGACTTTCAATTACTTCTTGTTGCTGCAATTGTACTTTTACCTGGCAGTCTACCTAATCCCCAAGAAGGGGTTTTCTTTCTGACTGAATGAGAATCACAGATGATTGAGTGTTAGGAGAGATGGGTGACTTGGGCAATCCCCACCTGTCCTAGAAAAAAATTGAGGCCTAGAGGTAAGGAACTGAGTAAGACCAAAACATGACAGGGAGGAGAACTGAATCCAGGCCTTTGGTAAGAGATTCTCATTCTCTAGTTGTTTATGATTTTTGCGATTAAACATTAAATTTAGAAAATCTCAACAGTCTCTCCCGTGGGAATTAGTAAATTTGAGCATAAATCAAGGAAATGTCTTACCTTTGGAGGCTTGAAGGGATATTCTGGTGTAAAAGTGATATCGAGAAAGAATACACCACCCTCATACACGGATCCTGGAGGCCCTAGAATGGTTGATCTCCATTCATAGATGTTATCGCCTTTGGGACCAGCACTGTGAACAGTACATCAACAGATAAGCAGATGGGGGCACTATGCCCTTTTTTTTTTTTTTTTTTTTTGAGATGAACTCTCACTCTTATCCCCCAGGCTGGAGTGCAATGGCGTGATCTCCGCTCACCGCAACCTCCACCTCCCACATTCAAGTGATTCTCCTGCCTCAGCCTCCTGAGTAGCTGGAATTATAGGCGCCTACAACAACACCCGGCTAATTTTTTATTTTTAGTAGAGACGAGGTTTCACCATGTTGGCCAGGTTGGTCTCAAACTCCTGACCTCAGGTGATCCACCCAACTTGGCCTCCCAAAGTGCTGAGATTACAGGCGTGAGCCACCATGCCCGGCCAACTATCCGAATTTTTACAGTGTATTAAAAAATATTATCTCTCTCCTCCCTTTTTGTTTACTGTGTAAATTCTCTTTATAAAACAAGTACCAAAACGGATGCAGAACTGCAACAAACCCATAGCCACTGTCAAGTAAACTGGATGATAAAAGAATGTTAAAACCATTCTAAGCCTACCTAGCTTTGAATAAGCAGGAAACTTTCCTCAGTTCTCAACCTGTCCTTGACACGTAGGAAAGTGTAAACAATACTGAAAATGAGAAACACATCTTAGCACCTAGAAGCTAAATTAGTGACAAATGACAGAAGATTTTGCTCAGAGCTATATTTATGACCATTTTAAGCATAGAAGTTTCATTTTCTGATCCACTAACTGGCTCCTCCTTGCTCTTCTATCTCCGCAATCTCACCTTCAAAGGAATCTAATAGATGGCCATACTGTTTACATTATAAACCATGTTAGCTGGGAGAAAGAGGGGAATGGTAAGTATCCAGTTACAGGCTATTCAATTTTCATTTCAACATGCATTCTATAATTGGGTTCTCTAAATATTAAGAATTGGGACATTCATCCAACCCTGTTAGCTGTTGTTATAAATCACTGTTACATACACTTGGGGCCACCATAATTTGGCCACGATACCATTCCAAAGCATTGTGTTGGCTTCTGGAGTGCCAACATAGTATATTCAAGTACATTAATAAAAGTTTTAAAACCTTAAAAACCTATAAAGAGCTTAACATACCTGCCCAAACCATTTGGTGGAGTACTGATCCTAAGAAGAGACAAACACTTGGGAAATGGTCTTGGTTATTAATTTTAAAATACCTTTCCGCAGCATGGCTATACCATATACAGAGTGGTTAATTTAGAAGATTCTATCTCTGAGGCTCCTCACACCTTCACTATGAACAGCTGTTTCAGGTACAATCGTGTTCCATGCTCAAGAGACTTGCATGATCCAGTCAATACTTAAAATCAGTTCCACAGACCAAGCAAAACTCTCTTAAATAAATGTATGATGTGTACTGGATTTATTCGCTCACTCACTGAATGCCCATGTACTAGGCAGAGGACCAAACATCAGTGGTTTTGATACTGAACAAGACAGACTCCTTCAAGATGCTCTCTGGTAACTGCTTAAAAAGTCTGATGCCTTCATTTAAGAGAAAGAAGAGATGAAGAGGGAGGGAACAGGAAGCCTGCCCATGGCCCTTATGTTCCCGCAGACCCACCACAGGTTTGTTCTTTCAGTCCGAAATTTGGTGGGAGAGCTCCAACAGAAACAGGTTAGGGGAATGAGCTGAGTGTGGAAGAGAAGCAGAGGGGAATGTAAGTTGGGGAAGGATGGGGCCCAAACTGACTAAGAGGCAGAAAGAGCTCAGACACCAACTGTCTACCTCACAGGAATGTTTTCAGAATAAAAAGCAATAAAAGAGGGAACCTGTGTAGAGCCACAGGCCCACAGTATTCTCTGATTAAATGGCAGTCATTGCCATTATTATTAATCCTTGAATATCTCTTTGTGATGGGTGTTCTCAGAAACTATTAAAGACTTGTTTTACTTTTTACTTTTGCTCTGCTACCCAGGCTGGAATGCCGTGAGTGGCCCGACCTTGGGTCACTGCAGCCTTGACTTCTGGGCTCCAGTGATTCCTCCCACCTTGGCCACCTGAACAGCTGGGACTACAGGTGTGCGCCACCACACCTGGCTAATGTTTTCTGTTTAATTTATATAGGTTGGGATCTCACTATGTTGCCCAGGCTGGTCTTGAACTCCTGGGCTCAAGCAATCCTCCTAACCATGGCCCTCCAGAGTGCTGGGATTGTAAGTGTGAGCCACTGAAAAATTTGTTTTAGATTAGATATAGTGAGTGATTTTTTTTTAACACTGTCTCCACCATGAACTCATACTTATTTTTGTGTTTAAAAAAGATGACTTCATGCTTTTACATGGTATGTGGCGGCAATTTTCACAAGGTGGAATGGAGGGAGAGCTCTTAATCAGCCGTCTCTAGAAATGGGCAGTAACTTCTCCAGTGAAATATTACCCTTACTGCTTCCTTTCCTGAGGTCGGAACTGGTTCTTGGTCATCATAAGTTTGCCTACCTGCCTACATGTTTGCATCCCCTCGAAACTTTTATGTTGAAATCCTAACCTGCAATGAGATGGTATTAGGAGGTAGGGCCTTTGAAGGTCTTAGGTTAGGAGGGTAGAAATCCTCATGAAAAGGGTTAGTGTTTTTAAAGAGAACCTTGAAGCTCTCTAACTTCTCTGCCATGAGGACACAGCAAGAAGACAGCTTTCTGGAAACCAAATGCACCCTCACCAGACCCGAAGCTGCCAGCACCTTCATCTCCTACTTCTAGCCTCCAGAATTGAGAGAAATAAACTTCTGTTGTTTATGAGCCATCCAATTTATGGTACTTTGTTATAGCAGACTGAAGTAAGAAAGTCTACAAACGCCAGCCGATACAGCTGTGACACCTGGAGTTCACTGTTCAATAGAGCGCAGCTAGCTGAAAAATGCACTATGTATGTAAATAATACAGAGGCTGCGGATAAAGAAAAACGCTCTTTTATCTCCAAGAGTTCATTCAGAGAAGCTAGGCTCTCAAAAATCCAGTACTGACACTATTCCAAGCTGCCCCCTGAAAAAACACCAGTGCTCAGGAGTCAAACTGTTCACAGTCAACTTGGTAATGCTAAGAAACCAACCTAGAAAAAAAAGTGAGGGCAGTCTAACCCTAAAGGTGCCATGTTGGCTGGGCCCAATTCTGCTGGTCCCTTAGTATACAAAAAAGATAAAGCTTTACCAACATGTCACTACATGCAGTTTTATGGATTGAACAGAAAATTGGTGGTTCCCGGATTTCACTGTGCATCAGGGTCATCGATGGAATTTTAAAGATTAAAGATTTCTAGACCCCACCCCAGGCCCAATGAGTTCAGAATATCTAGAGGGGGACCCCAGAATCTATATTTTAGTGCCCTGCCCTGCAACCATGACCTTTAAGCAGGTAGTCTGCATTTGGGAACCACTGCTACAGGTTACTAGTGGGACCACCAGTTAGGAGCATAAGCTTTAACATTTTACAGCTTGCCACCTGTGACAGCTTATCACCTGCGATATAACCAGAACTCCAATTAAGATCACTATCTCTCTGTAATATGCTTGCAGTTTGGGTGTTGATTTTTTTGAAACTTCAGAAAAAAAACTAGAGAAAATGTAAGGAATCAAGTACACAACAACTACGTAACAACACATGTATTACAGTTAAACTTCAAAACTGGAGAATAAAGGTGCAATATAATACGAAAAGTAATTCAGTGCTAACTGAAATAATATCAAATGTAGTTGACCCTGAAGAAAATTCAATAGTGAGGGATCCTCAGGAATTACTGCGAGACCGAGCATTGTTACCTGAGTATCACACTTTAGTCACTTAAAGCTGCTATTGGATCAATTCAGGTAGCTTTTGGTCAATGTGTACTTTCTTAATCAGAGAATCAAACAGAAAAATTCTCATACAGGGGCCTACAATTTCCTTTTTTTCCTAAGTTCTCACTGGAAATGTTAGGATCTGATGGTCTACAAAGTGCGCAGGGTGGAGGGCAATGGTAACAACTCTCAGAAGGCCAGTGTCAGAACACGGAATCAGAGCAGCTTGACTTGAGGCTGTTCAAGGGAACGGTCTGTTCAAGGCATCCCACCTATTTCTCGATAAAATGATCAGGTTTGCCCTCAGGTCACCTAAGTACACCCTTTACTAACCTCCTCTCTCCTCCAGAAGACACTTTTGGTTCCACGACAAGAAATAAAACTTTAAACACTGGTTGAAGTATACCTTAGAATGCTATGTCACTTAAATTATTAATTCAGATGATTAGAGAGTATGGAAAATCCTGAATTGGGAAAAGGAGGGGGGGTGAAATTAAGATATTAAAGGTGGGAACCAAAAAATACATTCATAATTCATAATTTTGCATTAAGTCTACCCTGTCTTCACCTGGGCACTCATTTTAATTGGGATTCTCTAAACTGGGTCATCTCATTTTTATATAATACAATTTTTTAAAAATGGCCAACCAAAGTATTATTGGGGTTATTACAGAAATAAGTAGAAGACTGTGCTTCCTTTAAAAAACCCACTTATCCCTGTTTGAAGACGTTGACATTTAACTACGATTAGAACCTTTGCATGAGAAAATGTAACTGAGAAAGGGAAGAGACTGTGCCTATCCTTTTCACGTTTTCAGATACAGAGATTTAAGGTTTATTTGTAACTAAAACACTTTTCAAAATTTAAGTAGAATACATACAAGGCAAAAAGAAAAAAGGTAACAGTTTTTTTCTTCTGATGGAAATACACACACTTTGGTACAGATTTTAAGAAAAATGATGGTCTTTTCTACTTTAACACAGTACTTTCTTCTTTCTAGAAAGGCTTCGACTTCATACAGTTACATAAACATTAGGGCAGGGATGGCCATGAGCCACAACACTTCTGTCAGTACAGGAAGCTGTGTCTGTTATCGGATAGGAAACTCTCCATTGAGCAAACGCAATCAACAAGGACTCACTTCTGACAGCTTTTCCTACAATCCTGGAGACATCTTCTCTCTAATGACCACTGGACAGGGTGGCTACACATCTTAGAGCGTCAATATTAGATTGATGACTATACACAGTAAAAAACGATCAACTGGTAATACCTTTTGCTTGACACATATACGTCTTAAACAGCATTTGCACGGTATAAAATGTACTGCAGGTCACTTGAGGTTTTAACAAACCAACTGTCCAAGATGTCAGCGCAGTCTTACTAGAATCTGATGTGTTCCCTGGATTGACTTAAAATCTTCCAGGATTACTCCACAAAGTAACATTTAGGTTTTCTTTTTGTTTTAAAATCATGTTGTGAGTCTTTCTCCATCCCCATTCTCAGTACAAACTTATTACAGAACACTGTTCTTCCATCTGAATGGTCAGAAACCAAATCTGGGTTTCAGTCTCCAAATGGCATGATTGAGTTCTTTTAAAGAACATCCTGAAGCAAAGAACATCCTGAAACTTAGAAAATGTGTGTTTTTTTTTGCGTCAGTCTCACTGTGTCACCCAGGCTGAAGCACAGTAGTGTGACTTCCTGGGCTCAGGTGATCCTCCCACCTCAGTCTCCCCAGCAGCTGGGCTGCTGGGACTAAAGGATTGTGCCACTATACCCAGCTAATTAAAAAAACATATTTATTATTTTTAAGACGGAGTTTAACTCAAGTCGCCCAGGCTGGAGTGCGGTGGTGCCATCTTGGCTCACTGCAACCTTGGCCTCCCAGGTTCAAACGATTCTCCTGCCTCAGCCTCCTCAGTAGCTGGGATTATAGGCATTTATCAAGCTCAGCTAATTTTTGTATTTTTAGTAGAGACGGGGTTTCACCATGTTGGCCAGGCTGGTCTTGAACTCCTGACCTCAGGTGATCTGCCCGGCTCAACCTCCCAAAGTGCTAAGAGCCACCGTGCCCTGCCTAATTTTTAAATTTTTTGCAGAGACAGGCTCTCACCAGGTTGCATAGGCTGGTCTAAATTCCTTGGGCTCAAGTGATCCTCCCACCTGGGCTTCCCAAAGTGCTGAGATTCACAGGTGTGAGCCACTGTGCCTGGCCAGAATCCATTTTTTAAAGGTATCTTTCTACCAAATGAATTTTTACATTTTTATTGGGAGAGAGGACCCTTGCCTATAAACACATAAATCATAATTCAGGTATTATTCTAGGCATAATTTTAGAAGGCTTAGTTATCTCCTCTCATACCCTAGAAAAAAAGATGAGAGGATGAGAGGCTGGGAAGATAGAAGATAAGCATGTTAGGAACAGGTGGGCAGCTGGGCAAGCACCACAGAGCCACACGGTGCCCACCTGGTGCCCTGTCCTCCACCACTGCCCAGGCCTCCCTGGTGTCCACGGACAGGTATCAGAGCACCTCCCAGCTGCTGGGAGAGACCCTGAGTGAAAAGGAGGGAAGGACAGTTAGTCTTCTAAGCTGGATCACCTACGAAGAGAAGTTCTAAAGCAAGAAGAAAGCATTTCAATGTGGGACATGTATTTGCAGCAGGAAATTGGGAAACGGACTGTCAGACCAGACTTCTGTCCTGTCCAGCCTGCCTTCATTTCAGTCCTTCCACAGTTATTCCGGGTTTGTACTATGCTAGGAAGAGAACTGTCGTACACAGGCTGCAGTGCGTGAATCTGTATATACCGTACCTACCCCAAAGATTGAACACTGAGAAAATTAAGGTAACCTTGGGAAATTCTAAGACAGTTACTTTTCGCTTCTGGAATGTAGGTGTTCAGGAGAAATTAAGGCCACTGTGGAAGTCATACGCCAGATGCACAGATGTCACTGTGTTTGTTGTGAACTCTACAGATGAGGAAAGGGTGGAAGAACTTCATGAAATAACCAGGAAATAGAAAATCAAGCGGTCCCTGTACTCACAGCTGCTAACAAACAAGACTCCAGGAACTCATTCTCTCAGAAATGGATCAGCGGTTGGTAGTGGGAGAACTGCGCTCTCAGCTCCTTGGCATCTGCAGCCTACCTGTGCAATCACAGGAGATGGGCTGAAGTGGCAGTCCCCGGCCCTTCTGGACCCAGGGACTGCTTCTGTGGAAGACGGTTTTTCCACAGGTGGCAGGGGGCGGTGGGATAGTTTGGGGATGATTCAAGGGCACTGCATTTATTGTGCACTCTCTTTCAGTTAGTATTACATTGTGACACCGAATGAAATTGTACAGCTCCCCATAATGCAGAATCAGTGGGAGCCCCTCAACTTGTTTTCCTGCAACTAGATGGTCCCATGTGGGGGTGATGGGCAGCAGTAACAGATCGTCGGCATTAGATTCTCATAAGGAGTGTGCAATGTAGATCCCACGCTTGAGTAGTTCATGATAGGGTTTGTGCTCCTAGGAGAACCTAGGGCCGTTGCTGATCGGAAAGGAGGCGGAGCTCAGGCAGTAATGCCAGCAACGGGGAGTGGCTGTAGGTCGCTGGCTGCTATCTCCTGCTATGTGCGTGGTTCCTACGGGGTCAGGGACCAGTATGCGGTCTGCGGCCCAGGCGCTGGGGAACCCTGGGCTGAAGGGAGGACTTGAGACAAGTACATGATAATAATTAGAAGAAAAATGTTGTGGCAACAGAAAAAGAAATGATGAATATCGCTACCTTTTTATCTGTGGGGAGTAGGTTTTCTCTGGTCTGATTTGACAAATGAAGACCGTGTACAGCCTGGTTTGCTTGTCTGCCCTCTATTAAAGCTATTAAAGCTTTGTTTGGTTGAGTCATCAGATGCCCAACGCTGTTGCTTCGTGGAAGATGAGTAAGTGCAGTGCTTCTTCAAGGGGTCTCTAGCCTACCCCACAATCTTTTGGTCGTACCATTTTGGGAAGCCAAGCAAGGACAGTAAACTGACCAGAGCACAGTTGTGACATGTGACCTGAAGTCAGTGAAATAAAACTTTAAAGAGTGGGGAAAAAAGAGACACGTGGACAGCAGCAGGAAGTAAGAATGAAGAAAGGGGCAGGGGCGGGGTAGCACCCGTGCTGGCATATTTCAAAAAAGGGCAGAGGCTTGGGACCAACTGAATTGGAAGCTCACTTCCACCTATTTGAAAATCTCAAGTAATCCTTGATATTATCTCACAGTACAATGACTAATGTTTCGTAAAAATAAAGAACTGGCACTTGGAGTAAGCTTTATCATCATCCTCACAAAGCCAGCAGTGGCACAGACTGCTCATTAGCTACTGCACGGCTATTGTCCTTTTGTCTGTGGAAGCTTCACGATAAGCTTCTATGTCACTTATCTAAAGTACATCATTCATGCCACAAAACCCCGCAAACACCCATATTTCAACAGTAGCCTCAGAGCAGCGGTTCTCAACTGGAAGTAATTTTGCCTCCTACCTCACCCCCTGGCATCTGGCGATGCCTGCAGTCATTCTGAATGTCACAAATGGGAGGGAGAGTGCTAAAGGCATCTGGTGGGCGGAGGCATCCTACAATGCAGCAAACGGCCCTCCCGAAGAATGTCAACAGTGCCGGGGTTGAGAAACCCTGCCTTAGAGAAAATGTGTTCAAGGTTCAGCTAGTAAAGGGAAGAGCTGCAATCTGAATCCCAGCTGTTAAGACTCCGGTGCCCAGTCTTATTTTTTTCTGTCTAGTATACCAAAACATCAATATATATGGTTGTTAATTATTATTCAAAGTTAGATTTGCATATACCCTGAGTGTTCTATAGACTGATATTCCAAGTGTTGCCTCTGGACGAGCAACATCAGTATCTCCTGGGAGTCTCTCAGAAATGCAGGCATCAGACTCTACCTCACACTCAACCAATCTGCATGTTAACAAACGATTCTTATGCACATTAAAGTTTGAGAAGCCAGCTATAGAGGACATCAAGGAGCAGTGAATACCAACTGCTTCTTTTTTGGAGACAGTGTCTGAGTGTAGAGGCTCAATCACAGCTCACTGCAGTCTTAAACTCCCAGGCTCAACGATCCACCTCAGCCTGATCCACCTCAGCCTTGTCAGTTGATGGGATTCCAGCTGTGCATCACCACACCTGGCTGATTTGTGAATTTTTGTAGAGACAGGGTCTTGTCAGGTTACCCAGACTGGTCTTGAACTCCTGGGCTCAAGCGATACCTCTGCTTGGTCTCCAAAAGCACTGGCATTATAGCAGTGAGCCACAGTTCTGATTTTCTAGATTTAAATCACCAGTTGTATTATTTCACTTCCTCCTCCCTTGTCTACCATTCTTTGCACACCAACCCTGGTAATGCCTAGCTCTATTAAGACAAAAAACCCGCCGGGCGCAGTGGCTCAAGCCTGTAATCCCAGCACTTTGGGAGGCCGAGGCGGGTGGATCACGAGGTCAAGAGATGGAGACCATCCTGGTCAACATGGTGAAACCCTGTCTCTACTAAAAATACAAAAAATTAGCTGAGCATGGTGGCACGTGCCTGTAATCCCAGCTACTCAGGAGGCTGAGGCAGGAGAATTGCCTGAACCCAGGAGGCAGAGGCTGCGGTGAGCTGAGATTGTGCCATTGCACTCCAGCCTGGGTAACAAGAGCGAAACTCTGTCTCAAAAAAAAAAAAAAAAAAAAAAAAAAAAAAAAGACAAAAAACCCAAACTGTATTTACATAATGATTGTATGAAAAAAATCCAATTACATCTATATTCTCTATGACAAACACACACTAAAAATCCATTCCTGATTTACTCTTCTATTGCTAAGAAATTCATAGAGAAGATAAGCCACGAAGGTAGCAATCTACCGGAGACAGCGGGTGGAAGCTGCCTTCTCCATGAGATCTACTTCGTACATTCTTATCCTCAGCATCCTTTCATAAAACAGTCATCATTTGTAACCTAGAAGCGAGTGGCAGAAGGAACTTGAAAAATGAGAAAACCTCACTAAAGAAACTATAGGGTGGTGACATGATTTTGTAAGTACTATTAAAGCAAGGCCACCACTGCCATAGTCCTAATAATGAAGTAAGAAGGCCTGCTCACATAAGGTGAGGGGAAGAGGAAAGGAAGAGGCGCTGGCACTGTGAGGAGTATACCATTCAGGCAACTATTCCTTGGAAGGAACATGCAGACCTAGAGCCAACCTAAAGGGCTCCCCAGAAAAGCTGTTACCCACACACAAGAATTCACATTAGCTGGCCAGGCGCAGGTGCTCACGCCTATAATCCCAGTACTTTAGGAGGCGGAAGTGGGGGGATCACAAGGTCAAGAGATCAAGACCATCCTGGCCAACATGGAAAAACCCCGTCTCTACTAAAAATACAAAGACTAGCTGGGCATTGTGGGCACCTGTAGTCCTAGCTACTTGGGAGGCTGAGGCAGAAGAATCGCTTGAACCTGGGAGGTGGAGGCTGCAGTGAGCCGAGATCGCACCACATCTGCCAGCCTGGCGACAGAGCGAGACTCTGTCTCAAAAAAAAAAAAAAGAAAAGAAAAGAAAAGAAAAAGAACAAAGAATTCACATTGGTGGTATCCACTGCATCTAGGAAGTTATAAAGGAACATGGTGGGGCTAAATCGCAGGTGTATCTTCCTAAATACCGGAAGGAGGCTGTCCCAAGCACTTAGGATTTCAAACAGCTTGGCCACTGAATGGCCTTCCAACAAAGCCTTCCACAAGTCTTATGATACCTACACTGAGGAAATAGTGCCTACTGTCTTCCTCCAGCGTAAAGTGGGTAAACTTCCAAAGGAATTTTTGACGTAACTTTTTGTGACGCACAAGGATGATCTGTGGCCTGTGGAAGCGACAGAGTTCATTTAAAAAATTTGTTCCAGGCCGGGTGCGGTGGCTCAAGCTTGTAATCCCAGCACTTTGGGAGGCCGAGGCGGGTGGATCACGAGGTCAAGAGATCGAGACCATCCTGGTCAACATGGTGAAACCCCGTCTCTACTAAAAATACAAAAAATTAGCTGGGCATGGTGGTGCGTGCCTGTAATCCCAGCTACTCAGGAGGCTGAGGCAGGAGAATTGCCTGAACCCAGGAGGCGGAGGTTGCAATGAGCCGAGATCGTGCCATTGCACTCCAGCCTGGGTAACAAGAGCGAAATTCCGTCTCAAAAAAAAAAAAAAAAAAAAAAAATTGTTCCAAACCAGGAAGAGAACAGATTTGTCTGAGTATTTACACAGAATGCTATAGTCATTTGGATACAATCTTTTGCGCACCAGAGTTTAAGTCTCTAGAGAGTAGTAATTTCCCACCCATACTACAGGACTTGGCATACTGGCAGTTACCAATAATTAATTAGATGATCAAATACGTACTACTGTTTGGGATTACACAACAGTGGCTCCAAATTAGGTTAAGTAGTTAAAACATCATAAAAGCCCAATCTTGCTGAGTTAGTCACTCAATGGTAGGTTTTACTATCTATGTATGCTGCTGCTCCAGTGACAAGCCAGCACATCTGGAAATCTGCATTCCAATATTGAAAAAAAAATTACATGCACATAGAGTAAGGACATTATTTTTTAAAAGAAAACTACTTCCAAGTAACTTGTAAGTAAAGGGTGAAGATGACTCCAGTAGGGATGACAAAAGAAGAGCAAACCGACACAAAAGTGGACATTAGGGGATCACTCTTAACTCGGGAGGCCTGAATGAGGAGTTACTAGCACAGTGAGCTACAGAAACGCACTTTCCTTTCTGGCCTGTCAGTGGAGCAGTGGGGGTAGGTAGCAAGCAAGTAAATGACAAAACCAGTTCATTGCCAAGGGCCCAAAAGAAGGAGGAGCTGGAGGGGGGTACAGCAACCATTAGAATTAAAGTAAGATCAGTATCCCAGTGTCTTGAAAGCCATTTTCCTACGTAAGATGAAATGTGTAGGTAAACAGCAGGAACTACACAAGCCTGACTTGGAACAATTCTAATCTGCCCTTTCCCTCAGGAAGATAGAAAAAACAAGTCAGGACAGAATCCAATGCTGTGTGTGCGGTGAGGACTCCTCCACTTCCACTCAAGAATCCAGAGCCAGGGTATCTGGTATCTGCCTTAAGGTCGAGTCCAGATTTTTCAGTTGCAATGCTTATGCTACCATATATAAAACTACTGTTTAAATGAGTAAATACCAATGGGTTATCAGTCTCTGGTCCTTCGGTTCACAGGGCACGACCACCTCTTCTGTTGGGATGATTAACTGTATTGTGGATTACTGAGAGTCAGCTGGGGGAAAAGCAGAGCATCTGGTCCAGACATTGTGAGGGGAGAAGTACTCTTGCTGACACCTCTGTCTTCCACTCACTTAGTGCTGATCCCCAAAAACAGTTGTGTCACAAAGAAAGTTGTAAAAGGACACCAACATGCTCCTAAAGGAACTCAGTAGGTTTTACTCAATTCTAGGAAAAGATTCTGGCACACATCTTTGATTATGAAATTAATTTTAGCTAAGGTTTCCCACTGTACTCACACTCAGCTCCTATGCAGCTTCCACACCGCAAGTGCTGCCAATCTCAAACTCCACGTGGGGCAGTCAGGGGGCTGCTAGGTCAGTGGGAAGTGACACAAGTATAAACGCGCAGCAAACGGACTTACAGTATCTTGCTACAAAGCAGAGATGTGCGAACAATCTTGCACAGTCATATTTTTGGTCACTGTGTGATTTTTGTGTGATGTGAATCTATGATTATTGTTTCGTAAAGCCTTTATTTGGTAATAAAAATTTTCAGTTTTTTTATTGCCCATTTTTGCTTTCAAAAGTGTTCTATAACTTGCATGTTACGTGGTTACATCCTATTTGTGAAGGAATCAGAACACTTTCCTGCACTGGTCAATCAGCCTGAAACTTTCCTGCCTGTCTCTTAATTCTGACAATTTCGCTGCCGTGTCAACGTCCACTTGCACCCTCCCAGTGCTATGGGGCTTCTCATCCTAGGTCCAGCTCCCTGTATCTTCCCTCTGTACAGACCTCATGTGAATTTGGAGGATAAAGATGCCTTCAGCTGAAGGTAGCATTTTCATCATCAGGGAAAAACTAGCCAGTTATCCAAAGACCCTTTCAAGGGAGCCCCACAAAAGTCAAAAGTATTTTCATAAATCTAAAACATGACTTAACCATTTTTACCCCCCTCTTCTCACATTTGTACTGTGAGGTTTTCCTGAATCTACAACAGGTGTCACAGGACCACAGACGGAATGCAGAAGCAGATGTGAAAACCTAGCTGTCTGCCAGCAAGTCACATTAAAGTCATTTGCAAATATGTGAAATATTTCCACTCTTCTAGGTTATTTAAATTTTGAAAAGCAGTTATTTTCATTTAACATGTCATTTATATTAATACATTTTTTGTTACTTAAAAAATCAATCATAGATGTTTTAAATATTTGTTTTAATTTTTGAATATGGTAAAAACCCGTTAACTGTTAACCATCTAATCAAAAGCTGCTGGGGTCTGAAATAAATTTTAACAGTGTAACGGGGTCCTGAAACCAAACAGTTTGACCACTGGGCAGATTATTTTTACATTAATTTGTTGTAATTGGCTAACCATTAAAGTAAGTGCTTGACTCTTACTCCCAGACATTGACAAACAAAACTAAGAATATTAAATAGGAACTAAAAGAAAACATAAGTGAACAATTTCATAGCTTTGGAAATAAGGGAAGCCACTCGGACTACTGAACTCATTGACAAACTCTAACAGAAGCTGTCAGTGCCTCACCGACATATCCCTTAGGATTCTCGTATGCTGCGGCCAAGTTCTGGCTACCCCTACCTGCGCTCTGTGCCTAAAGCTGCTCTGCCCGCAGCAATAGGCAGAAGTACAGGTAAATTAACTCCCTGTGGCAGTTTTACAACACTGTTCACAGATTGTTTGAAACTGCTCAAAGAGGTAGAGTCTAATTCTCCTCCCTCTGAATACGGGCTGGTGATATTTACGTCTAAAGTGATAAAAGTGTCACTTCACAACTGGCTCCTTTTTTTTTAAAAAAGGAACTATGGTTCCCCTCCCCCCGCCCCCCCACATGTCCTGCAGCTGTCTGTCTCTCCCTTTCTATGTGCCTTGGAAACCCTGAACATCACATAAGAAGCCTAGTATTGCAGAGACCATGTGGAGAGACCACATCAAGAATGAGAATTACGCAAGACGCCCAAGCTGTTCCAGCCCTCAGCTATGTGAGTCTTCCCAGCCCAGGGGGAACACCAGACACGTGAGGAAGCCTTCAGTCCTACCCCCTGTAACTGCATTAGAAAGCTTCAGTGGGAACCAGCCGGCTCAGCCCAGCCCCGCTCAAACTCTAGATCTATGAAAGATTATAATAATAAAAAGTGGTGGCTATTGTTTAGAGTAGTTTGTTATGTAGCCATAAATAAGTGGAACACTCCCCCAAGAGCAGCTATCAAACCAGTAACTGATAATTTGGGTGGGATCATTCTAAGGCAAGCATTCTGCCCAATTTCCCAGTTTCCACATAGGTAATTTTCCCTGTGGAAGCTGGCTTATAAGACATCTTTTTTTTTTTTTTTTTTTCCCAGACAGGGTCTCGCTGTGTTGCCCGGGCTGGTCTCAAACTCCTGAGCTTAAGTGATCCCCGCCTGCCTCAGTCTCCCAAAGTGCTAGGATTATAGGTATGAGCCACTGAGCTCAGCCAAGACATCTTTTATTGACTATCTTTTCTTCCTTAGCTTCCCAATTTTACCTTTGTTCTTTGCATCTGGAAATAAACTACTTGTATTTGAACTCTCATCTCAAGAGTCACCTGGGGGTGGGGGATGGGGTGGGTGGGAGTGCAGGGAATGACCAAAACTGAGACATTACTGAAGTTAAAGCACACACAGGCCGGGCGCGGTGGCTCAAGCCTGTAATCCCAGCACTTTGGGAGGCCGAGGCGGGTGGATCATGAGGTCAAGAGATCGAGACCATCGTGGTCAACATGGTGAAACCCGTCTCTACTAAAAATACAAAAAATTAGCTGGGCATGGTGGCAAGTGCCTGTAATCCCAGCTACTCAGGAGGCTGAGGCAGGAGAATTGCCTGAACCCAGGAGGCGGAGGTTGCGGTGAGCCGAGATCGCGCCATTGCACTCCAGCCTGGGTAACAAGAGCAAACTCCATCTCAAAAAAAAAAAAAAAAAAAAAAAAAGCACACACAAAGATAAACAGATCTGACTCCATAAAAATTGAACATTCTTAAAAAAAAAAAAAAAAAAAGGCCACCGTAAAGTTTGTAGAAAAGTGGCGGAGGGCATTTTCAGTTCACAATTAAGGGTTAATATCCTGAATATAATTTAAATAATAACAATGGATGAAGTACATGGCCGTTCTCAAAAGCGGAAACCTATATGGCAAACAGATTCACAATCTTACTTACACTCAAAGAAATACAAATTAAACACTCTGTTACTTTACCTATTAGAATGGCAAAAGTTTTCAGTAAACACTTTGATATAGAAATTCTGCTTCGTGGAACTTACCCTAAGGAAGTAACTAGACATGTGCATTTGACTATAGTGTAAGGATATTTTTGAGACTCTTACTTATATATGATGAAAAAAATTTGGACTGAGCTAACTTACTGACAAGAGATGGGTTCACTGGAGTACAACGGTCTGACGGGACCCTGTGCAGCTCTTAAGTAAGGTGAGGCATACATACTGAGCAAGCAAAGAAATCCAGACGGATGGAAAGAAACAGGGGGCACTACAGGATGCAAAGCAGCTCTGTAAGATATAAATGCATCCGAACTTAACAGTGGTTTTCCCCACAGGATGATTTGCAGGGGTTTTCTCCTTTGAACAGATACCAATTACTGAGATTAAAAAAAAAAAAAAAAGAAAAAGAAAAACCGTGTTTACTTCCCGAATTCTATTCTGAAGGACAAAATAAAGGTAGAAGAAAGAGAATCTAATCTACCTAGTAATATAGAAAGTAAAGTGTAAGAGGAAGTAAAAGTAACCGGCCGCCCTAAGGTAAAAAGGGTTTCTGACTTAGAAAGCCAGCGCTTTAAGGACTTGGGGAGGTGGTGATCTGAGACTGGACTATCAACATTCTCACTCCAGCCATTCGAACCTGTGTTTCATTTAAGCCCAGTTTTCAGTTGTTTTTACAACAAAGTTGCTTAGGAACTGAGGAGAAATCTTGTGACATTCATTCCTGCTTCCTTCCAAATGTGTTTTCAATAGTGACCCATTGATATATTACATCTTTGGGTAAAAAATACCTAGAACACTCATTCACAGAAAATATTTATGACTGCTGCCATTCCCAACTATACACCGATGAAAATCCTCAGTCACTACAAAGGGGTTCGGGTCTCCTTTGGCCGTGCGGTCACGCTGAAGATTCTGGCCCTATGATAAAAGCTTCCACTGACACTTCACTGGAAAATCTGGAACTCCTCAGACCAAATGGACACTGGCTCACTGTCTGGCTTTCGCTCCCTCCTCCATTCAATCCAGGCGCTCTTTCTCTCAGATAGGGGACTGAGATACTCAATCTCCAGGATGCAAATCTGCTTTTGAAATGACAGGGGGACCAGACAGCCCACGCAGGAGGCATTTCTACCAAAAGAGGGTGCTCTTTCTCCCTTCTTTAATGTGGAAATACCAACTGTTAGCTAAGGTAACCGTCAATTTATCTGAAGTCAAAACACAGAAGACTTAAAATGTGTGAATTTAATTGTGTGTAAATTATACTTCAACAAAGTTGATAAGTTATCCAAATATGAGCAAAATACAGTAAAAAAAGCAGTTTAAACTCAGTTTTCCAGAATTTATTACCTACAGGTTTGTTCTGAACTACTATTTGTACATCTAAAATATCATTTCAAGAACCAACATAAATCAAAGACAGAAAAGTACCCTAAAATTTGCAGGGAAATATGTAATTTTCAAAGTTCCTTCACAAACTTTGGCTTCTTTTGATCTTTGCCTATAATCTGTGAAACAGGAAAGGCAACGTTTACCCATTTTAAAGATGAGGAAAATAAATAAAAAAGGCAATAAGAAAATGCAAAATAAAGAAATCTTTTTTTCTTTTCTTTTTTTTTTTTTTGAGACGGAGTTTCGCTTTTTTGTTACCCAGGCTGGAGTGCAATGGTGCGATGTCGGCTCACCGCAACCTCCGCCTCCTGGGTTCGGGCAATTCTCCTGCCTCAACCTCCTGAGTAGCTGGGATTACAGGCACGCGCCACCATGCTCAGCTACTTTTTTTGTATTTTTAGTAGAGACGGGGTTTCACCATGTTGACCAGGATGGTCTCGATCTCTTGACCTCGTGATCCACCCGCCTCGGCCTCCCAAAGTACTGGGATTGAGCTTGAGCCACTGCGCCCGGCCCAGAAATGTATTTTTTAAAAAGAGGTGGGGAGAGGGAGTCAGCAGTGAAGCCTGGAAGTCAATTGTGACTAACGGTAATCCAGGTTTTCTTAAGGGTTTCTTTTACTACGCCCATGAAGCTTAAAATAAAGTTCCCTGTCTTTAGACTCAACACAGAAGTTGTTTAATCACATTTACTGGTCGCCTTCCCTATCTTATTTCATTTCTCTTTCACATTTGGATGGAAGCTGGGATTAAACAAAAACAAGAAAACCTTGTGATATGCCAAAAGGTGTTATTAAAATTTCTTAATACCAAAAACTAAATCACTATTTGCAGACGTGAATTAGGTGAAAATAAATGCACACCACAGGGAGTAGTACTTAGTGTGGAGGAGATGAACTTTGATAATTATTTGGTAACTCCGAAAATGTGGAGAATCCCCCATTTTAATGAAAACCAAAAACATTTTGGGGAAAACAAGCATTAGTTCAATTACAGTCCAAATGTGATGCCCCTAAGCTGCAAAGAGAACAAGAAAGACGCACAGTTCTTTTTCTCCCCCAGAGCTAAAAAAAAAAAAAAAAAAAAAAAAAAAAAAAAAAAAAAAAAAGCAGGTATAGAACAGGAGACCTACTTTCTCCAGCTCAGATGTTAGGCTGGTCCCAGACACAGTCCAGGAATTCAGATCCACTTCACTCTATTCCATTCTGGTTCACAGTGGCACTGGGAGGTCCGGCAGTCATTAGAATGACCTGCACTGAAACGTGAGGTCAACCCCTGCCTGAGGATACAACATCGCCCACTGCTCAGTGCTCTATGAAGCTGAGGCCTCTGCAACTTCTTTGTTCCCTCCCCCTCCACTGCAGGATCCACAACTCAGAACTACCAGGAAATAACAGGGTCAGGAGGTGAGGAGAGCTATTTACTGCACTTGGGGAATCACTGGCTTCTTTCTTGGCCCCAGCTGGCCTGGAGAGACAAGAGGAAGGCTGTTTATATTTGCATAGGGCTGAGAGACTCAATGAGAGAGGTTATGCCCTGCATGTCAAATACAGGGCTGGGCTTGGAGGGGAGGGTCTGGCGGCTTTCTCATCGCCAACCCTTTCACCCAAGCGAATCCTTGGTCCTGCCGTCTACACACACCCTTCTAGCTGAGCAGTAGACAATAGCTTTCAAAAAGCGAGATGTTGCAGCAGCAGCAGCTAAAGAGACCCACAGATGGAGGGCTGATGTCGGACATTTCACAGCTACCCAAACGTAGCAAACCTACTACTATGACTGGTAAGCAAATACTGGTGGCCACTGGTCAGGCACGAAACTGGCTTGTAAGTTAACAGACCACAATGCATATGCTACCTCATGTTGGTATCAATTGCTTTCTAAAATGACTCAGTCATTTAATACCAAGGATTCCAAAGCATTATCCTTAAACAGAGAAGGGTGCTAACAAATGTCATATTCCAGCCAAGCACAGTGGCTCACACCTGTAATGCCAGCACTTTGGGAGTCTGAGGCAGGCAGACTGCTTGAGCCCAGGAGTTAGAGATTAGCAAGGGCAACATGGTGAAACCTCATCTCTACAAAAAATACAAAAAACAGGTTGGGTGCGGTGGCTAGCTACGCACAGTGGCTCACGCCTGTAATCCCAGCACTCTGGGAGGCCGAGGCAGGTGGATCATCTGAGGTCAGGAGTTTAAGACCAGCCTGACCAACAGGGAAAAACCCTGCCTCTGTTAAAAATACAAAATTAGCCAGGTGTGGTGGCACAGGCCTGTAGTCCCAGCTACTCAGGAGGCTGAGGCAGGAGAATCACTCCAACCCAGAAGGCAGAGGCTGCAGTGAGCCAAGATCACACCATTGCACTCCAGCCTGGACAACATGAGCAAAACTCCAGAGACTGCACTACTGCACTCCAGCCTGGGTGACAGATGGAGACCCCATCTCAAAAAAAAGGGCTAAATCTTAACTGACTGAAGAGTCTCCTGCTAGCCCTGAAGAAGCATGCCACTATGACATGAAGTACCCGAGGAGAGTGCTAGAGAACTAGCAGCGGCCTCCAGGGGTTGCCTGAGCCTCAGTCCTACAGCTGCAAGGAACTGAATTCTGCCGGCAACTATGTGACCTTGGAAGAGCGACAGAGGAGGATACAGGCCAGCTAACTCCTTGACTACAGCCAAGGGAGACCCTGAGCAGAGGACTCAACTAAGCTATGCCTGGATTCCTGACCCACATTAACTGTCAGATCCTACGAAATGTGTGTATTGTTTTGGGTTGCTAAAGTTGCAGTGATTTGTAACATAGAGAAATCCTGACAGTCTGAAGTTTATTCTCAGAAGAAAAGTTAAAACAGAGGGTCTCTGCGCCAGGGGTCATGAATACGGGTGAGGGCAGAGGTGTGGTACTGAAAATGAGCTTATGCATTCAGGACGGGGAGACCCCCACTCTCCTTTCTCCACTCAGCTCCCAGAACACCGGCCGGCCTTCACCCTCCAGGCTGTCCCTTCTGGGGAATACGAGCAACTTGGAAAAAAGACCTTCCTAATTAAAGAACAGGTAACTGAGGAACATGGTTCTTTTCTAACATAAAAATCAGAAAACAAACTAGAATATAGCCAACTACAGAAAACAGAAATTACAGGGAAAATTTCAAAATAAACGTATTATTAATATCCAGAGAGACAGAATGGCACTTGGAAAGAATAAAGCCAAAACAAAGTAACATTCAGAGGAGAAAAAGTAGCTTTTAGAAATTAAAAGCAAAAGCAAGCAAACAAAAGACTTCAAAAACTCAATAAAAGATAGAGTTGAAATCTCCCAAGAAAGTTGAAGAAAGACAGGCTGAAAATAGGAGAGAAAAGAAAGAGCAATTAAAGGACCATAGGAGGGTCCAAGACTTGAACCGTAAGAGTGATCTAGAAAGGGTAAACAGAAAGGAGGTCAAAAAACCCCTCAAACTTACCACGATGAGTTTCCACATTGAAAAGGCGCAGTACATTGGAGGGAAACTGACCTACACCAAGTGGCACATCAAGTTTCCAGGGAGAAAGAGGAAGTAATGTGTAAGAAACCCACATCAGCTGGCTTTAGATTTCAACAGCAACAGTGGGAGTAAGCTGGAATTGAAGCAGTATCTTCAGAATGATTTCCAATACAAATTCCACACCAGACAAACTATCAGTCAAGTGCTAGGGAAGAACAGGGATCTTTTCAGACACCTGAGGTCTCTAAAAAATTTTCTCCCAAGAATCCTTTTTCAGGAAGTGACTGAGTGATGTACTCTGCAAAACAAGGGTATAAACAAGAAAAAGAAAGGAAACAAAACTCCATCAATGTAGAATAGTCAAAGAAAATTCCCCAAAAGACAACGACAAGAGAATCAGTATGACAGCTATGAACAGAATTAGCAGGTGCCTGTTCAAACCAGAACAGGTCAGATAGCTCTGGGAGAGATTCTTCAAAAAAGATAAAACCCAATGCATCTGAATGTCTTCTGAGGATGTTTTTGTGAAGGCATTTGGGGATGAATCTGTGACAAGTATATAGATGAACTAGGTAGGGAACAGGGAAGAAGGGAGAAATAAGAGGAGAAAAGGTGAGAGAAGAATTAACTCGGGGAGGGGGTAGTCAAGCAGGGAAGGAAAAGTAACTACAGTTTGCTACATGTGAATAATGCTCATGTAATATAAACAGTGAATATTTTATCAACATTGATCTAAGCAAAACAGGATAAAGGAAGAGTGCAACTGGAGAGGAGAGAACTAAATTGTCATCATCCATTGTCATGAATCAAGAGTTATTGGCAAAAATTGAAACATTAAGTAAAATGAGTATGGCCGGGCGCTGTGGCTCACGCCTGTAATCCTAGCACTTTGGGAGGCCGAGGTGGGTGGATCACCTAAGGTCAGGAGTTCAAGACCAGCCTGGCCATCATGGTGAAACCCCATCTTAAAAAAAATAATAATAAAATAAAATAAAAAAGAAAAAAGTAATATGAGTATATACTTAAAAATGGGAGAGAAAAAACAAAGTAATTGGCTCAATAAGGTACAAGTAGTTGCCACTAAAGAGCAAAGTGCTGGGGATAGTTTTTGTTTTTTTTTTATCAAAAAAAGAAATATTAAAGTCTTTAAACTATATTAGTGTAAATTTCCATAAAAATTAAAACTACTTGGAGAGAGATCCAAGATGGCTGATCACTAGCAGCTCGGGATTGTAGCTCCCAGTGAAAGCGCAAAGAACGAGAGGACGCCACACCTTCACATGAATTCTTGTTGCTCACGCACCAGGAGATTCCCAGCGGAGGAGCCCCACGGGTCGCCAGCGCGACTCTTGTGACCGGCGAGGCGGTTTTGCCGGCGCCTTGGAGCGACGGTTCTTGGTGCAGAGTCAGAAAAGCACCATCAATCTTAATGCCGCTGATTTGGTCGGTGCAGTGGGTTGCTCAGATTTCGGCGCTGAGAATCAATAAGTTGGACGTCCACTCAGAAACCCAATTACAAAGACGGTGAATACAAAGACCACAGATGGATAAATTTATAACGAAGGGAGGAAAACGGCCAAAAAAGGCTGAGAATGCCCAAGATCAGAATGCCTCTCCCTCAGCGGGGGATCACAGTTCCTCATCAGCAACGGAACAAGGCTTGATGGAGAACGAGGGTGTCCCAATTACAGAAGCAGGCTTCAAAATGTGGATAATGAGAAACTTCTGTGAATTAAAAGAACTTGTTTTAACCCAATCTAAAGTAACTAAGAACTTTGAAAAAAGATTTGATGAAATGTTAACAAGAATACACAATTTAGAGAGGAATATAAGTGAATTGATGGAGCTGAAAAACACAATAGGAGAACTTCGTGAAGTATGCACAAGTTTTAACAGCCGAATTGATCAAGCAGAAGAAAGGATATCAGAGGTCGAAGACCAACTCAATGAAATAAAACAAGAAGACAAGATTAGAGAAAAAAGGGTAAAAAGGAACGAGCAAAGTCTCCAAGAAATATGGGACTATGTGAAAAGACCTAATCTACGCTTGATAGGTGTACCTGAATGTGACGAAGAGAATCAATCCAAGTTGGAAAATACGCTTCAGGACATTATTCAGGAAAATTTTCCCAGCCTAGTAAGGCACGATAATATTCAACTCCAGGTAATACAGAGAACACCACAGAGATACTCCTCAAGAAGAGCAACTCCAAGGCACGTAATCGTCAGATTCACCAGGGTTGAAATGAAGGAGAAAATACGAAGGGCAGCCAGAGAGAAAGGTCAGGTTACCCACAAAGGGAAGCCTATCAGACTTACAGCAGATCTCTCAGCAGAAACCCTACAAGCCAGAAGAGAGTGGGGGCCAATATTCAACATCCTTAAAGAAAAGAACTTTCAACCCAGAATTTCACATCCAGCCAAACTAAACTTCACAAGTGAAGGAAAAATAAAGTTTTTTGTGAATAAGCAAGCACTCAGAGATTTCATCACCACCAGGCCTGCTTTACAAGAGCTTCTGAAAGAACCACTACACATAGAAAGGAACAAACAGTATCAGCCTTTTTAAAAAAATTATCAAAAAGAGCATCAATATAATGAAGAATGTACATCAACTAATGGACAAAATAGCCAGCTAATGGCAGTATTAAACTCACATAAATTATTATTAATTTTAAATTTGAATTGACTGAATCCCTCAATCCAAAGACAGGCAATTTGAATAAAAAACTAAAACCCATCAGCATGCTGCATCCAGACCCATCTCACATTCAAGGATACACAAAGACTCCAAACAAGGGATGGAGAAAGATTTACCAACCAAACAGAGAGCTAAAATAAAAAAATAAAAAGCAGAAGTTACAATTAAGCAACAAGGATCAAAGGAAGCAAAGAAGGACGTTGTATAATGATAAAAGGATCAATGCAACAACAAGAGGAGCTAAAGATCCTGGATATATGCGCACCCAATACAGGAATACGCAGACATACAGGACTTATAAAGAGACTTAGACTCCCACATAATAATAGTGGGAGACTTCAACATTAATATTGGACAGATCAATGAGACAGAAAATTAACAACGATATTCAGGACTTGAACTCAGATCTTGAACAAGTAAATGTAATTAACATTTATAGAACTCTCCACTTTAAATAAACACAATTTACACTCTTATCAGTACCACATCATATCAACTTAGAAGTTCAAAAGAAATCTTGGTTGGCTCCTTGTTTGTTATTCTCTTCCCTCATTTTCTTTTATATCTCCATTATTGAGGACAATTATAGACATACCCATATTTGGATTGCATTCTAGCCCGGGCAATAGAGCAATACCCCCATCCTCTCTCCCTCTTCCTCTTTCTCTTTCTTCCTCTTTATTCTTTTTCTTATTAAAAAACAAAACAAAAACAAAAACAAAAACAGAAAAAAAATTCTCACAAGCTTAGTGGCTTAAACAACATAAATTTGTTATTCTTTATTTTTATAATTTAATGGTTCAACACAAGTCTCATTTGGCTAAAATTAAGGTGTTGGCAGAGCTGCATTTCTTTCTGGAAGCTCGGGGTTGAGCATTCATTTTCTTGCCTTTCTGGATTCTTCCTTCCCTGGCTAATAGTTTCTTTCCTCCATCTTCAAAACCAGCTGCGACTGTTTGAGCTCTTGCATTGCATCACTCCCAAGGACCCTTGTGATTATATTAAGCCAACCCAGAAAATTCAGGATCATTCATCTTCCCATCTTAAGGCCATTAATTTAATTATATCCAAAAAGTCTCTTTTACCATCTAAAGCTCCATATTCATAAGTACTGGGGATTAGAGTGTGGACACCTTGGGGGCCATTATTTTGCCTAACTCCTTGAGTGATAACATATGAAGTGTTGATGAGTTGCCAGAAGAACACGAGAAGAAATGATAAAAGATCCAGGTGTGAGAGGAAATAGTGACAGCTGGACTTGAAAACAACAACAACAACAAAAAAAACCTACTGGGAGGCCAAGGTGGGAGGATTGCTTGAGGTCACAAGTTCAAGGCCAGCCTGGGCAACACAGGGAGACTGTGTCTACACAAAATTTAAAAATTAGCTGAGTGTGGTGGTACGTGCCTGCAGCCCTGGCTATGTGGAAGGCAGAGATGGGAGAATTGCCTGAGCCCAGGAGTTTGAGGCTGCAGTAAGCCATGATGGTGCCACTGCATGCCAGCCTGGGTGACAGTACAAGAATCTGTCTCAAAAAAATAAATAATTGATAAGTAAATAAGAAAGATAAGATGGAAAGGAAAAAGATAGTATCTTACAACCCATAACCATGTGACACAACTCTTTACCAATTCAAGTTCCTCTGCCATGCACGATGGTGGTATATTTTTCCAAATGATCATCTACTTGGTTTCCAGAAATCAAGCCTAACATATTAGCTTAATATTACAGCTTCACCACATATAGTTCAGGAACAGCTATATGTCGGCTCACTGCACACTGTACCATATATAGTACAATACAAACTAAAAAAAATTTTTAAAGAAATGGAACACAGAAATGTATTCTATAGAAAACTGAGAAATATGATATGGAATGATATCTATGTTATGCTTACAGAGCTTAATAGATTTTTTCCAGGGGAAGGGGTGACCAAAATGGAGAACTTCTAGTACAGCAATGTGTTTCTCCTGCAGAAATGAAGGTGAAGATGGAACTCACCTTCACATTCTATCCTTAAGACCAAGTGAGACCAGATCAGAAAGGACCTTAAATGCCTACTACGCGATTCAGATTTTAATAGCTTTGCACTGTCTCTAGGAGTGAAATGGGAACGGTTCCCTTGTCCACCTTGCAGGGCACGCGATGGGGGTGTGTCTCGCCGATTCAGTGCCTGGCTGCTCAAACCTCTAGGGGAGCATACAGACAGGCAGGGTAGGGTGTGAGGCTCCCACCCCGTGGCAGTGTCTAGGGGTGAATATTTCCAGCTGAAGCTCCAGTGGGCATGTGTTACAGGGTGCTCGTTTAGTTTAGCCAGCCGTAGGCCACCTGTGTTAACCAGCACAATTAGAGCCCTGCCTTATCGCAAGGACAGAGGGCTTTCTGTATCTGGGGTTCTTGCCTTGGTGTACCTGAGGAATCAGATTACTCGTGGACCTGGAGAATGAGTGCAGGGTTTTAATGAGTGGAAGTTAACTCTCAGCAGATGGGGCAGCCAGAAGGGAAACAGTTTTCCCCTGGAGTCTGGCCGCTTGGTGGCCCAACTCTTCTCTGACTGTCCCAGCCAAACTCTGCATCACTCCACCTACACTGGTGCGTTCCCCTCATGTCCAGCCTGCTAGGGTCTTGGGGTTTTTCTAGGCACAGAATGGGGGCGTGGTCGGTCAGGGTGGTCTTGGGAAATGCAACATTTGGGCGCAAAGGCAGGAGTGCCTGTCTTCACCCAGGTCTGTGGGCACAGGCCTGGGAGTGGAGCCCTTGCCACAGACCCGTCCTTCTCCTCCCAGCACTGCCCTGTCCCCGCTTCCCTACCGGGAGTGAGGTAACAAAGAAACAGTCACCGTCTTCAGAAATAAGTAAGCCCAAACACTGAACACATCAAACAATTCAGAAACAAGAAGCTGCTTACAGCCTTCAGTAACTGACGCAGAGAGCCTAACAAAAGGGGCTGTGGAGGCCTCAAAACCTGGGCAAGAGCGATGGGAACGAAACTGTCTCTGGGGAGATCATAATGACTTCACAGCCACCATCCTAGAGAGTTATCAATAAACCACAGATCCTCTGAAGGCATCAACACACACACAAATAAGACGTCTACATTCTACCCTTAAGGAGCAGAAGGGAAAGAAAACTGTCTCTTTCTGGTCTGCCCCGTCTCCCAGTGGTATCGTTAAA
This sequence comes from Saimiri boliviensis, assembly GCF_048565385.1. NCBI lineage: Eukaryota > Metazoa > Chordata > Mammalia > Primates > Cebidae > Saimiri > Saimiri boliviensis. The sequence continues at coordinate 39,298,727 of NC_133457.1, read as the reverse complement.
CAGACATCCCAAGCATCATTCTACACGTGGCCACGTAGCATTTGGTGAAGTCATCATTTACAAATAAATAAAATGTGACTTTAACGCCATTTCAATGTTTATGGCTTATAGCAAATAAAGGGGTAAGTATATGGGAATGAAACATTTAAGCAAAATGCATACTTTTAGTCAGTTCACGTGATAGCTTGGTTGGGTTGTGCGTCTCAGAGCCAGGGCCCACAGCTTTAGACGCAAGGCACATTCAACACCACATCAGCACGAGGTAAGATGAGTGTATCAAGATAAACTCATAGGACAGCCACTTTAATACAGTCCATTTCTGACTACTAAGTGTGCCTCTTCCAGAATTTTGTTAACTGAAGTCATTGTTGATGTTTGGTCATTTAAGTGTTTTGTTAACGTGTGCTTACATTAACGCTGAGCGGCACACAAAGCCACAAGGAAGCACACCAGCCAAAACATTGCTAAAAAGGCACAACCAGAGCGCTCAAGATCTGTCTAGCGAAACAGCTCACTTAGTGAGGTCCAGTCACCAGTATTAAAGCAGCGGTAGTGGCAGCAGTCTCTCCACCCCACAGAAACCTGATCGGGTCAGAACATTCATCTTCATCCAGCCAAGGTGAAAGCATGCAGAAACCAAGGGGCAGACAGCTGTGAGAGCAAGCTAGCAGTCAAGGGCTGAGCTCTGAATTTCAGTCTGGGAGAGCAAAATGACTTTCTTTCTTCAGCAATGTCATAAAAACCATCCCTCACTTCGAGACATCCTTATGCATCTGCTGTGTGCAAAACCTGCACACAGGACATGTTTCTGAGCTGCTTCTTCAAAACAAAGTAAATCAACATTTCAGTGGTTCCCGCAGTTGGGACTGTCGGGCATGAAACAGTGAGAGTACAAAATAAAATAAATCCTAATATGCTTTATCATAATGCAATAAACCAAGAGAAATACCTATTCAGACTTAATAGTTGTTCAAGTTTTGCTTGGTGCCAAAGAATTTTGCGTGCTGGATTGACAGATAGGTTAAGGCCAAATCATTAAGGTCCTTAAAAATCAGGGAGGACAGTTTACCCTCAATGAACTGGGTACAGCAAAGCCACAGAAGGTTCTTCAGAATACCATACTGGAGACAACGTCCCTACTTTGCATGTGAGGAAACTGAGGCCCAGAGACTTTAAGTAATTAAACTTAACCTCTGGTCATTCAGCTACTAACTGGCAAAGGCTGGACTCAAATCTCTGTATTACAAAGGCCATTCCATTTGCTATGGCATGGCCACTGTTGCTCAAGTGAATGAAGCTTCATTTGGGCTGATGTTTCTGGATGAAGAACCGGGTAAGCAGACACCGGTAAGCAGGTAGACACGGGTCATCCACGTGGATATCAAAGTCACAAGGGTGGGAGCACGTAATATGGAGAGACGAGGCCCGTGCTCAGGCGGAGAGTGAGGAGGAGGGGCGCTGGAGACAGAGGACAATTTCCACGCCTCACGCCTCCCTTAAGGAAAAGAAAGCAAGAGTTTAACCACAGTGAAAGGACGGCTGCAGGCACAGTACTCTCAGGGAAGATGAAAAGTAGGTGAAGGATTGAACACCACTTCCTCTCCACCAGCTTCCGTAGCAGAGTAGAAGGGTCTGGTCTCAGGCAAAGGCAGGCTCAGCTAGAGACGGCACTAGATACTGCCTGGCCGAGAATGTTCAGTGAGGTAACTGGTACTAAGTTTAGACTAGGAATCAGTTCCATTTAATGCCTGTGGCAAAATTCTAGTAAAATACACAAAAATGGTAAAAATAACGCCTTCTCTCATAGAACTATCACCATTTTTAAATTGGGGGGTGGCGGGTATCCAACAACAAATGATTAAAATCTGAGATATGTAACACGAGGTAAACTGTCAGAGGATGGGTACAGTGGAGTGGATACAAGCTCGAGCGAGGGTGGCTTGAACATGGGCCCAATGTAAAGATCTCCTATGGGCAATCCTCCTCCCTCTCACATGTAAGCAGACAGCACGCCAGCTTTCAAGCTCCCTTTCTTCTACTTGTGAGAAAGTGGGGAGGAGGGAGGACAAGTATTTAGGACAAATTTCCCAAAATGAAGAGCTTCAGTGCTGCAGGTCAGTGGTTCTTACACGAGCGGTAAGAATAAGGGGAAAGCATTACATTTTTTCCGGTAAATTTTAATTTATTCAATAGAAAGGTTTGTCTTTCATTCTCAAGAAGTTCCTGGCCAGGCTCTGTGGCTCACACCTGTAATCCCAACACTTGGAGAGGCCAAGGGGTGGGGGAGGGGGGTGGATCGTCTGAGGTCAGGAGTTTGAGACCAGCCTGGTCAACTTGGGGAAACCCTGTCTCTACGAAAACTACAAAAGTTAGCTGGGCGTGGTGCTGCATGCCTGTAATCCTAGCTACTCGGGAAGCTGCGGCAGGAGAAATGCTTGAACCCAGGAGGCAGAGGTTTCAGTGAGCCAAGATCATGCCCTTGCACTCTTGCCTGGACAACAGAGCCAGACTCCATCTCTAATAATAAAGTTCTTCACATTTTGTGATTAAAAAGTATCCTCCCTTTTATGAAATGCTGACAACAGTAAATGATGACTTTTTTCCAATGTCCTTGCAAGACAAAATAAAATTAGTAGCTCTACATCAGCTCTCTGCATTGCAATCCAGAATTTACACTGTAGGTAACAGCTTCTACAGCCCCGAGTGGTATCTGCCACAGAGCTTTTGCAGGGAAAGGGGCCCGGGTTTAACTGGCCGAGTACCTCTCAACTGTCCTCAAGCTCCCGGCCTCTTAAGATAGACTAGCTAAGGGCCGGGCGCGGTGGCTCAAGCTTGTAATCCCAGCACTTTGGGAGGCCGAGGCGGGTGGATCACGAGGTCGAGAGATCAAGACCATCCTGGTCAACATGGTGAAACCCCGTCTCTACTAAAAATACAAAAAATTAGCTGGGCATGGTGGCACGTGCCTGTAATCCCAGCTACTCAGGAGGCTGAGGCAGGAGAAGTGCCTGAACCCAGGAGGCGGAGGTTGTGGTGAGCCGAGATCGAGCCATTGCACTCCAGCCTGGGTAACAAGAGCGAAACTCCGTCTCAAAAAAAAAAAAAAAAAAGAGAGACTAGCTAAGGTCAGCCAGCCAATATGGTGAAACCCCATCTCTAATAAAACTACAAAAATTACCCGGGCGTGGTGGCGCACGCCTGTAGTCCCAGCTACTTGGGAGGGTGGAGGCAGGAGAATTGCTTGAACCTGGTAGGCGAAGGTTGCAGTGAGCCGAGATGGCGCCACTGCACTCCAGCCCGGGAGACAGAGACTCCGACTCAAAAAGACTAGCTAAGCCACTGCCACCATCTTATAGCCTAGTGGCACTTCTGTCACTGAAGATTCATTCCAGAGGAGCATACACTGGGAACCGTTTCCACAAGCACAGAAGTTCACAAAGCGGCAGAGCACAACAGGTCTGGCTGGGAGTTACCCACAGACAGCTTCCAAATCACAAGCCTGTCACCAGGCTCACCCCACACCATGACACGAGTCCTTCACAAGCGCCAGGAGAAGTCAAACTCCTGTGTGTCAAACCATTTCCTAAATAAATTCAGTGTAATGTGACTTGACAGGCATACAGCTCCAGTCTGACAGGCAACCCAAGAGTGTATGTTTTAGAAAATAACATCTTCAAGTACTGAATGTCATCTTTTTAAGCACTTCTCAGTTGTCTTCCTATCATTTGCTCCCTCAACTTCAATTCTCCCTACATGACAACTTCTATTTTCATTTCTCTCTTCCTCTTCATTTCACAAAAATGTGTGCTGCTTTCCAAGATAAACATGTGGTCTTTATTTAATTCCTCTCTTACTTTATCAATGAATAAAACACCTGATTACAAAAAGTTCAAACTTTCCCATGCAGAAAGAAAAAAAAACAACCACCACCCAACCAGACTCTAAAACACACTCCTGAACACCTCCACCCTCCTGGCTGCTGGCCAGCTTTCTCCTGCCTTCAGCACCAGCTTCTTGCTGCTTCTCCTACATACACACAGACCCCTCTACATGCGATTCAGTCCTACTCTACCTCAACATTCCACCGTAACCTAGTCTCAAAGGTCACCAAAGACCTGTCAGACTCAAAATTAAATGGCATTTCTTTCTTTTTCTTTTTTTTATTTATAGAGACGGGGTTTCACCATGTTGGCCAGGCTGGTCTTAAACTCCTGATCTCGTGATCCACCCCACTCAGCCTCCCAAAGTGCTGGGATTACAGGCATGCACCACCATGCTGGCGGCATTTTGTATTCTCTTTTCTTTTTCTTTAAAGAGCTAGAGTCTATCTCTGTCACCCACGCTGGAGTTCAGTGTCATGATCATAACTCACTGCAACCTCAAAATCCTGGACGTAAGTGATCTTCCAACCTGAGTTTCCCAAAATGCTAGGATTATAGGGGTGAGCCACTGCACTCAACCCCATTTTCTTCATCAGCCTTTTTGTCAAGGACTGATGAACCCTGTCTTCTGGAAACATTCTTGATAATCACAACATTAATTTTCTGATTCCCCTCTAACCTCTGAACTCCCCTCTCACTTTTCTAAAGCACTTTCTTTCCCTGCTAATCTGTCAGGGTCCAGAAACAAATTCAATAGGAGCTCCCATTAGAGTGGTATGAAAACAGAGACGCATTTCGGGAAAGGCTTTAGGTACATGAGGTCCAGGGTAGTTTTACTGGGCATTAATGGGAGACAGAAGGGAGAAAGCAAAGTCGGAATCTGATACAAATTTAGAAGAAAATCTTAGCTTGGTGATTTAACAACTGTTGGTCCTTGGCAATGTACTAGGAGAATAATGCCTTACTACAAAGCAATGACTTCCAAACCATACTCCAGACAGGGAGAGAAGACTTATGTTTTAAATGTCTGTCTCCCCTGAAATCTGTTTTAAGAAAGGGCCGGCCGGGCGCGGTGGCTCAAGCCTGTAATCCCAGCACTTTGGGAGGCCGAGGCGGGTGGATCACGAGGTTGAGAGATCAAGACCATCCTGGTCAACATGGTGAAACCCCGTCTCTACTAAAAAATACAAAAAACTAGCTGGGCGTGGTGGCGCGTGCCTGTAATCCCAGCTACTCAGGAGGCTGAGGCAGGAGAATTGCCTGAGCCCAGGAGGCGGAGGTTGCGGTGAGCCGAGATCGCGCCATTGCACTCCAGCCTGGGTAACAAGAGCGAAACTCCGTCTCAAAAAAAAAAAAAAAAAAAAAAAAAGAAAGGGCCGACACTGCTTTTCAAAGCTTTCAAAGTACACTTAACAGTATGATATAAGAAGCCATAGCCGGGCGCGGTGGCTCAAGCGTGTAATCCCAGCACTTTGGGAGGCCGAGGCGGGTGGATCACGAGGTCAAGAGATGGAGACCATCCTGGTCAACATGGTAAAACCCCGTCTCTACTAAAAATACAAAAAATTAGCTGGGCATGGTGGCGCATGCCTGTAAATCCCAGCTACTCAGGAGGCTGAGGCAGGAGAATTGCCTGAACCCAGGAGGTGGAGGTTGCAGTGAGCCGAGATCGCGCCATTGCACTCCAGCCTGGGTAACAAGAGTGAAACTCCGTCTCAAAAAAAAAAAAAAAAAAAAAAAAAGAAGCCACACAGGGAACTCGAAAAATCTGAACAGCATGCAAATTTCAGTTCAATCCTCGGTTTCCTCATCTGGAAAACACAGCTAATGTTATCCTACATCCCACACCTCACCGCACTCAACCTTGGAGGAAATAAACTATGTAAGTGTCTTTAAGTGCTAAGGCACTATTTCTATGCATATAATTATTTTTAAGGAATAAGTGCTAACTCTTCCAAAGAAATAATGACTGCTTAATTGCGTGTTAACAACAGCTGTCACAAAAATCTAAAGCTACATTTTTGCTTTCCAATAATCAACAGTTAGTCTTTTCACTTTAAAGATTAAAATTAGCATAGTAAAATACCATATAACTAATGAAGGTATTATAATGAAATGAAACAATATGAAAATTAACATCAAGATGCACTAATTTAATAAAATTAAAAAATTAAAAACTAGGAAGAATGGTGGAAGTGTTTCCTAGAGAAGGTTGCATATTTGTATCCCTTAGTTAACCAAGTAAGAAGGAAAAAGACACTTTTGAGATCTACCTATTTAAACCCAAAGATTGCTTTCAATATGTTTTAATTTCACCACTACATAATGAACTTTATATTTCTCCACTGAACACATCCCTGAAATGAGCTGAATCTTTACATTGAAAAATATTTCTCATTTTAATTAAAAGATACTGTCTCACAAAAATAATTACAACTCTAAAGTAATAAAAATTACACTTGAGAATCCTGTCAGTGGACAATCTGCCTTCACAATCTGCCTTCTGAACACAGTGAATTCTCCCATAAAATACCAACAAGTTGGTCAAATAAATAATTAATCCATATCTTTATTAAAAGGAGACATTTAAAGACATGCTTCTCAGTGAATTCTCATGTAACTTTAGGACTTAACTTTCCACAAAAGCAGTATAATGATCCTACGTATTTAATGAAATTTTGTAGCTTTTGTGAAAGCCACAAGGAGCTGCTGCTTCCAATAGCACATACAAAAGTTATTGTCCTTTTACTGTCTATTAATAAAGCAGAGCCTAACATAGTTGTAACTCCTACATATTAACATTTTATTCAGGAAGACTAATAGCTTATTAGTTAGGGCTTTTTCTGTTACAAGTGTAGACACCTAACTAAAAAGAGTCTGGGCCAAAAGATAATCTGATTGGCCCACATAATCAAAAAGGCCACCAGAGGGCTTCAGGCCAAGGATGGACCTGAAGGGACAGACAGTGTCATTAAGAGTTTCTCCCTAACCCCTCAGTTTTGGGTTGACTTCAATTTGAGACCGGCTCTTCACACAGGACAGCTTGGAAAAAATAAGATACCTCAGGAAAAGAGGTAACTTTTAAAAACATCCCTTCTGAATACTTTTGCTCTATGTCTTATCAGTTCAGATTAGACAATCTGAACCAATCACTGGGGGTAGAAGAATAAAACTTTTTTTTTTTTTTTTTTTTTAAGGACTGAGTCTCCCTCTGTTGCCCAGGCTGGAGTGCAGTGGTGTGATTCTGGCTCACTGAACTGCCTCCTGGGTTTAAGCAATTCTCCTGCTTCAGCCTCCGGACTACAGGCATGTGCGACTTATACCCAACTCATTTTTCCATTTTTAGCAGAGATGGGGTTTTTACCATTTTGGCCAGACTGGTCTCAAACTCCTGACCTCAGGTGATCCATCACTCTCGACCATGATAAAGCATTCTGAAGGGCTGGGCTTGGATCATGTGTCACCACTGGAGAGTAAAAGAAGACCCACTTGAACCACATGGATGAAACGAATTATTATACAGTGAGGAGCACTGGTACTCCAAGGGGGTATTAGGTGAACAAATAACATATGACCACCACAGATGGTCACTGGGTGGTATCCCTGAAAAGCCACCACCTGCATCTTTTGAGGAGCGCCGGCAGACTACCAAATGCAAAACCGGTACAAAGCAAGACTACAGGGGTCCATGTAGTTATTTTCACCAATCTACTCATTACCAAGAACTGCCCTCTAACTCTCCCATTTGCATTTAAAGACTGATTTGTTAACAGAAATGAAGAGACCTAAATTTAAAAGCTAAAACTATAAAACTTCTACACACACACACACACACACACACACACACACACAAAATCTTTGTAATCTTTGGGCAGGCAAAGTTTTCTGAGACGATAAAATCATGAATCACACAAGAAAAAACTGATAAACTGGGTTCATCAAAATTAAAATGCTTGGCTCTTAAAAGGACACTATGGGCCAGGTGCAGTGGCTCGCTCATGCCTGCAATCCCAGCACTTTGGGAGGCCAAGGCGGGCGGATCACAAGGTCAGAAGTTCAAGACCAGCCTGGCCAATATGGTGAAATCCCATCTCTACTGAAAATATAAAAATTAGCCAGGTATGGTGGAGAACACCTGTAGTCCAAGCTACTTGGGAGGCTGAGGCAGAAGAATTGCTTGAACCCGGGAAGCAGAGGTTGCAGTGAGCTGAGATCATGCCACTGCATTCCAGCCTGGGAGACAGAGTGAGACTTTGTCTCAGGAAAAAAAAAAAAAAAAGACACTATTGATAAACCCACAGCCAACATCATATTTAATGGTGATGACTAAATGCTTTCCTCCTAAGATGAGGAACAAGACAGGCATGTCCACCCTCAGTACTATTTTAATTGTTTTTCACAGTAAAAGAGCTTGATACCCTTACTACTTCTATTCAATATTTTACTGAAAGTTCTAGTTAGGTCAATTACAAGCAGAAAAGAAATAAGGCTGGGCATGGTGGCTCATGCCTATAATCCTAGCACTCTGGGAGGCCAAAGTGGGAGGATCGCTTGAAACCAGGAGTTCGAGACTAGTCTGTACAACATGGTGAGAGCACTATTCTACAAAAATACAAAAAATTTGCTGGGTGTGGCGGCACACGCTTGTAAGTCCCAGCTACTAGGGAGGCTGAGGTGGGAGGATCGCTTGAGCCCAGAAGGTCAAGATTACAGTGAGCCAAGATCGCACTACTACACTCCAGCCTGGATGACAAAGTGAGATCCTGTCTCAAAAAAAGGTAAAAGGGAAATAAAAATTATTCGGACTGGAAAAGAAGTAACACGATCTGTATTCGCAGATGACATGATCTTACACAGAGAAAACTCAAATCCACTAAAAAGCTCTTAGAACCAATAAACAAGCTGAACAAGCCTGTCGGATACAAAATCAATATACAAAAACCAACTGTATCTATATACTACCAGTGAGTAATCAGCAAATGAAATGTTTAAAAATTTAATTTACAATAGTATCCACATAAAATACATAGAAATAAATTGAGCAAAAGTAATGTATGTACACACTAAAAACTTACCATTGAAATAAATTAAGGGAAATATAAATAACTGAAAAGACATTTAACGTTCATCAATCATTTTGTGTTGCTGTAAAGGAATATCTGAGGCCAGGTAATTTATAAAGAAAAGAGGTTTATTTAGCTCATGGTTCTGCAGGCTGTATAAGAAGCATAGTGCCAGTATCTGCTTCTGGTGAGGCCTCAGGAAGCTTCTACTCATGGCAGAAGATGAAGGGAGAGAGGCATGTGACATGACAAGAGAGGGAGCATGAGGGCACGGAGAGGCCCCAGACATTGTGGACAAAGCGAGTAACTCATTACCGTGAGAGCATCACCAAGCCATACATGAAGGATTCCTCCCTGTGACCCAAACACCGCCACCAGGCCTCACCTCCAACACTGGGGATCACATTTCAACACAGGATTTGGAGGGGACAAAATAGCCAAACTGAACAGATCTGACATTTTAATTTTTTTTTTTTTAGTTTTCAGAGACAGGGTCTCTTGTCACCCTGGCTGAAGTGCAGTGGTGCAATCACTGCAGCCTCGAACTCCTGAGCTCAACTGATCCTCCCACCTCAGCCTCTTGACTGGCTGGGACTACAGAAGTGCACCACCGTGGCTGGCTTATTTTACTTTTTATAGAGAAGAGGATCTCACTTTGTTAATCACGCCAGTCTCAAACTCCTGGCCTCGAGTGATCTTTCCACCTTGGCCTCTCAAAGTGCTGAGAATATAGCAGGCATGGGCCACTGTACTGAGCCTGAAATTAACATGGGAATATTTCATATTTCTCAAACTGGTCTTAAAAAAAAAAAAACAAGAAACAGAAATTGACAAGTTGATCCTAAAATTCATATGGAAATACAAGAAACACAGAATAGGCAAACAATCTTTAAAAAAAAAACAAAAACAAAGCCAGAGTACTTCCTTCTCAATTTCAAAACTTACTATGAAGCCATAAAAATTAAGACATTGTAGTACCAGCAAAAGAACAGACAACAAAGATCAATGGAACCGAATTAAGAGCCCAGAAATAAACTCTTACATTTATGGGTCAATTGATTTCTGACAAGCATGCCAAATGAGCTCAATGGAGAAAGAATAGTGTTTTTACCAAATAGTGCTGGGAACAAAAGGATAGCCACAAGCAAAACAAAACAAACAAAAAAACAAAACAAAACAAAGAAATTAAACCTCTTCCTCATACCACACACAAAAATTAACTCAAAATGATTAATGATCCAAATAGAAAAACTAAAAGTATAAAACTCTTAAAAGAAAACATAGGACTAGGCTGGGCATGGTGGTGGCTCATGCCTGTAATCCCAGCACTTTGGGAGACCGGGACAGGCAGACTGCTTGGGCCCAGGAATTCAAGACCAACCTGGGCAACATGGCAAAACCCTGTCTCTCCAAACAAAACAAAACAAAACACAACACAACACAACACCCATTAGCTGGATGTGCTGGCACACGTCTGTAGTCCCTGCTACTGGAGAAGCTGAGGTGGGGGTACTGCTCGAGCCTGAGGCTGCTGTGAGCCATGATCATGCCACAACTCCAACCTGGGTGACAGAAAGAGACCCTACCTCCAAAAAAAAAAAAAAAACAAAAAACAAACAAACAAAAAAAAACAAGAAAAACAAAAAAAACAACTGGGTGTGCCAGATGTGTGGGTGCATGCCTGTAGTCCTAGCTACTTGGCTGAGGCAGGAGAGTCACCTGAGCCCAGGAGTTCGAGGCTGCAGTGAGCTGGGATTGCACCACTGCTCTGGTGACTGAGCAAGACTCTGTCTCAAAAAAAAGAGAAGACTATGGGTTAGATAATGGTTTCTTAAATACAATTCCAAAAGCACATGCAACAAAAGAAAAAATAGGTAAAATGGACTTCATGTAAACCACAAACATTTTTTTTTTTTCTGAGACGAAGTCTTGCTCTGTCACCAAGGCTGGAGTATAGAGGTGCGATCTCAGTTTACTGCAACCTCCATCATTCAGGTTCAAGTGATTCTCCTGCCTCAGCCTCTCGAGTGGCTGGGACTACAGGCATGTGCCACCACGCCCTGCTAATTTTTTATATTTTTAGTAGAGACTAAAAATACATGGTTTCACTGAGTTAATTAGCCAGGATGGTCTCAAATTTCTGGACCTTGTGATCTACCTACGTCGGTCTCCCAAAGTGCTGGGATTACAGGCGTGAGACACCTAGCAAAACCACAAACTTTTGTGCTGCAAGCAATACCATCAAGAAAATAAAAAGACAACCCACAGACTAGGTAGAAAACACTTGTAAATCAATCATATATCTGATAAAGAACGTTTATCTGGAATAAAAATAATTTTTACTGGCCAGGCACAGTGGCTCACACATGTAATCCCAGCATTTTGGGAGGCTGAGGCAGGATAATCACTTGAGGCCAAAGGAGTTCAATACCAGCCTGGGCAATATAGTGAAACCTCGTCTAGATTAGATAGATAAATAAGAACTTTTAAAATTCAGCCAAAGATAGTCCAAATTTTACTAATAAAACAGGTAAATTATCTAAGACAGACATTTTCCCAATGAGAATATGCCAATTTCGATTCAATGAAGATACCCAATAATCACATGAAAAAGATACTTGACATCATTTGCTATTAGCAAAATACAATTCTGAATGTCATTTTTTAAAAATGAAAATCAAAGACACACCATTGTAGAAGACAAGTGGGGTGATTCCTCAAGGATCTAGAACCAGAAATACCATTTGATCCAGCAATCCCATTACTGGGTATATACCTGAAGGGTTATAAATTGTTCTACCATAAAGACACATGCACATGTATGTTTACTGCAGCACTATTTACAAGCAAAGACTTGGAATCAACCCAAATGCCCATCAATGATAGACTGAATAAAGAATATGTGGTACATATACACTATGGAATACTATGCAGCCATAAAAAAGAATAAGTTCACGTCCTTTGCAGGGACATGGATGAAGCTGGAAACCATCATCCTCTACAAACTAACACAGAAACAGAAAACCAAACACTACATGTTCTCACTCATAAGTGGGAGATGAACAATGAGAACACATGGACACAGGGAGGGGAACATCACATACCGGGGCCTGTCGGGAGGTGAGGTGCAAGGGGAGGGAGAGTGTTAGGACCAATACCTAATGCATGCAGGGCTTAAAACCTAGATGAAGGGTTGAAAGGAGCAGCAAACCACCACGGCACATGTATACCTATGTAACAAACCTGCGCGTTCAGCACATGTATCCCAGAACTTAAAGGTAAAATTTAAAAAACATTAAAAATTAAAAAAAGAAAAGCAAAGACACAATGAAACAACACTTCACACTCACTAGGCTAACTACGATAAAAAAACATGGATAACAGCAAGATGGCAACTGGCTAAACAGGAATACAAAATAATGCAGTCACTTAGGAAAACAGTTTGCAGGCCCTCAAAATGTTAAACACATTCATTATCATTTGACCTAGCAAAACCACTCCCAGGTTCACAATAAAATAAAATATAGTCATGCAAAAACTGGCACATGAATGTTCACAGCAACATTATTTTTAACAGCCAAAGGTGGAGGCAACCAAATGTCCACCATTTGGATAAATAAAACGTGGCACATCTCTACAATGAAACATTTACTATTCAGCCAGAAAAAGGAATTAGGTACTGATGCATGACACAACACGGATGACCCTTGAGAACACTGTGCTAAGTAAGTGAAAGAAGCCACTCGCTAAAGACCACGTGAACTCATCTCTCCACTGCTTATTAGGCTCCCCTGGCTTACCAACATCTCTCCCTCTTTGGTTTCAGTTAGGACTTTCTTGCTAATGCTATCCTCTCTTCCTTTCTTAGATGTCCTCCTTTTTGGCCTTCTGTTTAAATTCTTACCTAATCTCTGTACATTCTTCCATGAAGTTTTCCCCAACCAAACCACTTGATTTCTCCCATATCTCAACTGTCAAGGTAGTCACTGACTGTATCATATTATGTGGGCATTTAAGTATATTGTCCTATTTTCTTCCTCCAAGCTTGTTAAGCATTAAGGACATATGAGAACAAGAGAACGTGATGGAAACTAACATTTACTAAGTACCTGCTTAGCAAATTTTTTTTTTTGAGACAGAGTCTTGCTCTGCCACCCAGGATGGAGTTCAGTGGCACCATCTCAGCTCAATGCAACCTCCATCTTCCGAGTTTAAGTGATTCTCCTGCCTCAGCCTCCCACGTAGGTGGGATTACAGGCACATGGCCACCACGCTCAGCTAATTTTTGCATTTTTAGTGGAGACAAGGTTTCATCATGTTGGCCAGGTGGGTATCAAACTCCTGACCTCAAGGGATCCATCCAACTCAGCCTAACAAAGTGCTGGGATTACAGGTGCGAGCCATCACTCCCGGCCTAAATATTTAATATATGTTATCTTAAAGCAAGTTACTTTAAACTCTGAGCCTGACTTTCTCCATTTGTAAATAAAGAAATTACTGCACAGGTTTATTGTGAAAACAGTGGGGAAAGTCCAAGATATCTAAAGTTAAAAAAAAAACAAGGTACAGAAGCGTTTATATAGCAAGTTACCGCTTGTGTTTATTTTAAAAAGGAGGCAGGGGAAAGGGGTGTGTGTGCACACATGTGCATGGGTTTAGGTGTGTATTCCTAAAGTAACTCACACAGGATGCACAAGAAACTGATAACAGCTATTGCCTCTGGGGCTGGAAGTGGGAAAACATGTATTTTCTATATACCCTTTTCTACTGTTTGTCTATCATGTGCATTCACTATTTCCAAATAATGAATTTTTAAAAGTACATGTACACACACAGTTATGAAATATATTTTCAAAAATATTGATGCCACAGGGCATTTCTACCCTTAGGGGTGTAAAAATAAACTTCACTGCAGTCATATTGATCATACTAAGGTTTATCACCCTTTTTTCTTTGAAAATGCTCATTTCATTATGTTCTACAGATGTCGTGACATTAATGGATGTCTTTTTTCTTCATCTAGAAAGTTAAAACACTGATCCACCCTTTATGTGAAAAGCACTCTATGTGACTGGTGTGTAAGATCACTACATGTGCTCTGCCCAAGACAACCTTGGTTCATGCCTACTGCCCTGACGCAATTATTAATAATTATATGATCACCCTCTACTGATAAACTAAAGGGAATAGAAGTCTATTCTTGTAACAATCAGAAAGATCATTCCATGAAATTTAAGAAACTATATTCTTTTGTACAATAAATTCCTCTTCTGTGAGTTTCAAGAATTTGCTTATTATCTTCTTAAAACATGTAATAACATGATTAACATACTGACCTGGCACAGTCTACCTGGCCCTTGCCCTTAGAATATTTCAAGATAGCAGCTATTGGCCGGGCGCGGTGGCTCAAGCCTGTAATCCCAGCACTTTGGGAGGCCGAGGCGGGTGGATCACGAGGTCAAGAGATCGAGACCATCCTGGTCAACATGGTGAAACCCCGTCTCTACTAAAAATACAAAAAATTAGCTGGGCATGGTGGCGCGTGCCTGTAATCCCAGCTACTCAGGAGGCTGAGGCAGGAGAATTGCCTGAACCCAGGAGGCGGAGGCTGTGGTGAGCTGAGATTGCGCCATTGCACTCCAGCCTGGGTAACAAGAGCGAAACTCCGTCTTAAAAAAAAAAAAAAAAAAAAAAAAAAAGATAGCAGCTATTTGTTCATCGTGATAAATGAATTTAAAAAGGAAAAGAAGTAGCTAAACACCCAGCTATTATTACTTTAGACAGTAAAAAAGACTTTCTCTATGTCTCATCTAATTCCATCTCAAATGATATACTCCAAGACTTATTAAGTACAGCTTAAACATTCCAGTTTCCACCTCTATTACCGCCTCCTCCCGCCCTTTTTTTTTTTTTTTGAGATGGAGTCTCGCTCCATTACCCAGGCTGGAGTGAATGGTATGACCTCAGCTCATTAAGCCTCCACCCCCTGGGTCCAAGCGATTGTCGTGCCTCAGCCTCCCAAGTAGCTGGGACTATAGGCATGCGCCACCACGCCTGGCTAAATTTTATGTTTTTAGTAGAGACAGGATTTCATCATGTTGGCCAGGCTGGTTTCAAACTGCTAACCTCAAATGATAAGCCTACCTTGGCCTCCCAAAGTGCTGTGATTACAGGTGTGAGCTACCATGCCTGACCCTTTTCTTAAGAGACTGTGGTCCTGCGACGTTGCCCAGGCTGAACTCCAGCTCCTGGCCTCAAGCGATCTTCCCACCTCAGCCTCCCAAGTAGCTAGAACTACAGGAATGCACCACTGCACGCAGCTCTATTACCCACTCTTGAAAAAGCTTAAAAGGAATTTAAAAAACCAAATGTTTCAACATTAGATTTACATTAAGCTAGATATATGTAAGATATTTATCTAATTATGCCTTCCTGACCATTAAGAACTACCTTCTCGGGCCGGGCACGATGGCTCAAGCCTGTAATCCCAGCACTTTGGGAGGCCGAGGCGGGTGGATCACGAGGTCAAGTGATCGAGACTGTCCTGGTCAACACGGTGAAACTCCGTCTCTACTAAAAATACAAAAAAATTAGCTGGGCATGGTGGCATGTGCCTGTAATCCCAGCTACTCAGGAGGCTGAGGCAGGAGAATTGCTTGAACCCAGGAGGCGGAGGTTGCGGTGAGCCGAGACCGCGCCATTGCACTCCAGCCTGGGTAACAAGAGCAAAACTCCGTCTCAAAAAAAAACAAAAAAAAAAACTACCTTCTCTCACAGGTACTGAAAATTCTTGTTTCTGACACAAGAATTTTCCCCAAATGATACAGAGAATAACAGTTAACTATCAGATAAGCTAGAGCACTAGTTTGAAAACCTTAGTTGCCTAAGAAGCAGGAGTTGGCAAACTAAGACTCACTTGGGCCAAATCAGGCCCTCTACTTGTTTCTGTTTGGTCTATCAGCTGTGAATGGTTTTTACATTTTTAAGTGATTTAAAAAATCTGAAGAAAACTAACATTTTGTGACAAGTGAAAACTATTAAGAATAAATTTTATATTGAATTATTAAATTGAAACCAGCATCCATAATAAAGTTGTATTGGAACACAACCATATTTTTTCATTTATGAATTGTATATGGCTGCTTTTGTACTATGGGTAGAGTTGAATAGTTCTAACAGAGACCAAATGGCCTATGACGCCTAGAATATTTACTACTTGGACTTCTGCTAAATAACTTTGCCAACCTCCACTCTAGAGAGGTTTTGCTTTTTAAAAAAATTATATACACACACACACACACACACTTCATATTATATATATATATATATATATATATGGCGAGACAGACAGAGAGATACAGAGACAGAGAGACAACCAAAACAGTGGGAGAGATGGAGAAAAGGGGAATTTCCATTTTTAACAACTGCCTCATGTAATTCTGATATAGACAATATATTCAGAAAACGCTGATCTACAATATTCTCCTCTATATGCTTACAAAAAAGGAATTGTCATGTGGCTTACAGTTTCATTGCTAAATAAAATGGAGGCAACGTGGTAAAGAGAGGCTTTCTTCCTTCTATCAAGACAGTACATATGTGCACAGCCAATTCAGCCTCCCCTCTCCTGAAGTGTGCAATGCATTCTGCCAGACGCTCAGATCTTGAGGTAAAAAAGAAGAAAATATCCTGTCCATTAAGAACAAAATTTTAATTTCATATAAAATTTGCTTTAGTTTGTTGTTAAGATTTGTGATTTCGAAGTTACACTCAGGAAATCCCTCTGGCCTGTGGGTCACATTTTTTTTCATTGTACAGTTTTAAAATTTCACAGGTAAGCCTTTAATCCACCTAGTCTATCTTCATACACAGTGCTAAGTAGGAATCCAGTTTTATTTGCCTCCTGATGTTGAGTCGGTATCCCTATATCATCTATTAACAGTCCCATCTTTTCCTAAGTGTTTGGTGTCACCATAATTATATATTATATACCAAAATCCTACACACACGTGTCCATCTCCAGGTGCTCCAAGTCAGCTTCATTGGTCTGTTTATCCTACCACAAGGCTACGGTAATAAATACAGTGTAGTATTACTGGAGCATGTCTTCGTATCTGGTAGACCAATAGGCCATCTCCCACACATCACACCTAAGACTGACCTATGTATGTCCATGAATCTATTCTCCATATGTAAGTGTACAGTATGATTCGCAAAAAATTAGAAAATCAGAACACACTAAGAGGACACAGGCGCTCTCATGCCCTGCTACTGGTGCGCATAGAGATGAGTACAGCCATTCTCGGGAATAATCTGGCACAATGTAAGTCAAATCAAGTTTAAGTAAGCCCTATGATCCCCTTGCAGTTCTGCTTCATTCTTACAGAGGTCCAAAAAAGAGTCTGTAGCAGAATGTTCACTGGAGCACTGTCAGTGGGGAGGGAGAGCTGGAAACAACCTGGGCTTCTGTAAGATAAAATGAGTATACCTCTTGGAACACTTTGTGGCTGTTCAAAGCAATGAGTTAGATGCTTGCATAGCAACAGGGAGAGCGCGTAAAACATTTTGCTTAGAAAAATGTAAGAAAGAGAATTAGGTATCATTTAAGTTAAGTTAAAAATACAAACACACTAAATGTATTTTATAAGAACACAAATAACAGAGTGAAAGGCATCAGAATGGGTGCTTTGGGGGTTAACAGAAGTGGAAAATGAGGATAAAATGGAATAAAATAAACGAGCAAGTAGGAAAGAGGAGAAAAAGGAATCAACCTCTGTTGGGGGAAGGGGAGAGCTCACAAACACCAGGCTAGCCAGCTGTAATGTGCGCCTTAGACACTACCCACGAGCCCCACCCTGCAAGGCTCTGCCACAAATTATTTTTACATGCTCCAATTTTACATGTAAGTCGCCATCATTAAAGGAACCCCAAGAGCATAAAAATTTACACACAGTGAAAGAAATATCAAGAAGATACCTTATTTCCATACAACTGCAGGATAAAGATGGCAGTATCTATAACTCAGGCAACCAGAAAACATACATTAAAGAGACAAAAGTATAAAAACACAGGGAAAGCGTTTGGATGAAAGAAGAAATAAGTTTTAAGTTTTAGACACAGTTTGTTGTTAAGTTCTACTGTTTGGCTGAAACTACTGACTTCAGAAGGCAGACAAGAATGGCTGGAATATATCTGAGGGTCATTTGGATTGTCAGTTGTCTGCCACGTAGTTATTAAAGGTGACCCTGGTAGAGAAGATGCTTGTGGAGCTAACGATGTGGGATGCGCTGGGGGAGTTAGGTGCTGACTCAAAACAAAATAACTAATAGGAAGCGGGGGAGAAATGACGTGGAAGGTGAGAGTGGAGCAGGTGAATCATTATAGATCTCATTTAAATATTTAAAGTTGATTATGTGTAATAT
The DNA here is from genome assembly GCF_048565385.1 of Saimiri boliviensis. NCBI lineage: Eukaryota > Metazoa > Chordata > Mammalia > Primates > Cebidae > Saimiri > Saimiri boliviensis. The sequence goes on along the minus strand of NC_133457.1, from coordinate 39,280,361 downwards.
AAGTTAAATACATAACTTTGTGTTCAAATACCATTATATTCTAATAGCAGTAAGTACCAAAGACTGAAGACATTTATGCAGCAAACTCAGAACGGAGAATATCTTTATGATTGTTATGTGAATGGTGTGCCACAGAGCTGTGCAACACAATGGTCCTGACTCATTTTTATTAACAGCAGAACACTGTGCACAGTTCAGAATGTCAACAAATATTTAACGCATATTATATGCTATAATGTTAGGAATTATATGTCGTGCAGTCATCAAGACTGGCATTAACCTCACAATTACGCAAACTAAGTCCATGTATTACGGTAACCTAAAGGCCTTCCCTCCATCCCCCTCACTGCTTTCAACAAAATTCAGTCTAGGAGGACAGATGGCTTCCCAAAGAAAGTCAAATTTAATCCGAAAAAGTTGTCCATGAACTATGCTCCTGCCAAAAAAAGCAGCTTTAAGCCAAACAATCATACTATATACTACTAGAATACATATCTTTTTATATTTTTATATGTGATTATAACATAGATAATATATATGCTATGTCATAGTGTAAAAGTACATGGACTACTTTACAGTATAAAGTTATACCATAACTGCCATAATCATGCTACTATAGGGTTCTTTATTCAAATAAAACAAGCCCTTGCCCTCAGAGGTTACAATTAAATGCAGAAATATAGAAAATTTGATCATCTGAACATCTATTCCAGAAGATTCAAAATTATAACTGCTTATTCCATTCAGTGTTGTATAATAAGGAATCTTTATTCTCTCAAAGTATAAAATCTTACGTGTGACTTCAAGAACCGAAATTAAAATTTTTAAAAACCCAATAGCATACCTGTAATTTGTGATAATGCGATTTTATGCCACGAAAAAATGCTGTTCAGTGTTGACACAGAAGAATATGAAACTCCAACTTATTTCCTCAAGCTATGAATTCAGCTTACATAACAAAAGGAGGCCTTAAAATACCTTGCCTTCGTATCTCACTTAGGATGACAACATTTAGTGATATTTATAGCAAATGATAATAAAATAAAAAGGTATATTCTTCAAAGAAAACAGAACGGGCCGAGTGCGGTGGCTCACAAATTGTAATTTCAGCACTTTGGGAGGCCGAGGCAGGTGGATCATAAAGTCAGGATTTCGAGACCAGCCTGACCAACATGGTGAAAGCCTGTCTCTACTAAAAATACAAAAAATTAGCTGGGCATGGTGGCGCGCGCCTGTAATCCCAGCTACTCTGGAGGCTGAGGCAGGAGAACTGCTTGAACTGGGGAGGCGGAGGTTGCAGTGAGCCAAGATGCTGCCACGGTACTCTAGCCTGGGTGACAAAGCAAGACTTCGTCTCAAAATATAAAAAGAAAAAAGAATAACAACAGGCTGGGCCACATAGCATGTCTCCATCTCCACAAAAAATACAAAAATTAGCTGGGCATGATGACATGTGTCTGTTGTTCCAGCTACTCAGGAGGAGAGGTGGGAGACTGACGGAGCCCATGAGGTTGAGGCTGCAGTGAGTTGTGACTGCACCACTGCATCCCAGCCTACGCGACAAATTGAGACCCTGTCTTCCGAGAAAAGAAAAAAAGAGGAAAAAAAACACCCCAAAAAAAGCCCCTTACTTAGTGGACCATGAAATAGTTCAATCTTCCTTCTTACCTGATCCTAACATCTGCAATTCCGCTACCCATTGGAGTCAACCCAAAAGTTACACCACACTTACTTTCACCTAGTTACAATAAATGTTTTAAGGTAAATGCATTTTCTGATTCACTGTAACAATCACTAGAATAATCAAAGCACTAACTCACATACCTCAGGTTTTGTGTAAAAGGTTATCCTATTTTGCCCTCTAACAGCAGTTAGCCACTCAACACTCACCTAGAGTACCTCCATCTCTCTCCTAATAGAACTGTAAACCATCTCAAACATTATGTCCACAAAACAAAAAGACTGAAGACAGGCATATAAAAACTGTGACTCTCAGCTGCATGTGACTCTTTCAGTCACCAACCCACAGGATTTCAAAGCTCTGTGTCAGAACAATATGATACAATGCTGAATTCAAAGGTAACAGTCATGTGGGATTGTTTTTGTTTTGGTTAACGGTGGCTACAAACGTGGCTCCAGAATCCTAGAACTTTGAATGGCACTGATACATGAAAAAGTATGAGAGGTGAATGTCTGACATTTATATTTTCTCCCTATTAGACTGAAAACATTTTACCTGCAAATCCAACAGAATTCATGGAAAGTAGAAATGCAATCTCTAACAATGTGGCCACTATAAATCCGACTCTAATCACACATACAATATAAATATTCTTGTGGTGTGGCTTGACCTTGTAATCATATTAGAATTAATAGGCACTCAAAGCACATCTAATCCTAAGTGAATGAGAGAGAGAAAAAAAATCAGTCATCTATTCTTAAAAAAAAAAAAAAAATCCTAAAACAATTAAAAATTCTAATAACACAGTTCAGCTGATACAGCCAGAAACAGTATCAGTCTCTAAATGCCAAGATGAATTTTAAATAAAATCTAACTCTTACCCATTTACAGCAGACAAAATTGAATCATAAGTCATTATAGAGAGTTTAATTTTTTTCCTCACTCATTATGGAAAGAAACCAATAATTCTTTATATCTTTTCAAATAGTTATCCACATCTCTAAAAGTAAATAGTATCATTATAAATGTATAAAAGCTGAAACAGCGTGAAAGTACTGTTTTCTAAAGACTAAATATTTTTTATTTATAAGAAATATCATGGGCCGTAAAGTCACTTCGGCTTCTAACCAAGATAGAATAACAGGCATTAAATTTGCCCTACCACTTAACAAAAAAACTGACAAAATATATAAAACAACAGTTTCCATATACTGGACATCAGGTAGTGCAAGGCAGTGATCTCTGAGAAAGGAAAAATAAACACAGCGAGACCTACAACTGCCTGTGGTGCAAGAAGGGATCATCTAAATGGTTAGAGTTCACAAGTACCAGAGCTGCATAGCGAGGGAGCGCCAGAGACCTATAGAGGGGTCCCAGTCAACTATTTACTTAAGTACAAATTAGCGCATCCCTGAGAGACTACTACGCAATGCCAGGGAAAGAATCACCCAGAGGAACAGAGAGAACATTCCCCAGAGCTCACATAGGGCTGAAAATGGGTTGCACTGCCACTAGTCGGAAAGAAAAAAAACCCCGGTAACTTATGGGACATTCAGTAGAATACTCAGAATGGTAATGCCTCAGTGGATGGTAAAAGTTAGCTTTAATAGTTGTTCCGGTCACTCTCAAAAGCAGACTTCAAAAGGAGGCCTTAAAAGCAGGTCTCAAAAGGATCAGACTACTACCAAGACTAAGTTCCAACTTAACTGTACCTTAAGACAAAACTCAAGAATATTTTAAAGAATACAAAAATATCCAGCACTCAAAAAGGCAAAATTCACAATGTCTGGTATCCAACAAAAAATTATCAGGCATGTATAGGAGTTTGAAAATATAAGATGAAAAACCAATCAGTAGAAACTGATCCAGAAATGACCCAGATAATGAAATTAGTGGACAAAAAGACAGTACACAGTTCTTGTAATCATATCCACAAATTAAAAATGATAAATACCTGACCATGGTAAGTGGGCTTGTGGGAATTATAAACAGATCCAAATCAAACTTCTAGATATGAAAAAATACAACATCTGAGATTAAGCATACACTGAAATTAACAGCATATTAGACTATACAAAGGAAAAATAAACTTGAAATCAGTAACAGAAATTACTCAAAATGAAACAGAGAAAAGAAACTTTCTTTCCAAATATGATGAAACTATAAACTCACAGATCCAAGAAGCTGAACACCAAGCACAAGAAATACGAAAAATAAAAAACTACATCACAAGGTGTATCATAATCCAACTGTGTAAAACCAGTGATTAAGAGTAATTCTTAAAGGCTGGGCGCGGTGGCTCAAGCCTGTAATCCCAGCACTTTGGGAGGCCGAGGCGGGTGGATCACGAGGTCGAGAGATCGAGACCATCCTGGTCAATATGGTGAAACCCTGTCTCTACTAAAAATACAAAAAAATTAGCTGGGCATGGTGGCGCGTGCCTGTAATCCCAGCTACTAAGGAGGCTGAGGCAGGAGAATTGCCTGAACCCAGGAGGCGGAGGTTGCGGTGAGCCGAGATCGCGCCATTGCACTCCAGCCTGGGTAACAAGAGCGAAACTCCGTCTCCAAAAAAAAAAAAAAAAAAAAAAAAAAGAGTAATTCTTAAAAGTAGCCAGACAAAAAGATGACACATCATATGGAGAAGCAAACTAAGGATCATTACAGAGTTTCACTGGAAGCAATGCAGGCAGAAGACAGGTTCATAGCATCTTTAAATAAAAAACAAACAAAACTGTCAGCCTAAAATCCTATATCCAGTAAGAACATTTCCAAAAAAAAAAAAAAAAAAAAAAAGACAAAGATGTTTTTCAGACATACGAAGCAAAGAATTTGTCACCAGCAGACTGGACTGCAAGAAATGTTACAGGAATTCTCTCAGGCAGAAAGAGATGACAGTGAGTGAGTATCTGAAACTATACAAAGAAAAAAGAAAAACACCAGAAATTGTAATAAATTTGTGGGAAATAGAAGATTTTAAATTATTTTTAAAATCTCTTTAAAGCAAAAATAGTAACGATATATTTTGGGGCTTATAAAATGCAGAATAAAATATATGATAACAGTACTAATGCTGGGAAGAGGAAATGAAAGGGACTGTTGAGTTATCACTATAGGTGAAGGGGTGTAATTATCACTTTAAGGTAGTCTGTGATAAGCTAAAGATGTATTCTATAAAGATGCATTCTAAAGCAACCACTAAAAACCACAAGTTATAGTTAGTAATCCAACAGAGAAATTAACATAGGATCATTTGAAAAAAAAACCATAACCCAAAAGGAAGCACGAAAAAGGCAATGACACAAAGAACAGATAGAACAAATTGAAAATTAATTTAAATCCAATCATATCAGGCCAGGTGCAGTGGCTCACACCTGTAATCCCAGCACTTCAGGAGGCTGAGGGGGGCAGATTGCTTGAGCTCAGGAGTTTGAGACCAGCCTGGCCAACAGAGCGAAACTCCATCTCTACTGAAAATACAAAATTTAGCTGGGAGTGCTGGAGTGTGCTTGTAATCCCAGCTACTCAGGAGGCTGAGGCAGGAGAATCGCCTGAACCCAGGGGACAGAGGCTGCAGTGATTTCAGATAGTGCCACTGCACTCCAGCCTGGGTAACAGGGTGAGACTCCATCTCCAAAAATAAATAAATCCATCATATCAACAATAACATTAAACATAAATGGTCTAACCATTCCAATTTAAAAGCAAACACTATCACACTGAAAAACAAGCAAGTCCCAATTATACACTGCTTAAAAGAAACTGCTAGTCCCCAGGCGTGGTGGTTCATGCCTGTAATCCCAGCACTTTGGAAGGCTAAGGAGGGAGGACTACTTGAGCCCAGGAGTTCAAGACTAGCCTGGACCACATGGCAAAACACTCTCTACAAAAAGTTCAAAATTTAACCAGGTGTGGTGGCTCACATCTATAGTCCCAGGTGCTTAGGAGACTGAGGTAGGAGTATTACTTGAGTCCAGGACGTTGAGGCTGCAGTGAGCTGTAACTGTGCCACTGCACTCCAGCCTGGGCAACAGAGCAAGACCTTGACTCAAAAAATAAAATAAAATAAATAATAAAAATAAAGAAAAGAAACCCCATTATACATATTTTTAAGTTCCATACCAGCTTTCACTTATTAGATACTAACCAATGAAAAGTATCAACTTGTTTTAATAAGCAACACAGATTAGTGGACAAGTAGAAAGGGAAATTCCTGATAGCATGATAAAGATTTCGAATTCTCAATTCTCCATATTAACTGTCTACCTTCTATTCAAGGTTTGTAGTATTTAATTTCCCACATGTCAAAAGTTACTCAAAAGATTGAAGGTGGTAAAAATGCTGCTTCTAAAACAAATCTTTCTTATTCAAACCAGATATAGGCCAGTACTCTAAAAAACAAAACACCAAAAGCAAGTAAGCAACCAAAGAAAACCTATCTCCAATGCTTTCTGAAATGCAACCAGAAGCTAGTAATTTTAAAAACACATCACATAATATATCACAAATCCTCTGAACTTCAAATTGGAATCAGCCAATGGCTAAAAATAAAAACACACAGTAAGTTGGACTGGGATGGTGCAGGCAACAGTCCCAAAATTCCGTCTCTCCTCCCTGCAGAAGAAAGCAAATGTATCACTACATAGCTCACAGTTAACACGTTACTATCTTTTTGAGACACCAGTATCCTGGGGATACTTACAATTTTGAGAGCTTCTCAAGTATTAGTGGTGGGTTTGGAACACACTCCCTGGCTCAGCTCCTAAATCTAAACAGAGCACTCAGGCTCCTGTGTTTTAATTTTGGCTCCCAAACTTTCTAGCTGTATGATCACAGGCAAGTTACTTAACTTCTTTATGTTTCAACTTCCTCACCTGTATAACTGAGGGGAAAATAATCCTACAACTTTTTTGTTAGTATCAGTGCTTACTGTGAGCTGGGCACTGTTCCAAATGCTTCACATACATTTTTAAATCCTAAAAACTCTATGAGGTAGGCATTATTATTCCTACCTTACAGATAAGGGAACAGAGTAGAGATTTATGTTCCTCTCAAATTACATAGCTATTAGGTGAGAGTTAGGATTTTAACTCAGTCTGGTTCCAAAACCTGCCATCTTTATCAACAGGCCAAACAAGTAACTAGTAACAATTCCATAGATTTCCCAAATTGCTTATCTTTTCATGATAGACCATAAACTATTTAACAAGAGCTTTATCTTTTTCATCATGAGTGATCCCACCATCTAGCACACAGAGCATAAAACAGATCAAAGTCTGCTGAATGAATAGATTACTGGGCACGATTCTGTCAGTCATACGTCATTTACTTCCACATGCCCCTAGGGACAGGGTAGAGAGTGTACACGGCTAAGAATCAGACCGATGTTCTATCCCAACCGTACCAGTCAGTCCTCAGCTGAGCCATTTTAGGAAAGTCACCTCACTTCCCTAGATCTAACTGTGTTCATTTGTAAAATGAGGAACTGAACTAGATCTAAGTTCCCTTTCAGCACTAAAATTTCCAAGAAAAACCAATGTCACTCTTTGGGAAAAAGAACAAGAGAGCTGCTCACTGAAACACCTTGCAGTTTTCAGAGGAACATGCACACCTCTTCTGTTGCTTACTGGAAATCCTTTAGTCCCCTAGACTAAAAGCTCCAACAGAGCCTGGATGTAGTCTCTCCTGTTTATATGTCTTCCCCAGTACAGCACACGGCATGTGGAAGACATCTGATGTGTAATGAGTAAATGCATTATAGGTGAAAACTTGTGAGTACTAAGTGAAAAGAGAAACTCTTCTTTTATATAGCACTCTAAATCAGTTATTTCCCAAATTCATGAATGGATGACTAATTTTACTAGCTGGATGTTCATTTTAGATATTCCTATTTACTTCAGTTATAAAAACTCTGTTCTAAAGATTTATTCACAAGGCTTTTTAAAATGCTTTAACTTCTTGCTGTTTCAATGTATTTCATCTATATCCTAAACAGTTCTTGTTCCAAATGTCCTATTTAACAGAAAAATAGTAATCTTAACATCAACAGCAAAAGCTCAAAAAACATTTTCTGAAGTATGTATCTTATCTGTGCCATAAACTAGATCATAAAAGCAGCAGTTGAAAAGAAGTTATTAGAAACAGCTTAAAATTCACAGGAAACAGATGCTAACCTTCCCTCCCTGCCTCCCCCTTTCCTAATGCTTTTAAATATAAAGCTATATTACATGTTGAAATGAACCTTTTGACAGTTATTTACGTAGATTATCCAAAGAAATTTAATGAAATCTCAATTCACCAGAGTTTTTCAAACAATAATCTACAAATCAATACAGACAAACCCTGAAGTTTACCTTCTAACGTCTAAAAAAAGGGGGAGGAGGGAGTTTCTAAAATTGATTCACTTTTATTTTGAATAATTAATGATTATACATCAGAAAAACCTAGAAATTATTTCACACTGTATGTAAAATATGCATTACTTCCTTGGTTCTTACCCCTGGCTTGGGCTTTGTTTTAATGCAGATGTTAGAACTTCCCCTAGAGTTGATTCCAATGAGATGGGGCCCTGGTGCGACTGTTCTGTTTTTTGTTTTGCTTTGGTTTTTGCTTTGAGGCAGGTCTTGTTCTGTGGCTCAGGCTGGAGTGTACTGGTGCAATTCTAGCTCACTTAGCCTAGAACTCCTGGGCTCAAGTGATCTTCCCACCTCAAGCTTCCTGAGTAACTAGGACCACAGTTGCATACCAGTACACTTAGCTAATTAAAAAATTTTTTTCGTAGAGACAGTATGTTGCTATATTGCCCAGTCTGCGCTCAAACTTCTGGGCTCAAGCAATCCTCTGCCTCAACCACCCAAAGTGCTGGGATTACAAGCATGAGTTACCCAACCAGGCCTACATCTTTTTTAAACATGACATGTAACTGAGATAGCAGCCAAGGTTGAGAACTGCTTCATTCAACATTTAACAGTTAATGCTAGATTGCTTCAAGTAGGTGATCGGGTTAACTCAATATATAAAACCTAAAAATGTTAAAATATTATACTACTAGTCCCGTATTTTTTTCTACACTCTTACTCTCTATTTTAAACATTATCCATTGGAGCAATGATTCCTCACATTGCTTTTTATGCATTGCAGGGAATACCTTAAGTCTTAAGACAAAATGCAGTATGAACTCATTTGAGTTTTAAATTTCCTCCAAAGTGATTTCTCTCATTACACTAATATTTTAAGTCAAAACATTTATAAAACAAAACTGTAAGAAATAACATTAGCCAATTCCTAATCTCAAAGAGCTTTCCTAGTATTAGAGAGCAGAAGTTTTTCTTTTTTCCCTTTTGTATTTTTAGAGACAGGGTCTTGCTCTGTCATCCAGGATGAAGTGCAGTGATGCAACCATAGTTCAATGCAGCCTCAAACTTCTGGGGTCAAGCAGTCCTCCCATCTCAGCTCCCTAAAGCGCTAAGATTACAGGCTTGAACCATGGCACCTGGCCTTTTTTTCATTTTTTAAATAAAAAGCTGCCAGGAGCAGTTAGCAGTGCTGTTCAGGGAATAGAACTTGGAAAAGGCACAGGAGGAGGGCAGGTTAGAGGCAAACACAGAAAAGCTGCAGAGTAATGAGACACGCTACAGAGATATGTGAGAAAGATGGGGGGATTTTAAGAGGGCAAGCAGAACAATTAGGCGTGTTTTGGAAAAATCCCCCTAAATGGTGACAAATATTTGTCCTCTGAAGGAGAATTTGATGGGGGTTATTAACTCTAATTTATGGATGAGAAAATAAAGCTGCTAGAGGTTAAGTGATCTGCCCAAGATGATAATGCCACGAAGAGGCAGAGTTAAGATTTGAGACTCAAAACCAAGCTTATATTACAGCAAAGAAAACTGTATGACTATTATTACAAATGAGCTGTAAAAGGCCTTGTCCAAAGACACTTCAAAAAATGTTTTAAATAAGGGACCAGGAGTTAACCTGCTGAAGTTTTATCTTTTACAATAAGGCTTTTTTGCATTGCTGAAATTTTCTGACACAAAACTTCTGTTGTCTTTTTTTTTTTTTTTTTTTTTTGAGACAGGGCTGGAATGCGGTGGTAGAAACACGGCTCACTACAGCCTCAACTTGTCACGCTCAAGTGATCCTCCCACCTCGGCCTCTCCAGTAGCTAGGACTATAGGCACACACCACCATGCCCAGCTAATGTCGTAAATTTTCTGTAGAGATACGGTTTTGCTCTGTTGCCCAGGTTTGTCTTGAACTCCTGGCCTCAAGAAATCCTCCTGCCTTGGCCTCCCAAAGCACAGGGATTACAGGCATAAGCCACCACGCCCAGCCACTTTTGGCATCTCAAATAAACCTCATTCCTTCACAGTCATGCCTATAATTTGCTTTACACAGACAACAAAATTTACTGTGAAATACAAGAAATTATCTTCTCTCTAGCTTTGCTAACATTGCCACTGCTTTCCAACATCCTGTTCATCTGCATTGAATACTCTGTTTAACTACTGCTATGACACGGCCCTCAGACCCTCGTGTAGCTTTCTGAATCAGGGTTTATTTATATCTTCTAACCTGACTCTGTATTAATATTCTAAAAATGGGAAAAAACAATTTATCTAAAATAATGAAACAAATTCAATTCATTAATGTAGTGGCTTCCAGAGGTGCCTAGGAAACACATGCCTACCTAGTGGGAGAGTCTATGCAATTCTTACTTTTAAATATGTGACTATCATATAGCTCACTGTCAAGAAAGGCACACACCATATACCACTCAGTTTTTTAAGGTAAGGGACAAGCAACACAAAACTCATATTTTAAAAATACAAAATAGGCTGGGCGTGATCGCTCATGCCTGTAATCTTAGCACTTTGGGAGGCTAAGGCGGGAGGATCAGGAGTTCAAGACCAGCCAGTTCAAGACCAGCCTGACCAACATGGTTAAAACCCTGTCTCTACTAAAAATACAAAAATTAGCCAGGTGTGGTACTGCATGCCTGTAATCACAGCTACCACTCAGGAGTCTGAGGCAGGAGGATCGCTTGAAGGAAGCAGATGTTGCAGTGAGCCAAGAGCCTGCCACTGCATTCCAGCCTAAGTGACAAAGTGACACTGTCTCAGAAACAAAAACAAATACAAAATTAAAAAAATCTCCATTTTATACTATAGTTATGGAAAATAAAAGGAAGTGCTAAGAGACAAATACACGAAGACTGAGGAAAAATGGGAGGAAAGGGACAAAAACTGACTAAAAGCTGTAGTGTTACAGAGTTAAAATTAACTTGAATACTTTATACGTTTCTTTTTCTGCCTCTTGTTGAGAGAGATTTTCACTTTATCCTCCAGGTTGGAATACAATGGCACAAACACAACTCACTGCAGCCTCAATCTCGTGGGCTCAAGCAATCTTCCTGCCTCAGCCTCCCAACCTCTAACTCCTGGATTCAGACGATTCTCCTGCCTCAGGCTTCTGAGTAGCTGGAATTACAGGTGCCCAGCACACTTGGCTAATTTTTGTACTTTTAGTAGAGATGGGGTTTTGCCATAGTGGCCAGGCTGGTCTCAAACTCCTGAGCTCAGGTGATCTGACTGCCTTGGCCTCCCAAAGTGCTGGGATTACAGGCATGAGCCACCCTGCCTGGTCCCCCACACCTCTATATTTTTCTTTACAGGGCTCTACCCACCAGGAAAAACACAGTCCCTTCTCCTTTATTAAAAATGTATGTTCTCAGCCGGGCGCGGTGGCTCACGCCTATAATCCCAGCAGTTTGGGAGGCTGAGGCGGGTGGATCACGAAGTCAAGAGATTGAGACCATCCTGGTCAACATGGTGAAACCCCATCTCTACAAAAAATACAAAAATTAGCTGGGCATGGTGGCACACGCCTGTAGTCCCAGCTACTCGGGAGGCTGAGGCAGGAGAATCGCTTGAACCCAGGAGGTGGAGGTTGTGGTTAGCCAAGATCACGCCATTGCACTCCAGCGTAGTAACAAGAGCGAAACTCTGTCTCAAAAAAAAAAAAAAAAAAAAAAAAAGTATGTTCTCTTCCAACAGATCAACTATTTGTATCCAAGCCATTCCCTGGACAATGATCAGAAACTGAATTCTACTTTCATTTCTCGTTCAGGAAAATTATTCATTTGCTCCTTCATTCATTCACAGCAAACATTTGAGCACTTTTTGTTTTGTAAGCCCTGTGCTAGGTGGCGGACTTGATCCCTGTGAGCACAGAGCTTTAGAGTACTGAACAAATTCAAAAAACCAATTATTAAAGCTAAATAAATGACTAAGTTTTCTGCCTTTAGAAAAAGGTATTTGGCTGGGCATGGTGGCTCACGCCTGTAATCTCAGCACTTTTGTGGGGCCAGGGCGGGTGAAATCACCTGAGCTCAGATGTTAGAGACCAGTCTGGCCAACATGGCGAAACCCTGTCTCTAAAAAAAAATACAAAAAGCTATCCAGGCATAGTGGCAGGCACCTGTAATTCCAGCTATTCGGGAAGCTGAGGCAGGAGAATCGCTTGAACCTAGAAGAAAGAGGCTGCAGTAAGCTGAGATCACACCACTGTACTCCAGCCTGGGCAAGAGAGAGAGACTCCATCTTAATAATAAGAAGAAGAAATACAAAACTTAGCTGGGTGTGGCAGCACGTGCCTGTAGTCCTAGCTACTCAGGAGGCTGATGTGAGATGTCAAGGCTGCAGTGAGCTGTGATCACACCACTGCACTCCAGCCTGGGTGACAGAGTGAGACCCTGTCTCCAAAAAAAAAAAAAAAAAAAAAAAAAAAAAAAAAAAAAAGGAAAAAAAAAGAAAAAAAGTCTTCGTTTTGTTGTTAAACTAGCTCCTATACTTACTAAGCTGTATAGCTGCATATAACCTTACAGCTTGATTTCATAATCTGTAGAATGGGGGAAAAACAGATTCATTTTACCTACCAATATTAGTGTCATTTGGACCCTTTCACTTTAATCACCGAAATAGCTGACTGATCCAGAACTTAATCAAGCCAGACTAACTGGTCCCTCAGTCCAAGACTTTTACAACTAGACAAAAGTAAGTTTCTCTCTGGGTGCCTGTGGTCACGTTCCTTCAGGCTGGCTGTGGACAGCTGGTAGCAGTCTGCAACGTGAGAAAAAATAAAGCACACTTGCAGAGAGAAGCAGAGATGGGAGCTGGAAGGCTTCTGCTGTTTGTGAACATTACAGTTCTTGAGTCATCAGATGCATATTCAAATATCCCTATAATATTATCTTTTTATTTAAATGAGTTAATTAGACTGTTGTTACCTGCAACATCAAGAGTCTTAGCTAATAACAAAAGTGGCATCAGAATGACATTCTCCCCAAAGTACAGTGGTTGACTTCGGGCCCTAAAGCCAGACTGCGTGGGTTCTTCCGGCTCCTCCACTTACTAAGCTGCAAATAACCTTATACCTTGATTTCATAATCTGTAAAACGGGAATAAGTGACCATCAGTAGGAATGATTTAAGTTTCTAACGTTCAAAGTCCTTACAACAAAGCTTGACCCAGTTAAGAGCGCAACAGGTTACTTATCACCACCGCCTCCAAGGGGGATCTAAATTCTAGGATATACTGATTTGTTGATACTTCAGTGAGACCACTCATCTGACTGGACCCACTCCCTAGTGCACATGTGACACATAGAGAGCACTGACAAGGCCACTCTTAAGCAGGTACAGATTCCACTTCTAGGTGAATCAAGAAGAGTAATAAGGTAACAGAGAGAGACAAAAAAGAGTGTGGATTCTCCACAGCTCCAAGCATCACACTCTTCTTTCATTAGGAGCATCTACATAACCAAAATCCCAAACCTGCCTCTACTCCGATACTGAGTCTCACTGCTCTTCCTTTGATGCTGTTGGTTTTATGAGCCTCCGGGTTTCTATACATTTTTAGATCCAACAGATGACTTCAGCTTGCACCCCAACTCCCGCCAAAAAAAAAAAAAAAGTCACTCCCACTGGTATAACTCTTAAAATCCTTTATTATTTGTGATTTTTATTTGTGTGTGTGATGGGGGTAGGGCAAGAGCTGAAGGCTGTTGACCTTTGAGAACCCTAAATCTATTTATAATACATAATGACTGAGACTCCCTCTATCCACCCAATGGTGTTGTCAGGAAATATTAGAAGACTTCATACAAAGGGCTCAGAATAAATTAAACACCATCCTGAAAGGCTGCTTAACTAGAAGCAAGCATGCCCCAGACCACACATCAAGCACATGCATGTAAGAATCAAAGGATCCTGAAGAACCAGGAGGTAGTTAAATAATAAAGGAAAAATAATATATGCATGATTTTTCCAAAGATTTTTTTCTCGGCAAAAGTGTCTTTTAAAGTATTCTAGAGCCAAAATTCCAGGTGTACTGGCTAGGTAATAAGGAGTGGAGGGAAGCGGGAGGAAGGGAAACGTGGCATACCCACATCCTGACAACGCCAGGGCTGCTCTATGGAAATTCTCAAACAGCAGCAAGCTCCTCAAGAACCCAGGCGAAACAGAACCAAGCGATCCATGTCTATCAGCTCACAAATTCGCTGAAGGCGTTCTCCTTTTCTTCTACCTGCTTTTCTTTCAGAAATCCCTTATTTATAGAAGTAGCCAACGAAGCCTGAGGGGAAAACCGAAGCCCCCGTTTCTAACCTCTCTTCTAGACCCCGTTCCTTTCTCAGTTCCTCTTTCTCCTACTATCATTAGCTTGACCTCCATCTTTTCCTTGGGCTCCCTAAACCTGTAAACTCTCCCACTGCAGCACTTTTCCAGGAGAGTGCTGCCAGAAGAGTCCTGAGGAGGATGGAACTCAGGCCACTGGTAAACCTAGAGCTTTGGGAGGTCCAGGCAGAAGAAATGCTTGAGACCAGGAGTTTGAGACCAGCTCAGGCAACATGGCAAGACTCCACCTCTTAAAAAATGTAGAAATCAGCTGAGGCTGGGTGTGGTGATTCACACCTGTACTCACAGCACTTTGGGTGGCTGAGGCAGGAGGATCACTTGAGCTTAGGAGTTCCGGAACAGCCTGGGCAATACAGTGAGACCCCCATCTCTATTAAAAGAAAAAAAAAAAGCTGGACATGGTGGAGTACACCTGTTGTCCCAGCTACTCAGGAGGCTGAGGTGGGAGGATCTCTTGACCCCAGGAGTTCAAGGGTGCAGTGAGCTATGTTCATGCCATTGCATTTCAGCCTAGGCAACAAAGCGAGACCCTGTCTCTTTAAGGAAAAAAAAAAATTCCTCCATCTTATCAAAAATAAGAACTTAGTTTCAAGAATCAAAGAAAAAAATAAACAAAAAACAGGAAGGAACTGCCCCTCCTGCAACTGCCACCATCGAGCTTCAGCTTGTCAGAACCACTGGAGAGCTTTTATTTTCCACCCCAAATTTGCTGATCTCTCCCTCCTTCCATCCACCCTGTCCACTGAAAGTAAACCCCTGTTACTTATTGATGGGCACTCTTCCTCTTCCTGAGGTGTGCTGGGATAGGGACAGGCCTGGAAATCACCAGACAAGGGTGTGAGACGAATCTAAGGAAAACACTGCCATCACCTAAGGCTTAGATGAAATGGAATTGTGATAAAAATTATAAACAAATTTACATCTTAGGTCAGTCACTAATGAACCTTTACATAATGTCTTGTTCAATAGTTATATAATGTTTATTTATGTTGAGAGCATCTATCATTCTTTTCTATCACCCGATCATCTAATTCAGTGCTGTGTACACACAAACAAAAATGCTCAGCTTGTAATTTGAGTCAAATAAAAATTTTCAAGTCTTCTATTCTGATGGTGACTCCAAAGTTTCATTGCAAAGTAACTTCTATCTATATGCATCAACACCAATGCCTTTACCAGCAACTGCTTCAACTCACACTGGTAAATATCCAAATAATAATCCCATTTTCTCATAGATTTAAATATCCAACTTTTTAATCACTAAGTATACTGTGTATCTTCTCCAAAATTAAAGCTATATTTTAAATGTTATGGATGAATATTACATTTATACAATATACAAATTCTTCTTTTTACACAATAAAAGATTAAAACATACTGTATTCATGATTTCATTGCTTCAACCTATATATTTCTATGACTGACGGTAACATCTAAATGAAGTAACTGGTAACATTTATACAACTACTACTAAATGCTGTATTTTAATTTGTTTCAGTAATCATTCATACTTTTTAGGCATCTTCTGATGTTAGGTACAAGAAATAAAAATAATCATATTATTAAAAAACTCAGTCTGAAAGAGTGACAAACACAAATAAATGACCGTAACTGGATGTGAAAGTTTTAAAGAGGTATGTATTTAAAGTACCCTGGGGCGCAGATGAGAGCTGATGTGGAGTGAGTCATTTTTATCTGAGCTTTGAAAAATAAAAGGAAAGTTGGGAGAGAGAACATTCTAGGGGGCATATTGAAACAGTGAGGTACAAAGAGAAGAAATAAGATGGGAATATAAGCTGGACTCAGGCTATAAGGGATCTGAATATTACATAAAGATTGTGGGCATGTAATTCTAAGGGCAGTTGGGACCTTAGGTTTTTAAACAAAAGAATATAATAATTAAATCTACACTGGAGAACAGTAGAGGTAGATGGCAATTCCAATGAAAAATATCAGTGGCTAAGTTATAAAATAAGCCTCTTTTTAAATTTAAATACAGCTCAGCATATGAGTAAAATTCAACATGCAGCAACTTAAAGGAAGGTCTATACTTCATAAAGCAACTACAAGAGGCAGTAGAGCGTAATGGTTAGGCTTTGAAGGCTAGAACCTAAATACCAGCTTCTCCACTTAAGAGCCTAGTGACCTTGGGCAAGCTACTTAGGCATTTTAAGCTTCTCTTTCCTCATCTGTAAAATGAGAATAACAATTATATTTACATACTTAATAAAGTTAGCTGTTATTATTAAAGCTTTATCCCATTTTTAAAATCACCATAGTAAAGCAAAAAAGAAACCAAGCTAAAATCTGTATGGTCAATCTAAAGAGCTGTCCAGAATATCGCAAATCAGGCTTTCTACTGTTCCTTCATTATTCTGTATAAAGTGAATGAACACCCAGATTACTGGATATATTCATTCATTCATAGCATTTTAGAATTACCAAAACTCACCCCAAAGCCAAATATAAAATACAGGATTTTTTTTGGCATTATTATTATTATTATTGTTATTTGGTGGTGTTTCCCTTTGAGCAAATAGCCATGTTATGTCTGCACTGAAATTTTGTCCCTTTAAGAATTGTAAGTTTTTATAATGGGTAAGTGAAAAAAAATTCCTAAGGCCGCTTTTCTTAGCTGTTTATCAGCTGGGGGAAAGAGGGCGGGGAGTCATGAGAAACTGGTCCTTCACCAAGACAAACGACCCTTCTGCAAGAAATGATATAATTTCTTTTCAGTGTAACCAAAAACCTCCTGGCAACAGTTTAAGATATGCTAGAATTACATTTCATTTTATAAGTCATTTTTATAGCATATATATCAAAAAGGGATTTAGTACCTAAAGTTTCAAATACGTCTAAGAATGATTACACTGCTACTCCAATCTCTTCATCAGCGTTATGACCTGTTTACACCTCCCCTTTTCGACAAATATTCCAGCTGTCAAAACAAAAAACTATGAAAAAATTACAACTCCACAGAAGTGTCTACCAAATCAAGACCACTGGAAAGCATTCTCCCTCCACAGTCATATCACAGATTTAGGGCTTCACACTGTAGAGCAGGTGTCCCCAAACTACAGCCCGGGCCGCATGCGGCCCCCTGAGGCCATTTATCCGGCTCCCCGCCGCACTTCAGGAAGGGGCACCTCTTTCATTGGTGGTCAGTGAGAGGAGCACATTATATGGCGGCCCTCCAACGGTCTGAGGGACAGTGAACTGGCCCCCTGTGTAAAAAGTTGGGGGACGCCTGCTGCAGAGGTACGTCTTTTAGATATCACAGATAACCAAGTGACCAAGCCGCCTCCCAGACCGCTGACGTTCCCCGTTCTCCAGCTGCCCAACTCTCCTAGCTGCCCTGCTGTGTCATCTGCTGTTGCTGCTCGGAAGAAGGAGAAGCCAAATTCTTGATGCTTCCCCATGGCCAGACTCAGGCTGTCTGCACTTCAGGTGGACAGCCAGGAACCAGGGCAGGCACACTACAGGGACAACGAAGCTGTTTCAGTCAGCGTTAAGTGCTACCTATGCATTACAAATACCCATACTTCATCCAACCATTATGTCAAGACCAGGTGAGTAGGCTGTACTTCCTTTCACTGGTTGAGACACCAATTTGGGGTAACACGTCTTTAGGTTTTGCAAAATTCCTAGATGTGTTTGATACACAGATATCTAGATATAATAGAACTATTACATAAAGGTGAGTACAACTGCTTATAATGCCAAAAAGGTTTTAGAGAGTATCTGTAATAACCTTCATTTTTTTAATATGATTTTTTCAAAGCACTGAATCCTAATTTTTTTTTAAATGAGGATGTCACTACATTGCTCAGGCTGGAATGCAGTGGCAGCTCACAGGTGCAATCACAGTACACACACAGCTTCACATTCCCAGCCTTGAGTGATCCTCTAGCCTCAGTCTCCTAAATAGCTGGGACTACAGACATGCCCCATTGCACCCGCCTTCTCTCTTTTCATGAGTAAGACGTTTTATATGAGACATTCTCCAAATACAGGCCGACCGTGGTGGTATATCGCTCCTCCATTTAAGGCTCTCTGGCAGCTCTCTACTGAACCTGGAGTAAAATGTGACCCCGTCTCATTTCCCAGCACTCTGACCCTCACTCACTATGTCCAGCCACACTGGCCTGCCCCGCTCAGCACCTTTGTATTTGGTGTCCTTCAGCCCAAAATGCCCTTCACGTGGTTAGGTCCTCGTCATCAATCAGGGTCATTTCGCCAAAGTAGTGCCAACCAGTGTCCCAACCTGCCCAGTCACTCACTAAGCCATTTTACTCTATTTTAATTTCTTGGTACCGTTTTCTGAAATTACTTTGTACATTTGTTTCTATATGAATAAAACCTCCCTGAGCGCAGAGACAGGGCCTTTTTTACTGCTCTATCTTCAGTACCTGGCACAACAGTAAATGCTCGATAAATATTAGAATGAATGACTGAATACCAGGCGTCCCCAAACTACGGCCCCCTAAGGCCATTTATCCGGCCCCCCGCCGCACTTCAGGAAGGGGCACCTCTTTCATTGGTGGTCAGTGAGAGGAGCACAGTATGTGGCGGCCCTCCCAACGGTCTGAGGGACGGTGAACTGACCCCTTGTGTAAAAAGTTTGGGGACGCCTGCTGAATACAGTGAGGAGCCACTGGTTGTAACTGCATCTTAAATCAAAGGGCCACAAAATGGAATCAGCCAGGGCAGGCACAGGTCAAAAAAGCGCTGTCAGTGTTGTCAATGATTTGTATTGCTCAGCCTAGGTCACAGGGCAACAGGCAGCGAAACACAGGTGTGGCAGGCAGGAGACTGCCCTGCCCACCCCAGCTGAGTCACGGACAACCATGCCAGGATACACTTGCAAAACCAGGAGTAAGATTTAACCGGAACCAACAAAAATCTCTTAATAGTATGGGTAATCCTCATGATGCAAATGATGTGTATGTAGTATGTGACATTTTTTCAAAGTAATTCAAGAAACAGGATTAAAATCCTACGAGGTTTGGTAAATACTTGCTGGAGAATTAATCATACTTTCAAAGTTTAGCCCCATAATAATTGATATACACAGTCTGAGTACACAAAACCTTATCTCCTCCCTGAAAAGCCAACTGTCACAAACAGTTTTCTTGTTTAAGTTAGCACTGTCCACAAGAAATTTCTGAGAAAAATTCACCGAACTGGCTAACCATTTTTTTTTTTCTTAAGGGAGCAGGAAGGGGAGGAAGCACACCAGAATGGGAGAAAGCCAGAAATGTATAAGGACACTAACAAGATTTCAAGCAGAAAGGAAACTGCAAATGCAGCCTGCAGGACTGTTACTGGCATACTGAGATCCAACATAGCATTTCTTTCTATGCACCTTCAGGTCAAATGACAATGAGCAAATGTTATCATCCTCAAACCTAGTGCTCCTTGAGGAGTCTGAAGGATATCACAGGAGCTTCAGAACTGAAAGATGACTGCTTTTACAGGGGGGCTGACATTCAAATTTCAAGTTCAAATCTCAGAAAGCAATGAAAACTGGACTATAATGAACCATTAACTGCAGAAAGATTTTACGAGTGGCTCTGGAGAAATGAAAAGAGTAGAAAGTAAAACATAGTACCAGTCACCTGGAGACAGACGGATAAAACTACCATCACTTTTTTCTCTAAGTCATTAAAGAATGCCTTTCTTCACAAATGCATTATCAATACACACCTCACAATAAACAGAACACAGAGACAGAGAAGGGAGCATCCCGTCCTTCCTAGCTCCAAATTTCTACAACAAATTTGGGCTCCAAGATCTTAACAGTTTTAACTTTTTTGCCAAAATCATGTGTTTTAACTTGCTACAATACAGAATTTCCTCCCAACACAGGTAAATGTAAGTCATTACAGTAAAATGTAGAAGCAGAAATCCCCACATCTGCATAGAATCCAGTAGTGTGGATGCAAAGAATGGCAACAACTTCAAATTTCAGTTCGAACAAGAACTGTGCCCAAAATAAATAAATAAATAAATAAATAAATAAATAAATAAATAAATAAAAACAAAAAAAGAACTGTGCCCTTAATATATCATTTACTTTAGGACTGGTCCGTATCACTTAACAATGTTTACTTTGGATGTGAGAACATCTCAGAATACTAAGCTAAAAAGATAAAATGTCTTTTCGGGGGCTAACAATCTCCCTGACAGATAAGTTACGCATTCCAAGGACTTCCAGAGAGAGGGTTACTCAGAAAAAGGCCAAAGCAGTGTGGCATACTAGCAAGTAGTACATGATGCTGCTAACTTTACTGCCAGTCTCTGTACACACATTACTATAACCACTTAACGTACATTTGTTCTGAAATATTTACTTAGGTTAGAGGAAAGTTATCTTTCATGTTTATAAAAAATCCTCCTGGGTGCTTGTAATAAAACAAATGTTTTCTTTTAGGGTCTTTTTCTCTGCTAAGTCAACTATCTCCTTTTATTTAGGATAAATGTGTTCTAGCAAAGTCTGCTAAGAAATAAATTTTTATAACGGCAATTCTAATAAATTACCTTAAAAACTGAGATGTACTCCCATTGAGGGGGAAAGGCTGTTAAGTGGTGGTAGCATAACAATTTAAATTACTTGTGGAGCAAAATTCCTATGTGGCCAAAACATTTGTGGTTCCACATGTTATTTTTTGCTTTTCCTCTGGCAGTACAGTACCTAATGCTTTTGTGATTCCAACTAATTACTCTCTGATTTAGAATAATGACTCCTAATCCTGAAACTTCTAAAATTCTACCCTCAATTATCAAGTTAAGCAGGACCAAGAGTATCTGGCATAATCTGAAACCAATTATTCAGACATGATCAGTGGACAATTAGAAAGATAATGCTTATATGGTACTTTAAGAGTTCTAAGTATATCCAATGTAAAGCATTAACGTAACAGTCAATATTAAAAGAATGAAAAACAAGCCAGGCACTGAGACTCACACCTGTAATCCTGCACTTTGGGAGGCTGAGGCAGACAGATCACAAGGTCAGGAGTTCGAGACCAGCCTGGCCTACATGGTAAAACCTCATCTCTACTAAAAATACAAAAAATAGCCGGCCATGGTGGCATGCACCTGTAACCCCAGCTACTCAAGAGGCTGTGGCAGGAGAATCACTTGAACCCTGGAGGCTGTGGTTGCAGTGAGCAGAGATCCCACCACTGCACTCCAGCCTGGGCAACAGAGCAAGGCTCTGTTGGGGGAGGGGGAATGAAAAGCATTAAATATGATAACTTACGCTGTGTTAAAAGTAAATACATACACCCAACTCATTCCAGTGCCTTCTCCAGCTTGAACAGATTACAAAAAGTCTATGCAAATCAAAGCAGGCAAAACATTTTTCAGGATGGCAGCAGCAATTTACTGACTTTCCAATTTATCCAGTAGTTTCAAACCAAGTCTTGTAAAAGAGATTCATCAAGATGTAATACATGAACCTGACACTATTGACTTGTAAGTACATCAGGTTCATGTATTATATCCACGGAACAATGTTAACCTAAAGATCACAAAGGACTTCAATCTCATAAAGTAGAAGTTAACTTGTTTTGGTGAGGAAAGAGGGGAGGAGGGAGATCAGAAAAAAAAAAAATCCTTTGAGAATCCACAAAAATGGTAGGCCCTTTCCCTGCCCTCCCCGCAAAATTATATATACCGTTAAGAAATTCTGCCCTAAAATGTGGAAATTCGATAATACCAGATCACTTTTCTAGACAAATACAATGAAATATTCTAACTAGGAAGAGTACTACAAACACATTTTCCTTCTTGAAAATCATTCTTCCTTTTCCATCGTCTCTCCTCTAAACCAGCGTAGACATGTGAGGGTCACCAACAAAGCTGAGCTGAAATCTAGTGGTTACCTGCTGGCCTTCGGCTCTTTCCACCTCACAGCATCACTCAGACTTCATCACCTCCAACCTTCCGCTCAACTGCTTTCTCGTACCACACTGTGGATTTTCCTTGTCTCCTTTGCTGGCTCTTCCTAGTGTACACTTCTAAATGCTAGATGCCTGAGTCTCCATCCTGGCCACTCTTCTCACGAAGCCTTTCCTTTCCAGGAGAGATAAGGGCATTCCCAAGTCACTCAAGAGCCTCTATTTGGTAAGGTCTCCCAAATGTGCACGTATCTCAAGCTCACAATATTCCTCAGAGCTCCAATTACCTATCTCTAACTTATTTTTGACACCTTCATTTGGATGCCTCATGAGAATAGATTTCAAATCTAACACAAGTCCAAAAAAGGAGTCATTTCCTTCATCTCCCCCTATCCACCACACATGTACCCTATGGCCCTATTCTAGGCCTAGAAGTCTACCTATCAGTAAAACAGCACCACCATCTAGCCAACTGCAACAAAGTAATGCAGAAACCTGGAGTCATTCTTGTTCCTGTCCCTCATCTCTCACATGCAATTCATCAACAGGTCCCTTTGTTCTACCGTATCTCCACCACCACCACCTTAATCCTAGCCACCTGTACCAGCTAGCTTGACACAGAGCAAGCAATATCCTCCTTCCTGATCTCCCTTCCTTCTACTACTGTCTTCCTCCCAGCTATTTTCCATGCAGCCGGGAGGCTGGGAAAAGCCTTCTGAAGCATTACTGAGAAAAATACACTCTCTCCACTTACTGTGGTTTACAAAATCAGAATCACCTGACTCTTTCCCCCATCAGGGCCTGTTTTTACCTTCCCTCTGTCCCACATGTCTTCTGGTACTTTTCACAAGGCCATTTCCTTTCCTATCTTTTAGGTCTTTGACTACATGGCTTTGTAAGCCTTCTCTGGGTCACCCTCATCCCCCTCCCCAATTATTCTCCTTTGCTGCACTCTGTCAATTTCTTTCCTACTGGTCATTACAACTTGTATTAATCCTTTTGCTTAGTTACTGTTTGTACTGTCTACTAAAATCCAGGTTTCACAAGCCAGAGGCCCGGTCTGTTTTAGTCACAGAACAATACCTAGCACACAGCAGACACTCTAATGTCTTAAATGATGATCTGATTTATGCATGTCACTGTCACATGTACAACACTGCTTCATGGTAATCATGCTGACCTATGAGCTGCATCACTTTTAAAATTTTTCTCCAGGTAAGAGCATCCCAAGCTGCTCTATTTACTCTCATCTGTTTGAAAATGTGCCTCAATGCCTTTTTCTGTAGAATTTACTAGAGGTCTATCCACATCAATTTTCCATCGATCAATTTAAATAAACACAAATGCCCAATGTCCTGGCAGTACATATAATGATCATCATTTCAATGCTAGTAGATCCTATTAAGACTTCTCCGTTGAGTATTACTATTTAAAATTTAGTAATGACTCAGATCACTACACACGAGTCAGACTGACACCTGCTGCCAATCTGCCTGAGAACGCCATGTAAAACTAGATAACAGTTTCTTTACTTCGGGTTTGCATTTACTTCGTCATATTTGGGTCGGTATGTACTTTGGAAAGCAGAAATAATTCCATTTTCAACTGCTCTGTTAAAGTATTAGTGAACAATACACTGCCTCAGTGGTTTGCTGTCACTATAGCAAAACCCAGTGACAACTTTCATATGTTCTATGCATGAAAACCTTTGCCTTTGTAAGATTTCCTGAGTGGGGTGGGACATCAGCTTGGCCTTCCAAAGGCTGGTCATCTACGTTAATGTGCCATGGACTCCACGAAGCAATCCATAATCAATGGATATATGTTTCAAGAAAAGAGCCGTTAGCATACAGCAGAGTTCCTGGATTACCGTTCTCAAGCAGGGGCTTTGATGAGCTTTTAGCCTATAAAGGAGGAGGTTTCCCAGAGGATTAGAAGCATATTCTGACACCAGCTACTAGGTCTTTTGTTTTACTTTAGAGCATGGTGGCATAAAAGAGGCTGAATAAGAATGGGCTTATTATGAAACCCAGTTTCACTTCACTGGTGACAGGCAATGTGTCAGATGTCTCAGGCGGGTGCCAGCAACTCTAACATAACCAACTATCTGGAATAGCTTTAGGATTTGGGGGACCATCTCTAGGAACCCAGTTTATTTAGCACCCCTAGACCCTTGCTCACTTGTTCACAAATGGTAACTTTATAGTAAGGTTACCATTTGTACCTCTGTAGACTAAGAGTCCATGCCACATTACAGGGACCTTGAGAAACCTTACATAAAATCAAAACAAGCAATTCAAAGGTGTTATATTTTCTCTAATACACCTTTTCTCAATCGAGCCTGCAGCAGAGATCACATCTTTTTTTTTTATCACACTGACATCCAGAGCTTCACTGTGATTGCAGGCAGGACAAAATTGCCACAACTGCTTGGGTGCCAACTCAGAAAGACTGCCAGCAATGGACAGCTGTAAAATGTGACAGCCATTTCCCCAGTAATTTCCATTATTTTCTGAAGAGGATAATGAAGATGTCCTATTAAACCATCAGACCAAATTAGGTTTTTGTGTTTTAACAAATATGTATTGTTTACCTACCCTTTCTTGGACACTGTAGGGATACAAAAACATAATAATCCCTGCTCTCAAGGAACTTAAAAGTCTACCAGGAAAGCATACAAACCAAGTAACAACAGAGAGATGCTGCTGCTTTTCAGTTCTATACAGGTACCTAGAGTGCTATTAATCCTCTAGAAAACTGTGTAGCAAAGTTCCAGGCTACAGCCTTTCTAAACATACACTCTCCCACTTACGGCGTAAGTTCTCTAGCGCCATCACCTTCTCTCCGCCTATGTCATAAAACGTGACATCTGCCTCTCCAGCATTTTTACTCTTTTCCTCTCTACATCTGCTTCTTCCTCTCAGCCTACAAAACACACACCTACATTCTTACACTTTGGCGCCCCAAGAGAACATGTCCTTGATGTCCCTCTAGGGACTTTCACAACCTTGTGGATTTCCTTCTACTCCTTTCTCCAAGTCCTCTTCATTTCCCGTCCTCTGTCTGTAGACATCCCTCAAAGCACAATTCTTTCCTCTTCCAGTCTCGGCAATCTTGTGCACTCTGCCGTCACCCACACTTTCCAATCTAACGTGGACTACCAAAAGCAGTCCCAGCCCCAGCTCCATCGCCAGGCCGCCTCAGATCCAATTCCGTGTGTTTAGTGCAAAGCTAAACGCACGGAAGCATCGTCATGCCTACAGCTCACTTGCAAATGGTTCCACAAAATTAACGTACAGAGATAAGAGAGACAAAGCAAACACGGTGAAATTTTGCTGAAGGGCGGGCACTTGCGGTATCATTCCTTTAACAGCTGACGTAGCTGTGGAAATCTTGAAACTAAAGCAGCTGGGAAAAACATGTAGGGTCAGAATCAAAGACAGCAATCACTGTCCTTGCCTTTTAGGAAGCTGACAATCTAATTTGTCTAATCTAATCTGAAAGTAGGCCATGTAGATCTGGGAGCTCAACGACTGATTTAATCATAAACTCAAATATATAATCAAACTGCAAATATTTACTGAGGACCTACTAAGTGGCAGCAACATGCTAAGCATTGTATGTGATCAACAAAGCAAATAGTAAAACCTTTTTTTAGCCCTGGGGACAGGAGCTATCCATCTCTGCCTCCCTCAAACCGGTTGTTCATCTTCCTGCCTTATTTACTTCGGTTAATCCACCACCAACTTCCCAACACCCTGAAGAACCTGACTCCTCATCAAGCCCTCCACAGTCCCATGGATTCTACTGTCTTCTCTCTTTCCTCTCCCCTTTGATGATCACCGTTTACACCCCAGCCCTCATAACTTTCCACCTGGACTACTGCTGCAGTCTCCAAGGCTCCTGTTCTACCAAGCTCTACCCAATCCTTCCTATTTCTATCCAGAGAGCCAGCTCTATTTGACTGCCAGTCCCTAATCAAAAGGGTTTCAATGATTCTCCAGCATATAGGAAATAAAATTTAAAGCCTTAGCCTGACGCTGAAGAACACAAGCTTTATCTCTTACTATTTATTCTCCCACTAATGTTTCTCACTCTCCAGTCACAGCTTTTACTCACTTCTGCCCAATAGTGCTCTTTTTCTGTCTTCCCTCTGCTGTCCTGGCTTACACTGTTTCCAACATCAGGGATATCCCTTATTCTTCCCCACCCCACTTCTCACCTCCTCCACGAAGCTCTCCCAGATTACTAAGTACTCCAGCCACAATCCTTCAAACTCAAATCAATCTCTCACTCCTCTGAAACTTCATATTTTCCAAATAATATTTCTTTTTTTTTCTGAGAACCTAATATTTATATTTCTAAGTACCATTCAAAATCTGTGTGCATGTCTTACCACCCTTACTAGATTATGAACTAACTCCATGAAGGTAGTGCCTTTTCATTTATAACAGGCCCTC
The DNA here is from genome assembly GCF_048565385.1 of Saimiri boliviensis. Lineage (NCBI taxonomy): Eukaryota > Metazoa > Chordata > Mammalia > Primates > Cebidae > Saimiri > Saimiri boliviensis. The sequence continues at coordinate 39,253,620 of NC_133457.1, read as the reverse complement.
CAAGTTTGTGACAGGCATTTAATATCCGTGTTCGTAATAAGAATCCCTAAAAACTGTGAGTGTTGCCTTCTAAGCTATAAGCATCTTTCTCAAGATACTGATTAATATTTTAACAGTGGTATAGCTGTTTTGTGATAAAACACCTATAATATGAAATCTGCCATTTGAACCGTGTCATTCAGTGGCAGTAATTACACTCACAATATTGTGCAACCATCACCATTATCTCCAAAATTTTTACCGCCGCAAACAGAAACTCTGTATTCATTAAGAAGTAACTCCCCATTCTCCCCTCCCCTCGGTCCCTGAAAACCTCTCATCTGTCCTTTTTTTTTTAGATGCCATCTCACTGTGTCTCCCAGCTGGAGTACAGTGGTGTGATCTCGGCTCTCTGCAACCTCTGCCTCCCAGGTTCAAGTGATTCTCCTGCCTCAGCCTCCCAAGTAGCTGGGACTACAGGTGTGTGCCCCCCATGCCCAGCTAATTTTTGTATTTTTAGTAGAGACAGAGTTTCACCATGTCGGCAAGATGGTCTCAATCTCTCAACCTTGTGATCCGCCCGTCTCGGCCACCCAAAGGACTGGGATTACAGGCATGAGCCACTGCGCTGGGTCTATTGTCTGTGCCTGTCCTTATGAGTTTGCCTATTCCAGGCATTCCACATGTAAGTGGAATCATACACTATTTGTCTTTTGGGGTCTAGTTTATTTCACTTAGTTTAACATTTTTAAGGTTCATCCATGTTGTAGCCACACATCAGAAATTCACTCCTTTATAGCTGAATATTCCATTTTATGTATTGACCAGATTTTGTTCATCCACTCATCTGCTGACAGACACTTGGGTTTTTTCCACTTTTTGCCTACTATGAATAATGCTATGAATACTGACACACAAGTACCTGTTTGAGCCTCTGTTTTTAATTATTCAGGGTTCATAGCTAGGAGTAAAATTATTGGGTTCTATGGTAATTCTGTTTAGCTTCTGGAGGAATAATAATAGTATAGTTTTACAATCCAGATACAGTCTTTTGGTAAACACAGCCACCACAAGAGTTCCTACTCATTTGAAAGGCAATTCATTTCCAGACAGGTTTCTTTCCTCTCTAATAAGAAAGGCCCCAGGTGATGATCTAATTCCCAACAGCCTGACCCTAGTATGGGTGTTATTTTCATTGTGCTGAAACCCCATTTTCTTGGTCGTCACAATTTTTCAACACTGCCTTTACATGCATAAAGGTATACACACTGTAATGGTGATAAAACTAAACATCATTCACGTAAGTTTAAGTCACACTTCTATCCTTAATGCATTTAGCTTAGTAACATAAGATGAATGAAAAATATTAAAAGGAAGAAATCTTTTCAGCACATAGATACAGAGTTGTGTAAAGGATGACTTCTGCCGAACCTATTTCTTACACCCAAACAACCATTTACAACATGCTGAACCTGGACGAGGTAGGCAGCATTCCACTGTTGCAAGGAAAGGATCTCATTTCATTCTGAACCATGATGAGCAGCCTGGGACTTCTGAACTGACATCTCATTACCATTACCACCAATTCAGGAAGGTATTATACTGCCAGAAAAATACAACCATGTAAATTCACAGAAACTACCTGGAAGTATACAAAGTGCTAACTTGCATCCCTGTGCAAGCAGCAGGACCAGAAAGAGGTCATGAGGACTATCTTTTGCTTTTTACTCTACAAACGTCTGTATTTGAATTTTTAAAAAACATGCATTCTTGTATGACATAATGGCTTAAAACTATTTAAAATATAGGCAGTATTAGACCAAAAAAAAAAAAAAACAACAACAACAACTAATATCAGGGCCAGGCACCCTAGCTCACACCTGTAATCCTAGCACTTTGGGAGGCTGAAGTGGGTGGACTACTTGAGACCAGGAGTTCAAGATCAGCCTGGCCAACACGGAGAAACCCAGTCTCTACAAAAAAATTAACCAGGTGTAGTGGTGAGCGCCTGTAGTCCCTGCTACTTGGGGGCCTAAGGCAGGACAGCTTGAGCCCAGGAGGTCAAGGCTGCAGTGAGCACCACTGCACTCCAGCCTGGGTGACAAAGTGAGACCCTGTCAGAAGGAAGGACGGACGGAACGGAAGGAAGGATGGATGGAAAGACAGACAGGCAGAAGGAAGGAAGGAGGAATTATTTTTCTCCCCCATGCCTGAAGTGTTTAATCACTTTACAGACGTTTTAGTCTAAAATAGCACCCCCATCTGAATTTTTAGGTTTCAAGTCATTATGTGAGACATTTACCCATAAATCAAATGTATCCAGTAAATAAAATCTGAAGTTTAAAGGACTTACGTAAAATATGCCATTTAGTATGTTCAGACATACTGTCTACAGATATTCATATCTACAGGCTAGTTATAACTAGTCAATTTAGCAAAGCTTGAGCCTTGGGCTATAAGTAACAGCTGCAAAACTGACTCTAGTGGCCCAGAGTTCATCAGTTATCTAAAAGGCATCATTTTACAATCCAAGATCTGGCACACTTTAAGGAATCATTACAAAGTTAACATATTTTTTTCCTCTAAAAGAACAGAGCCAAATAATAGGGGAATAAAAGCCTAACCAAAATGCAGAGTGAGATGGGAAACTTCTGTGGGTGTACCTACCTACACACACACACACACACACACACACACACACACAAACAAACAAAAACAAAAAACAGTTCAGAGATACTAAAATTAAGAATTTGATTTCTATGTGAACATAAAGCAGTTTGAAAATACTTAAAATTACTTTGGACCACGTCATTGAACATAATATGCACCGTGTTCCAAAAAATATCTACCCAACACAATATACAACATTAAGAATTTCATTTTCTGTTTTTATACATAACATACCAAGCAACTGCATTTCACATAGGTTTTGAAGTACAATAACTTTAAGTATTTTTGCCAAGTGCTGGAATTAGTGAGCACAAGCAGTGTACCTTCCTTCAAGAGGAGCAATTCCACTGATTTGCAATAATCAACTGTTAATAATTGAGAAGTTACTATGTGCCAAGTGTCGTATTTTAATCACATGTTTAAAACTACACATTGAATATCAACTGAAGAAAGGAAGTACAGCAAAGGGTAAAAACACAAGATACACTAATTGAAAACCAATTAGTTAACTCATTCAAATCTCATGCTCTCATGCTGAGGGCACTTTTAAACATGTATGCACTTAATACATCATTTAATTCATAGATTTTCATTGGCTGCTGACTTCAGAAAGTATCCCCAAGGCCAGGTTCGGTGGCTCACGCCTGTAGTCCCAGCACTTTGGGAGGCCGAGGCAGGTGGATCATGGTATCAGGTTCAAGGTTCAAGACCGGCCTGGCCGACACGATGAAACTCCCTCTCTACTAAAAATTCAAAAATTAGCTGGGCATGGTGTTACACCTGTAATCCCAGCTACTTGGGAGGCTGAGGCAAGAGAACTGCTTGAAGTGGGACCCAGGAAACGGAGGTTGCAGTGAGTCAAGACTGCGTCACTGCTTTCCAGCCTGGGTTACAGAGTGAGACTCTATCTCAAAAAGATTAAAAAAAGTATCCCCAAACTAAATTATCCATCTTTATCTCCAATATAGTACATTAAAATAGTAAATAATTAAATCCCATAAGGTAACAGCACAAAACATAAAATCAAACTCATTTAAGAGAACTGAATATTGGGACTACTATGTAATACTAAGACAGCACCACTAGCAAGCCAATCAAAAGTAAAAATTTTAATTCACATGACTCAAATGGCCCCACTGGAAAATAGCTTCTGAAAATAAAGTCATCCTTATTGTTAAAAGACAACGTAATATACATTCACTTGCAAAATGAAGATGTCTCATATTTTCTCTGAAATCAGAGATTTTTCTCAAAATTTAGCATTTTGAGCTTTGTCTCCCCAACACCAACCACCCAATGGCCACCCAGTTTGGAGCGTCATCATGGCCAAAGGTTTCACCTTAAAGGGGTAATTAGGAGGGTTTTCCAAAATCAAAAAAGTTCCACATGCCTCAGTAGCATAAACGTCTCAACACAGAAACTCAGTTAAAATGATGTGAAACTGAAGTGTACTTAGGCTGCTTTTTAAAAATAACCAATCCCATGAAAATCTTCAAATGGCTTACAATTTTAGATTTGATCGTGCTTATTCATAAGAAAGACATTATATGTTTTAATCAATGTTATTAATAACACACACGTAGGAGACACAATGCCAAACAGGAGCAACAGCCAGTGAGCACAGATCGACCTTGGGGAATGGACTTGGATTCCATACAAACAACCAAGGCAAGCTACAGGATTTCATTTGAACCACCATCATCAAAATAACGTGTCATCATAGGCTTTAGTCTTATTATTTCTCCACTTCTCAACCATCGGAAGAGATTCTTATTAACCATGAAAGAAATCCTCTAGAATTAAGTGTTTCAATTGTAAACTACAGTTATAGAACATTTCAAACTCAAAATGACTTTTCTTACAAAACAGGACAAAATTTCACCAAAGTGCATCCCACAACATTAGGAATGAATGTAACCGAAATGCAATAGTTGCGTATTTAGTCCACTAATCTAATCATAGTTTACAAAGTCCACTGTTAATAAACAAAATATTTCATTTAGCTTTTTCCACCTGAATATTCCCACACACTCATCTTAAAAACTCTGTGTTATGGCCACTGAAGAATACTTTGCTCACATAACTTCTACTCCTACCAGTAAGTTTAAAATATTTCTGAAATCTCACATTCCTTTCCAATGCCGATCCTGAGAACTAGGTTAAATGTTATACTTAACTTTTAAAGTGCGGGAGTTACAGGACCTCCCTTAAATAAATGGCTCTATTCTCATACACAGTTGTAAGTTACCCCTCACTTCACTGTTGATCTAGTAAAGTCATCAGGTCTTCCATCTTGACTCAACAGTAGCAAAATGGCTTCTCTAAATAAAGTTGTAATCAACAAACCCTTAGAAAGCTGGTTTCAATTTGTTTTGAAACTGAAACACACATATGTATACAGCCTGAATAAAGCAAGTGAAAAAAACACCCCCATTAAAGAGTTTAAATCTACAATTTTAAAGAAACGCTTTATCAAAACCAGAAATTGTCTCCTGAATTGCTCTACCAAAAGCCCAGTAACAAATCTATATGTTATGGAGCAAGGCTGAAGATCCAGTGTTTAACTACGCTCTCTTGGCTTAGCAGAGACTGAATAAGGGATTACTATAGCAAAGCAGTTTTCCAAACCACAATGTCCTTCGCATGTAGGTTTTACATCATCCTTAATGGCATATTATCCGTGCCATCATCCGTGCCATAATTAGGCACGGATGCACCTTTAAATTTACTTTAGTTTTGTTTCATACACGTAAAAATGCACTCCAAATAAATACTTCTCCTCAACAGTATTGAGCTTGTCAGAGGCTCATCAAAACATTACACTCAGGTTAATGAATTTCAGCTGTTACGGGATGTTAGCGCCGCAGCAAGCAAAGAATAAAATAAAAAAGTATGTAATAAATAGAAAAACCCAAGACAAAGGTTAGAATTTTAAAAATAAAAAAAACCTGAAAGGTAACTCACCTGCAGTTAGGTGGAGGGTCTAAAGTGATGTCCGCCAGTTCCTTTTGAATTCTGGAGTGGGGGAAAGAGAGACAAACACAAGAAACATTACGGCGTGGAAACCTCACACCTGTAACGTGCAGGTCTGCAGACAAACCTAAGCGCGATCTTTGCCGATAGAATCTCGGGATTCTACCAGCAAAGAGGAAATTACACATCAAGAGCTTCAGGTCCCTAGTTTAGGAAAAAGCTTTTCACAAAGGTAGTGAGGCGGCCTGGGATCTCCTATTCTCATCTACAAAGTTTGGCTTCCAATCTTGCCTCGCACACCAAGGCAGCTCTATTCCTCGGTGTTTTCCATTTAGGACCTCATTTTTCAGTTTCTCACTTGCGGACCGCTTTCCTCAGTCCCTCCCCTCCATGTCCTCTCGGGACGGAGAGATCACAGCCATCAGCGGGTGGGAAGGACGCCAGTCTCCGGCCTCCCCTAACCCCTCGGGGCCCTTTCACCCCCCAGATGCCCCCATGCCCACCCCAGCAGGGCGCCCCCGACAGGCCGAAGGTCCGAGGCCTCGCCCGACACCAGACCCGCCCGGAGTCCTCAGTGACGAAGCCAACATGGCCGCTCCCCACGAGGCCCCTCGGGCCCGAGTGACCTGCCAGCCGTCGCGGGTTGCCCGGGCGGCCCAGGCCGCAGGTCGCTCCCTCGCGGTGGGCCGCCGCCGCCCGGCCACCCCGCCCCCGCCCCGCGCGCGCCCCTGACGGCTCGCGCCGCGCCGGCGAACTTGCGGGCGGGCGGGGGAGGGGACCAGGGTGCCCGCACGGGGGCTGCTCCGCGCCGCCCCAGCTCGCCACTCCCGGCGCCCAGAACCTCCGCCCGAGGCCGCGCGCGAACGCAGAGCGCGAACCCCGCCCGCCCCTCGGGCACCGCGGACCCCCCGGGCCGGCCCGCGACGGCACAGGTGCAGCGGACCCTGCCTCCGCCCCGCACGCTCGCCGGGACTCTAGGCCACCTCCCCGGACCTGCTTTTTCCAGGGCGTCCTCTAACTTCCCGAGGTCTGCCCCTTCCTTCGTGGTCCGCTCTTGAGCACACACTGGGCACAGACCCGGGACCTGCAGTTTTCTCCCTCCGCACCAACCCTGGACTTCACAAAGGGCCCCATCCCCCACTCCTAGGCCGAAGCCACCAGGCAGTTCACACCAAGCCCTGGCCTTTGTCTTTCGCTTACCTAGGCACTTAGAGCATCAATTAATACGACAAAGTTTGGGGCCTCTAAGCTTCTTCCACCTTCGAAACGGTGCCTAATTTTATAACCTTTCCTCCTCCCATCATATAAAGCCCAGTGGGGCTATGTTACAACTTAAAAATCTCACCGAGGCAGCACTGTAGTTAAAAAATTTTAAACACACACACACACAGAGACGCACAGACACACACAGTAATCTAATAAAAGATGCGTTTCTCTTTCCAAAGGTTTTCTGCGTAGGACAGGCTAACTATATGCGATGAGGAATAGGTTTTCAGGGCGACGGCTGGGGGAGGTTCTACAAACCTTCCTGCTGGAGGACATTTCCTGTCCCTACAAATCTGTCAACTTTAGAAAGGGGTTTGCTCACAATCTCAACTGACACGAATTTATTTGTGTCTACTGCTACCAAAAAGCGTTTCATTTCTGAGACATTCATACTCCTGCTGTTTGACTCGTGACTACATTACACTAAAAGTTTGGAACATTGGTTTCCGGATTCTTTACCTGAGTCTTTTCGAATAACTATTTTAAGACCTGCTACACACACAGGCAAAAACTTCCTCATCGGAGCACAATGCATATAAAAATACACATTGACTTCAGTCCTCCTTGCCCACCCAACTCCCACGATAAAATATTCACTAAAGCGGTAGTTGTTTAATACCTAAGAGGTGTTCATACCAAAAAGCTTTATCAACTTCATCTTGTCAGCATTTGCATTTCCAAAAAACTGGCAAGAGATTTGCAGGAGAAACTCATACCTATGTCCAGAGAGTCAGCCATTCTTGTTCAGGCCACTTTCAATGGGGGCTTTCCTCTACCCACGGTTTAGAAACCACTTTCCAGCATGCAGTTAGCAGGCTGTGAGTCTCACCAATTCAGGCTGCTTTTTCACTCCTTCTCCTGATAAATGTGCCCCTTCCAATTCTATGGGCAACACCTACCTTCCAAATCAATATATTTCACAGAACAGCTTCTAAAGGATCCCACCAACATCAATTTTCCCCTTTCTCTTTCCTGGATACACTGTCCCTCTCGGTTTTTTTTACCTTTTGCTATTAACCTTAGGTCTGCTTTAACACTAATAGCTACTACTCTTTCAGCAAGGTATCAGGGAGCTAAATTCACTGCAAAAACAAAACAAAAGCCCTGATGTTCATTTACAAGTAAAATTACTATTTGTAGCCTCCCACCTTTCGTTGTTTAAAACCTACCACCTCTTTCCCAGCACTTCCACATAAATTTTTAACTTGTTTAAATTATATGGACAAAGTATGTCTAGTGAAAAAAATCAATTCACTCACAACAAAAGCAGAATATTTTCTATTTGATACCTGTGTCTTTACCCCCAAATATATCTTCATGTACACCAGGGATATCTAGCAAAATATAAAGATGCAAATTGCTCAAAGCAAGTATCCTGGATTGATCACAGGAGGCCAAAAGCTGAATGAGGACCAGGGAGCCTAGAGTCTTGAGGTGGAGGGCAGTGCTAAGGAATGGCCCATCCCCAGTGGGCAGGGTAGATGCCAGGTTCCAGGAGAACCGCACAGGGCTCATCAGTGAGGGTCTGTTAGGCCTCCTGGGAAGCCTTACGATCAAACCAAATCTATAAAAACGAGAACAATCTTGCAGAGGCACCTTGCCACTTAGGACCTCCACACTATTTTTTAAGTCACTCCATCAGCCAATGGTTAGGTCACCAAAACACTGCCAAATTTTCAAATTACAAGTCAGGGAGAATGACAGAACAAACCCTCAAACCCTGACTTCCTGGCTGACTACTCAGTGGAGAGATCTAAAGTCTCATGTTCCACTTTATTTTTAAAAATTTTAAGGGTTTCCCTATCTAACCCACCATTCAGACTCCCTACTATGTTCCCGGTTTGCCACCTTTTTAACAACTTTCTAACTCTGAGATCAGAAGGATTTATAAAAAGGTGTTGGCCGGGCACGGTGGCTCAAGCCTGTAATCCCAGCACTTTGGGAGGCCAAGGCGGGTGGATCGCGAGGTCAAGAGATCGAGACCATCCTGGTCAACATGGTGAAACCCCGTCTCTACTAAAAATACAACAAAAAAAGGTGTCTTGGGTTCCTAGGAATCTACTAAAGATTCTTTTAAGTGTCATGGGGATCAGAGGATATTACTGAAGGATGGCAGGTGTAAAAAGTAGCTACCTCCAAGAGCTGTAAAAGGAAAAAAATAAAGAAAAAGAGACACTGCTTAAATTGAAAAAATAAGGCAAAGTAGCATTTTTACAGCATGAGGACGGCAAATAGGGTGAAAAAAAGATGAGTCTCCCTGAAATTTGGTAAACTGAAGTTCTCAAAGAGAATCACAAAAATAACCTGCAATAACGATTTTACAATCACTTACTGATTCATTCGTCTCAACTCTCAGAAAAATCTCTTTAAATTCCACCAGAGAACATCTGTCTTCACCTACGAAATTTTGTACCTGCTCATATGAGTTTCTTATTCCTTTTGCAATTTGTGGAGAAAGCTCTACTCAAAAAAGATCATCCATGCAACAGGTGAAAAGAAGGTAAAATGGTCACAGAATCCATTTCGATGGAGCTGTCTGAGCAGGTTATTACCAATTAAGAAACGGGATGATGGCCTTGGGGAAGGTCACAGATTAACCATTAGTGGGACAAATAATCTGAAATCAGATTTGGGGGTCGCTAATAAAAGTGGATGAGGATTGTTACAAACTTCGGCAAGAAATTCGAGAGCCAAGCCGCAACAGCTGTATGTGGGCAATGATTGAAAAAAACAAAAGCGGCAATAGAGAAAATAATTAGGGCTTCCAAGGCCCTTCTTTCATTTTTAAGAACACATAAACCGTGAGGAGCGTTTAAGCTATCCTCATTGGGAGGCAAACCAAAGGCAGCAAGAGGCAGTTCGGAAAATAGGAAGCCTGTGGAAAAAAGAGTACGGTACCTCTTGGCGCTGGTGGAGAGGAGTTTGGAGTTTTTGCTCATGCTGACTTTACTCTCCTTCTTCTTGGGGGTGTTTGTTTCTTTCTCGGTTTGCTGGTTGGAAGACGAAGATGAGGAGGAGCTGGTGCTGGCCCTCGAATCGTCATCCGACATATCGAACCCCCCACCCCACCCCGCAAACAGCCCCTGCAGAGGGGAGGGAAACAAAACAGAAACACACAAACCATGCAGCCAGTGTAAATAAGGAACTCGGGTGCTGTCAGGAGGGCATTGACCAGGGGCGCACGCGGCCGCCCACCGCCCTCCACTCGCTTTTCAAAGTCTGCAGGCCCATTAAGGCTTTTGCAAATCGGACGCGGCTTGTTTGTTTATTTTTGGCCCCAAGTGGGGAACGCGGTGGGAAAACGGTCTGGAGCTCCGAGAGCGGCCCCTCCCTCACCCCCCGGGGCTCTCCGCAGGGCAGGGAGGGAGTAACCGGGAGGCGAAGGAGGGCAGGGCGGGGGCGCGGGGCGCCACGGCGGGGCAGGGAGGGAAGGTCCCGGCGGCCGGCCGGCCTCGGGGCTATTTTTGTTCGCTTTCCGGGGGTCGCGGGGGGCCGGTGGCCCGGGTGAGACTGTGGGACCACGAACAGAGTTTGGCGAGGTCGGGAAGAGAGGAGGGGCGGGAAGGAGTAAGAGAGGAAGCCGAAACAGGGGGACGGAGGCGGGGAACGGGTGCCAGGGTGGGGGAAGGGAGAGGCCGGCGGGGGGCAGGGGCGACAAGGCCCGAGGCCCCCCCACCACGCGCCGCGCCCCGACGCCCCTCCCGGGCGGCCTGCCTCTGGGCCGCCCGGCTCAGGGCTGCGCGGCCGGGCGGGGGTCCGGAGCACACGCCCGATCGCCACTCGTGGAGGGGAACAGGGGCTGCGGCGAGGGGTGGGGGGGCTCGGCCTCCGCAACGAAGAAATAACAATGAGCCCTTCCGCCACGGAGGGGTAAATCCCCAGGAGCCCCCGCCCCTGGGGAAAACAGGGCTCCCCCAACTCCCCCCCACCCCCGCTCCCGGCCCCCTCGGCGGCCAGTGGGGGGTTCCTGGGGCAGCGCTGACAGTTCGAGCCACAATGACCCCCAGCCCCGACGCGGGCGGCCCCCGCAACCCACGCGGCCCGGGGTCCCTGCCCATCCCCCGCGGGCGGGCCCCGGACCCCTGGGGCTCCCCAGCCCCTCTCCGCCACCACCGCCCCCCCACCCGGCCCCGTGCCCGGCGCCCCGGCGGCCCCAGCGGTGCGGGTCGGGGGCGGCGGCGAGGGGTGTCCCCGAGGCCCGGCGGCGCGGCTGGGGGGCGGCGGGCCGCTGGGGGGATCCCCGTACCTCTCTTTGTGTCTGGCTCCTCCGTGCCGCCGCGGCGGCTGCTGCTGCGGCTGCGGCTGGGCCTGGCCACTCGTGTCTCTCTCTCGCTGGGAGAGAAGCGGAAGTGCAGCAACAGCAACTATTAAACAGGCAATGGCTTCCCCCAGCCACACACGCTCGCACACACACCACTCCTCCGCCGCCGCCTCCTCCTCCTCGCCCTCACCCCTCCCCCACCCGGCCGGTCCCACCCACCCGCGCTCCTCTCCCCCTGCAACACCTCCTGGGGGTGCACGAGGAAGACCCAGGAGACTCCAGAAAGCCCTGCCCCCCCCACCCCAACCCCTGCGCCTCCTCCGGACGCCCGGGAAGGGGGCGAGGGGTGTGAATTTCCTCTTAAGTGGTTTGGGAACCTGGATTCTGGGCGGGAGAGGGGAAGCCGACGGAGATGGGAGGCTCTGGGAGCTTTTGGAACTAGATGGAATAGGGGGCTCAAGAGAGAAAGTTCTTTCCAGTGAGGGCTTTTGGAAAGGAGACGGGGTAGGGAGGTGGCAAATTGGTGAAAAAGATAGTAATCTGGTGGCAAGGACTTTGGTCTACAGAATGCAGCGGGAACTCCACCTAAAAAGCGATCAGTTTAAAGGGGGGAAAAAAAAAATCACACAACAGGGGTTTTCTTTGGGCTGACACTTGCTGCTTCTAGCAATTTACCTGCTAGGAGCAGAGGTCAGTTTAGGCACGCCTGTGAGAAAATCCCAAACCAGGAGTTTTCTGCTTATGTCACGCGAGGCACGTGCAGTTTTACAATATTAAATTCTTCCAGTCACTTTTTATACAAAGTGATGTGGTTTTATAAGAGTAATACAAAGGTTTTGGTGACACGTGAAACCAACGTGTAACGGGCTTGCAAATGTGAGAAATCACTGGGAATAAGCTATATACTACTGAATTAGACTGGATTTAGAATTTTTGGTGTCATTTTACATTAGATATAAGGTTTGGTTTTGGGAAATTGGATGGAAAGGTCTGGGGATCGCAGTGCTTTCTTTAGATATAAATGCTATTCAGATAATAGTTTTGAAATAATCAGCAATTCTGAATTGTTCCTTATGTAGCATTTTTGTCAAATTAATTTTTTTAATATTAGGCCATCAAATTACGATTTAGTTTCTCACCTATGTGTCATTCCACTTGAAGGGAACTAAAGAGATATGTGCCATAAGACAGTGCCACATACACAAGGTCTTGTACGTTAAGGACACAGCCTCAGATTTCCATGGGTCACTCTAAATTATCTCTTTCAAACTGCCATCATTTTCCACGGCAACAGTGGCTTCACTTACTACAGGACAACCCAAGGTATAAAGCCCATGGCATATCCAGTAACCAGGAAAACCAGCATTCTCACGACCTAGCTGAACTCCTAACCATCAACCTGAAACTCCAGCTTTATCAAGACTCATAACGTAATTGTGCATGCTTCTTGCTCAATCCCTATCAGGAAACCTGTCTCGACCAGGAATTGTCATAGAGTCAAGAAGTTCAAAAGTTGGAAGAAATCTTCTGGGTCATAATTTCAGCCTCCTGCTTCCAGACAGAACTATTTCTCCACCATTGAAATGCATATAGATTTTGAAAAATTCTCCAGACATAACCTTTCTTAAGTGTTTGGTTTCAGGGGTCCTGGTAGAGTATATAAAAATGATGACATTCTCTGCCATATATTTGAAAATTTTTTTTAAACTTCTGAAAACCAGGTTGTATTCTTTTTGTTCTGATGAAAAGATATGAATTCAAGGAGAAAATAAGCAGATGAAATAAAATCAGGATGAGGAAAATAGTCTAAAAATAGTTATTAAAATTGAAGTGTCCTCTTATGAAAATTCTGGATTTCTGATACTTAAAAACGTATGTCTACATTATAAATACAATCAGTTAAAAAAAAATCGTATGTGTATAAAGATGAGAACTAGCAGAGATCACAGGAAAATAAAAGGTTTGATTTGCTGGAGTGATCAGGACAGTAGATGAATTTTCTTCTTTAATATTGAATTGCATAAATTGAATACTAGCTATAATAATAATTCTTTTAAAATACAACTTGCTGTTTTGTGTTGTGTTACTAATGAAAGAAATCATGAAATCTAACAGGTCCTCCTATAAGGAAAAGTGATTTCCCAACCATCTATCTGGAGGGCTTCTTGCCCCTCTTTTGTGTACCTTTCCCTCTCATCTCTAATACCCACTAGCTTGGGGTAGTGCCTTATGGTTTTGGAATGACCTAATGAGAGGGAATAAAAACTTCAAAATGTTTAGAAAAGAATCCAGTACTCTCAAAAGACTCATCTTTATGCCAAATTATTTTTAAAACCTGTATACAGCTATCTTAGGAAAAAGAAATCATATACAACTTTCTAGCTCTCCTTCTTATTAACTATAAGGTCTAAAGAGCTAAATTAACCTCCCTGAGCCTCCGTTTCCTCATCTATAAAGAGCAGGAATACCTGTGCTCTACTGACTGGCTGGGTCAAATGAGTATCTGTAATTAAGGTGATTTATTAGCTGTTATGCAAAGTAAGTTATTAATAATTCCACTCTCGTCTTATTTCTCAGGAATTTTCTTAGGACATGGATTCAGGGACTTTTTGATGCTTTTACTTTTTGTTTTTTTGTCACCAGGGCAGAAAAGAGGACATGGGGTTTTTATGATTTAGAACTGATGAAAATATAAGAAACCTTCCAAGAGAAACATACAGTCAAGGAATCATAAGACTTTCTGCCCAGAAGGGGCTTAAGGTATCTTTTAGTTCACACTTTTCATGTTGCAGATAAAGAAATCAAGGCAATTGAAAGCCGGTAAGTCGGCTGGGCGCGGTGCCTCATGCCTGTAATCCCAGCACTTTGGGACGCCGAGGTGGGCAGATCACAAGGTCAGGAGATTGGCACCATCCTGGTTAACATGGTGAAACCCTGTCTCTACTAAAAATACAAAAATTAGTAGAGCATGGTGGCTCATGGCTGTAATCCCAGCTATGTGGGAGGCTGAGGCAGAAGAAGCACTTGAACCAGGGAGTCAGAAGTTGCAGTGAGCTGAGATCGTGCCACTGCACTCCAGACTGGAAACAGAGTGAGACTCTGTCTCAAAAAAAAAAAAAAAGAAAGCCAGCTGATATGTCTTAACCAAGGTCATGCAGTAAATTGGTGGCAAAATTGTGTTGTTATGATCCATGCTGTCCACAAATGATCTTGTCAGTTCTGGCAATATTGGAGTGGGAGAAGAGCCTCAATTACATTGCAGAAAAATATATTAAATATGAGAGGGTAGGGTGCGGTGACACATCTGTAATCCCAGTACTTTGTGAGGCCAAGGCAGGCAGATTGCTTGAGCCCAGGAGTTCAAGACCAGCCTGGGCAACATGGCAAGACCCTGTCTCTACAAAAAATGCAAAACTTAGCCAGGCCTGGTGGCACATGCTTGTGGTCCCAGATACTTGGGAGGCTGAGGTGGGAGAATCACCTGAGCCCAGGAGGTGAAGGCTGCAGTGAGCTATGACTGTGCCACTGCACTCCAACCTGGGTAGTGAAAGTGAGACCCTGTCTCAAAATAAAAAAATAAATAAAATAATATTATCTGACAATATTTTTGAGAATATATTAACAATCAAGACCCTTAGAGAAGTGGGAACATAGACGCAAGCTAAGGGAATCACTGCTTTTCTAACATTTACTTGAACAAACTAATGACTGCTTTTGAGGTTCCCCACCCCCAACCCCATCCTGAGAATAGTCCTCATTATTTCTTTATTTTGCCTATATGGATATATTTTAAATAGATAACACATTTTTGTGCTATATTATTATTCTAAAGAAACCAGAGAATATGCCATGAAAATATATTTCTGCCCCTTCCCCCACCCCTAATTTCCTTTGGATAAAGTGATTTTCTGTTGTAGTCTATGCATGTGTAAGCAAACGCGTACATATGCACTGAGTGCTTTGATGGTAATGTTCAATTTACGTTTTAAAAAGCACATCCAGTCACAGAAACCCGAGTAGTATTACACTGTGACATCTTGTGGACTTTGAGAAAGTGGGCTCTAGTTTTTGTTAGTACCTATTCCTGGTTTTCAGAATGACCCAATTCTCTTGTTCAAGTCATCTTTAGAGTATTAAGTACATTTAAGTAGGAGCACTTGAAGATCAAGGTGCCAGTTGATCACTTGGAGGTGAAATAATACAGCTGAAAGGAGACTTGGTCTAACTTTTTGACTTGTTACTTACACTGAAATTCAAGTATTTCATAAATACTTGAAATATTTATGGTATTCTCTCTGGCCAATTTCATGTCCAAAAAATTGTCAAGCAAGTTAACATTTGTTAATATGGTTTTTAACTTACCTTATGGCTTAATAGAAAGGATTTTCTTTGCTGGGTACAGTGGCTCAAGCCTGTAATCCCAGCACTTTGGGAGACTGAGGCAGGCAGATCACCTGAGGTCAGGAGTTTGAGACCAGCCTGGCCAACATGGTGAAATCTCATTTCTACTAAAAATACAAAATTTAGCCGGATGTGGTGGCATAAACCTGTAATCCCAGCTACTCAGGAGGCTGAGGCAGGAGAATCACTTGAACCCAGGAGACAGAGGTTGCAGTGAGTTGAGATTGTGCCACTGCACTCAGCCTGGGGTAATGGAGCAAGACTCCTTAAAAAAAAAAAAAAAAAAAGATTTCATTTTTTCATCAAAAGAACAACAAAAAAAAATCTTGTGTTTGCAATGTATAAAGAATTTATATAAAGCCTTTCTAGGAAAAATGGACTCACTGGATTTCAGCAGACTTGTTTCATTTTATAATTCTACTTTGGCTGAAAAATCCATTCCTTGTAAGAATGAGAAGGAAAAGTTCAAAAAGAAGGTTCGATTCCATAAAGACTAATACAATCTGGGGCATTTATCTTCAATCTGGGTCATTTTTCCATAGGCCCTTTTTAAAAAAATAAAATAGTACTGATCCCATTGAAGGACCCTAAGCACTATTATACTTGGTTGGCCCGAGTATTGCTATCACAGGAAGGTAGGACAGAGCTAAATTATTTCTTCTACCACATGGAGGCATTGAACAACCATGTGATTTTCAAAAATTTTCAAGACTTGGTTAGAGTCTAATGTCTCAGGCAAGGACAAAAAGGTTGATTTGATGTCCACAAAAGGATGGTGATTAGTATGAAAGTACTCTTCTCAGTTTGTAATTTAGCATCTCCTCTGTAGGTGCTATTTTTTTAAACAAACTAGCCTTCTTCAGCTTTCTATACACTGATCATGTAAGAATAGACTATATTGGAATAAGTTGGATTATAATTTGAGCAGTTTGGTTCATTAGTCTCTGAAACCTTTTCCTGAATTGAACACTTTTCCAGTTTACTGAAATTTGAAGGAATGAAATAGTAGGGAATAAATATTTTTTATTTCATGCTCTTAATTATCTATTGTGAAACTTTTAAAAAATATTAACTTCTCCACAGTTCTATGGTATGGCAAATCTATAGTCAGGGATCCAGTTTTGAATTCAAAATTTATCTAAAAAATTGTAAACCCCAGAAGCAATTGGCAGCAAAGATTCCAATCTCAACTTGCTGAGCCTACAGGACAAATTCTGTCTTTGCCACTGATTGTACTCATATCTGTGCCACAAATAAATTAATCAACAAATATTTATTAATTAGTCTGGGTAGGCTAAGTACAGTCCTGAGTGCTTTGACAGATGTTAAGAAGTTCTTTCTTTTTCCTTTTAGAGACAGGATCTTGCTTTGTCACCCAGGCTGGAGTGCAGTGGCTCAATCATAGCTCGCTATAAAATCCTGGGATCAAGCAATCCTCCTGCTTTGGCTTCCCCAGTGGAGTCACTGGGATTACAGGCATGAGCTACCACAATGCACCCAAGATGTAAAGAGTTCTAAGAGGTAGCCTCTGGCCTCCAGTAAGGACCAGAGGAAAAGGGATTAGAGCTGAGCCTAGAAGGACAAGTAGGGCTTGGGAAGATAAGGCATTCTCAGGTATTTAAATCACACTGAAAATGACGGGGAAAAGGTCAGATGCGGTGGCTCACACCTGTAATCCCAGCACTTTGGGAGGTCAAGTCGAGTGGATCACCTGAGATCAGGAGTTCGATACCAGCCTGGCCCAAAAGGTGAAACCCTGTATCTACCAAAAATACAACAAAAACTAGCCAGGCATGGTGCAGGCGCCTGTAGTCCCAGCCACTCGGGAGGCTGAGACAGAAGAATTGCTTGAACTGGGGAGGAGAGGTTGCAGTGAGCTGAGATGATGCCACTGCACTCCAGCCTGGGCAATGGAGCAAGATTCTGTCTCAAAAAAAAAAGAAAAGAAAATGATGTGGAAAAATATCAGACTTGAAATAGACTATTATTAAAATATAAAATTACATATATAAATTGTAAACTGTAAAACATTGTATTATCAAAATAATATTTTATTAGAAACAAAAAGAAACTGGCCTTTGTTCTTTTTGTTGTTGTTGTTGTTGTTTGTTTTTTGAGATGGAGTGTCACTCTGTCACCCAGGCTGGAGTGCAATGGTGCTATCTTGGCTCACTGCAACCTCCGCCTCCTGGGTTCAAGCAATTCTCTGCCTCAGCCTCCTGAGTAGCGGGGATTACAGGTACCCGCCACCACACCTGGCTGATTTTTGTATTTTTAGTAGAGACGGGGTTTCACCATCTTGGCCAGGCTGGTCTTGAACTCCTGATCTCATGATCCACCCGCCTCGGCCTCCCAAAGTGCTGGGATTACAGGTGTGAGCCGCCATGCCCGGTGGCCTTTATTCTTTAAAAACATCACTAGTATGAAACACAAGGAAAAACTGAGACTCTAGATTAAAAGAGATGAAAGAGGCACAAGAACCAAATATAGTATGTGATCCTGATCAGACCCTGCACTGAACAGAAAAAAAATTGTAATGGAAAGAATTGGGTCAATTGAAAAAATTGGAGTCTGAAATTTAGATTAAAGTATATATCAATGTTAAATTTCCTGAAGTTGATAACTATGCAGAGAATAATTTTGCTTTTAGAAAATAAACAGTGAGATATTTAGGGGTAAAGGCACGTGATATCTGCAAACTATTTCAAATAGTTAAAAAAAAGCAAAGCAAATAATACAAATTGGTAAATCTGGGTAAAAGGGGTGTATGAATGTTTTCTGTGTTATTTTTGTAACTTTTCTGTAAGTTTGAAACTTAAAAAATATATATGTGTAGTTACCTCAGAGGAAATGAAATGGAGTGGAATGAGGGAGAGATTGCTAACGCATTACATATTTCTGCATCATTTCTTAAAATAATGTGCATTACCTTAGTACACTTTTAAAATCCAACCACTGAGTCTTTAAAGAACAAAAAATATCTGTGGAAGCAGAAAAATGCAGAAAGTGATTGGGAAGACCATGAATAGAGTAATTTGGGTGAAAGATTCAGAAAACTAAGTGAACGGAGAGGAAGAAGGATGAAAAGTAGGTACCAAGAGCTTGTGGAGGGGTGAGTAAGAAGCCTGGATTTCGTTATAGGATAAGAAGCACACCCGCCAGGCGCGGTGGCTCACTCCTGTAATCCCAGCACTTTGGGAGGCCAAGGCGGGTGGATCACGAGATCAAGAGATCAAGACCATCCTGGTCAACATGGTGAAACCCCGTCTCTACTAAAAATACAAAAAAATTAGCTGGGCATGGTGGCGTGTGCCTGTAATCCCAGCTACTCAGGAGGCTGAGGCAGGAGAATTACCTGAACCCAGGAGGCGGAGGTTGCGGTGAGCCGAGATCGCAGCATTGCACTCCAGCCTGGCTAACAAGAGCGAAACTCCGTCTCAAAAAAAAAAAAAAAAAGAAGCACAAGGGGAAAACATTGGAGGCATTTTACCCTATGGGCATTTTAAGAAGATTAGTTTGATAGAAAAGCCAGAAAGGAGTCCAGGTAACCAAGGAGGAAGCCATTGAGGAAGGCTAGGCTTAGGGAAGCAGCTCCTAATTCCTAATTCTCCATGCTTATTTTAACAAATCACTGTTTAATGTTGAAGCTCTAGGAATCCAAATCCCATGTTAGAGAATCTGTCTGCTTAGAACTGCTTTAGAACCATGCTTGGCCCTTAGTAGGCATGCAAGAAAAAGTTAACCAAGGGAGGGAATGAAAGCCATCCTTGTCTTTAGTATTGTTCTTTCTTTCCCTTTTCCCCGTTTCTTCTGATGTTCCATGATTCACGCATACATGATTACACCATCAAGCCCTTGACAAGGATCGTGTGGGTGGGTGTTGTTCACTGAAAGAGGGTGGGTGACCCCAAGATGAGGCCTAAAATGACCACCCCTCCCCAGCCCCCAGCATTGTAAGGAATTCAAGCCTTGACATCAGATTGACAGAATTCCAAACCCAAAGAGCTCTAGAGACCAAGTATTTCCCGTCCTATTGACAGGTGAAGACACTGACATGCAGGGAGGAAGGATGAATTTTCTGAGGTCAGGCAAGTAGGCAGCAGCAGAACCGAGGCCTTTCCCTGGAAGGAATCAAAGTGGACCATGGGACTTGTGGAATCTGCATCTCTAGACCTCAAGCATGGAGCAGTGGGGAGGGGTTACAGAAGCGAGGGGGAACCCCCCTGGAGGCAGGCATGCTCTCATTCTTTTTTTTTTTTTAAGATGGTGTCTCGCTCTGTCACCAGGCTGGAGTGCAGTGGCGTGATCTTGGCTCGCTGCAACCTCTGTCTCCCTGGTTCAAGCCATTCTGCCTCAGCCTCCTGAGTAGCTGGGATTACAGGCACGCACCACCACACCCAGCTCATTTTTGGATTTTAGTAGAGGCGGATTTTCACCATGCTGGCAAGGATGGTCTTGATTTCCTGACCTTGTGATCTGCCTGCCTTGGCCTCCCAAAGTGCTGGGATTACAGGCATGAGCCACCGCGCCCGGCAGGCATGTTCTCATTCTATCTACCCAGCTACTACTGCTTTCCGGGAATCTGTGCTGTCTCATAGTCTTTGATATCCCTCCAGCAGTGGGCACTGGGCTGGACACACACACACACACACACACACACACACACACACACACACACAACCCTTGTTTCCTGAATTACACTCACTTAATTG
The DNA here is from genome assembly GCF_048565385.1 of Saimiri boliviensis. Lineage (NCBI taxonomy): Eukaryota > Metazoa > Chordata > Mammalia > Primates > Cebidae > Saimiri > Saimiri boliviensis. Next base: position 39,233,358 of record NC_133457.1, on the reverse strand, counting down.
AAAGCTACCCTAAATCTCACAGTGAAGCCCAGACAGATATTTTCCCAATGTGATTAAGAGGATATAAGCAAAGATTCCTACATCCCCCTTTCATCTCTGACTTTAGTCATCTTGAGAAGTCTTTCAGATCTTGGTGAAGTAGTAGGAAACAGGAAAATAGTGAGCGTAATCACATTGGTTTTGTGGCTGAAACTACACATGTCACTGCTGGGTTCCTCACAGATTGTCAGGGGCTGAAAGTTGGGGAGTATCCTTGCCCCTTTTCCCCATTGCTTCCTTTTTCTCCACTCCTCCGTCCTAGAGAAGAGCTCAGTTCAGGGTAGTTATGAGAATGAACACATCCAAGTTTCCACACCTGCCTTGCCTCTTGCTGGCTGGCTGTGTATCCTTGGAAAGTTGTAAAATCTGCCTGAAACTTTGTTGCTGCATATGTAAAACTGGGATAATAAAACTCACTTCATAAGGGTTTTTTTTACTGTTTTTTTTTTTTTTGTTTTTGTTTTTTTTTTTTTTTTTGAGACGAAGTCTTTCGCTGTCACCCAGGCTAGAGTGCAGTGGCACAATCTCAGCTCACTGCAGCCTCCACCTCCTGGGTTCAAGCAATTCTCTGCCTCAGCCTCCTGAGTAGCTGGGATTACAGGCGTCTGTTACTGCACCCGGCTAATTTTTGTATTTTTAGTAGAGATGGGGTTTCACCATCTTGGCCAGGCTGGTCTTGAACTCCTGACCTCGTGAACCAACCACCTCAGCCTCCCAAAGTGCTGTGATTACAGGCCTGAGCCACCGCGCCCGGCCTTCATAAGGTTTTTTTGAAGGTTAAATGAGAAACATCTGTAAAATGCTTAGTCCTGTTCCTGGCATGGCCTAAGTGCCCAATAAATAGTAGCTATTATCCATCGAGTCTAACGTGTCTCCCAGCCTAATGCATTATTTCAGTGCTCAATTCAGCCACGTTTCTTTGGCTGATCCAGAGACACTAAGAATGAAAGCTTTAGTTACTAGAAGAATTCATGCAGCTGAACCTCACTTACATACTATTTTGTGTTGTTTCCCGTCAGTTGAGAATTTGCAGGCAAAGGGAGGCCAGGACCCTTGTAGTATTCCAGCTCCACCTCAGTGCCAAGCTCATTCCAGGAGCGGAGTAACCACCTGTTGATTGATTACTATACCGACAAGAGCCCGGAAAAAGCATGAACAGACAGGCAGGTCAGAAAACATCTGGGGTTTGCCCGCAAATGTTCCTCTCTAAATGAATGAATCAGAATGGCCCAAGGTGCTTCTGCTTAAGTTGTTCCAAAAACTATCAAGAGAAAGATCTTTTCAGAGGATTTGCATCCATTGCCTGAAATTAACTCTTTCTCTTTAAATGGAAAAGGTAGTCCAGCCTCTTAGAAGTGTTAAATCAAGAGATCTCAGAAACAGCTGGCTGTGAGCAAGTTGGGATTTTCAAAGTTTAAAACACAAAAAAAATTCCCTGGGAAGTTTGTCAGTCGCAAGATGGGCAAGTATGGAAAATGTTGGTGAAAATCTTTAGGTTCCTTAACAGGTTAATTTTCCCCTGGAAGATTTGCTCATTTATTCTTGGAAGTAATATGTGTACTAACATAATTGGTACTTTTTGTTTGAAAAGGCCATTCTCAGCCAGGCTTGGTGGTTCATGCCTGTAATCCCAGCACTTTGGGAGGCCAAGGCAGGCAGATCACCTGAGGTCAGGAGTTCGAGACCAGCCTGATCAAAATGGAGAAATCCCATCTCTACTAAAAATACAAAATATTAGTCCAGTGTGGTAGTATTACACCCAGCAGGCCTGTAATCCCAGCTACTTGGGAGGCTGAGGCAGGAGAATCACTTGAACCCGAGAGGCAGAGGTTGCAGTGAGCCAAGATTACACCATTGCACTCCAGCCTGGGCAACAAGAGCCATGAGGGGCTGGCGGGGGGAGTGGGAGGAAAGCCATTCTCAGAAACATCTGTGAGTTACTCCATCTCCAAAAAAGAAAAAAAAAAAAAAAAGGAAAGGCCATTCTCAGAAACATCTGTGAGTTATTCAGATTCTTACGTGTAATTTAGAAGAGAGATTTAGGACTGGATAATTTGGGGAAACATTTGCTCTCTTCTTAGGGTTCTTAATTTTTACTATATTGAGGGGTTGACAGCCACAACTTTTTTGAAAACTGATTTTTTTCTTACAATAATGAAAAGTAAAGATTTCTATTCAGAAACCCTCTAATAGTAAACAAAACAAAACAAAACAAGCCAGTTACCCACAATTTCTCGATCACTCCTTGGCACCACTGTACCTGTGACTGCTATAGGCAGATAGATCAGGGTTTTTTTCTAACACTAAGATTTATGTTTCAGTGCTGACAGTTTACGTAGTTCCAGTTGTGTCTTAGCTTAAAATAAATCTTTGGGGTGATGGGTTGGTCTATGAGGTATAGATTTAAGATGTTATTTTTGGAAACTGCTTGAGAATAAAATGAAAACTCGTGATTTTCCTTGAACTTGGCTTGAAAGTAAAATAAAGATTTTATGAACTGGGAGGTGAATACATTTACTCTCCCCAAACCTTCTCACTTGTAAATGAGTGGCTTAGTGGAGATCCTAGAGTGGGGAATTTGAATCCTAGATTTTTCGTAGCTCTGTTCCTGCTTGTGAATCAATCGTTACGTAAACTATTAACCATCCTCTGATTTTTTAAAAAAGTACTTACAGTTCCAATGTGTTTATATTATAAACCCATATTATTAGATTAATATCCCATCATTTATTTATTGCACATCTAAGTGCTTCACAGGTCCCCAAACTAGATAATTTAGGTTTGACCCTTCATAGGAATGATGAAAGAGGTTTTCCTTGGGAGTATAAGGTGGGGTGTTTTTTTCCCCCTGACAGGTAGGATTTTGTTGTCCTCGCCTCAGGAAATGTACATGAAACTCCTAGTTGTGTAAGAGGTGGAAGGCAGAGCTATGCTGTGTGTCACCATCCCTGAATGGACATTTGGACATGGTACCGTGCAGGGTCATGTCCTGAACAACTCTGACACATGGCTTCTGCTTTCTAAAACGGTACTTTTAAAATTTGTTTACTTTTTATCATCAAAAGATTTCAGATCTTTTTCTGCTAAATTAATTTAATGTAAATGATAGATATCAAGATAATTTACCCAGCTGGGCACAGTGGCTCACACCTGGAATCCCAGCACTTTGGGAGGCCAAGGTGGGCAGATCACCTGAGGTCAGGAGTTTGAGACCAGCCTGGCCAACATGATGAAACCCCATCTCTATTAAATACACAAAAATGAGCCAGGCATGGTGGCATGAGCCTGTAATCCCAGCTACTCAGGAGGATGAGGCTGGAGAATCACCTGAACCCGGCAGGCAGAGAGGCAGAGGTTGCAGTGAGCCAAGATTGTGTCACTGGATTCCAGTCCGGCAACAGAGCCAGCTCCACCTCAAAAAAAAAAAAAAAAAAAAAAAAAAAGATAACTTACCCTTAAATTCTTCAACATGATTTTTCAAAAGCTAGACACATACTATTACCACATTTGACAAAACTAGCAATAGGTCCCTGATATTGTAAAAATATTCTGTCCATCTTTAATTCTCAATTTTCTTTTAGGTTCAAATCAGTATTCTTCTAAAGATCATGAACACTATTTTTGTTTGTTATGTCTCTCTTACTCTGTTGCCCAGGCTGCAATGCAGTGGTGCAAACATGGCTCGCTGCAGCTTCGACCTCCCAGGCTCAAGTGATCCTTCCACTTCAGCCTCCCAAGTAGCTGGGACTACAAGTGTGAGCCACCATGCCAGGTAATTTTTGTATTTTTTATAGAGATGGGATCTTGCCATGTTGCCCAGGCTGGTCTCGAACTCCTGACCTCAAGCAATCCATCTGCCTTGGCCCCCCAAAGTGCTGGAATTACAGGTGTGAGCCACTTCACTGGGCCAGTTATATTTCTTTCCATCTAAAACAATCCCCTAATTATTCCACCTCTTCTGCCTTTCTTTTATTTGTGGCATTGATTTGTTGAAAAGATGTATGGCCAGTCTGTGTTGCAGAAAGTCCCACATTCTGGATTAGCTTGGTAGTTTTCCACACGGTACCATTTAACATGACTCCTCTATCTCTTTTGTTATTTTCTGTGATTTTCTCTTTTGAGGACTCTATCTCTTCTATGTCTTATAATTTGAGGTTTCATAGTAAGGCATGATTCAATTCCAGTTACACATTTTTGGCAAGATAGTCAAGTCATAGCATAGGCAACACTGTGTATGTCCCGTTGTGTCACATCAGGAAGTGATGACTGCTTGCCACTTAAAAGGCGTCTCTTGAGAAGGAGCAATATCTACCATTTCTCATTTGCCTTAACACCACTGGACCTAAAGCCCAGACTGTGAACATCATTTACCCTCTTTTATCAGTTTTCTGTGGGAGACAAACCAATACTAGTCTCTCTAACTTCACAAGATATGGTAAAGACTCCAGGGGACAATGTCAACAACATCATAATACCACCATCACTAATACCTGTCATTTATTGAGCAATCACTATGTCAAGACCTGTGCCAGAGCCTTCCACTCATGATTTCAGTGAATCCCCACAATAACCATGAGAGATGGGTACTATTGTTATCACCACCATTGTACAGGTGCCCAAACTGAGTCACAGCACGTTTAAGCAACTTGGCCAAGGTCAAACAGCTGGTAAGAGGGGGTGGTGGGGTGGAAAGCCACGCAGCCTGGCCGCAAAGCCTGCTTAGGAAACGCTGGTATCATCCAAAAGTAAAGCAATGGCACAGAAATGCCGGTTGTATTAGGGGATGGAGAAGACATGTTTCTTTTGTTTTTCTCTATTTTTCAGACTTCCACTGCTGCTACTCTATTACTTTAATAACCATAACATGAATAGGTGCTTAAAGTGAGACATATAATATGAATATAAAGTAACAATCAGAATCATTTATTAGGTACTTGTTCTAGTGGTACTGACAACAGAATAAAAGGAATCACATCAACGGTAATAAAAAAAAAGCTGCCTAGAGGCAAATAGACACAGGAACTGACACCATAAACATTATTCTATATTTTCTTCTCTACAATTTTACTCTTTTTGTCCCGTTTTATTTGACATATGGCTCACTTCATAAAAATGTTTAAATATTGATTTCCAAATAGCTTTAGTTGGTTCTAAAACATTATTAATAGACCATGTGGTTCTGGAAGGATCCATTCTGCTGTTTCTGTTAAAAAAAAAAAATCCTTTTAAAAAAATTTTTTTTGAATCAAGATAGTTGGTTGGTCAATTATACCCAAACAAGGTGACCATGCAATTTTTTTCTTTTTTATTATCTGTTTGTTTATTTATTTATTTTTGAGATGGAGTCTCACTCTGTTGCCCAGGCTGGAATGCAGTGGTGCGATCTCGGCTCCCTGCAACCTCCGCTTCCAGGGTTCAAGTGATTCTCCTGCCTCAGCCTCCCTAGTAGCTGGGACTACAGATGTGTACCACAATGCCCCACTAATTTTTATATTTTAGTAGAGATGGGGTTTCACAATGTTGGCTAGGCTGGTCTCAAACTCCTAACCTCAGGTGAGCCACCCACCTTGGCATCCCAAAGTGCTGGGATTACAGGCATGAGCCACAGCACCCAGCCCTACTTTCTTTTTTAAAGTTTGCATCTATAGTATCTAAAGAGGCACTGCCCAGTGTGTCCTCTGTGTTAAACCTCTTATATGGGCATCTGTCTTCTCCAAGGTGTGAAATCATACTTGGCAAACAATATCTGAGCCCCTAGAAACCTCAGCCAAAGTCATCACATTTTACGCCCAAGCACGGTAAAGGTAGCCATGAATATGGTGTGCATACCCCAGAAGATCTTCGCCGCTAAAGTCACTAGGAGGGTTTTTTCTCCTGTCTTCCTCTTCTGCTTCAACTATTAGAAATATAAAATGTTTAATTTGGTATCTGTAATAGTTCTAATCCCAGAAATATTTATTATGACTTCATATGAAAGCCATTAAGATCTCTAAAATCAATTAAAAAATATATACATCACCCATTGGTATAAGCAAGCTATGATAAAGTAACTAATGATATTACAAAATTTAAAAATCAAAATTGTCTTTTATCATGCCTAAATGGTTATAAAAGGAAAAATATGATTTCATGAAATTTCATATAGCTTATTTCTACTCAAAAGCTTCTAAACATTGTCTTTGGGTGTGGGTTTGGGCTGTTAATATGAGCTGATATGTATTGTTTGCTTGCCTAGTTCTAAGCACTTCACTTGCATTGTTTCACTTAATCAGCCCTGTAAGGTAGCTGCGTTTATCATCCCCAATTTACAGATGAGAAGACTGATGCTTAGAGAGGTTAAGTAGCTAAACAGAGTCACATGGCGTTTAGGCAGCAGAGTCAGGACTCTCTGGCTCCAGAGCCCAACCTCCCAGCTGCACACAGATGATGATAAATAGTGAATACAATTATCGTCAAGCGAATTTCAAACTCGAAAAATATGCAAACTCAAAACCTAGTAGAATACCTTTTGCTAAACCTAGAACTACACAACACAAGGAATCGAGTTATACGATGCAGTTTTAGAAGCTGGGACTCAGACTCCTGTTTCCTGCATCAGCAGCAGAAGAGAATTCCTGCCACTCAGACGTTTTCTCTCCTCCCGACTTCCCTGGTAGTCGGTGGGCATTTTTCATGAAGATGCTCACAGCCCCTCTGGTGTCTGCAGCTGCTCTGCATCTGGCATTTTCCCTCCCACCTCCCCGCTCAAGGCTCTGGCAGGCAGTGAGTGTGTCTTCTTTCCCATCCCCTTGGGTTTCACCCAGGAGTCAATCAATAAACATTTGTTGAATGAATACATGAATGAATGAGTGAATGAATAAAACAGCTGTCAAACTAGCCACAGATGGAAAAGTCTGCAGAGGTACATAAATAGTAAGCTGGTAGTCTAAAGTAGCCTCGGCCTGACCAGATGTAAATTCCACTGAACTTCAAGTTAAGTTGGGGATCATTTATTCTGTATGAAATATCATGTCATTTACTTCACATTTCAAACTTGATTTCCTCAATATTATTCAACACTTCACTTTCTGTGTGATTTGGTCCAGTCACTTCATCTCCCTGGTCCTTGTTTACTCAGTTATAAAATGATGCTACAGCCAGGCGAGGTGACTCAAGCCTGTAATCCCAGCACTTTGGGAGGCCAAGATGGGTGGATCACCAGGTCAAGAGATCGAGACCATCCTGGTCAACATGGTGAAACCCCGTCTCTACTAAAAATACAAAACATTAGCTGGGCATGGTGGCACGTGCCTGTAATCCCAGCTACTCATGAGGTTGAGGCAGGAGAATGGCCTGAACCCAGGAGGCGGAGGTTGCGGTGAGCCGAGATCGCGCCATTGCACTCCAGCCTGGGTAACAAGAGTGAAACTCCATCTCAAAAAAAAAAAAAAATGAGGCTATAAAGCCATGCCTTGTGGTCAGGCATGGTGGCTCACACCTGAAATCCCAGTGTTTTGGGAGGCCAAGGCAGGTCGATAACCTGAGGTCAGGAGTTTGAGACCAGTCTGACCACCATGGCAAAACCCCGTCTCTACTAAAAATATAAAAAATTAGCCGGGCGTGGTGGTGCACACCTGTAATTCCAGCTACTCGGGAGGTTGAGACAGGAGGATCGCTTGAACCCAGAAGGCAGAGGTTGCAGTGAGCCGAGATTGTGCTACTGCACTCTAACCTGGGTGACAGAGTCTTACTCTGTCTCACACACACACACACACACACACACACACACACACCCCATACCTCACAGGCTGCACTAAGAATCAGATAAAGTCATGTTGGAGGTGAGAGGGAATGCTCTGTCAACTATACAGTGCCTTTGGATGCTGCCATCATCATGTGTTCATTGGCCCCTGACATTTGTAGTCTTTGTACATCTAGTCTTTGTACATCAGGGATACCTAAATGCATTGTTCAAGGAGAGTATTGTGGAAAGAATTCACGAGTCCCTGATGGCACTCATGGGAACAAAACAAACTATAGCCTGAGAAGGACTTTCATGAAGCCAGGCTGTGGCAGGTGGACCGCAGAGCAAGGAAGGCCGTCACTGAGCTGCACCTTCAGAAAATCCGAGCAAAGACTCAAAAATCTTTGAAATCATCTTGCTCCTCCTTGTCTCCATCTCAGCCATGACCATCCTTCAGTCAAGGCTCTGACTGACAGCTGACAACCTGATTGTGTAATTAAGCCATGCAATTGGCCTTGAGACAGTCATCCAGGAGGAAAACGCTGGGCTTGAGCCACAGCACCTGCCCAGGTGGGCATGTTCCAGTCATCAGAAGGCAGAGCCCACCTTCCCCTCTCCATCCATCCTCCTCCACTCGGGGGAAAAAAAAGGTGTTGGCAGGGGGAGGGGGAGCAGGGGATATGGGGACAAAAACTCAGGTGAACTTTTATTTGATTCATTCTAATTTGCTTCTTCCTCCTTGTTAAGATTTACCTGAGCAAGTGAGACAATTAACATTTGCTCGGGAAAGCTCTATTCCCCAAACAGTCAGATCTTGGAGAAAAGATATAATAAGCAGCAAGTTTGTAAATGCCTGCGGCCTCTGTCTAGGGTCTTCCTTATGTCCCCCCATTCTCTGTCCTTTCTGCTTTCTCCCTGTTATCACGCCCTCCTTCCATCTGTGGAAGAGGAAAGCTTTGACATATCTGTGAAACAAACAAAAAGTTTCTCGGTTTCTTCCTCCAAGTTTCTTTGCACTAATTTTTAAAACACATTTTTGGTGGGTTCAGGAACATAGTTTTTTTTTTTTTTTTTTGAGACGGAGTTTCGCTCTTGTTGCCCAGGCTGGAGTGCAATGGCGCCATCTCGGCTCACCGCAACCTCCGCCTCCTGGGTTCAGGCAATTCTCCTGCCTCAGCCTCCTGAGTAGCTGGGATTACAGGCACGCGTCACCATGCCCAGCTAATTTTTTGTATTTTTAGTAGAGACGGGGTTTCACCATGTTGACCAGGCTGGTCTCGATCTCTCGACCTCGTGATCCACCCGCCTCGGCCTCCCAAAGTGCTGGGATTACAGGCTTGAGCCACCACGCCTGGCAGGAACATACTTTTTAATTCTCAGCCCCCAAGCTAACATTTCAACCAGGGATTCCTTACCTTCTTAAAAAAAAAAAAAAAAAAAAAAAAAAAGTGCAGGGTAAGTTTCTCCAGTAAAGAAAGACCTAGTATTTGCCCAGTCCTTCTTGCAAACAGAGGCCGCTTAGACAATATTTCCATCTACATGTGGGTAAGTTGGGACCGTGCTTGGGGCAGTTGGAATAAGAGAGGCATTGATAGATTCCAGTAAGGCTGGTGGATATTGAAGAAGAGTAAGGATGGTGCAACTTGGGGCCCAGGCACTGGGTTTGTGAAAAATGTCTAACATTTATGGAATATTCACGTGAACCTGGCATTATGCGGAATGTTCTACAGATATCATCTTGTTTTGTCTTTGTAACCATCCCACAAGATAGAAACTAACATCCCTGATTTACAGATGAGGAAACGGATGCAGAGAGGTAAGGGACCTGAAATCACAGCTGATCAGTTTTAGAGATGAGATTCTAACACAAGCCCTTTGACTCCCTGTCCTGCTACTCCTGTATGGTCCAGGGACTAGCAGCATCTGGAGCTTGTTGGCAAAATCTCAGCTGGGTGTGGTGGTTCATGCCTGTAATCCTAGCACTTTGGGAGGCTGAGTCAGGCGGATCACCTGAGGTCAGGAGTTCGAGACCAGCCTGACATTGAGAACATTGAGAGATCCTATCTCTACTAAAAATACAAAAATTAGCCGGGTGTGATGGCACACATGTGTAATCCCAGATACTCCAGAAGCTGAGGTAGGAGAATTGCTTGAACCTGGGAGGCAGAGGTTGTGATGAGATGAGCCAAGATCGTGCCATTGCACTCCAGCCTGGACAACAAGAGTGAAACTCCATCTCAAAAAAAAAAAAAAAAAAAAAAAAAACCTCAAAAAACGAAGAAGAAGAAATGCAAAATCTCAGGTCCTGTCCTAGACCTTTCCAGTCAGAGTCTATACCTTAACAAGTCCCTAGACAATCAATGTACACATTCTAGTGCTGTTCTTGATCGCTAAGTATATTGGCTGCCCTGAGCATAGGTTCTTATTCTGGCGCTCCTGGGACCCTATTTTTCATATATTTGAGGTGAAAGAATTTGAATTAATGGCCCCTATGTAAACAATAGCAACATGTAAAAATTGGGGTTTTTTTCCTCCAAAAAATTACTTTTTGATTGGGTGTGGTGGCTCATGCCTGTAATCTCAGCACTTTGGGAAGCCAAGGCAAGAGGATCACTTGAGCCCAGGAGTTTAAGACTAGCTTGGGCAACATAGAGAGACCCCCATCTCTTAAAAAAAAAGCAATTTTTTTTTTAGGACAGAGTCTCATTCTGTTGCCCAAGCTGGAATTCAGTCGTGCAATCACAGTTCACTGCAGCCTCGACCTTCCAGACTCAAGCAATCCTCCCATCTTAGCCTCCCTAGTAGCTGGGACTACAGGTATGTGCTACCATGCTGCGCTAATTTTTTAAATTTTTAGTAGAGATGGTGCCTCCCTATGTTGCCCAGGCTGGTCTTGAATCTGGAGTTCAAGTGATGCCCCTGCCTCAGCCTTCCAAAGTGCTGAGATTATAGGTGTGAGCCACCAGGCCCGACTGTACAATTTTTTTTTTTTAATTAGTCAGGCATGGTGGCACATGCCAGTAGTCCCAGCTGCTTGGGAATCTGAGGCAGGAGGATTGCTTGAGCCTAGGAGTTTGACGTTACAATGAGCTATGATTGTGCCACTGCACTCCAGTCTGGGCGACAGTGAGGTCCCCATCTCCTAAAAAAATTACTTTTCATTATTAATAGAAATAATGCACACGATATGGGAAACTTGGAAAATGAAGAAAACATAAAAATTCCCTCATAAAAACACTATCCTGAAGGCCGGATGTGGTGGCTCAAGTCTGTAATCCCAGAGCTTCAGGCAGCTGAGACCCCAACGGATCACTTGAGGTCAGGGGTTCAGTACGAAACCAGATAACATGCTGAAACCCTGTTTTTCCTACCTGTGCAAAAAATAGCTGAGCATGGTAATGTGTGCCTGTAATCCCAGCTACTCAGAAGTCTGAGGCTGGAGAATCATTTGAACCCCGGGGGGCGGAGATTGCAGTGAGTCAAGATTGTGCCATTGCATTCCAGCCTGTGCTATAGAGCGAGACTCTGTCTAAAAAAAAGGAAAGAAAGAAAACACCATCCTGAGATAACCTCAGAAGCATTCAGTTGTGTTTCCTTCCAGTATTTGCTGTACACATATGTGCATGTGTGTGTGTGTACATATATATGTATATGGATCATTTTGTATGTATACATTTACATCTTGAATTATTTTTCTCTACATATTTTCGGGATAAGCATTTTTGAAATCGTTAAACTGATGAATACACAGTTGCTTTTTAAGGCTCAGATTCTGGATCAAAAAGTTCTTTCCATCTAGTTCTGATTCCTTCAGCTGCAGTTTAAGAATTCAGATGGGGGCCAGACGCGGTGGCTCACACCTGTAATCTCAGAATTTTGGGAGGCCAAGGAGGACGGATTGCTTGAGCTCAAGAGTTTGAGACCAGCTTGGGCAATATGGCAAGACCCCATCTCTACAAAAAAAACGCAGCTGGGCGTGGTGGCTCATGTTTGTAGTCTCAGATACTCAGGAGGCTGAGGCAGATGGATTCATTGAGCCTGGGAGGTTGAGGTTGCAGTGAGCTGGGATTGCACCACAGCATTCCAGCCTCGGCGACAGAGCAAGACCCTTTCTCAATTAAAAAAATAAAATAAATAAGTAAATAAATAAACAGAAACAACAGTAAAATAGTAACAATAATAATAATTCAGATGGGAACTGCCCTGTGTTTGAGTATTTCGTTTAGACAAAGAACTGCATGGGGGCTGGACTGAAGGCCGAACCAGGAGACTCTTGTGATTCAGCAGTTCTAAGGCCCTGCAGAGGACCCATGTTTGTTCTGGGTATTGCAAGTCCTCTCTTAACAGCAGCTTTGACCTTAGGGACACAGAATGAGAAGTGGCATTCCAACTCTGCAAGTTCCTTCGAAATAAGAATTACGGTTTTTTGTTGTTGTTTTTGCTTTTGTTGTTAAATCTCTGTGCCCCAGTGCTCAGAACGTGGCCTGGCACATAGTAGGTACCAATAATGTTGACAGATGAATGAATGAATCAGTAAATGAATTAGCGAGTGAATGGGTGAATGAATGAAGTGGAGAAGGTGGACAGGTGCCTACTCGGGTGAATGAGGCATCTTCTTCCAATCCCACTTTGGCCTCAAACAGCTCCTCTCCACGCTTTAAGTTCCCTCATGAGATTATTTTTTGCAACAAGTCTTTTTTGCATATTTCTTTTTTTTGCACCAAAAACAAGAATCTCTAGAAGAGTTACCTGTTTCAGCTAAACAGCCTTTGCAAATATGTTGATGCTGGGATTTTAGGAAGGGAATTTCCTGAAATTTTGGCACAGTCGATACTATTCTAGGTAAACCAGCTTCCTGAGCCAAGTTCTCTGTCCTTTTAAATATTCATAAATCAATCATGTGCCCATCAAGGGTGTTTTCCCTAGGAGCAAGGAGACTTTGCCATTAAAAGCTCAGGGAATGGAGAGCAGAGAGGTCAGTCAATGGACTCTTCCCCCCAAGAAAACTCTTCATGGGTGACATTCTTACTCCTGGCAAAGATGGGATAATCTGGCATGGAAAAGAGTATAACCCCACAACTTGGAGACTTTCTCTTAGAAGACTGGGAAAGAGCAGAACTTGCTTCCTCTTGGTTGTCACCTAAAGAGCTGACTTAGAAAAGACTTTTCTATAAGGGCATAGCCTAAAGTGAGTCCAGGTTTACTGAGCCAGCTTTCTGTTTAAGTGTGCCCTCTACCTTGTCCAATTCTCCCCAATCCTGCTTTATATTTCTTCATAGCATTTCCCAACACATGATATTCTATGTATTTGTGCCTTTATCTCCTTTCCAACCAGAAAAAGACCTCCACAAGAACAACGACGATTGTTTAGTTTTGTTCCCTGCTGTTGTTGAGTGCTGAGAATGTTGCCTGGATCCTATTTTTTAAAGTGAATACTGAATGAATCTTAAACAAAAACAATGGTATAATTTATTTTGATTTTCTTATAGTTTTATTACCAGTCTTCCAACACAGTATCCCCCTCTTTTATTTTTTATTATGGGGCTTTTTATTTCAAAGGAAAATCCAAACTCAGAATAACTACCTCATTGTAAATAGATTCTGAAGGGTAATAAAACATGTAATGATTTTTTCATTTGCTCCGCAAACAAGGCTATGTAATAACTGGGATCTGATTCTGCCTCATGTGCCTAAATTTCCCAGTTTATTTTAAGGAGAGCAAAATATCATGTGCGTGTGTGTGTGTGCTTTTGTGTGGTGTGTGTGTGTGTGTGTGTGTGTATAGGGGAACATCGGGCATTGTCATTTCAAGTTTAGCCCCTAGATTTGGGGACAGAGTATGAGGATCTAAAGGTTAAATACTAGAGTTCAGAGCACTCAGGAATTTGAGAGATGACTTTTCTCAACTTTTAGAAAACATTTGATGTCAGGCATAGTGGCTCATGCCTGTAATCCCACCACCTTGGGAAGCTGAGGAGGGCAGATCATGAGGTCAAGAGATCGAGACCATCCTGGCCAACATGGTGAAACCCCATCTCTACTAAAAATACAAAAATTAGCTGGACATGGTAGGGCATGCCTGTAATCCCAGCTACTGGGGAGGCTGATGCAGGAGAATTGCTTGAAGCTGGGATCACACCACTGTAATCCAGCCTGGCAACAAAGCAAGACTCCACCTCAAAAACAAAAACAAAAACAAAAACAAAACTTGAAAATCCATTTAATCTCATGTCAAATTCAACAGATTCATCCTATTTCAATTTAGCTTACATTGAAAATTTTTTTTTGTCTAAGTTCAAAAGCAATGCAACAACTTTGTCAATTTTCTTTATGTTTTAATGTTTATGTATATAATTTAATAAATGACACTTGTCAAACTACATGCCCAGGACGGAGGAAAGCAAAGTTTATGAACTGCACAAATGCTCATGACCATGCCCCTGAAATGACCTTTCACAACCTCAGTCCAGCCCCTACATCAATATTTCTCAAACTTCACCATGCAGAAGAGTCACCTGGGGAATCGTGTTAAAAGTGTAGATTCCTGAGCCCCACTCCTAGTGATATGGATTCAAGACATTTTTGGGAGGGTCTAGAGAGCAGCTTTGAAATGCTAGCATTCTGGGGGCATCTGGCATAGCCGCCTCCTGAGACGCCTGATAGATTGTAAACCACTGCAGGCGGGAACGACACCAACCTAAACCACAAACGCTGCTGGTGAGACAGCTCTGCACAGGGACATGGCTCCTGAAAGATGTTCATCAGTGGCTGGGAGCCGTGGCTCATGCCTGTAATCCCAGCATTTTGGGAGGCTGACGTCGGTGGATCACCCAAGGTCAAGAGTTTGAGACCAGCCTGGTCAACATGGTGAAACCCTGTCTCTACTAAAAATACAAAAAATTAGCTGGGTGTGGTGGCGCACGCCTGTAGTTCCAGCTACTTGGGAGGCAGAGGCAGGAGATTCTCTTGAGCCTGGGAGCTGGAGGTTGCAGTGAGCAGAGATCGCACCACTGCACTCCAGCCCCAGGCGACGGAGTGAGACTCTGTCTCAAAGAAAAAAAAAAAAGTTTGTCATTTAATTCTTTCTTCTGGAATGTTTTGCTGGGACCCAATAACGGTGTCTCCCTAGAAAGGAAAGACAGGTAGAGGATTGCAGAGATACCCAATGATATTGTACTTTAATAGAGACAGGTTCAGAAGTATCCAACATCTCACAACTCTCCTTTTTTGATTACAGGTTCAAAAGATAATTCTTCTTCATTTTATCAAGGTAAGTTTTAGGATGATAGAGTCATAGTGACACTTTTCTTTAAAACTTGAGAATGGTCAGGGCACGGTAGCTCACACCTGTAATCCCAACACTTTGGGAGGCTGTATCAGGTGGATCACTTAAGACTGGGAGTTCGAGACCAGCCTGGGCAACATATTACCCCATCTCTAAAAGTAAGAAAGAGTTAGCCAGGTGTCGTTGTGCACACCTATAGTCCCAGCTACTCGGGAGGCTGAGGTGAAAGGAATACTTGAGCCTGGGAGGCTGAGGCAGTGAACTGTGATCACTGCCTACCAGTCTGGGAGACAGAGTGAGACCCTGTCTCAAAAAAATAAAAATAAAAATAAAACACTTGAGAATGTCTTGGTACCCAATCAGTTATTAAATAGGCCTCCACTGTTTATTTCTGGCATTAGAAGGACCAGGAATGTGAAGGTAGCTCCTCCATCAAAGGAGTCTAGTTGGTGATTTTATAGGTTTGGAGGAACATAGTAATGACAACTCATAGACCCTAAAACTCATTATTCTCTGTGAAAATTATTTTGTTAATAGTTTTCATGGGGGTGGTGTAATGCTATGTTGGCTTCCCCCACCATTAATCCTCTCCCCCATTTTTATTGTTTTAAAAAGGCACAAGTCATGCATATCCGTCCATTGTTTTAAAAAAACCAACCAAACAGAAAAATGAGTCAAAAGAGAAAATCCCCTTCAATCCCTTTCCACTTCTAGTTCCACACCCAAAGTCTCCATGGTTACTAGATTGGTGCGTATCATTTCAGGGCATTTTCAATGAGTTAAAAAAGGTTGGGGGGGGGATTAGGAACAAGAAGAGAATTGATGTCCACTTTGATCCCCAGAGCTATTGCCAAACCATGCCACCTCCTTTCTCTTGCAAAGACCTAAACAAGAAGGTCTTTGGAAGGGTTTGACAGCTCACTGTAACCCCTGGCCTCACACCACGCAGCCCTCCAGCAGCTGCCTTCTCATTGCACTTGCTTCATGGAGTATTTAATCTCCTGGCTTACTGTTTCCCTTGTATTTGAGGCCTGTCCTTTTTGTTGGTCATGTTGACACCCACATCAGGGATCTTCAGTACTCAGCCTGTCAGGGTCCTGTCTCCACCCCAGTGCCTGCTCTCCTGCTTGCAACCTTGGTTGCAACAGCCATTTCACCACATTCTACTGTCAGGCTGTCCCTGTCCTCTTCAGCCTCCTCACACCATGTTTGCGGTCATTCCGTTGCTCCATTCTCTTGCTTGAACATACTAAGCTTTTTCCCTCTTTCAGGTCTTTGTGCGTATTTTTCCTCAGCCCAAGAGGGTCTCTGTATAGCTCCCCACTCAGCTGGATTATTCCAATCCTTCAACATCTCCTAAAAATGTCACCTTTCAGAGCAGCCGTGGTTCCCCCATCACTCCCTTTCTTTGCTCGCTTTATTCTCTCATAGAGCTGATTGCAAACTTTGGTTGTCTTGTGCAGTATTCATGGATTTGTTTGTTGACTAGCACTCCCACTAGATTACCTTCACTCCCGAATCCCCAGCCATGACCCCAGGGTCCACCACGTAGCCATCAGTCAATACATTTGTTGAATGAATGAGAGAAGTGGCATCGCACTAGATGTGACTTTTTTGTTTTCTACTAAATACAGTTAGAGGTCTTTCTATGTCAGAATATGTAGATCTGTGGCTTTTAAAAAGTGACTGCATTGTTGCATACATTGCACATGTATTCTTTTATTTATTTATTTAGAGACGGAGTCTGGCTCTTGTTGCCCAGGCTGGAATGCAGTGGTGTGATCTTAGCTCACCGCAAGCTCCACCTCCTGGGTTCAAGCGATTCTCCTGCCTCAGCCTCCCAAGTAGCTAGGATTACAGGCATGCGCCACCCTGCCCAGTTAATTTTGTATTTTTAGTAGAGACACGGTTTCTCCATGTTGGTCAAGCTGGTCTTGAACTTCCAACCTCAGGTGATCTGCCTGTCTCGGCTTCCCAAAGTGCTGGGATTACAGGCGTGAGCCACGGCACCCAGCGACACTGCACATGTATTACCACATGTACTTAATCATGTGTGTACCATCGGATGTTTGGGTTGTTTACATTTTGTTTTTTACTGTTTAGAAAAGCTGAGGTAATAAACTTCCTCCTGCATGTTTCTTCCTGTGTATATGCAATTATTTCTCTAAATTAGATTACTTAAAGTAGAATTGCTAGGTCAGAGACTATGAACATTTAAAATTTTGATAAGCATTGCCAAATTGCCTTCCCCAAACAGCTTTTCTATCTTCTATTATCAAGAGCATATGAACCTTCCTGCTTACCTGCATCTTCATCAATACTGCATTTTATCGACCTTTTAAACTTATCGATTTGATGAGCAAAATTATCTCATTTAATTTAGTAGCTCCCTAATTACCAGTGAAACTGTTTCCTTTCACAGATCACCCTCATTTCCTTTCCCTATTAATTGTCAATTCTTACCCTTTGCTCAGTTTTTGTGGTTATTTTTGTTTTGTTTTGTCTTCTGAGAGACAGGGTCTCATTCTGTAACCCAGGCTGGAGTGCAGTGACATGATCATGGCTCACTGTACTGTCAGCCTTCTGGATCAAAGGATCTTCCCATCTCAGCCTCCCAGGTAATTAGGACTACAAGCACATGCCACCATACCTGGCTTTTTTTTTTTTTTTTTTTTTTTTTTTTGCTGTTTTGACCTCCTGGGCTCAAGTGATCCTCCTGCCTCAGTCTCCTAACGCACTGAGATTACAACTGTGAGCCACTATACATGGCAGCTTTGCCCAGTTTTCTATCAGGATGTTTGTTTTTCATTTATTGATTTGTAGGCTCTCTTTGTATATGATGGAAAATAGTCTTTTCTTTATATAACTTATGAATGTGTTCTCCAGGTCTATTTTTGGTCTTCTAACTTTGAATTTCTCTGAGAAGACCCATGATACGTAATTGAAGGCTTTCTTCTTTCTTGTATTAAATTAGATGACTCTCTTCCATGCTATTGATTTTCCTCAAGTCTCTGATAATGTTTGGGTGTGTTTCTATTTGTAGATGATGGTCTGGATGGAAAGTACACTCCTTGCTCCTCTGACAGCCAATGCATCTTCTTACGAGGTGAGCCCTTGCTCCAGAAAGAGGGGAAGGGACAGGAGGCAGCATATGCAACCAAGTGGTCTCTCCTCTCCAGCGGCTCCTAGATATGGAGCTGCCGGGTCTTCGTGGCAGCAAAGGCTACCTCCAGCCCTGTTCAGGGAGTAATACACCTAGTACCACTCAGGGAGTTTCCCGAGGGGAATTTTCTTCCTATAATTAGGTCCTCACAGGGTTTCCCAAGGGGCATATTCCAGAGTCAGCCTCTGAGGGGCAGGGCCTAGTTTTGCTGCCCTTTCATTAATGATCTACTCCACTACCCATTGCTCACTCCTTCCCCTGGCTCCTGCCTCCTCTTTTCTTAGGGTTTTTCCTTGGTTCTGCTGGGAAATTTTACTTTTGTAGGAAGCACTTTCTCTGGGTTGTATAAGGCTGAGCACTTCAATTTCATAAGAGTTTGCTGCTCATCCCACCTGTTTCTCACTGTTCTCTCATCTCTTGGTGGCATTCCACCCTGCTCCCAACACTGCTGTTGGTTAGTGTCAGTGTTGGATTTCTTCTGCCATTTCAGAAAGATTAAGTAGGGAAGAGATATACACACGTTTAGGCAGCCATCTTGAACCAAAAGCCCCTAGAAGATGTTGAAATGTTTAAATTAACCATTTTTACTTAAAGTAGAATAGGGGATATTTAAAAGTACAATTATGGGGAAGTATAACCATAGCTACTTTTTTTTGTTTTTGAGATGGAGCCTTGCTCTGTCACCCGGGCTGGAGTGCAGTGGTGCGATCTTGACTCATTGCAACCCTCCGCATCCCAGGTTCAAGCAATTCTCCTGCTTCAGCCTCCTGAATAGCTGGGATTACAGGTGTGTGCCACCGCACCCAGCTAATTTTTGTATTTTTAGTAGAGACAGGGTTTCACAGTATTGGCCAGGATGGTCTTGAACACCTGACCTCATGATCCACCTGCCTCAGCTTCCCAAAGTGCTGGGATTATAGGTGTGAGCCACCGTGCCTGGCTGCTACTTTTTTTTTTTTTTTAAATAAACAAACAAACAAACAAAAATTCCAACTTCAAGAATAAGACGGAATTACTTAGCAGGAATCCCTTTTAGTACATTTCCCAAACAGCTGTCCCACCCAAACCCTTATCTGCGTTACAGTCTTCCGGCCTCACCATGGGTTCTCAAGTCTGTGCAAGTATAGCCACTGATGCTAGCTGAATTCACTAGGAATCCTTGAGGCGGGACCTCCCTGAGGAGCAGAATGGCTGGCCTGGGGGGCAAAGCTGGCACCTCCAGGAGAAGATTTCTACCAGATTCAAGTTTCGCTCGAGGCTGGGATTCTAAATCTGCTTCATTTCTGTGTTCACAGAATCTGCATAGTGCCTGGCACTGAATAGGTACACAAGCTACCTCTCAAAATTGGCCATTGAATTTATGCCCAAGTTGCAGATTCTGAACACAGTGGGTTTTTTGTTGTTGTTTGTTTGTTTTGAGATGGAGTGTTGCTCTGTTGCCCAGGCTGGAGTGCAGTGGAGATGTTGTCTTACTGCAACCTCTGCCTCCTGGGTTCAAGCGATTCTCCTGCCTCAGCCTTCTAAGTAGCTGGGTCTATAGGCGTGCGCCACTATGCCTGGCTAATTTTTGTGTTTTTAGTAGAGACAGGGTTTTACTGTATTGGCCAGGCTGGTCTTGAACTCCTGACCTCGTGATCTGCCTGCCTCAGCCTCCCAAACTGCCGGGATTACAGGTGTGAGCTATCTCGCCCAGCCATGTTGTTGTTCTAAGTCACTAAATTTTATGGTTATGTTTATGTAGTAATAGAGAACTGGAACAGACACATTCCATTAGCTTAACAGTAAAAACAGGTCTCAGAGAAAAGGACAGCGGAGGGGGAGATTACTGGGTTTGAGGAGGATTGTGGGGCTGTTCTGGGAGGCAGGAACTGGTGAGCTGGACAGTTTGGGTCTGGGGCAGCCAAGAGGATGCATGAGGGTGCTGGGCATGAGGAAAGATTGTTGACAAGAAGAGGAGGTGCCCATTTCAGGCTCCTAGACCCAGGAAGCAGTTATTCACTTACCCTGAGCAGAGATTCCATCTAAAAAAAAAAAAAAAGAAAAAAAGAAAAAGAAAACAAAATTGCAGCTGGGCATTGCGACGTGTGCCTATAGTATAGTCCCAGCTACTTGGGAGACTCAGGTGGGAGGATTGCTTGAGCCCAGGAGTTCAAGGCTTCAGTGAGCTATGATTGTGCCACTGTATGCCAGCCTGGGTGAAGAGCAAGACCTTATCTTAAAAAAAAAAAATTGCAAGTCTGTTTTCTACTGCTGTAATAGAATACCACAGAGTGGGTAATTTGTGTAATTTATAAACAATAGAAGTTTATTTGGCTCACGGTTCTGGAGGCTGAGAAGGCCAAGATCGAGGGATCGCATCTGGTGAAATTCTTCTTGCTGAATCATATCATGGTAGAGAGGAAAGCAGGCACATGGGAGAGAGATGGGGGCTGAACTTCATCCTTTTGTTAGGAGCTCACTTCTAAAATAACGAACCCACCTCCACCATAACTGCACTAATCCTAGGGCAGAATCCTCAAAACCCAATCACCTCTTAAAATCCCCAGCTCCCAGCACCATTACCTTGGCAATTCAAAGGGGACATTCAAATCATAGCATAAACTACCTTACTAACTTTTCATATTGATTACATGTTGAAATGTTAATTTCTGGTTAAATAAGATGTTATGAAAACAAATTTTACCTGTGTCTTTTTACTTTTTAAAAATGTGGCTGCTAGAAAATTTTCTTACCTATGTGGTTGGCATTGTATTCCTATTGAACAGTTCTGAGTTAGACACTTAGAGTTTGAATACTGTGAGGTGGCCGTTATTCCTGAGGCAGCTCAGCTCAGCGTAGTACGTCCCACACCAGGACTTTCTTTTGCAATTCTATCAATTCTTTTTTTGTTTTGAGACCCAGGCTGGAATGCAGTGGCAAGATCTTGGCTCACTGCAACCTCTGCCTCCTGGGCTTAAGTGATCCTCCCATCTCAGCCTCCCAGGTAGCTGGGACCACAGGCATGCACCACCAGACCTGGCTAATTTTTTTGGTATTTTTTATAGTGACCGGGTTTCACCACGTTGCCCAGGCTGGTCTTGAACTCACAAGTTCAAGCAATCCACCCACCTCAGCCACCCGAAGTGCTGGGATTACAGGCATGAACCACCATGACTGGCTCTACCGATTCTTTTATTTCCTTGGGCTGGAAACTTTTTCTATATGGCTTCATTTTATTCTTTTAATAATCGTTCTGCAATTTTATGATTTTTTTAAAAAAATCTTTTTTTCCGATATTAATTTTCTTTCTCCTAGTTGATCTATCTGCAGTCAGTGGTAAAAATATTCCATGGAAAGGGCTCATGGGCTTTTCTACAAGGGCAATAAGGAAAGATAAGCTGGGAAGACAGCACCAGGCTTGAGAGGAGGGGGGACCTCAAGAGCTAGAGATATAGTGTGTTGAAACCAGGGTGACAAAAAAAAAACAAAAAGAGCTTGGGAGGCTGGTGCTGAGGGAGACACGAAGGAAAGTGGTCTTCCTTGGTGAGACTTGGGGAAGGTAATGAAGGCTTGGCCTCTTCCCAAGAGGAGGGCTTAGCTACCCTTCATTTAAAGTTTATTCTAAAGACGTGTTGTCTCAGAACTTCCCAGGTGGCATTCTGGCCTCTGAGTGGAGGGCAGCCAGTGCCCCATGCTGACCTGGCTGTTTCCTGCAAATCCAGAGGAGCCACTGTGAAAAAGAAATGAAGCTATCTTCTGTTCACACCAGGCTCACGTTTGGTACAACAGATTTTAAGTAAGGACCTGTGGATTCAGGATAAGGGCTAATGTGAAATTTTAATATAAAATGGAATAATGGTTCTTTCCAAATCTGAGCTAATAATGTTAAAACTCAGCAGCAATGTATTGCTGCTTTAGAGTGAATATAACTCTGACAGTGAAGTGTCAAGTTGACATTATGTTAAGGGACATTAAAATATTTAAAAGAGTCTGCACTGGGAAACTCTGAGCACCATCACTCCCTCCTATGTTACAAAGTTCTTAAGGATTTTGGCTCTTTTTTTTTCACTGTGATAATAGCGGGGCATTGCTCTGGTTTATATGTTCTAGCTCTCCATTCTAATTCCTTGACACTAGCAGAACAAAGTCGACTTTTCTGAAATGAATCATTCCTTACTGCAAGAAGTCACATGCTTTCCTTGGGAAATTTGCAACCTCACACTCAGTCTCAGAGGGACAAAGGATAATGATTCCATGTTGTCTGGCTGCTCAGTCCCTAGTGGTTCTGAAACATGGGTTTTCCTTTGAAAGAAAAGACGCCTCGTCCTTTTTTAAAGATATCACAAGGCTCTCTGTGGCGCAGTTCAGCCCTGGCGTCCACCACAAAGACATTTGTGTGTCCTTCTGGGGCTGTGAGCCAGGCATACAGTCTGCTCAAACTTTCTGCCCATCTGCCACATGGAGGGCAAGGTGCATCTGCCAGGCCACAGCAATAGGAATGCGGCTCAGAAACAAAGACAGCCATTGCTCCTGTCCCAAGCTGTGGGTCAGCCGCCTAGGTACGAGCCTCAGGCAACCCCTGGCCTGAGTCTGGGTGTTTATATACGGCAGGGTGAGGTTTGTAAAACCAGTATAGCCAACTTAGTTTGACAGATGGAAGGACAATGTGTGATCTGACAGGTGTGTGACATGGGGCTAAGGGGGACTGTCTCCTTTGCTGGAGTAGCTGTGAAAGTGCTGGTGAGTTTTGTGGGCTGAGCAGGGGAACCTTTGTAATGGTACCTAAGAAAGCTGCTTTCTTTTCCCTCACTTCTTTGAATCTCTGCCAGCCCAAAGTCAGGATCCCTATGGGAGTTCCCAAATCAGGGAAGGTAATTCCTCTTAGAAGTTATGAGAGTTGGCTTTGGGGAGAGATTTCACAGTTCTGACCTTGGCTTAGCTATTTACTGCCTGTGTGGCCAAATTGCAAGTTGCTTAACATTTCTTTCAGTTGAAGCTCTGTCAGATTCCTACCATAAGATGAAAATTAAGTTCGGTCAGTTATTTGGGAGGTGAAGGGATGGATTAGGGAAGGTGGGGGGAAGGAAGCTAATACGGGTGCATTTTAAAGCCAGCTACCACAACGGGCAGCTGAAGCTTCAGCCTGCAGGAAAACGCTATGAAACAGAGTAGCACACACAGCTCACCATCGTTCCAACCAAGTGGTGAGGGAGTTGGGGTATATATACCCCCATACCTGCAGTGAGGGAGCTGGGTTATATATACCCCCACACCTGGCAGGCACATGTTAAGGGCTTCCTGAGGCGGCAGTGAAGTCCCAGACACTTTTGTCTTGTCATCTGCATGGACAAAGCCCAAAGGCAGCAGGCAGCTCTTACAGAGACGTAGGGGATGGCCTGTGGGAGCCAGGCTGGGGTGTACCAAAATGGTAAGGAAATGTGGGCAGAACAATGGCAGCATCTGCTCTACTCTCAAAGCTTTATGTACTGTTTCGAAAAGTGAGAGTCATCATAGTTTTTATCTCGTAGGAAGGACCATATATATATATATATATATGGCCTGTTAATTCCTCAACATAAGGAGTAGCCTGTCGCAGCACTTGTTAAATGTTGGTTATTATTACTGGAACCACTCAGCAGTTTTTGCCCTAGGATTTTGTTTGCAGTTTTGCCATTTCTTTTATTTTCCTGGGAGTTCCTGGCTTTTTGCACAAATATACAGGTCTAAATAAAGAGGCTTGTGGCTGGTTTTCATTTGTCCAGAGGACGTTGAAGATATCACTGTCACCTTTTAAGTTGAGATGCAGCAAGTCAAAGATGCAGGGTAGTGACTGGCGTGGTGTGTCTGCTGCCTGGCACCCTGTGCCTGCCCAGTACTTGAGGTGTGAGAGGGTGCTGCTTAGGGGCCAGTGGGACCAGCCCCTCATTTATATGCTGGGAAATCAGAGTAGAAAAAGCTGTCTTGCTTCCAAACAACAGGGCTCACCAGTAGTTGTGTCTCAAACAACCTGCAAAGAGGTTTGGCCAGGGGAGGGCTGGAGGCAACTTAACATTTGCCCTGGGGATTGGCAGTTTCTTCACAGTAGAATTTACAAAGCCTTGGCTTAAATGTCAGTGTGTGTGAACACACATGTGTGTATTATGCTGGTATACAGATTCTCTTTGACTTATGACAAATCCATCATAAATTAAAAATGTAAGCCAAAAATACAAGTCAAAAATGCGTTTAACACACCTAACTTACTGAACATCCTAGCTTAGCCTACCCTGCCTTAACTGTGCTCAGAACACTTACATTAGCCTATTGTTGGGCAAAACCATCTCATACAAAGCCTCTTTTATTTTATTATTTACTTATTGATTTTTAGAAACAGAGTCTTGCTCTATCACCCAGGCTGGAGTGAAGTGGTGCCATCATAGTTCACTGCAACCTCAAATTTCTGTGCTCAAGTGATCCTCCTGCCTCAGCCTCTCAAAGTAGCTAGAACTACAGACATGTACTATCATGCCTAGCTAATTTTGTGGAGATAGGGTCTCCCTATGTTGCCCAACCTGGTCTTGAACTCCTGGGCTCAAGCAATACTCCCTCTTCAGCCTCCCAAAGCCCTGGGATTACAGGCATGAGCCACTCTGCCCGGCCAAAACATATTTTATAGTAGTGTTGAATATTTCATGTAATTTTTTAAAATTTGAGATGGAGTCTTGCTTTGTCTCCCAGGCTGGAGTGCATTCATGCAATCTTGGCTCACTGCAACCTCAGCCTCCCATTTTCAAGTGATTCTCCTACCTCAGCTTCTCAAGTAGCTGGGATTATAGGCACACGCAACCACATCCAGCCCCCATGTAATTTATTGCATACTATATTGAAAGTGAAAAACAGAATGGTTTTATGGGTACTCAAAGTATGGTTTCTACTGAACACATATCGTTTTCACACCATTCCAAAGTCAAAAAAATCCAGTAAATGCCTGGTGGCTCAGGCCTATACTTTCAGCACTTTGGGAGACTGAGGCAGAATGATCACTTGAGCCCAGGAATTTGAGACTGGTCTGGTCAACATAGTGAGACCCTGTCTCTACAAAAAATAAAAATAGCCAGGCATGGTGATATATGCCTGTAGTCCCAGCTACTCAGGAGGCTGAGGTGGGAGGATTGCTTGAGTTCAGGCAGTCAAGGCTACAGTGAACCATAATCGTGTCATTGTACTCCAGCCTGGGTTACAGAGTGAGACCCTGTCTCAACAAAAAGTGGAACCATTATAAGTCAGGGACCATCTGCGTATATTTTATCATATGAAGGGGAACTCAACATACCTTAAAATTTCATATATAGAGTTATTTATATATAATTATTTCTGGATGGGATTTATGATTTTTTTTCTTTTAATGTGCTGTAGTCTACATTTTCTGTGACGAACATGCATTACTTAAGCAAAACAAAACAATGACTTTTTCTGGAGACAGACAAGATGTCACTCTGTCACCCAAGCTGGACTACAGTGGTACAATCATCACTCACTGCAGCCACAAACTCCTGGCCTCCAGCGATCCCCTCACCTCAGCCTCCTGAGTAGCTGGGATCATAGGCACGAGCCACCACGCCTAGTTCAACAATTACTATTTTTTAAAAAAACGACATCACAACTAACAGATCTAGAAACGTAACCAGGCCTTAGGAGTGCAAAAGGCTTATTTTCTTTTTTTAATGAAGTGTGAAAATTGTTTATCTAAAAAAAAAAAAAATGTAACCAGGCCTGGGAGAAGGCAGGTTGAGAGCAAAAAAGAAGCATGTTTTTAAGTTTAAAAAGCAATGACTTGGCCGGGCATGGTGGCTCACGCCTGTAATCCCAGCACTTTGGGAGGCAGAGGCGGGCGGATCACCTGAGGTCAGGAGTTAGAAACCATCCTGGCCAACATGGAGAAACCCCATCTCTACTTAAAATACAAAAATTGGCCAGGAACAGTGGTGGGCGCCTGTAATCCTAGCTACTCGGGAGGCTGAGGCAGGAGAATTACTTGAATCCAGGAAGTGGAGGTTGCAATGAGCCAATATTGTGCCACTGCACTCCAGCCCGGACGACAGAGTGAGACTCTATCTCAAAAAAAAAAGGCAATGACTTGGCTGGTCGAGGTGGCTCATGCCTGTGATCCCAGCACTTTGGGAAGCCAAGGCGGGCAAATCACTTGAGGCCAGGAGTTTGAGAGCAGACTGGCCAAACTGGTGAAACCCCATCTCCACTAAAAATACAAAAATTAGCTGGATGTGGTGGCATGTGCCTGTAGTCCCAGCTGCTCAGGAAGCTGAGGCAGGAGAATCACTTGAACCCAGGAGACAGAGGTTGCAATGAGATGATATTGTGCCACTGCACTTCAGCCTGGACAACAGAGCAAGACTCCATCTCAAAAAAAAAAAAAAAAAAGGCAATGACTTAAAATACCCACTGACCACCCTCCTCTGGGCTGCCTGCTCTTGTGTCTTGGTCAGGTACGATGTGGTGGCAAGGATGCAGGTCTCTTCCAGGAAAGGCCCTGAAATGATGACCGTGCAGTGCGTTTATTAGGAACTGCTGCAAAATGGTTACAAACCTACAATCTTTTCAGATATCTACGGTTTTACACATATACATGCGATTCTTTAATTCTACATTGTATTTTTACCATTTTCCCAGCAAAATTAATAAAGCAACACAGTATGATAAATACTTAGGAGCTGCACAAGAAATATATTTTTGTCAGTGTGCTCCCCCGCTACTTTTGACAATTCACACTGGGGACAATAAAGATTAATCACACGGCCGGGCGCGGTGGCTCAAGCCTGTAATCCCAGCACTTTGGGAGGCCGAGGCGGGTGGATCACGAGGTCAAGAGATCGAGACCATCCTGGTCAACATGGTGAAACCCTGTCTCTACCAAAAATACAAAAAATTAGCTGGGCATGGTGGCGCGTGCCTGTAATCCCAGCTACTCAGGAGGCTGAGGCAGGAGAATTGCCTGAACCCAGGAGGCGGAGGTTGCGGTGAGCCGAGATCGCGCCATTGCACTCCAGCCTGGGTAACAAGAGCAAAACGCCCTCTCATAAAAAAAAAAAAAAAAAAAAAAAAAGATTAATCACACAAGGGAAAATGAATAAGTGAGAACAAGTACTTTGGCAGTCACATAACAGCAGCTTAACCGTGCCTCCAGGTTGGGTATTTATCATTACTCTCTCAGTATCCCTTTTAATTCAAGTGTTATTCCAACAATTCAAAGAATCAGTCTATTAAAAATATTAAACTAAAAGAAAAAGCAATTATTATGCTAAAAGCACAAAATACTGAAACAGGTTTTACAACAAAAGTCTGTGCACAAGCCTGTGTATTATTATTTCAGCTCTTTGCTCACTCCAGTGGAATATTCTACACTCATTAGTTCTAGTGTTTACAAGAGAGTTTAACAACTGCTTGGTTTTCATGGCCAACATGATTATGCTCTGTCCTTGGTTCTCATACAGCTCTCTTTTGCACTCAGCTTACAGAATTCATTTATTTGAGACAGAGTCTCTCTCTGTCACCCAGGCTGGAGTACAATGGCGCAATCTTGGCACACTGCAACCTCTGCCTCCCAGGTTCAAGAGATTTTCCTGCCTCAGCCTTCTGAATAGCTGGGATGACACCCACCCACCACCATACCTGGCTAATTTTTGTATTGTTAGTAGAGATGGGGTTTTGCCATGTTGGCCAGGACAATCTCAAGCTCCTGACCTCAGGAGATCCACCTGCCTCGGCCTCCTGAAGTGCTGGAATTACAGGCATGAGCCACCATGCCCAGCCAGAATTGATTTACAAATGTAGCTAATATAAAGAACAGACTCAATATTCCAGAGTTTGGAGGCTTTGGAACCTGTCTCCCTGACAAAGCAGTGAGCTCTTTCAAGGCAAGAACTATTCTAATATACAGCCATACTATCCAGAATGTGACTGATCGCATCTTATCTCAGAAGCTAAGCAGGGTCAGGCCTGGTTAGTACTTAGATGGGAGACAGTCTGGGAATACTGGGTGCTGTAGGCTTTATTAAGAACTATTCTATGCACTATAGCTTTATGTCCAACCTGGACTAAGTAGAGATTGAATGAATGGCTGAGTGATAGAAATAGCAGCTGGCACTAAAAAAAGATGATTTTATGAATTCGTTTTGTTAGACCTTATAAATAGCATCCACTATTGTTAAATGCAAAGAGAAAAAAGATAGCTTTGCAGGGGAGAAGCCTGGCAGACAGTACCTGATCCAAGTGATTAAAGTGGACATCATCAGTAATGGGACGAATTGATGTGATGCATGAAGAAGGACACTGTCACTTCGGGGGTATTCCTGTGAAAGACGCATATAGCCTGACTCCACTCATGAGGAACAGCAGACAGACCCACAACAAGAGACAGTCTGCAGAGCAACAGGCCTGTACCCTTCAAACATGGCAGTGTCAGGAAAGAACAAAAAATAAATAAATAAAAAATGTTTAAATGTGGAGGTGTGCTTCCAGATTAAAGGAGAGGAAAGAGACTTAGCACCTAAATGCATTTTATGATTTTGGATTCTAAATTGACTGAAAATTGCTATAAAAAACATCATTGAGAAATTGGCAAAATTTGAATGTGGACTGTAGCTTAAATCATAGTATTGCATGAATGTTCAATTTTCTGAATTTGAACATTTTACTAGAATCATGTGAGATAACGTCTTTATTCTTAGGGTATACATACTGAAATATTTGGTTGGCATAAATGGTTTAGACAAACATAGAGTCCCACAAGTCTAAGTGCAGTTTTACTTTTTTTTTTTTCGTAGACAGAGTATTGCTCTGTTGCCCAGGCTGGAGTGCAGTGGCACAATCTTGGCTCACTGCAACCTCC
Source organism: Saimiri boliviensis (assembly GCF_048565385.1). Taxonomy (NCBI): domain Eukaryota; kingdom Metazoa; phylum Chordata; class Mammalia; order Primates; family Cebidae; genus Saimiri; species Saimiri boliviensis. The sequence goes on along the minus strand of NC_133457.1, from coordinate 39,204,284 downwards.
GCCTCCCTGGTTCAAGTGATTCTCCTGACTCAGCCTCCCAAGTAGTGGGGATTACAGGAACACACCACCATGCCTGGCTAATTTTTGTATTTTTAGTAGAGACAGGTTTCACCGTGTTGACTAGGCTGGTCTTGAACTCCTGACCTCAAGTGATCCGTCCACCTCGGCCTCCCAAAGTGCTGAGATTACAGGTATAAGCCACTGTACCCAGCCCTGAGTACAGTTTTAAGGAATTGAGGTGACATTCACATAAGATAAAATTAATTATTTTATTTTATATTTTAGAGACAAAGTCTTGCTCTGCTGCCCGGGCTAGAGTACAGTGGCATGATCATGGTTTACTGGGACCCTTGTATATAAAAAGAGGAAAGTGTGTACTTCATACAATAGTTTTAATGTTTGAAAGAGAATATGAATGTGAACCTCAAACTCCTGGGCTCAAGAGATCCTCCTACCTCAGCCTCCTAAGTAGCTGGAACTACAGGTGCATGCCACCATACCCAGCTAATTTTTTAATTTTTATTTTAGGTTAGAGACAGAGTATTGCTGTGCTGCCTAGGCTGAACTCAAACTCCTGGCCTCAAGCAATCCTTCCACCTTAGCCTCTTAAAGTACTGGGATATAGGCTTGGGCCACCATGCCTGGTCAAATTAACCATTTTAAAGTATACAATTCAGTGACATTTAATAAATTCACAATGTGGTGCAACCACCACCTCCATTAATTCCAAAATGTTATCACTCCAGAAGAAAACCTCAGACACATTAAATAGTCACATCCCAATTCCGCTTCCCATGAGTCCCTAGCAACCACCAAGCTATCTTCTGTCTCTATGGATACACCTATTCTGGGTATTTCATATAAATGGAGTCATACAATATGGGCCTTTTGTGTTTCGCTACTTATACTTAACACGTTTTTGAGTTCCATCGTCACTGTAGCATGCATCAGTACTTCATTCCTTTTCATAGTTGAATGATATTTCATCGTACAAATACACCTATTTTGTTTTTTCATTCACCCATTGATGGGCACTTGGGCGTTTCTACCTTGTGGCTATTATGAGCAGTGCTACTATGAACATTCACATATAAGAATCTGTTTGAACACCTGTTTTTAATTCTTCTGGTATATAGCTAGGAGTGAAATTGCTGTATGTGGTAAATTTATATTTAACTTTTAAAGAAACTACCAAATTGTTTTCTAAAGTGGCTGCATCACTTTACTGTTTGTACTGTTCTTACAACTCTCCTCAAAGTCTAAGATTATTTCAAAGTAAAAAAAAAAAAATTAGTGTGTGCACTCAGGGAGAAGAACACCCAAGTGCATAAAAGTAGGGGAGTGATGAGTGAGCTTCATCCAACAGGCGAGACATGCGTGTGAACTCAGATGGTTAGAGTGACTGGCACAGGCAGCTTAATGGAAGATTCCAGAGTGAACATTTTTGTAAAGGATGACACCGTTTGAAAGTGCTACCAAAGCACTTCCATAACAAGAAACCCAGCCCCAGGCAGGTGGAGAGAACTGATGTGCCCAGCCTCTCTCTTCCCCTTTGGGGGCATCATTAGCCACTCTTTGGGTACACAATCCATTTGTTGACTACATGCATGAGTGAGCATGGTCTCCCTTTTAGAAATGGCATCCATGGGAAACTGCAATTTTCCTTACAGAAGTCTGCCTGATTGCCACGTTGCTGGGATCCTTGTAAGAGGACAATGCCTACTTCATACAACAGTTTTGATGGTTAAAAGAGGATGTGGGGGCCGGGCGCGGTGGCTCAAGCCTGTAATCCCAGCACTTTGGGAGGCCGAGGCGGGTGGATCACGAGGTCGAGAGATCGAGACCATCCTGGTCAACATGTTGAAACCCTGTCTCTACTAAAAATACAAAAAAACTAGCTGGGCATGGTGGCGCGTGCCTGTAATCCCAGCTACTCAGGAGGCTGAGGCAAGAGAATTGCCTGAGCCCAGGAGGCGGAGGTTGCGGTGAGCCGAGATCGCGCCATTGCACTCCAGCCTGGGTAACAAGGGTGAAACTCCGTCTCAAAAAAAAAAAAAAAGGATGTGGGGGGCCTGGCACCGTGGCTCATGCCTGTAATACCAGCATTTTGGGAGGCTGAGGTGGGTGGATCACGAGGTCAAGAGATTGAGACTAGCCTGGCTAACATGGTGAAACTCTGTCTCTGCTAAAAATAGGGGGAAAAAAAAAAAAAAAGAGCCAGGCATAGTGACGCATGCCTGTAGTTGCAGCTACTTGGGAGGCTGAGGCAGGAGAATTACTTGAACTTGGGAGGTAGAGGTTTCAGTGAGCCGAGATCGGGCCATTGAACTCTGGCCTGGGTGACAGAGCAAGACTCTGTCTCAAAAAAAAAAAAAAAAAAAAGAAGAGGCCGGGCGCGGTGGCTCAAGCTTGTAATCCCAGCACTTTGGGAGGCCGAGGCGGGTGGATCACGAGGTCGAGAGATCGAAACCATCCTGGTCAACATGGTGAAACCCCGTCTCTACTAAAAATACAAAAAATTAGCTGGGCATGGTGGCACGTGCCTGTAATCCCAGCTACTCAGGAGGCTGAGGCAGGAGAATTGCCTGAACCCAGGAGGCGGAGGTTGCGGTGAGACGAGATCGCGCCATTGCACTCCAGCCTGGGTAACAAGAGCGAAACTCCGTCTCAAAAAAAAAAAGATATGAATTTGAAAGTTCTGCAAAGTTGTAAAGCATTGATAGACAATGAAGGAGGATTACAACCAAGACCTCTAAATTAGCTTCACACCATTCTTTGTTCCTCTTGTTCCTGAGGATGTGGTCCCGCAACCAGCCACTTGGTGCTACCCTGGGACCTTGTGAGAAATGCAGACTCTCAGGCCAACCTAGAAGTCTGAACCAGAATCCACATTTCAACAAGATCCCCAGGCCCACTGCGGATTGATTGGCAGGCCCATTAAAATGTATGTAGTGCTGCTTTATTGCAGAAATACCTAAACTATTCTAATGATAACAACCATCTGGGACTACTTATTAAATAATTCCAGTTCCCTTGCTTCCCTTAGTCGAGATTAATTCAATGACTCTAGGGTGAGGCCCTGGAATATGAATTCTCCAGGTGAGTCTCCTGATCAGAAAAGTTTCTTAAGCAATACTTCAAATGCATACTTTTAAAGGAAAAGCGGAGCCTGGTGTGGTGGCACATGCCTGTAATCCCAGTGACTTTGAAGGCTGAGGCAGGAGGATCCCTTGAACTCAGGAGTTCGAGGCTGCAGTGAGCTATGGTTGCACCACTGCACTCCAGTCTGGGCAAGAGATGAAGAAAATCTCTTGAAAAAAAAAATTAAATAAAGTAAAATAAAGACAAAGGGGAAGGCCAGGTGTGGAGGCTCATGCCTGTAATCCCAGCACTTTGGGAGACTGAGGGGGAACAGATCACCTGGGGTCAGGAATTTGAGACCAGCCTGGCCAACATCGGGAAATCCCATCTCTACTTAAAAAATGTACAAAAATTAGCTGGGCCTGGTGTTATGTGCCAGTAATCCCACCTACTCGGGAGGCTGAGACAGGAGAATTGCTTGAACCCAGGAGGCGGAAGTTGCAGTGAGCTGAGATCGCGCCATTGTACTCCAGCCTGGATGACAGAGCAAGACTCCATCTCAAAAAAAAAGGAAAGAAAGAAAAAAGGGGAAAATCTACCTTCTGGAGAGAGAGAAGTAGATACCGTTTTTGGATGATTGGATGTTAGTTTAAGGATCTCTGAAATGCACTGTTTCTGGAGGCACTGCCAGCTTCAGGGTCGGATTTTTTCTCATCTCAGACAAAGTTTTGGCCTGTGTGGTGGCTCATGCCTATAATTTCAGCACTTTGAGGGGCCAAGGCAGGAGGATAGCTTGAGCCCAGGAGTTTGAGACCAGCCTGGGCAACAAGATGAGATCCCATCTCTACTGAAAAAAAAAAAAAAAAAAAAAATTAGCTAGGAATGGTGGTGCACACCTGTATTCCCAGTTACTTGGGAGGCTGAGGTGGGAGGATTGCTGGAGCCTGGAGAGAGAGGCTGAGTGAGCAGTGACTGCACTCTAGCCTGGGCAACAGTGAGACTGTCTCAAAAAGAAGAAAAAGAAAGCTAAAGCTTTACTGATTTTCTGCTTGATGCCAAACACCTTGTTCATCTTTCATCTGCTGTCTTTCCTGTGTCTCTCCATGTTTTCTCCTTTTCTGTCTCTCTGATGACATTCGTGAGTGGATTTAGGGCCACCCAGATAATCCAAGATGATCTCATTTCAAGAGCCTTAACTTAATAACATTTGTAAAAATGCTTTTTTCCAAATAAGGTCACATTCACAGGTTTCAGGGGTTAGGATGTGGACATGTCTTTTTGGGGCCACAATTCAGCTTGCTCCATGAGGCATGGAGCATCCTTATTTCTTCTGCCCCAGGAGAAAGGCGATTTGTGGTAAGAAGACAGGTAGAGAGAAGGGAGAACTGGGAACAGACCTGCCCTGTCGTTGTTCCTCTTGCCATTCTTGCTTTTCAGGATTTCTCTTTGCTCCCAATTTTATGACCCTCACCTTTGGACCCCACTGCTACGGGGAGGTCTTTCCAAGTTTCCCAATTCAAATGCCCAAGTATTCAAATGGTCTGAGAAAGGGCTGGTGTTAGGTTAGGCGTCTCTCCCTGGTCTGATAGGTGGGTGTCTTAGAAAGGTGGGAAGGGTGGGTAGCACCACATGATTCAAAACCTGTCCTCTCAGCCCTGTTCCTTCCGTGTCTCTAGAGGGCTGCTAGAGTAACAGCCTCCCTTAGATGGAGGGTATTTGAGCAGATCTCTCTTGTACAGGCCCTTGGAGGAGAATGCAGTGGAATCCCGGTTCCACGTTGTACCCAAGCCTGTGTTCCGTTTATCAAGGCACCAAACTCCCTGGAAGGCAGTCATGCTTTTAAGGGGGGGGCATACAGCGTGAATCTCGTGGCCACATTCTAAGGAGGCTCTGGCAATGATTTAATCATGGTAGCAGTCCCATTCATTGAGCATCACTTTTGTTTTCTCCTGTAATTTTTTTTTTTTCTAGACTGAGTCTTGCTGTGTACCCAGGCTGGAGTGCAATGGCGAGCTCTCGGCTCACTGCAACCTCCACTGCCTGGGTTCAAACATTTCTCCTGCCTCAGCCTCCTGAGTAGCTGGGATTACAGGCTCATGCCATTGTGCCTAGCTAATTTTTTTTTAGTAGAGACAGGGTTTTGCCAAGTTGGCTAGGCTGGTCTCGAACTCCTGACCTCAGGTGATCCGCCTGCCTTGGCCTCCCAAAGTGCTGGGATTACAGGTGTGATCCGTTGCACCCAGACCTCTCCTTTAATCTTTATAACAACGCTGCAAAGGAGTCCGTTCCGTGGAGGTGCAAGTCGGGGCTTATAGAGGCTAAATTACTTGCCCAAGGTCACCTGGCTCCTAAGTACAGCACCAATGAGTCCAGTCTTCTCTACGGCAATTGCTCTGTGGTGGCTGTTCCCATTAACACTACACATTAGTCACTCCCTATGGAAATCATGTCAGAATTAATTGAAAGCCAAGGGCACTGGGAGAAAAGGGAGGCCTGGATTTTGTGGAGCTCTGGTTTGGAATGATAATACACATAAGTACAGGGAAATGGATGTGTGGAAAGTGGTGCTGGGGAGTCACCCACCCCAGCAGAGGCACTTAACAGCTTACATTCTTTTGCACAATCTTTTCTTCCCTCTGGAATCACTGAGGGATTGTTGCCTATAAAATTGGAGGAGAATTAATTAAAAGTATTTATTTTGCCCCAGTTAGAGATGAACTATGGGGGACTCTAGGAGAGAATAGAAGAGACCTCTGTGGAACTATGAGATCCCTGTAAATATTCTGAGATGCAACTACACAGCTTCAGGCCCGGGATGGGATGGAAACCCCTGTGAAGGGCGCTGTGAATTACCACCTTCTCCAGTAAGTGAGAAAGTGACTCTGCTGGTCACAGGGGGCGGGCTGCGGAAGCCCCTCAGAGGCTTCCTGGAGGAATCCTGCTTCCCTTCCTTCCCATTTCCCAGGGTTGGCTCAACACCATGATCCATGGTTACTGGGACCCTCAGGAAATAGCTGCTGTGGGAGCCTCTTTTCCCAAACCATCATGCATACTCTTAATTTTCGGCAAAAATTAATTTTGAAAATAATGATGTAATATTTAAAATGATTGTGTTTCCAGTGGGCAGCTCTCACTTGATACAGAAGCGGCGGGGCCATGTAACCTGGCTTCTAAATCAGCACCTCTTTGGGTCTACACTTTTTCTTTTTAAGCTTCAAATGCACCTTTGCTGAAGGAGATGTGAACGGCGGGGGGCGGGGGAGAGCATGTTAGCGCCTCCATGGGCCTGCTGAGCTCTGTTGGCTGGGTGTGCTAAAAATAACTGGAGAGGTTAAAAAAAATGTTGAAGCAGATTTAGGGGCTCTCCTGGAAAATGAAACACAGAAGCTGGGCCCTGGGTGGTTCTATTTAAAGCCGATCATCATCTCATCCATTCCTGTGGATTTACATTCGAAGACTCTACTCCCCAGAGGCTGGCTGAGGGAAGGAGGGTCTGATCTGTGTTAGGGCTCACCTCCTCCCACGACCTTCTGCAAAGCAGCAGCTGTCCAGAGAGAAAGGAGGGCGCTGGGTCTGGCAAGCAGCTCAGTGCTTTCCTTCTACAATTGTCCCTTTGAATTGAGGAAAGTGAAAATAAAGTTTTCAAGGCCAATTTCACAATTTCATCTTCTGTGAAAAGCAAATCAACGAGGCTATGAAAAATTACAAGCAGTTAAAACACTTTCATGTCGTCTTTCCGAGAGGTAGAGAGAGAGAGAGAGAGGAAATCAGACTGCTTTGTTCAAAGCAACGGCCGATGCCAGCCCTGTTTTTCTTTTCCGTTTTTTTTTTTTTTTTTTAAACACATCTGGTCTCAATCTTTATACACCAGTGGACAAAAGCAATTAGACAGCTCTGCTTTCCATGTCATAATAATGAAAGTCATATATTTTCCATGGCTGTCTCATTTGGTTACCCAGCTCTGCAGAAAGAGACTAAATGGAATTTAAAATGTGGGTCTTTGCTTGACAGTGCTGTTAGTGACCTGAGGGATAAGTGCTCCAGTGTCGGGGACCGTCCGGGATGGGTAGGCACGTCTGCCGGGTGTCTCTCGACCTGCAAGAGGGTCCCAATACCTGGAAGAGAGCGTGCGCTTGGAGAAATATGAAAGAGACAGAGAGAAAGCGAGGCATCTGGAGGACTGAATAGGTTGTGCCTAAACAGCAAACCACATTCCCGTGTGAGACCCCCACTCCAGCATCTTCTAGAACCACGAGAAGAGAAAGAATAGATATCGCAAGTGTGTGCAAATAGACCTCCACATAATTTACGTGCCTGTGGGACAGGCCCTTCATAACCCAATCTTTTCAACAAGCCCCGGGGGCTAGGGATGCCTTATTAGAATTGGTTCAGATTTAGAAAGATCCCTTGACAAATCTGCTAGAGGATGCTAGAGGAGTTTTCCTTTAGGGTAAATCTTTGGCTTCTCATTGTATTGGTCAGAATTCTCTTGGCTGCAAGGGATTGAGTCAACTTAACCCAGCCTGAGTAAAAAAGAGAACTGGTTCTCGTAACTAACCTAGGAGGGTGAATCTGGTCAGACTCAACTGGGTCCAAGGCTTCTTGCAATGCTGCCTTCTCTTGCGCTCCCTCCACCTCTCCGAAGATTAGCAACTCCAAGAAAAGGGTTGGATTGGTATCAACAGTTCCAGCAATAATTCTGGAGTTAGTCTCACTGAGTCACGTGCCCATCCTTAAACCGGCTACAGGCTTGGGTCACTGGTCCATTCCTGAAGATGAGAGCGGGGTCTGCTCCATCAAACCACAGGACTGAGATTGGGTAGAGGTTGACTCCATGGAAGAAAGAAAATTGTGTTTCAACTTCTAAAGAAGAAAGGATGGATGCAGGATGCCGCAGCTAGCCCATGTGGGACCCTTGTGAGCTGCCAACAGGCACCCCCTCCAGGCTGACGCAGACCTATGCCCCCTCTTCTTGGGGAGCAGATGGCACCTTTGGCCTGCCTGAAGCAACCCCACACCTCGGACAGAGAGCTGAGTGAGCAGGACTAAAGGTGGATATTGACCCACTTGGCTCCTTGGCAGGCCAACCTTGTGCTGTGTGACAGACACCTGAACACTGTTAAGTGGTGGCGCTGGTGGGCAGGAAAACCAATGCATGTCCTCCACATCTACCTCCAGCTATTCTAAAATAGATGCCTTACCCCAAGGTTTCTTGCCTGATATGCTTAAAAAACTGTGGGTTGTTCATGAGAACATAAGCGTTAGCTGTTTTACAACTAAATGTCTCCTCAAACTTGGGTGTGTGATGTTAACCCAGAGAGGACGCACTGGGATGGAGAAGTCCAGACCTGCGGCTGGGAGGCCTGGGACTGACGGCGGCTCTGTGTTCTACTGTGTGGGCATACTTGCTCTCGTCCCGAGGCTTTTTCAGGTATCAGCTTCCTCATTTGTAGGATAAAGGACCCTTCCCAAAACCCTTCCTTCCTGCTCAAGGTCCAGATTAGGAGGCGGCCTGTGGTTTGGGGGTCTCTCCTTTTCTCCCAGTTTCCCTCTGTCTGTGCCAACAAGTACAATTCTACCTCCGGGCCCCTTCCCCCAGCTGGTCGGTCTCCTCAGATGTGCGAAGTTGGTGGTTTTACCACATTTAGTCACATTTGAACACTTCCAGCTCCCCCTTCAGTGGGTTGTAATTTCCCTCCCAAAAGACATTGGTGACACACAAACCCCCTTTATGCCTGTTAGGCAAATTAGCACCCACTCACCAACCTGGGCCCCTGCAGAAGCTGGCTGGGGACAAACGGGATGCATCTCAAAGACCTGAACATGCAAAGCACAGCAGTGGCTGACTTCGGTCCCTGAGGTCAGGCCCTCTCCGCCTGAGCAGAGGGAGGACCATTACACAGGGACATCCGTAGCAGAGGAAGGGACCCCGCCCTGTAAAACCAACTTCTGCTACAGGGAGCCACTGGGAGTGCTGAGAATAGGCTTACAGAGCAGTAGGATTCTTCATCATCTTATATGCCGGCACTTAACAGCCTCTTTGCATTTGCCAACCACAAATTCTAGCGCCTAGCACAGAACCCCACAAATATCCTATCTCCTCTGTTAATCTATCAGAAACCAGATTTCCTTTTAGGTCTTTGTGCTTGACCCCGCTGGTTTGGCCTACGAAAGTAAGGGCAGAGGGGTCTAGGTTTGCCTCTGCCAGAGCTGCCGGGGGAGGACTTGGGGACCATGTGAATGTCCTTTGGGATGAGTTAGTCTGCTTCTATTTTACTACTCACAGTCAAATTGATCTTCCAAGGCCTAGAGATTAGGGTCAGTGGTCTGAGTGGGGTTAATCAATGCCTGTGAGTGCCACTGGGGGCCACTAGTGGAATATTTCGGAGTCCAAACAACCAGTCACATACAAAAGGAAGGCGTGTTATTAATTTCTGCTCTCTCATTCAGTATCTTTGGGAGTTCAGAGCATACACAGGGACATAGAATAATACTGATGCCTATATTTACAGAACACCATTCTATCCTCATAGCCCTTTTAGAGCCGGGATAGTTTAGCAGTTAAATGCTTGAACTACTCCTGGGTCAAATTTTGACTCCTCCAAAGACTAACGAAACGTCAGTTCATTACTAAACCTTCCTGGAGCCTCTGTTTGCTTCTCTGTAAAATGCAAGATATTAATAGCCTCTACTTTAACAAATCTGGGGAGAGTTAATTGCAATAATCTATGTTGAGCTCTCAACACATGGTCAGACATAGAATGATTGCTCAGTACATGTTAGTGACTACTATTTTGTTGTTGTTGTAGAGATGGAGTTTCGCTCTCGTTGCCCAGGCTGGAGTGCCACTGCAATCTCCTTCTCCCGGGTTCAAGTGACTCTCCTGCCTCAGCCTCCTGAGTAGCTGGGATTACAGGTGCCCACCACCACGCCCAGCTAATTTCTGTATTTTTAGTAGAGACAGGGTTTCACTATGTTGGCCAGGCTGGTCTCCAACTCCTGACCTCAGGTGATCCACCCACCTTGGCCTCCCAAAGTGCTGGGATTACAGGCATGAGCCACCGTGCCCAGCCATGACTACTATTATTATCCATGAACTCATTTGACTATAAGAATGACTTGTGAAGTTGGTTGGATTGGGGTAGTTTCCTCTTTTAATAAGTGAGGAAAGTGAGATCAGAAAGTGAGATCAGAAAGTAAAAAGCAAGCATGGGACCAGAGGAGGCGAGGGGAGAGAAAAAGGGGCTCATAGGATCGGGAGACAGCTAACACGAGCAAGGAGCATCTAAGGGGACAAGCCCACGCTCTTGCCACAGTGGCTCTGAGTTTCCCATGTTTTCGAGGGAGAGGTCCTGACCTGCAGATAGCTGACACCAAGATAAAGTCCTTTAAATTGAACCTACTTACTGAAGGGACTGAAACTCTACAGTAAATAGAGGGGAAGAAACAGATTAGAGTTTTATCTTGGGACACAAAGGACACGCAGTGGCTCACATCTGTAATTCCAGCACTTTGGGAGGCTGAAGCAGGTGGATCACTTGAAGTCAGGAGTTTGAGACCAGCCTAGCCAACATGGTGAAACCCCATCTCTACTAAAAATACAAAAAAAATTAGCCAGGCGGGGCGGGGTGGGGATGGGAGGTGGGGGGTGCCTGTAATTCCAGCTCCTCAGGGGTCTGAGGCAGGAGAATTGCTTGGACCCGGGATGTGGTGCTTGCAGTGAGCTGAGATTGCGCCACTGCACTCCAGCCTGGGCGACAGAACAAGACTGTGTCTCAAAATAAAAATAATTTTTTTTTTTTAAAAAAAAGGACACCAAAAATTTGGAAAACAACTTTACCTTCTAACGAAATTTAGATTAAGGTTTAGGCTATGTGCTAATTCTTAGAAAAAGAATCTAAATTTTTTTTTCTGATAAAATTGAATGGTATCCTTCACTTAATTTTTGACTTTTATATCACATTCATAAACAAGGTCATTTTTTTCCCCCACAAAAGTATTTGATGGCCTTATCAATTTTTAACGTTTTCTGAACTCTTATTTACACTTTCTCCTCCTCCTGATCTATTTTCTCCTGGGTAGCTGTTATCTGGTCTCACTCAAGGCTTTGAGGGGTCCTGCTACGTTACTTTCACACTTTCAGGAACTTCATGAAACCCTGAGACTTTGTAAGATTTGCAAGTTCACTTTGTGAGTCAATTTGCCTTGAATTGGAATGGTAATTTTGGAGGTTGCTACAAACCACAGAGGTGTCGATGAGATGGGTGGGAATGGTGGGGAATAGGATGAGACTTTATTTGTGTAGAGGCTGTGTTATGGTCCCTTAGCAAATACTTTCATGTTATAACAATTTTTGCTTCATAAGCAAGTCATAACTGTAGGCACTTGGATAACAAATACTCAGATAACAACCATCCCCTGGATAGAAATGCAGCACATTAAAAAAAAAAAAAATAAACACAGATTTCTGTGGCCAGAAATGCGGTTAAAAGCCTTTTCCATCAGTGGGATGGCTGAGATATCACAAGTAATGATAGTAACAGATTATATATAACACAATGAATAAAATGAGAAACTACAGGCCAGGCACAGTGGCTGACGCCTGTAATCCCAGCACTTTGGGAGGCCAAGGCAGGCGGATCACCTGAGGTCGGGAGTTTGAGACCAGCCTGGCCACCATGGTGAAACCCTGTCTCTACTAAAAATAGAAAAATGAGTGGGGCATGATGGCACGTGCCTGTAGTCTCAGATACTAGGGAGGCTGAGGCAGGAGAACTGCTTGAACCTGGGAGGTAGGGGTTGCAGTGAGCTGATATCTCAACACTGCACTCAAGCCTGGGCAAGGGGCAAAACATCATCTCAGAAACAAAATAAAACAAACACCAATAGCTCGTTCTGATATAAATAAAAATTCAATTAGATGTTGGATGGGGAATGAAATATTTACATAGTTTCAAGGAGTTCCACAAAACACTTAGGAAAGAGAGGAGTCACTTCACAGCAATGAGTCTGGTAGACACAACCCCATCAAGGGGCCTAAATGAGCGTCGCCAGGAAGAGAAATGGAAAGGGCACCACACAATAAGACGCATGTGAGGAATCCAGTATCGCTTCTGCAATATTCCTGTCTAAATCTAAACAAGAGGAAACCAAAATTGAGGACATTCTACATGTTTGGCCTATAGTCTTTAAAAGCGTCAAGGACAGGCCAGGTGTGGTGGTTCATGCCTGTAATCCCAGCACTTTGGGAGGCCAAGGTGAGTAGATCACTTAAGGTTAGGAGTTTGAGACCAGCCTGGCCAACATGGCAAAACCCCATCTCTACTAAAAATACAAAAAATTAGCTGGGCCTGGTGGCAAGCACCTATAATCCCAGCTACTTGGGAGAGCAAGGCAGGAGAATTGCTAGAACCAGAGAGGCGGAGGTTGGAGGTTGCAGTGAGCTGACACTGCATGTTGCACTCCAGCCTGGGTGACAGAGCAAGACTCCATCTCAAAAAAAAAAAAAAAAAAAAAAAAGGAAAATTACAAAAATTAGCTGGGCATGGTGTTGCATGTCTGTAATTCCAGCTACTCGGGAAGCTGAGGTGGCAGAATCACTTGAACCCGTGAGGCAGAGGTTGCAGTGAGCCGAGATCATGGCACTGGACTCCAGCCTGGGTGACAGAGTGAGACTCCGTCTCAAAAAAAAAAAAAGTCAAAGACCTAAAAGTCAAAAAAAGAATAAAGAGCTGTTCTGGACTGAAGGAGCCCAAAGAGTCATGGCAGCTGAGTGCAACATGGGATTCTGAACTGAATCCACTTGCTGTAAAAATGACATTATGGGGATTGCTGGTAAAACTTGAATGGGGCTGGAGGATTGGTAGTAATGTATCAGTGTTAATTTCCTAACTTTAAAAATGGTTGTATTGTGTATGTAGAAGGATGTCCTTGTTTGTAGGAAATGTATACTCGAATTTTCAGGGCACCAGGTCAGGTCTGCAACTTACTCTCAAATGGTTTGGGAACAAAAACACTGTTTGTACTGTACTTGCAACTTTCCTAAGTTTCAGATTTTTTTTTTTTTTTTTTCAGAGCAAAGAAGGAGGTCATTTTCACTGAGCAGTTGGCAGATTCACCCACGGCTCAGAGACGGAGTTGAGGGACAGTGCCACCGAATGGTGTGGCGATCCATGTCTGGGAGAACGCCTGTCAACTGTGTGTAGGGCTGGGCGTAGGAGGGAAGGCCGGTGAGGGTCAGGGAGACCAGAGGGAGATAGGAGGGGCTCGAGCTTAGACAATGACACCATGTAAAGCAGAAGACAGGTCTGAGACCAGTGGAGGAGAGAGACTCCTTTAGATATGGAGAAAGAGAGTGAAAGTTTCAAGCCTCAGAGAGAGAAGGACAGGGCTCAGGAATGAGATGGGGCCTGTGGCAGTGAGCTTGGGAGGGGCAGGTGGCGGGTCCTGTTTGGGGCATGTTGAATATGAGAAAAGTCTGGCTGTGACATGGGGCCTCTCTCATCTCCAGGATATCAGCCAATGTGGCTTATCTTCCCAGACGTAGAATTTGAGATCTTGTTGTGACATTTTTGCAGAGACATCAGGAAGCAATGAATTATGATTCTGAACTAGGAAGAAAGATCACAGCAAGCAACATGCATTAGGGATTTTTTTTTTTTTTTTTTTTTTTTTTTTTGCTTGAAAGCCGAGGAAACAACGGATTAGTAAGGGAGGAAAGAAAGCCTTGGAGAAGGCTGAGGGGAAGGAGCCTGTGAAAGAGGCGGAGAAGGTGCGGTCGGAAGGGAGGAGGAGAGCCAGTCCAATTATTTGAGTCCAAGTATTTAATAATGTGGGCACGGACCTCAAATTTTCTTCTGCCCTACCGAGAAAAATATCCACCATGTCATAAGGGATTCCCACTTACTTTCTGACATTCTAGCTTCTGATGCTCTCTCTTATGTATAAACTAATGCTTATGGTTAAAAGTCGATCCCTCCCCATAGCAGACCCACAATCGGCAATAATTCCTTATAGTTCAGTTCCAGCAGAAGACTTGGCCAAACAATTTCCAGAGAGGAGGCACAGTATAGTTCCTGGGTTCAAATCCCAGCTCCACCATTCACCAGCCACATGACCCTGTGCAAATTACTTAACCTACCTGTGCCTTAGTTTCCACATCTAGTAAACCAGGGATTAAAAATGTTTCTACTGGAATGGTTAGGAGGGTTAAAGGTGTTAATATTCCATAAGTACTTGGAATCATGGCTGGCACTATGTAAGTGTATGTGTTATCAAGTTAGTGCAAACCTAAATGAGCTACTAATTCTATATAGCCCAGCTACAGATACCTATTTGCCAGTGGTATTGAGTGACTGGCAAGTTACACTTTTGCAAGCAGGTCTCCTGCAGGCCTCAAACTTTTGATGTTCAGATGGCAGTATAGCCATTCATTTTTTAATAGTTTGGAGCCCACATGGTTGATCTCAGGAAACCAGAATTGCTCTCATAAATATGATCGTGGAAATGGTCCCCAAGTGGTGGCTCTGGGAGTAAGGAAACTGGAGTTTCTGCCAGGATGGTTTTATTGGACTTTTTGTCTCCCCTGTATCAGCTCCAGTAATCTAGTAGAGCTGTGCTTCTCAAACTGCAATGGGCATACACACAATTTGAAGATTTTGTTAAAATGCAGATTCTAGCTGGGTGCGGTGGCTCATGCCTGTAATCCCAGCACTTTGGAAAGCCAAGGTGGGCAGATTGCTTGAGGTCAGGGGTTCAAGACCAGTTTGGGCCAGATGGTAAAAAACCCTCTACAAAAAATACAAAAAAAAATTAGCCAGGTGTGGTGGCTCATACCTGTAGTCCAGCTACTGGAGGAGAGGGGAGTGGGGGTGGGGAGCTGAGGTGGGAGAATTGTTTGAGCCCAGGAAGTCAAGGCTATAGTGAGCCAAGTGGTGCCACTGCCCTCCAGCTTGAGTGACAGAATATCCCCGTCTCTGGAGAAAATAAAGATCCTGTTACAATATGAATGAACCTTGAGGACATTATCATGTGAAATAAGCCAGTCACAAAAAGACAAATACTGTATGATTCTGCTTATATGAGGTACCTAGAATAGTCAAATTCACAGAGACAGAAAGTAGAACAGTGGTTGCCAGGGGCTAGAGGGAAAAGGAGAATGAGAGTGATGGTTTAATGGGTATGAACTTTCAGTTCTGCAAGATGGAAAGAGGTGTTTTTTTGTTTTGTTTTGTTTTGTTTTGTTTTGTTTTGTTTTGTTTTGTTTTGAGACAAGGTCTCACTCTGTCAGGCTGGAGTACAGTGGCAGCTCCCGGTTCCCGGCAACCTCTGCCTTCCAGGCCTCAAGCGATTCTCCTGCCTCATCCTCCTGAGTAGCTGGGACTGCAGGCAGGTGCCACCACAACTGGCTAACTTTTGTATTTTTAGCAGAGACGAGGTTTCACCATGTTGGCCAGACTAGTTTCAAACTCCTGGCCTCAAGTGATCCGCCTGCCTCGGCCTCCCAAAGTGCTGGGATTAGAGGCATGAGCCACTGTGCCTGGCCAAGATGGAAAGAATTTTAGAAATGGATGTTGATGATGGTTGCACAACAATATGAAAATACTGAATGTCATCATACACTTAAAAATAAGGTGGTACATTTTATGTTTTGTTTATGTTACCACAATTTGTTTGTTTATTTATTTATACTGCAGATTCTGATTCAGTGATTCAGAGGTGAGGCCTGAGATTCTGCATTTATGTCGAACTCCCAGGTGAGGTTCATGGACCCTTGTTTTGTGCCAAGGAGCACACCTTGAGGTGCAAGATGCTAGAAAGCTGCCATGGGTGCCTCTAGTTCTTTTTAAGCAAGCCCAGCACCTGCTTTGCATTAAAGCTACAGTAACTGCTTGAGTGAAATAGAATTGGATTCTAAGCTCTTTGAGAACTCTGGCCTCCTTATTCTACTTTCAGAGAAGCTGCCAGGAAAAGCCATGTCACAACAGACACAATCACAGCAGAACACTTTTAAGCCAGAATTATTTTCTGGTTCTCTGGGACTGGCCTATTCAATCGAAAATTGCCTTCAGCCCAGTAGCTCACCCGGTCAATTATTAAAGGGTCCTTATATTGGATTTTAGCCTGCAGCTTTTCTTTGGTTAGCTCATGGAGACAGGGATTAACTCTGCAATGTTCACTGCTATATCTCCAGTCCTAGCACAGTAACTGGTGTGTAGAAGGTTTTCAATAAATGTTGAATGAAAATAGCTAACACGTATATAGTGCTTATAAAACAATGTTCTAGCCAGGTGCAGTGGCTCATGACTTTAATCCATCCACCCATCCCGCTGAGGCAGGAGGATCACTTGAGCCCAGGAGCTCAAGACCAGTCTGGCCAACACGGCAAGACGCCGCCTCTACAAAAAATACAAAAACTAGCCAGACGAAGTGGTGTGCACCTTTAGTTCCAGCTACTTGGTGGGGCTGAGGTAGGGGGATCACTTGAGCCCAGGAGGTCAAGGCTGCAGTGAGCCGTGATCAAGACACTGCACTCCACTCTGGGTGACAAAATGAGAAGCTGTCTCGAAAGAGAAGAGAAAAGAAAAGAAAACAATGTTCTGAGAATTTGATATGGTAGATTCTATTTTCTAAAGAGGGCCATAAAATATCTCCTATCCTCCACGCTCCTCTTATAATGTGACCTTGATATTCCTCCCATTGAGGAATGGGGTTGATGTTCCCTCCCACTGAAACTGGGTGGACTCTGTATGGACCAAATGGGCAACTTGAAGGGAAGAGTAAAATACTATTTGCAAAAGTTCACGTATGCTTTATCACTGGAGAAAATATCTTTCTAGTATTGGAGGATACTTTTCTTGTATTCATCAGTTATTGCCACAAAAATGCTCATAACAAACCCCCTATCAGTTGGGTTTGTAATTCTTTATTCCCATGGATCTGTGGGTTTGCTAGGGATTGGCTGAACGTGTTGTGCTCAGCCAGGGTGGTTTGGTTTGGCTGCATTTGTCTCTCAGCCTTCCTTAGAACCAGGGTGCCGGCCTGGGTATGTTTTTCTCACTGCGTTTTGCAATGGCAAAGGCTCGAGAGAGCAAACTAAATCGTATACCTGCTTATTACTCTCCTCCGTTTGGTCTATCCCAGTGGTCAAAGCTCAATAGCTCACCTGATTTCTCCTGCCTCAGCCTCCTGAGTAGCTGGGATTACAGGCACCCGCCACCATGCCTGACTAATTTTTGTGTTTTTAGTAGAGACAGGGTTTCGCCATGTTGGCCAGGCTAGTCTCAAACTCCTGACCTCAGGTGATCCGCTTGCCTCAGCTTCCCAAACGGCTGGGATTACAGGCATGAGCCACCGCGCCTGGCCGAGTTTTCATTTATATAGACTGGTCGTTCTAGGAAGGAGTGCAGAAAAAGCTCTCCACCATTGATAGTCTATTCACAGCCTTACAATTTTACATTTCTTGGTTGAGCCCAGATTGAAAGGATGGGGAAGAGACTGAATATTTTCTTTTTCTTTTTTTATTTCACATCTCCTTCCTGAATTAAAGAGTGAATATTTTCAATAATAGTCACACCTCTTTCCAAATGTGAACAACATCTTTCGAAGTGTTTAGAGGTTTCACAAATACAGGCTGACCATTTTCTCATGCCACTCAATACGCTTAGCACATCATTTCCAAAGGCTGCTTGGTACTGTCATGTCAATGGCTGAACCAGGCTGTACTGCGTGTAATGTATTTCATCACTCCCCAGTGTATGAACATCTAGGTTGCTTCCTTTTATTGCTGTTGTAATTAATATATCACAATGAGCAACTATAGATAAGTCTTGGCTGACAGTCTCTGATTATTTTCTTAGGACAAATTCCTAGACTTGGGATTTCAGGAATTTAGGAAAGAAACTAAAAAATGTAAGTCTGTGAATAGAGCATCAATGGCAGACAGCTTTTCGGCACTCCTTTCTGGAAAGAGTACACACTAGCTGGTCTATATTCATTAAAACTCGGCTGGGCGCAGTGGCTCACGCCTGTAATCCCAGTAATTTGGGAGGCTGAGGCGAGCAGATCACCTGAGGTCTGGAGTTTGAGACCAGCCTGGCCAACACGGCGAAACCCTGTCTCTACTAAAAATACAAAAATTAGCCAGGCATGGTAGAAGGTGCCCGTAATCACCGCTACTCTGGAGGCCGAGGCAGGAGAATGGCTTGAACCCGGGAGGAGGTTGCAAGCCAAGATTGTGCCATTGCACTCCAGCCTGGGTGGCAGGGCATGACTCCATCTCAAAAACAAACAAAAAACAATAAATGAAAACTCGCTTGCTAATTAAGCTTGTCATCGCAAAACATTAAAGTGGCTTTGCTTTAATTTGAGTTTGGGTGACACAGGCCAGTTTTGACTAGGACTGATCACAACAGGACAATAGAAAAAATGAAGTTTTACTAGAGAGAGAGAGATTTGGCATTCAGATTTACATTCAGAATTAACACATTTATTTTTCAAAACACTGTGGAGGAGTATAGAGGTACAAAATATGGGCTGGGCGCGGTGGCTCAAGCCTGTAATCCCAGCACTTTGGGAGGCCGAGGCGGGTAGATCACAAGGTCGAGAGATCGAGACCAACCTGGTCAACATGGTGAAACCCCGTCTCTACTAAAAATACAAAAAATTAGCTGGGCATGGTGGCACGTTCCTGTAATCCCAGCTACTCAGGAGGCTGAGGCAGGAGAATTGCCTGAACCCAGGAGGCGGAGGTTGCGGCGAGCCAAGATCGCGCCATTGCACTCCAGCCTGGGTGACAAGAGCGAAACTCCATCTCAAAAAAAAAAAAAAAAAAAAAAAAAAAAGAAGTACAAAATATGCTGTCTTTGAGAAGTATATGTTTTTATGACAATTCTATTAACAAACCACACCTGAAGGTAAGATATATGACAGTTATTTTTAAAAATTAAAGTTCTAGACCCCCACTCTCAGGGTTGCTGAAATGTTTAAATCAGTCCATTTGAGAGGCTTTAAACATACACACGCACAAACACGCACACACACTGTGCCCAGTTAGGGCCACCATATATACAGCACTCAGGTTGTGCACTGCACAACTGCAAGAGAAATTATACCAAAGATTGTGATACTAGTGGCCCCTTCTGGAATCATTATAATGCCTTCAACCCATTCTGCTTAAGCTGTACAAGAGCTGTGGGGCTTGCCCGGGTGCGGTGGCTCATGCCTGTAATCCCAGCACTTTGGGAGGCCGAGGTGGGAGGATCACCGGAGGTCAGGAGTTCGAGACCAGCCTGGCCAACATGGTGAAACTCCCTCTCTACCAAAAGTAAAAAAATTAGCCGGGAGTGGTGGTGGACGCCTGTAGTCCCAGCTACTCAGGAGGCTGAGGCAGGAGAATGGCTTGAACCCGGGAGGCGGAGGTTGCAGTGAGCTGAATCTGTGACACTGCACTCCAGCCTGGGCAACAAGAGCAAGACTTGGTCTCAAAAAAAAAAAAATTCCTGAGGCTTATGCCAGGTAGGGAATGGAGGTCGGGTGGGTCTTTGGTTGGTGCGGTCCCTGATGCTGCTACTCCTTGCCTGAGCTCCTTTGAAGATTGGTATGTCTGTGGTCTGTTCTGGGCGTGGCTTTAGTTTCTCTGAGCCCAGCTTAGCTGTGGGGGTTTTCCCTGACATTCTCAAGGTGACAGCACTCACAGCCTAGTCCTTGCAGGCACCCAGCCAACCAGCCCTGGTCTTGCCCCTGGGGAGGGAGTTTACAGTAGGCACAAGTTCTCAAGCCCATTAGGGCAGCCTTGGTCTCTTTCACTCTTGAAGTTAATAGCCACCATCACCTTTTTGTTAAACGTCTCAGGTTAACCATCTGATGTGTCTAAGCAGGGGTTGAAAACTCTGATGCAGATAAGAACAGGGAGGTACACAAATGAATGTTGCAGGTGGTGTTAGACTTTAGGGAGTGGTGGGGACTGTGGTGAAGCGAAAGCACGTGGCCTGTCTAAAGGCACCAGCCAAATTGGATCCTGCCAATTTGTGCCATGTGAAAACAAGGGCCCAGAAATGCGAAACCTTTGAGTTTTTCCAGAGAACCCAGTGATTGAGATTTTCATGGGAAACCTCTCACTTTTAGAAAACGGCAACTAATATTTTAAATTTATATAAAATAATTCGCAGGCCACATTCAAGATGCCCTGAGCAACTTTCCATCTCAGAAAGCAAAAGAGGGAGTCCGTCCCACCCGGCAGCTTCCCTTTCTTTCCCAGAACATACACACACACACACCACACACACACACACACACCACACACACACACACACACACATACACACACACACACACAGCTGTTAACTCTTCTTGGGGCTAAGGGAAGTCAGATTTCCAGGACATGAAGGCCCGGCTACCTTCTCTCAGGGGAGGGAGATGGGAGGGGGTGGGGGAAATACTTTTCATTCTTTCTGGAGGAGCCAAGGAGAAACGACTCCTTTCTCAGCCAGTGCGGTTAATGGAGTACATTACAGTCTTGATAATTTGGATAGCTATTAGCTGGGGAGTCAGACATAAATAACTACGTGCAATAATTACATGGTGGCATTCAGACAGGCCCAGAGCACAGGCCTGCCAGGGGAGGGGCACCGTGCGTGCAAGGCCCTGAGGTGGGAACGCTGGCTGCGGTGAGAGGCAGGGTACCGCAGATGCAGCAGCGCGAGAGGCTGGGGGCCAGATCGAGCACGGGGGGTGCCTGCGGGTTAGGCTGAGACACCTTAGGCTTTTACCCTTGCAGAACGAAGAGCCAGCCAAGGCTTTCTGTCAGGGGCGTGGCACCATCAAGGCTGCAGTTTCGCGAGGCATTTTGCAGATCAGTGCTTGTGTGAGGGGAATCAGGAGGGAAAAGAAGGGGACTGATGTGGGAAGACCGGTTTAGAGGCTGTGGAAACTGTCCAGGTATGAGCTAAGGGCTGACTGGGGTGTGGGTAGGGAGAGAGGAAGGGGCAGTCTCGGGCACTGTTATAAAAGAAGAATTGGCAGGAAGTGAGGCACCAGGGAGGGGAAGCAATCAAGATAGCAATCTGGGTGGCTGAGCTCCACTTTCCTCTCCCAGACCTCTTGGAGGGTGCAGGGGAGAAAGTGATGGTTTGAAAGGAACAGGTTTGTAAATTGCTACCTTCACCATCACAAACGCATAGAGAACGGACTCCCCCGCTTCCAAACCAGCGCATCTTTTATCCGTTCTGAGGTCCAGTTACTCACTTCTTGTCTGTTTCTGAGACAGGGTCGCACTCTGTCCCCCCCGGCTAAAGTGCCGTGGGGCGATCATGGCTCACTGCAGCCTTGACTTCCAAGGCTCAAGGGTACCTCCCACCTCGGCCTCCCAAGTCACTGGCACTACGGGCGCATGCACCACTACACCCAACTTGTTTTATGTTTTAATTTTTTACTTTTTTGGTAGAGATGATGTCTCGCTACCTTCTGGGCCTCCGAAAGTGCTGGGTTAGTAGATGTGAGCCACCGTTCTCAACACATCAGTTTCATTTTAATCTCTCTGACATCCGGGTCCATCTAACAACTCATGGTATGTCAGAGTTGATCAGTGGGTGTTATGTCCCTACAAAATTCATATATATGTGTATGTATATATGTATGTGTGTGTGTGTGTGTGTGTGTGTGTGTATATATATATATATATATATTCGAGATGAGGGGTCTTACTGTAGCCCAGGCTGGAGTGCATGGTGCACTACAACCTTGAACTCCTGGGTTTAATTGATCCTTTCACCTCAGCCTCCCAAGTAGCTGGGACTACAAGCTCATGCCACCCTACTTAGCATTTTTTGTTTTTTTTAGGGGTGTGGTCTGGCCATGTTGCCCAGGAGGCTGGTCTCAAACTCCTGGCCGCTTGCCTTGGTCTTCCAAAGGGCTGGGATTACAGCATGAGCCACCACATACCTGCCAACAAAATTCACTAGTTGCAGTCATACCCAGTACTTCGTAATGTGGCAGTATTTGGAGACAGGGTTTTTTTTTTTTCTTTTTTCTTTTCTTTTTTTGAGATGGAGTCTTGCTCTTGTTGCCTAGGCTGGAGTGCAATGGCACAATCTAGGCTCACTGCAACCTCCATCTCCCGGGTTCAAGCAGTTCTCCTGCCTCAACCTCCCAAGTAGCTGGGATTACAGGCACCCACAACCACTCCCGGCTAATTTTTATACTTTTAGTAGAGATGTGATTTCACCATGTTGGCCAGGCTGGTCTTGAACTCCTGACCTCGTGATCCTCCCGCCTCACCCTCCTAAAGCGCTGGCATTACCGGCATGAGCCACCATGCCTGGCCTGGAGACAGGGTCTTTAAAGAGGTACATAAGTTAAAATGAGGTCCTTAGAGTGGGCCCTAACGTGACGTGACTGATGTCCTTAGAAGAAGAGGTTAGGACACAGACACACAGAGGGAAGACCATGTGAAAGCACAGGGAGAAGGTGCCATCTACAAGCCAGGAGAAAGGCCTCTGAGGAAACAATCCTGCCACACCTCAAATTCATACATTAGCCTCCAGGCCTGTGAAAAAGTAAATTAATTCCTTCCTTCCTTCTTCCTTCCTCCCTGCTCCCTCCTCCTTCCCTCCTCTCCCTCCCTCTCTCTCTTTCTTTCTTTCTGTGTCTCTCTCTGTCACCCAGGCTGGAATGCAATGGCATGATCTCAGCTCACTGCAACCTCTGCCTCCAACGTTCAAGCTATTCTCCTGCCTCAGCCTCCGGAGTAGCTGAGATTACAGGCGCCCGTCACCACACCCAGCTAATTTAAATTTCTGTACCTAGATGTTTCTGTTCGTGACATCATTGTTTGTGCTGTTATTAGAGCAGACGGTGACCTGGGAGCTGGCATTCAGAGAAATCCAGGGATGAGGTCCAGGAGGAATGGCCTGCTCTTAACAGTCTCAGGCAGATCAGAGTTAGGGTGGCTAGAGGTTTCTGTTTGCCTGGAACAGTGCCCCAATACCCCTGTTGTCCCTGAGTAATTATTAACAGCACCTCGCTTTTTACTCCTAAAATATACCAGTCTGTAGTACTTTGTGATGAGAGTCTTAATACACTAATACCATTCTTTCTGAGTGGTGTGTGACGGGGTAGTAGTGCCTCCTACAACGGACAAAGTCTAAGCATCTGAGAGCCTATGAATTGGGGCACTTGTATATTTTCCTTTTTGTGACTTATTATCTTTATTCATATAAACATCATTCTGAATTATTTACTATAAGGTTTAGTAAAAAAAAAAAAGTAAACTTGATTAATAAAAAACATTCTGATTAAGGTAATTCTTTAAATTTTTTTTTCATTTTTCCACAGTTTTACCATAGAACTGATGATCAAGGTATTTCTATAATTTATCATTCAAAGTAGGATAATTTTAGGAGAAGGGAGGTACTCTTAATAATTACTCAGGGACAACAGGGATCTGTGGGCACTGTTCCAGGCAAACAGAAACCTCTAGCCACCCTAACTCTGACCCGCTTGAGAATATTAAGAGAAGAACAGGTCTTCTAAGGCCTCATCCCTGGATTTCTCTGAGTGCCAGTTCCCAAGCCACCATCTGCTCTAAAACCAGCACAAACAATGATGTCACCAACAGAAAAAGAGAGACCAGGAGTTTCTGAGAGACACAGAAAGCCCTAGATTCAGAGTGATCTTATTTTAAATACCGCACCAGAAGAAATGTCTTGGTGGCTTGATTGGATGAATTCCCTGAAGGCTCTGATGTCTCAAACACATCTTTCACAATTGATCTGCCACAATGTAGGAAATTCCCATGGGCTTCGTCTTTTGACCTAAAGCACCAGACATTCTTATGAAAATGTGAAAGCAGGCTGGGTGCACCTGTAATCCCAGCACCTTGGGAGGCCGAGGTTGGCGGATCACGAGGTCAAGCGGTCAAGACTATCTTGGCCAACGTGGTGAAACTCTGTCTCTACTAAAAATACAAAAATTAGCTGGGCATGGTAGCTCACACCTGTAGTCCCAGCTACTCAGGAGGCTGAGGCAGGAGAACCGCTTGAACCCGGAAGGTGGAGGTTGCAGTGAGCCAAGATTGCACCACCGCACTCCAGCCTGGCGACAGAGTGAGACTCTGTCAAGAAAGAAATGAAACAAAGAAAGAGAGAGAGAGAAAGAAAATAAAAGAAAGAAAGAAAAAGGAGGGAGGGAGGGAGGAAGGTAAGGAAGGAAAAGAAAGAGAAAATATGAAAGCAAAAACTTACCCATGTAAAGTGACAGTACGTTGACCTGTAAACCGTAACTTACAAGGGCTAATCAGGGAAAACTATCTATTGAGTACTAACCATGTGTTTTATATATAACAAACCCAGTAGGGTAAATACTACTATTTCAGTTTTTCAGATGAGGAAACAGAGACTCAGATTAAGTGACTTGTCCAAGGCCATACACCTATTGAATAGGGCAGCTAGGATTCTCATACAGGTTCTTGGACCCTGAAACTATTTCTGCTCTGCATTTGGGTCTTTCCCCCACCCCCTGCTTCCATTCTTTCTTTTTTTATTCTTTCCTTTCACCCTTAACTATTTTTTTATGTTTACCCAGCTTGCAGATATTTTATATATTTGTCATATTTAGAACTTATAATACACAAGGAAGGATTGAGAAGGAAGGTGAAGATGAAAGGTCACATTTTCTGGTTTGCCTAACCCTGGCCCTGTGTTTCTCTCTGCTGTCACATTCTACAGGAATTAGATGTTCTTCATCTGATATTCTAAGTGATACATGTACAAAATATAACGTTAACTGAGAATCCCAGGACCTAGTTCCGATACTGTTCTTTGGTACTGAATTGAACAAGACAAGCAAACACTCCCCACATTTTCCTTTCCTTTCAGAGGCAGTTATTTTACACTTAATGGTTTAAATGTCATTTGGGTTACAAGAGGCCCAGAAAAAGACATTGAGAGGAGTAATCAATCACTTTCATACAGCCTCAGCTTACAAAACCAGACAAAATTACTTTTTTTTTTTCTTATGCTCTGGTGAAGCAAGTTTTTATTCTATTTAAGCACAACATCACTCTAACACGTTTTTCATTTTCAGAGTTACAGCTGCTGATAATAAAATGCTAGAGTGGAAGTCAAAATAGGTATCTGGGAATGCAAAACAAAGGTTTTTCTACAGCAAGGCAAATCTCCCATCATTCCCACATGCGAACTCAGGAGCAAAATTGCCACATGCTTCTTGTATCACATGCATTATATAGTTCTGCACTTCCTTTTCTTTTCTTTTCTTTTTTTTTTTTTTGAGACAGAGGCTCACTCTATTGCCCAGGTTGGAGTGTAGTGGAGCAATCTTGGCTTACTGCAAACTCCACCTCCCAGGTTTAAGCGATTCTCCTGCCTCAGCCTCCCAAGTAGCTGGGATTACAGGCATGTGCCACCACACCTGACTAATTTTAGTACTTTTAGTAGAGACAGGGCTTCACCATGTTAGTTAGGCTGGTCTCAAACTCCTGACCTTGTGACTCACTCGCCTCAGCCTCCCAAAGTACTAGGATTATAGGTGTGAACCACCGTGCCCAGCCTAGTTCTGTACTTTCTAACTTACCCAAGTATTTTCTAACTCACCCTTCAACTTATGTCACCTGAAGAAATCTGCATTTACTATTCTCTGTCTTACTGAGCCTTGTTTTTTAAAAAAACACTTACTGGAAAAGCAGTTACATTTTGTTCATTCTTCAGTGACTATAATGAAAAAGACAAGGTTGGCCAGGTGTGGTGATGCATCCCTTCTGCAACTCGGGAGGCTGAAGTGAGAGGCTCACTTGAGGCCAGGAGTTCAAGGCTGCAGTGAGCCATGATTGCACCACTGCACTCCCACCTAGGTGACAGAGCGAGACCCTGTATCAAAAGACAAGGTCAAGCTTTCAAATGAACACAATACAATTATTCTCATTGTTATATGTAAAACATTACATATGGGGCTGGGCATGGTGGCTCATGCCTATAATCCCAGCACTTTGGGAGGCGGAGTTGGTGAATCACCCGAGGTCAGGAGTTTGACAGCAGCCTGGCTAACATGGTAAAAACCTGTCTCTACTAAAAAATACAAAAGTTAGCTGGGTGTGGTGGTGCATGCCTGTAATCCCAGTTACTCTGGAGGCTGAGGCAGGAGAATCAGTTGAACCCGGGAGGTGGAAGTTGCAGTGAGCCAAGGTCGAACCAGTGCACTCCAGCCTGGGTGACAAAGTGAGACCCCAGCTCAAAAAAAAAAAAAAAATCACTTATATAAAACATATATATAACAAATATATAAATACATAAAATAGGTCGGGCACAGTGGCTCACACCTGCAATCCCAGCACTTTGAGACCAAGGTGGGTGGATCACAAGGTCAGCAGTTTGAAACCAGCCTGGCCAACATGGTGAAATCCCATCTGTACTAAAATTACAAAAAAAATTAGCTGGACATGATAGTGTGCACCTGTAATCCCAGCTACTCAGGAAGCTGAGGCAGGAGAATCGCCTGAACCCAGGAGGTGGAAGTTGCAGTGAGCCGAGATTGTGCCATTGCCCTCCAGCCCGGGTGGCAAAGCGAGACTCCATCTCAAAAAACAAACAAACAAACAAACAAACAAACAAACAAACCCATAAAATAACTACAAATAAACAGAATTAGCCCAGCTTTGGATGTCTTTTCCTCCTGGAATTTAGTTAGAGGCCACAGCTCAATTATTTGATGGCAGCCTTGGAAACACTGGCAGTTTGATGTCTACTTTCATGCCCTGATATTGCAACATAAAACTGATGGTGTGACGGCACTTTGTAAATGCTCAACAATGCCATTGGGAGGGAGGGAAGGAAGAAAGAAAGGGAGGAAGGAAGGGGAGGGGAGAAGGGAGGGCCGGAGCGGGGAAGCAGGGTAAGGTTTTCTGGAGGAATCTAATTTACACTTGTAATGGCTAATGAAACCTGGAGAAGTAAAACCTAATCAGATTTGGTAAAAAGTCCAGGCAACTTTAGTCACCCAGGGCTGGATGCCCAGCCCCCCGTGGTGCTGCTGTCCCTCTCCTCCTTCCCCTAACTTCTTCCTTCCTGTGGGGCATGTCACTGATCATTAGCGCCTTTACCAGATGGTAGAGTGAGAAGTGAAGCTCATTGATTTATTTCTTGGTGTTTCAGCAGCTCTTGAATCTCTCAGTGAGGGAGAAGTCTGAAATTAATGGCTAGAATTAGTTATTTGGATTATCTCAGCTTTCTACATAGACTATTTTTTTTTTAATTAGCTGGGTGGGCTTTTGAGAGCTGGGGTCTTATGAAGAAAGTTCCCCTATTTTAAATGACTTGGGGGAAGTCAGGCTTGGTTAAGAAAAGGCTGGTGCTAGGCAGGTGGCTCTCGCCTATAATTCCAGTGCTTTGGGAGGCCTCCCCAGTAGCTGGAACCACAGGTGCACGCTGCCACGCCTGGCTTTTTTTAATTTTTAATTTTTTTTTAATTTTAGTCGAGTTTCCAGGCTGGTCTCGAACTCCTGAGCTCAGGTAATCCACCCAACTCAGCCTCCCAAAGTGCTAGTATCACAGGCATTAGCCACCACGCCCAGTTCAGTTCCCCATTTTTGTTAAAAGATGAGCTTACGCTGAGTAACTCTGATACTTTGTTAAGATATGGGTGTGGGTGCATGATTTTTATTACTTTTACAGAATAAGAGGAATAATGTGGTTAAAGATGAAGCGAATCAAACTTTTCTTCTCTCTTCCCCCCAATTTGTTGACACTAGAAACCTGAAAAACAAAGGATTAGGAACCCCGGTAAAGGGGAAGAGGCAGAAGACTTTCCTATTCACCTTCTTTTGGCTTCAGTTATTCCTGTATACACTTGCATCTAAACACTGGTGCAAGCTTGGAGAGTCAGTCGTCCTCCTCACGCTGATTTGTGGTTGGTCTTTGGAATTAAGTCCTTGGCATCAGCCCACCCTGCCTTTTTCCTAAGCCCAAGGTTTAGATTGACACCGCTGAGAGGTGGACTCTCAGCATTTAGGGAAGGACGCACTTGACTTCTTTTTTCTTTTTTTTTTTTTTTTGAGGAGTGCAGTGGTGCCTTCTCGGCTCACTGCAACCTCTGCCTCCTGGGTTCAAGTGATTCTCCTGCCTCCGCCTCCCAAGTAGCTGGGATTACAGGCACACGCCACCACGCCCAGCTAATTTTTGTATTTTTAGTAGAGAGACTGGGTTTCACTTTGTTGGTCAGGATGGTCTTGATCACCTGACCTCGTGATCCGCACGCCTCAGCCTCCCAAAGTGCTGGGATTACAGGCATGACTTACCAAGCCAGCCTGCACTTGACTTTTAAGAAAGCAAGGGTTTCCTCCGTTTGGGATGATGGGAGGGAAGCAGTCGAAGTGGGTGATGAGATGGGGGAAGGGAACTCTGGAAGTTCCAGCCTGTGCTCCGAGCAAGGCCACCCAAGGTTCCCCTTATCCACAGGCGGTGGATAGGAATCTCATACCATAACTTGGACAGAAAATAAACAAAGCTGAATTTTTAAAACAAAATTTTTAAACAACTCATCAATTTCTATTTTAAGTTTCCAATCGTCCTAGGTGACAGGACCTCAATCTAAGTCATTTCTCCTTGTCCTCAGGGGGCTTATGTATTGTCAAGGTATGGAGGGCTCAAGGAGTCCTTGGTCATAATCCTACCCGGGTCATCAGAGACACCAAATTGTCGCGCTGGGTCCTGTGTTGGAGTGGAGGCCCCTTCTGCTGTTTCTCTGCCTTCCTGTGGAGCGCAAATCTTGGAGACACTGAGACTGCTCTTCCTGGACGCACCATAGAGCTATTTCCTCTGTGGGGTCTCGCTGCCTGTGTGGGGCTGCCGGAGAAGCAGGACACCGGTGCCCTCAGCTCCTCAATTTCCCCAACCTCTTTAGAGCTTTGTGCCTACCTGGGGTTCTGCTAGGAAGCAAAGCCACGGTTTCTTTCCTGTCACTCACCCCTTCCTCCCCTCTCTCTAGCCCTGGAGAAACTCTCCCCGCAAACATCAATCCTTCTAACCTCTCGCTTCTCCAAACAGTTTGTCAGCTCCGGAGGTTTCAGCTGCGGAGATGCCTTTGCTTCTGCTCTGCCCAGGCACATCCCTCCCCTGGGGCAACGTGCTGGCAGCAGCCTAACAAGCCTGCCTTGGAGGTGAGGAGTGGGATGTGCGGAAAAGGGAAAAACCAGGGTGGGGGCAGGAGGCTGCTAACTCAAACGGTAATTCACTCCAGTAGTGGTGAAATTGGCCTGTTTGATTCCTCCACGTGTCTATCTTTGTATCTATCCTTCGTGTCTCCCTGACACTTGGATATTGACTCATCTACTCCCCAAATAACCGAGTTTTGGGTAGATGATTCAGTAAATTCCTGGACACAAAATAACCCTGAAGCCTGGAGGGCTCATTACTGTACCCTACCGTCTTAGGGAACGGGAGGGGAGGAGGGGAGATCTCTTAGCTCTGGGGAACTGCCAGCCCAACCACCACTCTTCAAGGGCAGGTGGAAAGGTATTTCCACTGGAGCCTGGCGGGTGCCCGGGGCTGACAGCGGCGCTTGGAGGTGAGGGTGGGGCCTTGGATGGCGGCGCACCACAGGCCTGCGTTTAATAAACGCTCCCCACCAATTTTTTAGGATCTTGGTGACAGGTTTATTACACCGAGGATAGGAAATTTCAGTGGACACGAGCTCTCCCGAGGAAAGGTCTCACAGTTGTCCACTGAAAACCAAGTGAGTAAATGAATTAAAATGTGCCTGAATTCCATTCTTTAAGCCTCTGCCAGTAGCAGCGGCAGCACGCAGCGCAAGCGTTCAGTGGTATTCATTAGGTATTTTGCGAAACGGAATCTTCAAAGTTCTGTACATTTACTTACATATAAACTACAGTAAGAGCAAATAAATAAAAATGTAAAAACTGAATGAATAAATATAACTCAAATAACAAGCATCTGCTTTTGCCTGGGAAGACATCCAAGTGCTATGCATTTTGGATTAATTTTTTAAAAGGAAAACAAATTAATTGCTTAGTAAATATAGTTTGCTAGACAAAATCTCTCAAAACATGGGACAAAAATGATTAAAAATGGTAATTAGTGTTTCACTCAGTCTGTTTATTGTTTAAAAGTTGGCTACTTTCGCACAAGAGGCAAATATTTGTCTTTATGTTGGCCTTAAAAGTGTTGATATATTTGAATAAAGATTAGACTGACAATCAGTGTTAACATCCAAGGTTTGCTTGAAGCTGGAATTAAATGAAGTCACTAAACTCTGGTGCAGAATCTAAAGCCTAATTCTTGGCAAAATTATTGAAAGACGTAGGGTATTAAAGTATTGGTAGGCATTTCTGGTGTTGGAGTTCTATGCTGGGGGCCCCTGAGAAAATTCTCAGCCTCTGGGTTAGCAGAGAGGGTGGCACGCAGTTACCCTGCTCTTTGATTTTACCTAAATGTGTTTTTGAAATATTCAAGGAGAGCAAATTTCCAGATTGAAACTGCTTTCCTGGAATCTCTTGAAATGCCACTTGAAAGTTTGTTCTTGATCTGCAGCCAAATAAAGACAAAAGAAGCAAGTCCGGCTGGCGTATTTGTGTACAAAGGTGGTTGTTGTTTTTCTTTTCTTCCTAGGACCCAGAAGGGGAGCATGGTCACCAGTGAAAGAAAAACAGAGGTGAGTCATAGAGCACTTGCATTTTATAGCCAGAAGGGTCCTTAGCCTCCATGTGATCCAATTCCTTCTATGTACAGATCTGGGAACGGGGTGAATAAGAGCGCTGAGTCCTGTTACTCCTGAGCAGGTTTAGAATCCAAGTCTCCCATCCAAAATCCCATGCTCATTCGACTCCATCATGGTTTCCCAAACACGCTTTCCAGAATACCACTTCTGCATGGCATTAACAGATGTCTCCCATCTCCTCAACGGGTTCTGTGTTCAAATGCTGGTTACAACAAATTTAAATAAACTGCTTTTTTTCTCTTCCAGGAATTCTCAGAATCCTCTATTTTTGTTTTTGAGACAGTGTCACACTCTGTTGCCCAGACAGGAGTGTAGTGGCATGATCATAGCTCACTGCAGCCTCGAACTCCCAGGCTCAAGCAGTCCTCCCACCTCAGCCTTTTGAGTAGCTGGCACTACAGGTGCTCAGCTAATTTAAACTTTTTTTTTTTTTTGTAGAGGCAAGGTCTCTTTATATTGCCTAGGCTAGTCTGGAACTCCTGGGCCCAAGGATCCTCCTGCTTTGGTCTACCAAAGTGCTGGGATTACGGGTGTGAGCCACTGCACCCAGCCTTGGAAATTTACAATAATGAATATACATTAAAAATTTGTAAGAGGGGCCCGGCGCCATGGCTCATGCTTGTAATCCCAGCACTTTGGGAGGCTGAGATGGGCGGATCACGAGGTCAGGAGATGGAGACCATCCTGGCCTCCAAGCTGAAACGCCGACTCTACTAAAATTTAAAAAAAAAAAAAAATTTAGCCGGGCATGGTGGTGGCGGGCGCCTGTAGTCCCAGCTACTCGGCAGGCTGAGGCAGGGGAATCGCTTGAACCCGGGAGGCGGAGGTTTCATGATTTTACACATACCTAGGATGCAATTTCCCTCCAAATAGTTTATAGAAATGCTGCTAAGAAACTGTTCATATGTTAAAAATGATTTTGTTTCCAATGTTAAGGAGTCCATTCTATCAGTTCCAAGGATACAAGTTTGAGGAAATGCAAGAGTTCCTTGCAAAGTTTGATGGGAAAGGGGGCCCTTGTACCCACATTTAAGTAATCGCTCACTTTAACTTCCCTCTTTACCTGCTATTTGCTTGATGTTTTCAGTAAAACCTACTTACAAGTTGGGGGCTGGAAGAGCTGGACTATGGATGTTAGGGCTCAGGTAAGAAGGGCACAAAATTTAAGGAAGCACTCACTCTCTGAGTTATACAAATGCTAACCCCGAACTTACATGACTCCAACAGTGAGTGCCTCCTTAAATGACACACCCGAGGCTCCTGGCTTAAGTGTTCCGCAGGAAGGGGCATTGGGTGTGGTCCCCAGGGAAATGAGTTCATTTGGGACCAGGTAATCCAGGATGTGTTGAATCAATCATACTTCAGTGAATAAAGAAAAATCTGGCATTAGGTCAATTCTGTGAGACACGCAGGACTAGAGGTTGCTGAGAAAACAGGCTGGTCTGGGACAGAATACTGTACCGTCTATTAAGAAGGTGACGGCCGGCACAGTGGCTCATGCCTGTAATCCCAGCACTTTGGAAGGTTGGGGCGGGAGAATCGCTTGAGTCTACGAGTTTGAGACCAGCCTGGACAACATGGCGAAACCTCACCTCTACCAAAAAAATATGAAATATTAGCCAGATATGGTCCCAGCAATTCAGGAAGCTGAGGTGGGAGGATCACTTGGGACCAGGAGGTCAAGGCTGCAGTGAGCCGTGATTGTGCCACTGTACTCCAGCCTGGGTGAGAGTGAGACACTGTCTCAAACCCCCTTCCCCCTGAAAAAGATACCCAAAAAAGAAAAACTAAACTGAAAAAAAAGTTGACAATGTTTTGAAAGGTGCTGGTTTTACTTTGTGGCTTGGAGGACCCATTATCAGAAAGGGGGATGTGAATAAATACCTGAGTCATTAAGGAAGGGGTTGGGTGAACGGGAAGAATGGCTGTGAGGTGGGGAGAGTGGGTGGACAATACCAGGCTTCCTGAGGCAGAAAAGTCCACTCTCACAGAAGGGACACAGTGTCTCTTTTTTTATGAAGCAATATGGAGAATCTCTGCTACTCCTGAGATCCTTAGATGGTTCAGAAGTAGGCACTGTGTGTAGACTTTATTAGATATCCTCAAAGGTTTATTTTTATAAACTAGAATTTAGCATTTTGCATTTGTAAAGCAATTAATAGTGTATATGTTAGTTAATATCCCAGTTTTGGTTCAAGAGCAATATTTTGTTACTTAAAAATTAATAGCAATCTCACAAAGGGCTTATAAAAAGAGATATATTACTGCAATAGGCAATTCCATATAATGCTAAGTTTTTATTTGCCATTACTTTAATTACTTAGATATTATTTTATATGTTTTCATTATTTTAAAGTGCCTTGGGAGTAAGAAAGATGTCTTACAGATAATGTATTCCATTTTAGCCAGAACAGCCTAATCATAAGTAGCTGTAGATTAATGCACTTATCACATAAAATTTCTTTTTAATGTTCTGTAAGCAAGTAAAATTGATGTCTCGGAGAAGACGGATACCTCCCAGGCCATAGAGCTCTTCCTCAATAAGTATTTCTTCATTAGATTATGAATATTTCTGAAAACAGTGAAAGAATAAGGCTAACAATAAGTAAAAAGAGCCATACAGCAGCATGACAAACATTAGTAAGAGCTAGGACTTAGAAAACAGTTCTCATCCTCTGGACATGAAATATCTATTTAAAACTAAATTGGGTCTTCGAATTCCACATGCACAAATTCTTCTCCATTTCCTCATGGATGGGTGGATGGGACTGTTTGTTCTGCAGAGGTGGCAGTGTTTCAGGGAGGGTTTAAATGTCCACAGAGCCATGTGGTTTTCCTTCAGCAGGCAAACTCTATCTCCAATGTGACTCATGGTCATGATCCCTCGATGAGGGTTTTTAAAAATAACCTAAAGCCTCTATTTTTAGAGAACCTGCCAAGCTGCAGTGCTGTGGGCTCCCTTTTTTAAAAAAAATATATACAAAAAGTAATTAACAATCTCTTATCCCTCAGGAGAATGGCTATCACTGAAATCCCTGATATGGAAACAAAAATGCACTGTCTTAACCAGAGGTCATAGCTCCTGAACAAAAAGGGCTACCCTCATCCCATTGCCGGCTCTGGAAGAAGACAGCTAAATCCAAGGAACAAATCAATCAGAGAAAAGCAAATAGTTTTAAACTTCTAAGAGGTGTGATAAATAAGCGGGGGCTGAAGCAAAACTGTTTAAAAGCAGCTGCATCCTTTATTTTTAAACAAGAGTTTCCCTGATGACTTGAGCTCATTTGTTATTCAATTTCACTTCCCAGTCAATGCTAAAGGTCTGAAAGCTTTTGGCAGATTTCAGTGGAATAACTTAAGTGCTCTAATAGAAAGACCAGAAGGGCGAATTATACAGATTTATTCTGAGTCAACCAAAAATTTCACAAAATAAGAGAACCTGTGGTTTGAGAAGGGAAAATGCGTATCAGTGGGCGTGTATACTAATGTGGGATGCCATCCCAGTGGATAAAGACCTTTAGTCCAGATGACGAACACCTCAGGTGTGTGGCTTCACCCAGACCCTAATTTCACAGTTTCATACAAATTGAATCACAGATCAAGACTGTGGCGGATCTGTCTCTGTGCATTTTCCAGTTTTCAGTGAAGTTCATTACAAATTACAGAGATTATCCATTTGAAAATGTTCCTTGATTGACACTTTCTTTGAAGATCATCATAAGCAAAGTTACTGTTTGTTGCATACACACATTATAAATGTTCACATGGTGTTTAATAAATGGGAATCCTGGTTAATATTTGTTTTTCTTTTTTCTTTTTTAGAGATAGGGTCTTGCTCTGATGTTTAGGCTGGAGGGCAGTGGCATGATCACATCTCTCTGCAGCCTTGAGCTCTTGAGCTCAAATGATCCTCTCACCTCAGCCTCCTGAGTAGCTGGGATTGTAGGCACACACCACCATTCCAAGTTAATTTATTTTTTTTTAATTGTAGAGACAAGGATCTCGCTATGTTGCCCAGGCTGGTCTCAAACTCCTGACCTCAAGCAGTCCTCCTACCTTGGCCTCCCAAAGTGCTGGGATCACAGGGATGAGCCACCACACCTGGTCTGCTTTTTCTTAACATTACTGCCTACAAATTTATTTCCTCATTATCGTTTTCCATTGCTTCTCCATGCCATTGCTCTTCTTAAATTTTGTTGTTTGGTTGGAATACATTATTTCAAAATCCTTTCAAACAAAGCTTGTGAATGGTATATTTTCTGAACTCTTGCTTTTCTGAAATGCTTGTATTTGTTCCCAGGTGACTCATATTTGCACTTGAAGTTTATATTCACAATCTTTTCCCATCAGATTTGCACTTGAAGTTTATATTCATAACCTTTTCCCATCAGAATGTTAAAGGTCTAGCTTCAATATCTTCCATCATCAACTACTGATGAGAAGTGTGAGGTTAGTGTGCCATTCTCCCTCTCTTCTCTTTGTGGTGTATGATCTGCTTTTCTCTCAGGAAGATTTAGGACTTTCTCTTTGTCCCTGGTGTTCTGAAATTTTACTAAAATGTCACCACTATTTATGCAGCATTTTTCATTTGTCCTGCTTGGTCTTGTTGGAGACTTTAATTGACTCATATTTTACTAACTTTGGACATGTTTCTTCAGTTATCTTTTAAAGTACTTTGTCTCTCAATTGCGCTCTTTTTTTTTTTTTTTTTGAGACAGGGTCTCACTCTGTCACCCAGGCTGGTGTGCTCACTACAACTTCCGCCTCCTGAGTTCAAGTGATTCTCATGCCTCAGCCTCCTGAGTAGCTGGAATTACAGACCTGCACCACCACACCTGGCTAATTTTTTTTAGTAGAGACAGGGTTTCGCCATGTTGGCCAGGCTGGTCTCGAACTCCTGACATCAGGTGATCCTCCCACCTTGGCCTCCCGAAGTGCTGGGATTACAGGTGTGACCCATCATGCCCGGACCAAAGTATTTTCTCTTATCTATTCTCTTTGTTCTCTCATCCTGGAAATGTTATTAGCTGGATATGGGAGTTTACAAAATTATTTTCCATGTTCCTAACTTTTCTTTCATGCCTTTTATCTCTTTACAGGGAGTTCTTTAGGTCAATCTTCTAGCTCACTAATTTGTTCTCTCATTTTATTTAGTCTATCTACTGTTAAAAAAAAATGTTTATGATCAAAGACTTAATTTTCAAGATCTCTGATTCAGCAGATATATCTGCTTCTCTGTCCATGAAGATATAGATGAAACTTATTCTAGAGTCATTTTCTCTATTTTTCAATTAACTCTACTTTCTCAGAGCTTGTTCTTTCATTTGTTTAATTTGATGTCTCCTTCCATGGGGTGAGTTTTCACGGTGGTTCCTGTTGTGAGCTTGAAGCAGGAGCTGGCAGGGCTCCATCCACCTGCCCCCAAATCCCTTTCCCACTCTAGTCTAAACAGGCTCCCCGAACGCTTGTATTCCAACAGCCAGCATCTGTGTCTTTGTTGAGACCCAGGCCTCAGCCTGCTGGATGGGCACTCTGCCAGTGTACAGCAAGAGCCAGAAGGGCCTGGAAGCTTATGTCCCTGGGGACAATTTATATACTGATGGGTACAGGAGATGTGGCTTCTCCAGGCCCCTCACAGCTTGATGGGGGCACCTCTGTGGTGTGACCTGTACTTATCTCCAGAGCTTTTTGTACGAAGCCAGGGTTATCCTCTGAGGGGTCTGTTTGCCATCACACCTTGGATGGTCTCTTCCCTCCCTGGTCCCACTTCCCCATACCCCTACCCAATTCTTTTTTTCTTTTTTTCCTTGAGATGGAGTCTCATTCTGTCATCCAGGCTGGAGTGCAGTGGCACGATCTTGGCTCACTGCAATCTCCCCCTTCTGGGTTCAAGCGATTCTCCTGCCTCAGCCTCCTGAGTAGGTGGGATTACAGGCGTGTGCCACCATGCTTGGCTCATTTTTGTATTTTTAGTAGAGATGGGGTTTCACATGTTGGTCAGGCTGGTCTTGAACTCCTGACCTCAGGTGATCCGCCCACCTCGGCCTCCCAAAGTGCTGGGATTACAGGTATGAGCCACTGCACCCAGTCCCCCAACCATTCTTATTGTGAATATTTTTTAATAAGTCAGCTTCCTACAAGTCATTTGAGAAACTATTTATAAGAACCCAGCCTAAGGCTGTGTTCATCTCTGTGAGTACTGGATTTGTTTACCATGGCCTGGATTCACTGGCTGGGGGAAGGGGCTGGGTGGGATGTGTGAACACACAAATATAAATGGATCTATAGCAGGAGAGTATGTACCTTTTAAGTGCCTTCTAGGAATTGGAGGGGGAGGCTTAAACATATGCTCAGCCTGCCTTCTCGGTCTAATCTCCATAAACATCTATTTTGTTTTTGTTCTTTTAATCACAAGCCAGAGCTACAAAAGCAGAGTGAGGTAAAACATTCATTCCTGCCTAGCAAATTTCTCTCCTCTGGAGCACAAAAACGAATTTAGCTGCAAATCAATCTTGAGCTGCAAAACTTGAACTTACCCCATTACTGGGCTCTTACTCTGTGCCAGGCACTGCATATACAATAATAAGCAAAAGAGACCAGGATAGCCTACCCTACACCCACAGAACATAATGGTTCATATTTGTGTCTACTCATATCCCACCCCCTACTCCCAGCCCCTGCCGTCTCTCTGTCTCTCTACCACTATCTCTTTTCCTACCTATTTTGGAAAATGATTTGGCAACTTGTATCACAAGCTCCAAGATGAAGTGTTCCCTTTGACACAAAAGTCTCCCATTTCAGGAAGTCTATCCTGAGGAAGCTGTACAAAAGAAGAGGAAAAACATATGCAAAGATGCCTGTGCTCATATACATCAATTTGTGCAAAACCCTAAATGTACAACAGGGAAAAGGTTAACTCCTGATGTCAGGCCCACTGGATGGACAATAATGAATAAATGGGAAATTAGCATGGTTGAGAATACAATGGTTATCACAGAAAATGCTTACAGTTTTAAGAGAAAAGAGCTAACTACTCTTTTATATACCATTGATTATGTATATACCATTGATTATGATAAGTGATACAAAATACATATGCGTGCCGCCCCAGATTAAAGAAAATACACTCTGACTAAAATAGAAGTGGCGTTAAGGTAGTAAGATTGTAGGTGAATTTTCTCTCTTCTGTTTTCAAATGCTATTTGTTTTCCTATTTCGATTTTAAGTTTGGCTATACACATTACTGAATGATTCTGAGGGTTAAGAACCTGGAATGCTGTTCTTCTAGTATCTGAATCAGACAACTACATCCTTCTTGAGACATTCAGGTCCAGGTCAAATACTACCTTTGCTGAGCAGCTACTAATTACCTCCAACTCCCAGCTCTAACCCTCTCCCCGTGACATTCTGGTTTCCTTTTCTTCAAGGCTAAAGAATTCTATCTAGAATTTTATCTTTTTTTTTTTTTTTCTTTGAGACAAGGTTTCATTCTTGTCACCCAGGCTGGAAGGCAGTGGCCCAATCTCTGCTCACTGCAATCTTCACCTCCCGGGCTCAAGTGATTCTCCTGCCTCAGCCTTCCAAGTAGCTGGGATTACAGGCACCTGCCACTATGCCCCACCAATTTTTGTATTTTTAGTAGCGACAGGGTTTCACCATGTTGGCCAGGCTGGTCTAGAACTCCTGACCTCAAGTGACTGACCTGCCTCACTCAGCCTCCCCGAGTGCTGGGAT
This sequence comes from Saimiri boliviensis, assembly GCF_048565385.1. Taxonomy (NCBI): domain Eukaryota; kingdom Metazoa; phylum Chordata; class Mammalia; order Primates; family Cebidae; genus Saimiri; species Saimiri boliviensis. The sequence goes on along the minus strand of NC_133457.1, from coordinate 39,165,728 downwards.
TACAGGTGTGAGCCACTGTGCTCAGCCATTCTGGCCTCAAATTTTAAGCTCCAGGCATACTGACTGCTTGAGGTTTCCCTCATATACCATGCTGTGCCCACAGACATATCTTCTCCCCTCTCACCCAGCAGTGCATCTCCCCAGTATGCTCTTTCCATCTCACTTAATTCAACCAACTCTTACTCAAGGTTCAGCTCGGTTGCCATTTTCTTCTCCCTCAATTGCCCAACTGGAGCCACGGCCACCCTAACTCCCCAGACACCTGGTGCCTTGACCTCCATCACTCTACCTTACAAAGGATTTTGTGTGGTGTCTCAGTCAGAACGGGAGCCTGTGAAAACGAGGGGCCACCTTCTTTATTCATCCTTGTAATGACCTGCTTCCTGGTCAGTCCTTGGCATGCGGTAGGTGCTCAATAAATATTTGTTGAACTGAAATGAATTGTACTACTGGGGAGGGGGGTCTAATATGTACGAGGCACAGTGCTGGACAGTATGGCATATGAGCAAGAGTAACTAGGAATGAAGCAGATCATACGAGGTTAATTAGCATGTGCCAGTTTCCTCTAGAGCAGAGATTACCGATCTTTGGCTAATATTTAAATATTAAGATATTTTGCATAGAACCCAACACATCTGGCGTATTGTAAAAATTGGATAGTTCTGGCAACAGAGGAATGATTGATTGGAACTAACTAGAAGTGCTTTTCTAATTACACGGACATGAAATTGTCAGTTTTCCACAGGCCTCACCACTCGCCATACTTTGCTTATCTGAGATCTGCTGTTAATGTGTTAAGAAAAATTATGAAAATTTGAAAATAAGGCAACAGCATATTTTTCAATGTTATATTCAAGCTAGTCTATTAGGCCCTGGTAGGGATTATTTAATTCTGTAGGATCACACCTTCCAATCCTGTAGCTGCTAGCTGGCTACCTATAGCTATCTGTATTTCTTTATTACTATTATTATGTTTTGAGACAAATATCACTCTGTCATCCAGGCTGGAGTACAGTGATGCAATCATGGCTCACTGTAGCCTTGACCTCCCCAGGCTCAAGAGATCCTCTCACCTCAGACTCCTGAGTAGTTGGGACTACGGGTGCATACCATCACACCCTGCTCATTTAAACATTTTTTGGAGAGATGGAGTCTCACTATGTTGCCCAGGCCAGTCTCCAGCTCTTGGACTCAAGTGACCCTCCATTTTGGCCACTCAAAGTGCTAGGATTACAGATGAGAGCCACCATGCCTGGCGCTGTTTATATTTAAATGTAAATTAATTAAAATCAAATAAAGTTTAAAATTCAGTTTCTCAGTCATATTTCAAGAGCTCCTTAGGCACAGGTGAGCACTTGAAATGTGACTAATATATTGGACTGTGCAGATATAGAACATCCCATCATTGCAGAAAGTTCTATGGAGGAATGTTGATCTAGAAAATGTACCTTGTTTGATTTACTATTGGTTAGGGCCCAGAATCTGTGAAGTCACATGTTAAATTATAGGTTTTTGCCAAAATAGATTTCTGTCTGTGGGAAAAGATAACCCTAAAGGTTACTGTTTAATTGCCCCATGAGACAGTAACCATTCAATCTGTGGAGAGTTATTTCAGCCAGCCTTTGCTGACTGGCTAGATAAACCCCTGTTCCTCAAGTTTCCCCTTGAATTAACTTTACCTTCCTGCTGGTTTCCTGATTAATGAGTGTAGTGGGTTAAATGGTGGTTCACCAAAATCATATCTATGTCCAAATCCTTGAAATGTCACCTAATTTGGAAAAGGGATCTTTGCAGATACAATTAAATTAAGGATCTTGGGATAAGATCATCCTGGATTACCTATGTGGGCCTTAAATCCAATGTCCTTATAAGAGACGTGATCACGTGCCAAGAAGGCCAGAGAATGCTGGCAGCCACCAGAAGCTGGAAGAAGCAGGGAAAGTTTCTCCCTTAGAACCTTTGGAGGAAGTGAGGCCTGCTGACATCTTGATCTTGGACTTCTGGTCTCCAGGACTGTGAGAGAATAAGCTTCTGTTGTTTCAAGCCACCTGCCGTGGAGTGATTTGTTGCAGCAGCCCAAGGAAGCTATAGGATTGGTGAAATGTTTGGTATGTGTTCATCTTATGAGTCATGTTTTTCACTTGGAAAAAATTTACTTTGCTGGGTGTAGTGGCTCACACCTGTAATCCCAGCACTTTGGGAGGCTGAGGTGGGTGGATCACCTGAGGTCCGGAGTTTGAGACCAGCCTGGCCAACATGGCAAAACCCCATCTCTACTAAAAATACAAAATTAGCCGGACATGGTGGTGCACACCTGTAGTCCTAGCTACCCAGGAGGCTGAGGCAGGAGAATCTCTTGAACCTGGGAGGCGGAGGTTGCAGTGAGCTGAGATTGTGCTACTGCACTCCAGCCTGGGTGAAAGAGCAAGACTCCATCTCAAAAAAAGAAAAAAAAAAAATTGTGACTTTGAGATTTGCCATTTATATTCAAGTTCATGCCATTCCTTTCTCTCATATTCTTAGATTTATTTTTATCCTCCCAACCCTGACAGTGTTTAAGACTGGGACACGGTCCTTGACCTCATGGCCCGGCCTGGTCGGTAGAAACAGCCCGGAGACATGGAGCTATAGAGCAATGACAGGCAGGTGAGTAGAGCCCTGTGAGCAGATCCCCGAACCAGCCCGCCTGGAGGTCACATCCTGGCTCTGCCATAGGATGTGTCACCCTGGGGAAGTTATTTTTCCTGTCTGTTTTTTGGTTGGCTCTCCTGTAAAAGTGGATAACAGTGGCCGGGCACAGTGTCTTACACCTGTAATCCCAACACTTTGGGAGGCTGAGGCAGGAAGATAGCTTGAGGCCAGTAGTTACAGACCAGCCTGGGCAACATGGTGAGACCCTGTCTCTACAAGAAAAGAAAAAAATTAGCAGGTGTGGTGACATGTGCCTGTAGTCCCAGATACTTGGGAGGCTGAGATGGGAGGATCGCTTGAGCCCAGGAGTTCAAGGCTGCAGTGAACCGTGATCACGCCACTGTACTCCAGCCTAGAGGACAGAGTGAGAACCCATTTCTTAAAAAAAAAAAGGATAATAGTAATTACCTCATAGAACTTTTTTATCAATAAATGCTACACACAGAGATATGCACCAAGTATTGAAAAACTCCACTGATGCCACACACATATAATCAGCATTAAAAATAATTATCCTGTAAAAGTACAGATGGTTGCATTGCGTGTTTATGTATTAGGAATGTTATGGAAGCCAATGGAGTCAGCAGCCAAGACGCTTGTCAGGGACCACCCTTGGATTGCCAGCCGTGGAAGGGGGCAAAGGGTAGCAGGAATGGGCACAGTGAGAAGCCAGCTGGGGTGTGGCCCAGTGGCAGCTGTGCTGCGCTCACAGGGAGTTTTAAATGGCCTTTCAGCGTCATCCTCGGCTGAGCTGATAGGACCAGGCTTTTTTTCTCCTGCTGTCCTTGAAACTGGTTAAAGTGGCTCTCTGCGGCAGAAGCAATCTCTGAAAAGGCTGTTGGCTGAGGTTGCCCACCACAGGCCTCCTCCCAGCAGCTGGGTGCCAGGTCCTTCTTGGATAGGGATACAGGCAGGATTTCCCTTCCCCGCAGGGTCTGTAATCCTCCTCTAGGGTGCCTTCATGTTTCAACGTTCAGGGAACCCTGAAAAGTGAAAGACTGGCTGGGTGCGGCAGCTCACGCCTGGGAGGCTGAGGCCAGTGAATCACTTGAGGTCAGGAGTTTGAGACCAGCCTGGCCAACATGTTGAAACCCCATCTCTACTAAACATATGAAAAGAGTCGGGCATGGTGGTGAATGCCTGTAGTCCCAGCTACTCGGGAGGCTGAGGCAGGAGAATCACTTGAACCCAGGAGGCAGAGGTTGCAGTGAGCTGAGATTACGCCACTGCACTCCAGCCTGGGTGACAGAACTGGACTCCATCTCAGCAACAACAACAACAACAACAACAACAAAGTGAGATTCTGTCCCAGGATGGGCTGACTGTGGCATCCTCCTCTCCCTCCCTGGCTGCAGGTGACAAGTCAGTGTTATCTTCTGCCCACTCCTCCCCTCCTGCTGACAGCCTCCCCCACCCCTCCTCCCTTTTGTTTCAAGGTTGCCCTTGGTGCAGACTGGTATAGAAATGGAGGGAAGCGGGGGGAGGGAGAGGCCAGATAGGAGCTGAGAATTCCCTTCCCCTGGACTGCCTGAGCTGTCGTGCACTTCACGTTCTTCAGGTCTGTGTCCCCACACCGCCCTGGGTCAGCCACACCCCCTCCTGAAGGAGGAGATCTGTGTGCAAAGGGGCAGCCCGGAGGCTGCCTTTCAAATAACACAAGGAGCTACTCTTTAAGTGCTTAAATTCCAAAGGGATTATTCCTGTCAGGGGAAAGGAATAAAAGGAATCCACTTTTGTAAACATGAAACAAAGATCAGATTAAGGATTTAAGAGTAATGCTCAGCTAAGCCACAGAAAAAGGCACAGAAGCCCATGCACTGGGCTGGGGTCTTGTTTCCACTCTGAAGGAGAGAGAAATGGGTAAGTGAGTGGGCTACACGGCGGAGTCAGCTGGCCGGAGGGGAGAGATTTTGAGATCGCACCATCTCAAGTTCCCTGGCTGGCCTCACTGGGAGAAGTGAAGAGCTGTGAAAGGGATCTGTACATTTCCCCTTGTGCCAGCTCGCCCATGTTGTCCCCTACGTGCAAAAGGAAGGGGACAAAGTCATAGCGCTGGAGTGAGGCTGGGGTTGTCAATGTCAGTTGCGATGTTGCCTCTCCTTTTGCAGGCAGTAAGATGGACCGATTCTAATCAATCTCTCTCTCTCTCTCTCTCTCTCTCTCTCTCTCTCTCTTTTGAGACAGGGTCTTACCCTGTCTCCCAGGCTGGAGTGCAGTGGTGCAATCTTGACTCACTGCAACCTCCACCTCCCACACTCAGGTGATCCTCTCATCTTAGCCTCTCAAGCAGCTGGAATTACAGGCACTCGGTACCACACCCGGCTAATTTTTGTATTTTTAGTAGAAACAGGGTTTTGCCATGTTGCCCAGCCTGGTCTCAAACTCCTGGGATCAAGCTGTCCTCCTGTCTCGTCCTCCCAAAGTACTGGGATTACAGGTGTGAGCCACACCATGCACAGCCACAGCCTGGTTCTAATCCTGATCCTGCCACCTAGTAGCTTGTGTGACCCCAGGAGAGTCACTGACCTACACTGACCCTGAGCCTTGTTTTATTTGTTAATCGTACAATGGGGATGATACCTAGTATATCAGTAATGACCTTGTGTGCAAGTACAGAAACCAAGTCTGCCTACATTAAACAAAAAGGGAGGCCGGGCGCGGTGGCTCACGCCTGTAATCCCAGCACTTTGGGAGGCTGAGGTAGGTAGATCATGAGGTCAGGAGTTCAAGACCAGCCAGGCCAACATGGTGAAACCCCATCTCTTCTAAAAATACAGAAATTAGCTGGGCGTGGTGGCGCACACCTGTAATCCCAGCTACTCAGAGGCTGAGGCAGGAGAATCGCTTGAACTCAGGAGTCAGAGGTTGCAGAGAGCCAAGACTGTGACACTGCCATACAGCCTGGGGTGACAGAGTGAGACTCTGTCTCAAAAAAAAAAGGCGGGGGGAATTATTGGAACTGAGGAAAGTCTGTGGGGTAGAAAACTGGCAGGAGGCTAGGATGCTCAGAAGACCAGGCAGTAGTCACAGCAGAGGCCACGCAGTGGGAAGAATCTTCTCTGTGCCCCACAGTTCCCCCTGCATTGGGTCCTTATGTCACTCACTCAGCTTCCAGGGTTCCCGAAGTCAGCACCAGAATGGTCAGGCCAAGGTCACCCCCATCAAGAAGAAGGAGGATCTGATTTATTGCATTTTATGTCTCACCAAAACCACACAGGAAGACAGATCCAGCAGCTAAAAAGACAGATCTGATACGGAACAGAAGAAGGCAAAACCCCCACAAATGACCATCACACACCTATCCTCTGGTGGTTATGAGGCATGGTCTGGGAAGTGCTTAACACGGCGTCTGGCAATAGTGAAGTTTCGATACGTGCAAGGCACTGTGTATGGGTTAACAAGTTGTGGTGTGTTCATACAGTGAACTTTTACTCAGCAATCAAAACAAAAATTAACTATTCACATAACAACATGGATGATCCTCAAAAACATTAAGTTGAGTGAAAGAAACCAAAACCAAAAGAGTTTGGTGAGGCTGGGTGTGGTGGTGCATGCCTGTAGGCCCAGGCACTCAGGAGGGCAGATTCCCTGAGCTAGGAGTTCTAGTCCAGTTTGGGCAACATAGTGACACCCCCATCTTTTAAAAGAAAGAAAAAAAAGAGTTTGGCAATTCCAAACTGCAATTTCACTTATACGAAATTCTAGAGAAGTTCTAGAGGTTCTGGAAAAACCCTGAGCAAGGCATGCAGAATTGAGAACAGAGGCTGTCTCTGGCTGCCTCGTAAGCAGAGACACAGGTTCAGCAGAGATGCCAAGAGAGGGCATCAAGGTGCTTTCTGAGGTGATGGAGTATTCCCTACCTCTTTGTTTTTGGCAAGTGAGCTATTATATACTCCTTAGCAGATTCTGGCTATCATGGCCACCATCCTGCTCCCTCCTTCTGTCCCTCCCCATCTCCCAGCTCCCGCCCTCCCTCCCTCCCTCCTTTCCCTCCTTCCTTCCTTCCATCCTTCCTTCTTTCTTTTTTTATTTTTGAGACAGAGTTTCGCTCTTGGTGCCCGGGCTGCAGTGCGATGGCATCATCTAAGCTCACTGCACTCTGCCTCCCTGGTTCAAGCAATTCGCCTGCCTCAGTCTCCCGAGTAGCTGGAATTACAGGCATGTGCCAGCACACCCAGCTAATATTTTGTATTTTTAGGAGAGATGGGGTTTCTCCATGTTGGTCAGGCTGGTCTTGAACTGCCGACTGAACCGCCACGCCCAGCCTTCTTTCTTTCCTTTTTAAAATTTTTTTCGAGATGGAGTCTTGCTCTGCTGCCCAGGATGGAGTACACTGGTGCAATCTTGGCTCACTAAAACCTCTGCCTCTCGTGTTCAAGCAATCCTCCTGCTTCAACCTCCTGAGTATCTGGGATTACAGGAGTGTGCCACTACGCCCAAATAATTTTTGTATTTTTAGTAGAAATGGGGTTTCACCAGGTTGGCCAGGCTGGTCTTGAACTCCTAACCTCTTGATCTGCCTGCCTCGGCCTCCCAAAGTTCTGGGATAACAGGCATAGGCCACCGCACCTGGCCTTTTCCTTTCTTTTTTAGAGACAGGGTCTCGCTCTGTCATCCAGGCTGGAGTGTAGTGTTCACAGTCAAGTTCATTGTAACCTCAGACTCCTGAGCTCAAATTATCCTCCTGTCTCAACCTTCTGAGTAGCTAAAACTATAGATGCGCACCACCACCTGGCTAATTTTTAAACATTTTTGTAGAGATGGGTTCTCACTATGTTGCCCTGGCTGGTCTCCAATGCCTGGCCTCAAGCAATCCTCCTGTCTCAGCCCTCCAAAGTGCTGGGTAACAGGCATGAGCCCCCAGCCTGGTCCTTGCTTACCTGTCATGATTAAGGAGGTGGTTACCCAAGTGTATATATCAACAGTCATCAAAATACACATTGAAAGCTGTGCTTTTTTGTATACGTAAATTATACCTCAATAAAAACTTTTTTTTTTTTTGAGACAAAGTCTCACTTTGTCACCCAGGCTGAAATGCAGTGGCACAATCTTGGCTTACTGCAACCTCCGCCTCCTGGGTTCAGGCAATTCTCCTGCCTCAGCCTCCTGAGTAGCTGGGATTACAGGCATGCGCCACCATGCCCAGCTAATTTTTGTATTTTTAGTAGAGATGGGGTTTCACCATGTTGGTCAGGCTGGTCTCAAACTCCTGACCATGATCCGCCTGCCTTGGCCTCCCAAAGTGCTGGGATTGCAGATGTGAGCCACTGCACCCAGCCAATTAAAACTTTTAAAAAATGTGATATTTTTCTTATCATCAACTATGCACAGTGTCTTCCCACCAATATCATTATAATAAAAACATATCTGTATAACAAATTGAGTTCAGGTTCTACCTGACAACTGCAGGCCTCAAACCTCATTTGAAACCACAAGTAAAAAGTTAAAAAAGTTTGAGGAGTTTGTTTTAATGGGAGCTGTGGTCTGAATGCTCCCCCACTTCAAATTCATATGTTGAAACCTAATCCCAATTGCAAAAGCGTTAAAAAGTAGGGCCTTGAAGAAGTGATTAGATCCCAAAGGCAGAGTCCTTATGAAGGAATTAGTGTCTTCAACATAGCGAGACCCCATCTTTTTCTTTCTTTTTTTTTTTTTTAGAGATGGGGTCTTGCTATGTTGCCCAGGCTGGAGTGCAGTGGCTATTCACAGGCACAATCCCACTACTGATCATAATGGGAGTTTTGACCTGCTCCATTTCTGACCTGGGCCGGTTCACCCCTCCTTAGGCAACCTGGTGGTCCCCCGCTCCCGGAAAGTCACCATATTGATGTTGAACTTAGTGTGGACACCCGATCAGCATAGCGCACTACAGTCCAGAACTGGACTCAAGCGATCCTCCAGCCTCAGCCTCCCGAGTAGCTGGGACTACAGGCACACGCCACCGCGACTGGTGAGGCCCCCATCTTTCCAAAAAAAATAATGGAGGCCTTAGGGAACTTATTTATTTCTTCCCTGTGAGGACACAGGGAGAAGGCGCCATCTATGAGTGAGACACCCGAATCTGCCAGTGCCTTCATCTTGGACTTCCAGCCTCCGGAACTGTGAACAATAAATATTGTTTATAAGCCACTCAGTTTATAGTATTTTTGTTATAGCCACCCAAATGGACCAGGATGATCCTTTCCCCCAAGAAACTGAGAACAGGCATATAGAACATCCATCTATCTATCTATCTACCTATCCCTCTACCTACCTATCTATCTGTCCGTCCATCTGTCCGTCCATCCATCATCTATCCATCATCTATCTAATCTAATCTAATCTAATCTATCTATCTATCTATCTATCTATCTATCTATCTGTCTGTCTGTCTGTCTGTCTGTCTGTCTGTCTGTCTGTCTATCTTGCGGGTTGACATTGTGACATCCAAGTGTATGATTAGAATTCTCATCTTTTTGAACAAGAAGTAAACGAGGCTGGGTATTGCTGAACTCCTGTAGTTATCACAGTAGGAACACATAGTGGTCTGCTGTAAATTGGAAAAAAATAATTTGAGAAACACTGTTCTAAGCTACCCTCTTAGCTTGCAAGCCACTCAGGAAAGAGCTTCCCGTCACCCTGGCTCCAGTGTTTACATCAGTGCAGCCCACATGAAGTGTGCTCAGTGGATCCTTGTGCATTTTTATTGATTTTGGGCCTGAGGCTTCTGGACAAATAAACATACATGTGAGAACTAGGCGATTCCAGTCTTTAGGACTGTCCTCTATGCAGAAAAAGCCCAAACAGAGTAGAAAAGCCTAGCTGAGCCAAGCATTCTCTTAGGGGCCTAGGAAAACTTCAGCCCCAGATGTTGTTCCAAGGCTAGTCCTGCCTTCGTGTCTTGCCAGATGCAGAGATGGCTAGTGGCTACTTCTGGTATCACATCTCTACTTCTCCTTACTTCCTCTTTACTTGTGAGGCACATTGTGACCAAAAATAAAATATTGATCTCCCAGCCTCCCTTGCTGCTAGATATGACCATGTGGCTTGTGGCCCAGAAAGATGAATTCAGTGGGCCTTTCAGGAAGGCAGTCTAAAGAGAGCTAACATAGCAGGGAGGGCCTATTGTTATCTTTACTTTCCTTCTTCTGGCCTGTGACTCCAGAAGCCCATTTTGGACCATGAAGCAACCTTAAGGATGGAAATCATATGCTAGAACGCAGCAGCAGAAAGACTGATGAAATCTAGGTCCCACCAACTCTGAATGCCTGCCTCCAAACTTTCTTTAGAGAAGGAAGAAAGAGGCTTCTATTATTATTATTATTATTATTATTATTATTATTATTATTATTTTGAAATGCAGTTTCGCTCTTGTCACCCAGGCTGGAGTGCAGTGGTGTGATCTGGGCTCTCCACAACCTCTGCCTCCCAGGTTCAAGCGATTCTTCTGCCTCAGCCTCCCGAGTAGCAGGGATTATAGACATGTGCCACCATGCCTAGCTAATTTTGTGTTTTTAGTAGAGATGGGGTTTCTCCATGTTGGTCAGGCTGGTCTCAAACTCCCCACCTCAGGTGATCTGCCCACCTTGGCCTCCCAAAGTGCTGGGATTATAGGTGTGAGCCACCATGCCCCGCCAGCTTCTATTATTTTTTGGTAATTCTTACCTTAGGTTTTCCAGTTTCATGCAGCCAAATCTAATCCCAGTTCATTCATAAGCCAAAGTTTGCCTTTTCTCCTTTGTTCACTGACAATAATCCATGAAGCAGCATGGCCCTGACTGTCATCCTGGACATTGCTAAGGAAAGCAAACTGATAGGACAGCAGTCTGCTTACACACTCTCTCAGGTATATTCGCACTTAGAAGAGGACCACCACAAAAAGCACTGTTTCACCCAAAAGAAGCTTTGCGGTACTGCATGGAGATAAAATTTGGAATCTTTCCATTTTTATGTGTAGATCTAAATACACATGGGCCTCTGAGAAACATACGAAGTACATCCTCTGGCCATTGGTAGCCACATGCAGGGACTTTGTCAAGTTATGAGAGGAAAAATGAAAGTTATCTAGTTACTTTCAAGATCCAGGCAATCATGCTTGGAAAGGCTATAAACTAATACCTTGTTGGATGGAGACATCTCACAAGTTAATCTTCCAGTCCTCAGAAAACACTTTCAAAGGGAAATTATATTCTCTAACGTATATTTGCAGGTTCATAAAACAACTATTTTCCATAGCAAACATTTTATTTTCTTTTTTCTTTTCTCTCTCTCTCTCTCTCCCCCTCCCTCCCTCCCTCCCTCCCTTTCTTTTCTTTTCTTTTCTTTGCTTCATGAAAACAAGTTTATTAGGGAAGTAAAGAAACCAAAGGATGGCTACTCCATAGGCAGAGCAGCTCCATATCAAACATTTCAAAGATATGTGGCTCTTCTCCAGAATCATTACATATAAGATTGAACTCTTCTCTGAAAACAACTGAACACTTTTCAGAGTTAATAAAGAAATTGTTTCTGAATACAGAAGTCAACAGTTCTGAGATTTACAAATGATTAGAGAAATTTATTCCCTGAGAAGTGTCATACAACTAGTATAATAAATGTCATCATGCCCTACACGCTGTAATTTGTACACTGCGTGTAAGGTGTAGCACATAGAAACGAATTTGGAACACCTTAGCAAAATCAGTGGAACATATTAACAATTGGAAAACAGTGCTGCCGACTTCCCCAGCACCTCACACTTTAATTTATATTTTTGAGACAGGGTCTCACTCTGTCTCCCAGGCTGGAGTGCAATGGTGCGATCTCAGCTGACTGCAACCTCCGGCCTCCTAGGCTCAAGTGATTCTCGCACCTCAGCCTCCAAAACAGCTGATCCTACAAGGTGTATGTCACGTTGCCCAGCTAATTTTTTTTTTTTTCCTATCTCCGTTAGGAAAGAGGGAGTGCTGTGACAAGTGAATGCCTCAAAGCAGCATTATATATTCAATGACAGTTGCCTAAGAGAAGGCTGAGAAAGTAGTTTCATTTGTTTTGTTTTTCTTTTCTCTGATAGGTGCTTTTGGTTCTGTGAGCGGACACGCTTACAGCCCAGCCAAGAACACAAGGCCAAGCCTTCAGGTGCTAATCAAATAAAGAAGCCTAAATCCTGAACGTAAACGTCATGCCTCTTACTATAATCACAGCTGAGTAGGCTTGGCTGGACTTCAATCATCTATCACTAGCAGTTTGCACTTGCATTTGGGAGTGTTTCACAGAGCCAGTTCCACTACCCACTTCCCAGCCCAAGCCCATTCCCTGGCATAGCCTCTCCACAAACCATGGTCAGTACAGTGAGGCCAAGGCCCAGGCTTGCCATGGCTGCCACACCCTCAGCTGGAGTGACAAAGCTGGCAGAAGGAGTGGATGAGCTGTTGGCAATGATCACAGGGCTCTTTCCCGTAAGCGCCTTCTGCTCTTGCCCTTTATTGCTTTGTAAACACTTTATCTATTGTTCGTGTTTTGTTGCAATGTTAATTTGCAGAAATAATACATGCAATATAGGATTATATTCTCTTTGTAAAAAATTAAAACATCTAAACTCAATTGGATCATGCATCAACTGGATATACTTGACATCTGTAGACTACTTCATCCCACAACAGAAGACTGCACGTTCTTCTCAAGCTCACATGGAACATGCAAGATATGCCATATTCTGGGCTATAAAACACACTTTAGCCAATTTAAAAGCATAGAAATCAGGCCGGGTGTGGTGGCTCACGCCTGTAATCCCAGAAGTTTGGGAGGCTGAGGAAGGCAGATCACTTGAGGTCAGGAGTTCCAGACCAGCCTGGGCAACATGGTGAAACCCTGTCTCTACCAAAAAAGAAAAGAAAAGAAGAGAAGAGAAAAGAAAAGAAAAGAAAGAAAGCAAATTAAAGAGGAGAGAGGAAGGGAGGGAAGAAGGAAGGAAACCATGTATGTTATTAGGCCACAATGGAATTAAACTAGAGATCAATAACCAAAAAACACCCCCAAAAGGCCCCCAAATGCTTGAAGATTAAACACACACTTCTAAATAATACATGGGTCAGAGAACTCTCAAGAGAAATTTAAAATTCTTTGGAAAAATATTTGGAAAATGAAAATTCAACTTGCTAAAATTTGTGAGTCACGGCAAAAGCAGTGCCTAAAGGGCAATTCATAGCCTTGAATGTGTGTATTAGAAAAGAGGAAGCTCGGACCCTTTTCACAAGATGGCGCCAAAAGCGAAGAAGGAAGCTCCTGCCCCGCCTAAAGCCGAAGCCAAAGCGAAGGCTTTAAAGGCCAACAAGGCAGTGTTGAAAGGTGTCCACAGCCACAAAAAAAGGAAGATCTGCACGTTACCCACCTTCCGGCGGCCCAAGACACTGTGACTCCGGAGGCAGCCCAAATATCCTTGGAAGAGCGGCCCCAGGAGAAACAAACTGGGCCACTATGCTATCATCAAATTTCTGCTGACCACTGAGTCTGCCATGAAGAAGGTAGAAGACAACAACACACTTGTGTTCATTGTGGATGTTAAAGCCAACAAGCACCAGATCAAACAGGCTGTGAAGAAACTCTGTGACATTGATGTGGCCAAGGTCAGCACCCTGATTCGGCCTGATGGAGAGAAGAAGGCATATGTTCGACTGGCTCCTGATTACAGTGCTTTGGATGTTGCCAACAAAATTGTGATCATCTAAATGGAGTCCAGCTGGCTAATTCTAAATATATGTATATCTTTTCACCATAAAAAAAAAAAAAAAAAAAAGAGGAAGCTCTAAAACCACTCATATAAGCTTCTACCTTAAGATACTAGAAAAAAAAAGAGTAATTTACACTCAAAGAAAGCAGAATAAAAGACTTCATAAAAATTAGAGCAGACATCAGTGAAATTGAAAACAGGAAATCAATAGAGAAAAATCAATGAAACTGAAACTGTCTTTTAAAAAAGATAGAGGCTGGGTGTGGTGGCTCACACCTGTAATCCCAGCACCTTGCCAAGGCATGTAGATCATGAGGTCGAGTCCAAGACCAGTCTGGCCAAAATAGTGAAACCCCATGTCTGCTAAAAATACAAAAATTGGCTGGGTGTGGTGGCATGTGCCTGTAGTCCCAGTTACTTGGGAGGCTGAGGCAGGAAAAGTGCTTGAACTTGGGAGGCGGAGGTTGCAGTGAGCCAAGACTGTACCATTGCACTCCAGCCTGGGTGACAGAGTGAGACTTCCATCTTAAAAAACAAAAAAAAAACAAAAAAACTGCAACATTGATAAGCCTCTAGCCAGAGTAAGAAAAAAAGAGTTGACACAAATGACTAATATCAGAAATGGAAGACATCAGTACAGAGCTCTTGAACATTAAAGGGATAATAAAGGAATACTATGAACAACTCCATGCCCACAAATTTTACAAGCTACATGAAAAGGAATAATTTCCTGAAAGACACCTCCTGCCAAAAATCAAGCAAGAAGAAACAGACAATTTAAATAGGCCTATATCTATTGGCTGGGCATGGTGGTTTATACCTGCATTCCCAGTGCTTTGGGAGGCCAGGGTGGGAGGATCCCTTGAGACCAGGAGCTTGAGACCAGCCTGGGCAACATAGCAAGACCCCATCTCATTAAAAAAAATAAAAATTAGCTGAGCATGTTGGCATGCACCTGTAGTCCCAGTTTCTCGGGAAGATGAGGAAGGAAGATTGCTTGAGCCCAGGAGTTTGAGATTGCAGTGAACTGTGATTGTGCCACTTCATTCCAGCCTCAGCAACGGAGTGTGACTCTGTCTCTAAAATAAATAAACAAACAACAGGCATATATCTACTAAAGAAATTAATTCAATAATTAATACTCTTCCAAAATAGAAAGCACCATTCCCAGATTGGTTCACAAGTGAGTTCTACCAAACATTTAAGAAAGAAATTACACCAATGCTCTAAAATCTCTTCCAGAAAATAGAAGTAGAGGAAATACTTCCTAACTCATTCTTTGAGGACAGCATTACCCTAATACCACAATCAGACAAAGACATTATAAGGAAAGAAGACTACAGACAAATATCTCTCACGAATATAGATGCAAAAATGCTCAACAAAATACTAGCAAAATGATTTTATTTATTTTATGTTATTTTTATTGTAGGGATGAGGTCTCACTATGCTCCTTAGGCTGGTTTCAGACTCCTGAGCCCAAGCAATCCTCCTGCCTCAGCATCCCAAAGTGCTAGGATTATAGGCATGAGCCACCACACCTGGCCAATACTAGCAAATCGAATCTAACAATGTATAACAAAAATTTTACAACACAACCAAGTGGAATTTATTCTAGGTATGTAAGCCTGGTTCAGCATTTAAAAATCAATAAAATCAAACAGGCTAAAGAAGAAAAATCACAGGATCATAACAATAAATGCAGAAATATATTTTACAAAATCTAACATCCATCTGTGATAAAAACTTAGCAAACAAGGAGTAGAGGGGAAATTCCTTAACTGGATAAGGAATATTTACAAAAAACCAGCAGCTAATATGGTACAGCCACAGCTTCTAGTTTCTCACCATTAAGGTGAAAAATTAGAAGCTTTCCCATGAAGATCCAGAAGAAAGCAAGGGTGTCCCCTTTCACCACCTCTTACAGCATCAGTACAGGAGGTCCTACCCAATGCATTAAGACAGGAAAAGGACACACAAGGCATATTGACTGGGAAAAAGGAAATAAAATGCCTTTGTTCACTGTTGACATGATCAACCATATAGAAAATCTGAAAGAATCAACCAAAAACTCCTGACACTAATACATGATTATAGGAAGGTTGTAGAAAACAAGATTAGTAAACACGGAAGTTGATTGTTAGCCTATATACCAGCTACTAAAAAGGGGGATTTGAAATTTAAAATGCAGTACCATTTACATTAGTATACTAAAAAAATTAAAAACTTAGGTAGGAATCTAACAATAGATGTATAAGATCTATATATCAAGAAACTACTGACATGGTTTGGCTCTGTGTCCCCCATGCAAATCTCATCGCGAATTGTAATCCCCACATGTTGAGGGAGAAACCGTATGGAGGTGATTGAATCATGAAGGTGGTTTTCCTCATGCTGCTCTCAGGAGAGCTAATGGTTTTATAAGGGCCCTTTCCCTTTTACTCTACTGCTCTTCTCTCTCTTGCTGCCCTCTGAAGAGATACCTTCCACCATGACTGTAAGTTTCCTGGGGCCTCCCCAGCCATGCGAACTGTGAGTCAATTAAACTATTTCATAAATTACTCAGTCTCAGGCAGTTCCCTCTTTTTTTTTTTAAACTTTTTTGAGATGGAGTCTTGCTCTGTTGCACAGGCTGTAGTGCAATGGTGTAATCTCAGATTACTGCAACCTCCACCTCCCATGTTCTAGCAATTCTCCTGCTTCAACCTCCCAATTAGCTGGGACTACAGGCATGTGCCACCATGCCCAGCTAATTTTTTTGTATTAGTAGAGACAGGGTTTTGCCGTGTTGGCCAGGCTGGTCTCGAACTCCTGACCTCAGGTGATCTGTTGGGCAGTTTTTTACAACAATGTGAGAACAGACTAATACAACTATAACACTCTGATATAATAAATCAAAGAGGAACTAAATAATGGAGAAATATTTTATGTTCATGAGAGGAAGACTTAACATTGTCAACGTGTCAGTTCTTCCCAACTTGATCTATACATTCAGTGCAATCCCAATCAAATCCCAGAAAGTAAGTTTGTCGATATTGAAAAACTGATTCCAAGATTTATATAGAGAAGCAAAAGATCCAGAATCACCAACACAATATTGAATGAAAAGAACAAAGTCAGAGGACTGACACTACCTGACTTCAAGAATTACTATAAAATTGTAGTAATCAAGACAGTGTGGTAGTGGCAAAAGAATACACAGATATATGGAACAGAAGAGAGAGCCAAGACATAGACCTATATAGTCAACTGACATTTGACAAAAAAGCAAAGGCAATACAATGAAGAAAATATAGCACTTTCAACAAATGGTGCTGGAACAATTGGACATCATGTGCCAAAAAAAAAAAAAAAAAAAAAAAAAGAATTTAGACACATATCTTACATCCTTCACAAAATTTAACTCTAAATGAATTGTATGCCTAAATGTAAAATGCAAAACTGTAAAACTCTCAGAAGATAACAAAGGAGAAAATCTAGGTCACCTTGGCTACGGCAATGATTTTTTAGATACGGTATCAAAGGCATGAATCATGAAAGACAGATTTGATAAACTGGACTTCATTAAAGTTAAAAACTTCTGCTCTGTGAAAGACACTGTCAAAATCGTAGGATAAGACACAAACTGGGATAAAATATTTACAAAATATATATCTGATAAAGGAATGTTAATCAAAATTTACAATGAACACTTATAACCCAACAATAAGAAAACAATCTAATTTTAAAATGGCCAAAAGACCTGAATAGACATATCACCAAGAAAGATATTAAGATGGCAAATGAGCATATGATATTCAACATCATATGTCATTAGGGTATTGTAACATAAAACAACAAGGGTGGGTGGAGTGGCTCATGCCCGTAATCCCAGCACTTTGGGAGGCCATGGTGGGCAGATCACTTGAGCCCAGGAGTTCAAAACCAGTCTGGACAACATGGTGAAACCCCATCTCTACAAAAAAATTAGCCAGGCATGGTAGCATATGCCTGTAGGGCCAGCTACTTTGGAGGCTGAGATGGGAGGATCATCTGAGCCCAGGGTCGAGGATGCAATGAGCTGTGATTGCACCACTGCACTCCAGTCTGTGTGACAGAGTGAGAAATTGTCTCAAGGAACAAAGAAACAAACAAACAAACCCAATGAAATAGTATTACACATCTATTAGAACAGCCAAAATCCAAAAGTCTGACAACATCAAATGTTGACAAGGATGTGGAACAACAAGAACTATCTTTCATTGCTGGTGGAAGTGCAAAATGTTGCAGCCATTTTGGAAGACAGTTTGGCAGTTTCTTACAAAGTTAAACATACTTTTACCATATGATCTATCAATTTTATGCCTTGATATTTACCCAAAGGAGGTGAAACCATACCCACACAAAAATCTACATGTAGATGTTTATAGATTTATTCATAATTGTCAAAAATATGGAAGAGGAAATCTGGATGTCTGATTTCATATAATTAAGCTTTCAATCAATCCTGGTTTTAGCCTTCACCCTACACTAGCATTTAGAGGTATTTGGTACTTCAAATTCTGAGATTTTCTAGTTCTGCTGAGCAAATCTGTCCCCAAATCATAGGAAGCAGGTTTCAGTTTCTCGTTTCTGCTAAGTCAGCTATAATTTTTCCATGTTTTTATGCTTTTCCACAGTTTTATTAACATTGCTCATCTGCTGCCAACTCTTCTCATTCTCTTTGTCCTCATGGGTTTATATCACTGTTTCAAATTTGCTGTCATTTTAGTAGGGTGTGGGAAGAGGGCAGAGTTAATGTGTGTGTTCAATCTGCCACATTTAGTCAGAAGTCAGAGGTGACCTTTCCACCATTTGGAAATCCTCCTTGGCTGCTAGAGACTATGACCATAGATAATCCATTTTTTGAATGTTGGTTGTGTAGCCAGCCAGTGTTTGAAGGACCCAGCACACCCCAGAACTTCTGTATTCCCTTAGAGCTGCAGTGCAGGTGGGGGCCTAGGGAAGGTGGGGGAAGGAGAGGTTGCAGCCCTTTGAGAAGGATCCTCAATTATAAATACATCTGTTAACTGTAACCCTCACCACAGCCCTATTTTCTGAATAACGAAACAGTGGTTCAGAGAGATGATGTGACTTTTCAAAGGTTTCATATCTGGTTGATGGCAAAGTGGGATGAGACTGACCCTAAGCTGGTCTGGCTTTCCACTGTGTCTTTCCCAGTGTGAGAGACTGTTTGGTTCCATTGTCTACCCCTCCTTGTATCCTACCCTTCACACTTTTGTGTCCTGACTTTGCATTTGACCCTGTGACTTGGTGGGGCTAATGGAATGTTAGCTTGGGCGATGTCACCAAAAGCTTGAAAAGTCCTTGTGCATTGGGTCTGCCTTCACTGCACGACAGGTCTCAGAAGAGGAAGGAAGACAGAGCAGAGATGACCCAGCTGAACCAGCCTCTATTAGCAGCCAACTTCCAGCTGACCCAGAAATCCCCAAGAATAAATAATTATTGTTTGAAGGCACTGAAGTTTGGGGTGGTTGGTTACACAGCATTTTTGTGGAAGTAGCTGATATACCATGTCACAGAAACTCCTGCCATCGAGATAAATTAACAGATGATTGCTGATGGGGAATAATAAAAAGGCCCAGCATCTGCCTGCCTCAAATTGCCAGATTTAGCAAATAAAAATACAGAACCCAGATCAATTTACATTTTAGATAAATATCAAATGATTTCTTAGCATGAGTATGTCTCATGTAATATTTGGGAAGTACTTCAAAAGTGATTGTTTCCTTGCATGACACATTTCACAGGGCATACTGTTTTGTATCTGGCAACCTCATTCTGGCAGATTTGCAAGAGTCAAGCCATGCAGAAAGCACTTGTGTATACACGTGGACCTCGGTAAGAAAAGAGGAGACATTAAAACAAGACGTCATTTGCTCCACTCTGCACTAGGCAGTAGTGTATTTATAGGGCAGGCTTAATTTAGGTCTCTCAGGTAGCTTCTCATAGAGGGACTGAGTCAGAGAAACCCTGCCTGAAATATTAAGAATGGGCTGGTGGTTGGGAGAAGTTCCTTTCAGCTTCATTATTCAATCATTCTAAAATCGAGGATCCATCAGGGAGGCTCTGACTTGCCTGCCTTCATCATCCTGTGGCTCTATAGAGAGTAGTATCCTTCCAAACAATCTGAAACCTACATCCTTTTAGCTTGGATCCAAGAAGTGTTTCCCCAGGCTACTGCGCCATCTGTCTCCCAGGTGCCTGCAAGGGACATGTTTTGCGGGGGTGGGGAAGAGAAGGGCTGTAGCCCTGGGCTCTGGAAGTGACTGTCTAAGAATGGCTTGTCAGGAGGTCAGGCCTGCTCGCCAATGGCCAGCAAAACCAAGGGGCTGGATGAAATCTGAATAAATCAAACACTGCAAGAGGTCAGAATGCCCAAACAGCCACGATGTGGGGACTCAGTCTGTCCTCTGCTTCATCTCTCTCTTTAACAGATTCCGGCAAGCCACTGTTTTTGGCTTTGCACAGCCTAATTGGCCATTTTCATGGTAGTCGCCAACTCAGTCCAGGAGGAAATTCCATGCTGTCAGCCAGCAGCACAGATTGTTGCAGGAAAAATGACATAACTCATCCTCTGGGCAACCTTGCAAATTATTACAAATTTCCCCATCTCTCCTCCACTCACACAGCTGGCTGGAGAAGGGTGTAAATTTTTCCATGGATACAGGAGACTTTTCCTCCATGTAATTTCTTGGGATCAAACAAATCTCTATGGCTCTTGATTTACTTTCACTTCTGATTTCATTCCCCCTGACATTCAGATAGAACCTATGCAGACTCTGCACGTGGACACCTCCCCAAGACTCGGATACCAAGCTCTCCTACACAGATTTATAATATAAATATGTATTGGTATATATATGTATATTATATATATTTATTCATAATTGTCAAAAATATGGAAGAAGGAATCTGGATGCCTAAGTTCATACCAATTAAACTTTCAATCAATCCTCACCCTACACAAGCATTTAGAGGTAATTGGTCCTCCAAATTCTGAGATTGGTACATCGTTAGGTTCCTGAAAGGGATGATGAACAGCTAAAATCCTGCAGCTCTAGATAAATGACACCATGAAAACCAAACAGGCACAATGTGGTCATTGGTGCAGAACAGCTTTGGCATAAACCACACCTTGTTCATCTGGGGACCGAGGTTGACTAATTCTGGCCCTGACCACTGACAGTACTCCGTTTTCTTCTGACCCAGGCTGTCACTCAGATGTCGCTTGTAGATTTCACAGACTCTCACACTTGGATTCAATTCGGTGAATAATTATTGAGCCCCATACTGTGCTCATCTTACTGAGCGAGGCTCCAGGGGAATACAATAATTAATAATGCACAGGATCTAGCTTCAGGAAGCTTGCTGTTTAGAAGGAAAGGAGATCTGCAAATTGCTGCTGTGGAGAAGAGACAGATAAAGGGATAGCATGGAAGTAGCCGCAGTTGGAGGAGAGATTTGGAGAGAGACTGCTTGGCAGGAGAGGCCTGGGGATGCCTCATGGAGGCAGCATTTGAACCGGACCATACAGGGCTTCAGTGATGGCCTGTGGGAGGCCAGGAAATGTAGGCACTAGGACAAGCAAAGATGTGGAGTGAGAGTCACCCCAAAGAATAGGGCTTGGAGGGAGAGAGACGTCGGGTTTTACTGTGAGATAGAAGGTGAGCCTCAGAGGCACTTTCCTGAAGGAAGAAACAGACTTTGTTTTGGGTTTCCATCAAAGTCCCAAGATGCTGAGGGATCGCCATCCCATAGTGCACAATTCAACGCTTGCACCTTCCCTCTCCTTTACAAGGCCGGATTCTAAAATATGTTACCCTGGTGGCTTAAGTGATCACTCTTATACATATCACCGTTAAGTTATAATAATAATTCCTTAGGCTGTTTCTTTAGAAGACCTCAAACAGCTCTGAGTGCTAGCTGTCTCTGCGGATAAAGGGAAAGCAAATGCCCCCTGTTGCAAAAACTTTTAGAGCAGCGGAAACCAACCTGTCAACTGAAATTGATTTATTCACGCAACTGCAATGACCTGACCCACTTAACACATCCCCTGAGAGGGAGCAGTTTACTTCATTCAACCCATAGGATCAGGCTGATTACCATATAATAGTGTTACATCTTCATAAGTAAGTCAGGGTAAAAATTACCATCCCCACTTAATAAATGGAGAAAATTAAATGCAACTTTGACTATCACACAAGAGAGACACTTGCCTATAATGTGTTCACGAGATCACACAGTTTCCTTAGGTAGAGGATGAATCCCAGACTTCCTTTACACCTCCACGTGTATTTTTCCTTTAACAAGAAAGCCAGATGCTATAGCACTTCTTTAACATCATAGAGAGAGAGAAATCTAGTTTTGCATTTTCTTCCCCCACTGATTTGAAAATACCTGGTAGTCTGTTTTCTTCCCGACATGGCAGCTCCTTCCAACCTCTCTTGCTCTTGTTTAGAAGAATTCCTTGTAGTCTTTTCTGTGTCTACAGCTTGCAGGCTGAAGAAGAGCTCAGAGTTCTGATAAGCTAACTTTGATTCTGTGACAAGCTGGCTCTAGGCATTTGGTCCGTGAGGAAATGACATGTGCAGCAGTTTCAGCCTCCAAAACTTCCACCTGGCCTTGATCACCCCAGGTCTCCAGACACTTGTGCGTATTCATCTTGGGATGCAACACAGCTGCTGGCCTCTGAGGCATCTCAGTAACTATGGAGACAGAAATATAAACATCAATGAGTATGGCAGTAAGCAGGCGGCCAGTCTTAGGAGTTAGAGCAGGCGTCCCCTAACTATGGCCCGGCCCCCTGAGGCCATTTATCCACCCTCCCCCACCCGCCGCACTTCAGGAAGGGGCACCTCTTTCATTGGTGGTCAGTGAGAGGAGCACAGGATGTGGTGGCCCTCCAACGGTCTGAGGTACAGTGAACTGGCCCCCTGTGTAAAAAGTCTGGGGACGCCTGAGTTAGAGCATTGCGATGTGTTGCAAATGACGAAAGCAGAACTACCAGGTGTCTCTTATAACCAATGGGACGACTGCAGTTCCACCGTGAGACTACTCAGCTGTGTGTCCATTTTCATCCAGCTGCTTATTCACTCATTTATTCCACAAAGACGCACCGAGGCGTTACTATGTGTGAGGTCGTGTTTAGGCACCAGAGACAGAGGCGAATAAGGCAAATCTCTGACCTCAGAGAAATTACACCGGAACTGCCCCAGTTTGCCTGGAACTGAAGGAAGTCCCAGCTCATGGGAGCTAAAACGGGAAAAATTTTGGGCAAATTGGGACAAGTTGGTCACTTGCCGGGGAGACACACAGTTAATAAGCAGATAAATAAATACAAAAACTTCAAACAGTGATAAGCGCAATGAAGGAAGTAACACTGAGCGAGGCTGCTGACTGCTGGAGGTGGGAGGTGGGAGCAGACTTTCGTTGATAGCTGGGTAAAGAGGAGATGACTCTGAACTGAAGCCCGAAGGGCCCGTAGGAACATTGCAGGTTGGAGGAACAGGGACAAACTTGGCAAGTTCAAGGTAAAGAAGGAAGGCCAGTGAAGCTGGAGTTCAATGAGAAGAGAGGAGAGGAAGTCAGGGTCTGCACAGGCCACGTCTTTTAGGTGTGGTAAGGATTTGGGGATCCCGCAAACTCACACATACTGTGGCCCAGTGTTCTTCCAGGGTTTTACATATGCTGCCTCATTTCATCCTCACAATAAAGGCAGGCTGGTATTACTAACTATCTTCTTCTTGTTACAGATGAAGAAACTGAGGCACAGGAGGAGAACTCTCCCACATTTCCAGAGCATCAGTGGCAGACAGCTCACGCTTCCAGCCCGAGTGGTCTGACCCCGAGTTTGCCCCCTTAACCGCTTCCACACACAGCCTGGGTTTCAGGCAGAAGTGCACCGGGATCTGATTTGTATTTGAGCCAGATCCTAGCTGTGGCCTCCCTCTTTGTCTCACCTGTGACAGACCCATCAGATCCCACAGCTCATGGACTGCGTGAAAGTCCCAGATTATTGGTGGGCTATACCACTTGGATATTTTCATGATGGGCTTCAAATGGAAGAAGCCAGGGAGGTAAAAATATTACACGGCATATTGCATTTTTAACTTCCACTTTTCTTCTTTATAACCACCGTCAATATGTTATTTTTGCTTCTTGTTGAACACAGAAAACAACGTAACCATCCAACTGCAAAGCTTGTTTTATCAGCAACCAGATTACTTTATCGGGTGTGGTTAACAATGGGTTTTCTTTCCTCTACCATTTCTGATAAAATGTTTGCACAGCCTTATGTGAGGAAATATAGAGCTACAGCAATAAAAAATGAACAAGGATAATTTGTGTATTAGCATTTCCACAATAGAATGTCAAATATTTCATACCCCAGTGATATTAAGCTTTCTATGCTTACTGCTACTTTCTTTTATAAAATACTTTGTTCATTTATGAATCTGAAACTGCACATATATATTATATACACTCTTTTTATATGATGTGTTTCTCAAACAATATTTTAAAGTCTGCCATAAAAATAAATACGTCTTGAGCATTGAAAATGATACCATGTCAGGTAAACTAACAGGTGGTTGGAACTGAGAGGGAACATTTTTTCTAAAGATTCTTCTTCCCTCATTTTACGTAATACCCCGTATTTTCCAGAATTCCTTGCAAAGATCTACATAGGGAGTTTGTTGCTTTTTGTAGAACATGGTGATTAATCAATGTAGATGCATTTCTTCTCATTATTCTATAAGAATTCTTCAAACAGAAACTTTCCAGGTGGTAGATATGGATAATCAGATCCCAAATTTAACTAGAAGTTATCACATTTTAAGAGCACTTACAAATCACATATTGTGAAATGAGCTGAAAAATAATCTGTATGCATCATTTGAATTTTAGGGGTTTTTTATTCTTTTTTTTTTTTTCTTTTTGAGACAGAGTTTCGTTCTTGTTACCCAGGCTGGAGTGCAATGGCGCGATCTTGGCTCACTGCAACCTCCGTCTCCTGGGTTCAGGCAATTCTCCTGCGTTCAGGCAATTCTCCTGCCTCAGCCTCCTGAGTAGCTGGGATTACAGGCACGCGCCACCATGCCCAGCTAATTTTTGTGTTTTTAGTAGAGACGGGGTTTCACCATGGTCTCGATCTCTTGACCTCGTGATCCACCCGCCTTGGCCTCCCAAAGTGCTGGGATTACAGGGGTGAGCCACTGTGCCCAGTGGGGTTTTTTATTCTTAAGAAATAACCTTTAAATTAAACCACAATAAATATTTCATTAATTAATTTTTACATTGTTTTTGAAATGGAGTCTTGCTCTGTTGCTCAGGCTGGAGTACAGTGGCATGATCTCGGCTCACTGCAGCCTCTGCCTTTGGGGTTCAAGCGATTCTCCTGCCTCAGCCTCCTGAGTAGCTGGGATTATAGGCATGCACCATCACTCCTGACTAATTTTTGTATTTTTCAGAGAGTGTTAGTAGAGAGTGTTTCATCATATTGGCCAGGCTGGTCTTGAACTCCTGACCTCAAGTTATCTGCCTGCCTCAGCCTCCCAAAGTGCTGGGATTACAGGCATGAGCCACTGTGCTTGGCCCACAGTAAATACTTTAGCTTAAAAAGTATCGGAAGGCCGGGCGCGGTGGCTCAAGCCTGTAATCCCAGCACTTTGGGAGGCCGAGCGGGTGGATCACGAGGTCGAGAGATCGAGACCATCCTGGTCAACATGGTGAAACCCCATCTCTACTAAAAATACAAAAAATTAGCTGGGCATGGTGGCACGTGCCTATAATCCCAGCTACTCAGGAGGCTGAGGCAGGAGAATTGCCTGAACCCAGGAAATGGAGGTTGCGGTGAGCCGAGATCGCGCCATTGCACTCCAGCCTGGGTAAAAAGAGCTAAACTCCGTCTCAAAAAAAAAAAAAAAAAAAAGTATCGGAAAAAAAAAAAAAGCTAGAGAGACCTGTAGCTAGCTCTGGTTTTACAAAACCAACCAACCCGCAAAACAGAAGGATCCAGTCCTCAAGTCTCCCTGTGTTATCCAGGAAGCTGGTGAAGACCTTGCTTGTATATTCTATGCAGACATTTGCTCTCCAGGTTCAAAGCTGGTCTGAAGGAGCTAGGATAGAGGTTCACAAAGCTCTCCCAAAGCAGAGTGTTTCGAAACCCGAGGTGATCTGTCTTTGTGAATTGCCAAGACTTGGTGGTTGCATAAGTGAGTACAGACATCACATTTGATACCAAATACATTTTTAATTTCTTTTTTATGGCAATGAAAGAAACACAGCCTCTTCAGTGTCCCGGAGTGAGCAATGGGGAAAAATGTCACAAACACCTGCCATCTGACATTTGGGTACTGGTACCCAGATTACGGGAGTGGGGAATAGGGACAGTAGGTATGGTAGGTTACAAACTGGCACCCAAAAGATATGTCCATGTGCAAATCCCCAGAACCTGTAAATATTACCTTGTATGGCAAACAATATCACATTACACAGCAACAGACACAGTTAAGGATCCTTTGAGGAGCTTATCCTGGATTATGAAGATGGGCCCTGATGTAGTCATGTGTATCTTTATAGCAGAGAAACAGAGGGAGTTTGGGCACAGACCCACACAGAGGAGAAAGTGATGTAAAGACAGAGGCAGAGATTCGAGTGATACAGCCACAAGCCAAGAAATGCCTGTCCCCACCAGAAGCTGGAAGAGGCAGGGAACCTCCATAGGGTTGCTGTAGGGGGTGTGGCCATGCCAATACCTTGACTTCAGACTTCAGGGCTCTATAACTGTAAGGCAAAACTTTTTTTTTTTTTTTTTTTTTTTTTTTGAGACAGAGTTTCGCTCTTGCTGCCCAGGCTGGAGTGCAATGGTGTGACCTTGGTTTATTGCAACCTCCGCCTCCCAGGTCCAAGTGATTCTCCTGCTTCAGCCTCCCAAGTGGCTGGGATTACAGGCATGTGCCACCATGCCTGGCTAATTTTTTGTATTTTTAGTAGAGACAGGTTTTTCCATGTTGGTCAGGCTGGTCTCAAACTCCTGACCTCGGGTGATCCACCAGCCTTGGCCTCCCAAAGTACTGTGATTACAGGTGTGAGCCACCGCACCCAGCAGAGAGAATACATTTCTGTTTTGTTTTGTTTTTTAATTTTTTTTGTAGGCGGGAGTTGGGAATCTTGCTTTGTTTCCCAGTCTGGTTTCAAAGGCCTAGCCTCAAGAGAGCCTTCTGCCTCAGCCTCTTGAGTAGCTGGGTCTACAGGTGCTAGCCACCATACCTGGCTAATTTTTAAGTTTTGTACTGCTAGGGGCGGTGGCTCACGCCTGTAATCCCAGCACTTTGGGAGGCCGAGACGGGTGGATCACAAGGTCAGGAGTTCAAGACCAGTGTGTGGTGAACATGGTGAAACCCGGTCACTATTTAAAAAAAAAAAAAAAAAAATTTAGGATTTTGGCCAGGCACAGTGGCTCACGCCTATAATCCCAGCACTCTGGGAGGCTGAGGCGGGCAGATCACCTGAGGTCGAGAGTTCAAGAGCAGCCTGACCAACATGGTGAAACCCTATCTTTAAAAAAAAAAAAAAAAAAGTTTTGTATAGAGACAGCATCTAGCTGTGTTGCCCAGGCTTGTCTTAAACTCATAGCCTCAAGTGTGCCTCCCACCTTGGCCTCCCAAAGGGCTGAGATTACCAAGGAGAGCTTCCACGTCCAGGCTTACAGTCTGTTTTGTTTATTTTTTAAGCTACAAAGTCATGGTAATTTGTTACAGCAGCCACAGGGAGTGAATACAGTGAGTAATAGCATGGAGGAGGTAAGGAGGAAAGGAAATTATTTTTTAGCTGAACAGAGACTAGATCCTTCCATTCACTGTTTAGAGTGTATAGAGTAGAGATTCTGGGAGCTGGAAAATAGCTGTGACAGTCTGTGACAGGCAGATTCCTAAGAAAGCACATGACCTCCACCCCTGGGTGTTACTCCTGTGGTTATGTAACCTTTTTTTTTTTTTTTTTTTTTTTTTTGAGGCGGGGTCAGGCTCTGTCACCCAGGGCTGGAGTGCAATGGCATGATCATAGCTCACTGTGGCCTCAAACTCCTGGGCTCAAGCAATCCTCCCACCTCTATCTCCTGAGTAGCTAGGGCTACAGGTATGCCACCACAGTTGGCTTCTTATTTTTTGTAGAGATGAAGTCTTGCTATATTGCTCAGGTTAGTCTCAAATTCCTGGCCTCAAGCAATCATTTTGCCTTGTCTTCCCAAAGTGTTGGGATTACAGGAATGAGGCACTGGGTCCAGCCAGTTATATTATTTTATATGGCAAGAGGATTTTGCAGAGGCAATTAAAGTTACTAATCAGTCTATTTTAAAATAGGGAAGTCATCTGGTGGCCTAATCACATGAGCCCTTTAAATGCAGAGAGTTTTCTCCACCTGGTAGCCGAACAGGATACAGTGAGACACATTCCAGCTGGCTGGAGAAAAGCAAACATTCATGTTGTGAACTGCCAGTGAAGAGAGGCAGATGGAAACCTTAGTTCTATAGCTGTAAAGAAATGGATCTGCTAACAACGAGTGAGCTTGGAAGAGGATCATGAGGCCCAGATGAGAAACACGTGAGCCAATACCTGGATTCTGGCCTTGTGATGCCTTCAGCAAGAACCCAGCCATGCTGTGCCCAGCTCCTAACCTACAGACCTGTAAACTAATAAGTGGGTGTTGTTTGAGCTGCTACACGTGTGGTCATTTGCTACACAGCAACAGATAACTAATATATATTCCCAGGTATGAACTGACCAGGAGTGGGCAGGGAGGTGCAGGGAGGAAAGAGTTCTCTCCAGCTTCCTCCTTCTACACATTCCCATCTTCCTCCACCACCTACTACACACACACCGCTACATACCCAGACTCTTGGATCTACCAAAGCCCAGGACACATTTTTTATTATCTGATTTATCCAAGTGAACCCTGAAGAAATCGAGTTCTTATTCTACCGGAGGTTCCTGTAAGCAGGTGCTAAAGTCATATGATATGGAAAAATAACTTGGCCAGGCATGGTGGTTCACACCTGTAATACCAATGCTTTGGGAGGCCAAGGCAAGAGGATCACTCGAGTTCAAGATCAGGCTGGGCAACAAACAAGAAATTAGCCGGGTGTGATATCACGGGCCTGTTGGTCCCAGCTACCTGGGAGGCTAAGGTGGGAGGATCACTTGAGCCCAGGAGTTCAAGGCTGCAGTGAGCTGTGATCATGCCACTGGACTCCATCTTGGGCAGCAGAGCAAGACCTGTCTTTAAAAAAAAAAAGAAAAGCAACTTGCCCATTCCCAATTGGGATTCCATGTCATTATATAACACATACACATAATGGTACAGCTGAATGCTAAGCTGTATTTTGCTCATTTTTGAGGAAAAAAAACCCAAACTATAGACATTCACCACTTCAACCAAGAGGAGGAAAACTGCACTAGATTCACTCCGAGATGAACTTTCTCTCCACGGCTCCAGCCCCACTGGCTCATTTCTTCGTCTCTGGAATGAGCCCGCTGGCTCTTTCTTGCTCTCATGGATTTTTCCCTGCTTTCTGTTTGCCTCAATAAGTCTTTCCTCTACTCTTCCAATGGCTGATTCCTCATATTTAAGGTTCCAATTTAAATAGAATCCCCCCCAAACTCTTTTCCCTGACCACCCAGTCTAAAATCGGCCTCCCTTGTTAGTCTTTCCAACCTCCCTGTTCTTCTCGTCACGGTACTTTATCACATTTTTGTGATTATGTATTGATTTTTTTGTCTGCTTGCTTGACCACCACACTACAGCTTTATATATGATTCAGTACTCTTTTGGTTGCAAGCAACAGAAACTGCCTTTGGCTTGCATTTGGGTGGCTTTTGTAATTCAAAGAAGATTCCTGTCTCATCAAGGACAGGAATGATAAATATTGTAGGAGTTTTCAGACCTTCTCTCACAATTCCGGGTACTTGAGAAATCTGCGCGATGTCCACTCCTGTTTCAGATTCCTGGGAGAATCTGCTAGGTTAGGCTGGGTTGAGTTTCTGCCTTTGGACATCACTGTGCTTCCTACGGCAGGCCACTCTGAGGTTAAGAAAGGACAATCCATCATTTTGTTATGAGAAGAAACGAAGGGGTGAATGTAGATGATTCTGAGCAGGGAACACAGGAGCATCATCACCTTTTACTGACCATGGATTGTGTATAAGGCCCCAGCTAAGCAGCCCTGCCGTGTCTATAGGCCTCTGATTTCTTCGGTCTTCCTGCAGGCCTTTCAGTTTTCTGATGACACAAGTCCCCAGCAGGTGTTGTCACCATCAAGAGGCTCTATGTCAGTGTGCCTAGGTGAGCGGGATGCCATAGGCTGATCCAGTCGGCTGCAATTCACAGAGCTGGAGGGCTCCAAGCACACCCTTAACAAATTGATCTGGGCACCAGGACAGTGAGAAAACCTGTGGCTCTAGAGAGAAACTTGAGGGAACTTAGTTACTGTGATTTTAACCAAGTCACTTAGCCTGTCTGGGCCTCAATTTCCTCATCTATAAAATAGATATAATTACATATATGCATGCATGTGTACGTACACATGTGTATATACCTATACACGTACAGTGGACACTTGAACAACATGGGTTTGAACTGCCTGGGTCCACTTCTATGTGGATTTGTTTCAGCTAAACATAGATCACAAATACAGTATTTGAGGCAGGTGAAACCTGCTTATACGGAGGGCTGACTGTTTGATTTTGCCGGATGTGGGGGTCCTAGAGCTGATTTCCTGAGTATACTGAGGGATGACTATACATGTGTGTGTGCACATATACACACATGTGTGTGTGCACAGGTGCACGTATACACGTGTGTGTATAATTGTGAGAACATTGCTTTAAAATGATTGGCTATTACAGACTTTCAGAGATACCTTTCTAACACATCACCTTATTTTTCCATTACTACCTGTCACCATCAGAGATTATTTTATATATGTATTTAGACATCTCTTTATCTGTCTCCCCACCTGAATGAGAGTCCTAGGAGAACTGTCTGGTTCAAAGCTATTATTTTCAGTATTTGGCACGTAGTAGCGCCTTAATAAATATGTTTTGAACAAGTGAGTGCACGAATGAATGAACAAATGGAGACCCAAGAGGAAACAGAAGGAAAAAACAGCAGGTGCCTTTTTTTTCCGGGGTCTTACGTAGACAGAAGTGACTAAGAGTTCCAGCAAATGGGCTGCACCCTGTACGCCGCAGTTTTTAGGTTCACCTAATTGTTTTCCTTTTGCATGCCTTGACTGAGTCCCTCTTATTTGAACATTCCAGCCTTGTCTCAGCTACAGAGGAGTAAGAGGAAGGCTAAGGATCCGAGGAGCCCCACTTTTGATGCTGCTGGGATGTCAGTGACCACAGTGAGTCAGGATTTTGATGGAGGTGCCCTTCTCTTTTTGGAATCAACCTGGGAGCTTCTAGGTGGTCTGCTTGATGAAAGCATCAATTTCCTTAACACTTTGTTAGAGGGCCGAAGACTCAATGACATCATATGTAAAGTACCCGGCACATAGTAGGTCCTCCAGGAATGCCAGTTCTAGAAATTAGACTCCATGATCCCAGCTCAGTACATGTTTCTCCTTCAGAACTGGCTAAACATTGCTGCTGAGTGATAAACTGTACTTTCTCAGAATGACTGCCAGCTATCACCCTTGGTATTTTCTCTCAAAAAAAATTTCCTTTCAACAATGTAGCAACTCAGCTCAAGCAGAGAAACACAAATTGCCCGGTGCACGGGCAATCTTCAGTGCGATCTAGTGGCTCTCCCGTAACAAAGTTCCACAAACAATGGGATGGCTGACCCCTGGTTCTGAAGTCTCCCACCTGCCTTGTAATTAAACACCTGTTTATGGCCCTGGGGGGAGGACGGGTGAATGGCATGATGCTACAGTATGTTTTCCAGCAAACCTTCTTTGTGGTCTTGGCAAGAAGATTCTTCTCCACAATCTGGGCACCCCCCACCCATTGTTCACAGGGGCTCAGGGGAGACCCAGATGGATTCATAGATATGAAGAGGCTGCCCAGACAGCCCACCAGGGTCCAGGAGTGTGGTTTCCTAAGCAATCCTGGCAGATACAGCAGGTCACCTTTCAGCGGGGGTTTTAGAGTTACTTGAGATTCAATTGTTTGCAACTCAATGGATAAATGCTTGAGGGGATGGATACCCCATTCTCCATGATGTGTTTATTTCACATTGCATGCCTGTACCAAAACATCTCATGTACCCCATAAATATATACAACTACTGTGTACTCACAAAAATTAAAAAAAAAAAAAATAAGGCTGGGTGCAGTGGCTCATGCCTGTAATCCCAGCACTTCAGGAGGCCAAGGCAGGTGGATTGTTTGAAGTCAGGGGTTCAAGACAAGCCTAGCCAACATGATGAAACCCTGTGTCTACTAAAAAGACAAAAAAATCAGCCAGGCATAGTGGTGCGTGCCTGTAATTCCAGCTACTCAGGAGGCTCAGGTATGAGATCACTTGAACCCAGGAGGCCATGCCACTGCACTCCAGCCTGGGTGACAGAATAAGACTCTGTCTCCAAAATAAATAAATAAATACAAAAAAGATAATTACTTGTGAGATGTTCATACCTTTTTAAACACTGTAACCTGCTTTATCTTGAGGACCCTTCTTTGGGAAGTCTCAAATTCTAAGATTCCAGAAATCCAAGGAAGCTGGAGAAGCAGTTGGTGAATTTCAGCATTTCACTGGCTGAACCTCCTACTTGTGAGACCTGGTGCAGGGAAGCTACTTTGCCCCTCTGTAAAATGGGAATAATAACAATAATATATATCTTGTGGGTGTACACAACTGCATGATTTAGAACAGTGCCCAGCACTCGACATCATTCAATACATATTTATTCCTCCTTTCCTTTTCTCTGTATTGCAAAATGACTGTCTTGATTGAGTGGGAAATACTTCAACGTGATTTCAAAAAATATCAGAATTACACATGAATCACAGTAAAAATAAACTCTTCTACTTTTAACTGTCACTCCTCTCTCAGAGGAGGTTTCAGTTTCTTGCTTATTCATCCAGATAGTCCATACAGACGTTGGTACTTACATATAGGCACTTTTAAAATGACAAACAGTAGGCACAACACACTTCTGTGACTTTCTTTAAAAACAAAATAACAGCTTTATTGAGATATCGTTCACATACCATACAATTCACCCATTAAAGTGCGTTCTGCCTTTTTATGTATCGCTTATCTCAGAGAGTTCCCTATCAGTGTGCCTACACACATCTCATTCCACCATACGGTTGTCCCGTAATTTTATTCACTCAGTCTTTTTCTGATGGACATTGAGGTCACTGCCAGTGCTGCAATGAATAATGAGTGTCGTCGGATGTGGGCCTCTGCGCACGTCCACACGTTTCTCTGAAATGTCTCTTCCTGCCCTTATGCCTTCACTGAGAGTACAGACCAGTTAATGGTCAATAAAAACATCACTCACAAACGTGATGCCTGCAAAATAAACCTTCACCTTGTTCTGTTGTTACTCTTGGCTTATGGTTTTAACATATACTGGGCAACTCATGTTATTATCATTATTATTATTATTGTCATTAATGAGACCGAGCATTTTCACAGGGGCTTGGCAGAAAAGTGACAGGGAAAATTGGGGGGTGTTTGTGTTTTAATAGATAGAATACTATTTACTATTAACAATTGTCAAGGCTGGGTTTGGCAAGAGATAACTGGGGACACATTGTGCACTTTGTAAAACCAATTTCTCCCCATTTCTCTTCCCCATTGCACTCAGAAATAAAGTTACATGGACTTGCATAGAGCTCATCCTTAGTTGTTGGAATAGTTCCCAACAACCTGAGGCTGAAATGAAGATTCCTGAGCATTTGTTTGACAAGAGACCAGAAGCATGTTTCGGTCGTCTTATAATAATAGCAGGAGTTACTTACAAAAGCTTTTGCCACTGGTCAGGCAGAATTCTAAGCCCCTTGCCTGTATTAACCCCGTTGCTCTTCACAAGCCGAGGAGACAGAAGCTGCTACTATCACAGTCACCCCCATTTCACAGATGAGGAAACTGAAGCATGTGGAAGTTCTATAAAGTGTCCAAGGTCTTTCAGCTTGCGAGTAGGGGAGTCAGGATTTCTCTGGACGCCTGACTCCTTTACGTGGTTAACTGCCCTTTTCTATGGTTGCAGAGACTGTACATGCCACAGTATCGTGTGTCTAAGACATACACACAAATGCGTGAGAGAATTCAGTCCCTGGCACAATGCTGGGCTCACAGAAGATGTGTGATATATCACAAGCATAATTATCATATGACTAGTGACATTCTCCTGCTTCTTGTTAAATTCTTCCCTCAAAGATATATTCTCCTCAAGGCTTTCAGGAATGTCCTATGAAAACACAAATGTGCCCGGGAATAAAGACTCCCTGGTGGAAGTCAGATCGGTGAAAGGAAAGGGCCCTGGCTCAGTTCTCTGCTCTGCGACTTGCCAGCTGTGTGGGCTTAGGCCACTCCCTTCATCTTCACTAAGTCTCAGTTTTCTTACCTGTCAAAGTGGGATAAGAGCGACACTGATGCCCAGGAACTGCTGCAGAGCACTGCATGATGAACTTGAACTATTCATACAGGCGCTGCAGCAGGGGAGGTGTTGGAGAATCGTGGCTCAGGCACAAACTTTGAGCTCTAACTGGTTGGTTTCAAGACCCTCCTCTACCATTTGCCGGCCGGGCCAAACTGGGCAAATCATTTCTCCTCTCCCTAAGCCTCAGTGCCTCACCTGTCAAATGAGGCTTTTCATGGGATCTATATGGTGGCAGTTCAATGACGTGCGCGTGCCTAACAGCTTGTATTGGATAAGAGTTAGGTAAAGCTATCTTGATTGTCTGGATTGTAAAAAATGGTTGGATTAGGGTTCTCCAGAGAAACACTTTATTGCCCATTACATTAGCTTGCTGAGGCTGTCATAACAAAATTCCAGAGCGGGTGGCTGAGACAAGAGAAATTTATATCTCATAGTCTGGAGGCTGGAAGTCCAGTATCAAGGTGCTGTTTTCTTCTGAGAGTTCTTGTCCTGCCTTGCAGATGGCCACCTTCTCTCTGTGTCCTCATATGGCCTTTTCTCTGTGAACACACACTCCTGGTGTCTCTCACTGTGTCCAAATTCCCTCTTCGTATAAGGACACCAGTCAGATTGGATTAGGGCCCACCCTAATGGCCTCATTTTAAATTCATCACCCTTTTAAAGACCTCAGCTCTAAATACCGTTACAGTCGAAGGTTCTGGGGCTTAGAGTTATAACTTATGAGTCAGGGGGTCCACAATTCAGTCCTAACAATGGTCTAATATCTATTTGAAAGCATTATGTTGATAATTAAATTAACAAGACACATGACATATCGATGACAGCTTCTGTCTGTAGCAGCCACTCAATAAATATTATTTTCTTTCCCTCATCCTGGAAACCATTCAGAGTTTTAACAAATGATGAGTGTAGTCCTCAGCTGGTGGGGGCCACAAGGGAATCTGGAGAATTGGTGGGAATCCTAGCCCACTGAAAAGAAGAAATGTTTTCCCCAGGACTTGCCTAGTGCAGTGGTTTTCAAATATGCGTATCAATCCCCTGCAGGGCTTGTGAATACCCAGATTGCCTGTTCAGAGGATCTGGGGTGGGGCCCAAGGATTGGCATTTGTAGCAAGTTTCTAGGTTATGGTGATGCTGCTGGTCTAGGGACCACAGTTTGAGAACCACTAGCCTAGTTATTCCTTGTGCATCGGAGGCTAAGAATTAATAACACGGTGGGGAGTGCGCCAGGAAATAATGCTTTACACAGGTGTGCTGGACTGCATTTCTGGGTGTCCATCGGGATGACCCCAAGTTAGCTTCTGCCCTATTTTTCCTCCAAGGAACTGTGAAGATTTTCCAAGCAAGCTGCAAGGAGTGAATGCCGCTCAGCTCCCAGGCCCCTCCTTTGCTAGCTTCCTCTTCTCCTTCCACCTGGTCCCTGCTGGCTAAAGCCCTGTTAATCAGCCAGGCCAGCTCCCCAGGCTGTTAGAGCCCTTGACGAGAGAGGGATTCACAGTGAGAAGCTGGCTCTTCATCAGCAGAACCGGAGCCTCTAGAAACGTCAGCTTCTCCCACACAGTAGACGGGATGACGGGAAAAGGGAAGGGTTTTCTCCTTCTCATTTAAGTAGTTTTTATGTGTCTAAAGATGTTTTATAGAAACAGAAATTGTACCTGATAAAGTGCCAACATTAATCCATTTGATGTGTTTAAAGGAGG
The DNA here is from genome assembly GCF_048565385.1 of Saimiri boliviensis. NCBI lineage: Eukaryota > Metazoa > Chordata > Mammalia > Primates > Cebidae > Saimiri > Saimiri boliviensis. The sequence continues at coordinate 39,129,998 of NC_133457.1, read as the reverse complement.
CATTTTCACAGCAACACATCTTATTAATGTAATGCTGATGGATAAGAAATGGCAGAGGATGATTTCAAAAGGTTTTTTTTTTTTTTTTTTTTAACACAATGAGAAAAAAGAGAGAGTGACTTTCCATTTTATTTTTTCCTGGGAGTAAAAAATGTATCTTTAACCCTAACAGAATGTGCTGAAATAGAGTTCTGGCAAAAATCCAAAGGGAGTTTTCAGAGTGGGGCAATTTCTTTTTACATCTGCTTTACTGACTCAGCCATTAGACAAGCAATTCAGTTCAATAAACATTTATTGCACTCCTACTGTGCATCAGGCACTACACTGCCGTCCATAGAGCTCAGAGGTGAGCTGGAAACGCAACAGATGACGAGGCAGGGTGACAGCTGGTCAACTCTCACCTTCTCCTCTCTCAATCAATGAACTCCTTTATCATTTCCGAGCGCCCAGTATGTCCTACATGGTGCTCTATGGTAACAAATCACACCCTCTACTCCACTTACGATAGAATTTCAAAAAATTCTGTATTTTTAAAGTAATGTTGGCTAGGTGCAGCGGCTCATGCCTATAATTCCAGTACTTTGGGAGGCCAAGATGGGCAGATCACCTAAGGTCAGGAGTTTGAGACCAGCCTGACCAACATAGTGAAACTCCATCTGTACTAAAAATACAAAATTAGCTGGGTGTGGTGGTGGACGCCCAGCTACGTGGGAGGCTGAGGCAGGAGATTCGCTTGAATCTGGGAGGTGAAGGTTGCAGTGAGCCAAGATCGTGCCACTGAACTCCAGCCTGGGCAACAAGAGTAAAACTGTCTCAAAAAAAAAAAAAAAAAGTAATGTTTATCCCAAGTAAGTCCCTAAACATCTTCATGAAAGAAAGCATAGCATTAATTATATTAATATTTCCAAACTTTTTTTTTTTTTTTTTTTTTTTTTTTTTTTTTTTTTTTAGACGGAGTTTCGCTCTTGTTACCCAGGCTGGAGTGCAATGGCACGATCTCGGCTCACTGCAACCTCCGCCTCCTGGGTTCAGGCAATTCTCCTGTCTCAGCCTCCTGAGTAGCTGGGATTATAGGCATGCACCACCATGCCCAGCTAACTTTTTGTATTTTTAGTAGAGACGGGGTTTCACCCTGTTGACCAGGATGGTCTTGATCTCTTGACCTTGTGATCTACCCGCCTTGGCCTCCCAAAGTGCTGGATTACAGGCTTGAGCCACTGCGCCCGGCCTTCAAAGGTGTTTTATATGCATATTTGAGGTCTCTGGTTTAGAATATATGGAATACATTTTGATTCTTTTTTTTCCCTTTTTTTGATTTTGAGACAGGGTCTCACTCCGGAACCCGGCTGGAGGGCAGTGGAGTGATCACAGCTCATTGCATCCTTGAATTTCTGGGCTCAAGTCATTCTCCCATCTCAGCCTCTGGAGTAGCTGGGACCGGGTGCACGTCACCTTGTCCAGCTAATTTTTGTATTTGTGGTAGAGACAGGTCTTATTTTGTTGCTCAGGCTGGTCTTGAACTCCTGGGCTCAAGTGATCCTCCCACCTCAGCTTCCCAAAGTGCTAGGATTATAGGTGTGAGCTACTGCACCCTGCCTTGATTTTTTTTTTTTTTCTCCCTGAGATGGAGTCTTGCTCTGTAACCCAGGCTGGAGTGCAGGGGTGCAATCTCAGCTCGGCTCACTGCAACTTCTGCCTCCCAGATTCAAGCTGTCCTCCCGCCTCAGCCTCCCAAGTAGCTGAGATTACAAGCATGTGCCACCACGCTGGCTAATTTTTGAATTTTTAGTAGAGACTGGGTTTCACTATGTTGGCCAGGCTGGTCTTGAACTCCTGACCAAAAATGATCTGCTAGCCTCAGCCTCCTAAAGGGCAAGGAATACAGGCGTGAGCCACTGCACCCAGCCTGCCTTCATTCATTTTTAAGGAAAGTCACTAGTTGTTTATTACTAAGGACAGATAAAACATCATAATCATCTAATGATTGGCTTTTGTTTTGTATTAGAGGGGATTCAATGTCACTCTCATTCACTGCATTACAACACGCTGGCTGGGAACAGCCCACCGTGCCCAGTGTGCTAGTGAGAGTGGCAAGGATGCCCCTCTCATTCATCACGAGTAGTTTTGGCAGAAAACCAGACCAAGGGCAGCTGACCTAGGCAGGACAGGGTATGTTTCAGGCTGAGATTTTCAAAGCTGGACATGGACATGTGAGCATGTGGAAAACAAGGCTAAGGCTCTAATTTAATCAAACTATACCAAGAAACATTGAAATGAAGCCAGCACTATGGAGGGAGAAGGGATGGAACGTACAAAGAGAGAGAAAAGGGAGAATGGAGAGGAGAGAAGAGAGAACGATCATGACGGAAATCACATTAACTTCATCTTCCTTTGGGATCCAACTCCAATCTGGCAGAGAAGCAGTCTTCTAGGGTCGCAGCCCCCAAAGTTCAGGGATCAATAATCTTAAGGATGTGCATGTTTTTATTTCCTGAGTCATTATTTTTGAATTAGGACTGGGGTCTTTTATTTTATGTGTGTATTAAAGACAGGGTCTCACTCTGTTACCCAGGTTAGAGAGCAGTGGCGTGATCATGGCTCACTGCAAACTTGAACTCCTGGGCTCAAGTAATCCTCCTGAGCCCCTCAAATGGCTAGGATTACAGGTGTGCATCACTGTGCCTGCCTAATTTTTAAATGTTTTGTAGAGATGAGGTCTCACTGTGTTGCCCAGGCTGGTCTTGAACCCCTGGCCTCAAGTGATCTTTCCACTTCAGCCTCTTAGAGTGCTGAGACTGTAGGCATGAACCACTGTGACTGGCCGACTGAAGTTATCAGACAGAGAGGATGCATTTGGCAAGAAAGTTTGTTACATCATCTTTTCATTTTTGACTGAGACTTCAAGAACCTGGAACCTAGGCCAGAGCCACTGTCAGCTACAGGATGCTTTGCAAAGAAGAAATTGTTGGCCGGGCATGGTGGCTCACACCTGTAATCCCAGCAGTTTGGGAGGGCAAGGAGGGCAGATCTCCTGAGGTCAGGAGTTCGAGACCAGCCTGGCCAACATGGCGAAACCCCATGTCTACTAAAAATACAAAAATTAGCCAGCCATGGTGGTGGATACCTGTAATCTTAGCTACTCAGGAGGCTAAGGCAGGAGAATAGCTTGAACCCGGGAGGCGGAGGTTGCAGTGAGCCAAGATTGTGCCATTGCACTCCAGCCTGGTGACAGAGCGAGGCTCCATCTCAAAAAAAAAAAAAAAAAAAAAAAAGATGTTGTCATCCTGAAGGCCCATAATGAAATGACCCAATAAAGCTCTGAAGTAAGATGTCTACTGGGTAGGTATCTCATTCCCCTTTTCTTCTCTTTATCTTTCTTTTGTAAATTTCCCTCCTCTCCTTTTAAGTGCTCCACTTACTTCCTCCCTCCCTGCCTCCCTTTCCAAGCATCGTGTGAGTACAGGGCTAGGCACTGTGGACACAGAGGGGCAGGTTACTAGGGTCCTGGGCCTGCCATCTGAGGATATTCCCATCTCACTACTGGGTTTGGGGGATGAGGGTCAAGGAAGAGCCCCAGGAAGGCCCAGTTTTGCCGAGTCTTGTAGGAGGAGTTGGCTTCCGAAGCAGAGACAGGAGCAGGAGCAAAGGCCAGGCGAGCAGGGCAGGTTCTGAAACTGCATAGGACAGTGACTGGACAGTGACTGGAATGTGGTTGGTAAAGGTAACAGGTGATGGATGGCTACAGAAGGGGAGAGACGGGCTGGAGTGCCCTAAAGAAAGCAATGGGGGTCACGAGTAATGATTCATACCCGTAATCCCAGCACTTTGGGAGGCCGAGGCAGGCAGATCACTTGAGGTCAGAAGTTTGAGACCAGTCTGGCCAACATGGTGAAACCCCATCTCCATTAAAAATATAAAAATTAGCCAGACATGGTGGCACATGCCTGGAATCCCAGCTATCTGGGAGGCTAAGACAGGAGAATCGCTTTAACCCAGGAGGTGGAGGTTGCAGTGAGCCGGGATTGTGCCATTGCATTCCAGCCTGGGTGACAGAGCGAGACTCCATCTCAAAAATAAAAAATAAAAATAAAAAAAAGAAAGCAATGGGAACCACTGGAGGGTTTAAGCAAGAGTGTAATTTGATTCTGCATTTTAGAAAGAGCCTTCTGGCTACACTTTGGAGATTGGATGAGAGAGAGTAGGGAAGCCAGGCAGGAGCATTTTGTGATTTGTTAGAGATATAATGTGCTACCTTTCTTGGGAATCTTACATTCCTAACAGGCCCCCAAGGAGAGAGTGACACTCAGCACACAGAGATGAATTGCTCATGGCGGAATTCTCCACACCTGGAGAAAGATGCCAGGGGATCTGGGAGCCTCCCTTGCTGCTGTCAAACCACACTAAAGACAGCTGCCTAGCTGGGGAAGAGTAGCAGGAAGGAAGGGGGTGGGAGAAGAGGCAGTGTAGGGGTGGAGGCTGGGTGTCCGGGTGGCGGTGAGGGGAGACCTCAGCAGACACAGCAGCAGTTCGCTGCCTTGGCTGCATGCTGGAATTACCTGAGGGCCTCCTGATGCTGAGGTCTCAACCCAGACCAACGGAATACAAGCTTCTAGGACTGCCCTTCGGGCATCAGCATTTCTCAAACTTCCACGCCGATTCCAATGTGTAGCCAAGATTGCAAACCACTGCCTAAAACAATGATCCTCAAAATATGGTCTGCGGACTGGTGGCACTGGCATCAGTGGGGAAGCTTGTTAGAGGCGTAGATTCTGAGGCCTCAGCCCAGACCTGCTGAGTCATTCCAATTCCACATTTTACTGACATCTTTGGTGATGCTATCACATTGAATGCACGCTGGAATCATTTGGAGAGCTTTTAAAAAATGTTTTTAAATTTTAATTCTTTTTTCATAGGACAAAAAGACATTTGAGGGTCATTTTAAGTTATTTAAACTTTTTAAGTTATGTTTTTCATAGGGCAAAAAGACATTTGAAGAAACTTTTTCTTTTTAAAAACTATTTATTCATTTATTTATTTGAGACGGAGTCTCGTTCTGTTACCAGGCTGGAGTGCAGCCATGCAATGTCGGCTCACTGCAACCTCCGCCTCTCAGGTTCAAGCAATTCTCCTGCCTCAGCCTCCTGAGTAGCTGGGGCTACAAGCACACACCACCACCCTCAGCTAATTTTTTGTGTTTTTAGTAGAGACGGGGTTTCACCATCTTCGCCAGGATGGGCTCCATCTCTTGACTTCATGATCCACCCACCTCAGCCTCCCAAAGTGCTGGGATTACAGGCTTGCACCACTGTGCCCAGCCAACTTTTTCTTTTCTTAAAGAAAATCTTGGTGCCTGGGTCTCACCTCCAGAAATTCTGATATTATGGATTTGGGGTATGGTCTGGGCAACAGTACTTTGCAAATCTCCACAAGTGTAGCCAGGGTGGAGAAGGGTCCAGAAATTCTATCAGTGTTTTTCATGGTCCTGCAGCCTCAAAATAGAGCGGAGGGGAGTGTTTAGGACTATATAAACCTGGAATTGTATAGTTAAGTCATAAGTGAGTTTAGAAAAGTTGTTGAGAGTTTTAAATACATGAGTGGAGCCTGTGTCCTCTTCAGCAGATTATTCCTCGTATTGGAGTTCCCGAGGAGGCAAAGCAGCCAGAATATTTATACTGAAACATGTTCCACTCCCTGTTTACCATGTGCAATCCCATCTAAGGGACTTAACCTTGTGTGCCTAAGTGTGTGCATCTGTACAATGGGCACAGCAAGGCCCAATTGAAAGGATCAATAAAGGAAGCTGTAGGCTGGGCTCAGCGGCTTATACCTGCAGTCTCAGCTGCTCAGGAGACTGAGGTGGGAGGATCGTTTGAGCCCAGGAGTTCAAACCTGCAATGAACTATGATTGTGCCACCACACTCCAGCCCAGGTGACAGAGCCAGATCGTTTCTAAAAGAAAAGAAAATTTAAAAAGGAAGCTGTTGTGCAGGCAGGCAGGCTCTAAAATGGTCCCAGGCATCTTGCTCCTGGTGTTCATATCCTTGTGTAATTTCTTCCCCTTATGTGTAGGCTGGACCTCGTGACCTGGTTTCTAACAAACAGAACGTGGCAGAAGTGATGGATGCCACTTCTGAGATTAGGTTGCTAAAAGACTGTAGCTTCTCTCTCTCTCTCCCTCTCTCCCACACCCCCACGCCTCTCCCTCTCTCTCTCTTCCTCTCCCTCTCCCTCTCTCCCTCTCTCTCTCTCCCTCTCTCTCTCCCTCTCTCTTTCTCCCTCTCTCCCTCTTTCTTCCTCTCTCTCTCTCCCTCTCTTTCTCCCTCTCTCTCTCCCTCTCTCTCCCTCTTTCTCCCTCTCTCTCTTTCTCCTCTCTCTCTCCCCCTCTATCTCCCTCTTTCTCTTTCTCCCTCTCCTCTCTCTGTCTCTCCCTCTGTCTCTCCCTCTCCCTCTCTCTCTCTCCCTCTTTCTCTCTCTCTCTCCCCACCCTTTCCCTCTCTCTCCCTCTCTCCCTCTCCCTCTCTCTCTCTCTCTCTGTAGTAGGAAAAGCAAGCTTCCATGTTGTGACTAGTCCTAAGGAGAGGCTCACATGTCAAGGAACTGACTTCTGCAGCCAACACCAAGGTCCTGACTCATGTGAGTGAGCTTGGAAACAGATCCTTCCTGGGTTGAACACTGAGGATGAATGCAGCCCGCAAGAGACCCTAAGTCATTTATGATCTAACCCCAAAAGCCACACAGTGGCTGGGCGCAGTGGCTCATGCTAGTAATCTCAGCACTATGGGAGGCCAAGGTGGGCGAATCACCTGAGGTCGGGAGTTTGAGACCAGCCTGACCAACATGGAAAAACCCCATCTCTACTAAAAATACAAAAAAATTATCCGGGTGTGGTGGCGCATGCCTGTAATCCCAACTACTTGGGAGGCTGAGGTAGGAGAATCACTTGAATCCCAGGGTTTGGAGGTTGCAGTGAGCTGAGATTGTGCCATTGCATTCCAGCCTGGGCAACAAGAGTGAAATTCCGTGTCAAGAAAAGAAAATAGCCACACAGCAACACTACAGTCATTTCTATTGCCTGGAGCAGTTATAAGACACACAAGTTCAAGAGGAGGGTGTATTAGCCTGTTCTCACACTGCTATAAAGAACTACCTGAGACTTGATAATTTATAAAGAAAAGAGGTTTAATTGACTCAGAGTTCCACAGGTTGTACAGGAGGCATGGCTGGGTAGGCCTCAGGAAACTTACAATCATGGCCGAAGGTAAAGGGGAAGTGGGCATATCTTACCACGGCGGAGCAGGCGAGAGGAAGACGGGGGAAGTGCTACACACTTTTAAAGAACCACATCTCATGAGAACTCACTTACTATCACGAGAACGGCAAGGGGGAAATCCTCCCCCACGATCCAATCACCTTGCCTTAGGTCCTTTCCACAACACTGGGGATTATAATTCAACATGAGATTTGGGTGGGGACACAGACCCAAACCATATCCCAGGGGAAATAGACTCTACCGAACAGGGAGGCAGGTGTTAGTCACGTTGCCACAGCATAGGAGGATAGGAGACAGATCTCTAACCCTTTACGTGAGAGACTGTGATTACACACAGGCACACCTTGTTTTATTGTGCTTCTCACTTCATTGTGCCTTGCAGATACTGTGGTTTGTTTTGTTTGTTAAAAAAGTGAAGGTCTGTGGCAAGCTTACCTTGAGGAATACTATAGGCACCAATTTTCCAATAGCATGTGCTCACTTTATGTCTTCATGTCACACATTTTGGTAATTCTCACAGTATTTCAAACTTTGTCATTACTACCATATCTGTTTGGTGATCTGTGATCGGTGATCTCTAATGTTATTATTTTAATTGTTTTGAGGCACCATGTACTGCATTCATAAAACAGTGAAATTAATTGATAAATGTGTGTGTTCTGACTGCTCCGCCAACCAGCCATTTCCCCATCTCTCTCCCTCTCTGGCCTCTCTACTTTGAGAGACACAACAATATTGAAATCAGGCCGATTAATAACCGTACAATGGCCTCTATGTATTTGTTGAAAGGAGGAGTCTCATTTCTCTCACTTTAAATCCAAAGCTAATTGCATGAAGGAAAAGGATTTATTAATAACAATAATAATAAATAAAAAACTAGAAATGATGAAGCTTAGGGAGGAAAGCATTTTGAAAGCTGAGACAGGCCAAAAGCCAGGCCTCTTGTACCAAACAGCCAAAGTGTGAATGCAAAGGAAAAGTTCTTGAAGGAAATTAAAAGTGCTGCCCAAGTGAACATATGAATGTTAAGAAAGCAAAATAGCTTTTCTGCTAATACAGAGAATGTTTGAGTGATCTGGATAGAAGATCAAGTCAGCCACAACACTCACTTAAACCAAAGCCTCTTCCAGAGCAAGGCCATAACTCGCTTCAATTCTATGGAGGCTAAAGAGAGGTGAGGAGGCTGCAGAAAAGTTGAAAGGCAGCAGAGCTTGGTTCATGAGGTTTAAGGAAAGAAGGCGTCTCTATAACATAAAGGTGAAGCAGATAGTGCTGACGTAGGAGCTGCAGCAAGTTACTGAGAAGTTCTAGCTAAGACAACTCATGAAGGTGGCTATGCTAAACAATAGATTTTCAGTGTAGATGAAACAGCCTTCTCCTGGAAGAAGATGCCATCTGGGACTTTTCTACTTAGAGAGGAAAAGTGGATGTCTGGTTTCAAAGCTTCAAAAGAATGGCTGACTCTCTTAGAGGCTCATGGAATTGATGGCTTTAAGTTGAAGCCAATGTCCATTTGCCATTCTGAAAATCCTAGGGCCCTTAAGAATTATGTTAAATCTATTGCTTCTCAGCCTTTTGGCTGAGATCAAGGGGAGAATTATGCCCAATCTGCTCTGCCTGTGCTCTCTAAATGGAGCAACAAAGTCTGGATGACATATCTGTTTACACCATGGTTTACTGAATATTTTAAGCCCACTGTTGAGAACTACTGCTCAGAAAAAAAGATTCCTTTCAAAATATTACTGCTCATTGACAATGCAACTGGTCACCCAAGAGCTCCGATGGAGATGTACAAGGAGATGAATGTTGTTTCCATGCCTGTTAATACAAGATCTATTCTGCAGTCCGTGAATCAAGGAGTGATTTTAACTTTCAAGTATTATTGTTTAAGAAATACATTTTGTAAGGCTGTAGCTGCCATAAACAGTGATTCCTTGGAAGGATCTGGGCAAAATAAATTGAAAACATTCTCAAAATGACTCACTAGTCTATTTGGCAATAAGAATATTTGTGATTCCTGGGAGAATGTCAAAATATTAATATTAACAGGGTTTGGAAGACATTGATTCCAACCCTCATAAATGTCTTGAAGGGGTTCCGAACAGCAGTGGAAGAAGTAACTGCAGATGATAGGGTGAAAACAGCAAGAAAACTAGAATTAGAAGTGGAGCCTGAAGACGTGCCTTAATTGCTGCAATCTCATGATCAAACTTTTACAGATGAGGAACTGCTTCTTAGGATAGAGCAAAGGAAGTGGTTTCTTGAGATGGAATGTACTCCTGGTAAGGATGCTGTGGACATTACCGAAATGTCAGCAAAGGATTTAGATTATTATATGAACCTAGTTGAAAAAGCAGCAGCAGGGTTTGAGAGAACTGACTTTAATTGTGAACAAAGTTCTACTGTGGGTTAAATGCTATCAAACAGCATCGGATGCTACAGAGAAGTCTTTCATGAAAGGACAAGCCAATCAATGCAGCAAACTTCATTGTTGTCTTATTGTAAGAAATTACTGCAGCCACTCCAGCCTTCAGCAGCCGCCAGCCATCTGCATGGAGGAAAGACCTTTTACCAGCAGAAAGATTATGACTCGCTGAAGTTTCAGATAATCGTTACCTTTATTTTTTTGAGGAGTCTTGCTCTGTCGCCCAGGCTGGAGTGCAGTGGCTCAATCTCAGCTTACTGCAACCTCCACCTCCCAGGTTCAAGAGATTCTTATGCTTCAGCCTCCTGAGTAGCTGGGATTGCAAGCGAATGCCATCACGCCTGGCTAATTTTTGTATTTTTGGTAGGGATGGGGTTTTGCCATGTTGGCCAGGCTGGTCTCGAGCTCCTGACCTGGGGTGATCCACCCACCTCGGCCTCCTGAAGTGCTGGGATTACAGGCATGAGCCACCGTGCTCAGCCTGATCATTAGCATTTTTTAGCAGTTAAGAATTTTAAAACTAAGGTTTTCCCCTTGAACCAGGCTGAGAAAATAAATAAATTAAGGTATATACATTTTTTTGACTTAATGCCATTACACACTTAATACACTACAGAATATTATAAGCATGACTTCTATATGCACTGGGAAACCAAAAAATTTGTGTAACTCAGCTTATTGTTATATTCACTTTATTGCTATGGTCTGGAACCAAACCCACAGTATCTCTGAGGTATGTCTGCCTAGAAATAGATATCAGTACAGATACCTATACTCATACATATCTAGCCTGGCTTATAAAACCCCTGAACAAACTCCTTATATTTTATTATTTATTTATTTATTTGGAGACCGAGTCCTGCTCTGTCGTCCAGGCTAGAGTGCAATGGTGTGATCTTGGCTCACTGTAACCTCCGCCTCCTGGGTTCAAGTGAATTCCTGCCTCAGCCTCCTGAGTAGCTGGGACTACAGGTGTGTACCACCACACCTGGCTAATTTTTGTATTTTTAGTAGAGACAGGGTTTAGGCATGTTGGTCAGGCTGATCTTGAACTCCTGACCTCATAATCCACCCACCTCAGCCTCCCAAAGTGCTGGGATTACAGGTGTGAGCCACCGTGCCCGGCTGATTTTAGTTTTTAGACACAGGGTCTTACTGTCACCCAGGTCAGAGTATGGTGGTACAATTATAGCTCACTACAACCTCAATCTCCTGGGCTCAGCCTCCTGTCTCAGCCTTCTGAGTAGCTGGGACTATAGGCATGCACCACCATACCTGGCTAATTTTTAATTTTTTTGTAGAGATAAGGTCTCACTATGTTGCCCAGGCCACTCTTCAGATTTAAATCAAGGCTGTGTGTGAGATGGGATAGCTTGCACAGAGCAAACACCTCCCACCAGCCCCTGAAAGCTCCGACCAAGGCCTTCTGTGTAATGTTTAATTAGTTACCCACCTTTGCAAATTGCAATCTGTTACAAAGTATTTGCTGCTCCTATTATCATCACTAGCATTTGTAGCAGTAATAGTGCAGCAGCCTCTCCACCACCTGGGCTTGGGGATGGGTGGGGAACAGTGTTCCCGGCATGGGGCTTTGAAGAAAGACAGTCCTCGGTTGGGATCCCAGAACTATCTTTCATGCAGGTTCAACTTAGAAACACCACTTCCTCTCTCAGTCCTAACTTCCTCATTTGTAAAATGGAGATTAGGATACCTACCAGGCAAGGCTGTGAAACGCATGTGGAGAATCTATGAAGCATCTAGCTCATGTCCAGAAAACAAAACGAACGGCAGGGTCATTTAGAAAATGCGCTTTCTTAGGCTGAGCTGAAGGGAGTGCTTGGGCCAAAGACCTCCCAGACTTCTTCTTCTTCCCCAACCTGAAAAAGTCCAGGCTCACCTCACCGCTGGCACTCTAGGACAGGGGTAAGCGTGAACCTAAAGGGTTAAGGAGATCTGGCTTCAGAAGCAAAGTGCTGCAGGGAAGGCAGGAGGTGGGCTGGGAAGGAGCCCCGGGCACTATTAGCATGCAGCTGGTAAATGCTGCCCACCGATCCCGGCTCAGCTGTTCCTCCTCCCAGAGCCAAAGGAGAAGGATGAAACAACGGTGGTCAGAGCTGTTGGTGGAAGCTGTTGGTGGATGAGCTCTCTCCGTGGGAGCTGTTCCATCTCACACACTATCCTGATTTAAATCTGAGAAGGAGCCCCTGGAGGTGGTTTTGTGAGCCCTGCAATGCTAATTAACTCCATTGTTATATTTCAACATGAGAGTCCCCCTAGGATTGGAGCGTGTCTTTCTCTTGGAAGAATTTTAAATTTTGCACCAGTGTATAAAAGTCTCTGCCAAACGGTGGGCAGAGGGGCCTGAAAGTAGAATCTGCAGAATTTTCTGGGTGAGGATTCGGGTGGAAAGACTGGTCTCAGACATGTGAGAAGTTGACAACACACCATCACCACAACTGTCTTTTGATTTTTCAGTTTACTTAAACCACTCTCTAGCTTTCTGAGTTATGTTTTAATGATTAGAGCTTTTTAAAGGAAAAAGAGGTGGTGGGGGAACCCCAAAACCAATGAACCAAACCTTGAGAGAATGGAAGCCACGTGAAGGGGCTGGTGAGTTTGATACATTCCCTGCAAAAGCCATTCCAGAAAATTTAAGTTCCTTCTGCCAAATGCCTGGACTGTCGGGGAGCCAAGAGAAAAAGGAGGGACCAGATGAGACATCTCAGCAGGGGGCCCGCCCCTGCCAACCAACAGAACCAACTCCCCCAACTTGATCTGATCCCAGAGAGGATCGGGTGATTCAAAAGTCAGGAAGACAATAGTTCCAGAGCCTTCTGGATTACTCATAACTCAGGCCCTGACTCACAAAGTTGGACTCGTTCCAGGCAGAGAGGCTCAGGGTGAGTGCAGGGAACTGGCCGCCCGCCTCACCAGTGGCAAACCAAGATCCTGATCTGGGTGAAAGAGACTGTGGACTCTGGATTTTTGACCGTGAGGTGAAAGACAGCTGCAGTTTATGAAGATGGTGATAACTCCCCAACACACAAGGCTGAATTGAGAGGCAGGCTCAGGTATTCCACTAACTGATTGACATCCTAAAGGGGGCAGAGCTTTGCTGTTCCTGGCTGGGACAGTGGGGGTTTTATTGTGGGTAGGGAGTAAGAACAGCCTGGTTATTTCAGTGTCTAAGGGTAACAGTGAGAGATCCTTTAGACATGCGCAGTCCAGCTGCCATATGGTAGCTGCCAGTCACAAGGACTACTGAGCACTTGAAATGTGGCTAGGACGAACTGAGAGGTATAAAATACTCACCAGATTTCAAAGACTGAGTATGAAAAAACAGTGTAAACGATCTCATAATTATTCATATTGAATACATGTTGAAATGATAGGTTTTTAAACATACTGGGTTAAAATTATTAAAAATAATTGCATTTTTCTTTTTTAACATGGCCACAGGAAAGTTATCACATACATGACTCACATTTTATGGCTCACATTTGATTTCATGGGCCTGACTGCTTTCGATCCACTAAGGGTCATCTCTTCTAAGGCAAAGCCATTAAGAACACAGACGAAGGCCAGGCATGGTGGCTCGCGCCTGTAATCCAGCACTTTGGGAGGCCAAAGCGAGAGGATTACTTGAACTCAGGAGTTTAAAAGGCCAGCCTGGCAACAAAATGAGACCCCCATCTCTACAAAAATAAAAATTAAAAAATTGGCTGGGGATGGTGATGCACACCTGTAGTCCCAGCTACTTGGGAGGCTGAGGTGGGAGCATCGCCCAAGCACAGGCCATCAAGGCTGCAGTGAGCCGAGATCGCACCATGCACTCCAGCCTGGGAGACAGAGCAAGGGTCACAAAGCGAAGCAAAACAAAACAACAAAAGCACAGGCTGTGGATCCTGACCATTTAGGTTGAAATTCTGGATCTGCCATCAGTGGGTTGTAGGATCTGGTCTAGTGTCCTCGTCTTACTTGCCCTGGGTCTAAAATGGGGTTAATACTGGTACGTAAGCAGGTGAAGCCTAAGTGAGAAGTTACGGCCAAGAGCACTAGAACAGTCTTCAGCTTGTAGCAAGCATTTAATAGATAGTTGCCTTCATTACTATCTAGTCTTAAAAGTTTCTCATAAGGTGGTTTGGAATGGGAAGTATGGAGGCATGAAATTGTAGCTCTCGGAATCCACTGGTCCCACCATATCAGGTTGTGAAAAGCAGCTCCCTCTTCACATGGATTTCATTTGTGAATTTGAAGACTGAAGGTCAGAGAGGCTCTCTGGCTTTCTTAGTAAGGCAGAGCAAGTCAGCCAGCTCAGAATCGGACACTTGGGGTTCTGCCCTGAAACTGGAGGGTGCAGGGAGAAGATATCTCACTTGGTGTTAGAAGACCTCCGCCTAAATCCCGCTGTTTGACTCTCCTGAGATTCCCTATTTGTACTAAGACTCCCTGAGGCAGTTTCCAGGTCTGTATATAATTTTGAGAAGCCACAGGTTTTCATGAGCACCTACTATATGTCTGGCACTGTGAGAACATTTGTATAGTGTGCGGAGCTTCCAGTCCACGAGGGAAAAGATGAAGCAATTATTTATAAATGTTCATGTTTTTTAAAGTATACAAAGGATAGAAAAAGACACACACACACACACACACACACACACGCACGTATATAAACACGTATATCTACATATAGATACATACAGATATACAGAAATATAGATATAGAGATAATTAAGCCCAGGAGTTTGAGACCAACCTGGGCAACCTGGTAAGACTCCATCTCGCCACAAAATTTAAAATTTACCTGGAGGTGGTAGTACAAGCCTGCAGTCCCGGTACTTGGGGGGCTGAGGTGGGGAATTGCTTGAGCCTGGAAAGTCTTGAACTCCTGGGCTCAAGCCATCCACCTGCCTCAGCCCCCCAAAGAGCTGGGGTTACCGGCATGAGCCACCACACCTGGCTTCGCTCCTTGTCCTTCTAAACCCAGCTCAAACACCAGTCCTCTGTGGGGCTTTTGTCATTCCTGTTGAGATCATCGAGCACTTGAACACGTTCTCTCAGAGCAGTGGTTTCTAACCACACTGCAGCAGCTGCAGCACCTAGGAACTTGCTGGAAACACAAACTCTCAGACCCTACTCAAGACTTTCTGAATCAGTCGCTCTGGGTTGGGGCCCATTCATTTAAGTTTTATATTTATTCTTTTGAGACGGAGTTTCACTCTTGTCGCCCTGGCTGGAGTGCAGTGATGCCATCTCAGCTCACTGCAGTCTCCCTAGTTCAAGTGATTATCCTGCCTCAGCCTCCTAAGTAGCTGGGATTACAGGTGCCTGCCTGGCTAGTTTTTGTATTTTTTTTAAATTGCATTTTAGGTTTTGGGGTACACGTGAAGAACATGCAAGATTGTTGCATAGGTACACACATGGCAGTGTGATTTGCTGCCTTCCTCCCCTTCACCTATATCTGGCATTTCTCCTCATGCTATCTCTCCCCACCTCCCCACCCCCCCATCCCTCCCCTATTTCCCCCCAACAGACCCCAGTGTGTGATGCTCCCCTCCCTGTGTCCATGTGTTCTCATTGTTCAACACCCGCCTAGGAGTGAGAACATGTGGTGTTTGATTTTCTGCTCTTGTGTCAGTTTGCTGAGAAGGATGGTTTCCAGGTTCATCCATGTCCCTACAAAGGACACAAACTCATCGTTTTTGATGGCTGCATAATATTCCATGGTGTATATGTGCCACATTTTCCCTGTCCAGTCTATGATCAATGGGCATTTGGGTTGGTTCCAGGTCTTTGCTATTGTAAACAGCGCTGCAATGAACATTCGTGTGCATGTGTCCTTATAGTAGAACAATTTATAATCCTTTGGATATATACCCAGTAATGGGATGGCTGGGTCAAATGGAATTTCTATTTCTAGGTCCTTGAGGAATCGCCACACTGTCTTCCACAATGGTTGAACTAACTTACACTCCCACCAACAGTGTAAAAGTGTTCCTCTTTCTCCACATCCTCTCCAGCATCTGTTGTCTCCAGATTTTTTAATGATCGCCATTCGAACTGGTGTGAGATGGTATCTCAATGTGGTTTTGATTTGCATTTCTCTGATGACCAGTGATGATGAGCATTTTCTCCTATGTTTGTTGCCCTCATGTATGTCTTCTTTTGTAAAGTGTCTGTTCATATCCTTTGCCCACTTTTGAATGGGCTTGTTTGTTTTTTTCTTGTAAATCTGTTTTAGTTCTTTGTAAATTCTGGATATCAGCCCTTTGTCGGATGGGTAAACTGCAAAATTTTTTTCCCATTCTGTTGGTTGCTGATTCACTCTAATGACTGTTTCTTTTGCTGTGCAGAAGCTGTGGTCCCATTTGTCTATTTTGGCTTTTGTTGCCAATGCTTTTGGTGTTTTGGTCATGAAGTCCTTGCCTACGCCTATGTCCTGAATGGTTTTGCCTAGATTTTCTTGTAGGGTTTTTACGGTGTTGGGTCTTATGTTTAAGTCTTTAATCCATCTGGAGTTAATTTTAGTGTAAGGTGTCAGGAACGGGTACAATTTCTATTTTCTGCACATCGCTAGCCAGTTTTCCCAACACCATTTATTAAACAGGGAATCCTTTCCCCATTGCTTGTTTTTGTGAGGTTTCAAAGGTCGAAGATCAGCTCAATAGTTTTTGTATTTTCAGTAGAGACAGGTTTTCACCATGTTGGCCAGGCTGGTCTCAAATTCCTGACCTCAGGTAATCCTCCCACCTCGGCCTCCCAAAGTGCTGGGATTATGGGCATGAGCCACTGTGCCCGGCCTATTTTATTTTTTTTTGAGGCAGAGTCTAGCTCTGTTTTTTAGGCTAGAGTGCAGTGAGATCATGGCTCACTGCAGTCTCCACTTCCTGGGCCCAAGCAATCCTCCCGTCTCAGCCTCCCAGGAAGCTGGGACTACAGGTTTGCACCACCATGCCCTGCTAATTTTTGTATTTTTTTGTAGAGATGGGGTTTTGTCGTGTTGCCCAGGCTGTTGTCCAACTGGGCTCAAGTGACCCTTCTGCTTGGCCTCCCAAAGTGCTGGCATTAGAGGAGTTAAGCCACCACACCCAGGCCATTTGGGTTTTAATAAGCCCTCCAGTGATTCTGATGTACCTGAAGTCTAAAAACCCCTTTAAAGCATTCATCACAGTGTTTTGGGACTCTATCTGTTTTCAGCCTAAGAATCAAATATTTCTGAGGACAAGAAGTGTGTCTTATTTTATCTTTTTAATTAAAGTGCCTGGCACAGTACCCAATACTTGGTTGACCTCCAGTCAATTTCATGGTTGAAACAAAGCCATCTGAAGTTGAAAGGTGTATTAGTCAGGGTTCTCTAGAGGGATGAGACTAATAGGATAGATGGATATATGAAAGGTAGTTTATTAAGGAGAACCGACTCACACAATCACCAGGTGAAGTCCCACGACAGGCTGTCTGCAAGCTGAGGAGCAAGGAAGCCAGTAATGGCTCGGTCTGAGTCCCAAAACCTCAAAAGCAGAGAAGCTGACCGGGCTCTCAGGCCTTCAGCAGGTTAAGTCCACTAGTATAAATCCAAGAGTCCAAAAGCTGAAGAACTTGGAATCTGATGTTCCAGGGCGGAAGCATCCAGCACGGGAGAAAGATGAAGGCCGGTAGACTCAGCCAGTCAGCTCCTTCCCTGGCCGGCTGTTTCTAGCCAAGCTGGCAGGCGATTGGATGATGCCCGTCCACACTGTGAGTGGGTCTTCCTGAGGGCGGGTCTTCTCCCAGTCCACGGGCTCAAATTAATCTTGTCTGGCAACACCTAGAAACCCCAGATACACCCAGAAACAATACTTTTCATCCTTCAATCCAATGAAGTTGACGCTTAATATTAACCATCACAGATGCCGTGATGAGTTCCTTTTCATTTTCCTGTCGTTGAGTACTTAACTCGAGATCAAATCTAGTTCTCAGAGATGATGCAATGAAACACAGAAGAAATAAAACAGAAAATGTCATCAACTCTCAGGTAGTAGGGAGAGGTGAGAAAAGGCGAGTCACAGAAAGCTCCTAATCATAGTTTTTAATTTATTTTACTGTATTTATTTGTTGATTTATTTTGAGATAAAGTTTCACTCTGCCATCCAGGTTGGATGCAGTGGTGCGATACTGGCTCAACCTCCACCTCACAGGTTCAAGCGAATCTTCTGCCTCAGCCTCCTGAGGAGCTAGGACCATAGGCATGCAACCACCACACCTAGCTAATTTTTGTATTTTTAGTAGAGATGGGGTTTCATCATGTTGGTCAGGCTGGTTTTGAACTACTGACGTCAAGTGATCTGCCCACTTTGGCTTCCTAACAGCTGCGATTACAGGCATGAGCCAACGTGCCTGGCCCTAGTTATAGTTTTTAAAAGTTATTAAAACGTAGCACCAGAATAATCTGAATACAGTATATGTTCATTTCTAGGGCTGCTATACGAAAGTACCACAAGCCGGGTGGCCTGAAACAACATGACCTTCTTCTGTCACAGTCTGGAGTCTGGAAGCACAGAATCAATGTCGGCACGGTCATGCTGTCTCCGAGGCGGCTCTTGGGCAGAACCTGTTTCGTCTTTCAGTTTCTGGAATTGCTGGCAGTCCTTGGTGTTCCATGACTAGCATCCATGTCACTCCAACCTCTGCCTCTGTTGTCATACGGTGTTCTCTCTGGGTGCCTGTCTGCGTCTCCTCCTTTGCTTATCAGGTAACCAGACATACTGGGTTTAGAGTCCATCATACTCAGCATCTTAACTTGGTTACACCTGTAATGACCCTATTTTCAAATAAGATCATATTCATAGATGCTAGCTTAGGAGTTGAACATATCTTTTTGGGAGGAACACAATTTATCACACAACATGTATATAATTTTTTTTGGGGGGGGGACAGAGGCTTGCTCTGTTGCTAGGTGCCAGGCTAGAGTGCAGTGGCATGATCTTGGCTCATTGCAACCTCTGCCTCCCGGGTTCAAGCAGTTCTCCTGCCTCAGCCTCCCAAGTAGCTGGGACTACAAGCACACACCACCATGCCCAGATAATTTTTGTATTTTAGTAGTGACAGAGTTTCACCATGTTGGCCAGGACGGTCTCGATCTCTTGACCTTGTGATCTGCCCACCTCGGCTTCCCAAAGTGCTGGGATTAGAGGAGTGAGCCACTGCACCCAGCCATATATAAAATTTTTAGGTAAAATTACATCCTATGTTTAGGGACACATATTACCATTCTCCAGAAGACATTCAGAATTTAAAAACAATAAAAATATAATCATTTAGGGACTTAAAACATTGATGATATCTGAAAGATCTACTTCTGATAAAATTACTACTATTAATGTCTGCTTTAGCTGAAACTTAATGAATATTGAGACAATGCCTTCATGACTTTAGTCAGTCACTGAGCAAATTGTCCTCACTTCTCAATTGTCAGCATTAGAAGTGATTTGATGCAGCACCAGGTCTGGGTTTGGCTAAGTGGCCAGAGACTCCTTCTCTTTGAGCCCCTAGGCCTCGGTTTGAAATGACTAAACAGTTGAAAGGTATCTCAAAGTTTCTGATATGGTTTGGATTTGTATCCTTGCCCAAATCTTCTGTCGAACTGTAATCCCCAGTTTTGGAGGTGGGGCCTGGTGGGAGGTGACTGGATCTTGGGAGTGGATCCATCATGAATGGCTTAGAACCATCCCTTTGGTGCTGTTCTTGTGACAGAGTTCTCACGACATCTGGCTGTTGAAAAGTGTGTGGCACCTCTCCCTCCCTTCCTCCTGTGCTCAACACACAAAGTGCCTCACTTCCTCCTCGCTTTCTGCCATGACTGTAAGTTTCCTGAGGCCTCCCTAGAAGCTGAGCAGATGCCGGCATCATGCTTCCCGTATAGCCCGTGGAACCGTGAGCCAATTACAACTCTTACCCAGTCTTAGGTGTTCCTTTGTAGCAATGTGAGAACAGTTTAATATAGTTTTCTTCCCTTTTGAGAGCAAGGAAGTTTTACCCGTTTCCTCCTGGTTAGTACATACACTGCACTCCCAGGGATCCCTCAGGGCCTCAAAGACAGTCAGCTGACACGAGATTGTCAATGTGTTTTTAAAATTTTACTTTTAGTCCTCTTAAATAATTTTACCAAGGAGTAAACTAAACAGTTTTCCTTTTCCATGTCACAAACCAAGTTTGTTTGTTTGTGGTTGATAACTCATTCGGGTAAATATTTTCTATATTATCTCACTTAATCCTCACAACAACTCTGAAGTGCGTATTGGTATTAGCTCCAATTTATGGATAGGAAACTGAGACATTGAGAAGCAATTTGCCAAAGATCACTCAGCTAGTGAGTGGTAGAGCCAGAATTTGAACACAGACCCACAGGATTCTTGATTCTTGACCTAATCATTTGACTTTTCTGCCCCTTTTTCTATTTCCAAGGATAACAAAAGAGTTTGGTATGGTCCTATCTGTAAATAAACAACTCACATTGATTTTAAAGATTCCTAGCATCCATAAAACCAAATGCTATATATCAACCAGCTCACAATCTATGTATCATATAACAGCGTTTTATACTGGTTATCTCTAAGTTTGATATATTAATTATTGATTACTGGCAAAATCATGCCTAAAGGGTATGGACATTAAAAAAAAAAAAACACGTATTTGAGGCCAGGTGTGGAGGCTCCTGCCTGTAATCGCAGCACTTTGGGAGGCCAAGGTGGGCAGATAACCGGAAGTCAGGAGTTTGAAACCAGCCTAGGCAACATGGCAAATCCCCGTCTCTACTAAAAATACAAAAATTAGCTAGGTATGGTGGCACGTGCCTGTAGTTTCAGCTACTTGGGAGGCGGAGGCAGGAGAATTGCTTGAACTTGGGAGGCAGAGGTTGCAGTGAGCTGAGATAGTGCCACTGAACTCCAGCCTGAGCAACAGAGTGAGACACCTTCTCCAAACAAACAAACAAACAAACAAACAAACAAACAAACAAACAAAAAAACCATGTATCTAGTCTCTACCTCTGGCTCCTGGCACAGAGCTCCTAAATCACTTGAAATTTCCCAGGTGATAGGAGTATCTTTTGTTCTAATGAGGTGATTCTGGATGCACTCCTGGATGGGGGCTGGTCATGGGCAAGACCAGACTAAGATTATAAGCTTCAAACTTTCAGCACCCCACTCCCCAGGGGAAGGGGAATAGGGATGGGGACGGTGTCAATAATTGATCATGCCTACATGATGAAGCCTCCATACAAATCCCTAAAAGACAGGGTTCAGAGAACTTCCGTGCTGATGAACACATTCATGTGCCAGAAGGGTGATGCCACACCCCAACTCCACAGAGACAGAAGCTCCTGCTTGGAACCCTTCCAGAATTCACACTATTTATCTCAACACCTGGCTGCTCCTTTGTATCATTTATAATATCCTGTATAATAATCCAGTAAACACATTTTCCTGAGATCTGCAAGCTGTTTTAGCAAATGATCGAATCTCACAGGTTGTAGGAACCTCCGATTTACAGCTGGATGTTGACAACCTGGACTTGCAATTGGCATCTGAAGTGAGGGCAGTCTGTGGGATTGAGCCCTTAATTTGTGGGATCTAGTGCTAGCTCCAGATAGACAGTGTCAGAAGTGAAGTGTTTTAGAAGTCTTGAGTGTTTTGAGTGTACATATAGAACCCTGCATAAAGGTTATCTGAAAAGCTCCAAGTCCTAGAACCCTTACCAGAATCAGAACTGCCTTTGAAAGGCATGACAGCCATCTGTAGAAAATAAAGTGTTCCAGGATATAAATGAGGGGTGAGAGGCTCCCTATAAACACCAAAAAGTTCCCAGTCTGGAGGAGCAGTTACATTTCACAGCTGCAGTTGATCTCCCAGCCAAGTGGCACAGGTCTCCACGGCCTTCGTGAGTCCAATCATGTTTTCACAGGGCTCTGGATGGAAATTACCTCCAAAACCTAAGCTGTGTACTTTTCCTTTCCAATTACATTAAAAATCAAACCAAAGACTAATCAGCTTCTTCCCTCAACAAAACACATTTTATATCTCATTAGCTTTGGAAAGTTTCACAGCAAATTGGCATAAATGGACACTCTGGAAAGAGCATATTGTCTTTCTGTCTAAATAGATACTGACACTCTTTTTCCTCTTTTTTTTTTTTTTTTGACAGGGCACCCTGCATAGCAGCTTTATAAGAACAGGGCACATAGCAATCTTCACTTGCTTTTCTGCATCTCACAGCAGAGATAGACAAATAGGCCTGTCAGGCCCCTGCATTTCCTTCCACTGCTCTCCTGTCTTCAGATAATACTGTGGAAATTAACTTGAAATATTATGAAGACCCTTTTGCTCCTTTAATTTCAGGTAAAGGAGTTATGGCTCTTACTCATTCCAGGCCCGCGGCGCCACTCCACAGTTGTTCAGTGAACAGTAATTGCTTAGCAATAACTTTTGTATACACAGCCATCACAAAATAAAACCTAGAGTGAGGAGATCTCAATTTCAGAGATTCCTTCAAATCTAGGAGCCTCCATCCAGCAGTACACTTCAAAAAAATGTATTAAAATCAGACTCGGCCAGGCATGATGGCTCACGCCTGTAATCCCAACATTTTGGGAGCCCCAGGTGGGTGGATCACTTGACGTCAGAAGTTCAAGACCAACCTGGCCAACATGGTGAAATCCTATCTCTACTAAAAATACAAAAACTAGCCAGGTGTGGTGACGGGCACCTATAATCCCAGCTACTCGGGAAGCTGTGGCAGGAGAATCACTTGAACTAGGGAGGTGGAGGCTGCAGTGAGCCAGGACCATGCCACTGCACTCCAGCCTGGGCAAGAAAAAAAAAAAAAAAGTCAAACTCTTCTCCAAAGAACGGCAAAATGAAAAGTAAGGCATTCCAAGTTAGAACTATACTAGAGAAAAGCCTGCTGGGGTGTCAGTGGATACGGTTTTTACTCTCCTGTTGGTCAGTACAGAAGAATCATAAGATATTTTTGAGAACAATTGGGAAAAATCACATCACCAAGTAAGATGGTGTCCACACCATCTTTATTCAATTTCATAAGTATCTCTCAGGGTTTAACATGTATAGATTGTCATGCCTGTTCTAAAATTCTTAAGGGAAAGACACACTAATGCTCTTAGTCACCATTTCAGCAAACTGTAACTCTTAGAATGCAGCAGTAGTGGCTGATGGGAAAGCAGCTATAATGAATTTCTGGGTGAAGTATGTTGTTACCAGTTGTAAAACTGGTCGAGATGCCGTCTTTTACGATACCCAATGTCTATTAGGTTTAAAGTTCACAAGGTAAATTTCTACTTAAATTTAGAGGCAGGAAAAATTTTGTCTCCCAAAATAATCTTGTATGCTTCCTTTTCAATGATAAAAGAAACTGTATTTGCAACATAAAGTTAAATTTAATATAGAAGTACAATGATAAGCTACTCCTAGTATCTGGTAATACCCATTTTCTGTTCATTTTACTTAATTTGTTTTCTGATTGTTTTTATATCCTATCTCCATGTAGTTTAATATTATAAGCCATTTCACTTTGAGGGGCATAGAGTCCCACATTAAAAAAATAACTGATTGAGCCAGGTGCTGTGGTTCACGCCTATAATCCCAGCTCTTAGGGAGGCAGAGACGGGAGGATAGCTTGAGCCCAGGAGTTCGAGACCTGTCTGGGCAGTATAGCGAGACCCCGTTCTACACAAAAAGGAAAAAACAAAAAGGCAAAAAACTCCCCACAAAAACCTGAAACAATGACTTACCACTGCACATCTATTAGAATGGCAAAAACAAAACAAAACAAAAAACCAAACAAAACTGACAATATCAATTTCTGGCAAGGATATAGAGCAGCAGGAACTTTCATCCATTACTGGTGGAAATGCAACATAGTATACCCACTTGCAAGGATAGTTCAGCAGTTTCTTACAAGCTAAACAGGGGCTTATCCTACAACACAGCAGTTGTGCTTCTAGGTATTTACCTGATTCAAAAACTGATGTCCACACAAAAACTTGCATATGAATGTTTATAGTTGCTCTATTCATACTCTCCAAGCATTGGAAGTAACCAATAAACAAATGAAGAATAAACAAATGTGGTATATCCATGCAATGGAATATTATTCAGTAACAAAGAAATGAGCTATGAAGTCACAAAAAGTCATGGATGAATCTGAAATTCATATTACTAAATGAAAGAAGCCGGTCTGAAAAGGCTTCATTGCGTATCATTCCAATGATGTTACAAAACTATAGAAACAGTACAAAATCAGTGGTTGCCAGTGGGCAGGGGATGTGAGAAGGTCTGACTGAGTGAAGCACAGGGGATTTTCAGGGCAGTGAAACTCCTCTGTATGATACTGTAGTGGTTGATATGTGACACTATGCATTTGTCAAAATCCACAAGACTTTACAACACAAAGAATGAAGCTTGGCTAGGTGCTATAGCTCATGCCTGTAATCCCAGCCCTTTGGGAGGCCAAGGTGGGAAGACTGCTTGAGCCCAGGAGTTTGGAGGCTGCAGTAAGCTATGATCACACCACTGCACCCAGGCTGGGCAACAGAGTGAGACCCTATTTCTAAAAAAGAAAGAAAAAAAAAAAAAGAACGAAACAATGTATGCTATCAACTCAAAAATATAATTTAGGAGGTTGGGAAATACAAGGATGGAAGGTAGAATATGACAAATCAAACTAAGTCTATTACAAATACATGAAAAACCTCACTGACACCATTGGAGGGGAAAGTACTGACCTAAGTAGCTTTGTTTCGTTGTTTTGCTTTTGTTTGGAGAGAATCTTGCTTTGTCACCCAGGCTAAAGCGCAGTGACACGATCTCAGCTCCCTGCAACCTCCACTTCCTGCATTCAAGGAATTCTGCTTCAGCCTCCCAAGTTGCTGGGATTACGGGCACCCGCCCCAACACCTGGCTAATTTTTGTATTTTTAGTAGAGATGGGGTTTTGCCATGTTATCCAGGCTGGTCTTGAACTCCTGACCTCAAGTGATCTGCCTGCCTCAGCCTCCCAAAGTACTGGAATTACCAGTGTGAGCCACCACACCGAGCCCCAAGTAGCTGTGGAAATGAGTGGAATCTACAAGACTAAAGGCAAAGACAACTACATAGCACTGTGCTCTAGTTAATAAAGTTGTTGCTATAGAGGGATGGATGAACAATTCTGATACTGTAATCCATATATACTGGAATGGAACAATTAAATAAATGGATGGTAGAAACCAGGTTTCTCACTGTTGAAGGTTAGAATAATCTGCATGGCAATGGATTAGAATTGGAGTCGTCAGTATGAATTCACGTTTAGCTTAATATAGGTACAGATAGTTACATAAAGAAATATCTAGAGATGTACATAAGATACACACATTTTCTTGCTCTGTCAGAGAGGGCTATGATATTACAGTTCCAACAAGCATACTAGCAGCCAGATCTTGGTTTCTAATACCATTCCCCAGTTAAAAACCAACCAACCAACCAACCAACCAGGGATCCTTAGAGAAATGGCTGATTCTAGGACGGGAGCATGAAATATATAAGATAAACCTAGAGCATCTTGTTTTGCCAGGACATAAGTAAGTGTGGAAACAGAAACAGCTACACAAAGAAGGGGCACGTCGAAGGGACACAGGACCCAAATGAAATGGCTCCCAGTGGCCAACGCTGGAACAATTGAAGCAATAAGATAAAGTAATAATGGATTATAACCCAAAATACAAAATATATACCTATAAATCTATACTAGTATAAATGAATGACTGAACAAATAAATAAAGGACAACAGACTAATCTCTGGTGTGGAAGAATTCCAAATATTTTAAGCAAATACTCTGCCCTCTAGGTACTGTGCTTACCTCCCTATCACTGAGTGTGAGCCGCACAAAGTGACTACCTTCAAAAAGCACAGCTTGGAAAGGGAGAAAAAAAGTAACTCTACAGTGGAGAAACCCAACAAACATTACCCCAAGCCAGGTATCACAATGACAAGTGCTAAGTCATGCTAACAGTATGTACCCTTGATACGACGTGATAAAAATGGCACTTTGCCTCTGTGGGCTTCATCTCAAAGCCATGTAAGTCCAGGCTAGTCATGAGGAAAACATCATACAAATCCTAATTGAGGCACGCTCTACAGAACACCTGACCAATATTCTTCAAAACTGTCAACATTATCAAAAACAAGGAAAGCCTGGGAAACTCTCACAGCCACAAGGATCATAAAGAGACAAACCCATTAAATGGTAATGGGTAACATAATAAGATCCCGGAACAGAAAAAAAGCATTAGGTAAAAATGAAAGATCAGAAATAAAGTACAAACTTAACAATGTATCCATATTGATTCATTAATAGTGACAAATGCACCTTTCTTATGTAAAACGTTAAGAAAGAAGCCTGGTGCCAGGTGTATGGAAACTTTGTTTAGTGTCACAAAACTTTTGCAAATGTGAAACTGTTTTAAAATAGAAAGTTCACTTGGTTCAATGACTCTCACCTGTAATCCCAACAGTTTGGGAGGCCGAGGTGGAAGGATGGCTTGAGTCCAGGAATTTGACACCAGTCTGAGCAACACAGCGAGATCCCCATCTCTACAAAAAGTTAAAAAAAAAAATAAAAAATTAGCTACTCTGGAATCCGAGGTGGGAGGATTGCTTAAGCCCAGGAGGCCAACGCTGCAGTGAGCCATCTGCACCACTGCACTGCAGCCTGGGCGAGAGTGAGACCCTCTCAGAGAGAAATAAAAAAGAAAAAGCCGGAAAAGAAAAGAAAAAAAGAAGAAAAAAGAAAGCAAAGAAAAGGTCGGGCATGGCAGCTCATACCTGTAATCCCAGCACTTTGGGAGGCCGAGACCCACAGATGACTTTGAGCCAGGAGGTTAAGACCAGCCAATGGGAAAACCCCATCTCTATAAAAAATACAAAAGTAGCTGGGAGTGGTGTTGCAGCCTGTAGTCCCAGCTACTCTGGAGGCTGAGGCAGGAGAATGGCTTCAGCCTGGGAAGTGGAGGCTGCAGTGATCCCTGATTGTGCCACTGCACTCCAGCAGGGGCGACAGAGTGAGGCCTTGTTTCGAAAGCTAACAAACAAAAAGACACACATTTCTTTCTAAAAGAAGAAAAGAAAGAAAGAGGAAAAGAAAGAAAAAGGAAGGAAGAAAGGAGAAAGGAGAAAAAAGAAGGAAGGAGAGAAGGAAGGAGGGAAAGAAAGAAATGAGAAGGGATGAAAGAAGGAAGGAAGGAAAGAGAAAGGAGGATAGAAGAAAGGAAAGAAGAGAGAGAGTTCACTTAGGAAATCGCACCTGCACCTGCGCCCTCAGGCTGGCGCTCACAGGCGCCCTGGCGAGCCTCGGGCCCGTGCGGATGGCCGGGAACCGCAGCGGCTCTCTGGGCAGAGTTCGCCACCCTTGCTCCGGCACAGCCGCGAGGTGCGGTTCCGACCCGGCCGGTGTCAAACGTGACTGTCACTCACTACCACTCCCAAGGACAAGGCTACACCGCAGGGAATCGCCATAATTCAGCCCGAGGGGGTGGAGGAGACCCGGGGGAGGGAGTCTCGTCCCGATGCCGCAGGCGTGGTGCCCGCGCTCCGCTCTCCCGCCGCCTTGGGGGACCGGCGCGGCCTCCCCGGGGAGCGCTGCGACTCCTACCTTCGCCCGGAGGAGCCTCGGGGCCGCAGGACACGCTGCCGCCGGGCTTCGGCTTCCGCCCGAGAAGCCAGGCCCGCCACGCGGCAGGTGCACTAACTTCGTTGAAGAAAAGTCCGCGCTGTGAAAGCAAAGAGACGCACCTGGGCGGCGAGAGCGCTGAGGAGGAGGAGGATCCGTCAGGGCTCCCCGGCCAAGGCTATTCATTTAAAACCCAGGAAGAGGGGGCGAGGTGCGGTGGGAACCGGAGAGCGAGCTGCACTGTCCACTTTGTGAACACATTAGCCACGCGGGACATGTGGCTCTTTAAATTGGAATTAATCAAAATTCAATATAATTCAAGATGGACGTCCTCAGTCGCACTGGGCCCATTTTAAGCGCTCAGCAGCCCTTGCCATCACTGTGGAAAGTTCCACTGGGCGGCACCGCTAAGGACAAGGAGATACTGGGACAACTGGCGAAATTCGAATGCAAAGCCAGTATAGGTTTGGATGTTGAAACTATTGTATCCATGTTGCTTCCTCCCCCCCGCCCCCCTTTTTTTTCTTTTTCTTTCTTTCTTTTTTCTTTTTCTTTTTTTTTTTTTTTTGAGACAGGGCTCTTGCTCTGTCGCCCAGGCTGGAGTGCAGTGGCGACACCCACTGCAGCCTTGACCTCCTGGCTGCAAGTGATCCTCCCACCTCAGCCTCCCAAGTAGCTGGGACCACAGGCATACTCCATCATGCCCGGATACTTTTTTCATTTTTTCTGTAGAGATGGCTCTTGCTATTTTGCCCAAGCTAGTCCCGAACTCCTGGGCTCAAGCGATCCTCCAGCCTCAGCCTCCCAAAGTGCTGCATTACAGGAATAAGCCAATGCCCAGCCGTGTCTCCTAATTTTGATCCCTGTCCTGTCGCTACATAAAATAGTCTTTGTTCTCAGGAAGTATACATGGAAATATTTAGGGGTAAATGGAACATGATGTCTACAATTTAGTCTCAAATAGTTCAGAAAAAAAATGTAGATACATAGAATGATAAATCGAATGTGGCAAATTATTAAGGACTGGTGAGTCTGGGTGCTTATTCTTGAAACTTTTCTGTAAATTTAAAATTCTTTCAAATGTGAGGGTTAAAGGAAAAATGAAGAAACAAAAAACTCCAGAGAAGCTAAGTTAAAGAGTTGACTTCAATGAAACACTAAGACTGTATCCCAAGTGGCAGCCCTCACTCTCGGTAGGGACTTCTCATCTCACAGCATACGTCCATGGGTTTAATTGCCCACATTATTATCCCCACCCATACCCCTGGTGGCCCTTTGGAATTCTCACTGCCCTCATGGAGCCTTCTTACATGCTCGCAGGGCGAAGGCTCCCAAATTCCAGGACACTCCATTCTTTGTTTTCAGGACCCGATTCTAGACTCCAGCCCCTGAACTTCAGTGATCAGTGTTCCACCTGGAAGAGAATCATCATAGCAGTATATGTGTTCCCAGCTGCAGCCCAGACAGTTTTCATGCATTGAGTAAAACTGGGTGGCACACCTGAGAGGCGTTCTTGGTGCTAAGATGCCTCTACCTACCCATCTAAGGATCACTGCTCTAAGAATTTTAAAAACTGATTTGAGCTTAAAGGTGAGAGTAGACATGGATTTAATTTCTATTTTCTTTTTCTTTTTTTTTTTTTTGAGTCAGAGTCTCACTCTGTCACCCAGGCTGGAGTGCAATGACATGATCTTAGTTCACAGCAATCTCCACCTCCCAGGTTCAAGCAATTCTCCTGCCTCAACCTCCTGAGTAGCTGGGTACAGCTAATTTTTATATTTTTAGTAGAGACGGGGGTTCGCCATGTTGGTCAGGCTGGTATCGAACTCCTGACTGAGTGATCCATCCTCCTCGGCTTCCCCAAGTGCTAGGATTACAGGCGTGAGCCACTGTACCCAGCCGGATTTAATTTCAGTGCAGTTTTTGTTGTTGTTTTGCTTATTCTCCCACAACACTTTTCTTTTCTTTCCTTGGCTTCTACAAAAGGGCACAAATCTTGCTACTCTCATCTTTATTACAACCCCCACGGATCCCTGGCTTCAGACACAGAGAGTTGTTGTCCACACTTCCTGGCAATGGGCGTGGAGGAGAAAGGAGCGGTGGTCCGAGAAACCCCTCAGCTGATTGTCTGTTTAAGTCTGTTATTATGAGAGCACCTCATTCTTACTCACCTTTATTAAGCAGTGGGGCACTGGACGGTCAGAGAACCTGCAAGATGTTGTAATTAAATTCAGCAAATGTTTCTTGGGAGTGTACTTTTGGGCCCAGGCACTCTGCCAGGTGCTGCTGATACGAACATCATCAATAAGATCCTGCCCTTGAGTTCCCAGGCAGCAAAAAACAAACAATAGGATAAATGGTGTTTTTATGAGGGCCATGGTAATATTGGGCATGGGGCTGGAGAAGGGCCTCACCTGTGGGAGGCAAACCCCACCTTCTTCACTGCAACAGGCTCTCTCTGCATATAATTTCTGACGCCATCAATCCAGCACTTTTTGGTGTACACGCCTTCTCAACTTTCATCTCACGTGTAATGAGCATCCGTTGTGCTCTCAAGGTCCCAGCCTTGCTGTAGCTCCCAACTAAAAGGCGGTTTCAATTCACACCAACTGGAGTCCAAAATAAAGGATCTAAGACGAGAATGTGACTGCCCCTCTTCGTGTAGAGAGAAATTGTTTATTGCTCCAGCTTTCTTCTCTTGTGAGAGCTCCACGCTTCCTTTCAAAATGACTCCTATCCTTTGCAGAGTTGTCTATTAGCTCCCCCCCACAGCCAGGCTCAGGTTCTGAAGCTTATGGATAATTCCACATTTCTTCCCTGTGGATATAAGAGGCACTTAGAGTTGGGTATGGTGGTGTGTGCCTGTAGCCTCAGCTACTCGGGAGGATAGCTTGAACCCAGGAGTTCAAGGCTGCAGTGAACTATGATCATGTCTGTTAATAACCAGTGCATTCCAGTCCAAGTAACATATTTTTTAGAGATCCTGTCTCTAAAAAAATAAAATAAAATTTAAAATTTAAAGAAGCCCTTTGGCATCAGATAAATACTCAAGGTAGGATATGTGCATTTCCCCCGCCAGCTCTGCCAGCAAGAGCTTAATTGTACAAGGAAGTAACTATGACTTCAGGCGCGCATCCCATTAAATCCAAACTAAATGTATTCCAAGCTTAATGGACCCCTTACTGGAATTTTCAAAAATGCCCTTGGACATGCCAACACCTACCACTTGATAGGAGGGGAAGTCAGAAAAGAAAGACACAGGCATCTTAACCTACTGCAGAAAAAAAATCTTACTTTTGTAAAATGGGCAAAACCATATGATCCCGTGACTATTCATTGGGCCCCTCCGTGGCCTCCAAGGGCAAACAAGGGCCTCTGAAGCTCGGTTTCAGTAGCTGGCTGGTAAATCCAGCCCTGCTTACATCAAAATGCTCCGAATGAGTCACTCTCATAAAATCAGTGACTCCTACTAAACATTTCCTCAGAGGGCCTTTGATTTCAGAAGCTCTCTCTGGAGAAGGCATTCCTGGGATCCTTCCTTTTCTCCGTGACATGTTAATGAATTCACTTGGAGCCAAGTGGAACGCCAAAGCTCTTTTAAGTCCACGGGGCTCAGACTAGGTGGACCAACTATCTGGGTTTGCCCAGTGTGTCTAGCTTGATCTCGGGAAGTCCCAGATTCCAGGAAATCCCCTCAGTCCCAGGAAGAATGAGATGGTTGGTGACCTACCTTGAGCTCTCAGAGGAGGTGTAACAAGCACAGACTTTGGGACTGCATGGCGACCTGCCTTCCCAGCACTACCTCGACCATCTTAACCTTGCAAGCAGTGGAAAGCAGCTCTGAATCAGACTAGAGCAGGAAAGGGATTTATCGTACACTCCTGAAACTTGTATTTCACGTGTAATGAGCATCCATTGTTCTCTCAAGGTCCCAGCTTTGCTGTGGCTCCCAATTCAGGAAGTACACGTGGAAGCCTCAGTATTGAAGTAATAGTGTAGCCTGAATGTTGAA
Source organism: Saimiri boliviensis (assembly GCF_048565385.1). Lineage (NCBI taxonomy): Eukaryota > Metazoa > Chordata > Mammalia > Primates > Cebidae > Saimiri > Saimiri boliviensis. Next base: position 39,098,597 of record NC_133457.1, on the reverse strand, counting down.
AGGATAGTTTTCTCTTTCTGCTTCTTCCCCTCCCACCGCGAGCATCAAAGCACTGGGCAGGAGCATCTGGTTTGCCATACTGAGACACATGTCAACAAACTCATGTTTGGGGCAGGAATGAAGCAAGAATCTGCCTTCTTTTTGACTTTCATGAGGAGTAGTGGACCCCACCAATCCCCAAACATATACAGTGGGTGTCTTAGTCCATTCAGGCTGCTGTAACAAAATACCATCAACTGGATAATTTATAAACAACGGAAATTTATCACTCACAGTTCTGGAAGTTAGGAAGTCCAAGATCAAGAGCTGGCAGACTCCGTGTCTGGTGAGGGCCTGTTTCTCATAGACAGCAATGAATTACTGCATCCTCACATGGCAGAAGGGGCAAAAACCCTCTCTCAAGCCCTTAAACCATCCACAATGGGGGCACCCTCATGACCTAATCACCTCCCCAAATCCCCATCTCCTTTTTATTTAGTTTCTACATACAGCAGTGACAAAGTCCCCATCTCTTAACATCATCACTTTGGGGATTAGGTTTAAATGTATGAATTTTGGAGGGACATAAATATTCAGACTATAGCAGTGGGGAATTCCCCAAATTTAGGAATAAGGTTCAGATGACTGCCATGCGAAGAAGCCACAAAGTAAAATAATAAGAGTTTATGTTGTATATTCGTGTATCACATAACGACATTTCAGTCAGGAAGGGAGAACAAATACAACAGTGGTCCCATAAGCATGCAATGGAGCTGGAAAATGGCTATTGCCTAATGATGTTGCAGATGACTTAATTGTGTTGTAGTTACATGTGCGACGTGTTTGCAGTGATGTTGATGTAAACAAATGTACTGTACTGCCAGTCATATAAAAGCACAGCACATACAATTATGCACAATGCATAAAAAACTGAAAAAGAAAACAATACCTAATACTTGATAATAATAAACAACTAGGTTACTGGTTTACATATTTACTGTACTATACTTTTTATCATTATTTTGGCCTGTACTCAGCAACCCTGTTGCCATTCTTAAGGATACAGCTATTTCTGTGAGTATGGACATCCCTAAGGTTATAGCTGGGCTCTGGTTTTTTTTTTTTTTTTTTTTTTTGAGATGGAGTCTCGCTCTGCCGCCCAGGCTGGAATGCAGTGGTGCAATTTCGGCTCACTGCCACCTCTGCCTCCCGGGTTCAAACAATTCTCCTGCCTCTGCCTCCTGAGTAGCTGGGACTACAGGTGTGTGGCACCATGCCTAGCTAATTTTATTTGTATTTTTAGTAGAGATGTAGTTTCACTGTGTTAGCCAGGATGGTCTCAATCTCCCGAACTCGTGAACTGCCCGCCTCAGCCTCCCAAAGTGCTGGAATTACAAGCGTGAGCCACCGTGCCCGACTGGCTCTGTCATTCTCATACTTTGTTCCAAGAGGCAATGCTCAAAATATTTAACATCAAAAATGGCACAGGTCACCCAATCAGAAGGGATACCGACTATAAACAGCTACAGTCATGTGCCACATAACGCTCTGATCAGTGATGGACTGCATGTATGACAGGGGTCTCCGTATATATAAGATTATCATGGAGCTGAAAAGTTCCTATCATTTAGTGACACATAGCTGTTGTAATGCTATAGTCATTGTAACATCATAGCACAACGCATTACTCACGTGTTTTGTGGTAATGCTGGTGTAAACAGACCTACAGGGCTGCCAGTCAACTAAAAGTCTAGCTCATGTAATTATGAACAGCATGTAACACTTGGCAATAAATGACTATGTTGCTGGTTTATTTACCATACCATACTCCTTATCATTATTTTGGAGAGTACTCCTTCTACTTAGAAGTAAGTTAACTGTAAAGAAGCCTCAGGCAGGACCTTCAGGAGGTATTCCAGAAGAAGGCATTGTTATCACAGGCGGTTTCAGCTCTATGCATATTATCGCCCCTGGAAACCTTTCAGCGGGACAAGATGTGGATCTCAGCTCACTACAATCTCCACCTTCCTGGGTTCGAGTGATTCTCCTGCCTCAGCTCCTGAGTATCTGGGATTACAGGCATGTGCCACCATGCCACACTAATTTTGTATTTTTAGTCGAGATGGGATTTCTCCATGTTGGTCAGGCTGGTCTTGAACTCCTGAACTCAGGTAATCCACCTGCCTTGGCCTCCCAAAGTGCTGGAATTACAGATGTGAGCCACCGTGCCTGGCAAGAAACTTTGCAAAGACAAAAGCAGAAAGAGCACGGTTCCTGAGAGTGGAAAGGCTACAAGCACAGCTTAGGATTAGTTACTGCCTTAAGCCTGCACTGTCCAATATGGTGGCCACATGTAGCTCCTGAACACTTGAAATGAGGATAGTCTGAATTGAAATGTGCTGTAGGTGTGAAATACACACCAGATTTTGAAGAATTAGGGTGAAAAAAAAGAATTTAAGACTTTATTATTGATTGTATGTTGAAATGATATTTTAGGTATATTGGGTTGAATAGGATATGTTGTTAAAATGAATGTTACCTGGGCCGGGCGTGGTGGCTCAAGCCTGTAATCCCAGCACTTTGGGAGACCGAGGCGGGTGGATCACGAGGTCGAGAGATCGAGACCATCCTGGTCAACATGGTGAAACCCCGTCTCTACTAAAAATACAAAAAATTAGCTGGGCGTGGTGGCACGTGCCTGTAATCCCAGCTACTTAGGAGGCTGAGGCAGGAGAATTGCCTGAACCCAGGAAGCGGAGGTTGCAGTGAGCCGAGATCGCGCCATTGCACTCCAACCTGGGTAACAAGAGCGAAACTCCGTCTCAAAAAAAAAAAAGAAAAAAGAAAAAAAAAAGAAAAAAAAAAAAAGAATGTTACCTGTTTCTGTTTACTCTTCAATGTGGTTACTAGAAAGTTTAAAAGCATGTATATGTTTCTTGGTGCAGGGGGCTCATATATATGCCTGTAATCCCAACACTTTGGGAGGCTGAGGAGGTTGGATTGCTTGAGCGCAGGAGTTTGAGACTAGCCTGGGCAACAAGGTGAGATCCCATCGCTACTAAAAAAAATACAAAAAATTAGCCAGGTGTGGTGGTGCACTTCTGTAGTCCCAGCTACTCAGGAGGCTGATGTGGGAGGATCACATGCACTTGGGAAGCTGAGGCTGCAATGAGCCGAGATTGCGCCACTGCACTCTACCCTGGACTATGGGATTGGGACCCTGCCTCAAAAAAAAAGTATATATGTAAAAAATTATATATGTGACTCACATAACATTTCTATTCAACAATGCTGATCAAAACATTATATTCCAAGAGAAAGCTGGGCAAACCAGGGGTTGGAAGGAGACTGACCTGTGGACCTGCTGTGTGACAGGCTCTGTGCTGGCCCTACAACCAGCCCTACAATCAGTAGCATCATCTCCACTTTACAGATGACTAAGTGGAGGATCACACAAGCTAACTATCATGCCCCAAACCACACAGGTAGTAAGAGGAAGAGCTTGCACTGGAACTTAGATTTACTGAATTCTAAATCCCAAAGTCAGATCCATCCTCAGGAGAGGGAATCCACTGGGGAAAGGGCAGAACCAGCCATAAGGGAGCTCTTACAAGAGGAGGAAGATGTTGGGTTTGGAGAAGAGATCTTGGAAGAGACCCATGGGTGCCATCTTCCAACACCCGAAGGCTCACCAGTGGTTAGACCGGCTCTGTGTCTTTCCCAGGGGTAGCAGTAGATTCTTCCATGGAGACTGAGGACCACATGTTGTAACAGTCAGAGCTGCCCAAGTTCGAATGCTTTGGAAGATAGGGAGGGCCAGGTGCTGGAGAAGACCAGGCAAAGGGTTTTGATACTTGGCAGGGCCCCCAAACCCTGCAGCGCTGTTTTGTGGAGTGGCTGCATCAGTTCGCCAGGGTGTAATTCAAAATATGTGTGGTTTGGGGCATGATAGTTTGTGTGATTCTCCACTTAGTCATCTGTAAAGTGGAGATGATGCTACTGATGGTAGGGCTGGTTGTGGGGCCAGCACAGAGCCAGGCCTACTGCATCAGAATCTCACAGGGGTGAGGCCCACTGACTTTTATTTTGAACAAGTGCCTGCAGTGATTGCGATGTGCAGCCAGGTTTCAGAGCCGCTGCTGTGAAGAGGACATTCAAACATTGTTGGATGGTTGGACTATGTGACTTTCTGAATCTCTTCCAGTGTTGAAATTCTGTTATATCATATTGGCTAAAGCTTGCCAACCAAATTACGGTGAGCGAACTTGACAAGAGTAATCATTTCCTTATTTGGCCTGCTTACTACTTAATGGGGGGTGAGGGGTAGAATTCTTTGGCTAAAACAGCAAAATTGCTGGTTGCTCACATTAGTTGAGATGCATTAGATTTTAATTCTTTTTTTTTTTTTTTTTTTTTTAACCTTTGGTAAGCCAGGCATTCAGGACAAGGGGCAAGGTAAAAGAAGAAATATTTTCTTATCTTTTCTTACTGGTAGAAATGTCAAATTTCAGCACCCACTGCCAGGAACCATGGAGTTCCCTGCTCTTTTATAAAAGGCAATTGGGAACTTTGGGTTGGTCTACTATAGATGAGGATAGCAAAGGGCTGCAAAACTTGGCCTGTGGAATGAAACCATGTTAACAGTTTCCCAGGAAGCAGCTTTTACAAGCTTTATTCATGGCACACCATTGACTAAAAGACACAAGTGCCAAGCCCCATCAAGTTGAGGTATTGTTGAGAACACAGCTGGGGCACAGACGGAGTTGGAAAATGCAACGAGACGAAAACGAAGAGCAGCAAACTGAGAACGAGTAAAGGGGCCATTTATCACTGAAAAGACAGCCATGGCCCTCAGTCCAAATAGAAAGGAATCCTTGAGGAGTGAACTTGGGGTCAGAGAACGTCTAAATCACCAGATCCAGGTGCCGCACGCTCTTGATCAGAGTGAGGATTGCGCAAAGAGAAGAATAGGATCCCCTCTCCAAAAAGCAAATGAGATTGGCACTTCTTTGCCCAGAAGAATGAAGAAAAGTTCATCATTTTGCTGCCCTTTTTTTTTTTTTTTTTTTTTTTTGAGACAAATTTCACTCTTACTGTCCAGGCTGGAGTGCCATGGTGCAATCTCTGCTCACCGCAGCCTCCACCTCGTGGATTCAAGCGATTTTCCTGCCTCAGCCCCCTGAGTAGCTGGCATTACAGACATGAACCACCACACCTGGCTAATTTTGTACTTTTAGTAGAGAAAGGGTTTCTCCATGTTGGTCAGGCTGGTCCTGAACTCCCGACCTCAGGTGATCCGTCTGCCTTGACCTCCCAAAGTGCTGGGATTAGAGGTGTGAGCCACCGCACCCAGCATTTTGCTGCCTTTTTTTTTTTTATGGAAAGATAGCCTGAAGGACAGGTACTGGACTCAAAAAATTAGCTAAGGAGGCCAACAAGAAGCTAGGTAAAAAGAAAATGTGGTAATAAATGTCTTAACTCGATTAAGTTTGAGCCAATAGCTGCTCAGTCAGGAAAAGCCATAAACGTGGAGGAGGCAGTTATTGGCTTCAGGTTCTCTATTTCTCCCCGAAGGGCATTTATTTTGTTCTTTGCTTCACTCAGCTATTAAACATGGTCTTTTGAGAACAATATCTGCATTTAAGACACGTGGAATCTATTTTTTTTTCCCTAGAACTTCAATCAAGTCATTTGTCTCCACTCTTTCTGGCTTATCATATTTCTGGTACAGCTATAACAACTGTTTTATCGTTTCTTATGGGATGATCTGATTCCAGTCCTCACAGTTGCTTCCGGTTCTACATTCGTGTTATCTCCTCCTCTGTAACCGAGAGGGCTGCTGTCATTTCAGATTTGTGCCTGTGGTTTGTGTGCCTCGGCAAGCCACTGTCATGTGGACATAGCTCAGAAAAGTGTCTATATCTGGAAAGAATGGGGAGCAGCTTGTCTGTGCACTCCGTAATAAATGCTCCCGAATATTCCCATACTAGGATTGGTACTGGGAATTCAGAGAAAGCCACTGTGGTCTGACTTTTGTTTTTGTTTAAGGAAGTGGTTTTCAAAGTGAGGTCTCTGGTGCCTGTGAGCTAATTCAAACATGCAACTCCTTCGCCAACTTCCATTTTTATGTACCATTCAGGTCTTCTTACTAGGAGTTTATAAACTTAAAATAGAGGATGCACAGAATTTTATTTCATCCTCTCCTTAGAGGTCCGGCTGTGAAAACACTTGGCATCACCACTTTGACTTATTTTTTTTCCTAATAAACAGATTTCATGACCTGGTATGCATCATTGTTCACCACAGCTACAGCGAAATAAAACATCTACATGTAAACAATCTCTCCTTCTTACAACCTAGTTGCTCTTCCATTGGAGGGTTGAAATGGATGGACCGTTACAATCTTTTCTCTCAACAGAACGGTCTGGAGCCATAAAAGTTTGTGAGGCACTAGTCTAAAACAACGGGATGGAGGAGAAATGAAACAAGCTTTTGGAGTCGGATCAACCTGGGGTCAAGCCTCCACGCACCGATTTCAGTCGGCAGGTTGAAATCCAGCCTGGACTCTGCCAGTCAAGCCTCTGTAGAGCTGTGTCTCCCCTGGGAGTCAGGGGAAGAAGTAGGAGCAGACTTTGTAATCGAATGTTCTTGAAGGTGTGTGGAGCAGCTGCAGCCCTGAAAATATACCTTAGAGCAGTGTGACTTTGGGAAAATGCTTATTGTCTCTGTTGCCCAGTCTGCTTGTCTGAAATTGCAGGCTAATAACTCCTGCTTTGCGGGACTGTCTTATTAGACGATGTATGTAAACTGCCTGGAGCACTGTGACAGATGTCAGCAAACATGAGCTCTGCGGAAGGTCGCCGTCTAGTTCCAGCTCTGAACTCAAATGAGCCGGGGTCAAGTGACTTCCCCTAGACGAGGATCATCAGTATCCCAGATGAGATATTCTGTCTAGCCAAACATTCGTTAATTTTTGTGGCAGAGAGGTCAAGGTCTTTGGGGATGGACAGACTTAAGTGTCATTCCCAACTCTGCTACCCACTCACGATGTGACTTTGAGCAAGTTATTCAATTCCTCTGGGTCTCCTCTTTTGTCATCTGTAAAATGGGAACAAAATAAAACTTAATTCGCAGCACAGAAGATGAAAGGAGTTAACACGACAAGCCAAGATTATGCTTGGGACGGTTTTAGGTGGTTGACATACTCAAGCTCTTTTCTACCATACCCCCAACCCTTCCTAATCTGGTTCTTGGTTTTATTTAATGTTTACTAAACCCCATCCAAAGACAAGTGCAGTCTGCACCTTCCTCAGAGCTCTTTCCTGAAACCAGAAAATTACTTACAGCTTTCTGTGCATATTTTCATCGAAACAAATAACCACTTCATAGATTTACTATATCCTGGCAGCTGTGTAGGTAAACCAGATAGAAAAGGTAGAAAAAATATACAATTGATAGGACTGAATAAAGAGCACAGAGGCCGGGCATGGTGGCTCACGCCTGCAATCCCAGCACTTTGGGAGGCTGAGGCAGGCAGTTCACAAGATCAGGGAGTTGAAGACCAGCCCAGCCAACAAGGTAAAATCCCGCCTCTACTAAAAATTCTAAAATTACCTGGGCATGGTGGTATGTGCCTGTAATCCCAGTTACTCAGGTGGTTGCGGCAGGAGAATGGCATGAACCGGGAACCGGGAGGTGGAGGTTGCAGTGAGCTGAGATCATGCCACTGCCCTCCAGTCTGGGCTCCAGAGCAATACTCCACCTCAAAAATAAAATAAAATAAAATAAAAAAGGACAGAAACCATCCTAGCTATATTTGGGACTTGCGATGTAATAGCAATGGCCCTATAAATCAGGATATTATGACAGCTGGCTATTGAAATGGAAAAAATACAATCAAATTAGGTCTCTACCTTGTCCATCGTAAGGAAATAAATTCCTCATGGGACTAAAGACCTATATAAAACTTTACAATATTTAACCTTAGGGACAGGCAAAGGTTTCTTAGGATGCAAAACAAAGCTGAACTCAAAAAGTGGATACATCTGAATTCAAAATGAAAACCATCTGGAAGTATACGTAGCAGACGTCATAAAAGTGTTAAAAGACTGATGACAGGCTAGGAGATGTTTGCAACAAATAAAACAGATGAAAGATTATATTCAATATATACAAAGAACTGTTATTATTATTATTATTTTTAAAACTCCATTAGAGAAACAGAAAGGACAGAGACAAAGAGGGCAGGCACATCGGAGTAAGTATGGCCAACATCCCCCGCGGAGCGTGTGCTCAACCTCTCCAGTCATCAGGAAAATGAAGGTTAAAACCCCAAAGAGCTCCCATCGGATTATCAGAAACCAAAAAGTCCGACAAAATTGAGTGCCTGAGAGAATGCAGGGAAACAGAAGCTCTTACACAGGAGCTGCTAGCGGGAGGGTCAATTGGTTACCACCACTTTGCAGAGCAATTTGGCTGCACATACAAAAGTGGAATCCACGTGTACTCTACAAAATCGCAGCGTCGTTTGAAATGTCAGCAAATAGGAAACAACCTGAACTGCCATCAAGATGGGAATAAATACGCCGAGGAATGTTTATCTGGTGAAATACGGGAGTGGACACTGCCTCTATGCACACACATGACTCACGCTCAGGGCTGAGTGGAAACAGCAACTTACAGAAGGACATACTATAGCTGTAAAGTTATAACCCAGCCACACCGTGCACTTTATGACACACGTGCATTTACTAGAAGCACAGAACAAGAACCGGGGAGACATGCTAGGTTAGTGACCATGCATGTCTTAGGGAGAGAAGGGAATGAGATCGGGTCAGCGACAAAAGAGCCTTTCATTGTATCAGTAATGTTCTCTGGCTTCCAATTATTTTTTTAATAACAAAATGTCAATCTTTCTTCATTCTGCATGGTGGGCATGCTGTGTTTTTAGTCTGTTGTGTTAATTTTTTTTTTTTTTCCAAACAAATAGAAAGTACTACTTAAAACGATGGAAGTTTGAAAAGGAACAGTGAAGATCAAGTTTGAGGCTTGCCTGAGAAACTCAATTTAGAATGTTTATAGAATTTTAAAATTATTTTAAAAATTGCTTAGGAAAAAAAGAAAGGAAAGGCAAGAAGAAAGAGAAGGGAAAGGGAGGAGAAAATCTGAAGTGTGACGAGGTGGAGACTTGCTCTGAGAGGGCTGCTGAACACCAGGAGTGACACCACAGCTGAGGACTCAAACCCTGAGGGGCACCGCTGCTTTGATGCCAAACAGGGGTGCCATCATCCACAACCTCGTGTGTTCAATAAATGTTTATTTATACCAGGTAGCGGCTGGGCATGGTGGCTCATGCCTGTAATCCCAGCACTTTGGGTGGCCAAGGTGGGCGGATCGCCTGAGGTCAGGAGTTCGAGACTGGTGAAACCCAATCTCTACAAAAAATACAAAAATTAGCTGGGTGTGGTGGGGCACACCTGTAGTCCCAGCTACTCGGGAGACTGAGGCATGAGAGTCACTTGAACCTGAGAGAAGGAGGTTGCAGTGAGTTGAGATCTCGCAACTGCACTCTAGCCTGGGCAAAAAGAGCAAAACTCCATCTAAAAAAAAAAAAAAAAAAAAATTATACCAGGTAGCCAAGAGCTTCACTTCCTCTAGTCCATTACCAGCTAACGGTGTGGATCAGTTTCTCTTCTTCCTTCTTTCCCGTTTAGGAATTGCATAGAGGCCTAAACTTGTTTTTCTTATGTCTAGAAGTTTGTGACCAGAGTTTTTATAATAGCTTGTATACAATTATTCTGTTATTTCTTTTACCTTAGAGGTTTTTGTTTGTTTGTTTCTTTAATGTCATCAATTTATACTTAAGATCTTTTTATGCTGACTTACAGCTAGGCTGGGTGAACTCAATAATGCCGCCAAAATAAAACCTCCCTCACCAACACCCGTGTTCCTTGAGTACCTACTGGGCACCAGCGCTGGGGGTTATAAATGTAAAACACACGGGCAGGCCAACTCATGCGTTTTTATTGTTTTATCTCTATTTATATGAGGCTCCTCTCCTTTAAAGCACGGAGAGATCTAATTACATGGTCATAGCCAAAGACCTAAGTATATAATAGATCCAGTAATTTGTTATTAAGTGCGTGGATGTGCTAACCATTTGCATAGATTAGAAGCGCCATAGAGGATGAAGTTAAAGGCAATGAAAACGAACCCAGCAAGGTGTAGGCATCTTCAGAAACCACACTTGAGTAGTCACAGCCTTAATAAAGTATTCCATGCTTCAACACATTTGTAATTGACCAATGATTTGTTTCTATGGGGCATAATACCAAATAATAAAACCCAAAGACTAGGACCTTTATCACATAATTAAATATCTTTAGTTCTATTATAGTTAGTTCAGAGTGCGGTTTATGGTATGGGGTGATACTTCATTATAGTTTCTTATAATTTTTTCGTATTATTTCACTCAAGCAATGGAACAGTCCTTTTTAAAACGTATTTTTTTCATGATAAAATAAGTGCTATGGTTGTATGCACCGTCTCCTGTTCTCAGCAGCAGAGTTCCATACATCTAGTAGGCAAAAAATTAAATTTTGTTTATTGTTTAAGAAGATGAAACTTTCCTTAAAGGTTGAGTTTTAATTTTACTTAAAAGATGTATTTCATCTTCCATCTTTTTGCTCAGACTTGATGATTTTTTTTTTAAGAAAAAAAAACAGGGAAGACTAAGGAAAGAAATATTAAAAGTTACGAAGAGAACTTTTTCCTTTCTGGAATGTGTCAAGTGATAAAATATATTAGCGTTAACTATTTTGAACCTACACAGGTAACCATTTCATCATATAGCTATGGCTCGATTTCTGTAAATGCAAGATGCTGAATTGCTAATTAAAATATATTTAGCTCAGCTCCTAAATCCTGGGCTGAGGAACCTCACAGAGCAGATGAGCTGGGCCTCTTTATGGCTGACAAAAAGAATGCTCCTTCCCAGCCCTCTCTGGGGTGACTCCTCTGCACAAATGGGCAAATTCTTACTGTATGTGAGCGACTTCGTAGCTGGCCCGATTTCCCTTCCTTTATTCTTTGGGAGAGAAGTTTAACAAGGAGACAAGAGTTAGAATCAAGTGGTTCTCAGTCTAAGATGGTGTGGAGCCAGTGGTTTTTTCATGTGCCTGCCTGCCTGCCTCCCTCCCTCCCTCCTTCTTCCCTCTCTTCCCTCCCTCTCTCTTTCTGTCAGCTCTTTATTCATTATTCCTACTTTAAACTTGGTGGATTGAGAGGTGAAGAAGTTAATTGGCTTTGCCTGAGGCCACAGACCCCTGAGGGACAGTTCTGGAGCCCAAAACTCGGGCAGCAAGTCCTCCTCTTTCCACCAGCCCACCCTTCACCTCACAGCGTCAGCTTGGCCACAAATGGGTGCTGTGACCACCTGTCCAGAGCTGGGGCAGTGCACCTGCTTTTCAGACCGTGTCTGCCAGAACCTCCCCTTTCTCCCCTTGCTAATGGCCTTAGCATGGGGCGAAGAGTGGACAGCTGGTCCACAGTGGCTCTTTTGCTCACAGCTTTCTGCATTTCCCCATCTGGTGGGGTAAATAGGCAGCTAACAGTTAGGCAGACCTCGATTTTAATTCCAGAGCTGCTACCTACCAGCTGTGTATCCTTGCGAACCTCTGTGTCTCAGTTTTTTCCTTAGCGGAAATAAAGCTATGACATCTCGGAGTTGTGACGATTAAATAAGTGAGTGGAGGTGAGTTGCTGGTACGTGATGAAGAGTAATAAATGTGTTTTTTCCATTCACCTCTTCTGTTATTCATTTATTATACTTTAAGTTCTAAGGTACATGTGCAGATCGTGCAGGTTCGTTACCCAGGTATGGACGTTCCATGGTGGTGGTTTGCTGCATCCATCACCCCGTCATCTATCTTAGGTATTTCTCCTAATGCTACTCCTCCCTAATCCCCCTACCCACTCCTATTCTTCACCTAGCTCCCTACCCCAGGACAGGCCCCAGTGTGTGATGTTCCCCTCCCTGTGTTCGTGTGTTCTCATTGTTCAACACCCACTCATGAGTGAGAACATGCAGTGTTTGGTTTTCTGTTCTTGTGTCAGTTTGCTGAGAATGATAGTTTCCAGTTTCATCCATGTTCCTGCAAAGGACATGAACTCATCCTTTTTTATGGCTGCATAGTATTCCATGGTGTATGTGTGTCACATTTTCTTTATCCAGTCTATCATTAATGGGCATTTGGGTTGGTTCTAAGTCTTTGCTATTGCGAACAGTGCCGCAATAAACATACGTGTGCATGTGTCTTCTTTATAATAGAATGATTTATAATCCTTTGGGTATATAACCAGTAATGGGATTGCTGGGTCAAATGGTATTTCTATTTCTAGGTCCTTTAGGAATCACCACACTGTCTTCCACAATGGTTGAACTAATTTACACTCCCACCAACAGTGTAAAAGCGTTCCCATTTCTCCACATCTTCTCCAGCATCTGTTGTCTCCTGATTTTTTAATGATCGTGAGATGGTATCTCACTGTGGTTTTGATTTGCATTTCTCTAATGACCAGTGATGATAAGCTTCTTTTTCATTCATCTCTTCTGAATACTTATATTTTTTTCCATGCACCAAAGGGAAAGGTAGTCTGTAGCTGACAATATTAGTTGCATTTTTAGGCAATTCTAAATACTAAACGCTTCATTCATTTGCATTCCATTCAGCTTTGGTAGAAATTCAGCCTTCTTGCTGTATTCATAAAGAGAGGGTTTGCTAAGCTAAGGTGTGTTATGCAGAAAAGGCTAGGCTTGTACTACAGTAACAACCGACCCCAAATCACAGAGAAGGTTAGTTCTCATGGGCATGAGGTCTGCAGCAGGTCAGTGCTTTCCAAGGTGGCTGCTTCCATCTGGTGGCTCAGCAGCCCCACCTGTTTCCACCCAGCACTTCTACCAGCTCAGTCAGGGCCCCCACTCTCCCACCTAAGGGGAAGAGAGAAACTGGAGAATTGCATGGCGGCTTCTAGAGCCTCCCTTGGGAAATGAGACTTACATCCCCTGCTCACATTGTATTGGCCAAAATGAGTCACATGGCCCTGCGTATGTGCAAAGGGGCTGAGATGTGTATTTTCCATATTCCAGGAAGGAGTAATGGGACACAGGGTTAGGTGAACGCATAGCATTGCCCCTGCTATATAAGGGTAATCAGGAGTTTAGGGAGAACACGTAAACTCACATCATGTTCAAGTATCTAAAAATGTGCTATTTGTGTACATGGGAATTTTAAGACACTGAAAACAACCATCAGCAGGGGAATGACTAGAAAAACAGATTCTGGTATATCCATACAACGGAATACTGCTTGGTGATAAGAAGGAACGAACTGCTGATACTTGCAATAGCATGGACAAATATCGAGGTAATTACAGTGAGTAAAAGAAGCCAAACAAAAAGGAATTATACTGCATGATTCCATTTGTTTAAAATACTAGAAAATGCAAATGAATCCACAGTGACAAAAGTCGATCGGTGGTTTCCTAGAAACAGTGATGGAAGAAGGGATGGATCACAAAAGGACACAAAGAAACTGGGGGGAGGGAGGTAATGAAAATGCTATCTTGCCAGGCACGGTGGCTCGTGCCTGTAATCTCAACACTTTGGGAGGCTGAGGCAGGTGGATCACCCGAGGTCAGGAGCTTGAGACCATCCTGACCAACATGGTGAAACCCTGTCTCTACTGAATAGAAAAAAAAATAGCTGGGTGTCATGGTGCAAGCCTGTAATCCCAGCTACTTGGGAGGCTGAGGCAAGAGGATTGCTTGAACCTGGGAGGCAGAGGTTGCAGTGAGCCAAAATTGTGGCATTGCACTCTAGCCTGGGCAACAAGAGCAAAACTTGGTTTCAAAAAAAAAGAAAGAAAAGAAAAGAAAATGCTATCTTGATATGGGAGTGATTTCACAGGGGTATACACAGGCCAAAACTGACCAAATTTTACATGTAAATATGTACAGCTTATCTACTTCAATAACAGCTCAATAAGGTTAAAAAAATAAGAAATTGATGTGAATTTTTTTTCATTATTTACCTCTGGAGAATGTATTTGTCTCTTTCGGTGTTTATCTGTATTTATTTTTCTTTCCTTTTTTTTTTTTTTTTTTTTTTTTTTAGAGACAGAGTCTCGCTATGTTACCCAAGGTGATCTTGAACCCCTAGCCTCCAGCGACGCTCTTGCCTCAGCCTCCCAAAGTTCTAGGATTACAAGCATGAATCACCGTGCCTGGCCTTATCTGTATTTAAAAGCAATTTCATTCATAAATTGAGGAGTCTGTTTGCCATCTCCACGCTCTCTCCTGTTTATTCCCGATTCATGACAGAAAGACAGTTGCCCAGGGCTTTGCAATGAACAGAAAAATCAGATTCAAATCCAACTCACAACTTACTAGCTCTTTGGCCTTGGGCAATTCATTGAACTTTTCTGAGACACTAACATATTACCTCACAGAACTGTCTGCAAGTGTGTGTCCAGTCCCTTTAGGCAGCCTGTAACAGAGTAGGTGTTCAAGCCTTTGTTATCGGCCCCAGGTGTACCTACCTTCCTGCCATACCATTTGAAACTTCACATTAGGGTTGTTTCTCTGGTTTTGAAATTGGTCATTTTCCCTGGTTTCCAGACCTTGTATTAAATGCAAACAAAATTTAAGGGCTTGTCAAAAAACTCAGCAATAAAAAAGTAGTATCTTAATCAAATCAAAATTGATATTTTAAAAAATCCCACAATGAACAAGATAACAGACATTTAAATAAAGGTAAATTCATTCCCATCCCAAATTCCTTTTCAAACCCTTCCCCCAGTTCTGCCAATTCCTATTGAATCCAATTCCTCCATGCCTTATTCTCAAAGAATTACTTGAAAGTCGTAAGATATAACTCATGTAGTCCAGGCACATGCTACCACGTGGCTATTTTTTATTTTTGTAGAGATGAGGTCTTCCTATGTTGCCCACGCTGGTCTTGAACTCCAGGCCTCAAGTGATCCTCATGCTTCAGCCTCCCAAAGCTGTAAGATTACAGACATGAGCCGGACCTATCCTTTCTTAAATGTACCTTAGCTCACATTCAGTTTAAGGTTTAAAATTAGAAGCGTAAAATTTGTTCTGTCCTATGTCGTTCTGTTTAAAGTTGCAGTTTCCAAAGACCTATTGACAGTGTTAACTGAGGACTTACTGTGTATTGATCTCTGATGAAGACGAGGGAGATGAGCGTTCTCCAGAAGCAGGCCCGGTGGCTGGATTGGCTTTTTCCACATTCCTTTCTGGCGTCTCCCCTCAAAGACAGCACTTGTAACCTCCTTTGCATAACAGAACCTTCAAAAGTTTACAGACCCCTAAAAGAAATCAGCCAATAGGGAACTGTGTTAAACGAAGCTGCTTAGGAAAGTCACTGTGAGCTTTGGAGGTGGACTAGAAACTGAAACTGAACGTTTGAAATTGTAAAGGACAGTCAGGTGCTTCCTTTTTCTTTCTTTCTTTCTTTTTTTAAATTTGAACATTTCTATTGCTGGGGGAAAAAGGTCAGTGAGGTTTTCCTTGGCCCTCTTCTTTCCATACATCTTGAAAAATAACCTCTGAAATAGGACTTCTAGTTAAATCCCCATATATTTATTTTTCCCCATCAAGGGACTGTGTTCTAAAACCTTAATAACAATAAGTAGAATTTCTTTGGCTAGAAATAAAATTTCTAGACACACAAGTAGTATCATACAAACACAGATAGGGAAATTTAATAAATGGGAATGTCTTAAAGACTGGTTCTATTGCAGGAGGTAGAAATTTTAAGATAGTAAGTTTGGATTTGAATTCCTAATCTTTGGGAAAGTTGCAACATTTAATTTTAATTATTAGATCTTTTTTTCAGAGATGAGGTCTCACTTTGTTGCCCAGGCTAGTCTTGAACTTCTGGGCTCAAGTCTTGAATTCCAGCCTCCCAAAGTGCTGGGATTACAGGTGTGAGCCACTGCACCAGCCAATATTTATTTTAAAAACAAAATCGGGGCTGGGTGTTATGGCTCACACCTGTAATCCCAGTGCTTTGGGAGGCTGAGGTGGTTGGATCACAAAGTCAGGTGTTTGAGACTAGTCTGACCAACAGAGTGAAACCCTGTCTTTATTAAAAATACAATAAAATTAGCCAGGCGTGGTGGTGGGCACCTGGTGAGGCAGGAGAATAGCTTAAACCTGGGAGGCAGAGGTTGCATTGAGCTGAGATCAGGCCACTGCACTCCGGGCGACGTTGCAAGACTCCAACTCAAAAAAAAAAAAAAAAAAAAAAAAAAAAAAAAAAAAATCAGCATGACTTTTCTCCAGGAGAGGACCACAAGAGGACCACATGCAGAAGCTGCCCTTCCCCTCGTCAGTGGTGTCCCCAGGCTTGTCAATGGCCGTGGAGGGACAGCAGGCAAAATGGCCCCAGCCCGACAGGGAGGATATTGGGAGGACAGACTCAGAACACTCTGGAGAAACGGAAGCTTGCAGAGTGGTCATGTGGAGAAGCCAGGCTTTTCTTACTGCCTGGTCCCTGGCCCACCCTACATCAACTCCTGAGAAGCACAGGCAGTCTGTGAATCACTGAAAGGTAATGAGTAACTGAAGGGAATTGCTTCAAAGAGAAAGTAGTTAAACAAGATGCTTTGTATGACTGTACCCAGAGTGCAAAGGAAAAAGGGAAAACATCAAACTCTTCAGCAAGTTTCCCACACGGGTAGAGGCTGCTTTATGGCTTTGTTCTGCTGCCATGAGTTCACCCTGTTTTCATCTCTTTATTTTTCCACTGTGCAAAATCTTCACGCTTCCACCTCCTTAGGCGGGAAGGCAGACCTCACCCACCCCTTCAGCAGTTGGTCTTGCCTCAACCTGGGCAGGCACAGCACAAGTAACCTTCAGCAATTCCTTCCCCACAGTCCGCATTATTAGGTGTGGAACACTCCAGGGAGGGCCTGGCACCTCAGGTCACCCGTGAGTTTTCTCTCTTAAGTAGGTCAATCATGCCTCTTTATTCTTTCTGGATTTCATTGCATGGCTCAGCTGTGAGCAAGATCTGCATCATCATATAAATGTAAATGATACTTGTTGACTCAACCCAAAACCATGATGTAACTCTGTTTGGGAAGATAGGAGAGAAAATTTGCATGTGAGCGATGAGGGCTGGGGTCAGGACCAGCACTGGGAGAGGGAGGGGAGGTGAGGCCATGCTCAATCCTCATTTTCTGTGAGAGGAAGAAATTGGATGATATCTAAAACTGAAAAATCAAGAAATCACAGCCTCAACACATTATTGAGAAATTTAAGCAGAAATGGCCAGAAGACTTGCAAGAGGTTGACTCTGGAGATGCAAAGACAGGGAGATCATAGGTAGAGACTGCGCTTTTTCATTATTAGCTTTGAAGCACTATTTAACTCTTAGAGCTCAACAAATGTGTGATTTTAAAATAAAATAAGGCAAAAACCAAAGTGACCCCCCACTTGAAGGTCACCTTTCAGCTACATAAAACCCTGAAGTTACTCTCTTGGGTTACATCAAAAAGATAGGTTATGCATCCCATTTCTTTCTAGAGTGAGTAAAGGGGTAAAGGGGTAAGCAGGCTTGGTCACCCTATTGGGGGCTATCTATTACTGATGGCTCATCAGATCACCTTGGGAAGAAAACACAGTCACAAAGATAATTTGTCGCCATTTGTCTTTTAATGAGCTGATATCCATTCTGCTATGAAGAACAGTGACTTTGTTTATAACAACACAGAAGCACAAAGTCAGTGTGCAATGTGAGGAGCTTCCTAGCAAGGAGAGTAGAAAAGAGTAACTCCTCTCTGGACGTTTTTCTAGGGAAAGTTAGGTGGCTGCCCAGCAGGGGGTGCTCTGGGAGGGACTCCTGCCTGTCACAGAGAAGGGACTAGACCAGCTGTCCTCCAAATTCTGTCCAATTCTGAGACTAAGTTGTTCCAGAAAAAGTTATAATGAACAAAAGTCTAATGAAAACTCACAGAAAATTCTGCTCCCCTTCTTAACTGCACTCTTCCTGCAAGGTACGGGACATTTGTCAATTCTGGTAAGAGGAAATTGGATGCTATGACCCAGTGTATATTTGTTTTACATGCTGTCAACATTACTGCCTACTTTAAAAAATGGAGGAAAAAAACTGATGTCACCATGAAAACCGGTATTAAATTTGCCTTTTTTGGCACCACTGTGAATCGGGAAGCCTTCTGATATCCTGGAGATCCCTGTTACCCAGGAAATGGCCCAGCTCCGAACTCAGAGAAAGCGTGAAAAGTCCAATACCAGTTCCTTACCAAGTTAAGCACATCTGAGCTGTTCTTATAATCTTGAAAAACGTGAAGCAGCTCTCTCAGTGAACAGCAGATTAATCGCAGGGTGTGGAGCCAACAGTCACACTTTGGTCCCAAGCCCAGCTCTGCCACACAAGCTGTGTGACCTTGGGCAAATTACTCCATCTCTCTGGATATCGGCTTCCTCATCTGAAAATGGGCATAACACTCGGAGCAGTTAGGATGCTTTCAGTGTAACAGAAAATCCAACCAAATTAGCTTTAATATAAGGAAACAGATGGGCTCGCATATCTGGGCTTCTACGGATTGTGAGGTCATCAGAGTGGCTGGTCCAGCTTCTCGGTGATGTCCTCAGAGACCCAGGCTCTTTCTGACTCCAAGGCTGTCATCCAGTGTTGGCCTCATTCTAAACAAGACTCCCCTCAGGGTCACAGGATGCAGCCAGAGCAATCAAGGCTCCTGGCTTCCCCGTTCACATCTAGTGAAGACAGACACTGCTCTTCCTGTGGCTTTCTCTCTAGTCGAAGCAGACAGGTTCCCAGAAGCCCCAGCAACCTTCCCCTGAATCTCATTGAGCCAGATTGGTTACAAGCTCATTTCTGCACCAATGACTGCCAAGGTAATGAGGTTACTCTGATTGGCTTAGATGAATCAGGACCACCCTGTGGGCCTGGCATCCACATCCCAAACCCATGGCTGCCACAACAGAGGGGAGTAGAGCAGACGGAGGGAGACAAACCCCAATGCCTGTGAGAACATCCACCACACACGCAAGGTCACTGGGAAACTTAAACAAGAGGACGCAAGTAAAAGCACCTGACATGGCGGCAAACAGCAGGTCACTTCCTCTGCACTTCTATCTCCAAATACATCGTTTCAGCCCTCAAAAAATATATATAAATACTTCTCTGGGAAATGAACTGTCTAATTTGTATGCTACGTAGCATCAGGCTGAGCTATTAGAAAGCATCCCAGGAGACTTCGACAGAGCACGCCAAGACTTGATCACCCAGAAGCACCGGAAAGCTGCTGTCGGAAGCACCGCTGGACCAGGTTTAACTACCCAAGATAGCATCTGCAGAGGCCTGAAATGCCAAAATCAAGGTCTTCCTCTGGGGCCCATGTTGGGCCTGCCTCTGTGGTAGGCCATGGTCATGGTGGCTGACTCACTTGATTCTTCCCCAGCTTTTTTCTCTCTAAGCTCCCTTCCCGGGATGCCACACGCGCCAACTATGGTCAGTGAGATCCAAGTGGAGGCTGCTGTGAGGCTCCCTGAGTGTTTCTTGTTTTCTTGCTAGAGTTGCTTCCATTCCACCTTCCTCCTTGCTGACTGCAGCTGTGATGACTGCAGTGGCTGCAGTGATTGTGAGGCCACGATGGCAGGCCCAAGGTGTAGCAGGAACACCAGCCTGAAGCCAGCAGATGCCTACCTAATTCAAACTTATTATAGGAGAAACCAAACCCGTACTGGGTGAAGCCACCGTGATGGCCAGGGCAATGCACCCCTCAGGTCTCCTGCTGCAGGAGGCGTAATAGATGGCCTTGTTTCCACTCCTCTGGCTTCACCACCACACTGATGCTGAGGCCACACTTTCCACAGGCTGCTGCTGATCAGTGACTCAGCACAGCCAATGCACTTTATTATTCCTGTGAGACACAGGGACCCACCAATGGGCGACACTGCATCAAGGACTCCCGTCGGCTTTGGCCAGAATCGCTCGGACCTGCACTGCAATCAGACATTCTACTCCATCCTCCCTCCTCAGCACCACGGCCTGAAGGCTCTCTCTGCCTTCTCCGGCCGTTTCCTTTCCAACCTTCACCAGCACTGCTCCAATAAATGGCTTGCACGTCTAAGCCTGTCTTGGTGCTTTCCTCTCATGGGACCCAAATTAATGCAGCCATGGTGGCTTATTTTTTGGTTACTTGTGATCACGAGTTTTCCTGAGATGGCTTCAGAAGGCCCTATTTTAAGAATAGAAATATTAGTGAGAAAGTAAATCATTAGTTGAGATTTTAAAGTGTCAAAAAAAAAAAAAAAAAAAAAAAAATTAACAGTCTTTCCTTCCAGATTCTGAACTAACATGAAACAGATCTACAAGTCCGTTTAGGGATCAAAACACCAATTTTATTACTGTGAACCTGGACCTGAAGCCAAAATGTCTGTCCCATGACTGTCCACTGAATTGATTTTTCCCTTCTAAGCTCACACAGCAGCCAAAGGACGGCAGGGTTCTGCACACTGTCCCCGTCCCTGCTCCCGGCCAGAGCCTTGCAGCCAGTCACCTCCAAGACAGAGAGCCAAGGAGAGAGAGAAAACAATGCCCAAGGGAGTGGAGACATTTCAGAGTTAACCCCACCCTTCAGAGAAATGTGGGCCAGTTTAAGGCACCTCTTGCCACACCCTCATCAGCTGAATCACTCTTTTTCCCCCAGGGTGGATCTGGTGGGAGGTGCAGAGAAAGTAGAAACTTCCAAGGCTTTAGAGAAGTAGAAATTCCTGTTTCAGGAGCAAGCAAGATTGAGGAGGGGACAGAGAGAGGGAGAGGATGCATCCTCCTTCATAATGATATTTGTGCATTAAATAGTTGTTAAATAAAATGTGGGAGAGGAAATGCTGATGGCTCACTCCGCCCTGAAGCAGCCAGCAGTTCAGTGGTGCAGACAAGTCGCGCTCAGAAATTAGTCTGATGCTAGACACAGTCATAACTTTATAGCCGTGATACAGACAAAATGCCACGGCTTTTGTGTACAGAGCTCGCCACTGGCTCCACTCGGTCTTTCCTGTCCTGATTTTCCTGTTTTCCTGGTTTGTTCTCGTGTTAATTTCAAATTTCATCTTATCTTTATGTGTTTCTGTGAACCACTGTGAATCCTTCCTGGAACAAAGTGTGGGATTGTATAACTAAATATATAAGCAATTCACGTATATGCATGCATGATATACATGAGGTCTTTAGGGTCAGGCTGTTTTAGTGTTTCCCACTATGTGACCCTGGGCAAGTCTGAGCCTACGTTTTCTCATCTGTAAAATGGGCATAATAACAAGATCTACCCCAATGTACGGAAGTGGGTCTTCAGAGAGTTAGCCCATGCAGTGCTTTTTGCTTAAGTGCCTAGTACACAGTGAAGCCTCTGCAAATGCTGGTTTGGGTTCCTCTTATCGCAGGCGTACTTGGGTGTCTATCCCTGCCCCAAGGATTCCTGCCTGCGGGGGACTGAGGCAGATTTCCAGGAGATGGCACATGAACAACACTCTTTGTCACATCATTGATGGATGCTGGACCAGACTGGCCAGAGGAGAAAAGCCGGTCTTGAGCGAGTGATTGCAGGAAAAGTGGATCAAGGGTATTTTCCAGGAAGGGCAGGAGAATGTGTATTTCCCTGGCGACAGCTGAAGAGCAGTTGGAGGGTGGCGGTAGGGAGGGTGTCTGTGGAGATTGCACGGGTGTGAGAAGGGGTCACTAAAAAAGAAGGATTTGGGGGTGAGGCGGGTGGAGGAGAGGCGAGCAAAGACCCTGGAGTGTTTTCCACGCAGCCTAGTTAAGAGGCCCTGCTACGGTGCCCTGATGAGGTTCAGGTGGGCACAGCCTTCTAGAATCAGCTGCCCCAAGTGGAGCTCAAATACCCAGTGCCAGAAAAGAGACTGCAGCTGCTCTGAGCCTCTAATTTAACCTGAGAACAGGGGAGAATCCTCTTTAAAATATGCGAAATATCTGGAAAGAAAGAAAGGCAAACCAGACCGGAGCAGTAATTCTGTTGCTAAATCTGTCTGAGATATTAGGTACAAAGAACATTAACAACTGGGAGTGTTTGTGAGTTTCTCAAAAGCCCAGAAATCCTCAAGGCTCCCCAGCAAGAGTAACCAGTCCCCTCTTGTTTGACGTGCAAATTATAACGAGATTTTTCATTACTGAAGTAGGAACGCACAGCCGCCAATGCATATCGAAGCGTGTCAAGTGAGAAGCAACTGGAGCATATGCGTACACTTACAGCTATTTCCACTGTGTTCCGGGAATAGAAACACCTATAAAAACTCAGTTTAAGATCAGAAAAACCCTTTAAAAGTCCTACCTGGGATATTGGAGGCTTCTACCTCCTCTGGATATGGTTAATTATATAACTTCCTCCACTGTAAATCACAGGGAACAAAGCAGAGCTGGTGAATCACACTCTTTTCACTGTAATGACAAGACATAAATTACCATAAAGACCTTCAATCCCCAGAGTGATGCAATTTGATAGAATGAACTTGTCTCCTTCCCACTTGTTATTCACAAAACTCCTGTCTGGGAAACTCATTTGACGATGGATATTCAAATGAAAAAAAAAAACAAAAAAAAAACAAAAAAAAAAAAACAAAAACCAGCCCCAGCCCCTGTGCCCAGGGAGGTAGGTGGGGTCAGGGTAGTGAGGTCTTCTGATTGTTCAAGAGAAGCCAGAAATCCCAATGTTTTAAAAGAACAAAACCTTCTGATGTTTAAATAGTGGAGATGAATGACAATTTCTTTGAAAACAGAGAGGGGTCAATAAGATGTACCCGGGGCTGAGTCTGTGGTCTGTGATCTCTGGAGGATTCTCTTGCCAAAATAGCTTCAGAACCCTGGGGACATGTCACCATGTCCAAACCCACTTCCAGGCACCTTGGATTTGCAGAGGCTGGGCCCATCCTCCTGTCATTTCAGAGCTTCCCACTTCCATCTGGGTTTTGTTCTACCGGACCCTGCAGTCTGAGGCTTTTCTCCTCTGTATTCATCTGCTGGGGTTGCCATAGTGAAATACAAGGACTGGGACTGGGTGGCTTCAACAACAGAAGTTTATTTTTCATGGTTCTGGAGGCTGGAAGCCCAAGATGAAGGTCCCAGCAGGGTGGGTTTCCACGGAGACCCCCATCCTTGACCTGCAGATGGCCGCTGTCTTGCTGTATCTTCCCATGCTTGTCTCACTCCCCCAGTGTCTTTGTGAGTCCTAATCACCTCTTCTTATAAGGACACTGGTCAGACTGGACCAGGGCTCACCCTAACAGCATCATGTTAAATTAATCACCTCCTTAAAACCCTATCTCCAAACACAGTCACATTCTAATGTATTGTGGATTAAGATTTCAACATACGAATTTTAGGAGGAACAGGATTCAGCCCCAAACACCTTTTACCTCCGTTAGGGCCTCCCCACTCCCCATTCCTCCCCAGAGGTGAGAGGAGGGGGAATATGGACGTTCCTTGCCTGTAGAATTTCCAAAGAATGCTTCCGGAAGACCTACCACCGGGTCACTCAGGAGGCTGAGGCAGGAGAATCACTTGAACCTAGGAGGTGGAGGTTGCAGTGAGCCGATATGGCACCACTGTGCTCCAGCCTGCGTGGCAGAGCAAGACTGCATCTCAAAAAATAGCAAACTTGGACCACTAAACTTGGACCACTGGACTGATCTCTCTACAGCAGGCTCGGACTCTCAAACAGCCTCTTGCACCTCACCCACCTTCTCTGCAGGTCTAAAGTGACCACGTTGAAGTCATAAGGCTCCTCTTCTATAACCCCTCTGTGGAAGGTTGCTGCCAAAGATGGCCACCCACTCCTAGTCAGGGTTGCTCATGCCTGTAATCCCAGCACTTGAGGCTGAAGTGAGTCATGATCGTGCCACTGCACTCCAGCCTGGGCAACAGAGGGAGGCTCTATCTCAAAGAAAAGAAAAAAAGATGGCCACCCACAATCCATCCATTTTTGAATGAAGACATCTCTTCTCCCATCTAGAGGTGGAGCCTATTTGTCCTTATCTCGAATCTGAGTTGACATTTTTTTTTTCCTTTTTTTTTTTTTTTTTTTGAGATGGAGTTTCACTCTTGTTACCCAGGCTGGAGTGCACTGGCGCGATCTCGGCTCACCGCAACCTCCGCCTCCTGGGTTCAGGCAATTCTCCTGCTTCAGCCTCCTGAGTAGCTTGGATTACAGGCATGCGCCACCATGCCCAGCTAATTTTTTGCATTTTTAGTAGAGATGGGGTTTCACCATATTGACCAGGATGGTCTTGATCTCCTGACCTCGTGATCCACCTGCCTCAGCCTCCCAAAGTGCTGGGATTACAGGCTTGAGCCACTGCGCCCGGCCTTCTTTTTTTCCTTTTGAGTTGGAGTTTTGCTCTTGTTGTCCAGGCTGGAGTGCGATGGCATGATCTTGGCTCACTGCAACCTTCACCTCCCAGGTTCAAGTGATTCTCCTACCCCAGCCTACTGAGTAGCTGAGATTACAGGCATGTGCCACCACACCCTGCTAATTCTTTATTTCTAGTAGAGATTGGGTTTCTCCATGCTGGTCAGGCTGGTCTCGAACTCCCGACCTCAGGTGATCTGCCCGCCTCGGCCTCCTAAAGTGGCTGGGATTACAGGCATGAACCACTGCACCTCCTGAATTGACTTCTGAGCCCTGCTTTTTTTTTTCTGACTTTTTAGAGAGAGCATCTTGCCATGCTGCCCAAGCTGGGCTTGAACTCCTATTCCTCCTGCCTCAACCTCCTGAATAGCTGGGACCCCAGGTGCACACCACTGTGCCCAGCTTTTTGTAACTTGCTTTGACCAATAGAACATAGTGGGAGTGATGCTGTGCCAGGTTAGCCCTTTGGAGGCCGAGCAGCTTCCACTTTTGCCCTATTGGAACCCTGAGACCACCATGCTGTGTAGAAGCCCAGGCTGCTTTGCTGGGAGACCACGTGGAGGACAGAGGTACCCCAGCCAACAGCTCAGCCCAGCCAGCAGCAGTCACAAGAGTGACCCCAGTTTTGATCACAGAATAATGAGAACTAATCATCATTGCTTAAGCCAATAAGTTTTGGGGGTGGTTTGTTATGTAGCAATAGATCACTGAGACGTCTCTTCCCAGTTAAACTCTCCCCTGAGCTTCCTATGCTTTATTTATAGTTTCAATCACTGCTCAGCTCAGTGTTAGGGAATGAAATGCTTGCCTTCATGGAAAAGAGACATGAACTGAGCTGCAGAGCAAAGCTGCCTGCCTCTTATAGTTCATATCTTCTCTTGTCCTACCAGCTTCATTCTTAACTTACATGTTATTATGTGAAGTTACTATAGAAGACAGTTATTTTTCATACAGAAGGTGCAGGCTACATAGACAAAGACTGGAGACAATCTTTATTTATTTCTTATTTTTATCATTATTACTATTTTTTGAGATGGAGTCTTGCTCTGCCATGCAGGCTGGAGCACAGTGGTGCCATCTCGGCTTACTGCAACCTCCACTTCCTGGGTTCAAGTGATTCTCCTGCCTCAGCCTCCTGAGTAGCTGGGACTACAGGTACATGCCACCATGCCTGGCTAATTTTCATATTTTTAGTAGAGATAGGATTTCACCATGATGGCCAGGATGGTCTTGAACTCTTGACATAGAGATCCACCAACCTCGGCCCCCCAAAGTGTTGGGATTACAGGCATGAGCCACTGCACCCGGCCGAGACAATCTTTATTATAGGGAAATTTTTGTTGTAACTATACTCCCAATGTGCTGTGTCGTAGTATATTTATGAAGACATGAAAATCACTGTTGAATAGAGATGCTCTGGAGAAACGGTGTCACTAGAAACAGGTACCAAACTCCCCTCTTGCACTTTAAAGTTTCACATTGCTACATCATACTGCAGTTGGAAGGTTTTTTGTTTTGTTTTGTTTTTTCAAGTCAAAATGAAGGCACATAGAAACTGAATGACTTAGGTGGAGGCAAAGCATTGGTAGACATCAAGAGAGGCTGTTTTATATATATATATATAGATGGAGTTTTGCTCTTGTTGCCCAGGCTGGAGTGCAATGGCACAATTTCAGCTCACTGCAACCTCTGTCTCCTGGGTTCAAGCGATTCTCCTGCCTCAGTCTCCCGAGTAGCTGGGATTACAGGCATGTGCCACTATGCCTGGCTAATTTTGTATTTTTAGTACAGATGGGGTTTCTCCATGTTGGTCAGGTTGGTCTCGAACTCCAGACCTCACGTGATGCCCGTGCTTTGGCCTCTTGAAGTGCTGGGCTTACAGACATGAGCCACTGTGCTCAGCCGAGGCTGTTATATTCTTGATGTCAATGTTGAGACAAGTCTGGTGGTGGAGCAGGCACTGTGTGCAATAGGAAGGTGTGGGAAGGGCTGGGAGACAGCCTGGAAATGCCCTGTCTTGTTCATCTTGTAGCTCCTGTAGCACCTTGGTACCCAGTGTGTGTTAGAGCCCGTTGACTTCCGTTCTGTGTCTAGAGCACAAATTTGCTGGAGAAACCTAGGTTCACACCCTGGGTCTCCCGCTCCTTGGCTGTCTGATGCTGAAATCAGTAAATATGCAGATGGCCTGGTTTCCTCACCTCCAAAATGAAGCTAGAATACCCTACCACTCTTAATGCTTAATAGCATTCTGCAAAACATTTAGAAGGAATAGTGTTCTAGAACACCACAGGATGCTGAGTGTAGCTTCTGGGGAAACTGAGGCACAAGAAGATTAAACTATTTTTCTCCAAGGTTTAGAGTCAGTAACTGACAGAGGTAAAACTAATGCCCAAGTCTCCCAACTTCCACTATTAGTACTCCTACTATTACTACTTTCCACTTCAAAGGATTGTGGTAAAATAAAATTTACAGCACTTGCTTCGGCAGCACATATTCTAAAACTGGAACAGTTTAAAGATTGGCATGGCCCCTATACAAAGACAACAGCACATTCATGAAGTGAGTTAAATTTAAAACAATTTTTTATATAAAAACATTGGCCGGGCTTGGTGGTTCATGCCTGTAATCCCAGCACTTGGGGAGGCTGAGGCAGGCAGATCACTTGAGATCAGGAGTTTGAGATCAGCCTGGCCAACAAGGTAAAACCCCATCTCTATTAAAAATATAAAAAACAGCTGGGTTGCTGGCCCATGCCTGTAATCCCAGCTACTCAGGGGGCTGAGGCATGAAAATCACTTGAACCTGGGAGCCAGAGATTACAGTGAACTGAGATCGTGCCACTGAACTCCAGCCTAGGCAACAGAGCGAGACTTTGCCTCAAAAAAAAAGAGAAAATATAATAAATAGAATTATAGAACTTAGGGAATATGAAAACCCAATAAACTGAAAGTCCAAAAATGACATTATTGTTTTTAAATGTCGTTTGCCCATCTTGTATTCTCGTATGTCATTTCTGTATACACCATGCCTTACTCAACACAGGGCCTCCAGAGAAGTTGGGAGACTTGGGTTTTAGTTTTACCTCTGCCAGTTATTGACTCTAAGCCTTGAGAGAAATCATTTAATCTTGTGCCTCAGTTTCCCCTGAAGCTACACAGCATCCTGTGGTGTTCTGGAACACTATTCCTCCTAAACGTTTTGCAGAATGCTATTAAGCATTAGGAGACAGTTGCCCAGTAACTTGTGCTGAGGAGCAAATGACCATGGGCATGGACAAAATTATTAAAATTATCTTGAATAAACTATGGTCATATCAATATACAACACTCTTACATAAGTAAAACAAAATTGGGAGCTCGGTGAATGAAAATATATTAAACTACACCATTAGAGTTATGTTGATTTTTTAAAAAATTAATTCACAACTTCTCAGACTCAGACAGTACTATCCCAGTGGAATGAGTATGGCATAGATGATTAAACATTGTTCTTTTGTTATCCTCAAAGAAATATTTCTTGGCTGGGTGTAGTGGCTCATGCCTGTAAGCCCAGTACTTTGGGAGGCCAAGTCTGACAGATCACTCGAGGTCAAGAGTTCGAGACCAGTCTGACCAACCTGGTGAAACCCTGTCTCTACTAAAAAATACAAAATTAGCCAGGTGTGGTGACGCATGCCTGTAATCCCAGCTACTCGAGAGGCTGAGGCAAGAGAATCTCTTGAACCCCGGAGGCGAGGCTTGCAGTGAGCTGGGATTGTGCCACTGCACTGTAATCTGGCAACAAGAGCGAAACTCCATCTCAAGAAAGAAGAAAGAAAGAAAGATTTCTTAATATGATATTAGTTATTTTTCTTTTTAAAACAGAACAGACATGATAACTTTTTAAGTAGAGAATTATCTATTTAAAAATGTTACATCTGAGTTCTTTAGATTTCAGATTGTATTTGAACTGAACTTCCAAACTGTTGCTGATGTGGAGGAATGTCTTGATTCAGCTCCTTGTCCTAGGGCCTCTGCCTCAGGAAAGAAAATGCGTTCTTTGGAGAATATAAAGCCTGCTATGACCCTGCTGAGTTATAAATAATCTGTGCTATCCAGAACTGGTACTCGATTTGGAAATACCATTTTAAAGACATCATTTGTTGTTTGACTACCATGTCCTATTTCATACAAAAATTGGAAAACTAGAATAGCCAAGTCCAGTCCTCCTGGGACTTATTTCCTCATTTGTTTGATGTCTCCTTCCAACTTGAAAATACTGTATATCACTTATTTGTGATATGAAATGAAAGTGAGCTACCAGACTTCTGTTTTGATAACTTTTGAAGGTGGAGAGGAGAAAATATGACATCGTTTGAAATTTTAAGAGGCAACCAGAGTTTGCATTAAGCAACTGCTATTTGCAGGCAACATCCACAAGCCATTACTTCCCATCCTCTGGCCCGTAATGACTTTCTTAGCTTTCATTCCTCCAAATGGAGCTGTCAAAGGACCATCAAGCCAATCAAATATGGAAGATAAAAAAAAAAATCCATGTGGGACGTGACATTCAGAATGGGGAAGCAAGCTCAGCAGACCCTCTCTCCAGCAAAACACATCTCGAGTGGTGAAAATAATAAAAAGGCAGTAACTTAAAGCCCCTGGAAATTGTTCCAAGGGTGTACAGGAAGTGGAGAAAAAGTCTTTCAAGAAAATCTATTTCAAGAAAATCTTCGTAGGAAAGGTGAGAGTCTGTGGCATTTGAGCCGCCTCCTGCTTCCTTACCCACTGCCCCCCAGCTCAGGGTGAATGGAAGTGCTACCTGTTCTGTACCCTCGACTCTGGACATGTGTGGCTGAGAAGATGGTGGCTCTCTTTTCATCCTCACCTTCCTCCTGCCAGTCTGAGGCTGTGGTTTCACCCCTCCTGTCCCCAGCCCTGTGTTGCAGAAGCTCTATTCCAGGCAGTACCAACCTCCCTTTCTCCATCTTGCCTCCCTTGCTTGTAGGGTAGAATTCTTTTTTTTTTTTTTTTTTGAAATGGAGTTCTGTTCATTACCCAGGTTGGAGTGCAATGGCCCGATCTCGGCTCACTGCAACCTCCACCTCCTGGGTTCAGGCAATTCTCCTGCCTCAGCCTCCTGAGTAGCTGGGATTACAGGCACGTGCCACCACGCCCAGCTAATTTTTTGTATTTTTAGTAGAGACGGGGTTTCACCATGTTGACCAGGATGGTCTCGATCTCTTGACCTCGTGATCCACCCGCCTCAGCCTCCCAAAGTGCTGGGATTACAGGCTTGAACCATCGCACCCGGCCGTAGGGTAGAATTCTACTCCAGGTGAAGCAGGCTGAGAATACTAGGGCCCTGTCACCCCCACCCCAACTCACTCACTAGTAGTAGGGAGGTTCCACACTGCAAGGGATAAGCCAAGAAGAGTGGGCTTATCCGCAGCTGCCACAGTTCCCAACCCTAGTATGCACTTGCAGGTCGGGGCTTCATCACTCTGGGAAGAGTGGGTCCCTGACCCCAGCTCCTTGCAGTCTTGCACAGGTTCTGCCTGGGGTGGGAAAGGCAAGCCAAGCTGACAAAGAGCCCAGCAGCTCTGCCTGAGGGACTGACTTTGGAACACAGAATGGAGAGCTCCACGCCTAAGAGTGTTGTCAAAAACCATGCAGATCTTGGTGGAGAGTAACTGAGAGGAGGGTAGCAGCTCTGCCACAAGAAAAACAGCAGAGCGCCCAGAAGTTTAGTAGAAGAGAGAAGCAGGAAGGAGGTAGGGAGAAGCCTCCTCAATCACAGCCCATTCTCTGTCTGGGAAGGCAGTGCACATGTGCCAGGCTGCACCCAGCTAGCAGCCATCTGGGCAGGGCGTGGAGCAGACACCAAAACCTTCTCCAAGTCTCCATCAAATCCTGCAGCACAGGGAAGCCTCAGTGACTCCAGGGGCTTATATACAACTTCTGGCCAAACACTGAGTAAAAAATGCTCTGACCCAGGTGCAACTCTTAAACCAGGCTTTAAGATACTATTACAGGCCACACATGATGGCTGGCACCTGTAATCCCAGCACTTTGGGAGGCTGAGGCAGGAGCAAGGAGTTGGAGACAAGCCTGGGCAACAAAGCAAGACCTCGTCTCTAAAAACAAAAATTTAAAAATTAGCTGAGCACAGAGGTGCACATCTGTAGTACCATCTACCGGGGAGGCTAAGATGAGAGGATCACTTGCGCCTTGAGGTTGAGGCTGTAGTGAGCTTTGATGGTGCCACTCCACTCAGCCTGGGTGACAGAATGAGATCCTGTCTCAAAAAATAAACAAATAAAAATAAAATAATAATATTGCAGTCTTCCCTGGCAATCTGGAAGACTGTGTATATGTCCAAGGCTGCACCTTTCCTGGGTATGATCAGAGTGAACACAGAGCTCTAAGACACTGGAACATGAGAGAAAAAGGTGACCCCTCCCCCACCGCTGTGCTACCAACCTTCAAGCTGCACACATTTACAACCGTGAACATCCAATTGCTAAGCAGACTTAAGTACAATCTTTGAACAATAAGGTCATCTGCCAGAAGTGATTCCCAGCCTAGGTGGCCAGGCTACAAGAGAAATCTGAGGTGGGATGTCAGAGGCTGCATACTGCTGCAAGGGACACAGACTTTGCAGAATTATTTCAGTCAAGTCACTAAAGAAATAAATAAACCCCAGCAAACAATAACAGCCACCACCCCACCTGTGGTGTCAGTATCCACAGTTGCTACAAAATACTACTTAAAATATTCAGTTTTCAACAAAAAATGGCAAGACATGCAAAAACAAAAACAAAAAAAAACAAAAATAAGAAAGTGTGACCCATACACAAGAGAAAAAAAAAACACCCAGCAACAGAAACTGCCTTTTTTTTTTTTTTTTAGGCGGAGTTTCGCTCTTGTTACCCAGGCTGGAGTGCAATGGCGCGATCTCGGCTCACCGCAACCTCCGCCTCCTGGGTTCAGGCAATTCTCCTGCCTCAGCCTCCTGAGTAGCTGGGATTACAGGCACGCACCACCATGCCCAGCTAATTTTTTTGTATTTTTAGTAGAGACGGGGTTTCACCATGTTGACCAGGATGGTCTCGATCTGTCGACCTCGTGATCCACCCGCCTCGGCCTCCCAAAGTGCTGGGATTACAAGCTTGAGCCACCGCTCCCGGCCCAGAAACTGCCTTTGATGGGGCCCAGACAGTGGACCCAAAACAGCTATTCTGTGTTCAAAGGATGACAGAAAATCCTTCTCAGAAAACTAAAAGAAGATGTGATCGCAATGTCTTATCAGAAGAAAATGCTAGAAATGTTCACAAGTACCAGTCAAAAAACAAAAGAAAAGGCCAGGTGCGGTGGCTCATGCCTGTAATCGCAGCACTTTGGGAGGTCAAGTCAGGCTGATCACTTGAGGTCATGAGTTCAAGACCAGCCTAGGGAAACCCCATCTCTACTAAATGGCGAAACCTCATCTCTACTAAAAATACAAAAATTAGCTGGGCGTGCTACTGGGCACCTATAAAACTAACTACTTGATAGGCTGAGGCAGAAGAATTGCTTGAACCTAGGAGGTGGAGGCTTCAGTGAGCCGAGATCACACCACTGCACTCCAGCCTGAGTGTCTGAGTGAGACCCTGTCTCAAATAAAAAAACAACAAAACAACGAAGACAACAAAAATAAAACAATAACAACAAAAAAGAAAATATAAATAAAGAGAAGTTATTAAAAAGAACCAAATATAAATTCTGGACTTAGAAAATACAAACAGAAATGAAAAATTTACAGTGGGGTTCAACAGTAATTTTGAGCTGGCAGAGAAATCCAAAGGAAGTCAGAAAGTACTCTGAACTAAATGAAAACAGAGACACAGCGTACCAAAACTTATGGGATATAGCTAAAGTTGTGCTTAGAGGGAATTTTGTAGCTATCAATGGCTATATTAACAAAGAGGAAAGATCTCCAATCAATAACCTAAACTTCTACCTTAAGACTCTGGCAAAAGAGCAAACTAAACTGAAGGAAGAAAAGAGTAAAGATTAGAGTGAAAATTAATAAAATAAAATAAGGAGTAGGAAAACAATAGAGACAATCAGCAAAACCAAAGTTGATTATTAAAAAGATTAACAAAAATGACAAAGCTTTAGCTAGGTAGACCAAGAGAAAAAGAGAGAAGGCTCAAATTGCTAGAATCAGAAATGAAAGAGGAGACATTTACTACCGACTTTACAGAAATACAAGGGAATGTAAGGGAATACTATGGACTGCATGCCAAAAAAGTAGATAATTTAGATGAGATGGAAAATTCATAGAAAGACATGTACTACTGAAACTAATTAAAGAAGTAGAAAATCTGAATTGACTTTTATCTAGTAAAGAGATCAAATTAGTAATTTTAAAACTTCCTGTAAAAGAAAACTCAAGTCCAAGTGGCTTCACTGATAAACTTCCCAACGCATTCTCTGAGACTAGTACTTACCCTGATACCAAAATCAAAGACATTACAAGAAAAGAAAAAAAGACCAACATCTTTTATGAATACAAAAATTCTGAAAAATGCAAACATAAAATACTGGCAAACAGAATACAGTAACATATAAGGAGGTTCATATACCGTGAGCCACTGGGATTTATACCAGGAATACAAGGTTAGTTTACAGTCAGAAATCCATTAATGTCATACACACTATTAACAGAATAAAGCATCCATATTAGAAAGGAAGAATTAAAACAACCTCCTTTTATAGATGCAATGATCTTGCATATAGAGAATCCCAAGGAATCCACTGAAAAACTGTTAGAACTAGCCGGGCGTGGTGGCTCACGCCTGTAATCCCAGCACTTTGGGAGGCCGAGGCGGGTGGATCACGAGGTCAAGAGATGGAGACCATCCTGGTCAACATGGTGAAACCCCGTCTCTACTAAAAATACAAAAAAATTAGCTGGGCATGGTGGTGCGTGCCTGTAGTCCCAGCTACTCAGGAGGCTGAGGCAGGAGAATTGCCTGAACCCAGGAGGCGGAGGTTGCGGTGAGCCGAGATCGCGCCATTGCACTCCAGCCTGGGTAACAAGAGTGAAACTCCGTCTCAAAAAAAAAAAAAAACAAAAAAAAACCCCAAACTGTTAGAACTAGTAAACAAGCTCATCAGAGTAACAGGATATAAGATGAATATTCAAAAGTCAATTTTATTTTTACTCACTAAAAATGAATATTACAAAAAGAAAATTAAAATAATTCTACTGATAATAGCATCAAAAAGAATAAAATGATTAGGCAGAAATTAAACAAAAATGCAAAATTTATATACTGAAAACTATAAAATATTGCTGAAATAAATTTAGAAGATCTCAACAAATGCATTAGAATGGTCTAAATCATTGTTTGGAAGATTCAATATCATGAAGATGGCAACATTCCCCAAATGGATTTGTAGATTCAATGCAGTCTCTATCATAATCCCAGCTGGTCTGTGATAGAAATTGGTAAACTTATCCTAAAATTCTCATGAAAACACAAAGGACCCAAAATAGACAAAACAATCTCAGAAAAGAAGATCAAAGTTGGAGGACTCACATTTCCGGATTTCAAAACTTGCTACCAAAGTTACAGTGATCAGGCCAGTTGCTGTGGCTCATGCCTGTAACCCAGCACTTTCGGAGGCCAAGGTGGGAGGATCGTTTGAGTCTAGGAGTTCAAGACCAGCCTGGGCAACATAGGTTGACCTTTATCTCTACAAAACAAACAAACAACAACAACAAAAAAATTAGCCAGCCATGGTGGCACACACCTGTGGTCCCATCTACTCAGGAAGCTGATGTGGGAGGATCGCCTGAGCTTGGGAGGCAGAGGCTGCAAGGAGCTGTGACCATGCCATCTGCACTCCAGCCTAAGCAAGACAGCAAGACTTTGTCTCAAAAAAAAAAAAAAAAAAGAAGAAGAAGAAATAAATTTAAAAGCTATAGTAATCAATACGGTGTGGTAATGACGTAGAGACAGTCACATAGGTCAATGGAATATAATTGAGAATCCAGAAATAGAGCTTTACATTTATCATCAGTTGGTTTTCAACAAGGGTGACAGAATAATTCAGTGGAAAAAGAAGAATCTTTTCAACAAATGATGCTGGGACAACTGGATATCCTCATGCAAAAGAACGCATTGCATATCATATGCAAAAATGTACTTCAAATGGATTGGACAGAGCTAAATGCAAGAGTTAAAACTATAAAATTCGCTGGGCACAGTGGCTCATGCCTGTAATCCTAGTTCTTTGGGAGGCTGATGTAGGCAGATTGCTTGAGGTCCAGGAGTTCAAGACTAGCCTGGCCAACATGGTCAAAACCCAACTCTACTAAAAACATAAAAATTTAGCTGATGTGGTGTCAGGCACCTGTAATCCCAGCTACTCGGGAGGCTAAGGCAGGAGAATTGCTTGAACCCAGGAAGTGGAGATTGCAGTGAGCCAGGATCACGCCACAGCACTCCAGCCTGGGTGACAGTGAGACTCTCTCTGAGAAAAACAAAAATGAACAACAGCAAAAAGACTTATAAAACTCTTAGAAGAGTCCATTTTTTTTTTGTGACCTTGGATTAGGTAATGATTTCTTAGATATAATAGCCAAATTATAAGAAACAAAAGAAAACATAGATAAAATTGAGCTACATCAAAATTAAGCACTTTTATGCCTGGATGGACATTATCAAGAAAGCAAAATGCCAACCTACAGAACGAGAGAAAACACTTGCAAATTATGTATCTGATAAAGGATGTGCTTCTAGATTATATAAAGACCTATTGAGAATTTAAAAAGGACCCAATTAAAAATGGGCAAAATACTTGAGTAGACGTTTTTCCAAATAAGATATATAGAAGGCCAGTAAGTCCATGAAAATACGCTCAATATCATGAGTCATTAAGGAAATGTAAATCAGAAGTGCAAGATACCATTTCATACCCACCAGGATGACTATAGTAAAAGATACAGACTCTAGCAAGTACTGGTGAGTACATGGAGAAATGGGAAGCCTCATGCATTGCCAGGAATTGTAAAATGGTGTAGCCTTGTGAAAAACAGCCTGGCAGTTCCTCAAAAAGTTGAATACAGAATTACAATATGACCCAGCAATTCTACTCATAGGTATACAACCAAGTGAACTGAAAACCTGTGTCCACACACAGGCTTGAACATGAATGCCTGTAGCAGCATTATTCATAATAATTAAAAAGTGGAATCAATCTAGACATTTATCAACTGAAGAATAGATTTTTTTAAAAGTGTATTATCTGAATAATAGAATATTATTTGTAATAAAAAGGAATGAAGTAGAAGTACTGATAGAGACTGTAATTTGCACGAGCCTCAAAAACATTACGCTAAGTAGAATAAGCCAGTCACAATATATCACATGTTGTGTAGGTCCTTTTATATGAAATGTCCAAAAAAGGACAAATCAATAGAGACAGAAAGTAGATTAACCCGTGGCCAGGCCGGGGAGTTAGTATAGGCACGGGAATGATTGCTGAAGGGTATAGGGCTGGGTGTTTTTGTTGTTGTTGCTTTTTTTTTTTGAGAGACAAAAATATTCTAAAAGTGGATGGTGGTGGGGGATACACAACCCTGCGGATACATTAAAAATTTGAATTATATGCATCAAAAAAGTAAACTGCATACTCTGTTAATTATATCTCAATGAGGCGTTTAAAAATACCAGTGTATGTTTTCTTTGATGAAAAAAAATTGTCAATCTCCTAAATAGTTTAAAAACCTTAATGTCTCTTACTCAAAAAACATTCATACTAATGTAAAAAGAGTATTTACGGTTTCATCTTACCTGGGAAAGATGACTAGAGCAATTTTCCAGATATTTAAGGTTGAACACCAATGGAGCACGTGGCACATATTTAGTTGCATTGACTGCTACCAGGCAGACTGCGAAAAGCGTGTCTGGAAAACAATAAATTAGAAAAAACACCTTATTTGTCTTAAAAATAACATAATTACCAGGAAGCTGTGGGTTTATATTTGGAAAGATCATTTTACATTACCAGTTCTTGCTATGAAATGAAATCTCTTTCAACTTAAAATTCTGGCAGATTTTTTTCCCTCATGGGGATTTAAAAATTTTATTCACATGCTTTTTAAAAAGAGAGAAACTTCTTTGTAAACATGACCTGTTTCTCATACTTTCCAATGGCTGATTATATCCACATTTTTAAGCAGGTGGCAGTGGAGGATACTAACAGAAAGAAAACACATTTTAATTTCCTTTATTAAATCGAGGTAGGAAGATAATCTTAGGCTGATTAAATTAGAGAACTTAAATAACTCACTCCATAGGAAAGGATGGCTGAAACCACAGAGCTACTTATGCAGTGACAATGGAAAACAAGTGGTCACAGGGAATGAGGAGGAGGCTTATTTTCTTTGATAACAAAGAAACAAGGAGGCTCTCTGTAATAGCGCCATCTCCCCCTCTACGCGCAGCTCCAGACAGGACGGAAATTGCTGGGAGCCTTGGTGCTCCGTGTGCACACGCAAGATTGAAAAGCTTAGCAGGTAATGATCTTCAGCCTGGTGCGCTTAGCACCTTCTCTGGTTACACGGAAGAAAACATGAAGGGTTTCCTCGCTTGCTGCTTTCTCAGAAGAACGCCACGTGTGCGATGTGACCATTAAACGCGACCTACCATTCTCTTTCAAAGCAAAAATGCCATAACCTCTTCTTCAAGAGGCGTTTCCACTTTATTACGTTTTCTTGCTCAGTTCTGGGAAGTAGATATTTTCTATCAGGACAAGGAGAATAAGTCTTTTGAACTGTCAAATAGGATATTGCCTTTATTTCTTCAAGGTATGAGTTACATGTGCTTCCTCCCAGGAATACAAACTAGCTGAACGGTAGGTCTGTCCACACATACGCAGGGATAATGTAGCACCCCTGACGTTTGTTAAATCTGCTCTGAGTTACAGGAGTTTATTGATGAAACTGGATGAAGCTGATGTCGGTACACCTCAGGGCCCTGACTGGCCTGTAGGTTATGGGTTCACAAGCCAAAATAAAGCAACAGAGGCCCTGACCCACGTCACTAGAGGGAAAAACATGCTGGATGTTTAGAAAACAAGACTTGGCTAGATTTTTTTTTTTTTTTTTTTTTTTGAGACAGAGTCTCATGCCATCGCCCAGGCTGAGTGCTGTAGCCTCATCTTGGTTCACTGTAACGTCCACCTCCCGGATTCAAGTGATTCTCCTGCCTCAGCCTAGCGAATAGCTGGGATTACAGGCGCCCACCACCACGCCTGGCTAATTTTTGTATTTTTAGTAGAGAAGAGGTTTCACCACGTTGGCCGGGCTGGTCTCAAACTCCTGACCTCAAATGATCCACCTGCCTCGGCCTCCCAAAGTGCTAGAATTACAGGCGTGAGCCACCACTCCCAGCTACATCGCTAGATTTGTAAGACTGCTTGTATATTCCATGTTTTAACGGTTGATAATATTTGAACAAGTAGAGAAAAAAGCATGGTACTAGCTAGACAAAAGTTGAAAAGCACAGTAACTTTTGCTTCTGCTCTGCTTTCATAGTGGACACATTGGTTAAGGCCATTCTCATATATTCCAGAAGAATCCAATTGGTTAGAAATAATAAACTTTCCTCCAGGAAAGAGTACTTAGTAGGCTGTTTTTCTGAATCTGTGGTGGGCTGAATGTAAGTCCCATCCCACCCACTTCCCTCATGATGTAAACTGACACCTCTCCATTGAGAGGTAGGGTCTATGCTCCCTTCCCTTGAACCCAGGAGGACCTTTGTAACTGCCTTGACCCATCAGATGCAGTGGAAGTGATACTATGTGACTTCCGAGGTCATAAAAAGCAACTCAGCTTCTGCTTGACTCTCTCTCTGGGTCATTTGTCCTTGGAACCCAGCCACTGTGTCAGAGGGAAGCCCAGGCTGAGGGCCCTGGCCACAGCCAGCATCAACTCAGACACCGAAATGAGTGGACCTCTCAACAGCGCCAGCTCCCTGAATCCCTATTATTTTAAGCCATTTTGTGTTGGGATAAGTTGTTACACAGTGATAAAAAACCAATAAAATAAAGATCTAAACCTCTTTTTGGTAAAAAGCCACAAGACAAGTGAAATGGAAGATATTTTAGGCCGGGCACAGTGGCTCATGCCTATAACCCCAGCACTTTGGGAAGTTGAGGCAGGAGGATTGCTTGAGCCCAGGAGTTTGAGATCAGCTGGACAATATAGTGAGACCCATCTCTACTGGGCTCAGGTAGCCGGGAAAACAGGCATGCACCACCATGCCTGGCTAATTCTTTTATTTTTTGTAGAGCTGGGGTCTTGAACTCCTGGCCTCAAGCAATCCTCTTAACTCAGCCTTCCAAAGTTCTGGGATTACAGGTGTGAGCCACTGTGCCTGACCCCGACATTTTTATCTTACCTCCTGGCACCAGAAGTCCTCTTAAGGAGAGAACAGTGTTTGTTTTGGAAAAACAGCTTGATAAGCCTCTTCAAGTGGGGGTTGAAGGTGGGACTTCGAGGGCTGAGTGTTGGCGGGAATTCAAGTATCAAAGAGACAGAATTACACTGCTCTGCATGAGAAATTGGAGGGAGGAAAGTGAAGAATAGAGACAAGAGCGAGGAGAAGAAAAAGGGAGACCTGAATTGGTGCGAGGCTGGGCTTACCCAGGGTGAAGGGTGTTTCCATTAGGAATGCATTCAGCAGCAAGTTATAGAAAATGGGACAAGGGTTCAGACAATTAGGAGCTTATATTTCTCTGATAGCAAGTATTCCAGAGGAAGTTGGTTTTTGGCTGTGGTTCAGTGATGGTGTTGTAGCCTCACAGACTGCCAGCTACAGGGAGCATAACTGACCAAGTGCTCCAACTACTGCACTTCAAAATTGATTGCAATGTTTGTGCAAAAGCCACGCATTCCATGGGTGGCTCCCAGCCCGTGGTTTCTGCAGGGAGACCAAGGCCGGCCCACTCCTGGAAGATCTGGGACTCCCTGACAGCCACGTTTGGCTTGAAGACTCCTGGGTAGCTTTGCTGAACTTGCCTTAGACTGCTTTCACCCAACGTTCTCTCCCTCTCTTCTTGGGTTGGTTGGAGTAAGACTTCATCAAAATCTGGTGGCTCTCCTAGTCTTAATTTGGTCCACTCCCTGTTTTCCCTCACACAGACATATCCCCTAATAAGATCTTTGCCCATTTAGTCTTATCTAAGCATTTGCTTCCTGAAGGACTTAAACACCATTGATAATGCTGGAATTTCTTCTTTGGGCTTTCCCCTATGGTTGCAAAAAGGCCACCAGGGTTTGTACCATTTCATCCATCTTCAAAAGTAGAAGAAAGATTGAAGGAAAAAAAAAAAAAAAACAAAAAAAAAAACTGCCCAGGCTGGGTGTGCTGGCTTATGCCTGCAATCCCAACACTTTGGGTGGCTGAGGTGGGTGGATCACTTGAAGTCAAGAGTTTGAGATCAGTCTGGCCAACATAGTGAAATCCTGTCTCTACTAAAAATACAAGATCAGCCAGGTGTGGTGGCATGCACCTGTAATTCCAGCTACTTGGGAGGCTGAGGCAGGAGAATCGCTTGAACCTGGGAGGTGGAGGTTGCCGTGAGCCCAGATCATGCCACTGCACCAGCCTAGGCAGCAGAGGGAGAGTCTGTCTCAAAAAAGAAAGAAAGATAAGAAAAGCTGTACTCATTATATCAGAAAAGCGAAAGCTTTCACAGTAGCCTCCACAGACTCACATCCTAACATCCCATGAAGTTAATTGGAGCATTCTTTCTTGAGCATCTTAACTGTTTTGTTTTGTTTTGTTTTTTTAAAAGACGGGGTTTCACCATGTTGGTCAGGCTGGTCTTGAATTCCTGACCTCAGGTGATCCACCCGCCTTGGCCTCTAAAGTGCTTGGATT
This sequence comes from Saimiri boliviensis, assembly GCF_048565385.1. Lineage (NCBI taxonomy): Eukaryota > Metazoa > Chordata > Mammalia > Primates > Cebidae > Saimiri > Saimiri boliviensis. The sequence goes on along the minus strand of NC_133457.1, from coordinate 39,058,202 downwards.
ACAGGTGTGAGCCACCATGCCCAGCCGAGCATCTTAACTGTCATACGAGGCATTGAAGAAACAGGTCAACACATTGTGAGAGTTAGTTCTGAGAACACATCACACACTAAAAGAAACTGCCTCCAAAAGAATATTTTTTGTCATAATTCAACATCTCATGTATTCATTCTTGTCAGCAGTGTGCAAGAGCTCTGCCAGGTTTTGTGTGATTTGGGGACGATTCAGTATTGTTTAAAAAAATGAAATGTTTTTATGAACACCCAAACCCCAAATGATTTCCCTAACACTAATGACATGAATAACGCCTTTACCATATAGCTGTTGGCTCAGAGGGCTGAGGAAATTTAAGAGCCACTGTGCATTTCAACAGCTCCTGGAAAAAAAATTCCTGTATTTAATTTTGTGGCTTTTAAAGCTTCATTAGAGCATTTACCATTTTGTGTAAAAAACCAAGAAAACCATCAAAAAGCCATCTGACCTGTATATATGCTTTCTGGAATAAGCCTTAAAAAACTCTAAAGTCTCGGAAATTATTAAAATGTATCTTTCCCAAGAAATTTGTAATTGGTAGAGTTTATCCTATCTTTCCCAAGAAATTTGTAATTGATAGAGTTTATCCTACTAAAACGCCAGCTAGTATAGGCCATTAAAACACAAACTGCTCTTTGGAAAATATAATTTTGGATTTCACCAAACATGTACCACCACACCCAGCTAATTTTTCTATTTTTAGTAGAGATGGGGTTTCATCATGTTGGCCAGGATGGTCTCAATCTCTTGACCTCATGATCTTCCCACCTCAGCCTCTCAAAGTGCTGGGATTACAGGCCTGAGCCACTGTGCCCGGTGGCTACTTTGAATACTTACTGTAAGATATGAGAGGAAACAGAGTGAGAAAAATTTGGAAAATGTACAGCCTGGTCACATAAAGAGTAGAGATGAGTGCAAATAGAAAGGAGCCAGAGGCTATTCATCAAGATAGGAAAAGAATGACTCCAAAGGCATTTCAGAGATCTTTGAGGCTGCCCCTCCCATCACATGCCCAGAGCTCTAGGAGATTAGAATGGTTTCCGGGGACTGACCTGGGGTGCCCTCCATGGGCTTCCTGCCTAGGGCTGCCTCAGATCTGTGCTCCCTGCATTCTGGTGCAGTGCTCCTTGACCACCCCGGCCAAGGCTCAGGGAGGTCCGGGTGTGACTAGACCCACAATTCCAGAAGGCACAAGCCAGAAACTTTGGCAATATCCACATGGTGCTAATTCTGCAGGTACACAGAATGCAAGAGTTGCGGGGCATAGGTTCCTCCATGCAAATTTCAAAGGATGTCATGAACAGCCTAGCTGCCCAGGCAGACTTGTCACAGGGCAGGACCACCACAGAGTCCCTACTCAGGCAGTGCCAAGCAGAACTGTGAGGTCGGAGATGCTACAGAGAGTCCCTGCTAGAGCAATGCCTAGAGGAGCAGTGGAAGCACGGTCACCAGAGTCCCACTGGGGTAGCACCTAATGGAGCCATGGGAGCGGGACCACTGTCAAGACTTCTGATCTGTAGAGCCAGTAGCGTGCAGTTCCAGACTGAGAAAGCCACGTATCCAACTCCATCCCTCAAGGACTGAGGTAGGTGTGAGCTGAGCCCAGGAACGCTGTGGGGGTAGCGCTGCCCAAGGCTTGGGGACTCAACCCCACGCTAGTGTACCCAGAATCAGGCCATGCAATCAAGAGAGAATATTCTCCAGCTTTAAGACTTAATGTTGTTTTCCCTGATGTGTTTTGGGCTTCCTTGGGATCAGTTACCCCCTTTTCTTGCCTCTTTCCCCATTTTGGAATGGAATGGAAATGCCTTGCCTGTCTCACCGTTCTATTTTGAAGTAGCTCACTTGTTTACTTTTGCATGCTCACCGCTAGAGGGGACTTTATCTCAAGATGAATCATGACTTAAGTCTTACCCATATTTGATTCACATGAGACGCCAGACTTTGAACTTTTGAGTCGGTACTGAAACAAGTTAAGACTTTGGGGCTACTGGGATGGAACGAATGTATTTTGTGGGTGAGAAGGACATGAATTTTAGAAGCCAGGGGTGGAATGCTATGGTTTGCATGTGTCCCCTAAATTTCATGTGTTTGAAACTTATTCCCCAAATCCGTATGTTGATTGGCGGTGTGGCCAGGTAGAGTTTATTAGGATAAGATAAGGTGACCAGGGTGGAGTCCCCAGGATAAAACTGATGGCTTTATAAGAAGAAGAGAAGAGGTCTGAGCTGGCACGCATGCTCTTGTCTTCTTGCCATGTGATGCCCTGCACCTTGTTACGACACAACAAGAAGGCCCTCACCAGATGCTGGCACCATGCCCTTGGACTTCCCACCTCTAGCACTGTGATAAATACATTTATTTTCTTTGTAAATTATTCTGTTTATGGTATTCTGTTATAGCAACAGAAAATGAACTAAGGTGAGGGTAAGATAATAAACAAGCAAATGAGTAAACAACAAACAAATTCAAATATGCAGCAGGTGCCACAAAAGAAAAAAGCTGGTGCTGTGGTAGACTGGCCAAGAATGGCATTTCCCACAAAGCGGTCAGGAAAGAACTGAGAAGACGGGACTTCCCTTGGTGTGTGCCGGAAAAAAAGAGAAAGCTAGAGGACTCACCTGGGAGAGGTAAAACCTGGGGTGAGATGTGATCTGACTGGCGTCATGGAATCGGACTGACGGAAAAGCAGGAAGCTACCAGTGGGTGACAGCAGTGGACTTAGAATTCTGCCAGTGAACTTGCTTCCTCTAAGATGGAAACGTTCTGAGCATAAGGCCGGTTGCCTCGCCGGGAGGTGGGACACACCCACCTCTGCACGCAGCACCTGACTCTGCACCCGCACCAGGCTCTGCACTCATCACCTAGCTCTGCACCAGGGCTCCCTGGAAGGCTGTCGCACTGAAAAACCCGCCCAACAACTCACCAACCAATAGCGGCCCGCCCCATCTCAGGACCCAATCAGGGCGTCCTGCTGTTGCTCGGTCCTCCTAGCCGTAAACCCCGCCCCCCACCTTGCCCCAGGAAGTCAGCCAGACTTCTCCGGCCCCTTTCTCCCCACCGTAGAACCTCGCCCGGGAGCTGAATAAATTGGCATTTAATTTTCTTATACTGACCTCAGTTTCTTCATTTTAAACTCGGCAATAATCCTTACACTGAGGACAAACGCGGATACCCTGGCTACTGTTATTCCTGGAAGTAATAAACTGCCCTTTGTCTGTGACTCAGGATTTTGTGCCTTCTGTCGGCCTCCAAAAAACTGTGGCGGACCACTTGGCAATTAGGGTAAAAGCTCACATTTTGATGGTCACCTGTTCCAGCCATAATCTGGACTCTCCCTTAATCCTCTGTCTCAACACACAAATCTCGCTGCCCCCCAAGTCCTTCCCATCTGAGTAAGTGGCATTACTATCCACCTAGAGGTCGATTCTGAAACCTGAGACTCACGGTTAGTTTCTACCCACACATTCAATCCCTCAGCACATCCTGTTCCACTGAGAACATGAGGACAAACACAACTCCACATGTGTTTTCGAAGCCTTTCCGCATCTCGCTAACATTTCCCTGGCTGAAACAAGTCATGTGACCCAGCCTGAAGTCACAGGGCAGGGAAATAGACTCACCTCTTTAGTGAAAAGAACTACGAAGTCACATGGTAAACAGCATGGGCACAAGGAGGGGTGATAAACTTGGGATATTAGTAAAATCTATTCACAAGCACCAAAGTGAATCTTTTTTTTTTTTTTTTTTAACCTGAGGAGAAGTCTGTTGTTCGAAATAGTCCACAGACACTTAACATAGCATCTACTCTGGCTTCAAAAGGGCTTTTTGAGAAACTGCTAAGATCAAAGGCTCTTCGCCCATAGAGTCCCCAGCAGAGCTGGAAATAGGATCTTTCCTGGGGCTTATGTGTTGGAAATACAATGGCAGTCAATGCCTAGCTTGAGAAGGTTTGTATCACCAGAAACCCCCTTGTCTTCTGACCTTGAAGTCTGGCTCAGACACAGAGAATACCAGCAGGAGTGGACATTCTGAGCCAGGGATTATGAAAGCCTAATAAGCCTGTCATTGGTGGTAAATGAGATGTTGATTTTAGGCATGTGTTAGCTTAGACTCACGTAGTCAAAATAAATGCCATTAAAAACAAATTTTACTTCCTACTTTTTTTTTTTTTTTTTGAGGCAGGGTCTTACTCTGTTGCTCAGGCTGGTGTGCAGTGGAACGATCACAGCTCACTGCAAACTTGACCTCCTGGGCTCAAGTGGCCCTTCTATGTCAGCCTCCCTAGTATCTGGGACCATGCCTGGCTAATTAATTTTATTTGTTGTAGAGACAGGGACTCCTACGCAGCCCAGGCTGGTCTTGAACTCTTGTGCTCAAGTGATCCACCATGCCTGGCCCTTTTAAATTGTTGACAACTTTATTGAAGTATAATTTACATGCCATAATATTTACCCAATTTAAATATACAATTTGCTGAGTTTTAGTAAACATATACAGTTGCACAACCATCATTACAATCCAGTTTTAGAATACTTAAATTATCCCAAAAAGTGTTCTCAATTTCTCTTGTACACACATACAGTCAATCTAGAGTTCTTCTCTATCCCCAGGCAACCACGGATCTGCTTTCTATCTCTATATATTTGCCTTCAATTTTTATGTAAATTGAATCCTACAATATGTGGTCTTTCTGAGTCTGGCTTCTTTCAGTTCATTTTTGAGATTCACCTACGTTGTTGCATATATCAGTATTTTGTTTTGTTTTTTTTTTTTCGTTTCTTTTCTTTTTTTTTAGATGAAGTCTCTCTCTGTCACCCAGGCTGGAGTGCAATGTCGCCATCTCAGCTCACTGTAGCCTCCGCTTCCCGGGTTCAAATGATTCTGCTGCCTCAGCCTCCCAAGTATCTGGGATTACAGATGCCCACCACAATGGCCAGCTCATTTATGTATTTTTAGTAGAGACGGGGTTTCACCATGTTGGCCAGGCTTTTCTTGAACTCCTGACCTCATGATTCCACCCACCTCGGCCTCTCAAAGTGCTGGGATTACAGGTGTGAGCCACTGTGCCCAGCCAGTTTGTTTCTTTTCATTGCTGAGCCGTTGTTTACTGTTTTTAACACATAACCAACTTTGTTTTTAAGAAGGAATTGGTCCAGGTTCAGAATCTTGGTAATCAAGAGTATCTAGTCAAAATTCAATGACACTGTGTACGTCTCATCTTATTATTTTCAGGGCATTTTCTATTTATAGCACGTGGTACTGGTTTTCCATAAATGGTTGTGTATTAGTTATCTATTGCTGCATAACAAGTAACTCCAAAACTTAGCAGCTTACAATAATAAGCATTTGTTGCTTACCATGTACTGTTTATTTCCCCCCAAAATTCATATGTTGAAATATCAACCCCAAGATGATAATATTAGGTGGAACCTTCGCGAGGTGATTAGGTCATGAAGGCAGAGCCCTCAGGAATGGGACTAGCGAAGGATGCCCCAGAGAGAGCCCTTGCCCCTCATGTGATGTGAGGTTATAGCAAGAAAAAAAAAACCCCAAAACAAAAAACAACATCAACAAACAAACAAAGTGGTCTAGAAATCAGGCCCTCACATTTGCTGGATCTGCCAGCACCTTGAGCTTGGACTTTCCAGCCTCCAGAACAGTGAGAAATCAATGTCATTGTTTGTAAGCCATCCAGTTTACAGTATTTTTGTTATGGTAGCTCAGGCAGACTAAGACATGACCTCAGGCAGTCTCCAAGGTCAGAAATCTGGGAGTGACTTATCTGGGTGGTTCTGGCTTTGAGTCTCTCCTAAGGTCACAGTTAAGTTGCAGCTAGAACTGCAGTTATTCGAAGGTTCGTCTGAGGTTGGGGACTGTCTTCCAAGATGGCGTATTCACATGGCTGTTTTCTGGAGGTCTCAGTTCTTCCTCACACGAGCCCCTCTATGGGGCCATTCATGATGTAGCAACTGGCTTCCCCTAGAGGGAGTGATGCAAGAGAGAAGTTATCATGCCTTGTATAATTGAGTTTATGAACTCACAAGGTCACTATTCTTGCTTCATTCAGTTCTCTAGCAGTGAGTCATTACTACTAAGCGTAGCCCACATTCAAGAGGAGAATTAGACTTCACACCTTGAAAGGAAGAGCATCAATCTGTGGGCAGTAGTGGTTTTAAATCAAAGTTCTCCTTAAAATATATTTAAATTAAAAGTAAGCCAATTAAAAAAATTAATAAGCACAGGTGTTATACAGAATCAAGACCATAATACACAAATGACTAAAGTTTGGGAATGTAATTTTAGGCCATGACTTATTCATAAATAAGTAAGATTTTAGTTCTCACAAATTCTTATTAATAATACAAATGAGTGTTTGCAGAAAATTTTTGTAAGTGAAAGGCTGTAGTAGGTAAAAAGTTTTTTCCATTAGGTCATTCTTCTTAAAACCCTCAGGGTTTCCCACTGTCTAAGAAATTAGGGGCTGGATGCAGTGGGCTCACACCCGTAATTTCAGCACGTTGGGAGGCTGAGGCGGGAAGATTGCTTGAGCCCGGGGGTTTGAGACTAGTCTGGGCAATGTGGTGAGACCTTGTCTCTACAGAAAAAAATAAAAAATTAGCCAGGCGCAGTGGTGTGTGCCTATGGTCCCAGATACTCAAGATGATGAGGTGGGAGGATCGCTTGATCCCGGGAGATCCAGGCTGCAGTGAGCTGAGATTGCACTACTGCACTTCCAGCCTGGGTGACAAAGCAAGATCCTGCATCAAAAGAAAGAAAAAGAAAGAAATTAAGTAATTAAGTATAATCTATCTCGTTACACAGAACCATATGTTATGGTCCAAGCTCATTTCCTTTTCCTGTCTCCATATGTGCATCCTAGGGTCTGGTCCAGCACTTCTCAAAGGGAGTTCTGTCCAATTTCAGTCAGCATTACAGCATTCGAGGCCAAGTGAGCATAGGAAACATTGAGTTAAAGAAAGCAAAACAGTTTATTTCCTGAAGGACTTGCAGAGTCTTTCCTATGCCAATGCACACTGGAAAATTCCAAGAGATCCTCACATATAGCATTTCCCCACATTAAAAAAACGATCCCCTCTTGTTTCTGTGTGTTAGCATCTTGTGGGACGAGCATGCTAGCACTGCTGTGATGATGTTGTCAGACAGGGCTACTCGCTGTTTTCCTAACATGACTCACATCTTCCAGCTTCCGTTCTGTTGGGCTCCCAGCTCCCATTGCCTGGCAGGCCCTTTCATGGCGGATGGAGCTACTGGCCCCAGGTCCACACTTCTCTCTGCTTTGCCATGCCATTTTGCAGTTCCTCCCACTAGAGGTGGAGTCTGCTTTCCCAACCCTGACTTCAGACTTGGTCCTGTGGCTTAGTCAATGAGTGTCAGCAGAAGTGACACAGCTAGGGTTTTTCTTGCAGTTGTGCAGTTTGCCCTACCATGCCCCCGCATCGCCAGGAGAAGAACGGCCCAGATGAACAGATGTGGAACAGACCGGGGCCCCTGCAGTGAGGAGCCTTCCCTCACTGAAGCAGAGCTGCCCAGCCAAGCCAGTCTAGATCAGCCAGCCCCAGACCAACCCACAGACACAGGAATGAGTTTGGGGGTGGTGTGCAGTGCAGCATTATTGTGACAATGGCTAATGAACACACCTTCCCTGAAGTCCATCCCTGCTGGCCCATTCCACTCTCTCCCCTGGTGGCCTTGGTTGTGCAGCCTCCCTTCTTTGAACCCCTTAGCATCCCCCAGGCATGCTCTCTTACAGTTCTTGTCCCTCCTTTGGTGTCTGCCCCACCCTCTTATTTGGCGTATCCTGCCTGAGGACAGGAGTTAGGTCTTTGTCATCTTCGTGTCCTATAGTGTCTACTGCCTTGCACTCTACTCAGTGAATCTTGGTAGAACCAAAGTCAAATTCAATTTATTTCACAATTCTGCCTTTGCAGGCTCTGATAAGAAATCATTGCTCTATGTCATCAGTGTAAAGAAAAAAAAAAGCATCCAAAAAAGAGCACCTTTTATTTATTGGCATTTGCGTTTTCCCCAGTTAATGACCTCCTCTGTTTGTTAGCCTTGGCAGAAGTTACTGACAACACCCGGGAAGCAGCCCCAGGCTTAGGCATGGAGGAGGCAGCCGCTCTCCTGCAAGCTCCACTTCCATCAGAAGTTGCTCCTTTATCCAAATACCACTTTAAGGCTTTCCTGCTGACTTTGGGGACTGAACTGTCAGTTCTGAAAGAGCTTTAAGGGAAAACAGGACCATAAACGTGGAAACGAAATGAAGAACAGCTGGCCCCAGGCTCCGCAGCAGTAAGAATCCGCATTTCCCGAGCAGCACACAGGACAAACAGCTAAGTCTGACTCTTACTTTAAAGGGTAATGTTGAAGATGGGCCATTGATCTTCCCTAACATGTACGCTCCAAGGACATAGTCCTGTGTGTCGGTGTTAGTGGTGAACAATTCACGGATGAGCCACAGTTCTTACAGCTCTCTGTGCCCCTTGGGCAGGGAGGGCTCTTGTGGGCCAGGCGGTCCCTTGGTGCCTGTGCAGCTGCCCAAATTTGCGTGGCCCACAGTGCTCCTAGCAGCCTGTTCTCTGTACCTCACCCCCTCTGCTGGCATACCAGGCCACAGATCACTGGTGGAACTGCCAGCTACAGAGATAATTTCCATGCCTCTCAAAGCCCCAGTCATCACAAAAGACTACTAAGTGTAGCCCACACTCAAGGGGAGAATTAGGCTTCACACCTTGAAGGGAAGAGTATGTTTCTGTGGACAGTAGTGGTTTTAAACCAAAGTTTCCCTTTAAAATATATTTACAGTAAAAATAAGCCAATTTAGAACATGAATAAAACAGGTGATATACAGAATCAAGACCATAATACACGAACGACTAAAGTTTGGGAACATAATTTTACACCCTGCTTGTTCATAAACAGTTAAGATTTTATCAGTGCTATACCCTAGGTGCAATAAATAAATAAATAAAGATTTTAGTTCTCGCAAACCTTTATTAATTATACAAACAAGTGTTTGCAGAACATTTTTGTAAGCAGAGGCTGGAGTAGGTTAAAAGGTTCCTTCCATCAGGCCATCATGTCACTCTTCTTAAAACTCTCAGGGTTTCTCACTGCCCAAGAAATTAGGGGCTGGCTCACACCCTTAATTCTAACACTTTGGAAGGCCGAAGTGGGAAGATTGCTTGAGCAATCTGGAGAAAGCTCTTAAACTTAGCAAACTGGAGAGAGCTCTTAAAATGGGGGGTACAAGAGGGAGAGATCAGGTGAGAATGAACCAGAAGACCCTTTCTGTGCGCCTAAGGAAGAGGCCGTCCGCTGCACTCTGCTCGGTCTTGACGTTTCATGTTCGAGCTGGTCCCCTGTGTAGTCAGCCTCCAGCAGACACATTCACCTGCTAAGGTGTCGAGTTTGGCCACATCCAAGTAAACATGAGGCGCTGGTTCAGAAGTGTGTTCAGTTCAGTTACAGTCGCCTGGAGATGACTGCAGCTAAGGGACTGCGTTAAAGAAACTTCTCCTCCCGAGTCCGCTAGGAGAGGGGTTTCAAACGCAGGGATTTCCTCTGAGCACCTCCTCCAAGCCTCCGTCAGGAGACCAGAGGGGTTTCAAATGCAAAATGCTTTGTCTGGTTTTGCCAGGCGTGGGCCAGGTAGGGAAAGCCAGGTGGGGCTCTTTTGTTCCTAATTCCTAAAGCTCTGGGAGGAGGGGGGTTCTATAACTCAGGGTTGCAGACCGAGTAGCCAATCCGGTATCAGAGTCAAAGATCAATCACTCCAGAGAAAATCTGGAAGAACTCCTCTCCTTGGAGGAGAACATGAATGGGGCGGGAATAACTCAAGGGTTAAAAACTTCAGCTGCTCCTATCTGAATGGATTTTCCCTCTCTGGGTTCCCCTTCCACAACAGCGTGGGAGCTGTCTTTCTCTCTCTCCTCCCTCCCTCTCTCTCTCTCCTCCCTCCCTCTCTCTCTCTCCCTCCCCCATCCCCCCAGTCTGTCTGTCTAATAAATCACTCTTCCACAAATTTTATTCGAATGGTAAACTCACTGCGCCTTGGGGCCTCTTTCCCCATTCTTCAGGGTTAGAGAGATCACGGCACTGGGACTCCTAGGCTCAGCAAAGACCTCCTGTCCTAGCCTGGCCCAAGAGTCACAGGGCCTTTCTGCTCAAGGACCGTCTCAACTCTGACAACCAGCTGATGCCATTGGCCCTCGCAGTCAGTGAGGGCCAGACACCAGAGAGTCCCTGGCTCCTGTTCTGGATTGTGTGGGACCCTCAGGACCTACTCAGGACCCCAGGAGCAGAGAGGGGCAGACAGTCTTGGCTCTATGGTAAGCTGGGGTGGGGCTCAGCTGATGACACTTGATTTAGAGAAACAAAGAAATATGACACAAGTGACACCCCAAGCTGTGGAGTTCATGCTCGCAACCTCGCAATCTGAACTAAAAAGAGCAGAGAGAAGTATTAACGACTTAAGTCAACACTTTGGGATTTAAATAATCCTAGGGAGAAAGGCACACAGCTGCCCACGTTCGCTACGAGGTGAGCAGGCGCTGGGGTAAAGGGCGGCTTGTGGCTCAGCTCCTTCAGAGGCCTCCTCAGGCGGCCAGTCCTGGATACGAGCCAGAACTCACCCTGGTCAACCCATCTCCAGGTCTCGGTTTAAACGCCAAACCTTCTCACCAATGCCCAGAAACCCAGCAAGGTGGGACTCTCTGTTGTTACTCTCTGCTCAGGCGCGTGCATGGCTCCTCCCAGGACCTGAGCTCAGTGTCAGGAGGTCTGTCTTGTGCTCTGTCTTACCTACGCTCCCCACCCCGCTTCCCAGCCTGGGGTGAAGGACCTAGTCTTCCCTTCACAGCAGGTGTAGACTGACTCTGGTGAAGTCAGGTTTTACATTTTTACCCAATGCTCTTTCTCTCCTGGCTGCTCTTCCTCTCCATCCCCAGCGCCCCTGCCCTTCGCCTTGAAGCCTGGAGATAGTTGGGGCTTGCCCTGCCAGGGAAGAAAGAAGCCACCAAACCCCAGAGCAGAATGCTGACCCCACAAAACACTTTTCTTAGTGATGGGGAGTGTTTCTTATCTTGACTGTGTATACGTAAGTCAAAACTTATCAAACTGTACACTCTACGTGCAGTTGATTGCGGGCTAGGCTTTTGAATATTTTAAGCAGAGGTAAGTTTTGAAAACCTGGTGCTTAAGAAAGAAAAGCGCCTTTAGAATTGTAGACTGTTTAAAATACCAAGAGCTGAGGTGGCGGATGCAGACACTGGAAGTAGAGGGTGCTTCTCCAACTCTGGCCTGGTCAGAACCACGCAGGGGCTGGTTTCAATGTGGTGTTTCTGATGCAGCAGATCTGGGGTGGGGCTTGAAACTGTGTCTAACAAGTCCGCAGGTGATGCTGAGGCAGCTGGTCCAGAGACCACACTTTGAGAACCACTGGTCCTGAATACAGAAGGAGCGAGGATGAAAATGTGAGTTTCCCGCCTGGAGAGAGAGGAGTTAGCTAGCTGGGAAGGGAAGGAGACTTGCAGTGGATGGGCCCGGAGCTTCGAGGCAGCGGGTGCCTGAGAAACGCTCAGTGTTCTGTGCTTCTGGTTCAGAGCAAACTCCCTATGGCAAGGGGAAGGGTGAATATCTCGGATCAGTCAGGGGCTTGAGACGGAAGCTGTGATGGCCTGGCTCTCCAGGGTGTAGCCTGGAATACCTAGCCCTCCTGGAGAATCCTGCATGGGGACCTACGGGCCGTGGACTAATAGTGTGTCTTAGGGGCGAGGTGGAACTTCAGAGGCCTGGTGGACCAGCAGTGGCCTTGTGATTGGGACAAGGAAGACAAGGAGGGAACTGGCCTGATCCCTTCAGGTCAAGGACATCAAAAACAGTTGGCAACACACAGAAAAGGTAACTCCCACTGGCAGAGGCCAGCAAGGACAGAGCCAGCAGACATGTGCACAGCCTCCCAGGAATTTAGATTGCCTGAGGCCTGGTTACCCAAAAGAACAGAATTTTTTTTTCTTTTAGAGATGGGGTCTTGCTATGTTGCCCAGGCTGGAGTGCAGTGGCTATTCACAGGTGTGATCCCACTACTGATCAGCACGGGAGTTTTGACCTGATCCGTTTCTGACCTGGGCCGATTCACCCCTCCTTAGGCAAACTGGTGGTCCCCCGCTCCCGAGAGGTAACCGTATTGATGCCGAACTTAGTGTGGACACCTGATCGGCATAGCACACTACAGCTCAAAACTGGACTCAAGCGATTTTCCAGCCTCAGCCTCCCGAGTAGCTGAGATGACAGGCACGTGCCACTGCGCCCAGAAGAACATGATTTTTAAACTGGAAGCCACCAGTTGTTTTAAACTGGCAAGATTCAGTTTTCCACCTTCAGCAAAAAATGAATGCACCAGAACCAAGTTAATTTTAGTAAGAGACAAATAAAGAGAGTTCCATCTTGTGCATTTGAATTGCTGATGCTGGGGTTATTCAATTTTAAACTTGTTAGAAATATATTCAGTTTGCCCTGCTGTGGGCTAAGACTAGCACGTCTTCATTAAGAAGTTCAAGTCTTAGAGGTTTGGTAGGACTTTGGGCATCAGAAAGGAAAACAGAACGTGAAAAAACCTAGAGATGACAAAGTTCAACCCCTAACCTTGATGTGGGTGATAGAACTGTAGGGAATCTGAGTTCCGCCTCTGTCTCCCACACCTCCAGTGGATGTGGGAAGCTCTAAGCCAAGGTCGGCGGGAAGCTGAGCAGAGTTGGTGGGCGTAGGCGGGTGCTCTGACCTAACTCTAGTTCTCACCAGCTGAGTGGGGTGCTGGGTCACTCAGGGACAGCCACAGCTGTCAGCTTGTGGGGCTGATGGAGCCTAGTCAGGGTTGTGTTTGGGATGGAGCAAAGAAAGAGGTACCCGAGGACACAGTCATCTTTGGGGTCTAGTCGTCATTGACCAGACATTATTCATTCATAGCCATCATTCAGTTATTGTGCATGTTTGTTACACTCACAGAAGGAAATCTTGCTGCTAAAGAAGGATTTAGAATAAATTGCACTGGCAATGCAGGGGAAATCCCATCATCCCCGGGGCCTTCCAGGACCAGCTTCTTTTAACCAGTTTTCTGAAAAACAGGAAGTTCTCAAGGCTGACTTCCTGGAGATGAAAGCTGAGGCCACAGATTGTAAAAGCCTTGGCCTCAGGGGACCCTCTCCAGGTTCAGAAAAGGGGCTTCTTCGAACCTCTGTGTGTGGAGTCATTTTGTGCTCCTTCCTAGCCCTGCACCTTCAAGCTCTCCCTGGGACGCTACAGCACAAGGGGAACATGCCCTAGATTCTCCTTTGCATCCTGTCTCCATCCCCTCAGGATGCCTGTTTTGAGTTCCTGTAACACTGTGACTCCCTTGAGCCAGACTCTGCTGGAACCAAGATACCCGCTTACCTGAATGGAAGAGGTGTTACTGAAACACCACGGGTTCTGTCTGGGTCCCATTGCTCACCACACAGAAAGCCAATCACTGGACAAGTATCACCAGGGAAGAAGGCTTTTTATTCAGGTGACATTAACCTGGAGAATGGGAGATAAGTCTCAAATCTGTCCCCCCGATGAACTAAAACTGGAGGTTTATATAGTTGGGAAGAAATGGAATTGTGTGTGGGAAAACGGGAACTCGGGAAGGGTAAGGAGAACAAATGAAGGCTCTAGTGTCTTACTGTCTGCATGCAGTGATTTGGTCATTTCAGTCCTTTGTCTGAGGGTCAGTTTCCTGAGGAAGGAACTCAGATGAGACAAATGAAAGTTTTCAAGTTTTAAGATGGGGGTGTCAATTTGTATATTTATTCAAAATAAATCATAAAGGTCAGGCACGATGCCTCATGCCTATAATCCCAGCCCTTTGGGAGGCTGAAGCAGGAGGATTGCTTGAAGTCAGGAATTTGAGACCAGCCTGGGCAACATGGTGAAGCCCCGTCTCCACAAAAAATACAAAAATTAGCCAGGTGTGGTGGTACATGCCTGTGATCCCAGCTACTCAAGAGGCTAAGGTGGTAGAATCACCTGTGTCTGGGGAGGTTGAGGCTGCAGGGAGCTGTGATTGCACTCCAGCCTGGGCAACAGTGAGAACTTGTCTTAAAAAGTAATTTACATATTTAATTCCCACATGTGTCATATTTGACTTGTATAGGAACATAAAGATCCTATTACATCTTGAACATGATCTACCAAAACATGTTTATACTGGTAGGAGGATCACTTGAGCCCAGGAAGTTGAGTCTACAGTGAACTGTGATGGTGCCACTGAACTCCAGCCTGGGGAACAGGTTCATTAAAATAAAAAAACAGGCCAGGCACGATGGCTCATTCCTGTAATCCCAGCACTTTAAAAGGCTGAGGCAGGTGGATCACATGAAGCCAGGAGTTTGAGACCAGCCAGGCCAACATGACGAAATCCTATCTCTACTAAAAACACAAAAATTAGCCGTGTGTGGCGACGCATGCCTGTAATCCCAGCAACTTGGGTGGCTGAGGCATGAGAATTGCTTGAACCTGGGAGGTGCAGGTTGCAGTGAGATTGTGCCACAGCATTCCAGCCTGGGCGACAGCAGGAGACCCAGTCTCAAAAACAAAACAAAACAAAAAATTAAAAAACCCATAAATATCAGTTTTTGGGACAATAGGGCTGGTTTCAGAGGGGAGCCTAGTTTTCAACCCTTCTTTGAACTTCCTGCTTCCTCAAAAGGCCATTGAGCTCTGAAAGATTTGGGACTAAAGACCTATCTCAGGAATCTTATCCTGAGCTAAAGGCCACTTGAGTTGGGGCCATTGCTTACCTTGGTTGGAGGGGAGTAGCAATGTCTGCTGCACATGGAGAGAGTCAACATGCCTCTTACTGAGGAGACGGATGCTGGTGCCCGGTCGGAACACTGGTACCATGTATGTTGCCAAGAGCCTGTCAGCTCCTACTGGGCCAGGTAGCATGAGAGACACTCCCACAGCCCCTCCCTGTGGATTTAGGAAGGTTGGCCTTCCTACTTTTGCACACAGCTACTTAGGGCAAATCTGCAAATCATATTTTGCATGTTGAAGCATAGGTCTATTTGGATTATTCTTTCTCCTGTTTTCTCCTGACAGCTTCCTTTCCAAGCAATCAAGAAAAAAAACAAAAGCTGGCTAGGCATGGTGGCTCATGCCTGTGATCCCAGCACTTTGGGAGGCTGAGGTGGGTGGATCACTTGAGGTCAGGAGTTCAAGACCAGCCTGGCCAACATGGTAAAACCTTGTTTCTACTAAAAATACAGGAATTAGCCAGGTGTGGTGGCAGGCGCCTGTAATCCCAGCTCTACTTTGGAGGCTGAGGCAGGAGAATTGCTCGAACCTGGGAGGCAGAGGTTTCAGTGAGCTGAGATTATGCCATTGAACTCCAGCCTGGGTGACAGAGAGAGACTCCATCTGGAATGAAAGAAAGAAAGAGAAAGAGAGAGAGAGAGAGAGAGAGAGAGAGAGAGAGAGAAAGAGAAGGAAGGAAAAAGGGAAGGAGGGAGGGAGGGAGGAGGAAGAAAGAGAAAGGAAAGAGAAATGAAGAAAGAAAAGCTGAAAACATTTATTAAAAGAGGAGGGAAATTGCAGAATATGCAACAATTAGTAGGTATTTGGTCTTCTGGGGATAGATATCACATCCTATTTGCAAACCTTTGTTGATGATCTGAGTGGTCACTTTCTTGATACCATGAGACACCACTTCACGCTCATTAGGATGGCTACGATCAAAATCACAATGGTTGGCAAGGATGTGGGGAAATGGGAGACTTCATAAGTCACTGCTGGTGGAAATGTACAAGGCAGAGCCACTATGGAAAACAGTTCGGGAGTTCTTCAGTTAAACATAGTTACCACAGGACCGGCAACTCTACTCCTAGGTGTACACTTAAGAGAATTGAAAACATATGTCCACACAAAACTTGTACATGAATGTTCATAGTAGCATTACTCATGTCAGCAATAAAGTAGAAATAACTCAAGCATCCATCAATTGACGAATGAATAAATAAAACGTGGCATATCCTACAATGGAATATTACTCATCATAAAAAGGAATGAAACATCAATACATGTGACAACATGGATGGACCTTAACATGCTAAGTGAAAGAAACCAGACCTAAAAAACTGTATGATTTCATTTATATGAAATGTCCAGAATAGGCAAACCCATAGAGGCAGCAAATACATGAATGGTTGCCAGGGGCTGAGGCCAGGAGATGAGAACTGAGAGCTGATGGGCATGGAGATTCTTTTAGGGGTTATGAAATGCTCTTGGAGAAGATAGTGATGGTTGTGTGACTTCATGTCTATACTAAAAACCAATGGAATTATACTTTACCCAAGGTGAATTTTATAGCATGTAAATTATGTCTCAATTTTGGAAGCCTCTTCATTTAGAACACATGAGCCTGCTTCTGCAGCACATACGCTAAAATTGGAATGACACAGAGATTAGCATGGCCCCTGCACAAAGGTGACACACAATTTGTGCAGCATTCCATGTTAATAAAAAGAACACATTTGCACTCCAACTTACACGGGCCCCTGATCATCTTTGATTCTGTTAACAATTTTTTCTTTGGTAAAACCCACAAGAGGAAAAATACTCTGCTTTTCTAAATTGCTCACTAGATTGACTAGAATGGTGTCTAATAAATTTTTTTAAATAATGAAAATGCAAGAATCATTTTATAGTTGGGGCATCTGTTGAAGTGGGGGGTTTTACGCGATCATGCTGCTGTCTTAAAGAGGAATTTAAACAGTTTCTCTGATCTTTTAAATATTCAAAAAGATTATTTTTGAAACTGCTGTTTAAATGGAGAAAGTAGGATTTAAGAGGGTGCAGCTTCAAAGCTGGAATTCACAGAGCTGTAGAGAAGTTTATAAAGCAGTATCACATAATAAAATTAAAGTGTTCCCACCAATTATAAGGGCATTCTTTTTCGACTAAAAGCATTTCTTACAGTGTTCAAACATATCTCGATATACTAAAGAGAAAGGGAAACACTTTACATGTAGACTTTATTTTACAGGAATAATGGTGCCTTCTGGGTCTTGCTTCACTGGGATTTTTAAAAATCAAGGAAATGTATATGAATGTGCTTTGCTCCCTCTGAAGAAATGTGACATATACATTCAAATCATTGTTATCTTAATTCAATAAAACTTTATGGAAATGACATAAAAGCACCTGGAGAATTCTAGTTTATGCTCTAATTACCCAAGAAAAACATTTTTCACTCACTCCATAAAAGGGTTATAGCCTTACTTTTTTTTTATTTATGTGAGCTTGAAATGAAATGCACTCACTTCCCAGTAGGGAGGTGATTCGCTGTCAAATCTTGGGAGAAGGATGGTTTGACGATGAAAGCTGATGCCCATAGTCACATCCACGTGACTCCTACTCCGCCTCACTGCGCCACACTCTGGACCAAACAGCTCCTTTTTCTTTTTTTTATTCTAAATTGCTCCTTGAGAAGTCTTGTTTATACAATTTTACGCAAGCTAAGGGGAAGCCCATTGCATTCTAGGTGCTTTTCTTCTCCCTGTCTCTCTCCTTTTTCACAGAACCTAATTATTCGACACATCGCTTTCTTAAAACAATCCAGAACACAGAGGCGAGTCCTCCTTGCCGTTCCCTCTGGCTGAGGAAAGGCAGCCAGTTCAGGGATTAGGGCCCTGTAATTTTTTCTGAGCAATAACCAGCTTGGAGTGGGCTCTGCCAGTGAAGTCCACGAGGGCTGGGTAATCAGAGAGAAGCCCCAGAGATGCCCGTTCCCTGCAGGACCTGGTGGTGGGGGGGGCTCCCCTGACCAGAGGAGGGCTGGCCTTTTGCTGGGGTCCTTTCACCTGCTCCACGTAGACCTCCCACCAGAAATCTGCACCCCTCCCGCCCCCTTTGCCTCTGCAGGAAGTTTCACACTCACTCATCTGGCCCAGAAACAAGCTTCCTCTTTCTCAGATGCAAGACCACCTACTGGCTCTGGAATTCCTTCACAGACTAACCAGGCCTTCCTGGAGCAGGCTCCAAAATGCCAAATGATTAATGTGGTTGTTATGTGTATTGCAGACTGTCCATCAACAGAAGTGGAAAAAAACCACCTTTGGGGGCCGCCCCCAGGCTTAGGTACAACAGTGAGTTCCTAGCTTCAAAGGAACTTTATCTAAAAGCCATTTTTCTCTGGAGCTGAGAGGAGCAGGGAGAGCAGGCAGCTGGCCAGCCACAGCTGGAGAGAGGACTGGAAAGGCCTGTTGAGCACCGGCTCCTTTGCTGGGTTGCCGGGTCTGGTTTTATTTTGGCCGTGTCATATTCTGGCTTGAGTTTGTACTGATGTTGCCAGCTCATTCATTATACCCATAAAATAATAATGCCAGCAATAACAACAATGAATAATAATAACAACAGCAGATCCCATTTACTCAGCACGCACCATGTGCCCGGTGCTGGGCTAAATGTTTAACCTAAATTTTCTCATTCAGTCCTTACAGACTCCTAGAGGTTAAATGACCTCCCTAAACCCAAGTCGGCCATGAAATTTTGTCTGAATCCAAAGTCCATTGAATATTCTGGTCTTCTACATACAGCCTGGGTTGTATTTTCCAATCCCCAGAGGAGGGAACTTTCGAAGGTCATTACCTCCCCAGGCCCTGGAGGCTGGGACGCCACCGAGGGGCTGTAAATTTTAGGGAGGTCCTATGCACACAGAGATGGCAAAGCAATGCACCCACGTCTTTACGTCAAAGGCTAAGGGAAATGTCACACTCTCAAATATTAGAAAGAAAATTATAAAATTGGTGAATATTGGAGTCAAGCAAAATTTGCCTTTTATATAGTAGACACTCTAAATCATTCTGTGAAATAGAACCCTCTTTTGTTTTGTTTTTCTCTTAGACTTATCTCTTTTGTGCTTAGTAGACGCTTTTGATGTCTTTGTAGGGGAGGAATTGCCCAAGCTTATTTTCTTCATGATATCTTGAGTTCTCGAGCCATAGATTCTCAGGCCACATAAAATGTAGGTAGAAACACAATTCTTTCCTTAATTTCTTTGTCTCTATTATCTTGATGTTTAAAACATATCTTGGAGCCTAACTGATGAAGCTATTTTTGAACATATCATAGTAATGTGAAACACAAATTAGCATACATTATTTTTCCAGGGCTGGAACATTTATTGAGGTTTCAGAACCTAAACATTTCCCAAGAAAATCTGCAAATTAATATTAGCAGAGTCCATTAATTCTTTCTAAAAACAGGTGCCAAATGAATCCTAAATTTATAAAGAATAGAAACTAAAACTGGACAACCTATCAGAGTTTATTTTAAATAAAATCCAGATGGAAGATTTCCACCTGGGCGTTTGGCAGCACACCCTGGCTTCCAGGCCGAGTGCCCCCTGCAGTCAGCCGCGATCCCCTCTGCTCTAGTTGCTTAGTCAAGGAGCAAAATCAATGGCCTGTCCTTCCCTCTTCCCCGAGTCCAGCCCTGCCCCCCAAGTCTCTCCATGCAAAAGATCCTTTGTAGTTGTACCTAATTTTCCTTCAGGCCTTGTAACTCCTTATTTCTTTGGCGACACCTGTTTTGCTCTAGCGGGGCGAGCAGGCACAGGTAATAACGTGGATAATTCAGACCAAGCTGCTGCATGCATTCTGGGAGAGGCACAGAACAGGGACGGTGTCTCAGCTGGCCCGTTGGCCCCCCAGGACACCTGTCCAGCTGTTGTGGGATAACCCCCAGTTCAAAACCTCCACATAGGCTAAGACGGCTCGTGGAACCCAGCTGGCCCGGAGCTCTTCACCACAGGGCTAAGTTACTTCCCACGCTTGCCACCCATGTCCTCCACCTCCACCTGCGGTGCCCTCGGATGTGTCCCCAGGACTTTGCTGAGCTCTCTTCTTCCTAAAAATCCCTTCCTTCCTGACATGGTCAGAATCCTAAGCAGCTTTTCAGGCTGAAAGACGGCGTCCCTCACCGCCTGCCTCACTTCTCTGCAGCCATAATGAAAGCTCATCCACTTGCCTTTCTCCCTTCCTCCTTCTCTTCTTCCTTAATATTTTACTATGGGAAACCTCAAACATAGTCAAAAGCAGATAAGATAATACAGTGAAATGTTGTGTTCCTCTTGCCCAGGTTCAACAATGTGAATGCATGCCCAGTGAGGTTTCACCTGTTTCCATTCAATCATTTTGAAGCAAATCCCAAATTTCATGATTTCATCCACGAGTGTTTCAGAATGTATTTCTAAGGATTATTAAAAAAAAAAAAACTTAACACAATACTATTATCATACCAAATACAAAAATTCCTTAAGATCATTACATTTCCTCAATTATCTTTGTTTTTGTAGTTTGTTTAAATGAGAATCCAAGTAAGGTATACACATGGCAAATGGCAGATTGGTTTCTCAAGCTGCTTTCAATTTATGGCGCCCCACCTACCTCTTCCTAATTTCACTGTTGGAGATCCAGGGTCCCTTGTCCTGCAGAGCCCCCAGAGTCTGGACTTTGCTGAGGGAGTCCTAGAATTTCCCTTTGATGATCCCTCTGCTTTGGCATCTGGAGGCCTTGGAGTCACTGGGAGAGGTCTCCAGGGACTTGTCTAGGAGGCAGGGTCCTTAAGGTGAGGTCCTTCCCTCCTAGGTCTCTCAGGAAATGTCCTCTGAAGTCTATAGCAGGTGTGACTTATGATCCTGAACCTTCAGATTCCAGGAGTGCCTCTGCCGGGGGCCCACACCTCAAATCCCACAAATTGGGGCAGAAACTCTGCAGCCTCTGCCAAGACAGACCCTCATCAGGCCCCTGAGCTCCAGCCAGGAGCCCATTCCACGTGGAATCTGAGGGAAAGTCCAGTGCCTGGGCCGCCGGATTCTGGCCTTGCCTGGCTTTTTTCAGTGTGGCCAATGCCCAGGTGGCCACGGGGCAGGCGGAGGTCTGGATCCACACCTCCTTCTCTAAGCCAAAGCCTGTGAGAGGAAACTGCCATTTCTGAGCATCTTAGACTCTCTCTCCTTCTGCTTTCCTTCTTACCTCAGGGTGGGTCTCCTTCCCACCTGCACTGCATTTACTTAAGTCTACCATTGGCGTATCTACCCACTGATATGCCAGAGGAGTGATAAAAGGACTTAAACAATTCAAGAGAACTGCCCTGGTGCAAAATCCTTTTCTGAAAGTCAGAAATCTGACACCACCTATCCCTGTTTAACCACCCAATTCATTCCTGAAATTCTTGCTGCTAAGGACAAAGTCATTTAATGAAAGAAATTTCTCCCATTAATTTTAATGGGGAAAAAGTTTGATGCATTGTCCTCCAACCAAAGATACCCAAACAATTTTCACAGGTAGGAAACTACCCATTGAACAATGAAAGTAAGTAATGCAAGTAATAAACATCACCACAAAGGTAGGGGCACCTAGGTTGTACATACAATGCAGTGTATTAAAGGTCTTGGGAACTTACCAAAGAAGCAAGACTAGCAGAGGGAGGACGTCCTTCTTTGGAAGGCTCATTCTTTCTTCATGTTTACATCACCAATTTTTCAGTCTTTGGGCTCACAACTACTTTGCCTGCAAATGATGCTTTAAATTATACACAGATAAACATTGCTGGAGAAAAATAAAGGCTGAACACAAGAGTGCTTGGGAGTGTGGGAATAACACAAATGTCCAAGAAAGTGAAAGCTGCAGAAGGTGCTGGCTCCTCCTCTCTCTCGCTGGGTTCTCATTTGCAAGGCACAGAGTCCGTGCAAGCACGGTGCACAGGTGCACAGTTCAGGTCTGTTCCCTATGAGATTCTTTGCCGAAACACTGTTAGGTCAACTAAATTCTGAGTGTGGTTTTGCCTGCCTTGGATATCAAAATATCACTGCTTGTAGCATATTTATTTAGTGTGCTTTTTGGATAAAAGGATATTGCACTGGGAAAAAAAAAAAGCCATTGTCCAAAATGTGGTTCTGGGGCTATTATGTTGAAGAGTTAATGCAACAGTCATCATGTGAGGAAAACCTGTGTGTCTCGGTCTTTCCCTGAGTTTTTCTTCTGCTGAGAGTCCTGATTTCCGAGAGGCAAATACGCACTTCGGCAGACTAGCATAAAGGTCAAGTTCTCAGAACGCCAAAAGAGAATAGCCCCGTGATACTTCTATTACCAACATCATGCTTATCTGCTCCTTATCCTAAGTTCATAGTTCTTCAAATCACTGA
Organism: Saimiri boliviensis; assembly: GCF_048565385.1. Classification (NCBI taxonomy): domain Eukaryota; kingdom Metazoa; phylum Chordata; class Mammalia; order Primates; family Cebidae; genus Saimiri; species Saimiri boliviensis. The sequence goes on along the minus strand of NC_133457.1, from coordinate 39,035,923 downwards.
TGCGTGCAACAGCATGGATGAGTTCCAGAAACATGCAGCATGAAAGAGGCCAAAGGAACACACACTACATGTGTCAGAAATCTGGAATAGGCAGGTCAATCCAAGAAAACGTAAACCAGAACGTGTTCCTTGCGGGTGGGAGCAGGGTGTTGACACGAAAGAAGCATAAAGAAAATTTCTGGGGTGAATGAAATGTTTACTTTGCTTTGGGTGGTGGTTACACAGGTATATGTAACTGTCAAAATTCACCAATCTCAACATCTAAGATCTGTGCATTTTTTTGTAGGTTGGTGCAAAAGCAATTGTGGTTTTTGCCATTGAAAGTAATGGCAAAAAGGAAACTTTCAATGCCATTAAAAGTAATGGCAAAACCCACAATTACTTTTGCACCAACCTAATTATTAACAGCAAAAAATGGAATTATTTTTGCACCAACCTAATATATTTAAGAATATTAAAATAAATGAATAAAAGAATTCAAGTGTCTCTTAACATGGTTATTAAATGTGTGCCTGAATAAAGTTTACAGGCTTTGAGGTTGGAAGGCTCGGGCGTGAATTCCAGTTCTAAAACTGCTGTAGGATCTTGGGCAAGTTAATTGACTTTTCTTAGCCTCAGTTTTCTTTCTTTCTTTCTTTCTTTTCTTTTTTTTTTTGTTTGAGACGGAGTCTCACTCTGTTGTTCAGGCTGGAGTGCAGTAGCATGATCTTGGCTCACTGCAATCTCTGCCTCCCAGGTTCAAGCGATTCTCCTGCCTCAGCCTCCTGAGTAGCTGGAATTACAGGTGTGCACCACCACACCCACTAGTTTTTTGTATTTTTAGTAGAGATGGGGTTTCACTGTGTTAGCCAGGATGGTCTTGATCTCCTGATGTTGTGATCCGCCCACCTCGGCCTCCCAAAGTGCTGGGATTACAGGTGTGACCCACCACGCCTGGCAGCCTCAGTTTTCTTAATTAAATAGGCTAATGCCCACAGAGCTCTTAGTAAATGACAAGTATTATGTTCCTTATCTCCCCTGAGTACATTCAAGGGTATCCATGCCACATCCACCTCTTGCTGTCACTGTTCACATCTTCCCACGGCCTCCGTTCCAGTCTGTCCCATCTTTCTCAGAGGCTGTCCCCGCCCCCCTGTTCCCCTGGCCCAGGGTGCCCTTCTAGTCTCTTTATCTCCCCTCTTGCCCAACATCTCTGGTGATTTCCCAGCGGGTTCCTTCACCAGCAGGGTCTGTTTCCTGCCGTCCAGCCTCCCACAAAAGTGTTGCATTCAGAGGCTTCCTCGTGGTGTTTATTTCTCACAGTTCACCTGGTTTCCTTCCATTCACGCTGACAGAGAATTCTCGTGCCTCCAGCACATGCCTGGCCTTGCCCAGCCCTGCATCTTTGTTCACAGTAGCCTCTTTACCTGAAATCGACTCTTTCATTGCTTCCATGTCTCAAGGACCCAGGAAGGCTTCCCTGACCCGACTCCAGCCTGCAGCAGCTCCTCCCCGTCTGCACGCAATTCAGCTCTCCTTTGTTCAGCACATATACGTCTTTGTGTGGTAGTTGTTTTTGACAAGCGTTGTCTTCATAAAGTAAAGTAAATGTTCCAGGAATGAAAGGCTTTTATACACTTCTGCATTCCCCAGTGTCATGTACCGAGGAAGTCCTCAGCAGATATTTGGTGAATGGCTGTTCTTGTCTTTACAATTTCAAAGCCCTTACATGTTAGCAATCTCCACAGATTGTTACAGCAACGCTTCGCAGAGCCAAAGGCAGATATGCAGATATTATCATCTGCTTGTGACCGATGGGGAGCCAAGCGCAGGCAGCGGGGAGGGTGTACAGAGCCACACATCTAGCAGGAGCCCAAGCCAGGCTTTCTAACTTCCCAGCTTCTCCACATCACCCTGCAAGCCAAAACGCTGCCCTGGTATCCCGTGGTATTACAGAGTGAGGAAGACAGCACTGAGGTTAATGGTATCTAACAGTTGCCATTGTGAAAAAAGACCGTGTTACTTAGTCCGTTCCTATTGCTATAACAGAACATTACAGACTGGGTGACTTATAAGGAATGGAAATTTATTTCTCACAGTTCTGGTGGCTGGGAAGTCCAAGATCAAGGCACCAGCATTTGGTCTGGGAAGGACCTTCTTGCTGCGTCTCTTGTGGCAGAGGAAAAAAGGGCCTTCATCCCATTAACGAGGGAGCTGCCTCACGGACTATTCACCTGTTAAAGGCCTCTCCTCTTAATACTATCACATTGGCAACACCTAAATTTTTGAGGGGATACATTTAAGCCGTAGCAGTTACCAAATTGCACAGAGATTGATGGCAGTGGTTAGCTTATTTAAATGATTTTCTTTTCTTTTCTGCTCCTTCCTGAACACTGATATTTAAATGATTTTAAAGAAATGTTTAATTCTTGGTGCAGGATCCTGGCAAAGTTACGGATGTGGTAAAAAAGATTTTGAAGAACTCCAGTCTAAGCCTAACACCCTAATTCTCAGAAAGGAGACTCTGAGAAAGCTTCTTTAGGTTGAGGCAGTGAGTCAGTCCTGGAGGTATACAATCCTCCAATCAAATAAACCCAGAGCGGAGCAGCATCCTGGCTGACCCTGCATCACCTGCTTCCTCCAGCCATGGACAGAAATACCTCTCTTGGGGCCACAGGTCCCAAAGGCTGAGACAATGCTTGGTGGTTTGGGGATATCCCCAAATTTCTTCCTCAGGTTATTTCATCTGTGCATCTTTCTCTTGTTCCGTTTCCCCAGGACCATGCAAAGCATTTATATGAATGCATTCATTTTCTAGGGCTTTGTTATGTCAATAAGAAAGGCCACACACTGGGAGGCTGAAATGTATTAAACACGTTGCTTCTCGGTTGTGGAGTCTGCAAGTCTGAGATCAAGGTGTCAACAGTGCCACATTCACTCTGTGGGTGTTAGGGAAGGGTCTGTTCCAGGCCTCTCTCTGGCTCTGGTAGCTCCTCAGCTGTGGCAGCACAGCTCCAGTCTTCACATGGTGTTCTCCCTGTGTGTACATCTGTGTCCAAATTTCCCTTTGATGAGGACACCAGTCATGATTGATTAGGGGTCTTGCTCAGTAGGTAACTACTCCAGTGTGACCTCATCTTAGAACTAATGACATCTGCGAACAACCCTGTTTCCCATAAGCCCACATACTGAGGTACTAGGAGTCAGGACTCAACATACGGACTTTTGGGGGACACAACTCAACCCACAGCTGCCAGTGTTCCTCAAACCTCAGTCATTTCTTAGACCACCTTTGTAGTTGTTCTCTTAAATAATATGATACCTATACTATTAATTTGCTATTAGTTTTTTTTTTTTTTTTTTTTTTTTTTTTTTTTTTTTTTTTTTTTTGAGACAGAGTCTCACTCTTGTTGCCCAGATTGGAGTGCAATGGCATGATCTTGCCTCATCACAATCTCCGCCTTCCAGGTTCAAGCAATTCTCCTGCCTCAGCCTCCCGAGTAGCTGGGATTATAGGCATGCGCCACCATGCCGGGCTTTTTATTTATTTATTTATTTTTGTATTTTTAGTAGAGACGGGGTTTCTCCATGTTGGTCAGGCTGATCTCAAACTCCCAACCTAAGGTGATCCGCCCACCTCGGCTTCCCAAAGTGCTGGGATTACAAGTGTGAGCCACCGTGCCCGGCCCAGCCCACCCCGCCTTTTTTTTAACCTAATACCATAATACTCTATACCATAAACAGAAAGCCAGTATCACATGGCATATGGAAGTTTATGACAAACATAATACATAAAATACATTAAAACCATAAACAATGTAATAAATCCAAACACATGACTATTAAAATAAGTGTTTTCGCTGGGCACTGTGGCTCAAAGCTATAATCCCAGCACTTTGAGAGGCTGAGGTGGGTGGATTATTGAGCCCAAGAGTTTGAGACCAGCCTGGGCAACATGGCGAAAACTGGTCTCTGCAAAAATGAAAAAATTAGCCCGGGGTACTGGTGCATGCATATAGTCCCAGATGCTTGGTCGGCTGAGGTGGGAGGAGCACTTGAGCCCAGGATGTCGAGGCTACAGTGAGTACCACTGTTCTCCAGCCTGGGCAGCGGAGTGAGACCCTGTCTCAAAAACAAAACAAAACAAACAAGAAAGAAATAAAATACGTCTTTGTCAATGTACTACTCCATATCTTGTTCTTATCGCCTGTAGCTGAAAACTCCCTTTGGAAAACACATACTATATTTAATCTTGATGGGGTCTGAGGGGCATTTCTAGAAATTACATCAGAAGCCAAGAAGGCACTCACAGCATGAGAACCTCAGGCCCTGATAGCATGGAAACAGAGAAAGCCTGTGGTCCACTAGGGCTTGGGAGGGGAGGGTGAGGTCTAATTACCAACACAGTACACAGATCAGAGGATCAGAGAGTGACCTTACAAACCGTATTTCATAAAAGAACAAAAGTGAGGCCCAGAGAGGTGAAGGCCAGACAGCACCGGGCCAAGGCTGGAACCCGGTCTCTGACTTTGTACGCTCACGTCAGTGAAGCGAACCCTGCAGCGCAGCAGCTGGAGATTACAGATGAGGTTTGCACCGCACCTGCGTTCTGTCTTGTGGGTGATGACACACCTGGGTGTCGGCAAATTCTTGGTGACCAGGCATCTTTCTGAGCTAATTTTGGTTTATTCTTATCAAAAGAGAAAGGCATACTTAGTGTCAAGATGGTGATTCCATTGGCCTCAAACTGCTAAAGAGAACTGTTGTTGTTTTCTGGCTGGTTGTTTTTTTTTGAAAATCTAGTAGCTGAACATGGTTGAAATTCACACCATGCTAAAAGGTATGTGGTAAAAAGTTTTCTTTCTGGTGCTAACTTACAATCCTGGAAATCCCCTCTCCATAGGCACACACGATTCCTCTGTTTTGTGTGTCTTTCTAGAGCTGTGAAGGGAAGTGGCAGCTTTAACATAGGCACCAGTGAAACAGCTGAAACAAATTTCACCAGAATCATATCACTTCTGGGAACAACCCCTCAGTTTCCATGGATCTAGTGTTTCTACCCTGCCCCTACTTAACTCATTTTCTTTCTCATCCTCTTTTAATTCAATTTCAGCCTTTTAAAAATGTATTCTATGGGAAGGATACAGGATAGAAATAAGGCAGGCAGCTGCAGCCATGCCCACTGGCTCACGGAGTAGAGTCTGGCTGCCCATACGAAGGGATGAATAAATCTTGTCAGAATAAGAATTTGGGAAAGTAGAGAGGTAGATAACATTTATTCAGCATACTATTTGACAGAAACTTTAAAATATAACCTCAAAATGTGGGTGTTTTCATTTCCAGCTTGTAGAAGGAACCCAGGGGTGAAAGAGGTTACAGAACTTGCCTCAACCCCAGCTTGTCCGATTCCAAAGCCCATGCTCTAGTCCAGGCTTCCTTTTGGGGACGGGACATCTGGTGGAATTACTTCTGCTTAAGGGAACGATCCATAGTATCAGGCAGATTTGGTCCTTTACAGGATAAGCTCCATCTTTATCTTTGTGCTTCTTCTGCAATTGCAGGTGGTCTAGGGATGTCATAAATGCATATTGAGTGTCTGAGATCACCAAGGAAGAGAGAAGGAGAGAAGACGCAGAACAGAAAACCAAGGATCGGATTCATTCAGGAGTGTGGGAGCTCACCTTTGGGGCATGTGAGATTCAAACCAGAGCCCAGGGAGAAAAGAAATTCAGGAAGGAGACTTAACAGCATGGGCTGCGATGGAGGCCTGAAGACCAGCTTCTAGAAGATGCTGTTGGCTCTGATGATTGGCGATCTGTGAGTGGGTTCATTAAAATGGTAGAAAGGAAGGCAGATTGTGTGTGTGTGTTGTGTGTGTGTGTGTGTGTGTGTGTGTGTGTGTGTGTCAGAGAGACAGATAGAGGGAGGGAGGTGCACCTAATGCCGATGTTCACTTCGTCTTGTTTTCAGGCTACTACAACTTTATGAGGTTAGATTTACCAAGCCTTCATTCTGAAGCCTGGCATTTCTCCCAAGAGTGCCAGTTCTGCCTAATGAGAACAACTCAAGTGAATCCACAGGAAAGAAAAAGGAAAGTGACATTTTAATTTTATCCAGCCTGAAACACAACTGTACGCAAGGAATGTGCCTGTGATTCTGAATCATAAATGTATCAATGCCTTATTTTATGGAATAGAAATGTGCTCTGCCCAAATTGGCTGTGAAGTGAATAAACATTATTTTTCCACTGAATTCAGCTATAAAGCGACTGAAAATCTTTCCGTGGGGATTGAGGGGGGGAAAAAGAAAGAAAGAAAGAAAGAAAGAAAGAAAGAAAAATGGAGAAACAAACCCACTGCCAGAAGGAAGAGAAGACCCATAGCTGACCACGGCCAGCTCCTGCAGGGCAGAGGGACTCTGTGGTTTTCTGGGACCGATTTGTGTTGCCTTCTTCGAAATACCTTGGTCTGTAAGGATTGCTCTAACTTCCTTCTGCTTTGTTTTCCCCTTGATAGGAAAATAGGGGCTATAATACCCAGTGGAGCTGGCATGCAGTATTTTGCTTTGCCTGGGCTCCATTTGACACAATGCTGAACATTCCTTAGGTTCAAGGGTTTTGGCTGCATGAACTCAGTAATCTCCTACTTCATCAGTTAGCAAATCCACCATTATACATACCAAGTTTCCTTGGACTGGGAGGTGGTACAGCACTGTGTTTTTGCACATGGGCTTCACAGCCATGTAGACCTGGGTTTGAGACCCATCTCTGCCACTTAGCAGCTACACAAGCTTGGATCTATTAAAATCTCTGGGTTTTAGTTTCCACATTTATGTGATAGGTATAATACACACCTCGGGATTATAGAAAGCATTAAATGAAATTATATGTTTGTATACACACACACACATATCTGTGTCTGTATACATACACACCACGTGTTCCATGCTTCATACTGAATATTTACTGGGTATTCAGCAGGGGTAGTAACTGTGATGATGGTGGTGATAATAAAAATACACATACAGAATCTTGTCCTAGTAGATGACCCTTTTTATTCTGCCACAGAGATCTATTTTCATTGCCCAAAGGCACAGAATTTTCACAGCTTTCTAAAATCTCAAGCCTTCTACTTTGGTAGTACTCAAAGAATTTTTCCCCAGTTGGAACTGCAACATTTAAAAACCTACAGATAAGAAACATTACCATATGCTCGAGAATCTCTGCCTTCTGCAAGTCACATCACCGCCCAAGAATGTATTGTCCAGGGTGTCTCGTTACTTTTTAGCCAAACAAAATGTGGCCGGAACTGTGGAATGTGTGTGCTGGCCCCAGTGCACCTGTAAGGAAAGGTCTGGAATCCAGAGGACTGAAACCCTGACAGGTCTGTCTTCCTACTTGGTTAAGTAACCTGGGGCAAGTTACTTAACCTTTCTGTGGCAGTTTTCTCGCTTGTAAACTGGGGAGTGATTATGCTGCTCTTACAGGGCTTATCCTGGGGATTAGAGAAGGAAATAAATGTAAAGACCCTGGCACAGGCCAGCATGCTAGTGATTCTTCTCTTTCCCTTCTTCTCAGGACACCCTGTATTACCTTTCCTGGTAATTCAGACTACAGAATTTCCTCATTTTTTGATACTAGTGGAGAAACACAGTGGCATATATACCCAAATTGCATAAACTCAGTAGTTTTCAAAACTCGAGTAAGTGGAGAGTAATTCTTCTATTCAGAATGGCAGGAGCTCTGTTCCAGTTATAGTAACTTGACTATGTTGTCAATAACTAAACCTTATGGACCGATCAAATGGTGCAATGTATTCATGCCAGACCGCTGACTACTTACTTCATCTGTATTCACAATCTACCATCTTCCTCTTGCCTTTGGACCCCCACAACCAGGATGGATTTCAGGATCCATCAATCAGTTCCTCGCAAGTTCCTTCCTTCAGTCCCTTAATTCTATTATCTGCCTGTCTGCCTTCTCTTGCTTGTGCCCTGAATGAGCTGAATGTCACTGGACAAAGCTACGCAACTTGGCTGACTAGGTTTAACTTCTTTTAGCTCATGAGCTCACACTTCCTGTGGACACTCAGCATTGGCTGGCAATCTTACCATGTTTCTATAAGGTCACTCTTCCCTTTCTGAGATGACACAGTGGTAGGTTAAAGATAAACTTCTCTTTCATGTGAAGGTCTGGGTGGGAGGAACGGGGTGCTCCGGTGCGCTGGTATCAGGAGCCCAGGCTCCTGCTATCTCACAGCTCCACTATCTTGTCGTCCAGGGCGGCAGCTCCGGGTCCTGCATTTTAGCAAGAGGAGGGAAGTTTTATTATCTCTGCACTTTCCCCTCATGAATTTTACTTTGCATACACTTCTGCTATTGATTTCATCAGTATTTCCAGTTGCTTTATCTTCCCATAATTCCTCAGAATACTTAACCTATTGATGGTATGATTTTCATTAATAGCATAGGTTTATTATTATTATGTGAGATGGAGTCTTGCTCTGTTGCCCAGGCTGGAGTGCAGTGGCGCAATCTCGGCTCACTGCAACCTCTGCCTCCCGGATTCAAGTGATTCTTGTGCCTCAGCCTCCCGAGTAGCTAGGATTACAGGTGCGTGCTACTATGCCTGGCTAATTTTTGTATTTTTAGTAGAGATGGGGTTTCACCGTGTTGCCCAGGCTGGTCTTTAATTCTTGACCTCAGGTGATCTACTCACCTCAGCCTTCCAAAGTGCAGGTGTATTATTTTTAAAATAAGCACTTAAAAATGTTGTAACGTCATCTCAGGACATGTTAAAGGGCAGGACAGATGGCAAGCCATGATTCATCTGCAAGGCTTGGTTCTGGCCTTCTTTGTCTTCTCACCGTACACTTACTCTCCCAGTAATCTCATCCTCTCTCATAAATGCATTCTCCTTTATACTCTGATGATTCCCAACTTCAGAGCTACCATCCTGGACACTGCGCTCTCCCGAATGTGTGGCTAGTATATCCAATGATGCAACACTTCTACTTGGATGTATTCAAGGTACTTAAATCTCAACACATTCAAAACTTAACAACTCTGTCTTGCGGCTCCATACTCTTGCCTGTATTGACAAGGTTCCAACAGGCTCACCAGTACCACACCCACATTCCAGATCACAGGAAAGAATAAAGAGGTAGTGGAGGGTAAGCCACTTCATTTTATAGGATGAGATCTGCAAGTGCTCCCATCACTCTGTTCACTTCTTTTAGCCAGAATTTTGTTCCACAGTTATGTCTAGCTATAATAAAGTGTATTAGTTAGTTATTGCTGTATAACAAACCACTGGCTTACTGACTTAAATCGATACCTTCTATTATTGCTAACAAATGTAACGATCAGGTGGACAGTTTACCTAGTCTTGGTTGGGTTGATGTAGCATCTGCTATCAGAACACACTGGGTAGGTGGCTCTGCTGATCTTGGCTGGGTTCCTGCATGTATTGGAGGACTGGTTGGTCTAGGATTGTCTCAGTTCTTTTCCATATGACCTCTCACCTTCTAGCAGGGTAGCCTGGAGCTTACTCTCAAGGCATGGAAAGAGGCCAAGAAAGTGGGGAAGTATGCAAGGCTTCTAGAGGCCATGGCTGGAAACTGGCACAAGGTAACTTCCAGAGTCTCCCGGTCAAAACAGGTCACAAGGCCAGCCAAGTGGGGGGAACAAAGACTCCACCTTGTTGTGAAAGACGATGCAAAAGATGGAGATATTGGGAAGGATTGGGGCTATTTTTTGTAATCAATCTATTGCATGGAGGTTGGGGAATTTAGTTTCTACTGGAATGGCCACATGCCTAGCTGAAACTCCAATAGTTCTATTTATAATAAAAGGAAGAAAAGGAGAATGGGTATTAGAGATAATTTATAGACTCTGCCTCAGAAGGAATTATAGTTCCCCATTCATCTTCCCTAAATAGAGGATACACTCTCAATTTCTTGCCATTAATAATAATACCGCCCTGACAAAATTTCTCTTCTTCTTAACTAGAGCACATTTCTCCCTTGACAGTGCTGACCCAGCAACTTACCTTGTGACCTCTTAATCAAGTGTAAATTGCTTACAAACATTTTGGGGGTTTAATGCATACAGTCTTTAGATGATTTTGTAGTACCTAGCAAAGTAGCATCTTTATGTAAATGTACTTTTAAAATACTCACTTTATAAAAATTTTATTGTGTTAAAACACAATTTTTATATAAACCTACTTTTTCTCTCATTCAACTATTAAAAAAGTTTAAGCTATCCATGTAACAGAAATGCACCTGTACCTGGTAAATCTGTAAAAAAAATTCCAAGCAGTAACTAAACATTACCATTGCCCCCAAATCTGGACTGACAAGTACACTCTGGCATTTTACTATGTATCATTAAGAACACATGGGAATTTGGGGATTCTTTAATACAGGCATATGTTTTACATTTCAGTAAAAATGCACAGTCATGCTTGAATTTAACATAATTTCCTCATAGATTGCTTAAAGTGCATGGGGTCTCTTGGGAATTAATAATAGCTTCTGGAGTTTCTCATCACAGGATTCTAATAACTGAACATAAACTGTTTTGATTTTCAAATCACAGTACTTGAGAGCTGTTTTGTGGTGAGCATAATGTCAGCTGTTGGTCTAAAGGACAGAGACTAAAATTGTCAAAGTTCGTGGTGGTGGCCAACGTCATGTATTTATCTGCTGGTCAGTAATTTCAAGTTGGGGACTGACAGACAATGAAGAATGTGATCATCTTACTTCTAGGCAATTTTAACACAGCAGCAGGCTCACCAGCAGAGTGTGATCTTTCACTGCCCCTTGTACTGTTCTGAACTATAGATTAAGTAAAAGAATCTTGCTTGGTGTTTCTGAATGTGCTCAGAGGCACCAATTGCAAAGCATCTGTTACTTCTCTGTTGCATAGCTTGACATGATTTCTCAGGAGGTCTCAACTTCTATAAACCAGGATGTGATTGTCATCCTGAACTCTAACCTCCTATCTAATTTTTAAAAAGATGGGTGAGGGTCATGTTGAGGGGAAGGAGGGGATGCTATAAAAGGTGGACTGGGAGTCACAGAGCTCCACAGGTTGTCAAGGTTAGTGGGTAAGGTTTCCTTCTGTAACCAGAAGTGAAAACTCTGACACTGGGCATTCTGGAAAAATTGGGGTAGGCCCCCACTCTGACTGTATGGATTTATAAACAGATAAGATTTATAATCAGTGGTTACATATGACCTCCATTTTCCCGTGTGGGTCCCATGTTTAAAAATTCATACATGTTCCTTTTAAGACATCTTCCCAAAAAGCATATTAGTCTTCAGATTACTTATTCTATTCCTTCACAGAAAGACCTACATACCTTAAGCCATGTTTGGAGATGTAAAGAAAGGGTCCAGTTGGTTTAAATCCCTCAGAGGACTTCAGAAGCAGGAAATGAATGAAGAGGCCTAGGTGTGGAAGCCGTAGAGAGGGGCAGGGGCTCTCAGATAGTAGAGTGCACTTCTCTTCTAAAACGATCATTGTGCATCACGGAAAACACTGTCCTTAATTAGGGCATTGCCTAAGATCTTACCCTGAAACTGAACACAAAAGCTCGTGTGACCAACAGTCTTGGTTTGTCCAGGAGCAAGGGGTTCCTGAGACATAAGACGTTCTGTTTTAAGATAACCTTAACCCACATACCAGTGCTCACGGTGGAACATGAGAGTGAAAGGAATGTGAACACTTCTTCTATTTAGCAGAGAAGGAATGCTCCAGGCTCAAGCAACCAGTCGGTTCCCAAGGTGGATGTGGGGAAACACATGGCTACCATGGAAGGTCCTCAGAGGCCAAGCTACTCTAAGTTTCTTGATGGTCTCAACTCCAATAGATTCCAGATATGATGTAGCTTAAATGTTAGGGTTCAGAATACAGCTAGGTCAGCTCTTCATTTCCTCTGAGGACAATTCTAGGACTAGTTGAGGTATAGGATGTGCTCATTCAGCTTGCAGTCCTGGTCCACATATGAGGATGCCCTGTATAGTAGGAATACTTTGACAGTTATAAAGCCACCCTGATATAAAATGCAGGTGATCAGGATACTCTGGTAGGGCTTTTTGGGTGCAATTTCAACTGTTTTCAGTATTAAGCATAAACATCTCTCTTTTTAAAAGGTAACAGACATTATAAAGTTGCCATGCCTGGCAATAATTAACACTCCTTTTATTGCAGTACCGAGATGCAGGGGAAGTTCAGGAGTTTTCCAAGTGACACCTTTTCTCATGGCTGCTCAGATCTGCTCAGAACCTCTAAGATTAGAATGCTGGTCCCTCCTGTCTGGTCTCCCATCTAATACCAAGTCCACATTTTCTTCAACATTTTTTCCCCATTTTATTTGAAGACAGCAAAACTCTACCACCTAGGAATTATACTCCACCTTGACTCCAAGACTGAATTATGTGGATTCATTTTTATGGTATGCTCTCACAGACAGAAGTAAAGTCCTATGAGGTCTTGTAGTTGACAGCAGGGGCTCTGGTGTCACATGCTTGAGTGGGAAACTGGCTTTGTCACCTGGATAGCTTTTTGTGACTGAGGGCCACCTCCACCCTTAAGGGGCAGGCAGTCATCATAATAGATGACTTCTTATGGCCTGGTATAGTATATTCTGAATAAATATTATTTCCTTTATTTTTAATTCCTAAACAAGTATTACATGATAAACTTCTATCCTAGAAGAAGAAGACTGACTACTTCTGTAACTGCTATCATCAGTGGATTCCTGTAGAACAGACAAAGAATGTTCAACTTATTTGCAGCTTAATGACAAATTAAGAACATAACCTTCTGAATGATTGAAGATCAACAAATATAATCTCAAACCATATCCTCAATAACCAATGGTCTTGCCTCAGTCAAGGATCTGCCAACGTTTTATCTAACACAGCTACAAATACTATACTTAACAACAGCTACTGCAAAAAGTTCAGTAACATTAGCGTACAGAGTAATTTCTAAATTTTAGAAATCTTATCCCCATATATTTAAGCCAAACAATTTAGTTTACTGAGTGCCAAGTTACTTTTAAATCTTATTTTACAAGCATTTTCAAACATTTATTGGAATTGTATTGCCTGCTGTGACAACAGATTTCATGTAAAATCACCATGTTATTTGGAATCTAGTCTTAAGCTCTACTAAGAGTTTTTTGTTTTCTCTGGAGTTTCTCTAGCTTTTTACAATTTGAAGCTGGATATATTTGTTTGTCATGAAGTATTTATAATTTATAAAGTTGGGAGAGAAGTTTTTCAGCCTCTCGATATCACGTATTAGTATTAAACCTAAAAATGGCTCACAGGAAAACAAACAGGTCAGTAACTAGAATTCCTACTAGAGTTGTTGTAATCTTTGGCTCCAAAATGACACAAATTTTGTTTTTGAGACAGGGTCTTGCTCTGTTGCCCAGGCTGGGGGGTGCACTGGTACAATTATGGTTCACTGCAGCCTTGACTTCCTGGGTTCAGGTGATCCTCCCACCTAATCCTCCTGAGTGGCGGGGACTACAGGGGTACACCACCATGCCCAGCTTATTTTAAAATTTTTTTGTAGAGACTGGGTTTTGCCATGTTGCCTAGGCTGGTCTTGAACTCCTGGGCTCAAGCGATATGGCCACCATGGCAGGCCAAAGTGCTGGGATGACAGGTGTGAGCCACCAACCCTAGCCTAATAACACATTTAAATGGTCTGACATAGAAGTAGATATGAAATGTGGAATATAATATACTTATTATTTAAAATACGTGCTGGCTGGCTACAGTGGCTCAAGCCCATATAATCCTAGCAATTTTGGAGGTTATGGTGAGAGGATCACTTGAGGCCAGGAGTTTGAGACCAGCCTGAGCAACATAGTGAGACCTTGTTGCTACAGAAAAACAAAAACAATTTTAATTTAAAGATTGCCTATTAAGGTCAATATTAGTATTATGGGTTTGGTTTAATCGGCCAAAAGTAGGGGAAAAAACCAGTTTAATAAAATTTCATTTTCAATGGTTCCATGCTTTTAGTGCTGAATTTTAAAATCTAAAGTATTAAAGTAAAAATAAAAAACTCTGTGGTGAGAAACACTGTAGGCAATTAAACATTTTAAGCAATTTTCCAAAAATTAGTATTGTGCCATGTTGAATTTATTTTATGTTAAAGAAAGAAATGACACATAGTTATCTGATTTCTCCCTGATCCCCCAGTCTATGGTGGTCTGTATCAGGAATGACAAACTACAACCCATGGCCAAATCCCATGCCTATTGTGATAAATAAAGTTTCACTGGAATATAGCTGTGCCCAATGTGTTTACATCTGTCTGTGGCTGCTTGTGCCACAACTAGAGGGTTGAGTACTGCAACGGACCATACAGCATTCTGGCACGCTGAAAGATGTTTTTAAATAAAATAAATGGTAAATCGTATTAAAAAGACCAAAAATATTCTTGGGTATTTTGGTTTAAAAGTGGCATTGCAATATTTAAATATATTTTCTTAGGATTTATTTTTAACTAGTTAAAAACAACAAAAACTGTATCTTTTCAATCAGGCATTTTAAATGTTAAAATATTTTGAGGTGGATGATTATATTTGTAAATTCTACTATTCAGCAGTGAAACTGTTAATGGTTCCTTAATGAGACCAAGTATATAGTGGGGTCTCTAACTGTATTTGGTGGAGGAGTAGTAGAAGTTTCCACTATGCTGTGTTACACAAAGAACCCTGAATTATCAATCGGCAAGTCAGCGTGTTCTAGAAACTACAACACCCACGTTTCCTCTGCCTGCTATAGCTGCACACTAAAATAGTCTGAAGGTGAAGCCAGACAGACACCCTTGTCATTGAATGTGTTGACCGTGACCAATACAGTTGAGTTCACTTCTTTGCTAAAATCATGGAGGAAAAAAAAGAACAAAACAAAGCTTGAGGGCAATCACTGTAACAATTTTGAGAGAAATAAAGTCGAAAGTGGCTGAACACAATGAGTAGCTCAGACTTCACTTTCACCAGAAGGCTATTTTTGGAGTTGCATACTTTTAATTGTTGATAAAGAAGGTTGTAACAGAAAAAATGCCCAGTCAATATGTTAAATGATAGCAATCTGCAATAACAACCATAAAATCATCAGGCTACTGACAGTTGGAGAAATTCCACATGCTAAGCAACTCAACTACAAAGAAATATTAGAGGTTTGAGATGAAAAATACACTTGAACCTGTAATTGAATTAGACAAGCCTCACTGCACGTAAGGCTACAGCGGTCACCAGGACACAAAGCAAATGTCGGGTTACCAGAGTGCATTTTATCAGCCACAGTGATTTATTGAGTGCTTTAATAATACAAGTGTACATCAACTGATCCACAGTCAAAAGTGGCAGGTCCCTAAGAAATTTACAAGCACTTTAAGTAAATCAAAATACATATTATTTTGTTCAATCCAACAGTCTTCTGCGTTGGGGGACAGAAGCCTAGTGATAAACAGAGTCTCAGTAATGCACAGTGATTCTGATTGAAGCTCTTGTACAAAAACTTGTTCCCAGTAGCATGCACCCACCAATAAAGACTTCAGTACAAAAAATTAACCCTAAGCACTACATTTAAGTAGAAACAAGATATAATTCTGAATGTGTTTTCCCAAAGATCACATAAAAGGAAAAAAAATCAAAATCAAATAAACAACAACAAAAAAAAACAAAACCACACAGTAATACAAAGCTTTGTAAGAAAGCTCTTACTATTACAGGTCCAACATTGTTTGCACTGAAAACAAAAGTTCCCATCTATGATGAGGTGGGAAAAAAATCCCAAATCTTTCAAGTTAATAGAAATCAACAAGGGAATAAAATGAGAGAAAAAAGAAAGCGTGGGAGAGAGGAAGTGGGGCAGGAAGAAGTGGGATGGGAAGATGGACAACATACCATCACAAAATGGTTCCAAATTTAATAAAAATAGGAAAATAAGAACCGAGGTCTGGAGGGGTGGGTAGGGCTACCGATGCACTTGGTGAATGTGCTTGCACAGGTCCGGCGGGGGCAGCAGGCAGCAGGCCCCTATGTGGCATACCGCTTGGTCCACTGTCTGGCCATCCGGTCGTGCTCTGCTCTGTTGGTCATGTACTGTGTGGCGATGCTGCCCACCAGAGGGTCAGCTGCAAGGAAAGCAGAGTTGGGAGTCAGTAAATACCAGCACCGCTGGGGAAGCAGTGTTCAGAAAGCTGACAAGCAGCAAGAGGGGAGGAGAGGAGAAGCTGCTTTTCTAACCTGGACCACCACTGCTGAGGCTGAGCCAGTGACCTGCTACTGATAGACTACATTTCACACCAGCTGCCCAAAGAGTCAGCTTTCTGTTTTATTGATAGCTCTTATCATATTTCTTGACAAGTCTTATTCTATTTCCCTGTCCCCGCCACATACTTCTCACCCTGTTCCCTTTGTGTATTTTTTTCTTTTGAGACAGGGTCTTGCTCTGTCATCTAGGCTAGAGTACAGCGGCGTGATTACAGCTGACTGTAGCCTTGATCTCCTGGGATCAAGCAATCCTCCTTCTGCCTCAGTCTCCTGAGAAGCTGGGACCATAGGTGTGTGTAACAATGCCTGGTGAATTTTAAAATTTTTTTGTAGAGATGGGGTCTCACTATGTTGTCCAGCCTAGTCTCAAACTCCTGGGCTTAAGTGATCCTCCTGCCTCAACCTCCCGAAGTGCTGGGATTACAGGTGTGAGCCATTTGTCTTCCAGTAGATACTTCATGGAGAAAATGCAGGTGGGCTATGGGAGGAGGACTCCAGGATTCTTGATGAGCCCTCTTGGGAAGAAGTTTGGAGGTCTGGACAACTCCTTAGCCTAGGCTGGCACCACAGGCAGGTGGCACTCTCCTGCCAGATTATCTTCTCTAAGGAGGTGGCAGAGTCCGAGTTGGACACAGTCAAAAGAGGGGAGAGATGGTCCACTTTTTCCTCAAAATTTGGGAACATCGAATCTACAGAGCTCATTATTACAAAAATACTAATAGACGTTACTAATAGCTGACACTCACCATGATTTACCATGTCCTAAAACTCTAACATGTTAATGACATGGATTTATTTGTTTATTTATTTATTTGCATTTTAGCTTTTGGGGTACATGTGAAGAACATGCAAGATTGTTGCATAATGACATGGATTTCAGAGGAGCTGACACAGGAGGAAACTGGAGCATAAGGAGGCTCAGTCACTTGCCCAACATGGAGCAATGGATGGAGCAGGGCTTGGAGCCAGAGTTCACCCTCTTAACTACAGGGTACTGGGAGATAGCTTTCTATCCAGAATATTGAGTGGGTCAACGTTTAATTAGAAAAATTGGGGCACAGTGGCTTATGCTTATAATACCAGTACTTTGGAAGGCTGAAGCAGCAGGATCGCTTGAGTCCAGGAGTTTGAGTCTGTAGTGAGCTACAATCGTGCCACTGCACATCAGCCTGGGTGACAGAATGAGACCTTCTTTAAAAAAAAGACCCCTCCAAAAATTAATTAATGAAAAAAAAGTAACTTAGGTTCCTAAAGATCCCAGATTCTACTCTTTTCCCTAATTCTCTAATTTTACTCTTTCCCTGATTTCCCCCTCTCCACCCTTTTTTGGTATTGGGAATTTGGGTGTATTAGAGCAGGCAGGTAGGAAGGAACCAAAAGGGAAAATGAGAAAAGTCATGAAAAGCTAATGTTTAGTAGGAAAAAATGGTAGAGAATCTGGAAGTATGTGTGTGGTCCAACACTACCTGCAACTTGGGAAGATCCTGAGGCTCTAACCCTGTAAGACATCCATAGTCAGTCATATGTTCTCAATATGAAAGGTGTAATAAAAACACTACCTTTTAATCCATCTGCTCAGGCAGATGATAACAAAGGCTTTGAAAGCCTCCTCAACAAGACCTTGCTCAAGTTTTCTTGGAATTGGGCTTATCTTGTAATAATTATTCTAGGGAGAAGCCAGTTTCCTACATTCACTTTTCACTTATATCACAATTACTTGGCATGTGGGTTTGTTCAGAACTTCTGCCTTTCTGCCTACTCTTTGTGATTCTTCTCCTTCATTTTCCCAGATGTTGAAACCAAAACTCTACCATTTAAATCAGTCCAGTCAAGATTCATAAGATTTAAACCAGCAATACCAAATGCAGACCCAAAATACCTGGGAATTGGCCAGGATACTATTTCTGAAATGTGGCCTTTCAGTTGAGCCTAAGTAATGACATTCGAGTAGAAAGGGTCTATCTTTGAAAAAAATAATCTTGTTCCGACTCCTGGCATTCTAGAATGCAAAGACTAAGGTGAAACGTGGGCATCCTTAATAGCTTAAGTTTGTATCACTCAAGATAGGTGCTTAATTAAATAGAACTTACATTAGTGAAATACACTAGAGAGCCATTCTAACTTACTGATCGAGGGAAGGCTCAAAGTCAGAAGAATGACAATGATGTATATGTTCCACCTCAAACTGTACCCACATCCAGAGTGTACACACTGGGAATAAGACAGGTCTGTCACTTCAGCTCAAAGTGGGCAGAAAGAAACAAATGAAGAATAAAGGGAAAAAGAAGCTGTGGGGTGGGAAGATGTGTCATATCAAGTGTTAATAGTATTTCAGTACAGGCAAAAGGAGAAACAATGAAAAACAAGTTGGAATGTTGGTAACACAATTAGCGTACATTGTGTAAGCTTTTTTTCATGCTTAAATAACGTTGAATTGCTTTCAAGCTTCTTTTCCGTTTTCAAATTTGATTTAAAAATATTTTTTCCACCTGTAAAATTATACATGCTAACTAACTATAAAACAGTAATTAAAAATCACCTCAGACAATATGCAAGACAGAAAGTTGAAAGCAAAGACCATCTCATGTATCAATCCACGCAAAGAAAACTACTGTTATCATCTTGGCATGTTTTCTTTTTATACTTCTAAACATAACATGTAAAAAAAAGGGATTAACTTATATTCTGCTTTTGTAATCTTTTAAAAAATAACTATATGATTTTTATATCAATATGGCAAATAACTTTTTACATAAATAATTGTCGATCTACTTCATCATTTCTAATACCTGAATTAAGAACCAATTTCCTGTTTTTAGATGTTTGGGTATTCTCCAACTTTTGCTTTAAAAACAATGCTGTGAGGACCATTACCACACATGTATCTTTGGAAGTGATGCAAATCCTAAATTTGTTTACAGTATAAAATGAAGGCATAAAGTAAAAATATAAAATGAAGGAGTTAAAAAAAATCATGTTATTGGCTGGGTGTGAGGGCTCATGTTTATAATTCCAACACTTTGGGAGTCTGAAAGTGGAGGATAGCTTGAGGCTACAAGTTGAAGACCAGCCTGGGCAACACAGTGAGACACCCATCTCCACAAAAAAATAACAAAACTTAGCCAGGTGTGGTGGTGTGCCCCTGTAGTCCTGCCTACTTGGGAGGCTTGCTTGAGCCCAGAAGTTTAAGACTGCAGTGAGCTGTGATCATGCCATTGCACTCCAGCCTGGGTGACAGAATTAATGTTCTATTAAACATAGTAACTATCTTCTCATATCAATTTACATGTCCCTATGATTTTCTGAATATTACTCCCAGTAGCTAGTGTTTAAACTAGTATTTCATGAAAGGAGAAAAAGACTACTAACCACTTTTTCGTATCCTGCACATAAAGATTCAGTTCAGTGGAATAATCCTGAAGAACTAGTTGTGAAAACGAATCTCTGCTGAAAATGGTAAACTGTATATGCTTAATTAAGGAAGGACTTTTCAATGTCAAAATCTGAAAATACTGTTTCTCAGCAGAATGTTAAACCTAATAAATGCTAAATAAAAGTAACAAATCTAGCAAAACTAAATGGTAATAAAAAATAAAAACCATGTTAGATATAGTGAACCCCAAGTTTCTCTTCAAAGAACCAGTATGTCAGTATGTTCAGCTCTCTTATTATTTAATTCTGTATTTTAAAGTTTAACTTCCTTGTAGTTTCAGTAAACAACCTTTTCCACCAGTTCTAATTAATAGTTCACATCTGTTCCCCCAGTCCCGTCCTGTCCTGACTCATCCCGGTCACCTGTTCCAGTCACCTGCTCTGGTCTCCTGCTTTGACCTCTGCTTATCTGCTCTGATCTGCCCATAACCGTCCTTCCTGCCAAACCACCTGCCCCGCCACTCTGGCTCATACTCCTGCTCCTTTTAAAATAGCCAATCAGAATTAGACTAGACTGTGAGGTCTAACCCTAGTCAATAGGGGAATGACACAGCAGTAGGGGCGACCTCCTTCAGGCATAAGTACCCCTTTCCCTCCTTTGTCCAGGTTCCATCTGTGAGCCGTACCCTTCTATAAAAGTAAATTGCTGTGCTGAGGAAATTTATATTCAAGTGCTACTTCTTTTGCGGCATTGAAAATTCTACTTACAACAACCAAGTTATTAATCAATGGTTTTTTTTTTTTTTTGAGACAGGGTCTCACTCTGCCATCCAAGCCAGTCTCCAAACATAAATTGCTGTACCCTATTTCTCTAACAAGAAGAAAATATTTCTCATCATTTTGGGTTTCCAGATTACTATTTTACCAAATCTTTATTAATATTTGGGATTATCATCTGTCCATTTACCTCATCTTTACTAAAGAAAAGCCACAAAATTAATCAGTAGATAAGTAAACTGAAATAAAAGTCTCCTACATTTTCTGTTTTTGTCCAGTAATTATTTACACTTTTGAAAAGAGGAGCATGTTCAGACTTATACAGAGCAGGGTTAGACAACTTTAAGTACTTAACTCTCCCAAATACCAGTATGACCTGTATTAGAGGTTCCCTGAGGCTGAGGTATAGCACCTACAGTGTGATTAATAGAAAATCATAGAGATGGAAGTTGGGTATACAAAACTTTCCTCTAAACCACATTTCCTCATCTGTTTAATAAAAATCATTTTTTTTTTTTTTTTGAGATAAGGTCTTGCTCTGTTGCCGTGGTTGGAATGCAGTGGCAGGATAATGGCTCACTTCAGCCTTGATCCCTGGGATCGAGCAATCTTTCTACCTCAACCTCTTGAGTAGCTGGGACTATAGGCACACACCATGTCCAGTGAATTTTTTTTTTGGTAGAGACGAGGTCTCCCTATGTTGCCTAGGCTGGTCTTAAACTACTGGCTGCAAGTGTCCTCCCACCTTGGCCTCTGAAAGTGGTACGATTACAGGAAGAGCTCCTGTTCTTAGCATCATAGCATTTTTGTTGACAAAATATCAGCCATAATAAAATACTAACCTGAATGAAAGTGTAAGACTGCAAGATTACTGATGAAGGGGAACAGGCCTTCTTCTTACTCATCTTTACTTCCTCCCTTACTCATCATCTCACCTCTGTCTCCCTACACAATTCAGAAGCAAAGAGTACATACTTGTGAACTAACCATCACTATTTGCAAGTGAGTGAATACTGACTGCGTGCATTGGCTCATGCCTGTAAGCTCAGAGCTTTGGGAGCCTGAGGCAGGAGGACAGCTTGAGCTGAGGATTTTGAGACTAAGACTGGGCAACACAGTGAGAACCCATCTCTACAAAAATAAAAAAAAAAAAAAAATAAAAAATAGCTGAGTGTAGTGGCATGTACCTGTGGTCCCAGCTACTTGGGAGACTGAGATAGGAGGTTCACTGGAGCCCAGGAGGTCATGATTATAGTAAGCCATGATTGTGCCACTGCACTCCAGCCAGAGTGACAGAGTGAGACCTTGTCTTTACAAAAAAAAAAAAAGATTGTTATGCATATTCTTCCTCTTCCCATTTTTTGAAATTTGTGGTATGTGCACCTTTGATTCTAAAAGAAAAAGACTCAGACAATTCCTACCCTGCCTCTTTAATGGATGGAGCTACACTGGGTATCGTGGAAGCCAGAGGGTTTATAGTCCTGTACAGAAAGGGGAGAACAGAGACAAAGATCAAAACTAAAAGGGATTGATGAATGTAGATGCAAAAATCCTCAACAAAATACTAGCAAACTGAATCCAGCAGCATACAAAAAAGCGAATCCACTATCATCAAGTAGATTTTATCCCTGGGATGCAAGGTTGGCTCAACATATGCAAATAAACAAATGTGATTCATCACATAAACAGAATGCAAAAAACCACATGACTGTCTCAACAGATGCAGAAAACACTTTTAAAATTCAACATATCATCTTGTTAAACACCCTCAATAAACTAGGTACTGAAGGAACATACTTCAAAATAACAAGAGCCCTCTATGAAAACCCCACAAGCCAACATAACACTAAATGAGCAAAAGCTAGAAGCACACTCCTTTGAAATCCTGAACAAAACACGGATGCTCTCTCTCACTATTCTTACTCAATATTACACTGGAATTCCTAGCCAGAGCAATCAGGCAAGAGAAAGAAAGAAAAGGCATTCAAATAGGAAGAGAAGAAGTCAAACTATCCCTGTTTGTAGACGATATGATTCTATACCCTAGAAAACCCCGCTGTCCCTGCCCAAAAGCTCCTTGAAACAACTTCAGCAAAGTCTCAGGATACAAAATCAATGCACGAAAACCAGTAGCATTTCTATACAGCAGCACCAAACAGGCTGAGAGCCAAAACAAGAATACAATTTCATTCACAATAGCCACAAAAAGGATAAAATACAGCTAACCAGGGAGGTAAAGATCTTTATAATGAGAACTACAAATCATCGCTCAAAGAAATCAGAGGTGGCAAAAACAAATGAAAAAACATTCCATGCTCAGGGATAGGAAGAAGATTGTTAAAATGGCCATACTGTCCAAAGCAATTTACAGATTCAATGCTATTTCTGTCAAACTATCAACGACATTCTTCACAGAATTAGAAAAAACTATTTTAAGATTCATTTGGAACCAAAAACAGCCTGAATAGCCAAAGCAATACTAAGTAAAAAGAATAAAGTTAGATGTGTCAGATGACCTGACTTCGAAGCATACTACAAAGCTATAGTAACCAAAACAGCATGATGCTCATACAAAAACAGACACATAGACCAGTGGAACAAATTAGAGCCCAGAAATAATGTCACAGATTGATGACCATCTGATCTTTGACAAAGTGGACAAAAATAAGCAATGGGGAAAAGACTCCCTATTCAATAAATGGTGCTGGGCTAATATACAGAAGACTGAAATTGGACCCCTTCCTTACATCACATACAAAAATCAACCAAGATAGATTAAAGACTTAAATGCAAAACCTAAAATTATAAACACCCTGGAGGACAACTAGGGAAATACCATTCTGGACACAGACGCAGGCAAAAATTCCATGATGAAGACTCCAAAAGCAACTGTGACAAAACCGAAAATTAACAAATGGGACCTAATTAAATGAAAGAGTCTGCACAGCAAAAAACCAACCAAACAAGCAAAATACGCACACAAACTATCAAGAGAATAAATAGAAACTCTACAGAATAGGAGAAAATATCTGCCAACTATGCATCTGACAAAGTTCTAATATCCAGAGTGTATATGGAACTTAAACAAATTTACAAGCAAAAAACCAACACCATTAGAAGGTGGGCAAAGGACACAAACAGACATTTCTCAAAAGAAGACATATATGTGGCCAAACAAGCATATGAAAAAATGACCACTGATAATTAAAGAAATGCAAATCAAAATCAAAATGAGATATATCATCATGACACCAGTCAGAATGACCATTATTAAAATGTCAAAACATAAGAGAGGCTGGAAAGGTTATGAAAAAGAGGGAACGCTTATACACCGCTGGTGGGAACGTAAAGCATTTCCACAAATCACTGTGGAGAGCAGGTGGTGACTTCTCAAAGAACTCAAAGCAGAATTACCATTTAACCCAGCAATGGTATACACCTGAAGGAATATAACCTTTCTACCACAAAGAAACATGTATGTGTATGTTCATTCGTAGCCCTATTCACAATACCAAAGATGTGGAATCAACCTAAATGCCCATCAATGGTAGATTAGATAAATAAAAAGCTGTGGTACATATACACAAAAGAATGCTACGCGGTCATAAAAAAGAATGAGATCACGTCCTTTGCAGCAACATGGATAGAGCTGGAGGCCATCATCTTAAGCAAACAAAGGAAGAGAAAATAAAATACTGCATGTTCTCACTCATAAGTGGGAGCTAAACGTTCAGTACCTATAGACACAAAGAAGCAAACAACAGACACTGGGGCCTACTTGAGGATGGAGGGTGGGAGAAGGGTGAGGATAGAAAAACTACCTATGCTTATTACCTAGGTGACAAAACAAACTGTACACCAAACCCCTGTGACATGCAACTGACCTATATAACAAATTTGCACATGTACACCTGAAACTAAAATTAAAAATCCAGGCTAAAGCTGGGCATGGTGGCGTGTGCCTGTAATCCCAGCTACTCAGGAGGCTGAGGCAGGAGAATTGCCTGAACCTAGGAGGCGGAGGTTGCGGTGAGCCGAGATCGTGCCATTGCACTCCAGCCTGGGTAACAAGAGTGAAACTCTGTCTCAAAAAAAAAAAATAAAAAAAAAATTCCAGGCTAAAATGGAAAAGCAGCAGCTACGTGGTAAGAGGAAAGTGAATCCCGAGGAAATGGAGAAAATGGCAGACTGCTGAACTGCTGCTGACTCTCTTTGCAAGACCAAAGAACATTCCATCTTGACTGGTTGGTAGGTGGTATGGAAGAAATTACGTGAAAAATTTTTTTTTATTTCCCTTTCATAAGAAAACATACACATCTTGAAGAAACACAAACAAAAATAGTATAGCATTGTGGAAAAGGGCATGGGCATGATCCAGAATGTCTGGGTTTATACCTCAGTTCCACCACTGAGTCAGGTCACCTTGTGCAAATTACTTAACCCCTATGTGCCTCAGTTTCCTCAACTGCAAAATAGGGACAATAATGGTATCTGTTCCATAGTATGTTATGATAATTAAATAAATTTATCTTTGAAAAGCATATACAAATTGAAGACAAATAAGTATTTGTGTGCATCTTTTAAGAATATAAATCTGAGCTGCCATCTTGCGTCCCCGCGTGTGTGTGCCTAATCTCAGCTGGTCCACCCGAGACCCCTTGAGCACCAACCCTAGTCCCCCGCGCGACCCCTTATCCGCTCCGACAAGATGAAAGAAACAATCATGAACCAGGAAAAACTCGCCAAACTGCAGGCACAAGTGCGCATTGGTGGGAAAGGAACTGTTCGCAGAAAGAAGAAGGTGGTTCATAGAACAGCCACAGCAGATGATAAAAAACTTCAGTTCTCCTTAAAGAAGTTAGGGGTAAACAATATCTCTGGTATTGAAGAGGCGAATATGTTTACAAACCAAGGAACAGTGATCCACTTTAACAACCCTAAAGTTCAGGCATCTCTGGCAGCAAACACTTTCACCATTACAGGCCATGCTGAGACAAAGCAGCTGACAGAAATGCTACCCAGCATCCTAAACCAGCTTGGGGTAGACAGTCTGACTAGTTTCAGGAGACTGGCTGAGGCTCTGCCCAAACAATCCGTGGATGGAAAAGCACCACTTGCTCCTGGAGAGGAGGAGGAGGATGAAGTTCCAGATCTTGTGGAGAATTTTGATGAGGCTTCCAAGAATGAGGCAAACTGAATTGAGTCAACTTCTGAAGATAAAACTTGAAGAAGTTACTGGGAGCTGCTATTTTATATTATGACTGCTTTTTAAGAAATTTTTGTTTATGGATCTGATAAAATCTAGATCTCTAATATTTTTAAGCCCAAGCCCCTTGGACACTGCAGCTCTTTTCAGTTTTTTGCTTATACACAATTCATTCTTTGCAGCTAATTAAGCCGAAGAAGCCTGGGAATCAAGTTTGAAACCAAGGTTAATAAAGTTCTTTGCCTAGTAAAAAAAAAAAAAAAAAAAAAAAAGAATATAAATCTAATTGTCTTCGTAAAGACATTTTCTTCAGACAAAATCCAAAGTCAGCATGGCTCCCAAGGTCTTCTGTGATACAGACTTTATCTTTCTAACCTCCTCACGTCATGCTTTAACCGTAATAAATGACTTAAAAGTTTTAAGTCATTAAATAAGTCCTGCTCATAGACGGCAGGGGTTTGAGACTAACCTGGTCAATATGGCAAGACCCTGCCTCCACATAAAGTTTAAAAAATTAGCTGGGTGTGGTGGTACATACCTACTGTCCCAGCTACTCTGGAGGATCCCTTGAGACCAGGAGTTCAAGATTGAGGGGAGCTATGGTTATGCCACTGCACTCCAGCCTGGGTGTCAGAGTGAGACCCTACCTCAAAAATAAATAAATAAAAAATTTAAAAAATAATAAAGGACCAAAAATTTCACCATTTACCTGAAATAAAAGCCCTTTGTCATATGGCACCCTTGCAAAATGTTTAATATGATCAGATCTGACATTAGACAGGAAGTTACATGACATTACCATAAGAATTTTTAAAACTTAAACTAAAATATTTTTAAAATTTGGGGTACTTTCTGGGACATCTGATTACCTGAAACAAGCTACTAAAATATGCAATAAAAAAATAAGCCCTGCTTTTTCATTACTATGTACCTTTGTTTATGTTGGTTCCTCTACCTGGGATAACTTTTTCTACTTTTTCACCTGGCAGGCTTCTACTCACTTCTCAACATTTAGTTCAAGCATAGCCTCCTTGAGGATGTCTTCCAGGGGCTTCCTAGCAGTCTTATGCCTCCCATCTATGATCTGCCTGTTCATATCTCTATCATTGTACTACATATACAGGCATACCTCGGAAATATTACAGGTCTGGTTACAGACTGCCACGATAAAGTGATGTCACCATAAAGTAAATCACACATATTGTTTTGGTTTCCCAGTGCATGTTTACACTATACTGTAGTCTATTATGTATGCAATAGCATCATGCCTTAAAAAAGTACATATCTGACAAAGGGCTAATATCTAGAATCTACAAAGAACTAAAACAGATTTACAAGAAAAAAACAAACCCATTCAAAAGTGGGCCAAGGATATGAACAGACACTTCTCAAAAGAAGACATATGGCCAAGAAACATATGAAATGGAGGCAAACCATTCCCTCTACAAACAAGCAAACCACCTTGTTATATACGTACCTATGCAACAACTCTACATGATCTGCACATGTACCCCAGAACCTAAAGTACCATTAAAAAAAAAGAAAAAAAAGTACATACCTTAAAAACATTGCTGAAAAATGCTAACAATCATCTGAACCTTCAGCAAATCATAAGCTTTCACTGATGGAGGGTCTTGCCTCAATGTGGATGGCTGCTGACTGATCAGTTTACTGAAAGCTGGGGTGGCTATGGCAATTTCTTACAATAAGAGAACAATAAAGTTTGCCACAATGATTGACTCTCCCTTTCAAGAAAGATTTCTCTGTGCATGTGATGTTGCTGTTTGATTTTGAACTTCTGTCAAAATTGGAATCAATCCTCTTAAATCCCACCACTGCTTTATCAGCTAAATTTACATGTAACATTCTAAAGCCTTTGTTGTCATTTCAATGTTCAAAGAATCTTCGCTAGTAGATTTCATCTTAAGAAACCACTTTCTTTGCTCATCCATAATAAGCAACTCTTCATCTGTTCAAGTCTGATCATGAGATTACAGCAGTTCCATCACATTTACAGGTTCGACTCTAATTCTTGTTCTCTTGCTATTTCTATTACATCTGCAGTTATTTCCTCCAATAAAATTTGTGAAACCCTAAAATCGTCCACAACAATTGGTATCAACTTGTTCAAAACTTTGGTTAATGTGGATATTTTAACCTTCTCCCATAAATCATAAATGCTCTTAATGGCATCTAGAATGGTGAATCCTTTATAAGGTTTCCAATTTACCTTGGCCAGATCCATCAGAGAATCACCATCTACGGAAACTACAGCCTTATGAAATAGTATTCTTTTCTTTCTTTCTTCTTGTTTTTTCCTTTTTTTAAATTTATTTTTATTTTTATTTTTTAAAGAGACAAGGTCTTGCTCTGCTGCTCAGGCTGGACTGCAGCGGCATGATTGTGGTTCACTGTGACTTCAAGCTCCTGGGCTCAAGTCATCCTCCTGCATCAGCCTTGAAGTAGTTAGGACTGTAGACACAAACCATTAGCAGCACTATTCACAATAGCAAAGACATGGAATCAATCTAAATGCCCATCAATTATAGACTGGATAAAGAAAATGTGGTACATATACACCATAGAATACTACGCAGCCATAAAAAGGAACAAGGTTATGTCCTTTGCAAGGATTTTTAAATTTTTGTTGTTGTAGAGACAAGGTCTTGCTATATTGCCCAGGCTGGCCTCAATCTCCTGGCCTTAAGTGATCCTTCCACCTAGCCTCCCAAAGCACTGGGATTACAGGTATGAGTCACCACACCCAGACTTTTAGTTTTCTTAAATAATAAGACTTGAAAGGGTCTTAATCCTTGATCCACGGGCTTCAGAATGGATGCTGTGTTAGCAGGGATGAAAACAACATTCAACTCTTTATAGATTTCTATCAGAGCTCTTGGGTGACCAGGTGCATTATCAATCAGTAGTAGCATTAAAAAATTTGTTTCCTTTAACTTTTAAGTTCAGGGGTACATGTGCAGAATGTGCATGCTTGTTACACAGGTACATGTGTGCCATGGTGGTTTGCTGCACAGATCATCCCATCACCTAGGTATTAATCCCAGCATCCATTACCTATTCTTTCTGATGTTCTCCCTCCCCTCCCTGTTCCCTCTGACAGGCCCCAGTGTGTGTTGTTCTCATCTTAATGATGAGAACCATGTTTCCATGTGTTCTCATCATTAAGCTTCCATTTATGAGAACATGTGGTGTTTGGTTTTTTGTTTCTGTGTTACTTTGCTGATGATAATGGCTTCCAACTCCATACATGTCCTTGCAAAGGACATGATCTTGTTCCTTTTCATGGCTGCGTAGTATTCTATGGTGTATATGTACCACATTTTCTTTATCCAGTCTATAATTGATGGGCATTTAGATTGATTCCATGTCTTTCCTATTGTGAATAGTGCTGCAATGAACATATGTGTGTAAAAGCATTCCTTTTTTTCTGGAACCTTGCCAACATTTGTTGTTTTTTGACTTGTTAATAATAGCCATTCTGACTGGCATGACATGATATCTCACTGTGGTTTTGATTTGCATTTCTCTAATGAGTGACATTGAGCTTTTTTTCCTATTTTTATTGGCCACATGTATGTTTTCTTCTGAGAAGTGTCTGTTCATGTCCTTTGCTCACTTTTTAATGGTTTTTTTTTTTCTTGTAAATTAGTTTAAGTTCCTTATAGACTCTGGATATTAGATCTTTGAGCACTAGTATTTTAAAAAGAATCTTTTTTTTCTGAGTGGTAGGTCTCAACAGTGGGCTTAAAATATTCAGTACATCATACTATAAAAAGATGTGCTGTGCTGTCATCCAGGCTTTCTTCTTCCACTCACAGAGCACAGGCAGAGTAGACAAAGTAGACACAGCATAGTTTTTTTGTTTTTTTTTTTTTCCTGAGATGGAGTTTTGCTCTTGTTGCCCAGGCTGGAGTGCAATGGAGTGATCTCAGCTCACTGCAACCTCCGCCTCCCAGGTTTAAACGATTCTCCTGTCTCAGCCTCCTGAGTAGCTGGGATTACAGGCGCCTGCCACTATGCCCAGCTAACTTTTGATATTTTTAGTAGAGACAAGGTTTCACTATGTTGGGCAGGCTGGTCTTGAACTCCTGACCTCAAGTGATCTGCCTGCCTCAGCCTCCCAAAGTGCTAGGATTACAGGTGTGAGCCACTGAGCCTGGCCAGACACAGCATAGTTTTTAAGGGTCCTAGGATTTTTGGAACGGCAGATGGGCACTGGCTTCAACCTGAAGTCACCAGCTGCATTAGTCCCCCACCAAGAGAGCTGGCCTGTTCTTTGATGCTGTGAAGCCAGACATTAATTTCTCTCTGGCTATGAAAGTCCTAGATTGGTATCTTCTTTCAACAGAAGGTTGTTTCACCTATGTTGAAAATCTGTTTAACACAGCCACCTTCATCAATGATCTTAGCTAGATCTTCTGGACAACTTGCTATACCTTTTATATCAGCATTTGCTGCTACATCTTACATCTGACTTGTTCCTTGGTCACTACTCAACCTTGCAATTTTATGTTAGGAAGATGGCTTCTTTTTTTAAACCTATGAGCCTACCTCTGCTAGCTTCCAACTTTTCTTCTGCAGCTTCCTCACCTCTCAGCCTTCATAGGACTGCAGGGAGTTAGGACTTTACACTGGATTAGGCTTTGGCTTAAGATAGTGCTGTAGCTGGTTTGATTGTCTACCCAGACCACTAAATCCTTATCAGCAGTAAGGCTGTGTCGCTTTTTTTTTTTTTTTTTTTTAAATCATTCCTGTGTTCAACAAAGTAGTATTTGTATTTCCTTTAATAACTTTTCCTTTGCATTCACAACTGGCTACGTTTGACATAAGAGGCCTAACTTTTGGCCTATTTTGGCTTTTGACATGCTTTCCTCAATAAGCTTAATCAGCTGTAGCTTTCAATTTAAAGTGAGAGACATGTGACTCTTCCTTTCACTTGAATACTTATAGGCCATTACAAATCATTTACAATTGTAACATCAAAGATCACTGATCACAGGACACCCTAAAAGATATAATAATAAAGTTTGAAATACTGTGAGAATTACCAAAATGTGACACAGAGACACAAAAGAGCACAAGCTGTTGGAAAAATGGGGCTGACAGACACGGGTTTGCTACAAACCTTCAATTTGTAAAAAAAAAAAAACCCACAAAACAACAACAAAAAACCAGTATATATGAAACACAAAAGCACAGTCAAATGAGGTGTACCTGTATTGCCTTTTAGTTGTCTGCTTATCTGTTTTCTCACTGGATGAGAGCACATGCATTCATTCAACAAATGTTTACTAAGCCCCTACTAAGTTCCAGGTACTGGAGAACCAGGGCTAAACAAATTTCTCCCCTCAAAGGACTGTCTGTCATCTCTGTATGCCTCTTAACCTTACCCTGTACGTTTACTGCATGAATGGATGATTAGAAGAGTACTGTATAAGTAAATAAGGTATATACACACAATAACAGCCATAAATAGCACAGTCATGCTATAAGGCAGGTATTCCTTTGAAGTACTAGCATAAGTAGATTTCATCATAGATGTTTGTCCTCTCTCTACTCAAGGGTTATTGGCAAGTCAGAGATAGAGACATGGCAGTGATTTTGACAGCATTCTTTCACTTTAATCAGTTTTTTTTTTTTTTTAAACACAATCATTTTATTATTGGAATTTGAAGTCTGCACTTTGCCATTTGTTGGATTCTTCAAGGCTATGATCCACTGTCCTTCAGCTGTTCCATTATATCTTTGATTAACATTATTCTTTTAGCTCCCCAAGTTACTGGAGGCTTTCCGTGTGTTGGACTTACAAAGAGAGAAATAATTAATTTTTGTTTCTTTCATAATACTTTTATTCCATGATTTGGTCTAGCCTAGTTTTATTTAAATATTTTATAAAATTAAACACAACAGATGTGCATTATAATAAATTCAAATAATAAAGAAGTATGTATGAAGTAAAAAAAAATACTATCTTCTCTTCAACCTAATACCCCCTTCCACTTTGAGGCAGTTAATGGTTTGCCTCTTATCCTTCCGTATTTTATTTATTTAAATAGAAATCACAAAGACATTCTGGAACTCGCATTTTCTTCTGTAACAATATACTGTGGTTATGTTTCTGAGATAGTACATATTGACCTAGCACATTAATTTCAGTAACTATAAGGTATTCCTTTGCACAGTGAGTCAGCATTTACTTTTCCATTCCTCTTATGATCACATTTAGATTTTGATTTTTTGCTATTAGAACTATATTGGAGTCTTCTATAAATCTTGTAACATGTTTGAATACTTCTGGAGGGTAGATTCCTCTAAGGGATGGTGCTGAACTAGTATACACATTTCAAATGTTCAGTAAATGCTGCCAAACTGCCCTTCAATAAAAGTATGTACAATTTACTCTTTCTGGACATTCTCACCAACTCATTATCAGTTTATACTTTTTTTTGGTTGCCAAACTAACAGAAAAATAATTTGTCATTGCTGTACCTGCATTTAACTTGATGTCTACAAACCTAATAAGGTTTAACATTTTTTTATGTTTGTTCACCATTTGTATTTCTTCTGTGAGTAGTTTGTTCATGCCTTTATCCATTTTTTTTCTAATATGAAGGAATGAAAACACACTATAATTAAGCTTTGGCTTCACTACTTAGTCAAAATCTGACTTAGCCGTTGGAAGACTGAATAGCCAAATGCCTCATTCAGTGTCATTTCCAGGTTTACTGAAATTGTGGAGATCAAAGATCATATAGGTTACTATCATATATAGTAAGCATAACATCATCACTTGGACTTACTGTTAATATCTGAATACTGATTTTTAAATATTGGTAAGCATTTTGAATATAATTTGGGACTAAAAGATCTCTTTTAGCCAAAGACAAACTATATAATATACGAAGGAAAGATCTGGCATGGTCTACACATGCATTCATACAAATGTCCAAAATGAGACAGAAGAGCAGTCATCACATGCTAAAAGACTGCTGGCACAAACATGGTTTTAATATTATCCACTGTAGGTCCTAATACAGGCTGAGTTCCCCAATCTGAAAATCCAAAATCTGAAATGCTCCAGTGAGCATTTTCTCTAAGATTCATGTAGGTGCTCAAAAAGTTTCAGATTTCACAGCATTTCAGTTTCCAGATTAGGGACATTTAACCTGTACCAAGAGAGAATGACTTGGTAACAAGCAACAGCTGCTGTCGTAAAGTGCAGCACGTCTGGTGATTGTGTGAATGCAAAAGTATTAGAAATAAAAAGTCATGCTTCTTAAAATAAATGAAATGAAATAAAAAATAAAATAAATAAAATAAAAAATAAAAAATAAAAAAAGTCTGCTTCTTAAATACTGAGAAAGTGCTTTCTTTCTCTAGGGACAAGGTCTGGTCATATCAAGGATGGAGCCCAGTGCCTGTTCACAGGCATGATTACGGTGTTCTACAGCCTCCAACTCCTGGGCTCAAGCAATCCTTTTAGCCTCAGGCTTCTAATTAGCTGGCGCGATAGGTGTGTGTCACTGAGTCCAGCCTACAAAGTGCTTTCTTTACAGAAATTTTAATTTTTAATTTTTGTGGGTACATAGTAGGTGTATATATTGATGGGGTACATGAGATACTCTGATACAGGTATGGGTATGCAACACATAACAATCACATAATGACAAATGGGGTAATCATTCCCTCCAGCATGTACCCTTTGTTTTACAGACAATCCAGTTACACTCTTTTAGTTATTTTTAAATGTACAATTAAATTATATATGACTATAGTCACCTTGTTTTGTTAGCAAATACTAGGTCTTATTACCCATTCTTTCTAATTGCACCCATTTGCTGTGCTCACTGCCCCCCTCCCCACCCGCTGTCACCAATGACCCTTCCCAGCCTCTGGTAACCATTCTTCTACTCTCTATCTTCATGAGTTCAATGATTTTAATTTTTAGCTCTTACAAGTAAGTGAGAACATGTGAAGCTTGTCTTTCTCTGGCTTATTTTGCTTAACATAAGGACCTCCAGTTCATCCGTGTTGTTGCAAATCATAGAATCCCATTCCATTCAAATCATAGGATCCCATTCCTTTTTACGGTTGAATAGTTCTGCATTGTATATACGTACCACATCTTCTTTATGCAGTCAAAGCATTTTGTTTAAGCATTGCACACAGCTTTAGTTTGTGAAATTGCTTCAATGACAGTGTGTCATCATCTGCTAAGTTATTAAGTGTAGGAGTTGAGAAGACTTGACCTTTTGTTACTATTCAAGAAAAAGGAAAGCTTATTAACCTAATAGCAAAATCCCCATGAATAGTAACTCTTATTGGCAAACATAACCCACAAAACCCATGCTTTAATCAGGTGATAACAGCACCTATTTAGGTATTCCAAATGTGGAGAAACCACCTAGCAGCTAGCAGTACTGAGAAATGATATTGGTACATCATAATGACAAACCTTAGAAACATACTGATACTTCAATATGATACTAAGTTCTTGAAAATAAATTTTCTTATTTATTCACATATCTCAGAAAGCCACTTTATGATGGGAACATTCAGCTTTGCCTTAGGCTGTTCAATGATTTTAACACTGGCTGTTTAGTACTCAGCCAAAATAAATTTAGTGCACTTCTAAGGATAACACGGATCATCTATTATGTGAGGAAAAAGTATTTTCTCTCAGTATATCATTTGTCCTTTAACCTAGTTTATGGTATCTCTGGCCAAATGTAAATTTTAAAAAATTAAGTAGTCAAAGCAGTCAATCTTTCCTTAATATTTTCTGGTTTGACGTATGTTTATAAAGGCCCTCTATATTCATTCCAGTATTTTAGAAATATCCTCCCTTATTTACTTTCTCCTATATTTATATTAACTTTTATGTGAAATGTTAGCTTTATCATACAACAGCTTCCTATGTGTACCTGGACCTGATTCTGTACTTGTTATTCTTTCAATAGATTAATTTGTCTTTTGCTTTACTCACTCCTGATTTTATCACTATAGCTTTATAGCAGGGTTTCATATCTAGTAAATTAAGTCCTCATCCTACCTCATTCCTTTCCTTCTGTAATTTTTTTTTTTTTTTTTGGAGAACCCTAATCTTGATGAGATTAATACTTGGAGCAATGAAAGAATTTCACCCCAGGGATATAGGACTCTCATGTCCATCTAAATAATGTATCAAAACAAAACAAAACAAAACAAAAAACTACCATTTGACCCAGCAATCTCATTACTGGGTAAATATCCAAAGGAAAATAGATTGTCCTATCAAAAAGACACCTGCACTCCTGTGTCCACTGCAGCACTATTCACAAAAGCAGAGGGATGAAATCAACCTAGGTGCCCATCAACAGTGGAATGGATAAAGGTGTGTGCTATATATACACCATGGAATAGTATGCAGCCATAAAAAGAAGAAAATCATATCCTTGGCAGCAACATGGATGCAGCTAGAGGCCATTATCCTAAGTGAATTCACATAGAAACAGAAAACCAAATACTGTATTTTCTCACTTAGAAGTGGGAGTTAAACCTAGGCGCACACAGATGTAAAAATGGGAACAAAAGGGACTAAGGACTTTAAACGGAGTGCAAGTCGGGAAGGGGGCAAGGGCTGAGAAACTTCCTACTCGGTATTATGTTCACTACCTGGGTGACATGATCAACAGAACTCCAAACTTCAGCATCATGCAATATACCTTTGTAACAAACCTGCATGTGCATCCCCTGAATCTACAATAAAAATAAAAATTATACATACATATATAACATTATCAAGACTTAGAAATATGGAATTCCTCTGGGTCTAAAATGAAGTGATTAGGACAAAGTTGGGTTTTTGTAGTTTGGAATGTAGAAAAACCTGGCTACTAATTATAGGCCTACCTAACCCAAACCAGAAAGACTAAGCATCTTCAAGAGACATTAACAGTGTGTGACTTGCAGTGATTAAGGGAGAAAAACAATCATTTCCATAATCTAAATAAAATAATGGACTTTATCAAACTAGATCAAAAACTGGGAATGCTAAATAAAACTGCGTAGTCGAGCAACATGTGCTACTGCTTCAGAATTAATAACCAGGATGCTAAAAGAGGTATTAACTATCCCAAATTCTAAGGAGACATTAATATCTCCCTCAGGACTGGCTCTGCTAGCTCCAGGACTCCAACATAAAACATGAAAAAGGAGAGAAAGAAGGTTTGTGGGATACTGAGCTAGCACCTTGGGAGGGTGTGTGGCAGGGGAGGCATTTTCGCACCCTCCCTTCCAGAAAGATGGCTTTCCTTTCTCGAAGCCACTAGAGGAAGGTACCAAGAGATTCATTAGTAAAGACTGAGAGTGTCTTCAAAAAGACTCTTGGATATTATCTCAGTCTGAAAATTTAAATCAGATATGAGCTGCTTTGGCAACTGACCTGCTGACCTGCTCCTGGACTAGCTGAGTAGAGAGAGGAAGCAGCAAAAAAGTGGTCTGTATGATCCTGTTATCTTGTCAGTGTCCTATCAAGAGGGGAGAACAGGCTGGGTGCGGTGGCTCACGCCTGTGATCCCAGTACTTTGAGAGACCGAGGTGGCAGCGGATCATGAGGTCAGGAGTTCGAGACAAACCTGACTAACATGGTGAAAGCCCATTTCTACTAAAAATACAAAAATTAGCTGGTGTAATGGCCCACGCCTGTAATCCCAGATACTCAGGAGGCTGAAGCAGGAGAATTTCTTGAGGCTGGGGGGATGGAGGTTGCAGTAAGCCAAGATCGTGCCACTGCACTCCAGCCTGGCTGGCAGAGCGAGACTGGTGAGGGGACCCTGAGAGCAAAGAGATTCTTAGAAGAATGTTGTGTGTGAGGGGCAGTGGTGCTCTGTATACCAGCCAATTTTTAATTTTTTAGAATTTAAATGCAGCCATTATTAAAAAAATTATACAAGCATAATTAAATTTATAATATTAAGAACAAACGTAAAAAAAACTTAAAAACTCATTACCTCTTAATCATTTTACTATTATTGTTTATGCTTTTACTTTTTTTAAATTGTCTATCTGCATGGTGGGAAAAAGTGTGCGAGCATGCATCTTGTCCCAATTATGTATTTATTAAGGGTCACGCTGGTAGCCTGAAATGTGAAAACGCTACAAAATCAGGACTTCATTTATTGTTTTGTTGATTGTCTAGACTTAAGGGTAAAGAAAATGCTAATAATGCAGATTAAATTTAAAAGTCTATCATCTCTAGAGTCCTCACACTGTGAACAGCATAAAAAGTAGAGGACACATCCTGCCAGTATTTGAAAACTATCATTTGATTTAGCAAAGAAGCTGCTCATGACATTACTAAAAACAAGCTCTGACAGCTTTGTTTCACTTTGTCTTATTTCTTAAGTGAAAATATCATCCAACAGTAATGTTAGAAATATAATCATTTGTCAGGTGCAATCATGGGATGAATACAAATAAAAGAGTTTAGCAAAATCAATGAATTTCTGGAAGAATCAGCTGGCTAAATGAAATTTACATTTAAGAGTACTGTATATTATTATTTGTAAATTATATACTACACATTCGTTACATCAGTAAAATGTACAATAAATTTAGCTATGTACATATGCACATACCACCCCTGCCCAGCCTTTGTTAAACATTTACCAGTATACACACCACTGGGAAAGGGGATGGGTTGGACAAGGAGTCTAGGCTAGGTCCTCAACATCAGAGAACTGGGCAGTGAACCCTCCCAGTTACCCAATGTGAAGAAGCATTTTGACACCTGTTACCCAGAAGGCATGGATGGCAAGGCTGTGTTTGCCAAAGATGCAGGGAAGATGGCAACCATGGGAATTTAGGTAAAGGGAGACTGTTCTCCCACATTACCTATCCCTCAACCCCAAGGAGTTAGAGCTTGATTAGGGGGAAACAGGAGGTATCTGAGAACCAGACCATGTTCCTCCCATTTTGATGGAGTAGAAAGAGGATATTAGATTTAAATCAGGTATAAGATGGGAATTTTAAAATGGACCAGATTGACCTTCTAATAATGATAAAGTGACCTGAGTGCTAAACGATCTGCTAGATATTGTTGAGGGACAGAAAAGCAAGATTCCACAAAACATGGCTTACAGCAGTGACTGAAGAAAATTAAAACCATTCCAAATTAATGCCCCTAGAGTCAATACTGCTCACGAAACAGTAAAAACACAATAGCAATAAAGTATACACCTGATAAAATATATTTAAAAACTTAAAAACTCAGCCTGTAAGTCTATATAGCAGTGCTACATACATTAAATCAATGTGCACTTTGAAATATAATATGTCCTGTTAGAATATACTCATCTAAAGAACAGCACAGATGGTGCATTCCTACTGAGAAGCTATTGGGTTGCAATTCCAGGCTTAATTAAGCAATAATTTCTAATGAAATCTCAGAAAATGTCCTTACAGTAGAGGACTTAAGACACCAGAGGTCCACACATTACTTTTCCCAAATACCACTGCAAAAAGCTCTGGCTGGAGCAAGTAGTAGAGGAAACAGGTAAAGATGCCAAGATACTGGAAGCAGCTTTTTAAAAACAGCATTACCGAGGTCTAATTCACATACCCTACAATACACCCATTAAAGTGCATACTTTAATGGTTTTTAGTATATTCACAGACTGGGCCAATCCTTACCACAATCCACTTTAGAATATTTTTATCACTCCAAAAAGAAACCCTGTACCCATTAGCAGTTACTCCCCGGTGCCAAATCCTCCAGCCCTAGGTTTGGGTATCTCCTCATCAATCTACTTTGGTATCTAGATAGTTCCCTCATCTGAAAATTTTGCCTAATTGGTATCATACATAATATGTAGTCTTTTGTGACTGGTTTCTTTTATAAGGCATGTTCTCAAGGTTCACCCATGTTGTAGCATCAACACTTCATTCCTTTTTACTATCAAATTATTTTCCATTGTATGAATATAGCAGTTATGTTTATCCATTTGTCAACTGATGAACATGGGGGTTGTTTTCATTTTTTGGCTACTCTAAATAATGTTGCAAGGAACATTTGTGTGTAACTTTTTACGTGGACATATGTTTTCATTTCTCTTGGGTATATATCTAGTTGCAGAATTGCTTGGTCTTTTTTTCCCTTATTATTAGTGTGATGTCAAGGAGGAAGAACTGTTTGGTCTTATAACAACTCTATGTTCAGCCATGTGAGGAACTGCCAAAGTGCTGACCAAAGCAGATGCACCATTTTACATTCCCACTAGAATGTAGAAATGGTTCCAATTCTCCACTTCCTTACCAATACTTATTACCTTCTGTGGATGCCAGATTTTAAAGAATAGCTCACTCTCCATTGGTGTATACCAACCAGGTATTTAGGTATTTTATACACACACACACACACACACACACACACACACACGTATGTATATATACATATAACTGTATATAAAATATACAAGTGTTTGTTCTTGTCAACCAGAGAAAATAAATTCTCCTTAATTGGAGTATTTTTTCTGATGGTTTCTGGCTATGAGAGACAAGATTATCCTAATTCTCTCTTCCCTCTACTTCAACCCAATGGAAGAAAAAATGACGGTAACAATATAATGAGACTTGTTTATAATGCACACCTTTTGTTCAAAAAAATTTTTATTCCATAATCCTCACATGTAGTAAACCCACTAGAAACTACTACTGTAAAATATATCAGTTCCCCTCACCAAAGTCTTTTCTATTCATTTTCCTCTTCAGTGGGTTACAGTAGGACAAGGGACAGCTGTGATAGTGGGTGTGAATGCAGCAGTCACACCCTAGACATTGTCACATGTGCTTGCAGTCTCCACCACATGTGGGAATCTGAACTTGAGCCAAGAAATACAAATAACCCAACGGTTTCAGTTTATAGACCATTCTGCCTGTCTTTGACTATGGAAAAACTGTGGTCAACGGAGCCTGGTGAGTCACATGGGTGCTGTCTGTGCTGAAGAGTGACTGTCCACTGAAGGTGTGGGCTGAGGTCTTGCCCTTGTTCTCTCCTGTGAGAGGATGTTATCTGAATCTTCTGCTAAAGGTTCTCTAAAAAGGAGGGAACTTACTGCTCTGTGCCTGCCAACTTCCCTCTCTCCTTGAGGGATGCAGTGTCCCTTTCAGTCTTATATCACAAAACCAACAAAATGTCTGCGACACTACAGATGACCATGCTGTAAGTATTTGTTTAATACACGGATTTAGGCACAGTTCAACATATTGGTCAAGAATACTTAGTTTGTCGGTAGTGGCAGGTTCCTTCGAACTAGACATCCTTCTTCATTTCCATCCTTGGGCCTAACTGATATGTACACCTATAGAATCACTGACTCTTTAGGTCCCTGACTTGGGGTGGTGAGCAGTCTGGCAGGTGTGGTGTCACTTTTTGGGCTTTAATATATAGCTATCTTGGCTTTGAATCTAAAGCAGACAATATGATCCATTTCCTATAAATGACCTTTTGCTTTGTCTTCTAGTTTCCCCATGACTTTCTTTCAGTCCCTGAAGGTTTCAATTCTTAGAATTTATAAAGATTCTTACATTTAGTCTGTATTCAGTAGTTTCCTGTTTTACTGACATCTTGCCTGAACTTGAACATACTGCTGTTTAACCCCTTAGGCAACATGTTTTATGACCTGAACAAATTCTGTCCATGAACACTGCTTCTCCCCTACCCCTGCCTCAGCCAAGTAAGTGGGCAGTTCTATTTCTGGGATTGAAACTCTTACTGTATCCCTGTTACAGATAAAAAATCACATCCAAACAAATCCTAACGTATCACAGGTAGCATATTGTGAACCTTGTTTTCTGTTTTTCTGCTAGTAGAAAATGGAAAATGGCTTGTTATAGTGATGGAAGGGTTAACTCACTGGATGCTATGAAATGACTAAATAATATTAACTTAACTGGAAATACATCTTTTTACCTCACCAAGACTGGACTGCAAACTTGTGAGAGACCAGGCACAGTCAAGTTTATTTGAGAATGGACACAGTCACTACTGATAATGCCACAGTGATAAGGAAACTAAGTCCTGGGGATTTGGATTTCCAAAAATCTCTTGGCCTTTTCCCTTTTCTTTCTCTTCATAGCCTTTGTCATCTCTTACCTGGGCCACCAAAATATTTTCTTGATATGGTTTGGATATCCATCCCCTCCAAATCTGTTGAAATATGACCCTCAATGTTGCAGTTAGGGCCTAGTGGCAGGTGTTGAGTCAGGGGGGTGGGTC